>NC_133972.1:21340876-22590876 GCF_047716275.1 Strix uralensis | reverse complement strand
TTTTCCAGCAGCACCCAGGAGGGGCAGTTCAGAGATCCTGGAGAGCATATGGGTCCTGGTGTTTTTCCATCCACTCTTGACGAAGACATAGCTCAGTGAGAACAGGGACACAGTGAGATGGGCTCTAAGCCTAGGACATGTGGCATGACTGCTGGAAAGGGCTGAAACCTGCTGGTCCTGGGTCTGAGCGGTCCTGGCACAGGGGCTGCCAGCACACAGAGCAATGCCTGTGTGCAGTGTGGGGGAACTGGGAATGAACTCTTGTAAAAATAATAATGCTAATTAAAAAAAAAAAAAAAAAAAAGAAAATAGGCCTGTATTTCACATTTCTCCCTGCCCTTCGAGCAACCCTTCCTTGAAAAGTTTATGTCTACATTACAAGAAGCAGT
Source organism: Strix uralensis (assembly GCF_047716275.1). Lineage (NCBI taxonomy): Eukaryota > Metazoa > Chordata > Aves > Strigiformes > Strigidae > Strix > Strix uralensis. Next base: position 22,590,487 of record NC_133972.1, on the reverse strand, counting down.
TGCATTTTGAGGCAGCCAAGTCCTCTCCCTGCTGTTTTCCATAGCTCAGCTGGCCTTTGCACAGCCTCAGCGGTGCGGGGGCCTCTCACGGACAGAGCTGTGTTTGTCTCAGAGGCATGTTGAACTTGGCAGGTACCGTACGTCTAACTCCAATTTAAACTACCACCTTTCCGAAGGAAAAGAGTCTGCAGTACACAACGGCAGCCGCCACAAGGAAAATCTGTTTGGCCAGCTGGAAAACCCAAGCAGGGTCATTAACAGCAATTTCTCCACCTTTTCACACAAATTTACTCCACGATCTCGCAGACACTGACCTAGCTGCCATTTTTTTCCAATTGAAAGAGGCTAAACCACGCAACTTGATTGCAATCAACTTGAATAGACTAACGTGTGCTAAACCAGGCAGAAATACAACCTTAAAAAGCGCGGGCCAGGTTTGCCCCCCGCTTCCACAAACAACCATCTGTGGTGTGTCTGGATCCAGGGTCTAGCCTGCTGTGCTCCTTGGCAGTCTAATCCTTTCCTGTGGGTTCTTCACTGCCCATGAAATGCAGTAGACTCAGTATCTGACGGTGTGTTTCTTTGGAGCCTGGCCTAGGTGGGTTTTTTTCCCCTTTGGCTGGGATGAAACACAAGTCGGCTGTAGATGTGGAGAAGGTTGATGGCAGGGTCTCCATAGGTGGCAGGTCCTGTCCTGCAAGGTCTCGGTTAGCTTGCTGGTGGGAAAGGGAAAAGTTGATCATCCTGCATGGGGAAGAAACATCTCTCTTTGACGGGGCAGCTCTCAGGAAGAGCAGCCCTGGTTGGAAATTTCCCTTGGACACAAGTCATGTCTGTGGGCAGTGGAGAAGACAATGTGGAGCGTTCCTGGGCACCAAAGCTTGCACGCACACCACTATGGAGTACAATTGTTCTCCGCTGCCATTTCTACCTCCTCATTAAGCTTACCATCAATAATACAGTGTTTCTTGTGCAGCTGAGAGCAGAAAGGGCGGTCACATGGGAGCTGACTCACGTCTCTCAGAACGCAGGGTCATTTGGGTTAATCTCAGCCTGCTGCATGCCTAGAGACCCCCCTGGGAGAGTGAGGGCATCCCCTCTCAGCTCTCTGCCCCTGTGCCCTATTGTCAGCTGCAAAGTCGGCTTGTCCTGGGGCAAGGAAAAGCCCCTTCCAAGGACTGGGATGAAGCAATGGGTGAGGGAGCCTGGTCTGTGCCACCAATTTTTCTGGTCCTCCACCAAAGCGACAGTTCTCCCTCTGTAGTGCCAGGACTCCCATTGCGGTGGGCAGACTGACCTGGGGAGTCAGGTCTCCCTGGGTACTTTGGGGCAGCATCTAGACCAGAGAAATGCAGCTGAGCTCACTGCACTGTTTTTTCTACTTTTTTGAACTTGCCCTTTTGTGAACAGCAGAGAGACAGGGTAGAACAGGTTCCCAGGGAACAAAGTTTAGTTGCTTACACTTTATCATTTAATGGTATGAATTCTGAGGTTGATCTTTGCTCAGGCAGAGCGGAAATTTATTATACTTAATTTCTTAGGAAAGGAGGTCTTGGGGGAAGGGAGAGCACAGGAGGGCCTGTCTGGCTGCTGGAGAGTTGTGTGCTGTAGTGTTACTGTATGCCCAGGCTCTAGGCTTCGACAGGAACAGCCTGGGCTGAGGGCAGCAGCCAGTGAGAGTCAATGTTGATCTTTCTGTGACTCCTGAGATAATACTTCAGCTTGCAGGGATCTTCACGTTCATTTTTCTGTTTGCTTTTCTTTCTCTCTCAGAACAAAAGGGTGAATACAGGAGGTTTGACTGAGCAGAAAGATAAAAGATCAAAACCAGCCTGTATTACCATCTTTCTGGCAGGTGCCATGATGTAGAGCCATCAGATGGGTATAGCTGGCATTAGGGAAGGATGAGGGAGATGCTTGTCTCCAGGCAGTCTAGACCCAAATTCAAATTTTCTAGAAAAAATAAAGATTTGACACTGGCAGTCTGCCTAAACATGTTTTTTGTAGGAACTGTTAAGTTTTGGAACAGGACAGCAACTGTGATGGAGCAATAAACAAAATGTTGAAGTAAATGAGAATGATTGAGGTTGTCTTTGTGGTTGTATGCTGATGATGCTTTCCAGATCCAGTTACTTTTTCCTGTTGGTGACATGATCCTCCCTCACCCTGTCCCTCTTTTTTTTTTTTTTTTCTGTCTGCCCACTTCCTATTTTCTGTTTGCTCTCTTCCCAATCTGTTCTTTCCACCATTGCTCTAAACCTTCATCCATCCAAACTTCTAATGATGCCCAAAGGTCTTTGCAGTTCATCCAGTGCAAATACCTGTTTTCCAAAGCCTCCAAGAGGTTTTCATGCCCTTCTCTGAGGTTTTTTTCCTTAGTTCACTCTGCAGATGGGAGACCACCACCATCCCAAATCATGACTAGATCCAGTAGACTAGATCCAGTCTAGGTTTAGCAGTGCTCAGGTGCCATCAGTGGTGGTGTAGTCATTATAGATCAGAGCTCCAGGAGGGCTAAAAAACCTGTTAGTAATGTGAACTAGCACTTTGTCAGCCAGGTCAAAATGACTGCAGCCTGCCAGAGCTCTGATGCTCTCAGCACCCTGCCCAAAAGATTACCAGGCTCCACCTCTGGGTTGATAGGGAGACACGTGATAGATTTACCTATTGGTCCCCTCCCTATTTATTGAATGTTTGGTTATCACTTTCCATTACCCCACTCCATTGAACTCAAGCAGCAACGCTGAGGCTAGGGCGAGGAGGGGCAATAAACCCACAAGGAACAGTAGTAGCACAGCAGTGATAACAGCTCTCCAGCGAAAGGTGTGAAGCCTCTGTCTCTCTCATCTCATCTGGATGCCTTGTATGGTACCCAGAAGAAATGTTGCTAACACCAGCCCTTGTGCGTTGTTTTCTTGGTTGTGTGGCAAGACCCTGTTATCAAGGTCCCCTCTTCTGGATGGCAACCAGGGCTCTCATGCACAAAATTAAAAGTCCTGTGGCAGCTTATTTCCCATTAGCGGAAAAAAACCCTAACAGATCCATTGAATTAACCAGATGTGTTAATAATACAAAGTGTGGCTTGTCCTCTGTCTCATCCCTGTCTCGGTGTGCATTTATGCTGTTTCCCTGCACTTTCGATTTCACATGCCACAGCTGAAAATCATGTGCTTTTTTTTTTCTCATGTGCAGCCCATGCCAAAGTGCACTGGCAAAGCTGCCGGGGGGAGGCAAGAGGTCCCGGCAGCCTGGCAGCCAGGCACTTCCCACTGCAGGGATGGGGATGCAGCTTCAGACTGGGCAGCATGAGGACCCTGGTTCTGCGGAAGCAATCAGCGCTTCCTTACGTAAGAGTGTTGAAAGCCGTAGGATCATCGAGGTTTAACACTCAGGAGTCTGAATACTACATGCCTTCAAAACCAATGGGATTAATCATGTTTTCATTTGCCTTCTAGTTCTTGAGCTTTTTGTGCCAGCACTTTTAAAGCTTTCTCTGGAACTGAGAGGAAAAAACATCATTTTCTCCATCGACAGCTGGGCTTGCTGTGTAAAGGTCTGGGGCGTCAGGGCTCTGAGAGGAACACAAGGTATTGTCATACTCACAGTGTAAGTTGTGGCAACTTGCAACATTTGTCTCATGGCTTCCTCAGTAGCCTCATCCACAGTCAGGGAGATGGATGAGTGCTAGCTGAACTTTTAAAAGGAAACAATGTTTTTTTTCAGCTAGAAAGTCTAAAACTTAAATCTCAAATTACTTATTGAAGTTTTGCAGCAGAAGCTGGTTTCAATAGCAACCCAATGGTTTCCTAAAAGTCATGGTTCTGCCTTAGCATATAGATGTGTATCTGCTTTCAGAAAGTAAATATTGCTCTATGGTGCTGCAATTTATGCTGCTGGGGAGGCTGGCACTAACACAAACACTCTGTGAAGCTATGTGCTTCCTGCTTACTCTGAGCACCAAATTACTCCCACCTTGAAAAAGCTGGTTTCATAGTTATTTACAGAGCTGGTCTTATCAGCAATGTACTTCCCTGGAAACAAAGTTTATTCCAAGAGTTAAAAATATGCATAACCCCATAAAGGGTTTAAAATATATCCTAGTACCATTCAGTGAAAGCTGCTTAATTGGAACTCCCACACAGCGCTTTGCAATTAACGGTGATGCTGCCGTTTAGAAAAAATAGGGGAGAGAGTCTGAAAGTCAGAATAAAAAATACAATAAAGTTCTGTCTGAAAACATGGTGCACAGCTACAGACACTATCAGTTATCTTTCATCTCCATATCTTCTGATCACGACTTGAGTCCTACTCTTCTCCCAGCCTATTTTTTGCGGGGGGCCCTGTGCTATAGGGGAGCCTGGGGGCTGTGCAGAAGAACCACAGCATGTGTTCCTCTTCCCTGCACCAAGTGAGGGTTGTGAGATACTGAATATATGCTAGCTATCTCCCATGTCTTCCTTGCTGCACCATTTCAATCCTGGATTCACTGGGCATCTGCTCAAAGGCTCCTGAAACTGAAGATGCTGCTTTGGGCAGAGCAGGGGAGAGGACCAGCTGATGCAGAATCCCTGAGTCATGTCCCAAATTCCCCTCTGCAGCAAGGCTGCAGGGTAACCTTGAGCTGCGCTCCTCTTGGTGCAGAAGGTACAGCACGACGCAGCCCTGAACTTCTGCGTGGGAACACCTGCGTGAGGACCCCCTCCAGTGCTCCTCAGCTCAGGCCTAGTGAAAAGGCAGCTTCATAATGCTGTGAGAACAGGCATCCTTCATTAAATCACAGAAGAACACAGCTGTAGGTAAGGATTTATCCTGTACTGACTTAGGTTTTTGTCCCTCCCTAGTCCTCCCACACTGACCCTTGCAGAGTTTCCTTGGGGTACAGATGTTGGGGCTCAGTGCAAGTGGGGGGTAATAGTGCGTTTATTTAACTTCTTCACATGTAACTGGCTGATGAATGGCATGAAAAACAAAGACTTCAGGCATGTGGAGTTATTAAAAATTATGAAGAGGCAGGGGGGGGTGTCATTTGATGCTGGCCACACTGTCCAAATCCCAGCAACAGTGTCATCTTAAGCTCTGCTGCTGCTTTTTTGCAGAGCATGTTTGGCTATGGGAGGAGAAGGCCCAGAGGCACCTGGGCTTTGCTTTGTTTGTCCCAAACTCTCCTCTAAATTAGACAGAGAAGTAAAAAAAAAGAATCCCAAAACCCAAGGACAGGAATTTCCTTGTTGACAGAACAGACTGGCTGAGCAATTCCTGGGGGCTTTCAGCAGGCTAACCACAAATTTGCTGTGGAGCCTTGTGCTCTGAGAGCAGTGTGGGTAGAAAACTGCTCCCCTTTGATGTTGGACCTTGAACCTATTTAATTTTCGGTGTAACTGGCCTTGTTGCCATGGTTGTTGCAGCTTACAAAGATGAAGTGGTGAGTTTGCACCAAGAGAGGCTGGAAGCAGCCCTGTTTCTTCCTCCTGCCTCCCACAGCTGCCCCCCACCCTCCATCAGACCACACCGAGGTTTGATGGTGGGGAAATGCATTTAGCTTACATCAGAATGTCCCCACCACATTCAGCCCTGTATATCATCCTACCACTGCAGGATGGGGACAGCCTGGCTCCCCCACCACTTGCCCCTGCAAACCCCATCGCGGCTGCCAGGTTAAGAGTTTCACCAGCAAGCCAAGTCCTTTGCATAGCCACCACAGCTCTCATCCTACCAGGAAGGTGCCGTGTACAGGACTGGTGATGATCAAAGGCCAGCTATGAGTCACCTCAAATCCAATGAATGATCATTAGTTGGGGGAAGAGGTAATTAGACTGGCTTCTCTATCTTGCTGTTATGCTCGGGGGAGTGATGGGGTGGTATTGCAGTCACTGAAGAACTTTATTTGTTAGGAGTGACTCATTGGGTATGCGTCACAAATTATACATGGGAAAAACTACCTGTGCTCCCTGTTGGGAGTTGAAAGTCCAGTGCAATGTGCCCAGATGATCCTGGCAGCTGCCTGATAATGATAGCATCACCTGGTGAGCATTCCCTTCCCTTTCATCTCACCTAGAGGGAAACTATCAAAGTCAGGTCTGCTCTTGCCACTGATAACTCCATGGGCTATGTACCTGCCCCACTGCAGAAGCTGAAGGGGAAATGGCTTTTGACAAAACTAGCAGAGAATCAGAAGAACCAGATGCAGAGCCCTGGTATCCTGGGCTGCCAAGATCTCTCAAGGACTTTGTAGCCCTTGAGAAAGAATTTAACCTGCTGATCCAGGTCAAAGCTTCATGACTGCTCTGTTTCGGTAATAAGCTACAGTGAAGTCTGATCTCAAAGCCAAGACTTTTGCAGTATCCAAAATCTGTCCCCAGACCTGAATTTCACAGCTGAGTTGGCCCATCTTTTGTTTTAAAAAAAGATTGAGTGAAATTTTATTCTTATTTGACTGATTTTTATCCCATGGACTTGCAAATTTCAGTTGAACCAGGTCTTCTTAATAAACTTAATAAACTTTTGAAAGATATATTTCCTAATGTTTCTGCTTCCAGAACAGCCTGAGGTTTGGAAAGACAGAGGCAATCAACAATAAATGGAGACAAAATAATTACTTGGATCTTTACATTCTTTTTGCACTTTGAAACCTAATTTTAGATAGCAGCTGAGGCTTAAGGTTTGTTCTTAATTTGCCCAAACTATTTTTCTTCCACTAGAACAAAACTGGTCAAACCGTATTTGCCCTTCAAAACTTAGTTCTGAGAAGTGCCCAGCACAGAGTTACTTAGTGTAATGAATGTAAACACTGAGAAGATTACTTATTTCCTTTGTGTGTGTTCTTTTGAGTTAGAATTTGATTACACCACTTGAAGAATATCCTCTTACTGTATAAAAACACAATTATAGAGATCTGATCCTCATCCTTGCTCCAGTGGAGGAGTGCTGCAAAGGTATGTGGCTGTAAAGCAAGCATGTCACATCTTCTGCTGGGATGCTGTGCTTTGAGTCTGTTGGGATCACTCTGTGGTGTCTGCTTTGAGATGGTGGATCATAAGCCAGATATTTCTGCTTTTTCATGAAAATAGCCCTTGCATAATCTCAGACACCCTGAGTGGGTAATGAAGGGCTTGATCCTGAAAAGATGCTGAGAGCTGCAGCACAGCCAGAAGCGGGGTGATACCTCTCTGCTGCCCACCCCAGTGACCCCAAAGCAGAACATTTCCCACGAAGGTGCTCATCGACTCCTGCTCCGTCTGTGCACCCTGGCTAACATGCAGCCATTGCTTTCCTGTGCAGGAACACCCAGAGGGGACCTGCGGGTGGCTCTGCACTGGCACGGAGGCAGTATCCAGCTTAGCATTATCGAGCTGGTCCCCTGAAGATGCATCACTGTGAGCCATTCACACCCATGGCAGCTGTTGGGTGTGTGTTGCAATTGCAGCCTGTACCATGACCGATACTGGTAATAGGTGAATTAAAGCTACCTGTTTGCTGAATACATGCAAACTCATCTCTCTCTCAGACACACACAGATGCAAAGCCAGAAAAAAAAGGGGCCAGAACTACAGAGTATAATGTCATGACAGTCCTCTGGAAGAAGCTCAATACCTGACCTGCCAAAATTCTTCCATTCTCATCTCAATGTCTAACAAAGAGACTGGTGAAACCAGATGGGCATTTTTCCAGGAGGTTTGGGAAGAAGAGAGATGATAGCTTGGTTGCAGGCTGGTAGGACATTAGGGAAGGACATGGCATGCCCTGTAAGACCTGCACTGTTCTGGTTAAACCCAGTTTTATTTTCCATCCTCAAAGAGTTCCCTGGGTTTGAGCTGCACCCTCCCAAAGTGCACACCCTACTCCCAGCTGCTGGGGAAGCTGCAGACCATACAGTGTGTCTGGTAGATGACTGCCTTATCCAAGCTGGGTTAGCAGTTGGTAAGCTCTCCGGGGCACCTACTGCCTTGCACCATGGACCAGGCACTGTGCAGACACACCAGGACTCTGATCTCTTTTGGTCAGTGCCCCTAGGCATTTCTGGAACTCAGTGGCAAATCCTGTCCAGTTTTCTGTCTCCAGAGTAAAAGCTCATTTTGCTTTTCCCTCCCCCAGCAGTCTGGGTGGCTTTGTTTAGAAGAAATTATACAACTAAATAAGAGCCAATATGAGAGGCCAAACCTTGAACCAATCCATGGGCACGACTGCACTGTGGGTGACGTGTGGACAGGCGTATCTCTGGGAGGCTAATCTCCCAAGCATGAAAAACAATACAAGGGCAGATGTAGCCGTGGGGCTGTGGAGTGAGCTGTCAGAAGGACACCCAGAACCAGGGACACATGCTGTGTTTTCCAGCTGGTGGGAAGATCATGCCGTGCTGCTGGTATCTCTGCTGACGAAACCGTGGCTTGGCCAGATGTCCCTCATTTTGCTGTGAAGATATCTCTCTCATGGAAGAAACTCTCTTCTCCCCTCCTTTTCCTTTCACTGCTTTCAAGTCCAGTTCACTAAAGCTTCCCTGTATCATCCGCTGGTCACACCCCTCCTTTACCAATTCATACCAACATCAAACTGGGATGGACAGTAGCTAATTCTAAGTAAGGAGAAGTGTTCACATCCATAGTGTCAACACGGAGGCGTGTGGGCACACACCGTCAACATGGAGGCGTGTGGGCACACACCTGGTGCCTGCAAGTACCACTACTCCTATGGGGCCACCACTGTGGAGAGGAGGATGAGCTGCCCTGGTCACTGTCCCGCGTGGGGTGCAGAGAAAAGGCAGCCTGTCAGGTGGAAGGGGAAGGGGAGATCGGATGCTGTCGCTTGTTTTATGCTAACATCTTGCTGAAAGCCACATCAGATGTTGGAATTAAGATTGCTTCTTCACACCCTTTCATTTTTGAGGTCTGTTTTGCCAGGATTTTTGTGAAGCCGCAAAAGGTGATTAGGAAAGGCAAGGCCAGATCCTGAGCTGGGTGTGGGATGTTACACCAGATTGCCCCCCCTGATTTTCTGGCCCATAGTTTTCAGTCATCTGCTGCAAGTACAGCAGACACAAAGTTTGAGTACGCAGAGGGTAACACTGCAGATCCCCACCAAAATCAGTGAAAATCTTGCTGTCAGAACCAGGGACAGGATTTCATTAAAATAACTCAAAAGAAAAAGATGATAGTGACAAAGGGAATGGTGTGAACCTAAACCTTCTTGCATTTTTAAGATTGCAAATTTAGTCTTCCTCTAATCCTTTCTGAAGATTTCTTATTGAGTGTTTCTTTTCCCCTGCCACTAAGCTGCTGTTGCTGGCTGCCAGGCAGACTGTCAGCCCTTCCCACACATTTGCCAGGCTTCACAGAGTTTCTCTGTCAGGGAGAAGGGAATGGTGATGGAGAACAGCCTGATAAATAAGTCATCCAGGATCCCTTCCTGTGGGGGAATCATTGCTGTCCAAAGCAAACCCAACTCACTGGCAGACAGACACTTCATCTTCGGGATCTTCTGCAGCCTCAGTGAGCCTCTCCCTGCTTCTTTCTTCCCCCTGCCATAAGACCAGAATGGAGAAGCAAAGAGGGTCCAGTCTGCCTTGAAGTCCTTAGGTCCATGTCAGAGCTGGGTCTCAAAGAGATACAGGATATTTATCATGGTCCAATTTTCTTTGATCATCAACTGCAGTCTTTTGCATTGGTACAAAAGGAAAATTTTAAAAAACCCCTAGGAAGTCAGAGTTTCATACCACTTATTATAACACTATCATGATGGTGACTATAAAGTACATTAAGGATCTAGAAAATCAGGTTTTCTTTTTTAGCAAGTTACATTTTTAGGCAGAGTTAGCTTTATGTTAGCTTGGCACTGCCTGACATACTGCATTATTTTTAATAAGCCAGAAATCTGCTCCAAGATTGTTGTGGCTGAAGAATTAATAAGATAATGTTTCCATTTTGGGAAATCCCCTGAAAACAAAATGTAAAAAAGCCTAAAAGCCACTAGTCTGATTTTCAGGGATCCTCATTGCCCAGGGCTCCCATCAGTCATTGAGACTGGACGCGGCACAGTCTCCCAGATATCAACTCTAGAGTGCTGAGGGGTTTTACTGGTGCAGATGGGAGGAGACCTTGGCTCATAAAATGAGGCAGAGTTTACCCCAGAAATTCACATTTCTTTATTACTCATTTCTGCTGCAGTGGGACCTCACTCAGGCTGCCTGCCTCCCTGACAATGGCGTGCCCATGGTGCACACAAAAGAGCCTCTCCAGTTTTTTTGCCCAGCCCTGATACTACAAAAGTCATTTATCTGCTTCTCCAAAGAGGCAGCCATAGAGACCTGAACCTTCAGCGAATGGGAGGGGAATTTATTAAAAACAAAGGAAGACTGCAGGTGTAAAATATTTGTCATGCTAACACCTGAACAAACATATCACTGTGCCCTTGCTTATCTCCTTCCCACTCACTGCCTTTATTGAGTCCGGTGTCCTGCTAACTGCAGACATATTAATCAGACAGTTAGACTAGAGCAAATTCACTGTCTCTGTACTGTCTTATCTAGACCATATAAATATGTCATTATATAGATCAGAGCCAGGCCAAAGGGTTTTTTTATACCTTTATGATGACCAAGCCTCTCACTGCTTCCTGTTTACATGAATTCGCTGTGCCTGAGAGGGAAAGCCAGCCTACCCAGCCACTGCAGCAAAGTCCTCTGTGTCCCACCTCTATAAATAAGTATATATAAATATATAGTAGAAATAAGTATATATAAATACATAGTATTTTTTTCCTATTCCATCTCCATGTCATCATTTGCAGCCCTTTTGCCACAAATGTCTGTTTTCACCTTCAAAAACCAGATTGATGAAGCAAGGTCTCTTTTTGACCCCATACGTTTTGCAGTTGCATTAGTGGTGGTGTTTTGCAAATATCTCTCAGTGATTTCTGCTGCTATACATTTGTTAGTCCTTTGTCACTGGGTTTCCCTTCCCTTGCCCACTTCCCAGTTTTGTTATGAAGAGGTTGGTGTACTGATGAAGCTGCCCCAGCTGCATGGGAAGTCATTTGCCCAGGGTGGCACCAGGGCAGGGTGGAGGAGGGAAGAAGGGAAGGCAGCTGGTGCAGGGTGCTTCCATCACTATGGGACTGCATGATGTTAATGCCTCCTTTCTCCCTCTCTTCCCTCCCCTGCCACCACAGGCAGAAGCCTTGTGGCTGTGACCTGGGTTTTGGTCTTTTTCCCAGGGTCTGGGCTTGCCCTCTATTATCCACTGGGTTTTGTCTACCCAACCCACAGCCCTGGAAGCTGTGTCAGAGGGTTTCTTCCTGCATGAACAGAGTGTAGACCTGTTTTTACACGTACTTGAAAAACAAAATCTCTCCCTTTACTTTCCCCTTTTTACATTTCTGATGACAGTAGATAAAAAGGTATGTATACAAGGGCTTTGAGAGTGTCACTGTCTGCCTGGTGTACTAAAAGCATATCCATAGTAGGTATTCAAAACACAAGATGCTTCTGGGATAAAATGTGTTGCGGGCACCCTGGCAGCAGCATACTGCTATACTCTAGCTGGGTTTCCTAATCCCCAGCTATCAGAGTACCTCTGGAGAAGCTGCCAACGTTTTCAATCACCTCCTTTTTCTGCTCCTTGTTCCTTTTCAGGTTCATTAAAATTAGAGATGGACTAAAGGTATGTCCTGGGAACTGAATGTCCTCATGCTTTGGAGACCTCCGAGTCGCAGCTGAATACAGGAGCAAATGTCATGGCAGAGTAAAGGGGATGGGGTCACAAATCAATGCAGCGAGTGTCTTACTTTTTATAAACAGCCAAGAAAAACACAGCAAAATCCTCACAGCTTAATGCATGGATTAGTACTCATGTACAACATACATGATTAATCAAAATAAATATGTTTACTAGTTCCGTAAATCTCCATAAATTCTTCTTTCTCTCTTGCACGTAATATAATTCTCCAAAGTCTCAGAAATGTGCATGGTGAGTCTCTAATGCACATTTTATTTGCTGATTTCCTGTGGCTCCATATAGACATTTTAACTTCAACAGAACATCTCAGCAGGAACTTTCTTATCAGGATTTCTGAGACTCGCAACCATATTCAGAACATCCAGTAGAAATATTCCTAAGTCTCTGGAGACATCCCTGCTTAAAACCATATTTGCTTTCCTGGCAGTTTCCTCTGAGAGCCTTTGAATATGGGGAACACTGCCATGAATGTTAAGCTTTTCTCTCCCCATTGCTACAACTCCAGCAGGCATCAAGTCTCATGTGCTTGTACTCGCCATGCTGCCGGGGAATCTGGTGTGTTGCGAAAATGACTGAGATTATTATGACAAAAGGTTCCCTCCACCTTTTGTACCAGGAACCTCTTTTGCCCTAGGAAATGTCTGTGTTTCTGAAAATGGCTTAACAGTAATCTTGCTGCAAACTGCTCTCTTAAAGGAGCCTCTCCTGTTCGCAACACCCTGTGCTGTCAGAGGGATCATGCTGAAACAGATGCATCGTGTCTGGCAAATTTTCTGGTGCTAATTTCTACCATGACAGCAATTTTCTCTAAGTGGCTTGCTGGGATAAAATAAGATGAGAATATAGCACATAAGCTGTTAAATATAAAGGAAAGATCTGTCTTTGCTGCAAGTATGATGTGGGCTCTTTGCTCCTTGGTGTCGCTTTCTCCTTCAGCTGTGGAAGTCTGATGGCCCCTCACCATAAGTGTTGCTACAGGCAGTCCATGAAGGCTACAGGTGTATGCAGTACATCACACTGTATGTACGGTAGATAGCCCCCAAATGAGTGGAGAGCCAGAATGCACTCGGGAACCACTAATGGCTCCATAAATTTTGAGAACATAACTCTGAGTAACTGTAAGTTACAGGCAGGTCCCCAGAGTCGTTTTGGTCATGTATTCACTCCAATGCAATGTGTACAGGAGCTATTTTTGCTTGTTTGCATAATAAACCTCTCTCAGAGGTTTTTGCCTTTTAAGTTCCCCCTTGAGTGACATTTATGAAGGGTGAGATTGTCACTGTCCCTGTGAAGTCTGAGAGAGGGTGATGCTGTCACTACTTCTCTAATGGCTGTGCACTGAAAGCAGGTTTTAATGCCTTCTTATAAGCAGGACACCATGTAGCCTTTGAGACACCAAGTCAGGCAAATCTTAGTTTTCTCTGCAGCTGCGGCAGGGTGATGCAGGGAAACTGTGTACCAGTTTCAGTGAGAGAGTCAAGCACTAGCACCCAGCCCTTGTGCGTGCCAGTGGAAGAGAACTTAGGTTTCTGAACCCAAAACCTCCATTGCTTGAGTAGGAAATCCTTCCTACTTGTCGTGTCGTGTCGTCTTGCACTTTCAATTCTACAATTTACATGAAAAGATCTCATCCTGCTGTCAAAACAGCAAAGCCCTCACATTTTATACTCTGCCACAAACTAGTAAATATGAAATATATTCAAATGCAGAAGCCATTCTGTTGCCTCCTTGCAGAAGCTGATCAATATCTTCTCTCTCAGTTAGCAGCAGACATGCTGTTGAGTTTAGGCTTCCTGGGCTGACTTTATTTTTAGCTGGGAGTGGCATTTTTCCTCTGGAATCTTTCCCTGCCTCACATCAAGCAATGAAAGCTGCTTGCTGGCATGACACTTTTTCCTCCTCACTACTATTTTCCTGTGCTGACTTTGTAGCCTTCAAAACATCAGTTTGCTTATTAAATTATCACACTGCCCACAGTGAGAGAGAAAAATGACTTAGTGCACAGCTTGCGGCCGAGCATCATGTCAGACACCTGCCAGCGAAGGGGCTGACTGGCACTGGGGAGGTGGGCAGGCTGCAGCAGGTGCTGGGGACAGGCAGGGCAGGGGCTGCCCAGAGGCTGGCACTGAGGTTTTGCCCACCAGCACCTGGGACCCCTCTCTGTGCCGGGCCAGACATCTTCCAGTTCAGGTCTGCTGGAGACAGGTGAAGGTGTGCTATGCACGGCTGCAGGTGAAGCACTTATTTGTTGAATTAATGGAGGAAAAAAATTGTTTTGCTGCTCATCTGTCTGTGGATTTTGAGGTGCAGAATAGTCGGCTCTGGTGAGAACTCTGGTGAGAACTTTGTCAGTTGTGTCCTGACAAAGGCAGCATGAGGATGTGCTGGGAGAGACCTCCCCTCAGCAATTACCACGTGGCTGGGATTTTGGCCAAAGTCCTCGGTGGAAGATGGAGCAGACCCCAAAGCCTGACCTGATGAAGACAGGAGTGAATAATGGCATTGCCTTATGTGGTTTGCTCTCCATGTTGAGACCGCATGCGTTCTCCAGCAGGGCTCATGCTGTTTTCTGTCACTCCTCAGCTAGAGAATTTGCCACAAGCTCCACCTCTTGCAATGAGTCATGGTTCAAAATGTACACTTCTATTAAAAAATAAAGGGGAGAAAACATTAAGTCATGAGGGCTAGGAAGAAATATTTAACAGTGTGAGGGAGTGCTCACCATTTCAACATCAAATAAATCTTTAGAGAGCCCTGAAAATCTGTAAGAGGTGGATGAACTCACCTCCATCTCTTAAACCTAATGACAGTTTATATCTCTGTGGTGAAATGATTTGTGCACTGACCCATCGGTTTTAAAATGCGCGTTCTTCAATCTCAAAACTACTCCCTGCCCTTAAGAGCTGTATCTCCAAATGTTCCCTGCATAGCTGCCGAAATGTCCAGCGTCCACCTCTGTGATACAATTATGCGCAGTAAATATTAGCACGAAGGAGCACTGAATACCCAGGTGCTGGGCAGAATTAATGCAGTTCATGCCTCTTTTGCAGTCCAAGCATGTTTCCTGGGAGAGCAATGATAACATCCTGAGCAGGCAAGTAATAGCAGGCTTCATACTGAAAAGATGCACAGATGATCCTTTGTCCCTCCCTCTCCAAACCCTTCCAAATTAGATGTGCAAAACTGTCTGCTGCTGCTGCTGCTGCCTTCTGGAGGAGTATGCTGCAAGAGTGAGAGTCTCAGCAAGCAGAGTGTAAATTGTCTGTGATATTCAAGCCTGTTTGAACTTTGCACTTTCCTTCCCTCACTAGATAACGTTATAGAAATCCCAGTGTTAAAGACCTGCAAGGTTGTAATGCAAAACTATAGGGAAATAACTCTGCACATCGTTGGCAGTCTCTTCTGCTAGGAAGATCTCCAGCTTGGGTCTGTGAACACATGAGCCTATGTGTTTTAAAATCTCTGCATAGTTGTGGCCAGATATGCCTCTAGGTCCATACTGTTTCCTGCACGCACATTGGGGTTTTTCTTTATTATTTGCTTATGTGAAATAAATGCTCATGAGTCTGAGCTTCCTTTTTGGCTCAGCTCTTCCTGGAGGAGTCTTTACTCCTGTTATTTCTTTCTAAGACTCATAATCCTTTACTATTTAGAGCAGTAAGAACTGCCTTCTCTGGCACATGGGATGAATCAAAATAATGGTTCTTCATGTCCATGTCGGGGGCAAGGTACCCACCCACACTGGTGAAATGGCAGTCACCAAACATGCAAGACACGGTGGATTTGTCTATGGTTATATTTTAACATCTGTGACAACAAATGTTGCAGGTCAACAAACTCTCTGGCTTAGGCATTTGATTCAGGAAGGACCATTCAAATGGAAAATGTATTTCCTTTTGTGGTTTTCACCAACTCACAGTTAATTTCCCTTTGTCCTGGTGTCACTGATACTCTTGTCACTTCCCATGTTACTGATATTCCCAGAGTACTCTGAGACATAATATTGTGCAAGCACATGCTCCTGCTTACTTATAGCCAGCCATGCTGATTAGTCAGACCATGGGCAGCACAAAACATCTAGCCTGCTGCTGTTTGTTATATTGCTCCACAGTGGACAAAAAAAGCCCTGCAATCATCATCCTTCCCAAAATTTTAAAAAAAAAAAAAAAAAAAAAATTAATTGAACAGCACACCCCATTAGGAGTAAATGCATATTCTTAGAAGGCTCCATGACGGAGTATAAATGCCTCATTAATATTGGATATATCAACCTGGGAGCAGGAGCAAAGTCAGAGGGAGTAGTGACTGGCAGTACAATGAGTCCACCAGACCCCATGCAGGGATGTTTCCTTTAATTGCCCAGCCTGCATTCAGATACAGCCCACTCTCCAAAGGCACCATCTGTGCAAGTTTCCAGTGCCTGGGTCATACCTCTGCGGCACAGCCCTTGCTGGATTCCCTGGGCTTTTCAGGGCTTTTTGACCAGGGAAAGCATCTGTGGGCAAGCCAGACCCCAGCTGACCTCTAAACTGCCTCCCACAAGCTATAAATATTGCTTTCTTCTTGGTATGCTGCGGGAAGAGTTGCCTGTTAAGAAACAGCAATTCCTTGGTCTGCAGCTCTTCTGATCTCCAGAAGTAACTGCTGGGAAACCTGTAATACTGTGCTATGAGCCAAGCCTGGCAAGAGGACTGTGCCGCCTCAAGCTTTTTTGTCCCAGCACAGAGCTGTGGTAATTCACCCATCTCAGCACTGCCATTTAATGGCACCTTTTCCACAGAAGAGTAGGAGTTGTTGGAGGGGCAAGGGTGGATTAAGGTCACCAAGTGGGGGTGGCTCCAGTTAACATTGTGAGGGGGAAAAACCCATGGAGGGAGCAGAAGTGATAGATGTCCCAGGGGCAGTCCTTGCTCCCTTCCTGCTCCTCCTGGGTAGTGGAGAGCAGAGTGCTTCTCTGTTCTGCCCCTGGGTTGTCCACTAGAGATGCCTTCACCCAGAAATCTTCTGGAAGGACTCAGATGCTGGCAACAGAGAAGATACTGAGATATTGGCAGCTGTTTTTAAAAGCTCTTTCCTTCCAAAACCTGGAGAGTACCTCACACAAGTCATATTTCTTTCTTGATCTCATCCCAAACTTGTACACTTCAGCTTCCTCTGCTGTGGGGTCTCTGAGTTCATTAGTCCACTCCGTGCTGAACGAAGCATCTGGGACAATTTCACTCTGTTTCTCTCTACATACATGGCTCCTTCAGGAGGAAGAATTAATGGGAATCTCCTTCAGGATGGGTAAATTATGAGACATCTGCACCCATTTCCTCCACCTCATGGATAGGGCATGGAAATTTGGCTTGTTCAAGGGTAAGCACACCCTTGGGACATCTGGCCTGCAGCAGTGATAAATTACCATGCAAGTGGTGATGGTTCATGTGGGTGCTCATAGAGCCTTGACACCACTAGTGTCGGTAGGGCTTTCCCACTGGGGTGTGGGGTCTGCTCTGCCCAGGCCCTGGGCAGTCTTGTTTTCTGCCACAGATGAGCTCTTCCTGGGCACTGCAACTGCACTTGGCCATGGTCCTCCCCTATGTAAAGCCCTTGTAGCAAGGCTTCTGAGGGGAAATTGCTATTCCCTGCCAGAAGATTGGTCCCATATGAATATATGACAGATTACATTTCCTTCTTGAGTCTGATATGCCTATCATAACTAAACTTCTGTTGTATATAAATGTGAAAGTTTCAGTGGAAAATAGCATTGCTCATGTCTAACATCCGTCTCTAATTAACAAAGATCATTTTCTGCAATGTATGTGCACCTAATCACCATTCTAAGTGATTATTAATATGTACATAGAGTTAGCAGGAGCCTTGCCACCCACTCATCCAGAGAGACCTTATACCCCAGGGAGGAAAAGCAGGGTAGAGGAAAGCACCTGGAAGTGCGGTATCGTGCTCTGAACATGTGCCCACCCAGGAATGAGGTACAGCATGCTGCTTTACCCTGCCAAGTGGGATACAGCTGTGCGTGATCTCAGGGCTCACATTTTAAACCAAGATATACATTACCAAGTCAGTGATGAGTGCAAGCGTGCCCAGCGCTTTTTGCCGAGGTGTTTATGTACCTCTCGTGCTGTTTTCTCTGGAGCTTAGTGTGATGTCCGTCAGCTCCTACATTCCTCACGAAGCTGGAAATTTCTATTATCAGGCACCCAACAACTCAGACACAGTCTGTTTCTTCCCCTGCTGAACTGACTGCTATCTGTCTCGCAGTTTCCCCTCTTATTAATTCAGCTTTGGCAGGCAACCGAGTGCTTCTTGCTATGGCTGAGGTGCTAAGCCTAGGAAGGGGAGTGCATTGTGTTAACCGTTGCCATATCTGACCTGTGTCTGGTTTTAATATGGTGTCGGGGTGCATGAGAAGGTGACTGCTCTGCTCAGAAATGTGGGAAGCATTTGCAGCGAGGTGTGAAACCATGCCAAGACAATAACTGAGGAAGGCTTTATTTCCAGCAGCTTGCGGTGGGTCACAGCACAAATCCATAAGGTTAGGCTTTTCCAGGTATGCTGTGTTGGAGTGTCACAGCACCTTGTAAATGCTGACTGACATAACACCACAGCCCCAAAGGAAGGAGAGATTTTACAGCCAGCAGCACTGAGCACGGCTCTGAGCCCAAACATGGGCACCTCAATCCCAGGGCTGCAGAGCAGATGAGAGCTCACTCCTGCCTTATTCACCGATTTTTAACCAGACCTGTGCTGCGAGTCAGGAATGGTGACCCATGAAGGTTAAAGGTGAAGAACATGTTTATTCAGATTCCCATGAAGAAAAACTGTTCATTTTTGCAGAAGTCTAATTAGGATAGGCCCCTTGTTTGCTGGAGGGAGAACGTGAGCCCCGCCTGCCACTGTCCCTGGGAAGGTCTACATGGCAATCCCAGTTCCATTCCCCTTCCAGCAGCTTCACCCTTCCATTTATTGATGATTGAAGCACAATTTTTTTTCTTCTTATTTTTCCCAACATTTGCTCCTTTAAGAGAGCAAAGTAAAGATTGATCACTTTCTCTCCCATGCTGGTCAGAAACATTTATCTCTCAGTCTGTCTTTCAAACTGTGTCTTACCACTGAGCTTCCAGAGCATGGTCAAGAAAGGCTGGCTGCAGGGGTGGCCAATGTGATGATTTGTGTTTCTTTTCATTTTTTGACAAAGTTGTGGTGTGCCTGGGCCCAGCCTTTTGTAATAGTTACTTTGACTCAGAAATCAATGTTTCTGGCAAGATGTAATAGCAGACCAAAGTCTGGAAGACTTTTCACTTCATTTCTGTGTACAGTACAACCACAGCACGACTTCCAGGTTGTACAAGCTTGGAAGCCATCAGGAACAAGAATGGTCATTTTAATGGGATGGCCCAGATAGGCAAAGGTGAAACCAGTCAAGGAAGGAGGCGCCTGGGCCACGCTCATTACTTCAGAAAACTTTGTGGGACAGATGAATATTTACCTCCAAGAGCAAATGGGGAAAGCAGTTTTGCTGACAAGTAAAGATCAGGTGCCGTTAATTACTTTCCAAAGCAAAAGAGTCAAATGAACAACTGAGGCTTGTTCCAAAGCATGTATTTAAAAGCTCTAGTCTCAGTGAGCACTGGGGCAGGTTCCCAGTACAGTCCAAGGACAAGCTGATCCCAGTTACTGCTCTGTTTATTTATTTATTTATTTCTGCTTAGGAGGTGCTGAGAACTTTCTGCTGATAACCAGCTCACAGTTTACATTTCTCACACCGTGCTTGTGAGTCGCAGTGAGTGACTCGTGAGGGTTTGCAGCCACCTCCACCCTCACAAACACTGCTGCAAACCCCACGGGGAGCTGCTGGGAGACGCACTTGCTCTCCCTCTGTTTCTCCTTCCTCCTCTTCAGCAACACACAGACTGAAAATCCCACCCTCGGTGATTCAGATCAACAGACGGCCCTGTTATTTCTCAGACTGAGAACTCTTAACATTTCCTGCCGACAGCTATTTTGGGAATATTAAGCCCGAATGTTTTGGTGGAAAGTGAATTCAAAGGGCCACAAGAGCAGGGAATGAGTGAATGAACCCAAGCAACTCAACAACACCAAAAATTTTGTAACGCTTTTTTAAACACAGAGGGAGCTTTGATACTGCACATGGCAACAAAGACTTTTGTCATGTAAGCTGCTTGGAGTTAATATGAAAGTGTCTCCATTGTGCCGGTGTTCGGTCGCAGGAAGCAAAGCTTGTAGTGGAGCGTGAGATAAAAATATTTTTAAGGCTCATCACTTTTTGACATCTCCACTCCAACACTTCCTCCCCAAAGCAGTGTGTACAGACAGCTCCATCGTGGCTGCTACTTCTGATCTTCAGCCTCACCCAGCAAACACGCTTGGAGCACATGTGCTGATGCAAACTATATGAGGAGGTGGAAGAGCTTACGGTGACAGCCTGAAATCAATGGGGACAGCTCATCTGTTTAAGGTGTGCAAGATCTGGCCTCCAGTGAGCAGTCATTATCTTTCACACTGAAGCACAAAGGAGTTGAATCTGTCTATGAAATTACATTATCCTACAGCAGTGGAAAAAAATCGATGTCCTGTGGTCATGATTATGCAGGTGTTGGACCATGCTGGAGACTACTACGTGGGTTTGTTTTGATTTAAAGAAGCAGCTGGGTATTCAAGTAATTCAATAAAATAAAAATCCTGATTTTCAGCAGAGGTGGTGCATGCACTAGATTAGGATCTGTGTGTCTAATTTCAAAAGTGTGTTTCTTTTGGAAAAAACACTTTTACATTTTTCTCTTTTTGCTACCTTCTGCCTCAAAATCTCAAGGCAGACCAAGATTTGAACAAGTTACAGGTAACCAGGAACATGTAATATTTATTCACAGTAAATGTGTTTCCTACAAAAGTTTTTTGGACCACATTTGCGATATATTGCATAAAAATTTGCATTTTAGAAGAAGATTCAGCCTTTCTAGGTCTGTGCAGCAAAGATCCTGCCCTGCTAAATATTTCCGGGTAGCTGCAATAAGCCTTAGTGTGGCCCTAGTGCTATAAGCATGCACATGCTGTCTAATCATTTGGGGACTGGGTAGACGACATCGTTCAGATGGGCATATTTGTCCATACTACATAGAAATACAGTGTGTATTACAGGGAATATAATAGAGGGAATGGAGTCCTGGCTTACATCCTTAGGGCGTGGTATGGAGAGCCCAGCACTGTGGGATACCCGCTCAGATGTGCTTGAGGCACAGTCTGCAACTCAAATGTAAAATGAACTAGAGACTGGGCATAAATTTGGTTAAGTCCTTCCTGGGAATTTGGCAACGGATTAAGCTTTCCATGAACATAATGCCTAGTCCTGCATGGTGCTAGCTGAACAATGCTTTCCCTGTGAAATGCAACCCTGCTTGGTTTCATGTCAGATTGTATTTTCTAGCCCTACCTCAGCTTTCCAAGGGGACCTGGCAGAGAGCAGAGGTGAGATAGGGAACTTTTCTAGTGAACCAGTGTCTAATTTCATACTGAAATACTTTGGTTGCAGCAAAAGAGGATGATTTTAAGCGACTGACAGCATCATGATTTCTGCTGAATTGGACATTGGAGAACTTTTGATTGATAATGTAGATAAAAATAATAATAAATTATTTTTGTAAAAAGAAGAGAAGAAAGGTTCATGAGACCCTCCTGGACCTGAAGCTGCTATGTGTAGTACTTCTTTGCTAGCCAGCAGAGTGGAGTGAGTAGGAAAACAGAAGAAAAGAATTTATGTAATAATTTGAATTTAAAAGTGATTTTTGATTTGATTGAGTTCAGCAGTCCTTCTGTGTTTGACTTCTACATTTATTTGTATATTCAAGCTCTACAAGCATGAGGGCTTGCTGAGTGAATTTTAAACAGAGATGCTCATGTACTGACCATCAGTGAATTCTGAATAGTTTATATTCTTGTAAAATTTACACTGTGCTGCTTTGTTACCTAACTCCCCTTACCAGGGAATAGAAAGGGAAATAGATGGATATGGCACATATTGCATATTATAATTTATAATGGCCTGCTCTACAGAGAGGAAGTTATTTGCTGACATTACTACTGAACATAAATAATGAATAAATTAGAGAATGTTGCAATCTGTTTATAGAGAATTCTCAGACAAAGGTGAAATTCATGAAAAAAATATTAGTTGCAAATGATTTGCTCAGCTCTAGTTCTTACTCCTGTGGGTCTGAGGGACCTTGACTACTCACGAGCTGATAACCTTCAATTCCAGCACGGCAGGCTATAAACTCATCTACATGACTTATAGAATCAGAAGAATTTTAATTTAGTGTATTTACGAATATTCATGCCCTCCTTCATCTCCAGAGTGACCTCAAAGCAGAAGGGGTCTTTAGTTGACAAGAAATCTAGGTCATTCTCCTTCTGCCTTTACCTGTCACTGAATCTCATGTGAAGCTTAATTTTGCATCATGACAGAGTAACAGCAAGAGGCTTAGTCCATGTGAGGTCCTAAATTTTGGATGTTAAGTAGGTGAAGCTTATTTGTACCTCTTGACCCCCAGTATAACATGGGTGGGGTGAAACCAACACTGAAATTTTATGTCTAACGTAAAGTAGTGGTCATTGCCACCTAGGATAAAGGAGACTTAGATCAATAATCACCCAGCCAGGATAGAAGGAGGAGGTTGCAATCTCATGTAAGTGCTGATGTGCTTGTTTATGTTAACAGGCTGCTGTTAACGTAGCTTCTTTTGCAAAAAGTCTTCTGGATAAAGGACATCTCTGCAAATCAGGAAATGAGAGCTTTATTCTCAGCTGTGTCAGGGACTTAAAAAAGCATAATTTTGTCCAGACACTTTAAGACTTAAAGCACTGGTGTAGGTGCTTAGTTTCCTGTGATTTCTCCTCATTATGTTTGTGGCACCTAATTGTCCTGTGGATATGAATTTTGAAGTGGCCCATGCCCTCTCTCTGCCTATTTCTATTTCAATAAAATAAAGATTATAATCTCTGCTGATCTCACAGGGATGCTGTGAGGGACCATTATATGGCTTTTTGTCTTAGAAGAGAAGCTGTAAAAGTTCATAATGTTTTATTAGCAATGCAGATCAGTCTGGAGTGTCCATAAAGGCTTTTCAAGACATTTTGGATGAAGTGTTTTGAAGCAGTGAGGGCTACCCTGCCCTCAGCCCCAAAACTCGGGGGGTTCATGCAAGAGCAATCGGTTTGTCTTTGAAGGAGTTCCTGTGCCCTGGGTTTTGGCAGCTCTTTTTGGAGCACTGTAGTTTGGGATGTCAAGAAAGAGCAGTCCCTGAGCAGGATAGTTAATACACTGTTTGTCTCTTGCAGACTTGTCTCATGTGTCACAAGAAATTCCCAGAAGCAGCTTTCTGAGAGCATGTGAAACACTTCCCACACCTGTCCCCTGGCTGTGGGTGAAAAACTGTCCCTAATCACCCACCACAGCTCCCACCACTGCTCCAGGTTTGGAATAGCCATGCAGATCCTGTCCCCTGAGGTACTCACAGGCCCACTTGTCTCATTTCATGTTCCTCTTCGTCCCTGGAGCAGTTCATAAAGATTATAGAATACATGGCAATCAGACTCTTTTAGGCATGTTGATACCATGTTTGCTAATTATCCATGCTATTATCTCTGTTAGACTCCCCCTTCCTGCCTGATACACATTATGGCAAATTTGTGACAGGTTCAAGCAGAAATAAAAGAGGAGAAAACTCTACTTCCCAACCATCAGTATGTCATCAGTTCAGTTTCTGCCTTGTTTTGTCTTCCTCCTCCTTCCTCCATGGTAGCTTTGCAGTATTTCTGTCTCCTCTGCCTGTCTCCCCTCCATGTGCCCAGGTGTCCCCCTCACCTGGGGAGTGTTGCCAGAAATGGTTCGTCTCCAAATGTGGGGATGGCCACAGCTTGTGGCCCCCCCATACTCTGCAATGCTGCAGCTTGATGGGGCTCATCCTGCCTCAAGCACCCTGGGATGGGAGATATCAGATATCGCAGCTTCAAAGACCAGCATGGAGAAATGGGGAGAAACAGACTGACAGGGGGAAACAAATCAGATCACTAAATCTTGCCATTCAGTTACCTTAAACCTGCTTGTCTCCCTGTTCTTTTCAAGTCCTGTATGTTACTTTATTTTATTTTATTTTATTTTATTTTATTTTATTTTATTTTATTTTATTTTATTTTATTTTATTTTATTTTATTTTATTTTATTTTTAAAGATCCCCTCTCTGTGACCACTCTCTAAGGCAGGCACTAGATTACTGTTCTTTTGGTTTTCCCATTTGAGATTGAGCTGAGGTTAGCCAGGGCATAAACTCCTGCCCCAGTTGCAGTGTTTTTTGGTTTGATGCATGCATTTCAGCTTTAAAGTCTTCTTCTCTCCAGCAGCTGTAAGCCACCCACCCTACCTTTACAGGGTATTTTGCCCTGAGATTCACATGAACAGAATGAATAGACATTTGCTCAGGTTTCTCATATAGGGGTTTGACAAGACCCACCCCCTTCTTTCTTACCCCTTTTGGTCTGGTTTGCTTTCCCTGTCTGCCTGACAGGCTCTCCTGTAGGAGCCTGTTGTGATTCCCTCAAATGAATCCTGTTGGGAGAGGTGTCAGAGGAGAGTACCATAACTGAAACAGCACATCAGGGATGAGCAAATGTAATAACAAGCTGTTCTGCAAATTGTGCCCTAAAAGAAACAAGAAAACAAAATCTGAGGGAGAGTCGCTGTTATTATGTTATAGAGACTGATTTATCTTGCTATGTTTCGCCGCTTTCTTGGTTTTAGCTTTCTACCTCTGTGCTGTATGAGATTACAGGACTTCAGAAGCATTTAACTATTATCCAGAATATAAAATCTCAGCATGGACTGCTGGTTCAATCATAATCCACTACGATATAATACGTGTCATCTCTTCTCTGGATTAAATCTAATGAGGAAAGGGGACCCTGCTGCGTTTCCTCATCCATCCTGCAAACTGATGGGAGCAACCAGGACCACTGTGGTGAGCATCCTACTGCCCTTTATGTTCTTGAAAAGGATGACTGGGAAAGGTGGGACCTAGTGCAAGAAGCTGCAGTTTGGGTGGGAAGGAGAAAGTAGCCCTGTCACCTGCTGTTTTCTCCCTTTTACTTGCTATATCACTTTAAGTAACACCACAGCATGCTGCTGAGTAGTGGCTCCTTGCAACCACCAGCAATATAGCTGTGTATTGTTTGTGAGTGTGGTTGGGGAGGTGGAGAGAAAGCCTTTGTTCTTACTGCAACATAATGTTGTGTTGCCCAGATCTAGCTCCTGGCCCTGCAGAACGAAGTTGATGCCCTCCTTCACTGAGAAGTTTTGTTCCTTACCCCAGCAGCCAGTTCCAAAAAGGAAAATTGTTTGATCTTTAGTTCTAGCATGTGTGGAAGCTTGTTTATAAATTACCAACCCACACAGCATTATGCGGGTTCAAAACTCATTTTTTCAAGTTTACTGAGATTGGAAAATCATAGTGCCATACCTTGCAGTGTGCAATCACAGTTCTTGAGTATTTGGATACTGTCCCTCGGAGCAAGCTTATGGTTGACTGTGTGGATGAAGAGCTCTCAGAGAGCACTCCTGCTGCACATTCCCATCTATATGTCAACCGTATAAGCAACTCACCCCGTCGCAGAGGGCTGAACTCAGGGTTTCATGAGGTCTGCAGGAGAGCTTCTGCCAGCTCTGCAAGGGTTTGCCAAAACACGCAGTGATAGCAAGTGACCCACCCTTTGCAGGAGCAGCTCTTCAGATGGAGGTCGTGCCCTGCATCTTCAGGTGGAGTCAGCCCTGCAGATGCATGCAAGAGCAGCTGCTGGGGGGAGGCAGGCAAGTGGAAGATTTATCTTTTTGCAATCAGCAAAAAAGTTTTTGCAACCAAATAGAAAGGTTTACTGTTTTGGAGGGCAGAGTGTAAAGGTACTTAGACCTGGCAAGGAGCACAGAGGTAGTCAGAGTCAACCATGAGTAAAACACATGCTCTTGGGTCCATAGTATAAGTGGTTCAACACCACCAGTCGTATAACAAGCTTGTTTTCTTCCCTCTCACATTTCCACAGCATATTGCATACGAGATACCACTAAAGAGGTGACATGACACAGTATCAGAGCATTTTTTTCCTCCTCATAGCAAGAATATATAATCATCTCTCTGGGAAGCACGTCTCAGGCTATCTCCAAGAACAATAGATGCTTGTAAGGCATCCAGTGAAGTCAGAATAGCTGGAGGCTGCGAGTCACATAATAACTTTTTGTGCTTGCATAGTGTTTCATTTTCAGACTGATCTGAGTAGGAGACAGGAAATAACCAGATTTTTTTTTTTTTAATTGGCTACTTCTCAAGTTGGTTTTTTTTTGAAAACCAGGACTTGCCATCTTATTTATCACACTGGTAAAAGCAGGATCATGCCACGGAAACAGGGGGTTGTCTGTGGATGCTTCTGCTCTTTGAAGCAGACCATGGGAGCAGAAGGAGAGTACTGGGAGTTTGGAGGAGGATTTAAACACCACCACACACGGTGTAAGAAGGAAGCAGGCCTCTGGAGCAGTCTAAGTGGTGCCCCAGCTTGTAAGTGGGAGTGGAGCCTGCAGCACCCCATTGTGCCTGCTGCCGGGCTGTGGGTGCCAGTGCTGGAGCCGCTGCTGCCTGCAGTATGCAGTGAAAAGGGATGAAATGCACCACGTACCCACCAGTGCTGCTGTCAATGAGCAGAGAGCAGCAAGGCTTCAGGTGGGGGGTGTAAAGGTACTCTAGTCTCCTTCCCTAAATATTGCAAGATCACTACCAGTGCTAGGGAAAAAGAAAAAAAGGCTGTCACAGAAACTCATGGGACGCAATGCTTCTTTATTATGATTGGGTTCATTGAAAGAGAGGCCCTAATATTTAAGATACCTTTTGCTACCTATCTATGACAGCAAATCCAGGTTTCACTTAGCCTTGCTTGGGAAACGAGATGATGTTACTATACATCATTCAGGCTGGGATGAGGTCCCTAACGTACTGTGTTCTTCCCAACAGTGTGGACAAAATCACAACAGGCTCTAAATAAGTGTTATTATATATTGCTCCTAATTATGTGTTGCATAGACTTGGATTTGAGGAGGATTTTGAGGAGGCTGAAAGCTTATCTGTGTTTGCTTTTCCCCTAAAAACCATTTTTTAAAATTTCATTAAGTTGTATAGAAACAGTTCACAATGTACTTGTGATACTTGCTGGTGAGGGTTTTCAGCATTCCCTGGGAAAGGGTCATTTATGATCATCTGAATTACCAGGATTCAGTGTGCAGAGGAGGATATGGACTTTGTTTAATTACAGGCTCTGTTCTCTGACTGTGTGACTGTCACCCATATTCTGAGCGGCTGTCTTGTGCTATCAGGCAGAGGGGAGGCAGTGCAATAAGACACAGCTTTGACTGGAGGGCAGGTAGCTAAAGTTATGGCATTTAAATCAATACTTGGGTTGTGCTTTTTCCTTTACATGGTTTAAATTGCAGCTTTCAACAGAAGCTGGGTATCTATGTACGTGCTTTGGTGTAAGGCCATAGGTGCTGTATTCTACTTGCTTGATATATTTAGTTGAAGTATACGGTGCTACTGGTATCGAGAAAAATTTTTATCAGCAAATCATTTATTTCAGTGTCAGGATAGGAAAAACAATTCAGCAAATATTTTCAGGGAATACAAGAAGAAAAAAGCAAATTCATTCAATGGACTTAGTAGTAACATTTTCAACCCAGAGATTTCCCTTTTGCAGTTTCCATGATTTGACAGAATCTTTGAAAATTGGAGTAGTCATTAATAAAGAAAACCCCTTTTAACTCCTCTTCCTCCTCCCCTCCATTGCATTCTTATGTGCATCTTTACATGCATACTCACCATCCAAGTGTGAGGACACACACTTGGGATAGGAGAGTGTTGAGCTCCAGTGCCTTCTTCCTCTGATTTGTAGTTTTGGAAGGGCCCTTCACTATTGAGGTTTAGGGTTTTTTGGGTATCAACTCTCTTTTCTGTCGAAATTCTTTCACTAAGTTTAAAAATACTTGAGTATGCAGAGCAAAAGATACTTGAATATTTGGACCAAAACCTGACACTCAGCTACCCCTGCTGTATAAGCACCCAATTATTCTCACCTTGTCTGAGCTGATGAATATTTACCCTTTTCAGTCTCACTCCCTTTTTTGTTGTTTGAAATTTCTCCCCTCTCTGTCCCTCCCCCACAACTAATTTATAGTCCTGTGCCAAAAAAGATACAAAAAGCTGCACTCTATCTTGAGTGTTTTAGTTCATCTTGGGTCCACTCCATCCCATAAAGTAACCCCACATTTCCCACCTACCTCACTGGAGCCTGACCTTCTTTCAAGCTTCTTGCACAAGAGCTAACCCATGCCTGAACCTCTTCCCCAGGCTTTCCTTAATGTGGCTTTTAACCCTTTCCTTAGTCAAAAATCAAGCACCCAAGGATGCCCGTGCTCTGGATCACCTCTCCATAGTGGTACTGACTTTGTTCCCTGTATCTCTTTTCGCAGAGCTTACAGCATCTTGCAGAAAGTGTGGATGGGGCTTTTCATGCTTCTCCGGCTCATCTCCCTTGCTGTCGCAGTGGTTCGGTAATCTCCACCAATATCTCAGGGGAAGGCCTGGGCCACTGGCTTATGGAGGAAGAAGGGAGCAGTCCTTTGACCACCTGCACCCTCCTCAGCATCAAGAGTAACCATGAGCCTAGATGGGAAACTAGTCCTGCACTGCCCTTTTCTTTCCCTCTGATGAAAGTTGTGGGGAAACAAAATGTTTTGGGTTGAAGAAAACATTTATTTGACTCAAGACAGTTTATTTTTTCCTTGCTGAAAAAAGGGGAAAAATGTTTTTGGACAACTCAGACTGATTTTTTTCTCCTTTTTTTTGGTTCTGGCCACCTAACTGAAAATATCAATTATTTCCACGGTCACAGGCACTCTGCCAAACTCCTGATCCTCATGACTAGTGCTCCAGTATAACTTTATGGATTTGTTATCACAGCAGATTCAGCCTCTGCTGTTTGGTTTCTGTAATCAGTGTTTTGCTCTTCTTTATGGTTCCTCACACCTCCTCAGAGCACGGTGTTAACTGCACCACTCCCTGTACATCTTCACATCTGCTACCTGAGGTTAAAGGCACTTGACCCAGACACAACCCAGGCACTCCTCTTTCTGTTGGAACTGCGCCCTTCTCAGTCTTTGTGCTTGTTCTTTGTGTTGTCCTTGGTGTAATTCAGCTATTGCCACTATTCCCCAAATAGCTAAATCACTTATATTTCTTACAGCTGACACAGAGGCCAAAGTACTTCATGCTATTTACCAACTCTGTGTTTAGCCTAGTAGGTCATTAGGCTACCCCTGCCATTAAGGCTGCCTTTTCATGAAAGTGCACAACTGGAGTGTACTTGGCTCTACTTCCCTGTGTGCAAAACTGGGATGAAGTAGCTGGGATTGAGCATAGCATATACTGTGACAAATTCAGATGTTAGCAAACCCTCCTGTCCAGTTTGCTGCCAGTAGGAAAAGTATGACATACTAGCAAGGGAGCAGAACACAATGGAGATGTGGGGCACCATCCTCAAATGAATGGATCTTTCAAGACTTAGAGTGTAAACTCTCTTTCCTTGGGAGCTGAAGGTATGTATTTTCCCCATTTCCCCACATTTCCTTTAATGTGCTATAAAGGGAAGAGCAAAGCCATCAGGGCAGGTTCCAGCATTTGGAGGTTATCCAGACTATAAACCTTGTGGATTTTGTGCCTACAGCTGGATTGATGCACAATTATTTCCTCCCAGAGCAGGAGTGGCCTGACATCTCCAGACTTGTCCTTGGTGTTTTGGACTGTTTATGCCATTTTAGATTGCTATAACTTCAATTTGCCATAGGTTTTGGACTGCACATGAACCACTCAGGATTTGGGAATTGCATTCCTCAACCACAACCAAGGAACTGGAACATGATCTCCTGATGAAAAAAATTACATGTTCCCTGAACCAGCACACATTTATTGATCAAATTCATTGCTTCTGTTGTTTAGAAGTCAAGATGAAGTTTGACTGCAAGCTCAGTAGTACGGTTGGTGACACATCATCCATGCCACAGATGTCACTAAAAATGCCATTTCTGCCACAAGAATTCACCATGAAGTAATGTATGTTTTCCAGAGCTTTTGTTCATACTACACTTTAATGCATAATGGAGGTTTTTTTATTCATTAGATAATAGATACTTCAGGTAATGAAAATTCATTCTGTGTAGCAGAAATACCAAGAAGTGGCTTCTTATAACTGTTCAAGGGCTCAAAAGTGGATACTTGTATGCTTTCATGTTTGATTCTTGTTCCACATCACTTCAGAAGCATAATTTTTGTTGACAGAAAATTGGCCAGGCTTAATAAAGCAAGGTATTTCTATATCAGCTTCTGGGTTCTTTCTAATGCGTTGTCATTTTAGGAGCTAATTGACTTCATAGGCAAGATATGTTGGGACCAAATTTTCAAAGGCTTATGGCTCTGTGAAAAGATAATCCACAGGAAACTTTTTTTTTTTAATACTAGCAAAGATTAATCTGTCTCACTTCTCAGCTCTGCAAGAGGCAGAACACCACTGCATGTTATTTCAGGGAAAGAAAGCACAGAGTTAAACGTCCAGCTCATATCACCCTCCCGGCTGTCACACATGGGTGACACTAGGGCAGTTTTATCATTGTCTGGAGAAGAGTTGCATCTCAGCACCTGCTGGTTTGTGTAACTGGAAGCTGGAGAGCTGACCCACTTGACGTAGATCCAGATCCCTTTAGAGGTTTTCTGCCTCCATCTCCATGGCAGCTGCATAATTTCTGATCCCATTACCTCCAGAGGAACCAGAGCTCCAAGAGCTGAAGTCACTCAATCCAAGGGAAATAGATACACTCATTCCCTTGGATGTTACTGTCTCCCATTTTGTTTTGCAAAGAGAAGCAAATCACCCAAGAAGACTTCAGAGTCAGCTTGTCAGAAGATATTATGCAAATTAGCAAATCACATGGGCTTGTATTTAGAGCAGGCAAGTGAAAAGAGAGAAGTGTTTAGCTGTAACATAGTCTGAATTAACTGCCTGACTTTGAGGCACAAGATTGTCAAGTGACTTGCTCTCTCAGATGAGATGTAAGATTGGAGGAAACCAATCATGTATCAAAACTCAACTTTCCAAGATGAGAATTTATATGTGTGTGTATATATATATATATGTATACACACACACATATATGTATGTATAAAAAAATTAGGATGTCACAGAATCATAGAATGGTTTGGGTTGGAAGGGACCTTAAAGATCATCTAGTTCCAACCTCTCATGCCATGGGCAGGGACACCTTCCACTAGACCAGGTTGCTCAACCTGGCCTTGAACACTGCCAGGGAGGGGGCATCCACAGCCTCTCTGGGCAGCCTGTACCAGTCTCTCACCACCATCATAGTAAAGAATTTCTTTCTTATATCTAATCTAAATCTACCCTCTTGTCCTATCACTACATTCCCTGATAGAGTTGCTCCCCATCTCCCCTGTAGGCCCCTTTAGGCACTGGAAGGCCGCTATAAGGTCTTCTTGGAGCCTTCTCTTCTCTAGGCTGAACAACCCCAACTCTCTCAGCCTGTCCTCATAAGGGAGGTGCTCCAGCCCTCTGATCATCTTTGTGGGCCTCCTCTGGACTCGCTCCAACAGGTCCATGTCCTTCTTATGTTGGAGGGCCCAGAGTGGACACAGCACTCCAGTTGGGGTCTTACAAGAGTGGAGTAGAGGGGGAGAATCCCCTCCCTTGACCTGCTGGCCACAATTCCCTTGATGCAGCCCAGGATACGGTTGGTTTTCTGGGCTATGAGTGCACATTGCTGGCTCATATTCAGTTTTCCATTCACTAATACCCCCAAGTCCTTCTCCACAGGGCTGCTCTTAATCCAGTCATCACCCAGCCTGTATTTGTGCTGGGGATTGCCCTGGCCCATGTGCAGTACCTTGCACTTGGCTTTATTGAACTTCATGTTTGCATGGGCCCACCTCTCAAGCCTGTCCAGGTCCCTCTGGATGGCATCCCTTCCCTCCAGAGTGTCAACTGCATGGCAATCAGCAAACTTGCTGAGTGTGCACTCAATCCCACTGTCCATGTCTCTGTCAAAGATGTTAAAGAGCACTGGTCCCAATACCGACCCCTGAGGAATGACACTCATCACTGCTCTCCACTTGGACAATGAGCCATTGACCAAAACTCTGTGAGTGCGAACATCCAGCCAATTTCTTATCCACCAAGTGGTCCATTCATCAAATCCACATCTCTCCAAATTAGAGACAAGGATGTCATGTGGGACAGTGTCAAATGCTTTGCACAAGTCCACATAGAGAATGTCAGTTGCTTTTCCCTTTTCACCAATGCTGTAACCCCATTGTAGAAGGCCACCAAATTTGTCACGCATGATTTGCCCTTAGTGAAGTGTCATTGTTTGAGCCCAGAGGGAAACTGAGCACCACAATGCCGTTCACTTACCCCTTCCCCCTCAGGAAGGGGAAGGAGAAAATGAAGCAAAAGGCTTGGGAACTGAGATAAGGACAAGGAGAGATGATTCACTCATTATGGTCACAGGCAAAAGACAGACTTGTTAGGGAAAGAAAAAAGAACATCACTTTAATACAAACACTAACAATAACGACACTTAACAGACAGAACGGGACAGTGAGAAGTGTTACCACATCTTAAAACACTTCCCCCCACCCTTCCCTTCTTCCTGGGCTCAGTTGTGTTCCCGATCTCTCTACCTCCGCTCCCACAGTGGTACAGGGGACAGAAAATGAGGTTTACCATCAGTCTGCCACTCCTTCCTCCTCATGGGGGTGGGGGGGAAACTCCACACATTCTTTCTCCGTTCCAGTGTGGCATCCCTCTCATGGGAAACAGTCCTCCACAAACCTTCTCTGTTGTGAGTCCTTCCCATGAGACGCAGCCATTCCTGGGCTGCTCCGGCATGAGTAACCCCTGTGTGTTGCAGTCCTCCCAGCAGCAACCTACAACAGGGGGAGCTGCTTCTCCTCTCAGAGTCTCAGTCTTCTTCAAGTGCATTCACCTCCTCTGGTGTGGGGTCCTTCACAGGCCACAGGTGGATCTCTGCTCTACAGGTAGCCTCCACGGATGGCAAGAGGGGTCACCCCTGTCACCTCACCACAGGATACAGGGGGACTCTCTTCCCCAGGGCACATCCCCCCCTTCCTTCTCCTTCCTTCCACTGACCTTGGTGTTTGCGTAGGTGTCCTCCTTGGAACTCCTTCTCACAAGTCCCAACCCCCTCTCAGGTTCCCGCTTCTTACATTATCGCAGAGGCGCAGCCACTGTGGCTAATTGGCTTGGCCCTGGCCAGAGACGAGTCTGACTTGGAGCTGGCAAAGCTTCGAGGAGCTTCTCACAGGGTGTCACTGCTGTAGCCCCCTCCCCTGCTACCAAAAACCCTGCCATACAAACCCCGCACATGAAGCCGTGTTGGCTGTCACCAATCACCTCCTTATTTTCCATGTGCCCTAGCATAGTTTCCAGGAGGATCTGCTCCATAATCTTGCCAGACACAGAGGTAAGACTGACTGGCCTGTAGTTTCCCAGGCCTTCCTTTTTTCCCTTTTTAAAAATGGGGTTTACATTTCCCCTTTTCCAGTTAGCAGGAACTTCACCAGACTTCTCAAATATGATGGATAGTGGCATAGCCACTTCATCCGCCAGTTCCCTCAGGATCCGTGGAGGTATCTCATCAGGTCCCATGGACTTGTGCACCTTCAGGTTCCTTAGATGGTCTTGAACCTGATCTTCTCCTACAGTGGGCAGTTCTTCAATTCTCCCCGTCCCCATCTTTGCCTTCTGAGTCTTGGGCAGTGTGGCTGAAGCAATTGCCAGTGAAGACTGAAGCACAAAAGTCATTGTGTACCTCAGCCTTATCCATATCTCAGGTAACCAGGTCCCCCATTTCCTTCTGGAGAGGGCCCACATTTTCCCTAGTCTTCCTTTTATCACTGATGTACCTATAGAAGCTCTTCTTGTTGCCATTGACGTCCGTGGCCAGATTTAATTCTATCAGGGCTTTGGCCTTCCTAACCTGATCCCTGGCTGCTTGGACAATTGCTCTGTATTCCTCCCAGGCTACCTGTCCTTGCTTCCACCCTCTGTAGGCTTCCTTGTTGTGTTTGAGCTTGTCCAGGAGCTCCTTGTTCATCCATGCAGGCCTCCAGGAGTTTTTGCTTGACTTCCTCTTTGTTGGGATGCATCGCTCCTGAGCTTAGAGGAGGTGATCCTTGAATATTAACCAGCTTTCTTGGGTCCCTCTTCCCTCCAGGGATTTATCCCATGGTACTCTGCCAAGCAGATCCCTGAAGAGGTCAAAGTCTTTTCTCCTGAAGTCCAGGGTAGTAAGCTTGCTCTGTGCCCTCCTTGCTGCCCTAAGGATCTTGAACTCCACCATTTCATGGTCATTGCAGCCAAGGCTGCCCTTGAGCTTTACACTCCCCACCAGCCCCTCCTTGTTGGTGAGAACAAGGTCCAGCATAGCACTTCTCCTCGTTGGCTCCTCTGTCACTTGGAGAAGGAAGGTATCATCAATGCATTCCAGGAACCTCCTGGATTGCTTGTGCCCTGCTGTGTTGTCCCTCCAGCAAGTATCAGGGTGATGACCAGGGCTTGTGAATGTGAGGCTGCTCCTATATGTCTATAGAGGGCTTCACCCACCAGTCTTCCTGGTTGGGAAGCCTGTAGCAGACCCCCCACTATAATGTCTCCTGTCCCTGCCTTCCCTTTATATATATACACATCCACACATCTCAATTGTACCATCTTGTGAATCTATCCTGGTGAAGTTACTGCGCATTTCACAAAAAGTCAGGAATTCTTCTCATTTAAAATCTCTCATGCACTCCTTCCCTTCTCATAACATTCAAACCTGCAGCCCTCGAGAGCAATCTGGTAAAACCCTGGAAGGGGAATTGGCACCACATGCTATTGCTTCTGCTTTCAGAAGGAGACCCTTTAGGCCCACTGATTAACAGATCTGTGCAACTCACATTTTGCATTTGTTTTTTGCTAATTATCAGAGGCAGCATGAGGCTGATTATTGAAAGGGCAGTCACTGCTCCCAGGTCAGTTGTTCCTCCTGGTTCTGCAGATGAGAAGGCCACTGCAAACTGTTAAGGTTTGCAGGTAAAAACAGAAGGGCATGAAGGTGGCTCCAATCTGAGATCCTCCACTGCTCTTCCCAAACTTGCTCAGCAGCTCTGGAAAGACATTTGGACAGAATGGGAGACCATCTCTGCTCAACCCCTGCTCACCACTGGCTATGCAGAGAGGCAAATTTCTCTGTTTATCAAAACTAGATGTCCCATCTCCCAAATGTTGTAGTGCCTGTGTGAAACGTGGATGAACTAGGCTGAAAAGTAGCTGCCTGAAGCCCAGAATGATCATCCTGAGGCAGGTGAAAGAAGTCACAGAGGAGACTATTGCCACTATGGTACAGCAGTTTGGGTTCCTGCTGAATTACTGACCATAATCACCACAAAAGCAGGGGCAACATCTTGCAGCATAAACCTGCTCTTATGAGTATGAGAAGGTCACCTGTGTCAGGAGGTCATCTGAGAAGGAGCTCAGGCTGGGCATGGGGGTCCTGAGCACGGTGGCCCACATCCACAGAGCTCTCCTCTCCTGGCCAGTCACACATTTACTGGCTGTTTGTGCCTACAGGGCTGGGAACCCTGCCTGTAGCCCTGCAGACTGTCACATCTTGAAGGTGTTGCCTTCTAATGGCTGATGCAGAAGCAGGATGAAGTAACTGAACAGTGGCAGACTCCAAGACAGGAGGTATGTGAGCATGTTTCTTTGAAGCCGAAGCTCCACAGATTCACAGGATAATAATAATAGTGGGTTGGAAATACTGAATTTTACATGTCAGCTTTTCCTGAAGACTTCCATACGTACATTTCAGTGAATTAGAGCTTATTTATATATTCTCTAAGTACCCAAGTTCATGGGCAGCACTTGAGTTCCTGTGAATGATGTAAACCTTCCTACATCCCCAGTGCAGTCTCTGAAACAGTTTGTGAGTGTCTGCAAATGAAAATAGAGCAAATACTCCCGAAACCTCCATCAGGTCACGGTACTCTCCCTCCCATGCTGCAGACAGCCACATAGCAAGCACTCCTCAAACGCATGAGGAAAATCCCCTTACACAGGCATTGCACATACCAGTTTTGGTCTGTCACTTCCTCCTACCCTCACCCCGCATTTCCCTCTGTAATCTGGAGTTAAGAAAGCACTTCATCTGATAACACCAGGAAAAGTCAGAGCATTTGGTTTAGCATTTTACTGGAGGAATAAGCAGCCTGGCTCTCTGGAGTGCCAGGGATGGTGATCTAGTGGCCCTCACACAGCACCAGGAGCTATAAATTCCTAAATCTTAATCCCAGCACTGACAATTATTTCTCCTGCGACCTCGAGCAAATTGCTTAACCTTTCCGCTTCTGCCTTTCCCCATTGTGAAACTGGGAATCGCCATGTTTTTGTGAGGGTTAATTATTTAACGTGTGTGCTTAAGTGTCCTTCTGCTGGTGTCTGTTGTATTCTCTGTGTGTGTTGGTGTCTAAGGCAGCCGATCACTGCCTTTCGTGGATGTTCAGACCCTGATGGGGAAACATCAGACAGTAGTTTCATCTCAAAAAGAGGTCATTCAGGAGACTTGGGGAAGGAAGAAGGAGTAAATGCAGGAGGCTATGGGAGACAGTTGACCTGGCAGACTGTCCTTCCTGTAGGAAGTGCTGTAAGAGCTATTTCAGAGTGGAGGGTGGGGAGGACGGACATCACCATCTGTTGATGCTTCAGACCATAAGGAGGTTACATCCCTTTTCTCTGCCTAATTGCCTGCTGCAGAATGCGGGGCTGTGGCTTGGACGTGGAGCAACGCTGCAGATGAGCAACACGGTGTATGTGCTGCTTCTTGTTCAGGTCTGCAGACAAAAAGTAGCCCAAAATCTTTAAAGGAGCATGGAATCAGGCCCTTCATGACAGTTGCACTCTGAAAAGGGGGAGAGAGAGGCAGCAGTATATGCTCTGACTGTTTCACTTCTCTCCACACTTACATATCAATGTTACTTCATGTGCCATTAATTAGACTGCATAGTCTATACTTTATGTCCCTTGTCATAATAAATTAAGTGTGAAAAATTTCAACAAAACAGCACTCAAGTGATCTCAGGATTAACAAACTCAGCTTTCCTGAGACCTGAATTCAGCAAAGTGCTTCAGCATCTGCTTAAAGTTTAGCATGTGCTTAGCTGAGCTGCAGCCTGAGACAGTACCAAGCGAAGGTCAAATCTCCAAGGTTGGGCTGCTAAACCCTCCAAACTGATGTTAGTAGGTCTGCCCTTGGCAAATGATTGTCTCCATCCCAGCAGCATTTATTGCCTAAACAAATGGTGTGGGCCTTTCATTTGTCACTGATCTTCAGCTTAAGGGAAAGTCGTTCATCTGGAACCCAAATTTTCCAGCTCAAGTGGCTACATTTTGGCTTCCAAATCTGGCTGCTTATATTTGAATTTTTAGTTAGGCAGGAGATTAGCTCTGAAAACTTTGGCTTCAGGCAGAAACTGCATTTCAAATAAGCTAGCCTGAGCAAACAGAAATGCTCTACACTCAGAGCTGGGAAAGGGGAGAGCTCTTAGAGGTGCTACCCAGTTCTTTTTGGTTCCAGTTTGGGTCATATATTCTCAGTCTCACACTCTCAAACTTGAAGGATATGAGCCATGAACGTCAAAAACCTGAAAGACAGAGGCATCACTGTAAGAAGAGGTCTCCACTCTCCAGGAAGCATCTAAGACTAGATCAATACTAGATTTTGCATAAGGTCAGTTGAGATGGAGACTCTGTCCCCTCCATTAAAGCCAACAAGATCTAGTTCCCTTTGAAGGTCCCCAGATCTTACTGAGAGTCCTTAACACTTTGAGGGGTCAAAACTGTACACTGTAAAAATATTATCTGGAGCTTTTGACTATTTTAGCTTCTGATCCTGGCCCAAATTTGGAAGAACAAATAAGTTCAAAACAGGAAGGAAAAAAAACCCAAACCCAAGTGCTCACATTTTCAGTGGATCTCACAGGGTTTGATCTGAATTTTGTTTGAGGGGGGTTCTTCAGCTGTGCTTTTGTTTTCATTCCAAGTGGGTTTGTGCACTCCAAAGCAAACACTAATGCAAGAAGTAGCATGGCACAAAATAATCAAAACTTATGCCTTCAGAGCAAAACTCAGAAATATGTGCTGCTATAAAGATTCCTGCTGTGCTGAGGTCCGAGGTCTGCCTATATCTTTTTTGGTGAACTCCTGCAGGAACAAATAGCAGGCAAAGGCATGACTTGAACCAAGTTGCTTGTTACTGCTGTAACAGGAATTCAACCCCTGCTGCTGCCAATTAGAGGACTAATTGAGAAGTGGATCCTTAACCCCTTTGGAAATTGCTGTCTCAAGGAAAATTTCAGCCTCTCTCAATGGTACAAAGGCTGTTCTAACAGCAGCTGGGATAGGCACTATGAAGGAAAATGCTGTTCAGGAAGAAAAGTATGGTGCTTCGGTATTTATGCAAAGTTTAAAGAGCATATGCGATTTGGAAGAAAACAAGAATGCAGGCTTGTTTTCTTGAGATTCAGGAGCTCATGTCCCAAAGACCAGACGCAAGTTACGTCTTAAACTGCTGAGTTTGTGTCATTAAAAATCTCCTGGAATATGTCCTGCTGGACTTTTCCCATGGCAGAAGCATTTCAGGCTCTCCCCTCATGAGGCTTAAGATAATGTTATTTATTTAGAAATTCTTCCAGAGTGTCGGTTTAGTATTCAGCAATCCACCTTTGCCATCTTCCCTCTCCATCTAGAGTCTCACCCCAAAAGCTAGTTTATCTAATTAGTTGTTAAGACCTAACACATAGCCAGGACTTTCACATGAAATCAAAAGATTAAATCTAGATTAAATCTGATTGCCCACTGGTGCAACTTCACTGAAATTGTTTAAATTTAAACTAGGGATGAATTTGGCTCAGAGTCATTAATTGGTTTGGGTAGCTTGCAGTTCTTTGCCTGAAAGACATTAAATACTCATTTATTTGTTGCAAAACAGTTTTACGTCACGGCCACTATCTGGCATGGAAGGAAAGAAAAACAAACTACCCAAAATTGCCAGGAAGCTGTAATCCTCAGGGAATTTTCTCCTATCTAAATTGCAACTACCTCAGTAGCAGAAGGTTACTTGGCAATATGAAGGACTGAAAAACAGATCTTCCATTTGATCAGCTATGTAAGTTTCCTCTGCTTTCAGTAAAAGTAGGATTGAATCTCGGGGTAGGAATATATCTGGACCACCACCTAAACCTGAACCATCATTTTGCCTTTCAGAAGGCTTCATTTTTTCCTCAGCTACTTTTCCAAGTTTGTTTGCCAGACTATGCACTTTTAAGCTATGACTGGCAACAGGAGTGCAGCAAAACAGTATGAAGAAAGAGGATTTTCTCTTAGGATTCCTGACCTGAGCAGAAATAGGCAGTACTGGAAATAGCGCAAAACCCATTTTCCTTGAAAACTTTCCAGCCCATTTTTGCAGACTGTAGGCTTTTGGGCAGTCCAGATGAACTCTGGATAACCACCCAAATTTTTGGGTTTGCCCATTGCTAAAAATATCACAGACTGGAGGGCACTGTCTTGAACTGAGCCTCCAAACATTTTGAAATTCACCCAGCCCTGGTTGAAGTGATCATTATAATCTGGCAGGGAATGCAATCTGGGTTTCAAACTGTAGCTATTTTTAAAATCATCTTGCCAAAGCCCTGTTGTAGACTGAAAAGAAAACCATTTTAGCCTGAACAGAATGATCAATAATTTCCTATTCTTGACGTTGCATTTGTTTGTGAGAAGCATCTATAACAGCACATATCTGTAGGTAAATTGCATACAGCTAAGCATCTGTTAAGATTTGTAATCTTGCTGTAGAGTCCAAAATAATAGTAATAATGATTTTAAAAGCCTCCAAACTCTGTTACAAATTTAAGTTACCACCTACTCATGGCCTCCCACGCACTCCAGGAAACCAGCTAGCTTTCCCAGCTGCTCTGCAGCAAGCTCTTCACAAGCATGAGTACAATTATACTCTAAACAAGGCTGGAGGTTTCCCTTGCAGACAACTTTACTATCTTTTTTTACAACGCATAAGGCCAGAGATGTCAAGCCATACGGTGGGCACATGCACCAGTGTGGTCAGGTGAAACAATGGGAAGGAAGCCTGATTGCATTTAATGCATTTGGGAATTCCCTTCCCAAAGAAGCTTGTTGTTCCCAGGCAGAGAAAAAAAATCAAACATTAAAGACCAGCTTGCAAAGGTGTTAGTGGGTAGGTTGTTATTGAGGACACACAGTTTGGGAAAGTGCTCTGTTAAGATGAGATCTTAAGTGTGTAGAGTGGGAGAGAGTAAGGGTGACAGGAATGCAAGATCAATGCAAAGAGGACCCTAAACAGAAATAAGTGAGCAGGGTGTGAAATCCAGAGAAAGTACAGTGTGAGCCATAGCACAGTGAATATGTTGAGAGTAGAAGATTACAGCAGTATCACCTGTCTTAAAGTGTGCGGAAGGGACTCGGGGACAGGGGTGGCTGGCAAATCTCTTTACTATTTTTATCTCCTATTTGCATGAGACAATGATGGATTATCTACGTTTAATAGGAATTTATGACCCAACGAGTGATATTTAAAGGACTCAATGATGCATTTAATAACCAAACATTCTTCCTGATTAGTGCTCATTTGATCTCTTGAGGATAGTGCTCCCTCTGACTGAGATCTTAAAAAAATGTCCTTGTCTCCCTATACCTTGTGCCAGAGTCCAGGGATGCTATAGACCTCAGGAATATCTGAGAAATTAATTTTGTCTGGGAATGTATGAACTATATAGTCTTTTGGTTCAGCACTCTCTCTCGTGCATGTAATATGCTTTTAGGAGGATGCAGAAGTTGGAAAGAAGAAGTCCTGCTGATTCTTCATTAAACTGATTTTTTCCTTTCTTCGTCAGATTTATGAAGACCCTTTGAGCATTAATGCAAGCACTTAGCCATTTGCAAAGGTGAACAAAATTGATCTCAAGTAATCTGCATGATTTTGGTAATTTAAATAAAAATATAAGGGAATGAACTTGTACCACTTGGCAGAGGCTGTGTTTCTCCTTTTTTTTGGGCTGCATTTTCTCAGATACATTAGCTCAGATTCTCAGCTCTCCATCTGATGGCAGAGAAGAATCAGAGAGATAGAGAATGGGAAAAGGAGCATTATTTTTGGCATTGATAATTCACTCCTACAGTGATAACTCCTTGTCCACTATTTCTGGTCCCAAAGATAATCAGTAACGTGCAGTATCCTAGGAGAAATGGGTTGCTGCATGCCTCTGGCCACATCCCTTCCCCGGTATCCCTTAAACTTTTTGGGATTTCCCCTAAGGAGAGGAAATCAGCCTTCATCTTAATCTTGTGAAGGTTTCTCTTTTCCACTCCAAACCCTTTAAAACCTCTTAAATCAGTTTCAGTGAAAGGCTCAGGAGTATACCCTAGTCATCTATCCCACTGCTATCCTGAACTTACAGGCGAACATAAAATGACTGCTGCAGTCCATGCATTGCATCATTTTTAACCTTCTGCTGTAGGAGCTCTGAAAGCAGGATTTGTATCAAGAGGCCACCAGCTGATGAATGGTGGCTGTTTCCTTCTCATTTACTCTGTGACAACCTTCCTAAGTTAATCACCGTTAGACAGACATGGACAAACAAATCTTTGCCCAACTCAACAGCCTTATGTTCTCCTATAACATAGGTTACTGTGACACAGCAGATGAGGAAAAACACTGAGGTACTTCTTCAGGGTTTCCTACAAATCACCCCATTGCAGAGAGGGATTTACCACCCACAGCAGAGTAGGAGCCAGTTCCCTCCTGTAGAAGTCTCTTGACTGCATGCTGGCTTTGTTGCCTTTAGCTGAGCTCCTCAAAGTGGAATTTTATAGGCAGATGCATCAACATTGACCAAATCATCCTTAATTTAATAACCACTCCTCCACAGTAAGAAGAAAATGCTATTTCTCTATACCCCCCATGCCTGCCCCTGCCGTCTCAAGGACGCCCTTCCACCTCCAGTGAGAACCTGCTGGCCTCAGCAGTGTAGGAGCTTTCACCCATTTCATTCAGCATGGACCAGTCTCCACTGTCTGCCTTTGCTTTATTTCCCCATAAGAGTCACAAAACTTTTGATGACCTTGCCTTTTGCTCCCGAAGAAAGGTTAACAGGCTTTGGGGTTTTTTGTTTTTCTTTCCCCTTCAGAAAGTCAGCTTAGTTTC
Organism: Strix uralensis; assembly: GCF_047716275.1. Taxonomy (NCBI): domain Eukaryota; kingdom Metazoa; phylum Chordata; class Aves; order Strigiformes; family Strigidae; genus Strix; species Strix uralensis. Next base: position 22,548,295 of record NC_133972.1, on the reverse strand, counting down.
AATGATAAAAATAAACACGGCAATTGAAACGTCCCTGTGGATCCAAGCCTGGTTTAACTCGGTAGAGGGGCACTTCACCCCCTTTCTTTTGTCAATTAGGCTTGCCACTGAAACCTGTGCTTGAATTTCAATGCTTTTTTTTTTTTTTTATTTGGTCTTGATTTATCTCTAAATTTATCCTGCTAAGTTTTCTTCTAAAGCTCATTCTTTACTGCATCACAATAAAAACTTTATACAACCCATGGCTCCCTACAAAAGAAGGTTTTTTATAGCAGTTCATATGAGAAGTCATTTATGAATGTTGTTTTTATACTATGCTATTCTAATGCCCTGTAAAAAAACCTCTATATATTCTCCATAGCTTGATCTAAAACTTTACATAGTAATGTCCATTCACAGATCCACTGCTATCTAGTGTGTGACAGATTGACACATACACAAATTCATTCTTATTTGAAATACCAAAATAAAAGTGCTTTCTGTACTTTCTGCAGAATATTCCACCTTGAAATGGGTCCAGGTAGTCTCACTGTAGATGCAGATGAATTTTCTGCTGTTCGTATCGCTGCAGTTCTTAAATGTATTATTCATTCAGAATGATTGATTTGGTGTTCTGTCCACATTTCTTAAAAGCCGTCTACCGTCTGTTCATCTGTGTTAATCTGTTTCGGCATCTTGCAGAGATAGAGCTATAGAAAACACTTTTTGTTTCTGTTGAAGTAGTGACCAAAAAAAATCATTAAAAAGGAACTGCTTGATCTTTGGATTCATATACATAAAAAAAATTCTATACCACTGAGATGGCTGAATAGCCAAAAGGACAGATTTTTATATTCTGCCAGTGGTGTGCTAGAAGCATAGTGAATTTGTTTCTGCCTGATTAGTCAGATGCTGGGGCAGGGGAACCAGGAGGAGACGCGGTGGCAGAGGAAGAAGATGCTCTCCGTAAGATCATGACCTCCATTCCAGTGTCATTTCACACCTCAGGCAGTGATCTTGTTACATCTCATAAGCTAAGCAAGGTCAGCCCTGGTCAGGCTAAGCGCTTGAATAGGAAACTTCTAAGGAAAAACTCAAGCGCTGTGGAAACTGGGGCTGGTGGCTGGGTAGGTGACATTATTCCCTTGGAGTTGGTACAAAAGACGTGCTCTGTTAAGAAGCCTCTGTGCATCTGCTGTGACTCTGCTCTGGCAGCTAAAGGCACTGCCTCTCAGGTGAGTCAGACCCAGATGCAATGTCTGAAGTTATTAACAACATTTCTTCCTGGTTCTCCCCGGAGCAGAGGTGCTAACCCCACTGGCCTGCCCAAGCTTGGCGCTGGGTGATTACATGTGTCCCCAGCAGCTCTCCCCTGCAGTTTCCATATGAGAGGTCATACTTTGCTTTACCCTCCTGACAAGCCAGCCCAGGCAGTGTTGCTGGCAGGCTCCCTCCCCAAGCGTCCTGCAGCTCAGGAGGAGGCAAATTAAACATCCGTGCTGGGCAAGAAAACCCCACTATATATGAAGGGTGCTTATTCAAGAAAGTGAAATAGTGAAAATCCAAGAAATGTTCATGTGAAAATCCCCCTGGCACTCCCGGCTCTCTTGTCCTCTTCCCTTGTGTTCCCAGTCACAGACTGTCTTCTCATCCCAGGAGCCTCACCTCAGCCGGGGCACAAGTCCCTTTGATCCCTACTGCCTGCCACAAGGAAGGGTGTTGCTGCCCTCACACCCTTGCAGAAGGCTCTTTCTGCTACCAGAGGGTTCTGCCCGAGAAATGGTTTTATCCTTTTGCTGTAGTTTTTGACAACAATGTGAGGATTTTGGAAAGGAGGGCAACTCTGCAGTGTGCTTTGCTCATTGGATGAGGTGCAGGACTTACTGCTATGGGAAACAGGTGAGACAAAAAACCTCCTCAAACCCACATCTCTAATGACAACTACACTTGAAAGTATGCAGATATATGGTACAATATTTACAGAGATGACTAATCTGGTATTTAATCAAAACAATACTTTTAGCCTTATTACTGTGGTCTACATTTTAATGCTGCATCTCATGCCTGAAAGTGTTTTGCTTAAGGTTTTAATTCTGAATTTTCTGAAGTGGAAGATGTTTCCTAACACCACTCTCCATCTCTCAGTTGCAAAACAAGTGGTGAGATGAATGCTCAGGCAAAGTCCTAAGGATAAACCAATTCAGGCCAGCAAAACTGGAACCAGCCAAAAAAGTTTTGCTTGGTCTTCATATTAAAGGCTGGTTCCCTTCATTCAGCTCAAAGAAGTCCTTCAGAAGACAGCAGCTCACTGCTATCCCCTGTTGGCATGGTGACTCCGCCGCCAGCTTGCACTGTAATTGCGTGTGCCCTTGTCTGAGCACTCGTGCACAGCTCTGGGTGCCTGTGGCTTAAGACACAGCACAGATGGCAAAGTTGCTGTTACGAACATAAAGTTTGAAACCTTTGACTTCATAAGTGTTTCAGACCTGGTGTTGGTTCCCTAGCTAGTGGCTGGAAGAGTTCTTCACAGCCCCATCCCCAGCGTAACAAACAGTCAAAATCAACCCAAAATTCCGTTTGAGGGTCTTTAAAAATATTCTTTGTATTTGATGCTTGCTTTCCTGGTCGTCTATAAAATGCCATGCCCCACAATGGTGTTAGGTGAACAATAGTCATTTTCTGAAATAGACGCTCTCTCAAATCCCCTTCATTTGTGTTTGTTGCTGTTGTGATTCTTCACCTGCTGGCCTTTATCTAGTAAAGCAAGGTAAGTTCAAAGACAACTCTGGAGGTCTGTAACGATTTTAATGATGAGGTGAAGTTGGAAGGTCTTGTGTATTATGAACTTAATGGGGCATTCTTCTCATTTACGCTGACATCCTTTACATGGAGTTGTGAAAAGGAAAAGGTATGGACAAGTGATCACAGGTGATTGATTTATTAAGAAATAACTGCCCCTTAGCTGTAAGTGAAGACCCAGTGAGGCAAACAAATACTTAATAAGCCCATATAATCCTACTAGAGTTACAATGGGTTTAAGTCCCCATTGTCTTCTCCCACTTGCTTTACTTTGCTATATGAAGCCATCAGATAAAGAACAATGACAAGAATCAATAACTGAGCTGTGTGAATAACTGAGATTTTTATTTTTCCTGGCTATGCTGAAAAATCATGAGAGAAATTCATTTGCAGTTGACCTGCAATGAATTCTTTCCAACATTTTTGGCAATCACTTTAAGTTAAATGTAGCATTTTCTTCAGTCTCAGATTAAATACTTTTTTCTCTGACTTTGGCATCTACAAGTTTTTTAATTAAAAAATAAATTGAAAGAAATATCAGAAGTGGCAGAAGTTAGTGGAACAGAAGTGGTATTAATTTTTTTTTCAATACCAAAATGAAAGGTTTAGATAGTTTGTACTGGATTTTGTTTTCAGGAGCAGAAATAATCCACTGAAATTTTCAAACCATTTTATTGTCACCAAATCACATGTTTTCTCCAAGGAAAAAAACATTGCTATGAAGGGATTTGCCAGGGTTCTACTCAGTAGCCACATTCCCAACATTGATGCTGGAGCTGTTCATTCCAGGCACTTCATGCTCCTGCAGAAAACCCAGAGTGATGTGCATGAGGCTGTTACAGGCACATAGCAGGGAACTTGGGGATGTATGGCTTTTTCTTTTGGAGTAATTCTGTACAGATAAAACTAATGTCTGAAGGAGCAAAACCAAAATTTTCTCTTGATTAAATTTTTCTGTTTTTAAGATTAAAGTGTCACACAACTTTCATTGCAGATTTGTTCTGCAATAGTTCCCAAGAGCTAAACATTTTCAAGGTAAGTGTGTAAATCCATCCGTGACTGCTTTCCCAGAGGTCGGGATAGACTATTTTAAGATTGTGCTAGAAGACAGACAATGCATTGGGGTTGGTCAGGAAATAGAGTCAAACCAAAAGCTCAAGTTAGCATTGCCAGCCAAAAATAAGTGGCTGAGTAACTACAAGTTTTAGAGGAAATACTCAGTTTAATACATTCATTTTCTTCCAGGAAGTGATGTCAAGCTATTGTCAATGGGAAGTGGTGAAACCCAACAGGTAGTGCAACGGCAGGGAAGTCTGTAAGTGTTTACATGATGCCCCCAGTGCCTTCTGGATGAACCTGGCCACTCACCTCACCCCAGCTTCCACCCTCCCCTATTTATTCCCACCACACCCTGTCATGTGGGGACCTGAGACACTGAGAAGCAAAATTACTTTGTGAAAGTCATGCAAAAAAACAAGCACGCAGCTCTCCCGTGGGCTTTCTCGTCATAGGCTGGCGTGCAACCGGGAGACCTGTGCTTTTCAGCAAGATTTTGGGTCTGCCACATTGAATAAATAAGATTATTTTGGACTGCCTGCTTATTTGTTCTATTTACAAACAAGTAGGGAAAAAGAAGGTTGCCTTTTTCTTTTCAGAAGGTGCTTTCTACACTGAGAGACACCAGGTCTTTGTCTTCACTTACATATTCCCACTTGTAGTAGGAAGGCTGCCCCACTATTTTGGTAAAGCAAACATCAAGTTCAGGAAAGGCAGGCAGGCAAGTAAAGTGAAGGGTTGGTGCCTTAATAGCTGTTTGATAACATTAAAGCACCATGACTGCAATAGAGTAACCTTTGAAGTGGGTCATCAGGAGCCCAGACACATAGGAAAGTATGAAAATGAAATGTCTGAAACAACAGTTACTAAAGGAGAAGAGGGAGGCAAAGGGAGAATAGGGATGCTTCTGTAGGGAAGACCTCAACAGCTCTGCTGGAGTAAGAGGCACTCCAGGGCTAAGCAGACACCCGTGCAAGGACAGCAGCCACCATAAAATGGCTAAACCAAAAACTTCACTTGTGTCACAAAATGTTGCAAAAAATGTTAAGTCTGTCTCCTCATGGCCACCAGACTCCAGACAGACAGACATGTGTTTCTGAAGCTGAGGAAGAAGCAGAGCCCTGCGACGAAGTGCTGGCAGCACCATGAAGATAATATTCTTCTTCCCCGTAGCTGTATTTTTAGATGCGTTACTGGGTGAGGAAACCTGACAGCCAGGCATGCACTGAAATTCACTGTAACTTTGTTCACAGTGGGACGTGCACTCACGCTGACCATCCGCCGTTGGATCCACCTCTTGGTGCGCCTGAAACAGAGCTTTTCATGTTCAAAGGGGACGGGGGGTTTGAAGGTTTGGAGGCTGGCGCAGGGTATGAAGGTGACTGCCTCTGATCTTCATATGCCTCAGTTCTTCCAGGAAAACCCAAGCTAATTGCTGTTTTAAAAGACTATTTAATTTTAAAACCTTCCCCCCCTCCCCATTACTAAGCCGGCATGTCTTTCATCATGGAAAAGGTATGTGCCATGTGAAGAGAAAGTAAGGAAATGTGAGGCGGGCTCTTGCATGTACTAAAAATAGTGTGTGTGGGGGGACAGCCAAGGAAGTCACTTCACAGGAGATAGGGATTGAGTGGCTTCCACTCTATGGGGCTTTGCTGAGCTCAACTAATTAATGTTTGTAAAGCACTTTGAAGATGAAGAGCACCAATTTATCACTAAGTTTAATTATTTGCATCATATTACTTAAGACTTTCACTAGCTACCTTCAAACAGCACTGAACTCTTTCCTCTAAATGACGAGTGAGCCAAAGAGTTCAAGGCAGAGTTTCAGGAGTTGGCGTGAGGGCTCCGGGATGGGAGCAAAGCCGCAGCAGCACATTGCACCGATGCCTCTTGGTCTGCGGCTGGAGGGTGGGCTCAACATATACACCTTGACTTTGACTTTACTGAACCTGAGGTTTTCAGAGACACTTAAAGAAGGGTTCCTATGGAGTTCCTGATGAAATCCAGCCGCCCTTACATTTACAGTGTATAATTAAGGCTCTTTCAAAAACCAGTTGGATAGGATAGCGTTTCCACTGCACAATCATGTTTCTAACACATGTGATTAGCACCAGTGATAGAACATGTACTTTTGCTGTTAATGGTGTGCATGCTAATGGGCAATCCTGTTAGCTACACATATTAAAAACATGAATGCAAACTCAGATGTAGATGTACCAACAGGAGGAAATGTAAGGAAAACAATCACTTAAATAACAACCTCCACTCTTTGGAAGAGAAAAACTTTAAAGAGACAGGACTAAATTAATTGGGCAGCTCATCAGGTGAGATAAAGCAATGTGATGCCATGGACTGCAAACTTTATTTTGAAATGGACCAATATTGTTCACATTGATATAGCCAACAGTCTCTCTTTTTTCAGATGAAGTAGTTAAAAGATCCCTCATCACATTATTACACCTGTCTTTGCAAGCGAGGCATTTTACTTCTTCAAATAGCATCCCTAGGGGACATTTAATTCTGAATGATTTTCTCATTAAAAAGTATGGTTCTACTCATGAGAAACAGAATGTCCTAGTAAAATGGGACATGACAGGGCCAGAGATTTATGGGTTCAACACAAGGATTGAAATCTTGATTACTGAATAGAAGTGTCTGCAGAATTAATGATAACTTTGGGTTCTCCACTCATCTCAGTGGGATGCTGCTCATCATTTTCTGATGATTAAAAAGGAAAGTGTTCCTTAGCATTTGTAAATTCTAATCAGAAGCATGACATTAGCTCTAAGGATGAAAAAACATCATCAGACAGAGATAACTCGGGGTTTTGCCCAAATCGAGCTTGGAATTAGTTCAGGAAACTCAGTTTGCATCCTCTCTGCACCTCCTGATTTAGCTGCAGACTAGAAAACTGAAACATGGAGGCCATCTCTAATTCTAACATTTTCTCAGCAATCTCCTGAGAGACTTTGTGAGACTTTGTAAGACTTCTAAGCTAGCATTTAGCTCAGCAAGATTTGCACACACAGTACAGAAGCTCTGGAAATTTTGGGCACCTTCTCCTGTCATTTGCAATAGGCAGGGTCCAAGAATGTGTGCCATGGAAGGGGCTGGAGGGGTAAAAGCTGCTTGCACCTGCAGCACTCACCTCGGAGCAGCTGCTCACCAGTAATTGGCAGTCAGATCTGCCCCCCTGCTTTTAGGAAGAGAGTTAAAGGACCTGTAAGGGAAGGCTCCCTGTAACAAAGAAATAAATTTGTGTACAGGAGCGAATATTTGTACTTTCCCTTCTTTAAGGAAGACTCTCTTCTGCAGCACCACAGAGTGTGTTCTTAGAGAACTGAGTGTGGATCTTTTTTTTTAGTGCATACAGAAGGCAACTGGGGCCCACTCCAGCAGTGGTGCACTTTTGTAATGGGCAATGAATCCATACATGTACAATTTTTTTCCTCCTTTTTATCTGCAGTGCAGATTTCCATTACACATTCTGCACTTGTTTCACACACACAATTCCTGAAGAAATCAATGGAAGTCCTATGTGCAGAAAAAGGCACAGAAAGTGCAACAGAGATTTGCACCATGGATTAAGAGATTCTCAGTGCTGATCAAAGAAGAATTTTGTCCAAGGTTTGTAAAGCACTTTTGAATCCTTCTTGATGAAAGGCTCTATAAAAATGTAAAGCTGCTGTTGTTGTTAATGTTCCCTTGGTACACAACAGGAGAAAAGATGCTGAAATTAAAGTCACATATATTAATATTGATTAAGAAATAAGCAAATTCTTCTAGAATTTGATCTGCCTTTCATTATGTGCACTTGATCTTCCATTTTCAAACAGGGCATAGTTATGTCCTGAAAAATCACAGCCTTGAACTCCACCAAACCACAACTACAGATTATATATTATTATATGTAATTTTGGAAATCTGTCTGGAATACACCATAAAGCAAGAATAAAAGAAAAACTGTAAGGACATTTGTATTTGTCAGCATCTCCCCAGACAGAACCCTGAGGATATGATATTCTTAGAATAAAGCTTTCATTTCACAGCGTATCAGTGGGAAAATTAACAAGCTCTCCTCGTACTGTTCCATAATTCATTTTCTTTGTTTTAGATATTGAGCTGAGCTGGTACAGTAACTTAAATAGATAGGGGAGATTTTAAACACAGATTTGGATTCTGGATGGCTTTGGTTGTTTTGTTTTGTTTTGTTTTTTTCCTCCCTTATCCTGCAACTTCCTAGTATCTAAATAAGAAGTTGCCTCAATTTATTTTAGCGCTTGGCTTTTAAATGGAAAGTGCCAAATACTGTTATAATAATTTACAATACATCAGAGCAGGCTCACTTCAGTTAGTGTAAGGGATGTAAACTGCAACTCCGACAGCACCAGGAGCGATGTTTGTTCCACAGAGGAAGGAGTCTGCTCGTCTCCAGCAGTGACAATCAGAGACCAAGATACCACAAAGCTTGGAGAGAAGTTCCTTGGGCTGAGATCAGCTACCACCTGTGCTCCAACTGAACCTCAATTAACAACAGGCAATTACCTTCAAATTACAGCAATTTTTACTGTTGTTTTCTGGAAATACAAAGTTACATTTTTGCATGAAATCCCGCAAATGTTTCTGAAGCAAAAGTGTTATTCCTGACTATTTTCTATCAAGAGGTTCCCTCTGTCCTTAGAAGTCCTGAGACTCCAGAAACAGCAAAAGGAGACCATAGCAAAGATAAACTTTTTCACTGACAAAACTCCTGCTTGAACAAAAAAAAAAATTTAAAACTTTGAGAAAAATGTCATCCATCCCCTCCAGTTCTGCTCATTCAGGTATTGGTCAAAAAGCAACACTCCAGCAGAAAACTACAGTTTGGATATGTAAATATGTGTGTATAATAATGGGACAGAGTGGTGAAGGTGCTGTGGTCCCTGAAGCCCAACAGCCAGCTCCAACACTGCTTCAGTAATGTCACTCCTTACAAGCCCCCCTGCCTGCACAGGAGCAGAGACCAAAGTGTGGCTTCTCTCAAATATCCCCAGCGAAATGTTTGCCCATTTGCCAATGAAAACTCTTCTTGTCTGTTTAGGAAAAGATTGCCTACATCCTTCCTCCTCAGCAAAACATTAAATTCTGGGGGAAAACATGGTATGCCTGGTACAAAGTAGCCTACCGGGGACTTGTGCAACTTTGGCTTGCTTCCACCTGACCGTTTCCTTTGGCTACACCTGTACAGCATTTAAGAAAACTGAAATCCCCAAAAGTACCATTCTGTCCATCTCAGCTACGGACAGCAAAGCTGAGCCAGAAGCAGGACACAGTTTGAGAGGCTACCTGTCATAAATGACAGTACAAAACAGAATTATCACTTCATACTTTTAAATGGTCTGGCAGCTGAGGGGACTCCATTGATCTAGATGCCTTCCTCATCCTTATGCAAATATTGTTAACAGCAGTGAAGACTGCGGCCAAATGTATAGAAAATCTCCTTGTTATGGACAAAAAGTGGAGTTGCAATTGAGACAGCTGACAAAATTCAATACATTCTTTGGGCATCTGTAGTAGGAAAGCCATCCCTGTTCCCCACAGAAAACCTCAAAGACTTCCTTGCCACATCCACTTTTCCATCTGTTTGCAGTTGGTAGTACCTCACAGTGTCAGGCCACTGGGTTTATAAGATGGGAATCTGAAACTGGATGAAGCCAGTGTCACTGTGATGTGGGAAAATGCATTCAGCTGGCAGTTTTCAATAAGCAGTGATGCTATCTGGTCCAGAGATATCTCTTTCCATATGCCCATCTACACAGTGGGTGACACACTGTGGCATTATTGCAACACAAATAATAGTGGGGGCATCGCATAGTGAAAATGTATTCTTTCCTAGAATAAGCTTCCTCCTTATTGCAGGCACTAATAGCACTGTATTATGCTGCTTTTTGAAAAAGATGAGCATGTTGTTGCAAAAGAGAAGTGTCCTCAGTGCCTGTTGCCTTCTGACATCAGCTAGCATTGTTCAGTTCTCTGTGAGAGTGAAGCTCTGTGGGAGCACTACTAAGGGAGAATAAGGATGCTCTGATGATGCTAACCCTCTCAGGTGTATGGCTACGATACTGCTTGTCCAGAGGGTCACTAGCACAACTGTGACCTCAGTCCATGATGACGTCTGCTGTCAGGTGGAAGATCTGTCTCTTCCTCATCCTATCTACAACTAATAAGGATGCCTGCATCAGTCTGTAGTGGACATTTCTTACTTTATAGCAGAGTACAGCAGGAGAGACAATATCCACTACAGTTCAGTACCTGTGCTTATATAACTGTGCATACTTTGAATATTTGTATAAATGTGTCAGAACCCCATAAAATTACTAAAAACAATGGGCTTCAAAAGTTAAAGAAAGATCATGAAAAAATACTGTACTGCAATTTTCTAGTTCAATGAATCTGCTTTGTGCCACAATCACAACTAGCCACGAACCAGCCCCAGCATTTCCTTTGATGTGTATAAAATGTATTTTTAATTTCACTAGGCTGCTGTTCACTTTCATTTGAAAGGGTATCTGAAAGGGTAACTGGAAATGGTTAGATTGCCTTCTCTGCACTTTTCATTGTTTTATTACCTCTGTCATGTCACCTCTTATTTTTCTCTTGTGTAAAATACAGTCTGAACCTCCTGAATCCTTCCTCACAAAGGCCTTTCTGTGTCTCTGAACATTATCATCACCTTCTAGATCTCTTTCTGGCTGCTATTACTTTTTTTGCATTACAGGAATGAGTGTAGCCAGACCTAAACAAGGGTATTGAAGCAAAACACGTCCCTGCATTTACAAATGCCATTATAGTGTTTCTGATTACAAAATATTTATTGCAACCTCCACTATGTGGACATGCTACAAAGACACTTTTCTGCCTGTACTGGGAAGGCTTCATGCTCTACCAGCAACCTTGTTTAAACAGGGGCTATTGGGACTGCCAGCTATTTCCGAGCAGAAGAGATGACAGCACCGCAAAGCATCCGTGAGCTGCTTGCTGGGATCTCCCCTGTTAGTGAGTGGATCTTGCCCGGTGCCGGCTTCTCATTCAGGGCTTTGTGTTCCCTCCACCAGATGGACATTGGCAGATGGCAACACCATTTTGCTGTTTAATTATTTAAAATGCTGCATGCAAATCAACCTTTGGCATTCAACGATAGAACAGGGTGTTTGTGGTCCATATCCTATCTTTGATATGCTGTTTCCTATTTCCTTCTTTATAAGGCTGTAGAGATGGTTCTGGCTTGTAGTACTTACACATGTACCCTGTTCTTTCTGTGGGTCTCCCATGCAGGGGCTTGTACACTTACTGTTGTGCACTGGGACTACCTGATGGATAGTATCTAGCTATAAAACAAAGGGACATTCCACAACCTTTGCTCGTGTGAATGGTCCATTTGATCTTAATTTAATAATTAAGGGGCAGAAAGCTCTCTTTTCAAGGAAAGCAGGAAACGATTTTTAGTAGTAGAGGTTATTAAAAATGGTTTATATTTGAAGCTGTTGGAAGAGTTGGAAAAGGTACCAACTTGTCACTACTGAGGACTGGGGGTTGTCCATGCTTGTTCTCAGGACTAGCTTCAGTAGAACTGGAAGGACAAGTCTGGGCTATAACACAGTACCAACCTCTAGCAGGAGGGAAGGAGTTTGTTTGTCATTGATACTGGCAGTGACAGGGTTTGATTTTCTTGGTGCTCTGAATCAAGTTATTATTTCTACAAAATTTTTTGGAAGAGTTCCCCTCATTTCCATCTAGTCATGAGCTTTAAGTTTTTGCCAGTTAAGAAGTTATTATAAGCCATTTGGCTGCTTGTGTTGAGGGTTTTGTGAGACTGCAGAATGTCAACAGAGCTCATAAAACAACAGTTCCCAAATTGTTCCACCATTTACTACAGTCCACAGGGTCATGACCCAATCCAAATCAAACCTTGATCTCATGTAGTCCATCAACTGCTAACTGCAGGATCCTGCTCAGGCGTGTATTCCATTCCTTTTGCTGTTGGTCACACAATAAGCTGCTCCCAGCAGCTGGGTCTTGGCACACAGGTGTGTGCAGAGGTGGCTTTGCATGGAAGGGCTCAGACCCTCAGGGTGAAAGACCAGCTGTCCTCAGGGTCTTTGGGTTCAAAGAAGGAAGAGTGATTGGGCAAATGGGAGGGGAGAAGCATTTCAGAGCACCACATCCTGCTAATCAGCCAACCATCCAGTGAGGACATGATTACGTGCTACTATGAGGGATTAGAATTATGAAAGGAACCCCACAAAGCAGCTTTTATGACAAACAAACCACAAGTTAAACAGCAGAACCCAAGTTAACCTGTAGATCAGTTTACAAGTAAAAGCAGCAACAACAAACACATTAATACAACTTAGCGAGATAATAGCTACCCCAAGCTGCACTGATTGGAAACAATTGGCAGAGCCTGGAGTATAAGAAATCACTTCCTGCAACAATTTCCTTTTATTAAAAAAGCATTTAGAGCATTTACAAGCTTTCATTTCTCAAGGATCTTATTTTTAACTCTGTGCTTTCCTTGAAGACAGTCTGGCTGAATGAATGGACAGGCCAGGAGGAATTTGATCAAGAATACAGATGTTTGCCATCCCAGCACCACTGCAGAGGCTATCACCTAGATGTTACTGAAATTTTCCTGAAGCAAGAAAATTCATACAGCCGTTTGGCAAACTACCTAGCTTTCTAACCTAGGCAGCAAGAGTAGTTCAAATGCCTAGGAATGAAAATGCAGTCCTTCACAAATACAGCTACATAAATGTAGCACTCTCATTTCCAACACAATTGGAAATAGTTAAATCTCCAAGATCCATAGAAGTCCAAAACATCACTGAAATAAAAGTCAAAGCCACCTCAAATGAAGGCTATCATTGGTGATTGTGTTTTTCCTTTTGTTTGTTTGTTTGTTTCATAGTACACTGGTCCAAAAAAGGGATTAAAAAAGGTTTTGTTTCTGAAATACCCCAAATTAATTTTTAATTCTGTTTTGTTTTCTCATGTGGGAAAAAAGAAAATATATGCTTTGGGTCAAATGTTTAGCTCCACTACAATGAAAACATTTTCATGGTAGCACCAGCAGGCTACATTTATTTTGATTTAAGTAGCCTTCTAACTTAAGCATCAGCTTGAAACAAAAAACAGTTAAACATCCCCTTTTGCCAATATGGAGGGAAGACTGGAGTTTTTCTTGGTTTCCCCCTTTTTTTGGAGAGGAAGGAACTGAAACACTTTTACACGTGACACAGTTGCACAAATGTTTTTGCCCAAGCTTTGATTTTTTGTTATCCTGGAATAAAGTGAAGAGGAATGGTTACCCAACTCTGACTTTGCGACTTCAGCAAAGAACTGGGGCCCATCCTCCCTCTTTCTTGCACCAATTGTCTCCTGTGTGTTCTCTCTCCAAAAAACCAAGCCTTTGGAGAGCAATGGTGGCATGGGATGAGGAGTGCAATCCTCTGCAAAAGGAACTCCTTTCTATCTCCCCACCTGCCCCAAACTGCCAGCTGGGCCCAGCCTGAGGACAGCAGCTTGGGCAGAGAAACAGCAGAAAGAAAGGGGTGCTGGGACAAGGTGGTAGCTCCCAGAAGGGACAGAGGAGCATCCTCTGGAGTGCCCATGTAACCCAGCAGTCCTACGCCTACCACAGCAGCATCATGCCCCCTCTGCCTCTTCAGTATGGCTATGGCTATGGAGGGTTTCTGTCGACCATGTGCTGGTGGGGAGTGAGTGTGATCAGCCAGTAGGACCTTCCGCTGCCATGACTGGGGCTCTGCTCCACCTGCATCTGTGTCCTCACCTGTGGAGGTCCTGGACCTCCTACTTTATTCTCTCTGAGCAAGGAGAAGAGGGCAAAGTATGACTTAGGTAGGAGAGACATGGCAATAAGCACCGAGTCATTCCCTGGCTATGCTATAAAGCATCATAGGACACATAGTCCTGCTGTGAGTCTGGAGAGAGAAGACAGACACCACAAGACACAAAAACACAGCTCCTGGATAGTGCTGGAACACCATTGCCAGGTCACTTTTTTAGGATGCATGCTTTTCCCAAGAAAATCTAATTTTTTTCTAGTCAAAGATGACCTTTCCTTTATGTAAAATTTTGTCATAACTTAAAACCAAAGTTGATTTGGTGTCTTAAAAAAAAAAAAAAAAAGTTGATTTGTTATCAATTAGGACAGACAATTTTTAGCTAGCCTACTTTAGCTCTAGTTGCCTCTCCTACCTCTCAGATCAGTGTCATTTAGAGGGGGAGTTTATGCATGCAGTGAAGAATGGAATGAGGCGTCTAGTAACTCGTATATTTTAATGGCAACTGCATGACACTGTTCCCATCTTTGCAGTCATAACAGGTCTGCTTTTCCAATGCATGTGCCCAATTATAACTTGCAAGAAGCCATGTACTTCATAAAGAATTTAGTTAATTTTCAATATTTTCCGAAGTCCTGTAAATGAACAATGCCCTTTTTACAGGTCTTTCATCAAGGAGTTAATAATGAGATGAAGGTTCTCTTTTCCTAAGTGATACTCCATTTGATTGAAGTAGATCAAAAATGATGATCAGAAAATAAAAAGGAAGTTTTAAAGGCAGCCTTTGTACAATACTTTAACTGTCTAATTCCTGTTATTTCAGAACCATCACTGGATTTCTTTCAGGCTTGGAAAAAAAAGTATAAAATTCTTGTGAATTCCCAGTACTTGCCTTCCTCTTACCTGAATTTTAGAAACCTTGTGTTAATGATGGACAATATACCTCTGCCAGATAGTGCCACTGTCCTAAGTGAAAGCAACACCAACTGTAGCAAAACTATTAGATTCTGATATTGTCTATTATAGTATATATGCTGGTTTTGGCTGGGATAGGATTAATTTTCTTCACAGTATCCAGTGCTTGCACAGAGTCAAGACCTTTTCTGCTTCTTACCCCACCCCACCAGTGCAGAGGTTGGGGGTGCACAAGAAGTTGGGAGGGGACAGAGCTGGGACAGCTGACCCCGACTGGCCAAAGGGATATTCCGTATCAGATGGCATCAAGCTCACCAATATAAAGCTCGGGAAAGAAGAAGAAAGGGGGGTACCTTCAGAGTGATGGCACTTTGTCCTCCCAAGTAACAGTTGAGCATGATAGAACCCTGCTTTCCTGGAGACGGCTGAACATCTTCCTGCCGATGGGAACTGGTGAATGAATTCCTTGTTTTGCTTTGCTTGTGCATGGCTTTTGCTTTATCTGTTAAACTGTCTTTATCTCAATCCACGAGTTTTCTCACTTTTACCCTTCCAATTTGCTCCCGCATCCCACTGCAGGGGAGTGAGCGAGCAGCTGTGTGGTGCTTAGTTGCCAGCTGGGGTTCAACCATGACAGTGGTCCTAATCTTGCATCCTATCCCATGCAAGCCTGCATGGTGCTGTCCCACAGTGCCCTGTCCCATCTTGCTGGCATCCAACTAGCTACCCCATCCCTGGGGCCTGGGGTGGAGGTACCCTCAGGAGCTGTGCGGACCAGGGGAGGTGGGGGAAGAGGATAGCCCCTGTGCAGGAGGTCTTTTATCTTTAGTGTAGAAGAAGTTTTGCCCCACTGTTTCTGCTGTGGGATGAAATCTGTAGCGACAGGTCCTCCTCTGTCATTTCAACATATTGGCTGAAAGGTTCAAGGAGGGGAGGGGACCCTTTTCTCAGCCTTTCAAACCTTCTTCCCTGAATCCAGCTCAAACATGTAACTGTGCTCTGCCAGGCTCTGCACAACACAACTTCATCCTTCTTGTCCTTCCTGCCCCTGTCCCCGCTCTCCTGTGACCCAGCTGCCTTGTGCATGCAATCCCCTCTGACCTTCATCTGGCTAACCAGGGTTCATTGCCTTTCTGCTCCCCTCCCTCACTGCAGCATCCATAGAAAAAAACAGTATAATCCTCTTGTTAATGCCAAAAGAAGTTCCCTCTCTGAAATTTCCTGCCACAGTTAAATGTTGGTCTCCTGTTGCCTGACAGGGTTTTGCTTTGGAGTGGATCATTAACGCATGGATATTAATAATGAGTGTATGATGCAAGCTGCCTTAGCTCATTGAGATGCTGGATGCTGTCATCCAAATATCCAAATGATATTTTCTATACTGACAGAGACATAGCCCTGCCTCTCTCTTGAAGAGAGGGAAACTGAGACACAGCAGGACCAAAGACATGTGGCCATCCTGAGCTATTCCATCCTTCTGTTTGAATCTTTCCCCTGAAGGGAGCACTCACATTTAAGTGTGGTTTCAATCCAGGAGCAATTTGGGTTTCCAGTACTCAGTACTTCATAGCTTCTAATCATCCTGCATAGTGAAGCCTGCAGAGAATTAGAAAATGTTACATTTAATTTTGGACCAAGTTTAATAAGCACTGGTTTTCAGGAGAAGCACTGTATTTTGGGGCAAGCTCAGAGCACTCAAAAAAAGGCACACTTTATTGTAGGTGCTTTGCACAACCTTCGTCAGGATTAAATATGATGGGAAGGGGATGGCTAAATATGGATTGATACTACCATATCTTTTGCCAAATGCTTGATCCCACAGTTCTGAGGACCAATTATCTTAAGATCTGATTCTTAAAACCAGTTATAATTTCAGCAGGATGTATAAATAAATCAGCAGAAGAGCCAGCTAATGACTCACTGTTGTAAATTAAATGGAATTTGTTATGAATATGATTCATTGAAACTTTCCTAACAAATCAATTTGTTTCAATCACACTGTAATTCAATAATAATATTTAGCATTTATATGGTGCTTTCAATAGCTCATGAGACTTTCCAAGCGTTAATTGTCTGCGTTTCACAATAGTATTGTAAGCCGCTGAGGTGGGCTGTCTCTCCCTTACAGGTGAGAATGCTGATGCCCAAAGAGCTTAAGGAAACATTTCAGCCTCTTGAAAGTGTTAGCATTTCTCTGTTTTACCTATTTTGGTACCTGCCTTCAGACATGGTGCACAGCGGTGACTCAGAGCTGTGAGCATCTGTGGCGGTAGGGCAGTATGGGAGAGGGTTTGGTTGGCCATGGCAGAGCTGGCATTTAGTCATCACAGCCTGTTGCCAAGCTTGACATCTACTCTGGAAGCTTTGTTCCCCTCTGTGATGCCTTCCCGATAGGATCCTTCTTTCTGTCTTTTCCCCATTCAAAGGCTGATCTCCAGAAACGTTCTGTCCCTGTGTCTGCACCCAGGGTCTGTCTCCCTTCCTACATCCCATGGACAAGTCCTGCCCTGGCCCTCACCCATCCTCCTTGGCCCCACTTCCAGGATCAGTTCATACATTCCTTTGGCAGCTCACATCTGTCCAACTGCTGTGAACTTCAGCTTGAGCTGCTCATAAAATAGATCCTACAGAAAAATGAAGCATTACAAACCACTTAAAAGCACTTCAGAATAAGGGCTCAGCTTTCAGGTGGTCTATGCCTAAAAGGTGGAGATGGATGCCATATAGGATTTTTAAAAGCACAGAAACAAATAGGTACCTCATTGCTACTAATGTTAGTAGGACATAGCTTAATTCAGCAACCTGAAAATCCCACAAGGAACATTGTCTTCTCTAGGATCTGTTAAACTCTGCTTTAATCAAGGTGACATAACCTTAGAGCAAGTTACATGGACATGGAGGCAGGATTAAGACACACTTTATCTCACTCCAGTTTTCCATATTCACCTATAAGATGGTGTTATGAGAGGCAGCTACTGGAGTGTTAGTTGCTTACCTCTGTTTAAAGCTGCTTATGGATCTCTACATCCCACAGTATCATATGATGAAGAACGTATGGAGATGGGTATATAGGCAGCTGTAGGGATCTGTCATCTGGGTTTCTGTCTAGTACTGTGCAGCACTGTAAGC
This sequence comes from Strix uralensis, assembly GCF_047716275.1. Lineage (NCBI taxonomy): Eukaryota > Metazoa > Chordata > Aves > Strigiformes > Strigidae > Strix > Strix uralensis. Next base: position 22,530,572 of record NC_133972.1, on the reverse strand, counting down.
CTAGAAGGTCTGTAATGCTCCAGCTACCATATCCTGAACATACCTGATCTCATCTATTCTTTGAAATTAAGCAGGATGTGGTCTTTCACAAAGCACACTATTATACTATGGAACTCAGGATGCTGTGGAGGCCAAAAGCAAAGCCATGAGCAATTAAAAAATTTGTGGAAGAAAGAGCCACCAAAGACCATTAAACACAATGATGTGGATATAGTCTGTAGCTCAGGGACTCACTAAATGACAGATTTCCAGAAGCTGGAGCTTGCTAGTGGGAAAAGATCCCTTATAGATGTCTATTTATTATATTCTTTCTTTAGGTGCTTGCTAGTGCTTGCTGTCAGAGACAGGATGCTGGTGCAGGCACACCTCAGGTCTGGCCCTGAACAATTATTTTTATGTTATGTTCCCGTAAGGATTTGGGTGGAATACCAGCTAAAATGAGGCTACGGCTCTAAGAAGCTGATTGTCATGGTGTCTGTGGAGAGGAAGAAAGGAAGTTGTCAGCGCCCAAATAAAATTATGAATCATCACTCGCCACGTCACACGACAGAAGAAAAAATAGGCTGTCACAGTTTTTTATTGCCCAGTTTGATTTCTCTTTTAACCACCTTCCTAGTCCTCTGTGAGTGTGTGTGATAGTCTGCAATTGACAAGGTTAGTGTTTCCATACACAGGAAAGGGCAAATCTCTTCCTAGCACTAAGACAAATACTCCCCTTGTGCCAAGATGAGGAAATGCTGAGACAGAGAGTATTAATTAATTTACACCTTGTTACTGTGTCTGTGCTGCTGCCAGTGCCCTGGGGCCTTAGTGGAGCCTTGTTCTCTACCTGGTACTGGGCTCACCCGAGGACCAAGACTCATATGTATGTCTTGATAACTGGCTTTCCCTCCTTGTTTTGTATTTACCATATTGAATTGCAGATGCACAACACTGTTGGCTGCCCTTAGTCTTTTGCCTTCTTACTTGCATCCTCTGCACTGAACACAGTATTACTTAGAGTAGGAAATAAATGTTTAGCTCCCTGCTTATGGCAAAACACTGAACTGATGTCTGGTGCTCCCTGCTGAGGACCTTTTCGCTATGGGCTTCCCAGGCAAATAAGTCACCTTGATGCCAATATTTGTCCCTGTTTCCTGATGCAATGCAGAAATCATATTGCTGTTCCTTATCAGCTTGTAGCGGTTGCTTAATGGGTAGCTCTGCTGCTTCAGCAGGGAATTAGCTAGAACAACATTACACTGATAAAGTAAGGAGAGTAAGCATCCATCAGTGGGTCAATTAGTAATGTTAAAAAAGAAGGTCTGAAATAACTCAAACAGTAGTACATTAGTTCTTGTGCACATGTTCAGAACTGTTGCTTGGCAAGTATGAAATGAGGGAAAGAACAAATAATTAGGGATATGCTCTTTTTTAGATACACGCCAAAATGTCCCTTTAATAACAGTATCTCTCATGGCCTAAGCAGCTTTTATCTCTAAACTCTTTATATGATATCTGCAGACACTTTTAGTGAAGCTAGGTTTGAAGCCAGCCCTCTGTTCTTATCAACTATGGACAAAGCTTGGCTTATCAACACCAAATAGGTAGACCTTTGAGTTCAAACACCCACCCATAAGACACTTCTCACACACTCACCAAAGAGAAGTCAGATTTCATTTGCACCCCTTGCAGTGGCCAGAGGCTTCCCTAGCACTGGGACTTTGCAGGGTCATGGCAGGGGACCCAGGAACACCCCTTTGCAGAACTGCTGAGAGCCCATAAGTCCCTGGTGTGCTGCAAACTGGCCTGCATTCAAAGCCCATGAAACAATGCCAGATCCTATTTCATACTAATCTGGCTAGAGAGCATTAAATCTGCCTAAATGGTGTTTTGTAGTCACTGCTGAGAATTTCTCTTATATGGAACCTTCATCATTTCGTTACAAGAATTTTGAGTGACAATTTTATTCCAAAGGTACAGGTGACAGTACACTCCATCAGTCAGTGCCATGATGCTGGAAGGCAAGTGAATAGTTGCCCAAGAACAGTGATGTCCCCTGGAAATGCACTGCCCACCTCCAACCTCGCTGCAAGATCAATGGAAGAAGTGAGGACATGAGTGAAAAGCACAGCCTGCATGTGTCAGCAGATATGGAGAGGGCAAGATCAGTGACATAGTTCCGGTTAGAATTATACCTTCTGGGGAAAAAAGAGGTGAATTCCTTAAATTTAAAACCAAAAGAAATCAGCAGTCACGTTGTCACCACAGAGGTGCAGGTGAGCAGGGAGCTCCTTAGACTTTCTCCAGCACCACAGCCATTGCAATTGCCCCATTGCTGACCAGTTATTTCCCCCAACACTGTTTATTAATGTTTTAAGTCAGAACCCTCTACACTCCCAGACCTTTTAGGTATTTAAATGACCTGAAATTTAATTGCTAATCCAGTAGACTGAAAGAATGAAATCAGGAATTTAATTTCCAAGCTATCCCATGGTTATTATTCATCGTCCAAAAGCATCATTAACACAGCATCAAGACTGACACAGCAATGCCTTTTACCCTCCCAAAATGTCAAATGCACTTACATGTAAATGGCTGAAAACCAGGAAATAAAGACTTATGGTAAAAATCAATGCGTGCTCTGGAAGCAAGCTAGATCCACAACTGCTGTAGATTAGCATAGCTCCAGTATATAGAGACCATAATAGAGTTACCCCAGTGTGGCAGCTGAGGAGCTGATGTCTGTTTTTCCATTGCTGAGTATCTGTATATGATGAAAAATACCTAAAACACTACAGTCTCTAAATGCCTAGAAACTTTAAAATCAAATGAATCAAGTTGTTGGTTAGATCATAGTGACGATTACATGGAGGGAGTAAAGTATACTGAGTGGTTTGAGATCAGGTCCTTGTCAGCAATAGTGAAAATGAGCAAACAAAAATGTCGAGTACTCCTATAAATAGCTTCAGAAGAAAGCATGAGGTATGCATGTTGAGGCATCAACCTTGGAAATATTTATGAATTGTCAATATTGTTTCTAAGGATACAAGATGCACCAAAGATTGAGTCAAGCATCAGTCAGCTAGAAAAAAAACAAATAGGAAACTAATCTGAGTAAATCTGGGCAACCCCTCTGCAAATACAGTGTGCACCATGTCACTGCTGGCTAAAAAATAAAAATTAAACAGGCATTTATTGCTGAAGGGTTCAAATAAACATATTTATTCAGTCATTCTGGACACACAGGCAACAATTTTACAGTGATGTCTACTCAAGTGAGTTACTTGAGCTGGGCTGTGAAGACCCAGGTCTATCCCCGCAGACCTCCTCATAGCAGCAGGGCTATCGTAGCTGCTAACTTCACAGATTATACAGCAGCATGCTACCAGCACTGCCAGTGGTCCATGATGAGATGCAAACTAGTCCTCCCAGGTACTCAGTAAACTCATCAAAGAACTGATAATTCCCATGCGCTCAGAAATGCTTTAGCATTATGTGATATTTTAATTCATTTTCTTAATATAATTGGAGGTGGTTCGCTGCAGTGCAGTGCTTGAGAAACATTTCCTAACAAAGCAATGAGGAAATGATAGGGAAGCTGTGCTTTCTCCCTTGTTTTGAATACGTGCATTCTTTTTGCTTTGCAATGCTTCCTGCTATGGTTTCAAAGCTCCTCTTTGAGTGGCAGTTTTTGGCCCTATCAGCATTTTCCTTTCCCTGTTTCCCCTTTGTCTCTGCTGAGACAAGCACTTTCAAGCCAAGGACCAGGTCCGACCAGAGGCTATGAGGATGGGGAAGAGGTTGGGGGAAGCCCTGGGGACCCTGAAGAGGTGGGTTCCTGTGGCCCTTGCAAGGGCTTCATTCACTCCCAACTCACTCTGAGACTAGCTATCAAATGCTGAAGAAATTGTCCTTTCTCATTCTACAGCCGCTATTTTTTTTTCCATTTAAATCTCTATTTTCTACAGTTTCCTTTTAGTGTGTCTTTAATCTTAAATTTAAATGCCAGCTTTTTTTTTCCCCCCTAACTCCCCACTTTATAGTCTTCCCAAGTCAGTAGCAATCAAAATCTAATGAATTCCTGAAGGTCAGATGAGCGTTTGGAGACCCATAGTTTGTGATGTAAATCGAGGGCCGGAGAATAGCTTCCACTACAGCCGCCACTGCAGTTGGCACTAATCAGCAAACATCTAATCAATGGGAACAGTAGCACATTCATGGGCAAGAGATATTATCTTGGCATATAAATAATGAAAGCCTCTAAAGCACTCCCAGATGTTGGAAACAAGATTCCTTCTGGGCATGTGAAGAATTTGCTTAGGGGAAAACAGAGCAACCACACAAAAATAGAGAGCTGTTTTAGTCTGATGAAGTTCTGTTTAGGAGAAAGTATTACTAAAGAAAGAAAAGAAATACCTATATGGCTTGAATCAGCCAAAGCTGACCTCTCATCTGCCAGATACCTGTAAAGCAGACAATTGGTTTTATCTGGGGTATTCAAGTGATATTGCTGCTTGATTGTCTTTCAAACAAAAGAGACCCTGCTTTCTCACTGTTGCCAAATATCCAGTTTACAATCAGGTTTTCAATATGTCCTGGAATCTAGGCTTCCCTGAGAAAAATGAGCTTTTTGATCTCTTATAATGACAACTTGTTCCATGAGATAAGGCTAAAAAAAAGAAAAGAAAAATTAACAATTAATTATTTCTCATGAGAAAATGCTTTAATTCACAGTCCAAACAAGTAAAAGTTTTAAACTCTAATAGTTAATGTTTGGACTTTTTAAAGAAAAGCAAAATTTACAGAAAATGTACAGAGCTATGGCAAGTTTTCTTAGACTTTTGGCAATCGGGATATAAATTGTTTACACAGCTTAGTCTTGCTTGGACTCCTTATTCTTGTTGAGGACCCTAGTCTTTCTGATCCAATAGAGCTACTCACCAGAGTATATTACTCATGGGAGTATGGACCGACAGTCTATGAATAGACTGACAACAAGTGATCCTTGCTAACACAATGTTTATGTTACCAGCCAAGTAGTTTTAACAGAGCTGATTTAATCTGAAAATGTAGAAAATGTTATCAGTGTAAACCCACCTCAAGGTATCGGTGACAAAAAATAGACTATTGTTTAACCTTGTTGTACAACATTAAAAAAAATACTAGGGATGTCTCTCCAGGCCCTAATGGGTACAACTTGCCTCAGAGACCTTACCAAGGCAATTATCATTATTTTACCAATACCTGTTCCATATCATGTGCCAGGATGGGGACAATCCTCAAGCGATGTGATTTAGCTTTAAAAACCTCTTTATGTTTATCTCTCAAAAAGCATCATAACCTTCAGGAATATAGTGGCTGGGATTTGTTAAAGCACAACTTTTCTTTCTATAAACCAACACATTGCTAGATGGCATTGAATATATGAAGTTGTTGATTTTTGTCAGTCTCCATACTGGAGGACAATGGAACAAATACATGGGAATTGTCTCTTTTTCTCCCAAAGCCATAGAGGAAGGGTTCATCTGACAGATGAAGTAGCAGAATTGTGATAGAAAATGGGCTGGCAGACCGATGAGGGCGAGATGAGGCAAGACTCTGTCAAAGTGCAATGCCTAACACGATAGGGACTGACAGCTACCAGATCTCTAGGCACTGTTACCATAATGGGCATATTCCTAGTGCCACTTTTGGGAGAACCAGCTGGAGCCTTAGCAGTTTTTGGAGGTTGATGTGGCTCTTGCACTTCCAGTAGTTGGGGCATTACAAGGCACACCCTCAAACAGAGGCTGTGACTGGACCCCACAGGGATGTATGCATGTACTTTATGTCTTCTGGAAACTTCAGTGACTCCAGTGAGGCAAAACTTATAATTTTAAAAGATGTTGTTGGATCAGAGCTTGATTTATAACAGCAACTCCATTTTGTCACCTCTTAATGTCAACCTCTCATACATTTCACAGTAACTAAGGAATCATTAGTTACTACCAAATCCTTGCTTTCTCCCAAGCAGCAGATAGCTAGTGTAGCAAAAATAATACATTTCTGTCAAATATAAATAAATCCTGAGCATTCTTCTGAAAATTCAAGCCATTGTGAACAGATGGTTATAGCACAAGACTTATTTCTATGGTAACCTCTGACAGTGCCTTCCTGTAGGGCTTCGGGCAAGTTACTTAAACCTCTCTGCCCTTGTTTTTTTGTCTTTCATAGTCATAATACTTGTCTCATAGAAGAGGTATGTGCTCTAAACAGTATTTGGAAAGTGCCAGGAGGCTCTCTGAAGGAACATAATTGTAAATTAACGAGTGTATTGTCAGCACCTCCTTCAAAATTCTCTGGATCTAAGTCAAGTTTTATATACCCCATCACAGGAGCCTCAGTGCACACTGCCCCATGGAAGAAATGACTGTCATCAGTACGCGGTGCCAATTATCTGACATGCAGAAGAATAAATACTAGGTAATGGTGTAATGCTTGGGAATGCGTCACAAGCATGTTTCCTTTGCTGGAATAATCTGTAGGTGGCAAGAGGACCTCAAAAATGGTTCAAAGACACTCAGGCACAAGACTTGGCATTGTGGTTTGCATTTTTCCCAGCCTGAACTCTCATAACCTAGAGTGCAGAGGATGACCTCTGACAGCAGTGCGTGGAGTTTCTGGCTGTGAGGGGATTAGATATTGCCTCCCTCTTGTGCTTCAGCCTCCATTGGCACTTCTGGGGCTCCACTCTGGCATCTGGGTGCAGAGCCTAGCTGTACCCTTGCTGCATATCAGTCTGAGTTTTGGGCTTGCCTTAGCCACCCTATACCCTGGTTTCAGTGGAAAAGAAAGGCAGGCATTGGGCTGGGCAGGAGATGTGCTGCCTTCACAGGGGGCTTTCATCCTGGGAGCAGGACCCCCTGGCCAGACTGGCAAGCTGATGAGATATCCCCCAATTCCCTGTCTAATGCTGAAACAATGGCACTTCTCTACCACACAGAAAAATGAAACAAGTTAAAAAAAACCACAACAGATTGATTTAGCTATATCAGTCAGTAATCTATTCACTAGAGAAACTGTTATAAGCCATATTGCAAATAAACTTTTGGCTTCAGTGGGAGAATTCATTGTACAGGTATACTAAAAGTCCTTTTCCCAGACATGTGATACACAGACATTTTGTGCAGCTGGGGACATGTTATGGATCTGAATAGAAAGGACACCAGAACTGCGGTTCTGCGTGCAGTTTCGACATAAAAATTGGTCATTTTGAAGGAATTCTGTCTGAAAGGTCTGTTCAGTCTATCTCTGCCCCCCACCCAGCACATTGTGTTTGGAAGGAGAAGATACGGGTGAGGCCATTTCAGAAAAAAGCCCTGACTTTTGTGTACTTCCATTTCTTTTATATTGCTGGATAATTTAATGTGACACATGGAAAAAAATATAGTGTTTTATCAGCTCTGTGTTCAAGCAGGTGGTGCTGTATTTTGTATAAAGGACAGTGCTTAATTTAAGATTTCTACCATAGCAGCAATTCTAAATGACAGCATTTGTATTAAAAGAGCTGCTCTTCCCAGCAGCACTGTTATAAAAATACTGAAACAGTAGTGATATTATTATAGATCTGCTCCAGTAACAAAAGTTCTACTGTAAGAAAAATCTCTGATTTAGAAAAATCCTTGCTGTCTTTCGTCAGTGATAAATGTTCCCTTGGTTTCTGTACTGGTGCGATTTAATCCTCACGATTTGAAGAGCTCTCAGGAAAGCAGCTGTGTACAGCAAAAGCGCAACATGTTGTAATAGCTTCAGTGGGAGCAAAGGTGGCAAAATTGGGCCAGGAGCAGTGTTCAGGGTAACAGTGCAGAGAGACCAGCTGGGAGCTAAGCTGTGCTTTCCAAAAGCCCTTTGTGCACCATGTGTGGGCACGTGTGTGTGTGTGTAGGGGCAGGAGGGACATCCCCCCACTTCCCCCAGAGCCCCCAGGCAGGAGGTGCAGTGCCCCGCTGCAGGGCAGGTCCCCTTTGCTTGGGGGAAGAGTCTAATTTGCTGCTTGCATGAATCAGGAGGAGCACAAACATGCTATTAGTCTGCACCTGAAGCCAGTGGCTTTCCCATCACCAGTGACTCAGCAGTAAGGAGTGGCGTGGCTTCATCACTTCTCCTCTGTCCACTCCACCCCACCGGTGGCAGGGTCAAGGATGGGGCTGACATTGACCTCTCTCTGGCAAGACAGCTTGAGATGTCCTCTATCCACACACTGCATGGGTTTGTGTTTCAGAAAACCATCCATTTCTCATCCATGATGAGAAATGATTGACCTCAGTCCCATTACATCGATGTTAACAGTGCAATCGGAAGCCACAGACTAGAAGAATAATTTCCACTTTCCTGGGTTTTGTGGTAGGACTTAGAGTGGTTCAAACCAACATGACTGTAGGAGTCCAAGCACACGTTCTGGTGGGCTCGGCTAGGGGCTGGGAAAGGCATTATGTGCCAGAGTTCATTCATCCTTTCTCCTCGTATTGCATCTAAGTGATTTTTTAATTACACTAATGTTTTTGTCTCATGACATTGCCTCACAGGTCACCCCACTCTTCAATTACTGCTTGTGTAAGGAAGTGCTTCTTGACACTGCCCTCAATTTCTTTTTACTTTATTTCCATTTGTGCTTATCTCTGATGGAATGAAAGTATGAACCACAGCTGAAATTAGCCATTAGGATTTTTACATACTTCAATTAGTATTCTTTTAAGAAAACCCATTTCTCTCTCTTTTTTTTTTTTTTTTTTTTAAATTCTGGTCCGTATATAACCAGTTCTTTTTACCCTCACAAGCAGTATGTTTTAGTTTTCAAATTAACCTTCCCAATTCTTTTCTGAATCTTTCTGGTACCATAGTAATTTCCTTATAATATGGTGACCAGAAATTAATGAGTAATTTATTTCATCTTCCTCTGATGATATTTTGAGCACCAGCCTGTACAGGAAACAGTGTTTCTTTTGAATTAAGTGCTGCTGTGGCCTACCTGAGATCTGCTGTGGCTGAGAGCTAAGTTTAGCTGCACACTGCAGGGTGGTGAAGAGAAAATTTAAACACAGACTGCGTGACCAGACTCAGAAGTGGGTGCAGGACGCCACGGGTCACTCTGCTCTTCTCATTCATCACCTCACTCGGAGTTTGCCTGGTGCTTGAGGGGGACTTCACGGAGGAAACAATCGAAATGCAGTTAGCAGAGTTTATCCCTGTGGGTTTTTCATACCTGTCCTATTCCAGAAGTTTTATGTCCCATATTCCCTGGTGACCCCAGAACTCGCATGAGAAGGCAGCTCTGAAGGAACTGAGGGTCAGGAGAGGGTTCTGCACCCTCCATAGGTTTGATTTTGTCCACATTGGTCTTCCCCACCATGCCTCAGGGACGAGAGGATGGTGAGGAAGGAGAAGGGCTCTCTGTCCCATCTCAGGCCACCTGGGGTTATTCCCAGAAGGGCAGTCCCTCAGTCGATTCATCAAATGGCATCCCAAGGAGTTCTCTTACCCTCTTGCTGACTCCTGTGGTGCAGAGCAGGTTAGACTTGCTTCAGCACAGGAGGAGGGGGGGTACTGGCCAACAATAATTAAAAGTGAGTGTCAGCTCACACCAATGCTCCACGTTATTAGTTTAAATGAAGATACTTTCCATGGACAGTGAGCCTTGCATACCGTAGCACAAGTTATTGCACGCAATTAGCTTGCAGAAAAATCTGTGACGTGCCAAAGGAAATATCAGGCAGGAAAACACCAGCGTCCATGCCCTCCCTCAATAGGAAGAGGTGCGTCCCGTGAACAGAGCTGGCTTTCTGCTGACACAGAAATCACATGCAGGACCTGGGGAGATGCTGAGACCAGGCCATCCTGGATGTTTGCAATGGGTATATGCAACCCAGGTTTGCCCCCTGGAAGCTTGCTTCTTGCTGAAATACCCTTTTTATTACAAATTGCTCAGTTCTTTCCCAGTTGAATAGTCAACTTCATTTGCAATCAATCTGACTTCTTCAAGGCTGGGCTAGCTGTGTTGGTGTCATTTCCAATGCATGTTTGTCCAAGCTGCTCATAAGCACCTTCCACACTGAGGACTGCACCACCTACCCATACAATCTACTCAGGCACTTACAACAGCCTGCTATTACAAAATGCTTTCTAATATCTAGCCTAAACTGTCTTTGCTGCAATTTAAACCCATTTCTTCTTGTCCTACCTGCCACTGCAGTGGAGTACAGTGTTTTTTTCAGCTTTTCCTCACAAGTCATGTTTTCAAGACCTTTGATTATTAAGACTGTTCTCTCTCCATTTTTTTCACATCTTTCTTGAAGTCCAGTGCTCAAACCTGGACATGTCATTCCTTCAATACTGAGGGGAAATTAACCTTCCATTTATTTCATTTAATCTAATTTACTGTTCATGTTTTGATTTGGAGAAATGTCTCATTCTCTATTTTTTTAATCCTTGGGCTGGACAATGCTGATATCACTGCCAAAAGAGTACAAGAAAGTGTCTGGAAGCTCTGAGGAAGAGGCAAGACCTGGGAAGAATAAAACCATATCCCATCCACGCATTATCATCCATCTTCTGCAATGACTAGCTTCCACCCCAAACTTACTGAGAACAAAGCTTGTTCCTTCCTGCAGGGACAGCCAACCATGTGAAAGGGAATAAGATGTAAGCCACAGTTTGCATGAATTTACCTAATTCAAATCAGTGCTGTGAGGTCTAAATAAGTAGTGTTTGTACCATATTACTGCCCGTGCTGTAGAAGAGATTTACCATGTAAAGTGGCTGTAACTCTCCCCTGGTGATATGTAGGTACAGAGAAATCATAGTAAAGGGAAGTGTATGAACCCAATGACCTCCCATTCAGCCAAAGGCTACCTCCAAGACCCTCTCTAGGTGGAGGGTACTGCCAGAGTGAGTCCCCAACGAGAAGAAGAAAATAGCAATTCCATTTCTGAGCTAGACTCTTACATGCACATTTCCACAGCTACATTTTGTACCCTTCCTAAACAAGCTGGCTTTAGAAGAAGATATTTCTCCTTCAGTTCGAGGACTATTACCACCGGTTTATGTGTCTTTGTGCAGAGATGTATCTGACCCAGAATGTTTTCATCAAATTTCCCGACATTAATATCAAATGGGGATCCTGTCCAGTCTTATTGTACATACAACAACATCAGGGTTAAGTTACCTAGATGAAACACATTACAGGTGACACAAGTCAAATACCTTGCCATTTATATATCATGAAGTAGACACCTAGGATTTTCTCACCAGCAAAGCTGCATGCCATTAAGTCTGTGGCACTTTCCATAAAAAAAAAAAAACCAAACCAAAACCAAACAGTGAGGGCAATAGTTACAAATCATTTCCACGGTGAGTACAAATGAGACATATCCAGGTCTTTATGTCCTTTCTCTCTGTTTTACATGCCAGTACAATCTAGGGACATAGTCTACAGCAATGAATAAGGGCATTAGAACAGCTGCTTTATAGTAGTGGATGGTTTATGAGTACTTGTGCAGAGCACTGCAGATAAAAAGAGTATGCTACAAGACTGTCAGATTATCCCCATAACTGGTTAGAGCAAGGTGACCCAGGCAGGTTACCACGATCAATATAGAAGTCTTATGGCAAAGTTATGTATGTATAGCAGCTCCCACATAAAACAAATTCTTCCCATGTTGCCCATGTAATTCAACTGTCTTTAAATCTAAATTGCTACTTTCAAGAACAAAATGGAGCAGCATTTCTGTGGGTAGTAGATGTTTTTCTGCTTTTTCATTGCAAATACAACAACAGACCACTGTTTTTGCTGAGCTAGCTGTTTCCTTGCACAGCCTAGTCTCTATGTTTTCCTTGGCAGGGCTATATTGCAGATTTTAGGAGCCACAAGGAGCAAATCATGCTGTTAGATTCTGTAACATAAGTGTTAAATCGTTCTGCGCTGAAATACACTGTGGGTGCAATTAGATGTCTTTGCTATACCCAAAAAAAGTAAACACAGATCTTGGCTGTTCACCTAAGCCCATGAGCAAGTCTTCACAGCGTGGGGTTATTCATGTGGGGCAGTCTTGGAGCATAAGCCAAGCCAGGAACAATTCAGGGTCTCGCTCAGATTTGGCAGGGCAGTAGATGGGTCAGCCCTGCTCCACGCCCTCCCAACATCAAGAGCAGCAACACAGCTCATGGTCTCATTTCCTAGCCTGACAGAGGGCTCTGTGCTTGGCTGGAGTGGTGCAGAACACAGGACCACAGCTCCTGGGATCACACTGAGGACACAAGAATTTTGCAGAGATATAACAGTGACACCTGCAAAATGAAACATATGACACACTGCAGATGCCCTTGCTTCAGTCAACCTTCCCTGCTTTCTTGCAGGCACCCCATGTGGTTTGATGAATTTGTTTCTTGGCCTATTTCAGAGCCGACTCAGATGGGGATTACAAAAATTTCCAGAAATGTCCCAATTTGGAGACAGTTTTTCATGGGCTCTAACTCACTGTCACTGAAATCACAGTTGCCTGTAATCTCAAATGTAAATTCATGTTTTGAGGAGCCTCATGTTCTTGTGTTCCTGAAAGAGACCTGTTTTCCAGAGTTTTGAATGTCCTCCCTCCAGAAAGGAGCCCTGCTGCAACTTGGCAATCCAAAGACTTCAGGCATCCTAAAACTACTTGTAGACATTTTAGCCGCAGTGTTGCTTTTCCTGGGGAGACATCTACAAGGAGCAGTGTTTCTCTAGACCCCCCCATTCAGGCACTGCCTTCTTTTTTGGTATGCTTCATTTTAGAACGAAACATTCAACAAATTTTTTAGCAGCGTTGTCATAGTTATTCTTATCTCCTTCCTCAGCAGAGGGAAATCACTCATAAACATTTCCAGCTTCACTCCCCTTTGCTTAGATTAACGAACTGACCAGTACGTCACTGCTCTCAGTGATAAGCTTCACTGCAGTTCAGGGCAGAGTAAAACACTCCTTCCATGAGAGTGTTATCAGACCGAAAGCCTGGTGGTGTATTACACAGTTTCTTTGTCTCGCTGTAATGCTGTTTCAACATGAGTCAGTTTCTGGCACTGAGTCACCAACAAGCGGTGAAGAGTCCTACCAAAAAATATACATATATTTTGCTTAACAGTGGAAGCTATGCCATCGACTCCTGGGATTTTGTCCCCAGTCTCACATGATCTGGGTTGGTTTCAGATTTTTTGAAAGGGACAGTTACCCCAATTTCTTTTCTTTGGAGCTTGTGACATTTCACCAGTCCAAATAGGCAATCACCTCTCATTGCTTCTGAGGAGGTTGAAGAGACCTTCTGCTGGAGGAGCTGCCTGCCTTGTCACTGCAAGCTGTGTGCAAATGATACCACCCATGGCAGGGAAGTTGGACATCTCCCTCCATGGCTTTTTGTGGCTACCTCTTTGCTGGCCTGCCGGGCACTGTGTATCTTGCTTCAGTATCATTGTTACAGAGGTCTGCTTCACTCCTAGTTGCCACTTCTCTCTTTCCTATAATTTTGTGCCGCAAATTCAGACTTTGGACTGTAAGCTCAACTGTGCATTAAAAAGTGTTCATTATCATTGTCCACAGAAGAATGTGTTGTGCCCTGCACAAAAAAAAGCTCACATGGAAACAGAAATAGGAACAGAAATCTGTCACCCCAGATTATCATACAGTGCCCTTCTGCTGGCCTTGGTGTCCAGAAGGTCTTCACTCCCTTATCCATCATCATCAGTCTAAAGCAACCTTCAACCTATGTTCAGGACTTCACTGGATGCTTCCCCTTTCATGTCATTCCTATATTTACATACTTATTCCTATATTTACATTCCATGGACATCACCTCATTGAGCCAGTCAGCAGTTTGGCCCTTGGGAATACCCAGCAGGTGCTGGACAGCTGTAAGGGAAGTGGGACACACGTGAATCTCACTGAAGCTGGTGGCTATACTCCTACCCAGCTCCTAGTGTCATTCATTACCTTTTTCCTCATGTTTCCAAAAGACAAACTGAATAGGGTCAGATATTCCTTGTGACTCTTCAATTTCCGGAGCATGGGTGCCCAGATATCTTTCCAGAAGGCCCACTTCCTCGAGTGGGGAGATATCCCCATGCATTCAGTATCCACAGCCTCACTCCCGCAAGAACTCTATGAATAACTCACCCTCTCCCCATCCTCACATGAGACTTTCAGCAGGAACTGTGGGTGCTGAGCCCAGGCAGGGTCAGCCCTATTCCACAGAGCTCATGACAAAGCCCATGGTTTCCACCATGTCCAAACAAGAGCCAGAGCTTACAGCAGCCCGGAGACCAGCATCAACCTGGTGAAGATGGTGTGCAAAGATTATCTCCCATCTTACGGGCAGTGCCATCTGGCACAGATGCACATGTGGGAGATTAAACATGTAAAAGCAAGCAGCAGCAACAACAACAAACACTTCCATAATAGTTCACTTTCCTTTTTTTTTTTTTTTTTTAAGGAAAATATGTGGACTATCTAATTTGGATTCATAAAGGAAACCTATTAATGAAAGGCTTCAAAGAACTGTCTCAGAACTTTTAATCAGTAGTTGCGTTTTAGCATGGGGAAAAAAAAAAAGCAGAGGGGCCTGGGTGGTGGGCTTTTTTGTTGTTGTTGTTTTTTGTAGTTTTTGTTTAAAGCGCCAGACTATTTGAAAGCAGGCTGGGCGAGGAAGCCCAGCGGGGAGCCTCTTCTCGCCCACCTGGAGAAGAGGCCCCCTGAATGCTTGTTTTCATTAGCATGGGCCTCTCTGGCTCTTCAGAACCCTTTCCACCCGTTGCCAAGGCAACCTGGAGCCGTATTGCGGCACACGGGTGTTGTGCATCAACTGGTGTGTTGCACTTAACTGAAATAAATAAGCAAATAAACATGGAAAATGGCCACGGGCCAAATAAGGGCACTGTCTTTTATCATGGACATCTAACATTTATAGGGATTTCAAACACTCTACTAGGCGTATCAGCAAAGAGGCAGTTGATCAAAAAAGGAAAATGCATGTGCACGTACAGCTAGTTCTTTTCATTTTAATGGGTCTTCTTGCTTGAATAAGGTGAAAAGAATTGGGTCTAGAATGTTCAATCTCACTTGTGAGCCTTGAGTTATATTTTCACGCCATTCAACAGCGCTCAGCTGGGCCTGGCTTTTTGGCAGAGCTCAGCTCCTGCTTCAGCATCAGCATCAGCATCAACATCAGCATCAGCAGCTGTTTTCCCACCAGGCCTGGACACCACCCAGGCTACAGGTGGAGCTTGCTGAGTGCTGAAAAAATAACCTCCCCAGGAGATGCTGTAAATCTGGCTTTTGGGATCCAGCTTCTCCTAGACTCTTACCTGAGTCATTTATACTGCATTGTATACACACCGCAGTTGTGGGGATAAGAGTAAAGACCACGGGCCCGAGGCTTTGGTTTCCAGGCAGTGTGAGCAACCAACCTTGCAGAGAAGGAGGGTGTCTGGGGAGATACCACGGACTGCATTTGTGGTTGAAGATCAGCACCTGCAGCCCTGCTGATGAGGGGAATGGTCTCCACCACTGCCTGCACAAGGTCCCTGGCATTGAGGGGTAACAGCTGCAACAGCCCTTCAGATTATCGGAGAACAGCCAAGAAAAAATTTAGCGTCCCTGGGAATATTTGTGGCAAGTACAGCTAAGTACGGCTGCAAAAATAGTTTTCCTTTAGACTCAGGAAGGGAGGTGCTGGCTGCAACTGTTGGCAGGGGAGGAGGGAAGGGAGTGGGGTGGAAAGCTCTGCAAGGAGCAGCATCCATTGCCCAGTACTATGCTGTGCCGTACTGTGCCATGCCTTGCCATGCTGTGCAGTGCTGTGCTAGCAATTGTCAGAGCAGAAGCCGGCAGCAGGAGCTTGGCAGATGCAAGGCAGCAAGCTGCATGCAGATCCTACATGCTGTTGGGTGTAGGTGTGAGGCAGGCGAAGCCAGGAGGGAGGAGACATGAGGGCTGCCTTTCCTCAGTGGCAGCCACAGGAGACTCCCGTCAGCTTCAGCGGAGCTCGTGCTTCCCTCAAGGTAACTGAGAGGTGAAGAACTACAACCTTCGTGAGTGTTAACTGAATGATTTCCTAACATGGTCCTAGCTACCGAATGCAGACACAGAGCCGGATGTCTCACATACCCAGAGGGAGCACTTAGTTGGGTCCCGTCCTTAGCTAACACCTTCTGCCTCATGGTTTAGAAACAAAACAGAGAACATGGTGTGATGCCACACCAGCCATCTCCCCTCTCCTTGCTTCACTTTGTAAACCCTGCTTGCAACTTTTCCAGAGTGAACCCCTCTTCACCTCCACGCAGCCCCCTCCACAGGACCCAATGACTGTGGGCACCCTTGCCCAGCTCCCCAAACAGCTCCATACCTTTGCTCCCTTGGGAGCCTTGTGGTGCAAAAAGCAGCATGCAGGCTGTTTGTCCCGCCTGGGGTCTGCATTTCAAGCACACGCACAGGCCACACTATCAAATTGTGGTCATTTTGACTGTATGTGTGTGCGTGTAGTGTTTGCACACCAGCTAAAGCTATGGGGTCTCAGTGTGTCACCAAGTCCCCTCAGCACTCCCATGCATCATGTGGTGAATGGCAATGTGCACCAAAGGACTTTCTCCAGCCCCTCACCCCTCAGCACAGCCCACGGGTTTCTCTGCTGCTCTCACAGCTCCCTTTTCTGAGAGGACTTGCAGTGCTAACAGCTCCTCCGGCATGCACTAGCATGGCAGCTATGTTATTTTAAGCTCCCAAGTGTTATTGTAACACAGACCTTCCAGATGCAAGAATTCAAAAGTGTCATGGTACCAAATGTGTGGACGTACATGCATGGGTACATGCCTGTGCTTGCACATGTGTGTATAGACAGGTGTGTATTGTTGTATGTTGCATTATATATTTTTATATCCAATAGATGCACACATATTTATATTTGTTTTACACATCTAGACTCAAATATATAATGTCTTTAAAATTTATATGTACCTATCAGATGTACAAAACCTGCCAGGTATTTAAGGGCTAAGTCTTCAGATGATGCATTTGATTCTAGTTTATATTTTCATTTCATTTTACTTATGTGAGCTGCAACCTGTTTATTTAGGACTTTCAAATATGTAGCTATATATAACTATGATTGCTGAAATGAGTGTAAACATCATTAAAAAATGTATCTTCTTGTGCAAGCTCTGTAACTGTCACAGTCATAAATACACAAATGGAGATGATGATCAGTCATGGGTGTACTACAAAAAATATTTATTTATACAGCTATGAGAAACTCTGACTTGCCCAGAAGTACCTGAAGCTGATCATGGCAAATGTATCTCATGTAAGCCAAAGGCTGAAAAATGATTTTATAATGAGGAATCCAAAATTCTTGCAAAGTTCTCATCACATTTAAAACCTAAGACCTCAGCAACAGAAGAAGCAGAAGGAAAGTGCTGTGGAAGGAGCAACAGAGAGCACCCTATTTGGAGTCCATGTTGAGTTTGGTTTTGGTACCTGTGTTTTGCCTGGATTGCCTGTGTTAGTTCAAAAGTGTGTTAGGAAACATAGGGAAAACCTTGTCTCTCTCTGACATGTATAATGAGACCGACTTACTTGGGATTGATACCACATCCACCCATTTGTGATAACTTCAGGTCTCACACAGTGTCCATTACTGAGTGGCATAGTTGTATCATAGTCTCTCATGCAGTCTGATTTTCAGGATTTGGTGCTGCTTTGCTGAGGGTTTCCCCGCTGTTCATGCCTGAGGACAGGGAGCAGCCTGCAGCCAGGGCTGTTTCCTGGGAGGTCGGGGTGTAGACCTGACCCCACGTAAGAAGGGGAGCCCAAGTCACAGGGGACTTGCTTGTACTCACATAGTCAGAGCAGAGAATTAAACCCCATAGGCATTGTTAAAAACAAATGACTAAACCTTCTGAGCTGCCGCAATAAACATGATTGTCCATATCCTCACGTGGTGAAAACTGGCACAAACCCCATTAACTGAACCAGAGCTCGGCTGATCTGCATCAGCTGAGGACATGGTGCAGTGAAAGAGGATAGGCTTATAGCATATGTAATAGAGTACACCTCATTCTCCTTCCTGGCTAACATCTATCAGGTTCAGTTAAGGCTGGAATGATACATATTAAAGGATGTCCAGCATGATCTATGGAGTGGTTTAAATTGCATCAGACTTAGGGTGGCCTCTCACATTGGCCTGAATGGGGAAACTCAGTAATTCTGAGCTACCGTAGCTCCAAAAAATTGTGCCCGTAAATCTCTTTCTCATTTCCACTTGTCGCATTTCCAAGGATGATCATGGTGTGGCTGAATTGAATATGCACCCTAGAAAGTGTGTGGTTCAAAGAAGCAGACTTTGTTTTTTACACACGGTAGATTAGCGTTTCAGTTCACCTTTAAGGAACAAGCTCCATTTCACCAATCTGTTTTTCTGGTAGTACATCTGTTAGGCATATGGGTCTGCTCTGAGGAAAAGCAAGCTCCTCTTGGTAAGATCAGGTCCTTGAGCCCGATAGCACCAATTCTTTTCCACATGAGATGAAAACCCAGCCCAGCAGCAAGGAGAAGCAGCAGTCCTATCCACCACTTCAGCCCTATTTAAACTTGAATGCGGGAAGAGGCAGGGGGAAGAGGAGGAAACCATATGTCAGCTGTCTGTAAAAGTATCAAATTAAGTTGATAAGTAATCTTTGCTCAGTGAGGAGTGTGCTGTTGGTCTTAATTAGCTTCCTTTCCAGATTAGGCACAAGAGTGAAGAATTGCAGGGCCTGGCAGTTTATTTACCGATCGTTCCCTGGTCATGTTTTCCAGGCATTATATCAGGGTAGGATGAGTATTCTCCATTTCACATGGCTAAGGTAGTATTTCCCTGGAATGGGGAAGATATGGATTAACCTAAATTAGAAGGGAAAAAACTCTAGTAAAAACCCAACCCTCCCAAAACCAAAACCAAACAGCCTCTGTGGCTCTGGAGAGGGTCCTGGTGTCCAAGGGGTAAAAAATAGCTTCCTGTAATTTCAACAAGTCATGGTTGTAGTCCTGCTGCCCTCGGCCCCCTGACATTACTCTGTGCTGGTGACCCCTCTGAAATCAATGGCACAGTTTAAGGATTAGAATGCTCTGATCAGCAGTGCTCTTAAATATGCACTCAACTTAAACATCCGAACAATCCCTTTGAATTCGGTGGCTGCACTCGTGGAGTTAAAAATAAGCCTGCTGTTAAGTGCCTTCATCAGATCAAGGTCTAATTATTTACTCTACGTGAGTAGTTCCAGAGGAACCCAGCTCTTTGCTGTTTGGGTTAATAAATTTAAGAAAAATAGCCTAAGCTTCTGATTTATGTAGTGGCAAAATGAAGCATACTTTGAAGAGGTAAGTGCTCTTAAAAACCTTTTTGTACAATGAAACCTATGTCAAACAGATTAGAATAAAAAAGCAGATAGATTTCCTAAAAAAAAAAAAATAATTAATCTTCCGTAGACAAATCTTGACAGAGAGTTTATGGATGCTTTAAAGTGATGTCTTAGGACAAGACTTGTCTTTTGGGGGGTTTTATTTGCAATTGTATTGGGTTTGCATGGCAAGGTTTTGGTAGCAGGGGGGCTACAGGGGTGGCTTCTGTGAGAAGCTGCTAGAAGCTTCCCGTGTCCGACAGAGACAATGCCAGCCAACTCCAAGATGGACCAAGGCCAAGCCAATCAGCAACAGTGGTAACACTTCTGGGATAACGTATTTAAGGAGCGGGAAAAAACCTGCACAACTGCAGCTGGAGAGAGGAGTGAAAATATGTGAGAGAATCAACTCTGCAGACCAAGGTCAGTGTAGAAGGAAGGGGAGGAGGTGCTGCAGGAGCTGGAGCAGAGATTCCCCTGCAGCCCGTGGTGCAGACCATGGTGAGGCAGCTGTGCCCTGCACCCATGGAGGTTAACAGGGGAGCAGATCTCCACCTGCAGCCTGTGGAGGACCTCACGCTGGAGCAGGGGGATGCACCCGAAGGAGGCTGTGACCCCATGGAAAGCCTGCACTGGAGCAGGCTCCTGGCGGGAAACTGTGAACCCATGGAGAAAGGAGCCCACACTGGAGCAGGTTTGCTGGTGGGACTTGTGACCCCATGGGGGACCCACGCTGGAGCAGTCTGCTCCTGAAGGGCTGCACCCTGTGGGAGGGAACAAAGATGGAGCAGTTGGTGAAGAACTGCAGCCTGTGGGAAGGACTCACGTTGGAGAAGTTTGTGGAGGACTGTCTCCCATGGGAGGGACCCCACACTGGAGCAAGGGAAGAGTGTGAGGAGGAAGGAGCGGCAGAGACAACGTGTGATGAACTGACCACAAACCCCATTCCCTGTTCCCCTGTGCCACCCAGGGGGAGGAGGTAGAGAAATTGGGAGTAAAGCTGAGTCCAAGAAGAAGGGAGGGATGGGGGGAAGGTGTTTAAAGATTTGGTTTTATTTCTCGTTATTCTACTCTGATTTGATTGGTAATAAATCAAACTAATTTCCTCAAGTTGAGTCTGTTTTGCCTGTGATGGTAATTAGTGAGAGATCTCTCCCTGTCCTTATTTTGACCCACGAACCTTTTGTTATATTTTCTCTCCCCTGTCCAGCTGAGGATGGGAGTAATAGAGCAGCTTTCGTGGGCACCTGGAATCCAGCCAGGGTCAACCCACGACAACAATGTATTTTTGAAAGTTAGTTGCTACTTCTGAATGGATTTGAGATGGAGTTTCAATAAGGGGGAAGCATAAGTGAATAAAAACCAAAATGCAGAGTCCCTACATTAATTTCTGAATATTGCTTCTGCCATCTAAGGACAATTTGTCCCCATGCATAAAGCCTCTCCAAAGTCTTATGCTGCATATTATGGCCCTAAAATAGGGCTTATTTAAAGTGGTCTTTAAGGCATACGATGCTTTTATACTCCCCCATTGCATCTGGTCACCTCTGGCCCAACCTGGCAATCCTGGTAGTGAAAAATCTTAGCTGAACAAGTGGGTTAAAATTCCTCTTTGACTGTTTAGATCAAGACCTCTGTATCTGGTCCTGGCTGGATGTTTTCCAGAATCTCTTGTAGCCTGCAAAATCTGAGGAGAAAACCTACAGAAGTGTCAAACTCCTCCAGGAAGCCCAGTACCGCTTGCTTCTGGTTGAACTGGAAATGCCATAAGGACAGGGTCTTACCTTAATGAATGATGCTTCTGGTAATGGTCCCAAGTGTGTGCCCAAAAAGGGAGGGTGGAGGCAAGAACGAAATGTCTTTAAAAGTTAATGAAATCTTTCATTTCAGTAATTGAGATGAGTGTTTGATTATGTTTGGTTCTTTCCTGGCTGGAGGCTTTCAATCAGAGCCAGTTTGTCCCATCCTCACATGTCAAGGCCCGGATTCATCTCATGGCACATCAGGCGGTTGGTTTCCAACAGCTGGAGTGAAACACAGGCTCTCCTGAGGGTGATTCACATCATAGGTGGGTTGACTTGCCCTCAGGAGGTGCCTGTCTGCCTTGACTATAATGGGAACCAAGGGCTGACAGCACTCCAAACTTAGCCACCTTGACTACGTGCTTACAGCATGATACAATGAATCTGGGCTTATACATATTTTTTCCTCCCTCCAGGTAAAATTTCACCTTGCATTGACCTTCTGCACTGTTCCTCTCTCAAAAGCAGTCTCCAGGGGAGCATCAGGGCTCACAGAGCAAATGGGCACTGTGTTGACCCTGCAGACTTTCACCATCAATGTCCTTCCCTTGGGTGTTTCAGAGTTGTCTTCCAGGGTTTGCATCCTTTCCACGAGACGCCAGCACTATTAATATTCCTGATCATAAACTACAGAGAACCACAAGCAAAGCTCCTGCACTCTGAGAATAGCTCCAGTGCTAAATATAGGGGATTTTTATGGATCTATTTGCCACTTCCATTAGTCAGGGCAGAAATACATTATTGTAAGATGTCTAAGCATTTTGTCATTGCTCACTGGCTGTATCAAAACGTAGTCTAAGCAGTTTCTGTATTTCTGATTAATATTATAACAACCACCAGCTAATCACAGAGTCAGCAGTGAAAACTGCTCTAATCGTTATCTTTCTGGCTAAGTAACTTCCCCGTTATTTGTTGTATACTGCAGATTTTGGCACGTGGGGGTTCTTTTTTCTTCTAATGTTAAATGTGAGATTTTATCCTCAAAGGAGTGATTATCTCAGAGCAAAATTGGCAAGGTTAAACACTATCTATAAAAAAACATTCAGCAGTGTGCCATGAAATGAATTACATAATATATCAGTCATCTACCTGGCTTTTGAAAAAGTGCGCATATGTGTTTGTTCAGTCTGGGTGAGTATTTTATATTAGGCTTCTTTTTCCATGAAGGTAAAAATGACCTTGGTTATTAGAAAGTGAAGATATATTGAACTGGGTAGAATCAACACAGTTCCATTTCATTTAGTCCCCACTAAAATTGAAAGAAGAGAAAATATAGATTGAATTTATTTTACTATATATTGCCTCATTTGAACTTTAGTAAAGCATTAGCCACTAAGGAAAACCCTTCTCCCACCTCCCTTCCATAATCTCTTACAGATGGCATGTTAAGGAAATTGCCTTGACTTTATTGATTCTTTGCTATGAGGTTCAACTAACAGCTGGTGTGTTACTGGGGAAATGTATGCTGTACTATAGTTACAGGAAGGTAGCACTTTGACCTGGCAGCTCTGTGTACCTATACAAAAAAGTCCCTGACACTTTAAAATCATAAACTGGTATTTTTTTTTCCCTTAGACATTAGTGGATCTTCTCTTTAGGACTCCATTTTCAAAAGCTGCATTGTACCAATCTGAGTATTTTACAGAATGAGGGAAAACAACATCCTGCCAAGATGGAAGGGCACAGGCTGAAAACTAGTTGCTATGTTCTGCCAGGTCACCATAATTTTCTATCTGTTCCTTTCCAGAAATACTTCCTTTGCAATTATTATGAAATGACCAGTGTGTGATGCTGCATGTTACTGGCCTCTCACAGTTCAATCATTCATCAGGTGGAACTTCAGACATCTCCAGATGTAAATTTCCTGTTAAACTGAAGGAATCAATGCGCACTCTTTCTTCTCTTTATTTTGATTTTAAGATTAATTGGTGTCTTAAAAATTCTGGGGAGCATTTTCATCTGGCATGAACCAGTCTTATCTCTAGTGGAGTCCACAGAGGTACACCCATTTCTACCAGCTTAGCAGCTGGCCCTCTGAATGTGAAAATCTACATTAGCACCTATTTTATAGGTGATAATTGCTGCCTAAGCACTGCAAGCCCAGGATATTAGCACTAGTTCTGAGAAACTTCACAGTGGGTCAAATTCATCCCTATCCCGAGGAGCTGGTGGCACATCTTCCAACAGATTTCATCTCCCACACTTTTCCTAAGCCCCACAACTCCCCTCCCTTCTTTGTCTCCTCCCCTTAATGGTCCTTTTCCTGCTTCCTGAAAGGCTGCAGGTTGCATTGTGAAAGATGAAATTCTAGCTGGGAGGCTAATGACGGAGCAGAATGAAAGCATGAAGCACCCAACCTATAACTCTCACAAGACTTTTGGGAATCAGTGTAAGTTGTTTGCCTCTTTTGGCCAAAATATTTCAGACTGGGTTATTGGGGTTTTTTTAAGTTGTGAGAAGTGTAGAATTGCCTGTGATTCTTTGTTAACCTTTTTTATGTAATATAACCTTAAAATACTGCTGTTCTCATGATGTTACACTGTCCCCCACAATACTTGCTGGTCTTCTCCTACAAGCACCCAATCATGGGAGACCTCAGTTCCCATTTAAAAAAAATACATTGTTATCCTTCACAACTGGAGGGCTCAAAGGCCCAAATCGCCAACCTTCCTTCTGATTTATGTTGCTTCTTCTTCTCTCTAATACATACCTTTTTAAGCTAAATTAATCTTCCTGCGGGTGCTTATTTTAGCTCGTAGTTTTTTGACACATTGGTGTAACAACACTGCCTAAACTTTCAGAGGAGTTCTTAATTGGGATTGATGTAGTGCATGGGGCTGGTAGTGAGATGAGCTGTAGGAGAGCTGAGAAGTAACAGACAATGTGAGCCGCACTCCTTTGTGTTAGTTGTCCAGTATTTGTCATATCCTATTTTGGGGTCTGAACTTACTCCCTGAATGGATTTCAGTGGGACAGATTACAGTTCAACATTGCACAGGTATACTTCTATTTGACATGCCTCTGCAAAATAAATATAATTTATTAGTGATATAAAATCTCCTAGGGGCCTTACATGAAACTCTTCCATTCATCAGTCAAATGATGCTACTAGTAAGAAGTGTGGCCGACCTAGCCTACTATCAGGGCCAAATACAAAACAGTGTATACAGCAATGTAATTTAGACCTCTTGGCCTCATTCCTCACCTCTGCTGCAGAGCTCAGCACTGCACAGCTCACTAGCACTAGCAGGGAGGGGCTTCCCATTTTGGCTATAAAGCCATTTTCACCCCCATTAATTCCCTCCATCACACACTAAAACTATACTGAGAAAAAATTTTGCATCCATTTGATCAGGTGCTCCCTTGCTGCTCCAAGGCAAATCTTGGGTAGTTCCCAAGCACAATCTCTACTCTGTGACCTTCAGCCATACCTGACATTTAAGTCCCCAGAGAACTTTTGTTGGCTCTGCTGATTTCACTGATTTTGTTAAATCCAAGACAAGAGGGAAAACCTTCACGGCCAGTATGTGTCTCTTTTCACTCAGTGATTCCTTTCCTTTCTACCTGTCTTCCATCTTTGCCCTCCCCAATCACTCTAGAGTTTGAGTGTCTTGCAGTGATGCAGGTTTCTCTTCATCCCTTCCCACCAAGCAAAATGCTATTGCTTTAATTCTGTTTGTTGAGGAGCTGATCTACAGAGAGATTAAACAACTCCCTGCAAGCCCCATAATAAGTCAGTAGTAGAGCAGGTATTCTCCAAGGCCCCAGCCTCCAGACTCAGCTCCTGTGCTGGCCCTTCCTCCCCTCCTTTCCTGTAGACCATGCTTCTCATGATTACTAGCTGCATACAGCTCTAGCAGCCTGTTTCACCAGAGCTTCGTGTTGCTGAAATCTCTGCATATGAGGGCATACCCCAACTAATTCCCTTTTTCCTCTGACTGTACCAGCAGAAGTCTCTCCATGCCATTATAAAAAGAAGGATTATTTCAACACAATTTTTAAGGCCACCTCAGACAATCCAATACAGCCTGGAGATAAGAGGAAGATTCACAATTTGGTCACCTGGTATGCCATGGCATCGCAGCCAGCATGTCACCTTACTGCGAGACCTCTGCAGTACCTCTCTGCCCAGCAGGGCAAGTGCCAAATAGCAGGAGGCTGGCTGGCTCTCGTTAAAATCTGTTTTGCCTTCCACTGTTACTTTAACACTGCCTATTTGCGATGTTCAAACGAGACATGACATTGCACCAAAACTCTTCCCGCACGGCTTTGTTCCCCTCCTTCCCCAAACCCCAGATGACTTTGAAGAACAAGGAACCTGACTCCAAGAGCTGGGCCTGCTGCGGGCTGCGATATTCATGCGGCATTAGATCATGTTAACTCTAGGTATAATCCAGTACAAATCCTCTTAGTGTCACTGGCACTGTAAGGGTTGTTATAATTGCTCATAGCTTAAAACAATTTTGCAGCTTTTCTTCACCTCCGCGAGTCAGTTCCAATTAGAAGAAGGGAACTTTCCGAACCTGCAGAGTTTCTATTTAGGACACAGCCCCATCCTGATAACACGCTGTCAGCCCTGCCGAGCAGCCGGGAAAATGTCCATCGTATTACAGAGACGTGACAAAAACAGGGGGAGAAGAGGAACATGTGTGCTCCAGTTTCTTTCAAAGTCTCTCGGAAGCACCTCCTCAGGCGCTTATTTTGTTCTGCCTGACACCGCATTTGCGGGGCCATGCGGCCTCCTTCTGTGTCTCCCGTTTTTCAAATAATGTTCCCATTTCTGAAAGTTGGAGGAAAGAGAGAGACGAAAAAGGAGAACAAATCAAGTGGCAGTGAGCCTGCAAATGTGCCTTCAGCTGGCGGGGAGACAGGGTTTTGATGAGTGTGGACAACCCCCATCACCCAAATGCAGAGGTGCATGGGGTAGAGGAGACCATGCTCAGCCACCGGTGATAGTGATTAGCTGGGGCTGGACCTGGCCACCCAGTTGGAGGAATGTGGCTCTGGGTTTGTGCTCCCCCATGCACTGGAGTGATGTGGGGTGTATCTAGGGTGAGCCAGACACCAGGGGCACCCCATAGCTGGAAAGGTGGTTGTGTGAGCAGTGCACACCCTGGGCAGCAAAGCCACAGCTCTGCTGGTAACACACCCCTCCATCCCACCCCTCCTGTCCCCAGTGGTCACAGGAACATATCCCCTGTGTCCATGGGCAAACGATGGCAGGAGCAGGGTGGCTCACCTGCTCCATGCTTGCAAGAAACCAGCTGCCTGGGCATTGTAAACAAAATGATGCTCCTGCCAGGTTGTTTAGCTGCCAAGTTCTCTGACACCATCAGCATTTTCCCAGGAGTGAGTGGATACCAGCACTGGCTTTACGCTGAAGGACCAGGCAGCCAGAGAGAGCACCTGCAATATCTGGGTCTGCCTCCAGGATAACAAGGGAAACCTTCTGTTGCCACGTCCTTGTTTTCCAAGGGGTTCATCATAACAGCCTAGCACGCTGTAAAAAATGTTGGCAGGAGGAATGACCATAAATGTGACCACAGCGTTGGCCAGATACGCTCTGTCAGAGAGTTCAATTCAAGGCCAGCTCTACAGTAGAAAGCTGGAAGTACATGGGAGCTGAAGCTTTATTCCAGGCTGCTGGGGTGATATTTGGAATGGAGATACATCCTGAGAGCTTGGAAAACAACAATGTGCCAAGATACCAGCTGGTGATCAAGTTACACACTAGAGTGGGAACCAATATAGCAGGTCACCAAAGTCAAACAAGAAAACCCTTTGTCCTCCAAATGCCTTCCCCCTTTCTTGCTACAAGCGTCTACTCACTGTCTCTCTCTCTCCCTTGCCTGTTTGAACTAGCTCTGCACCAGTTCAATTCACTAGCAAAAGAAGGTTTCTGCCAAGTAAGTGAGCTGATTCGGTTTGGTGAGAGGTCCAATGATGCTAGGACAGGGGTGATGGAGGAGCTAATGCATCTGGCAGCAGGGATAGACAAAGTGAGGGAGAGAAGTGGGAGACAGTGAAGCAAAACTCCCCCTCCAGCAGAAGCAAGGTCTTAGAGTGGCTCTGCCATAACACATATTCAGGACAAACAATGCACAAGTGAGCAGGTACAAAGTAAACAAATAGAGATTCAGGAGTGTGAGATCCAAGAATAAAACAAAGATTTTTGCTTTCTTTTCTTCCTTCCTTCCTCTCTGTCCGCCCACCCATAATAACAGAAACACATAGGAGGAAATGAATTTCAGGAACCGGGTCTGGAGAGGAAGACACACTCCTTGCTCCCTCCTGTTATGCTTGGCTCGAATTAGACGGACACACCTGGCCTTCCAAACAGGCACTATTTATACACCTCCTTCCCCACAGTGGTGTGATCCTCTCCCCCCTTCTTCCCCCGCCCTGTCTGCTGGCAGCCTGCCAGGGCATGGTGGAGCAGAGACCCCGATGTTGTCTGGTGCCGGCAGTGGCTGGCCCCAGAGAGGCCACTTTCTTCTGCCATCTCACTAAGCAGCCAACCCATGATCTCCCAGCACTGATTTTGCCTTTTCTCCTCCAGCTCTGCTTGGTGCACAGATGTGGCCGATGTAGCTAAGGTGCCTCTTTCTTCCCCTCTCTCAACTGCCCTGGGAGCATGGGAGGGGACCTGTTTTGTGGGTGCTCCCTTCTTGCTCTACCAGAGCTTCTCTTCCCTTAGCTCCCTGGTCCTGGGGCTCCTCCCCAGCCCATGGCACCTCCACGCTCACATGACTTGTAGTAAAGGTAAACCTCTCCAGATGAGGATGTTTGGGGGGGTTTATGCTGATTTCAATGCTGTGCAGCAAAAATGGAGCAGGTAAATCCATTCAAGAAAAAGAGAGTGCTAGACCTGGAAATACAGCTAAAAGTGGTCTGTGGGATAGGAGCAGAAGAGAAGTAAATCCATAGATACAGTCAGCTTCATTTCTCCCTGCAAAATAAACTGGCCAAGTGGAAGTAAAATCTAATTTACCTATACCACTAAACCTACTTTCCTGATGTTAACATAAGCCAGGCTTAGAGGTTTTTAGTGACCAGCAACTGCATTTGTCAAGAAATGGAGCCAGACCACCGTATCGGCTGTGTGGCCTGTGCTCAGCTTCTCTAAGACTTCAGAACAAAGGTGGTTCAGCCTCTGCATTGCAGCTAGTCCAGAATCTGGACCTAGCTGGTAGATCTGCAAATCCTGCTTGATATAGCAACCAAGGAAATTACCATGGGGGAAATTGGACTGTAAACCTGCAGACCCAGCAGCTAGTCAGCAGTATGTGCCTGTTCCTACCCTCTGTTACTTGCAAGGTGACCCTCCCCACCAGTGGAGGAGAGCAGTTCAGTTTAATAAACCAAACTGGATGTTTCAATCATGCTACCTTCTTCTTGCAGTGATAGCTGGCACTAAAATGAGAGTATAAAGAATAAGCCAGTAAATTAAAATGACACAGCTCTATGATGTTGAGAAAATCTGCAGAGGAGCTCTGACTTGCTGAGATACAGACCGCCCTCAGCTCCCAGTAGCCTCTGTGGGTCCTGAAAGCATGCCATGATAGACAACAAATTGCTGGCTTTTTTTGCACATCTCTGGAGATTTTCCAAGAATTCCTGCAGGACTTTGTTGACTTTGCAACAGAAAAGTTCACTGTTCAGAAAAAGAGTGATTCGTTCTGGGAAGAGTTTGCTTTCATAAGATTTGTTAGTAAGGGGAAAGGGAGGTTGAAGATGACCGTTTAGGGAGACGGATACTTGCTTTTGCACCACGTCTGTTTACAGGCTCAGGCAGAGTGCCAAGCAAGGATGTCCTCTTATTCTCCTGCAACTGAATCTTTTCCTCGTGAAACACATCTTTCCCTCCCGCCTCCCAGCATGTCCCCAGCCATTGGGCACTGGATGACGTTTGCCCAGAGGATGGTCCCTCCCCTGGTTCCTTGCAGTTTCAGCTCCGTCCTCAGACACTTTCATCATATTTTATACAAAGCAAAGTCACACATTAAAAACACTTTTTTTAAGTGGCTCTGTCATTTATACCAAAACAGACACGCTGATAAATGAGGAATGATCCTTTCCCCGTGATGTCACGGCAACTTGCATTCCAATTAATTTGCTAGAAACAAATGTGCTTAAACTTCCACAAATGGGAGAAGGCTGCCTCTGAAATTATTTCCATTTTCAAGGTCAGTAAGCAAAGAGTCAGTCCATGTTCCTTGGAGACAGCCTCCAATCAGAGGAAACGGTTCCCCTGTCAGCCAGCTGTTATCTGCATAGTCCTCCTCTGCTATTTGATGTGCCACGGGCTTCTTGTCACTTGTCTGTGAGATATTTTCATCATTCCTCTAGCTGACATCCTTCACGTTCCCTCTTCCCTGGTGCAGAAATCCCCACATCTAATAGCAGCAAGGGGTTAGGATGTGTCTAAGCCAGCTCGGGCTCTTTCTCATACTGTTACCACAGTGTCATTTTTCCAGGACACATTTCATATACATCTTATAACCTCTTTAGCACTCTTCCTGGCAAATAAATACATTGATTTTAATAGCCACTTGAATTCGACCCAGAGGAGAGTGATTAGGCTCTTAATGAGCTATGCAGTGCACATTCTCTGTTGGCTAAATCTTGAGGTGCTTACTCAGGCAAATTGCCACAGAGACTGAGGCTGTGTAAAGCGCTTCCAGATGTGGTCCCTTCAAATTAACTAAAAGACTAAGCATCATTCATTTCAGCACCAAGAAAGGAATATCAACATCGCTCACTGGCTGATTAGCAGCATCTGATCTCCCTTCCTTTACGCCTTCTGCCCTAACTGTGAAGGGAAAGGTGAGGAAGCACAGACAGAGAAGCTGGCATGGTGTTCCCCCAGCTGCCAGTGCCTCCCTCAGCTTAACTCCATGCAGCCTTGGAGGAGCTGTGAAATAGTTTCAAGGAAGGAAATATCTCTCCATGCATCCCTTGGAAAATCCTAGAGTGAGCAGTCTGCCCACGCCGGCCCATCCTCCAGAAGGATTGCAGAACACCTACTTGGCTGGGAACCAAAAGTGGCGTGAACACCCTGTCCCTGCTGTGGGGCACTGCATGTGCGTGGGGGTGTGTGTGTAGGTTAGCACGTGGATCCCATGGGGATGAGACTGTAACTCCTTCGGGATTACTCAATGACTGCAGTGCTTTGCAATTCTCTTATGTTTCCTCTGTTACAGCAAAGGCAGCCTTGGTCTCCTAAGGAGAAGAGGATGGTCAGTGACAAGCATGCCTGGGATGACCACTAGACTGACTTCATCTGTCCCCACAGTAATACTCCTCTCCCATTGTGTGTCAGTGACACAAAAGCTGCCAGATACCAAATTTCAGCTCCTTCCATATCCAGTGGCTGGAAGTGACAACTTCAGGAGACAATTTAGCTTCCCTGCCATCCTTTTAATCACCTGCCTTGTAGCAAGATGGATTGACCCCAGGAGACACCCCCTTCTCCCTCCATTGATTATAAAGGGAGGTTACAGAAGTAGTGTAGACTAGCTAATCAGAGAGATGTAAAACCTCTCCTATGAAGAAAGGCTGAGAGAGTTGGGGCTGTTCACCCTGGAGAAGAGAAAGCTCTGAGAAGACCTTATTGCAGCCTTTCGGTACTTAAAGGGGGCTTATAAGAGAGATGGGGACAGACTTTTTAGTAGGGCCTGTAGTGATAGGACAAGGGATAATGGTTTTAAACTAAATGAGGGTAGATTCAGACTAGATATAAGGAAGAATTATTTTACCATGAGAGTGGCAAAACACTGGAACAGGTGCCCAAAGAGGTGGTAGATGCCCCATCCCTGGAAACATTCAAGATCAGGTTGGGCGGGGCTCTGAACAACCTGATCTGGTTGAAGATGTTCCTGTCATTGCAGGGGGGTTGGACTAGGTGACCTATAAAGGCACTTTCCAACCCAAACCATTCTATGATTCTATTCTATGATTCTTTCAAACTGCTAAAGTTGTGCAAGGGGAAGCCTGCTGCCCCTTCACTCTGCTGCAGATAGTTTGCCAACACTTGGGTCTATTTCCTCCATACAAGCAGAAGGCTGGATTACAGGGTGGCTCTTACGCTCTTCAGGGTATGATTACACCACACATTTTCAGTGTATTAGAGGTGAATCCCTGATGTGCTTGTTTGGCCCTGGGTCCCCTGCCAGTTTCTATATACATGAGTGAGAATCATCTCCAAACCCACTAGCACCTTGAAGTGACTCATTAATGGCATCCATCCTCCATCAGATTACCTCATGCATGTCAGACACAGCACTGCTGGCACACTGCACATGTTGATAGCAATGTGTAGCCCCAAGGCTCTCATCCTTTGTCTGACCATTATTGCACCCCAAAAGCACATAGGTTTGACTGGCAGTGCTGCCGTTGCCTGGTGTGCAGCATGCGAGTCACCTGGAGGGCAGCAAGCTGAATGCCATGGAGTACTGTAAGATGAATTGTTTTACGCTAAACACACAGGGGAAGAAGTTTACACACCACAGTCACTGTGAACAGCAAATTGCTTCAAAATGCTAAAAGGTAGAAAAGTCTTAAAGTTTTGGTTTTGTACACAATCCTAATAGGTTTGCTTCATTAAAAATGAGACAATGTTATTTACATAACATGGAGACAAGAGAGCAGAACAGAATGAATCACTGGTTTTAGCAAAACCAGAAACAATTACTGCAAAAGCTCAACTTTTTCACCTGGGATCCTTTACAGTAATGCAAAGGATTCTGCCCCTTGTGGATCTGTCTCAAGAACTGATGGGAAAGGCACCTTTTTGTATTCACAGGCCTGCAAAGGAAACAGACTGAAATATCTCACTCCTCTTCTGCTACACTTACAGAACTGTTTTAACATGGATAGATACCAAGGAGAAATTATTTCTCTTAAGTTTAGATCACATCATATTTCTATTAATGTCATAATATATTTATGCATTATATATAGATACATGCATATATAGCTCTATATATCATAACTCTACGTGTGATATAAACATGACAGATGTACTATAAAACAGTACAAAATATTCCGCATATAGTTCTGTAGTACACTGTGTATCAGTTTAACACCATGTATAGCTTATGTTTTATTGTCAGATATAGCAAGATGTGATCTTTCACAGTTCACACAAGTAAAGGTTTCAGGAAAGAAAATTGTGAATAAAGAGTCAATATGTTCAGTAGTATGGACATAGGACGTTCAGGACAATTACCCTTACAGGGTGTTCCTTATGTTTGTCATCAAGGGCAAGGCAGAGGCAAGGGTATTTATAAACAGTGGTTTTGGGGGAGCTTTTGCTGGGCAGAATCTGGTCTACATGGACATATACCTTTGCAGATTCTTTTATGAATTTCAAAAGGACCTTGCAAAGTGCACAGGGTCCACACCTGTGACCCAGCTGCAGCACTGGAACCATATTCAGGTCCTGGCTCTCTGCTGATCCTGCCAAGGTGGCCTCACCACTCCTTGAAGCCGATGGGGGTTACATACATAGAGCAGCTCTGACACTGTGTCTGTCTAGGCAATGCACAAGAAACTAGAAGAGTTATTAATATATTGTAAGCAACCAGAGCCACAAGCATTACTGTAGGAGCAGTGATCGTAATAATTATTAATAATGTCCCAAAGAGAAAAAGGAGATGGAAATCTTGCTCCTGTCTGTTTCTTTCACTGAACAGGAAGCGATAGCTGGTCTAAAAACTGATGGTGAGAGTGGTTTGTCTTAGCCGTTGAATGTTGCACTTTCCAAAGAGTGATTGCAAAGTCAGAGGTGTGCTTTGCAACTTGTTGTGAAAAAACAACATTGGTTTCTGCACTTACTCATTTTCCTCTGTTATTTTACCACTTTGACCAAATTCTGCATTACTAAAAATTCAGATGAGTTCTGGTTAAATAGTAAAAACAAATAAATGGCTATATAAATACTACTGTGAGTAAAGGAACTAAATTTATCCCTCTTGGACTTCTAGGAAGTCATGTTTATCACTGTTTTTGAATACTCAGAAACCTGTTAGCATTGATGGGAATGTTCACAAATCCTGATCATCTTGTTGATTTTTGCAGAAATGCCTGTTGTGTTCCGTGAATAAACACATTCTTAAAATGATCAGTCAACCATCCAGTACCGAAAATGGGACCCTGTGACTTATATGCTCACTCATGGGCTAAGACTGAGAGTACCATACTTTAGCTCAGCTGTTGAGGGTTTGATGCAAGTGCTCTGCTGAGGGCTCGATGCATATACTTACATGCAAGCAAGCTATGTCTTCGTTTGTTATTGGTGCAATGTCTGTTGCTTCAGCTGCTATGGATGCAATATCAATGTAATCAATGACAATTCAAACAAGTGGAGGGAGTAATTCAGCATGTCTCGTGACTGAAATCATAACAGGCCCACAAATGATTCATGTGCCAAAACAGCTAAATTCACACTTAACCTTAACTAGAATAATCAGCATTGCTAAAACTCAAAATGAGTTTCTGCTTTTCAGACTCCTGCAATAAATTACCCCCTTTTTCCCACCTCAGAAAGATCTATTTCCATGAGTCTTCGTTTTAAAGAGTTTGACTCATGAGCTAATGTGACTTCAGGAAAAAGACAGTGAATATATAGCTATTCTCGGTTTTCTCTAGAAAAATTTCTGTGGGTCATTGCAGCTTTAATTCAGAGTTGTATTGACTGATTTCTTTCTGCATCCTAAGGAGTTGCTAAGCAACATGGATTCTCTCTCGCCATGCATTTGTCAAGACATCAAAAATTGGGAAGAAATAGAAAAAGATTCACCTTCTCTAATATATCTATCAAGACACAGAGTATCACTTATTTCAGTCTCACCTAAAGTTATGCTATTGATATATTATTCACTTCCTCAGTGCTGTAGCTGATTCTAGAGTCTAAGTTCAAAACCAATGAAGGTCTTATTTTTGCTCTCATTGATAAGGTACCGTTGGATGATGACTTTCATCCATGAGTCCACCCTTAGCAAATGGCTCATAAATCCGCTCATAAATGATAAATGGACAGTGGCCCATCATGCCAAATGCTTAGGTTATTCTTCTCATGGGGAGCAAAGGGTCAGAGAATGAGGGCTCGGCTGTCCTCAGACTGGAGCTCTCTGAGATCTTTAGAAAAGGCGAGTCATTCCAGGCAGCCAGTACAGCCTGAATGTTATCATTAGGGCCTTACAGACATTGTATTTATGGCTTGTGGGCCACTGCAATAACTTGATCAATCAAAGAGGGCAATGTGGTGGTGATTACCATGGTATGCAATGTAGCCTATATATTCAATGTATGGTTTCATAGCAATGCTGCTTAAAAGGTCTGTCAGAAGGTTGCATGTGGTCAGCAAACGTATTTAAAAAAACATGTATTCCATTTTAACATCTAACACACCTCCTGAGACAGTGGCCACAAAATTTTAGGGATTTTATTCTTTTCTTTGCTCTTTGGCAAAACAATTCTTTGCTGGGTGGTTCCCTATTACACTGCAGATTTTGTGTCCATCTGTCCTCAGAAAGGAGAACCGGTGTTTGCCACATAGTTAGTAGTTCTCATGCTCTCCCAGAGCTGTACTGCAAATAGTTTTGTACAAGCAATAAGGAAAACTAGGAAAAGATCTATTGACCTTAATGTCTTGATGCTATGTATAGTCAATGAAGTAATTTTTGATTCACTACGGTATAACTGAGAACAGAATTTGGACCTCTTTGTTGCACTTTAAAGCCAGACTTTTTGCCCTCAGAAATATCTAGTTGTAACTGCAATTGACAACACATATCTGAGGACTCTCAAACTGGACAGCAGAAAAGTGTTATTGATTGATTTTCCTCCTGTTCATAAAGTATGATAAGTTCCGCTTCTTCTGAATAGCCTTTTGAGGGCCAAAACCAGCAACTCCATTTGCTCATTCTGAAAGAAAAGTCACAGTAGGTTTATATGGAAAAATGTAAAACTGTATTTCAGAAACATTATCAAGTGGTGGATGTGGCCTGCTCTGTTTTGTGTGACAGTTTAACTGCAAGATCTATAATACAGCTTCAGAATTGCATTCATATTGTTAATTGGTTTATTGTTATTGTTTGTTATTATTATACAGTCTCAGTTGAAGGACTGTAGAGGGATTGAATGGGTGTATGGTCCAAATGCAATCACTCTGCACACTGGGAAATTCCACCCCCAATCAATATATAACAAAACTTTTCAGGTCTGAAAATTTGAATACAATTTCTACAATCTCAGTCCCTTTTCTTATCTTGAAAAATCAATAGGATATGCAACTCCAAATACCTCTGACTATACAGTTCAATTTACAGGTCTAGCGCAAATTTCTGTGTTTATGAGCCACTCTACTGTCAGTAGGTCTGAATACTCATATGAACAAAGCCTGTTAAAGTGATTTTGGGATCAGGTTTTATTTATTAAAAATATTGAACTCTCTTTTTTTTCCTTCTTTTTTTTCATTTATACTGACTTAGACTATAGTGTGCTGGTAATGTGTCTGAGTCACAGTCTCTGTTCGTGTATGTATGTATGTGTATTTATATATAGCTCGCTGTATTTATAGCTGTGAATCTCAAGTCTGGTACAGCAACCCAGTGAACAAAGCAAATTGGAAAAGCACCTTTCTTAAGCAATAAGAAGACATGATATCAGTGCCTTTCTGCACAATTACTGCCTGCCCCAGGCACTGCTCTAAGGCACAGAGTCAAAGGTTGGCTTTCTCAACCACTCAATAAATACTTCAAGTCTCATTCTTATTGCTACTTTGAAAAGAAAAGGGGGGGGGGGGTGTGGAATTAATAGGTATGCGTTCATTAGGAGTTGTCAGTGAAATTCTTTACCTGCTCAGATCATCCTCTATTTTAGAACCTCAGAGATATTTACAAATGTTACTGAATCACGTCTCACCACACCTGTGAGATTTATAAGCCTGATCTTGAAGTCAACAGTTGTCTTTCCATGAATGTGCCTGGAGTTTGGCTCAGTCACTCATTTTTAAAAGCATCTGCATTTTTAAAGCCAAAAAAATTAATAGGGAGGTTAATTGACTTTGCCAGGTTCACACAGTGGGTTGTGGCAGCTGGGAAGACAGCAAAATTCTCCCAGCTCCTGGCCTGGACCTCATGCTCAGGATGGCATTCACCACCTCTCCCAAGAAGAATAGACTAGGAAAATAATCTGGATTTAAAATCATAGTAAAACTCCCTCTTCCCCAAGCTAATTCTTTGAGACCCCTTATCTGCTAATGCATTTGAAAGGAACCAACATTTCTGTACTGAAGTTTAAACACATTAGTGGAGATATCTGTCAGGACACCCTATTTCCTAAGACACAAGCCAGTCTTATGAGGGGCTGTTACCAGCCAGTAAGAAAAATTCTCTGTTCAGTCCTCCTATGTTAAATTTGAAAGCTGAAGTAATTTTGCCAATACTTAGAAAGAAACAAACCCAGCAAATCTTGGGAGACACAGAATGGAAAACTTCAGAAAACTTAATGGGAAAGAAATAGACAAAACTGTTCCCTTTGACAGCAAAACAGGAAAAGAGAAAGTGCTTTGAAACTTTATTGGTAATAATCTGGTAGCACCTGCACACTAGAAACTGTTATTAGACAGTATACCACAATGAAAAAAAGATCATTAAAACATTTAACATACTCTAGTCTGCACATCATGTTTACTGTCTTCTTTTTTCCCTCTCTTTATAAAATCCAAAATGTATGATGATGCAATACATGTATCTCATTCCCTAAGATTGCACTGTAATGCAGACCTAAACCCCAGCCTCGTATTTTCCCCCAAGGAGAACAACTCTGCATAAAGTTCCCTGGTGCATGGCTATATACCAGACAAGTGTTTTGATATACCATGGTTTTGCATCAGAGTGAGAGAGTGAAAGGGTGACTGGTTTTTAACATTTGTTTCTTTTTCTACTTGCTAGTGACCAAAATGGCCTCCAAAGTTCCCTGAAAACTCAAAGAGAACTTTCTATCCGGAAAATAAATAAATAAACAAATAAATGAATGAATCTACTGCATTTTGTCTCCACCAGGATGCTAAGCCAAATTCCTCAGTGTCTAAAACCTGCTACGGAGCTACTGTCACCCCTTCCATAACAGAGCCAGAATGAACCCATTTCAAAGTTTATTATAATTCTTCCTTTTTGAACCACTCAAAATCACAAATGTGCTATGTAGCTGATGAATGCATATTATTTTTCACCTTTTGCAAAGGGGCTTGCAGCATCTGTAGGATGCAATGCCCTTCACTGTCACACAGTAGCTTTCCTGCAAGGGATACACCCTCCAGGCTGAGTTATAGCTGAATCAAGAGGGAAGGGCCCCATGTCAGCCCCTTTGCTGGACAGCAGGGACTGTGACATCAGCTGGTGTATAACGGTGCAACTCCATGGCTTTCTGTGCTGCTTGCACAGGGGCAGGGTCTGCTTTTGAGTCGCTAACTTGCTGTGATGCTTCTCACCGTCTCTGCATCAGGTTGTCATTCCACCAGCTTCTGTGAGGGACGCCACTGTGAAGATGTTATCATGAAGATCCTTCGCAAGGCACAATAACTGCTTTAGACCTGTACTTTGGTAATAAGACACAAACCATATGATTCACACAGTAGATTATTTTAGATGCCCCAAGGCGTATGTATGTGTATGTATGTATATTTCTATGCATATGCGTATCTGAATGTACAACATAGGCACCCACACAGGTAACTCTTGTTTGTTGGTGCACAGACTCATCAGCATATCAGGAACCCACTGATACTGTGTTTTGCTGTTTGGATCTCTCTTCATCTGATGGGTGCACAGCAGCACAAATGAGCAGACAGCTTCCAATTGCCTCTGGAGGCAAGGAGGCTCCTGTTGGTTATTTATCCCAGTTTGAGCCTGGAATAAACCTTTTGCTAAACAGGCCCCAGTAGAACAGGTTCAGATAAGGGGATGCTCTGAAGGACTAAAACCTTCACATTCAAAAAAAGCCATTGGATTGTTTGGGGCAATCTGAGCCCAAATGCATTAGGGATGTGTTTCTGCTGTATTTCTGTGTGCCTGCAGCTGCAGCTGTGAGCAATAGTTCCTTTGGTTGCCTCAGTATGTCTAGTGTTTGACCACTGTGTGAGCTGGATCCAAAGTCCTTTGAAGTCAGTGGGAGTATTTTCATGGAAGTTGCTGGTCTTTGGGTTTGCTTGATGTGGCATTGCAATCAGAACTAAGCTGGAGAACGGGAGGGCCACACCACTGCCACCAGAATGGATGTCACCTCAAATCACAGCCAACATCACAGGGAAACTGAAGGAATGCTTGTCATGGAAATTTCCCAAGAGGCAGAGTGTTTATTTTCCAAAATTTTGGATTTAGGGATTTACTGTAACAACCACCAAAAAAAAAAAAAAAAAAAAAAAAAAAAGCCAAAACAGCTCCTGCATTTGTGAAGAAGGGATAAACTGAGGAAGGAAATGTTGGCTTCTCTTCATCTCTCTGTGATGGGAATAATGTCTGATTTTGCTCTGTGACCTTTGCATGCATTTCCTTTGGAAATCATAATTGACCTGGTATCTACAGTGACTGCTGCCTTCCATCTCCAGCCACCCAAGAGGGGAGAGATTTCAAATTCTTTCTCTCTCTTGCCTATAGAGATGCATCAGCCTTTTTAGGGACTGTTGGGTGCTCCTCACCCAACATTTCTATGCAGCTGGAGCAC
Organism: Strix uralensis; assembly: GCF_047716275.1. NCBI lineage: Eukaryota > Metazoa > Chordata > Aves > Strigiformes > Strigidae > Strix > Strix uralensis. Next base: position 22,491,630 of record NC_133972.1, on the reverse strand, counting down.
ATGGTGAAGAGGGAGTGAGAAGAAGGAAGACCCATGTGAACTGCAGGAGCATCGCACATCTGGGGGGCATTCCCACTGCAAGATGAACTGCCTCCCCAGAGCTTCTTCTCTGGGGGAACCACCAGGAAATCACCAGCAAAAGTCAGTGCAGGTGGTCCTGGGTTTTGCCCAGTGTTTGACGATGAAATATACAGTCCTTCTGTCACCACTGGAGAGCAAAGTCTGCAAGCTGAAAAAGCACATCATTATCATAGATATTTTTTGTTTAAATGACTACCTTTTTGTCTGGCTTGACAGAGAGCTTCTAGTGCCCACTGGGCACTGGAAGAGGTACAGAAGTAAGCATTTCCCTTCTGACTACAGGAATTTCCCTTTGCTGTTATCCAAAATCATTGTAATAAATTTAAAGGTGGGGGGAGGTGGATTCTCAGCTCATGCAAAGCTGCCTCGTCCTTTGGCTCCAGTGAAGTGGCAAGAGTTCACATCAGCTGAAGACAGTGATTGAGTTTGGCTCATCTTTTAGCCAGAGCTGATCCCCTGACACAGCGGGTGAAAGAGCCTCTTTTAATGGCTGTTGTGGATGAGCTGCCATGCCTCACCATCTGGCCACAAGCTAAAGAAGGGGATGTCCGTGCACTTCATCTCTGACATCAGGAAACCAGAGAGGGATTATGTACAGTAAAACTTTGTTCTACAAATGGGTATTGCTTGGCTTATTAAACTGATGATTTAAGCTTGTGATTTGGTGCCACAACCTACACTCTTTGCTTTCAGATTACCTTTAAATGCTTCAGTCTTTTATTTAACAACAGCAACAACAAAAGACCTCTATCAATGTTTGTGGCATTCAGCTGCCATTCTGATGCCAACTGCTGTGCACAGATCTCAGTGAGAAGGCAGTGTTCTGGGCACTTCAGCTTCCCTGAGAAAGTGGTTGGTATATCATGAGAGGTGATATATCACAATATCATGATAGGTGACCACAGCAGCCATACTGACTGCTGTCAGTATCAATGCAATGGACAATAATGATGGCGATAAGCTGTGTCCATAGAAGTTTGTGATTAAGACGGGTTTAAGATAAGTCATTAGTTAGGTGCATAAACTAAGGTCATAATAGATGAGTGAAATATTTCAGAAAAAAAGAAACCTGATAGGTAATTTCACTCAGCTCCTCCCTTGACTGCTTTAGGAGCTGGAGAATTTCCACCTGCCCTGCTCTGCCCTCACAGGGTATAAAACAGGACCTCTTGGTAACACAGGGGTCTTACAGTGAAAACAAACACAGATTGATCAACATAGTCCTCTGTATTTTTACTCTATATATTGTCTATATTTTTTAAATCCTCTATATTTCTGATTTAGCAATGGATCCAGAGAATGACTTTGGTAACTCATGTCACCTCCCTGCTCTTACTGGACTGGCAATTCAGGTTGCATGCACTCTGGCTTTCGATTTGCCCTAAGAGCTCAGGCAAGCTTTTCTGGAGAAAACTGGTGCCTGCGCTGCACTGTGGATCCCCTGCACTGCAGGTCCTGGGTCTGTGGCACCTCACTCATGCCAGGAGTCTCACCGGCCTTGGTGTGCTCACTCCCATGAGTAACTGCAGCTCACTTCGTAAGGCTTTAGCCTCCTCACCAAATTGACTCCAATTCCAGAGGGACTATGACTGAGCCAATTACTTTGTTTTGTGGGTGGTTTCAATAAGGCCAAGTACTAACTGCAGAGACTCTGGCTATTAAGAGCTGGCCCCACCTGGTTTGTAATGGATGGGTGGAAGAAGACAGTCTGAACTAACTCCCAGAGTGCATTTAGTCCACCACACCACATTATCTCCCATTTTCAGCCATTTGTTCTTTAAACCTTTTCTCAGGTAGTTCATAAAATATTAATGTAAGAGGTCCAAGAAATCTCTCTCCTTCTCTTTTGCTGTAAAAAAAAATTACGAAAGTGCTTCTCTTCAACCAACTCTTCTGTAAGAGAAATATTTTATCTAGCCACTGAGACAATAATTTCTGTTTTCAAAAACAGGAAGAAAAGTATAAACAATGTGCAGCCAGAACAAATAATAGGAGAGGTTTGCCAACCACATTCCTAAATGCACATATACGTCTGTGAACAAAACTGCCACAGCCTGACATTCAGAGTTGTCACACCATTTATTTTAGGCTTAAGATTTATGAAAGATTAATGATTATAAAGACCTACTGTTAGTTCTAAGCAATCTGGGAATCTCTTGCAATTTAGGAACTATCCCCAGTGATTACTGCAGAAGGACAGAAGAAGCCAGAGCGGTGGATGGAGGGCACAGGGAGGATGTAGCCTTTCAGGCAAACCTCTCTTCTCCTCTCCATCCTCACAGATCTCTGGCACGCTTCCCATGCTAAGAACCTCTTTCTATAGGAATGGAAGTTTTGCACATGCAGTGCAGAGTCTACAGCAGAAAGACAGGAGGATTTGCCTGAAGAAGAGCACCAGCATGGCTCTGGTGGATGGGCTTTAGCAGATTGGGCTGCAGAGGTGTGAGATGCCCCAGTCCCCAGCTGTCCCCACCCCTCTTCAAGGAGGTACCAACCCCACAACATCATCTGCACATCAGCTCCTGCACCTGCATTACAGCCGCCTAGGTTCAGCCCTAGCATGTAAGTGCAGGCTCCTGAGGAGGGTGCATTTGCAATAAGACACCAAGCTGAGAGCGAGAGTACTGGTGGGACTGGTGCCAACGGTCTCAGGGCAGTAGTGCTGGCAGAAGGGCAGGCACAAGCTGCAAGGTTGCAGACATTGCTATCCAAACTGTCTGATCGGTGAGTGCAAGTCCAAAACCTCAGCTGAATTTGGCTCTTGCAGAAGGTTTGTATTCAGACAGGGCTGCTTACGTTTTCTGGGGCATGGCCCCCTCTTAGTTTTTAGAAAAGGGACAAATGCAGGAGGACAAGCTGGCATGCAAAGTCTGTGATCTGTAAATCAGGCGCTCACTGCCCAGTCTCACCGGTGGTGCAGCCTGTAAGGACCCTCTCTGTTCACATCAAACTGTAAGTGATGTGCTCTCTCTAAGTAACTAATCTCTAAGACATTGTTCACATCAAACTGTAAGTGATGTGCCCTTCCATGTGCCCTATATGTGGGTTTTGTACCACATTTACTGCATTGGCTTGAAACCTACTGAACTGTAATGGGGCTTGGCATCAAAGGGCATCCCAGTAGTATTGGCATTGATTAGACCACAACCATAAAAGAGAATCACAGTTCTAAATTAAATGGGTCAGCACAAAAACGGTGTGAGGATTTGGGCTGACATGTTCCCATCTTTTCAGTGAGTATTTTAATTTTCTTCTTTATTCCCATTTACCTGCCCCAGGTATCAATAGGTTGTCCCAGCAAACCTTGGCCCCACTGTGAGGACGGCAGATGTGGCTGTGCCCTGGAGAGCACTTTGGTGCCCGCTGCCACCACTCAACACACAGCCTGTTGCCCAGGGTGCATCTGCCGTGCCACCAAGTGGGGATGTTGGCGCTGTCTTTTACAGAGTTTCCTAGCAGGAAGTGCTAACAGTGGCATTGCAGTCAGCTCCTGGGAAGGAAATGGTGATCATCAGAGGCACATAAGTGAGTCAGAGCTCAGGGGAAAAATCAGAGCAACTTACCTGAGATGGAGAGGTTTCAGTTTGGTTTAAATGCCAGAGAAGGGAAGAGGAGGATATTTTGAAGTAACTAAGAGGAAAGAACCCTCATCTGATGATTGTTTAAAGCTGCTCAGGCAGTCCTGGAGGCATGAAAAGTAAGAAAAGGTGAGCGAGCACTCCTCCAATGCTCACTGGAAAATTGATCGTTGTTCTCAGCTATCATTTATGTATCCATAATAAATATTGACTCCTGCCCTACTGCAGGACTTGCATAAGTGCTCCAAACATGTCTGTTAGCAGACATTATGATCTGTGTCTTTGACTCTCTGTACTAGTCTCATTATAAATGATGAGCCAATAAATACTGTTGGAAAAGTTTTTACGATGTTTTAGTTGACATTTGGGAGCTTCAAAGAATCACATAGAGTTGCCTTCAATCTGTATGCACTGTTCTTCATTGATTAGGTGAGCTCATTGATTTCTAGCAAGATCAAAGGTAGAAGACAACTGGTAGAGAGGTTAAATATGGAGAAGACCTACTAGATCCATTTGCCCGCTATAGTAGAAGATACTTTTCCTGTACAACAGCCAACAAAATGTCACTTCCACTTTTATATGATTCCAGAAATGGTCTGGACATGTAGGGACAGTTTCTTCCTGCAGTCCTAGCAGCTCCCAGTGTAAGGAATTTTCTTCTGTAATTTGGCCTGTTGTTGGTCATGTGCTCCTGCTGATCTCCAGTGCTGCTCCTCTCTTGTGTTGGGCTGCCCAGTTGGGCATCATTTTACTGATCCCCTATCATGGAGGGACCTTCAGCTTGCAGGAAACAGGGATGTCCACAGGGAAATACGAGCATTCATATTGGACTAAACCAAAAGGGTCTTATGATGGTGTCCCTAACGTTGGCCAGCAGCAGATGAATTGAGGAAGCACTTAAAAAGGGTAAGTAAAGAAGAGCCTTCCCTGGTGGCATCTGGCAGTCTCTAGACACCTCCTGAGCTGGCGCTCATTTCAGGAACTTTGAGTGTGAAAGCCTTTGATGGACCTTTTTCTCACGAGTTTGTCTTACTTCTTTTTGAAGTCATTTATAGCAACTGTTCAGCCTGAACAGGTGAGATGCATTTTGCCTTTACATTGCACACCAGGCTTGTTTCCAGCTTGTGGCCAGCCAGTATCCAGTATTTTTCTGAACAACATTGCTGAGTATCTCTCTTTAGCTAACATCTGCATTTTGGGCTATTTTCCCCAGCTCTATTAACTATCATTTTTTGAAACGAACATCCTTAATTAGATCAATTTGAAAGGATATTAATTTTCTGTCCATTTATTCAATCTCCCATTCCCCCCACTGGGGTTCACAACCCCTCTGAATCTGGGTGACATCAACGAATACAATTAATATAGAGTACACATACACTCTCAGATCATTAGTGAGAATGTTAAATAAGATCAGGTCTAATATCTGGAGCACCTAACTTTCCAGCTATTACCTTCTAACCATGTTGATGACTAATGATGCTTTCTACAGCTAGGCAAATGAGGTTTTGGCTTACTGCCAGTCCAAAAATCAGGAGAAAGGAAGAGAGGAGTTGGTTTCAATCATTCTGAAAGAGAAAAAAAATCAACACTTTCTGGTGAATCATAAAATCACATATACTCAGTTTGGATCAAATGCGGTTTTTCCTTACTTGACATGGTGGTTTCAGTTTTGTTTAAAACACCGTCAAGTGTTTTAAAACTTGCTTAACTGCACATTAAAGGAAAAATTCAAAATTAAAAATAGTTTTGAATGAGAAAATACAAATGCTGCTTCCCAAATGATCCAGTGGGATGTTGGATTTTTTTAGGGTGGTTACTTTTTCAAGACTAAACAATTTAGGAAAACTCAGTCAGTAAGTACAAAGTGTAACTTTGTAACTGGCAAATCCACATTTTTCATCCCCTCCTTTAACTACAGCACACTAGAAAAGAAAATTTTAGTTGAAAAAGTGTTACCCATTTCTGAGCAGTTTACACCAGGTTTTCATTTATTTTTCATTTAATTTCATTTTTAATATTTGTGGCATGTAAATGGGACATCTAATTACAGTGATTTTTCTGAGTTAGAAACCATTATTACTTGTGTTGTAATTAATTATATTTACTGTAGCAATGCCTAAAAATACTTAACTGTGGCCAGGACCCTGTGGCTGTGAAGGAGCACAGGAGAGTGGGCAGATCCTTCTGCCAAAAGAGTGAAGCTGGACACTGACTAATGCAGGCTGCAACACACAAAAAGTTGAGCACTGGGATAGGATCAGCTCTCCTGTTTGGTGCCCGCCTCCATTTCACTGCTTTATGGTTTATTTGTATTGAGTTTAGTTAGAATGAGATAAACTGGTTGGGGAAAAGAAGAATAAAGGATGGTTAAGGAGTCTATGTCAGGGGGAGTTGCTGAAAGGTGCAGGTATGAATTGAAGATGAGCTCAAAAACCTTGAAGTACTCTGAGTCTGTGTCATTTTTGTCTTTATGTCCAGTGATATACAAACATGCTATATTACTACTGATTTTATATTTTATATGAATCATATAATTAAAATTTTTTAAAAAATAAGGCTGATTGATAACATTCACTTTCTGCCCATTCCGTCAATTGATTTTGACTGTGTCTCTAGGCTAATGTCCTCTCCTGCCCTGGTGTTACACAGCTTTGTTTTAGCTCAGAGCTTTTGGTCCTTGTTCTTAGTGAAAACCTAATGCTCAAGAGCTAAATGAGCTTCCCTCAGCATGGGAGCTGGCCACGGGACCAAGAAATCAGCAGTGGTTGTACACCATCTCCATGCTCCTTGTTAGGCAGCACTGCCAAGCTGAGAGCAGTCCCAAAGCTGCTCTACCCTCTACGGGGCAGATAACGGCCCTGAGCCCCTTCAAGTTGAGATGTGGCATGAACTGCTACCACCTCTCACCCTCCTCTTCTTGTCCTCTTTTCTGCTAGCAGTGCAGGACAGCCCTTCTGCACAGGTAGGGCAACTTACAAACTTGCAATCTCAGAGACTCTTGCAAACAAAATCTAGGATGCCTATATCTTTGTGTAAACTCATTCCTTCCTCAACAGATGTCAGCAGACCCATCCCCATTGCTCATCACCTCGCATATGCCTGCCCCTCTCTCCAAAGTTTCCTCCTTGTTTTTCTCTGATGCCCCAGTTAGGAGCTAAAGTTTCGGGCAGAAAAAAAGTAGATAAGGATGCTGGAGCACTGTCCCCAATGGCAGACTAGAGCCTGCTGCTCTATATCCAGAATGAGAGTCCTCAATATGTGCATATGGAGGAAGGGGAGAAGGAAGATGCTTATTAGACCGAATGGGAGTTCTGTACACAGGAGAGGAGCGCTCTGCGGCCCTGAGGATGTAAGGAAGATTTGCTAACTTTGCTTTATACTATTCATGTAGATAAGGAAGACTCTCGGTCTCCAATCATAAATCGGTATTATACAGTATACTCCCAAAGGCCATAATTACTTCCAGAAGCAGAAATTTGAATGACCCAGATAATTAGTTCAGTGCAGCTGGTCCAAAAATTATTTACATAAAAGCCAGTTTTACTTGAGGGGGAAGAAAAACAACCTTGCTACTGAAAGCAAATGACCCAGTTAGCTTCATGCAATGAGTCTGAGGAGGCAGAGCATGAGTGGCAACACAGTGGCCTGTGCCATTGCTTCTTCCTCTTGATTTCAGAAGGAAAACACCAGACTGCCGGTCCAGTGAATGAGCCACTCTATAGACAAACATGCAGGAAGGCAGTGAAGAAACAGGAAAACTGCATTAATTTGATGGTGTGCTTTCTGCGAGAGTCACTGTCAAGGAGATGCGAGGTTCCACTGCATCCAGAGGAAGACATTTCACTTGCAAAGGTGCAGGCACCTGAAGAGCAGCAAGATGGGTGAGGAGCAGCACAGCTCTGCTCCGGGCTCTGAGGGAGCTGGCATCAGTTCTTCCATGCAGGAGACTGATGCAGCTGAAAACTAATCATTGCGGTTATCTGGATTAATTTTTAACCAAAACCAGTTCCTCCATCCAGCTCAGCACGTAGCTGGGTAACAGCAGGGGCGCCTGGGAGGGGAATGCCCAGTGGTTCTGTGGTTAAGGTCTCAGGGGACCAGTACTGATGTTTCAGAGGCTGCTCTCTAAACTGCTAGGTTAAAAAGGAAATAAAGGATGTGTTTTTAGAAAGCATTTAATTTTAAAAGCATTTGAGTGATTCAACCCTTTGCTGGTGATGCTCTGCACTTTGAGCATGCACTAATGAGCACACTAACCACTGTCAGGTTAACCACCACTGTTTATTTACAGCTGTGTCCTGTGTGGACAAGCCCTGAGTCTCAGCTCTGCGGTGCTCTGACCCCATCCCCAGGGCCAGTTCCTCAGTCTCTGCCAGTGCTTTTACCCTGTAGGCAATGAGGATGGTGGCTCAACCCATCCAGGGCTGTCCTATTGCCCCACCACGGGGTGACCCCCCACAAGCACTTTGGAGACGCACTGGTTCTTGCTTCTCATAGACTGGGGTATGCTGTCCCCTGCCCATCAGTGAACCAAGACGTGCTGCCGCAAGCATAGCAAGACACAGAGCTACAGGCCATGGTAAGTGTGAGGAAGAAGGAAGCCTGAGCTGTATATCTCCATTTACTGTGTCCTTACTCTTTTCCAAGTATCCCAAAGGCCACCCCTTTTCATTCAGGCTGTGGCCACTGCAGAATTAGACTGATGCTCCACAACAACAATATGTCAGGAAAGGTATCTGCTGTCCCCAGTGTGCCACAGGCATCACCTGGCATCACTACTCCTTAGCACTCCCTCAAGGCATAAGTGTTTTTGTGTCGCTGCTTCTCAAAAAGCTCGCTCACTCTCAGAACAGAGCTCTCATCCCCCAAAAGGAACCAGAAGACAAACAAAATCTGTGAGAAACAAAACAGGGTAACAATGGTCTTTTGTATTCAAGAGAGAGAACAAACATGCTTACTTAAAAAAACCCCACAAATTGTTCTCCTAAAATGTTGTAAAATGTACAAATAATAACAGTAAATTGCTGTGTATCTCACCAGCACCACATTACTGCTTGCTATTAAGTTTGCTATAGATAGCACTTGTTACTTAACAGTGTAGTAAATAATCAGATAACATCCCCATAAAGGGACTGGATCTGGTTCACCTCCCACTTACACTGCTTTTATGCTAGTATGTGCCCATTGACTTAATGGGGTTAATCTTGATTTACAGCAGTGTAAATGGAAAGGTGAATTAAAGACCATAGAAGGCAAGTTGGCGAGGATGCGATTTGCATTGGGCTGGATCCTGATTGCAGTAACACACCCCTAAATGGGGTGGGGGTAGCTCCACCAGGCTAAAGAGCTGCACAGTTGTCAGGGCAGAGGAAATGGAAATTCAGGCCCTGCTGTCCTTTGTTTCCAGGGAATGTGCACATCTTGCACAGCACAACGTGCCAGCAGGTTCTGTTTCATTTGCCTCACCCCACCCTCACTCCATGTGTCCCAGGGGCATAAGAAGCATTTCTCTTGCATAGCCTGAACCCATGGGGGTCTTCATGACGTGCATGCTGGAGATATTTTTCTCTTCCCTTTGCCTAAAGGCAACACACACAAAGTCCTAGGGGCATGTACTGCATGCACAGAAGCCTGTGAGTTGGAAATGAACTGACTTTTTGAGGTGGGCATTCAGAAACCTGTTGACTTAAAAGTTGGTGCAAACTCAGGTGCATCCATTTTTACATGTGATGCAAAGTCAAACAGAAATCAGCCTTCTCCATTAAACTGGAGCTTGCTCTGGTTCATGACTCTCACATTCCTGCCCCCAGAACCTGAGCACAGAACACCAATGTTGGCACCTTGCAAATGTTGCTGGTCAGGCAGAAGTATGTCTCATACAAAGGGCTTGGGGCCAGTGGATGGCAGGTCCTGGAGGAAAAATATCAGTGGACAGAAGAGAGAGTAGTCTCTTGCAGGATTGGGGAGTGGACAAGGGAGGGGTCCTCAGGGTCATTTGGGTAAGTGAGTAAAGCCATCCTCCCCAGGCCATCCTGATTTCCCACTTGCTGTCTGGGGGCCGGTGGGTGGAGATCTTCAGGGGTGTGTGCATTTGCATGTCTCTCTCTTTTGGCATGTGAGAACCAGCTCCTCAGATGCTATCAGGCAACAGCGACTGAGCTCAGCAGAAGCGTGGCAGTTCCCACCAGCAGCAAAGCTGGTCCTTCAGGACACCTCACTCGGAGGAATAGCACAGCCTGGGTGTTTGGAGACAGTGCTGTTGGTAAATATACCCTTGTTTACATTTCCTGTTACATTAGGGGAATGTTTCCTCTCCTGGCTTCTCATCGCCCTGTGCAGCATGGGATGCTCGCAGCAGGAGAGGAAGCAGGACGTGCTCCCGTACCGCGCTCCCAGCGCTCCCACCACACCCTTGCCCTGCTCCAGGGCCGCTGACGGAAACCGCTTCTCTCTGTGGTCTAACCTGGCTCCCAGTCAGGGTGGCAATTATGCCACTGTAATGGGTAGTCCCAAAATGTATCGGTCAATCGGAATTGCATGTTCAGCAGGTGCTGAAAGCCATGGCAGGCTTGATGACTGCTCTGCGCCAGGACCGGAGCTGTAGGCTGGAGAATGCAAGGAGCACCCAGGTGGATGCGAGGAGCAATCTTGACATTGCATTCACTCTGGTTGCAGAGATGGAGAGCAGCGGGTGCTTCAGGGCAGCTGCTTCCCTGATAAAACTCCTCTTGTCTTGCGGCAGAAATGAATTTGCCCCTCCGGGCCAGCTGCTCCCCAACAATGGAAGTTCAGGAACCTCCCTGAGGTGCAAAGAGACATTTCCAGCAGCAACAAAATATACATAAACGTTTTAAAAGATCACTTTTAAATTCCAGCTCTCCCCCTCAGCTGCTTGCCGCTGTCCGATTTCTAAATGAGCGGGATTTCTCCTGTGTTCAGCTTCATTCATATATATACACACATAAACATGCCCACCTCATGCACAAAGTATTCCCCATCTTCAAGTCGCAGTCTCAGCAGAGTACAGAATTAGAGCCTGTCTCCACTTCATAAGCTCGCCCTCTCTGTTAGTTTATATAAAGCCATTTCAACCCTGAAGGAGCTGGCATCTTACATCCCTGCCTTCTGAATGTACAGCACAGAGGAGTAAAGAACAAAATAGTGGGGGTGAGGGGGGATGTTCTGTTTCTGCTCAGTAACATGAAACGTCCTGGAGTTAAATACTAACAAAATATTCGGTGTTAATGTTTAATATTGCCGGGAACTTGTCACCTCCACTTACCGTCTTGGAGCTGCCATTCTCTCACAGCCTCCCACGTCTGAGCTCTGGGCCTAACATGCTTTCCCATTATGTACTAGAAGAAAAAAAAGAAAAGCCAAGAAGTAGGGAGAAACAGTGACTCTGTCTCGGCTACAAAGCTAGGTAGGGCTTTTTTCCTCTTTCTGTTTGCAGAAATAAAATGACTCACATAGCAGAGCTCCTGAACTGCTGCTTTTCAGGGGTTACCTTTTTGAAGCACCCCTTCTCTAACCTCTGTGAGATGCTCTTGGATGTACAGAGATTTGCTTTGCTGTGCTGGGTAACCAGCCTCCTCACCTCTCTCCTCCCCTCATCCCCAGCCAGAGCCTGCACGGTCGTTCTGCAGACAGACTCGGGAGCACAGAATTTGGATGATCCAGGGACAGAACTGTACATAAAATAACACAAATTAGGACTTTGCCTGACACACTTTAAAATTGACTCAAGGCTGATCTACGGTTGTGAGGGTCTTATTGAAAAATGCATGGATCCCTTTTCACAGAGCCCAGTTGCAAACCAAGGAGTATTTCTCAGTGCAGCTTGATGCCATCCTGAACATCTCCCTTTCACCGCTGAAAACTCAGGCACCAAAAAGATAAGAAGTCACATCTCCTCGCAATCAGTGGAAACATGGTGCATCACACTGCAAACAGAATTGGGCCACCCTGCCTCTCTCTCTGGTTTCTGTAAAATGCCTTATTATCCCTCTAGGCTGAGTGGTTAATGAAAATTCAAACTCTTCTAGCTTATTCCAGTAAGGAGAAATGGGTGATGCAATCAGGTATCTCTGCTGCAATTCTGTTTATTTGGAAGGCTGTACAAAATCCTGCTTCTTTAAGCACAGGAGGAACAACGACAAAAAAGAGGTCATTTCCCCTACCCTTCACTCCAAACCTCCTTTGGTCAACACCCCAACCCAAAACCGACGCCAGTATTTTGCCAAAACCACATAATCATCAGACTCTGTTCAAACTTTCTTCTGCTTCTGTGAGCTCTGTTATTCCCTCTACACCTTAGCTTTTTTTTTGCTACAGCAACAAACATGCTCACCACACCCCTGAAACAACATTCAGCCCAGGCATTGCGGTGCAGAGCAGCTGAATTCCTAAAAAATACCCAGTCTGCCTTTTGCGGGGAGCAGGGGGGAGGATGAGGACACACGCTTAATGCCTCTTACAGCCATTTTAAATGAAAGATGCTTCTAAACTCTCTTTTTCACAAAGGTTTAACCCAGCTGTAGCAACACTCACCACCTTTGTATAATTCTTGCAGCTAAAACTTTCAGTTAAAAAACCCCAAAACAGGTAAACGGATTTTTGTGGAGTTCAGTGACCAGATCCATTAGGCTTATAACACACACAGAGATGTGCTGTCATCCCTCTGAGCCCGCAAACGAGCCGTGGCTGCAGGAGGATTGTAAACTACCTCTGTTGTTTCCCTGCCTTTCAGCATCACTTCTGTTTTGAGGATGATCCAAATGCCACTTTACTACTGATCATTTGGATACAAACCTACAAAACATCCAGCGGGGTCAGACCAAATCGCCCAGAAAGCTGTCTCTGGCAGCCGGCAAGAGCAGATGCTTCAGGAAACGGGCAAGGAAAGGGCAAATTCAGATTCATCCTTCCTCTGGCATAGGCTTCCAGATTCTGACAAGCTGAGCTGAAGGATGTCTTCATATTGTTGTATTTAACATCTCTCAAGAGTCTTTTCTGATCTCAATCTGTCCAATCACTTTTTGATCGCATTTTGCTTTTGGCCTTCCTGGCATCTTCTAGCAATCAGCTCCACAGCTTAATTACATGTGTTTGTGTCCTGGTTTCGGCTGGGATAGAGTGAATTTTCTTCCTAGTAGCTGGTACAGTGCTGTGTTTTGGATTTAGGATGAGAATAACATTGATAACACACTGACGTTTTAGTTGTTGCTAAGCGGTGTTTACATTCAGTCAAGGCCTTTTCAGCTTCTCACCCCACCCCACCAGCGAGTAGGCTGGGGGTACACAAGAATCTGGGAGGAGACACAGCTGGGACAGCTGACCCCGACTGGCCAAAGGGATATTCCATATCACATGACATCACGCTCAGCATATATACTAGGAGGAAGGCTGGCTGGTGGCCGCTGCTTGGGAATGGGCTGGGCATCCATCAGCGGATGGTGAGCAATTGCATTGTGCATAATTTGTTGTTGTTGTTGTTGTTATTATTATTATACTATTATTGCTTTCCCTTCCTTTTCTGTCATATTAAACTGTCTTTATCTCAACCCTTGAATTTTACTTTTTTTTTCTGATTCTTTTCCCCATCCTACTGTGCGGAGTGAGTGAGCAAGAGGCTGTGTGGTGCTTAGTTGACTACTGGTTAAACCACGACAGTTTGTTAGAAATTTACTGCCCAGTCAACCAAAAAAAACCTCAAGCTACTGGGCACCAAGTAAAACTCTAAGAAATAGTAAATAGCCATTCTTTGTTCATCTTCTCCCTGACATTCATGATTGTATTTATGTTTATCACATTTAATCAATCTTACCCCCCAAATTTATGCAATACATTTTTGAACCTGTTTATACCTTTGCCATCTAAATATTCTGTGGCGATGACTTCCTGGTATAAGACTCTGCTGGTGAATTCTTTCGATTTCTTTTAAATCCACTCCTTGATTAATTCACTGGGTATCCCATTTTCACTGTCAAGAATAGTAAATAATCCTTCTGTTTATACCTTCTCCAGCCATTTGTGGTTTTATAGCACACTGCTGCAGTCCACCTTGGCCCCAGTCATCTCTCTCTAGACTGAAGTATCCTGGTCTGTTTAATAATAGATTGCTGCTAAACTTAACCATTGCTGCTGGAAGAGGTGGTGAGTGTAAAGGCAGTTTCTGTGGCTGCTCTCAGGGTTTCATTTTCCTGTTTCATTGACCTTAGACATAGTGCCTTTCTGGAGAGTAAATACTCTCCAGAAAGTATTCCTATTCCTATGACCTATTTAGGTTGTAGGAATGTAAGACAGTGGAAAAAATGTGAAAGCCTATGTAAAGAAAGCATATTCTAAAACATTTTGGGGAGGGGAGAAAGTGAACTTTATTTGCATCTTTAAGAAACAAGATGTGAGAAATGTATTCTTAATTATGTGCAAAAGTAGCACGTACAAGGTATTGTTAGGCACTCACCTGAAATAATCACAAACCTTTATTTTTTATTAATGAACTTGGATCAAAGATGGAGCTGTACTATACGTTAAGGGAGCTGACTTTTTTTCTGTTGACTTATCTTTAAAATAAGGGAAAGGATAAAAAATGGAAAACATAAGTATCGCTGACTTGAAAACAAAAAGAAATCTTAAGATGGAAAAGTTTGAACTGAAACATACACAAAGACATAGTGTGCAGTGTAGATATAGAAGTTATTCATGTTTCCAGAGAATGTGCTTAGTAGGTAGATAGAGAGATTATATATGAAATATTACACAGCGATTCAAAGTAGTTCTATATTCACCCACATTAAATTGGAAGGAGAATTACATACTACTACGAGTTTTGAAATAAATGAACTTCCATGGAAATGTTTATGGACATCTTACTTCTGAAAGGCTGATGTGCAGCACCAAGAGCATTTTGAACAGAATTCCAAAATTCTTCTGCTCTTTATTCCTAGAGAGAATATTTCACTGCAATTTGTTTTCACTTTTTGCTAAAATTTTCAGTGTGTATGCGTTAGGTCTTGAGATAAAATGGAGACAAATCTTCTGAAAATTTTCAGGAGTCATCTAGGCCAATACATTCTAAGGTATGCTAACACATTAGAGAAACTGATGGTGTTTATGGCTCTTTCTGAATCAGTGGTGAAAAAACAACATTAAGATTATACTTAGGAGTTTGAAGAAGCAAGCAAATTTCTGCCTTGTTGTAGCTCTACAATTCCATTACAACTGATCTATGATCAACCCATGATTGCCTTTAATTTCTTGGTTTGTAATTGCCAACTTCAGTTTTCATGAACATTCGTGAGTTCATGTTTTCTTCATGAGTTGCTCACAGTCATGTTATCTTGAGTATCTGATCATTCAATATTTAGTGCCTGCATTCCCATGCAGCACTGGGTATGGCTTCCTGGCTGTGTGATGCAATCTTTAGACAAAGAAATAGAGACTTGAAGAAATCACCTAAGCTCCCTCAGCAGGGAGAGATACCTCCAGCAGCTACTTTGCCTGACCCTAAACCATGTACCTGTGGGAGGTGGCCTAAAGTGCTGTGGGGCTTTGCTTCTCTCTGCCCACTACAGCTGGACCCTATTTAGCTCAGGCAAAACTACCCCATCATTTCACACATGGGCAGCAAAGTAGATTTCTCACATAGATAGTCCCCAAGGGTGTGGTTTTAAGTAGATTTATTTAAAACAGCACAAAGGGCTGTATGTTTCCTATTTAACTTACACTGGTTAGCTTAGGGTGGTTGGGACCTGACTTATGGTTGGGGTTCTCGTACTTCAGTTCCTCCAGGGCACAGAGGCATGACTGCTGCTCTCAAAAAAGGTGTGTTAATGGAAGAGGTTTAAGCAGATGCTTTTTGTCTGGCATTTACTATGGTCCAAGTTGGTTATGGCAACTGGGCTGGCAAAATATAACTTGGGCTGCAAGTCTGATGGTTGGGCGGTTTGGTCAGTACCTTGCACTAGATGAAAATACACCAGTTTTCAACCTGAGCAGCAGTGTTTGTCCCCAGATATGTTAGCACTGATTTGATAAAACTGGTGGGAATGGAAGCACAGATCAGGCCTTAGAACAGTTATTTAAGCTGTGCAGATATTCTTATTTCTAACTGGGAGGCACTCACTTCATCTTAGCTCTGACCCTTGTTTTCTTTCTCCCTTGAGAAACAGTGAATGTTTGCAGTCTATAAAAAGCAAACATTTTGGTTTTTGAGACCTGCGTGTATTTGATAGCCCACTTTCTGCCAAAAAAATGTTTTAAGCAATCCTAATTGGAGGCCTGAAGAGAAAGCTAAAAGGCATGAAAAGAAGCCTTACTGAACATTAATGCTGTCCAGGAGGAAAGCTCTGGCACACTCATGTTGTTAGGCAGTTACAGCCCCTATCTGTCAATGCTAATATGCCATGTGGAGAGAAACATCTCCTATTACACCTCCGAAGGTGTCAGCGATGTATTTGAAACATACCCATCACCAGAGGACGCAAGTATGAGAAGCATTTTGTTTTGCAGCAACAAAAGAGATAAAGCATTGCAAAAGGTTGCCAACAAAGCAAACTCTGTGGTGAACCATAGCCGCTCTGTGGAAGATCTGGAAAAGATACGGAAACCTTAAAAAAAGAAAGCAAAGGGGAAAAACCCCTGCCAGAAGGAATTACTGGTAATTTTGGAATCAAATGCTCCTGAGGGGAACAGCCGGAGGAGGATGAGAAAGGGGTTACTGAGGCCATCGAGTGAGAAGGGAGGACAGTGCAATGAAGGAAAGACATGCTGGAGATCCATGGCTTTGCCTCCTGCCTCTCCTGTGGGTTTTGGGGATGAGATGGGATGGGATGGGATGGGATGGGATGGGATGGGATGGGGTAAGTGCATGCCATGGAAGCCCTCTTCCTCCTCCACCTCTACGGTATGCTACGGTTGCTTTTGCACACATGGTTCAGGGATTATTGATTCATTTTTAGGCTACTTTCCTATAAAAATTAGGCTCACACAGCCTGCCTGAGCGCCCATCCGTTAGTCTCTCCTGGTAACTCTTGAAGCTTTTTGTTTTCAGGCACATTGACAGAGGGGTGAAGTTTCAGAAATATCTCATCCCTACGGGTTTTGTGAAAATAAAGGACTAAGTAGAGAAGAGAGACCCTCTTCGCTTCTCTGCTGAAGAACTGACTACAAGAGCTTGGCTGTTATTAGGCATCAGAAACCCACATGGATGAGTCCCTCCCTGGGCTTCATTGCTTCTGCTCCACAGGAACTCACTCATGTATTAACTGAATTTTCTCGTCCTTCCCTTTATAAAGCTAGTGCTCTACTGTAACAGGGATAATGACATATTTTGCCTGAAATAGGATGCTTATGAGAGCCTAGCTTGAAATAAAGATTATAAAAATGTAATGTCTAGCAATTGTAATATCATCCACAGAATAGGAGAGAGAGAGGCAAACAGATATATAGGTAGGTAGACAGATAGATAGATTTCTTAATTGAACTCTCTGCTTGGCTGTATTTCCTTTAGGCAAGTACCATAGGTGACTAACAATAAAGGACCGTAAGGAAGAACATGTAGGTTTTTTTAACAAATTTGACTTACCATAGGCAAGCATTTACACTTGCATCAGCCTATACTGAAGATCCCTAAATAATTCAAAGCATTCAAATGGTCTAACATTAGCAAAGTAGTATTCTCTCCACAGGTGCTTAAAAGTAGAAAACAAGGTGGCAATAATTCCTGTTTTAAAATACTAATGATATTTCATCCCCCTGCTCCAAAGCATTTAATATCCTATATAAATCAATATCTACCTCACTACCTATCGAAAAATGAATAATTACATTTCTACCTATCCCCAGATGCTCTGAAACCACTTATTCTAGTCATTTAATCACAAAGCTGTTATTGCAGGGAAAATTCAAGCAGACATGAATACATAAAGCCAAAAATAGAGAGCTAGTTGAAAACTTTGCGATAATAACCATCTCTTCCAAAGCAAGCCGCTTCTCACTTTCCCAGGAGATGTAGTAGGTATCTCGTCACTTTTCAAAACAATAACTGATATGATAAAGCTCAGTCAAGCAAAGCAAAACTTCACTCACTTTGCTTTTCACAGTTTGAATGCAACAGGGAGTCCTTGCTGGTCTGATCAGGAACTCTCTCTCTCCCTCTCAAAGGACCTGGGGTCCTAAAATGTCCTCACACTGGAGCCTCCATTTGAAAAGGAATTGTATAACAAGACCCATCTGTCTCTATAGAAAAACTTGTTCATCTCAAATGAGTATTCTTCTTTTGTGCTTTTTTGAATGGACCTACATCTGGGAAAACTGAAAATATCCACCCTCACCCCATGGAAGCCTTAGTTTATCTGCAGCAACAACATTTCCCTTCCCAGTTTGTTCACTGTCCTTTTGATGCCTGCTGTTAGGAGACCAGATATAGATGCATTAGAGAGTGTGTGTGTGTTTGTGTGTATACACATACAAACAACACATAAGGAAGCATCTAGATTTGATGCGAGAGTGATAGTTTCTCATTCACTGACATTAACATGATTTTTTCTTCCTGCACCTCAGTGAAAGCCTTGGAGATGATTGAATTAGGCTATGTCTAAGTGAAAATACTTAGCAAATATTAAATATATAAACCTCCCTCCCATCTCAATTTGGTATATGCTTTTTGTCTGTAAGAAAGATGGAAACTCAGATGACATGTCAGAGTTCAGAAAACAGAATGGTGATATGTTCTCCCAGCTCCCCATCCTATGCAAACCTGTTCTTCCTTCCAGACAGTCTGGGTATGTTTACCATGTCTCTACCTTTGTTTTTGCTCACCTTCCATCCCCACAGGGAGCCCTCAAGCACGTATTTATTTGCACTTTGAACCTGTGCTTGCTTGCATGGCTATGCTTTAGCTCAAGCTGGGACCTGATTGCTTTAGGGGAGACAGAGATGAGATTGTCTCAGTGCCAGTAAAGCTTCGGTGCCTTCGTCTGCAACTCCCCCCATTCACCCCAGCAGTCCAAGTTCTCCTGCAGGTGATACCAATGAGTGAGAAAGACTCCTACAGCCGTTCAGAGAAAAGCATGTGCAGCACAAACACCCACAGGTGAGTGCAAAATAGTGCGATCAGACTAACCTGGACTGAACTTTGCTTTCAACAGCAGAAATAGCAAAAGCTTTTATGCTTATTCTAATGTATACCATGAATGTTTATGAAAGTACAGATGATTTATTATGTCAGATTTAGCTTTGGGAGGTGTCTTGCATACTATAAATGCTAGGTTACAAAAAATGCTGACACATGTATGTATGTCTGTGTATAAATACATATGTCTGGGTCTCTGTGAAAAATAACAGCCTAGGATGGCTGGATGGATAGCTGACTAACTAGCTAGCTATACACATCTTTAAACTGCAAGGGGAGCAGGGAGAGAAGCCTTTAAGTTACATGCATCTTTTAACACTGACTTGACTTCTAAACCCCCAAGTATGCTGAGAGGGCTGCAGCCATCTCAGGTTCCATCAAGTTTCCTTTTCACTGAGTGCATGGCCCCGGATCCTGCTTTGCAGGTTTCAACATTCCCAGCAGAACAGGGACACATGGTGGATCAATTGGGTAGCTTGGTCCTTCATTATCTGGCTTTAATCTGAGTAGCAACAACAAAGCTTTGGTGGGTATGATTTGGATGGTAGCCAGGCAAAGAGGAAATGCAAGAGCCAGGAAAGGCCCTGGCAAAGTCTATTTCTAGTCTCTGTGGTATCCAAATTAATAAGTATTTTCCAAAGGTGAATCCGAGAACATCCTATTTCTGTCATTCAGCAGCCTGCTTGTGGCAGAGGTGGGCCAGGCAGCCCTTTCCCCCCATGGCTCACAGGCAGGCGTGCAACAGCCTTTTTATCCCGACACAGACCATTCAGACCTGCTCTCACTTTGAAGTCAGCCCTGCTTTGAGCAGCGGATTGGACAAGAAGGTCCTTTCTGACCTAAATTTTTCTGCAGTGCTAAGTTCAAAACCTGGTTTAAGTGGTCATTTGGGTGGCATCCTTCAGTCTCAACACGGAGCTTACCCCGCTCATTTTGAATCACAGTGGGCTATCTGTGACTCTGCAACAGCAGAGGAATAACATCCAATTTGCAAGGAAGGAACGCTCCTGATGTGAGAAGATTCGTGAGCAGCTCAAGCCAGCTCTCTTCCCTACCATCAGTGCCCACAAGGATGGAAACACAGTAAAGAAAATTTCAGGCATAACTGCAGCTTCACTACTCCTGTTCCTTGGGAGGATGTAGGAGCTCCCACCTGTGCTGGGTCCAGTCTAGGAGGCCAGGAGAGCCACTATGGCTTTGCAAGGCCACGGTGCTGCTCCAGCTGCAGAGAGCAGTTTGGCAGGGGAGGCACACCTGGCCCGCTGTCAGGAGCAGGGAGCTGATCCCAGTCCAAATCCACTGTTGAGATAGCAGATCAAGACTAACTCTACTCAGAAATCGCCACACTGCACAGATCTGTCTGCTTGTGGGATTTGTGCTAGCTTGATGAAAGGATTGGCTCCTATCCTCAGCTGAACTCTCATGGTTCAAAGTTGTGCTGGCTTTTTTCTGTGTCCTTTGGGGTGAAAAATGTCTTGCAGCTGCTGCGTATAATTATTTCCCCTATGTTTCAACATTCTCCAGATGAATGTCACCCGAAGCAGTGCTCCGAGAGACTGCAATCATGATTGCCAATAGCCAACATCCAGACTAAAAATAAAAAGCCACAGCAAGGGACTGAGAGACAAGAAATACATCCTCTGACAAAAATCACCAATGGCTGGAAAGAAAAGGCCTCACCCCTCCAGTCCTGTCGTCTTTATGCTGAAAGAAGCTTCCATCTGATTCCTCTTCTGATGTCATCAAGAAATCAAGCTGGCTTGTAGAAAGCACTAGGTGAGCTGACCTTTCCTTTTCACAAGTGTCCATGTTTAGTAGACATGAAATTTTGGCTGGTCAGTAAATACAGTGGAGGGAAAGAGAAGGTTTGTCAGTGGAGCATTTATTTGCCCCTTGGAGGAGCTGTTACCAAATACCTATTTTTGGCCCCAGAGCTAACACATCATCTTTTTGTTTTACCCCTATGATTTCAACAGCCACCTTTTGCAGAGGTGGATCAGGCTGACAGGATCCCACTTACAGAAGGGAAGGAAACCTAAGGAAAACATTTTCTGTGAGAGAGCCAGAATCCCTGCCTTGCTTACGCCCAGCTGTCACAGCCCAGGAAGGAGGGAGCACTGCTGAGGATGATGTTCCCAGGAGTACTGGGGTGTGGATAGGGAAAGGGGGAAAGGAGCAGTGCCACGGGTCTGCCCTTTCCCTGTGCAGGTGCGCAGTGCAGAGGGTAGCGGCTGTACAGCACAACCATGCTGCAGAGATGGGACCCTCCGGGCTGCACACCTCACTACCAGGTAACATCAGCTCTTGGGATCAAACATTCAGGTTGCCCTGCCTTGTACCACGTGTGGCATAAAGCCAGCCTAGCAGGAAAAAAATACGACAAGCTTGCAAGGCTTTTCAGTTAGCTCTCCAATACAGCTCAGGAATTGAAACCTCAGGATTTTGCCTAGTGTATCAGTTTTTGCATATTATACCTGAGATGGGCTGAAATATTTACTTCCCTTCTTTTTGATTAGTATTTAACACTCAAGGAGAATCTGTTCATTTGTCAGACTGACTTTGCTCAGAATGGAGTCTAGAGACCAATTCTTTATGTGCTGCCAGTAGCACATATACTTGGGCTAAGTAGAAGTATTTTGTGGCAGCTGATCCACAAGTTCACTGCGGTGTTAGGGCTGATCCTAGCCCTACAACAAAAGCCTTCCTGAATTTTGCACGCAGTAACCTCACAAGATGAAGACACTCTCAAAAATAACATGACACTCTAATAAATAAAATAAATAAAAGACCAGATCTTTGAACAGCAGTGGTGAGATGTTTTATTTGCACTCATTTACCCCATGCCTGGGAGACATGAATTCTCAATCGTTATTGCTACACAGTCTTAAATATGAAATAAAGTGCTTCATGTGAATGATCATAATTGTTTCAAACCAGACTCTAAACACCCAGTTGAGAAAGGATAGTACCATCTTTGAAATGAAAATGTGGCTCAAGAGGGAAGGAGAGAGATTCTAGCTCATGTTTTCCATTTTCACAAGTCTCCTGAGCTCTCCCTCCCAGTCTGCACAGTCCTGGGCAGATTGTGTTCCTGGCGTCTCAGTCCTTGGGGGAACCACAAATCCTGGTGCATTCTCATTTAACCAAAAGGATCCCCAGATGAAACACAGCACTTGGGCTGATTCAATAACTTGTTTGGCCCACTGTTTTTTAAGAGGTTGCAGAGCTATAAATATGTTGTTTCAGGAAAGAACTTAACTGCCAAGAACAAGCAGCTGATGTTATATTATTAGATTCAGGACTAGAAAGAATGGAGTCTAGACATTCCCTTATTAAAAAATAAGAATTTTTACTTAACATTTTCTCTCTGTGCTGTGAAGTGATAAATATGATCAATAAGTGCCTAATATCTCAAGTCAAGACTCAGTCCACCTTCGGCCTTCTGCTCCCTCAGAGATTTTTTATGGGTCCATGCATTTGATGACATGCCTCCTGGAAAAAAGCTTAAGATAACTTTTACAAAGTTTATAAAGGGGCTCCCTTTTCACTTGTGATAAGACATGGGGATTTCAGACATCTGGCTGCATCTACTGCAAGAAGCACTGGGATTACAAGCTTGCAGGCTGGTGGTGCCTACGTGAGTCATGGAAATCAGCAGACTCACCTTTTGGTTACAAAAATCATGGTGATTTTCCTGAGGATGTGGGGACTCTCATTCATTTTGCCAGTCAGATCAACGCCGTTGCAAGGAGGTAGAGGGGAACTGCCAAGTCCTTCCCCAGCTGTTCCCACTGAAGGCAGCATGTGTAAAACCCTTCCCTCCCAAGCACAGCATGGAGGATTTGAGGAGATCCCATTTCCAAAGAAATCCTAAGGGAAAGAACTTAAAATCAGTGAAAGACAAAAGCAAAAATATCCAAGATACACATCTGACACGTATTGCAGGCCCAGACCCAGCAAAGCATTCAGACTCTTATCTCCTGTTGGTGCTCATGCATTGATACAAGTAGAAAGAAATAGGAGCCCTTCTGAGTCAAAAACACGTGGAACAAACTCAGAAGTAAAATGCTGCTTAATATCTCTAGGTCTGCTTATTTAATGACACCAGAGCCACGCACATTGTTACTCCAGGCCCCATAAACACAGCATTGGTGTCCATCATCTTGTTAAGTGCCTGTCCTGATCCTCATAAAACAGTGGCAACGCACTGTGAACATTGGTGTTGTAGTGACCAATGAAGCAGCATTAAACAGACGCTTTCACCTCAAGGACAGCTTTAGGTGGGCTTGAAGCTTCCACCCCTGATGAAATTTGAAACAAAAACCCTTGGATGGGTCATTGCTTGAGGTAGGGAAGCATCTCACACAGCTAATGGGAGTCCTGGCAGACCATTCAGCTGTGTGGTAAGCTCCTCTCCTCTACGAAGTGAGACCTCTGATAACATATTTCTGAGTTAAAATGGGACAGCTATATTTCAGACAAGCCTGCTGCTTACCCTGGGTTTTCTTGGGCTGTTCTGAGGGAAATCAGAGCATAGCACACCCTAAAGAATCAGATTTGGGCGCATTGTTTTTATGACCAAGAGTATGTTGCTCCACAAAAATAGTTTACTACCTTGTAAATATTCCAAAAGTATGTGTCTGTTCAAGATATGTCTGCTGCTAATACTTTAGGCAGGTTGACTATGTCCTAGTTCATGCTTGCTAGACTACACGATTATCAAATCTTAAAGCAACCAGTGTTTCTAGCCATATTTTATCCTAGAATGTGGTTATCAGCTCATATCTATGCCTTATTTACACTAGAATTTAACATCATGTATGCAAACTTATGCTAAATCCCTCAGCTAAAAACCAAGTGTCAGCATACATTAAAGCACCTTCATCTTGTCCAGAATATTCTGCAGCACTTTAACTGCATGATGATGCCATGGCAGTTTCTGACCTAAGAGAGATGAGTTCTGAAGCAGCACAGGTGAGACATGTTTCACTTGACTGCAGCAGGCTTCCCCAGAGAGCACTACAGCACATCTTCCAGGCTTTTTCCCCCATAAAGGTACAATGGAGGGGACAGGATTTGCTAGTGTCTGCTTTTGGCGTGCCAGGTGAAGTGCAGAGGCTCTCACAGAAAGAGGAGGAGCTGCCAGAGTAGCAGGAAATTCCACTTTCCCAAGTGTTTCCTAATTAGCACTATTTCTGAAGGCAGAGTACCTAATCCCAGGGTGCAGGACTGACCTGGTTACTGAAGGAAGGCATTGGCTAATCCTGGTTGCCCACTGTTTTCCCTGCTCTGGAACATACTTATTATATGCCCACATAACCAGGCTCTGTACTTCTTTTCACTCAGAAATGAGCCAGCCAGGACTCAGAGAAGCACCCCTGCCCAGCTGGTGATGTTTGATGGGGTATCCATGCACAAGTATCATCATTTCATATAAATACAAATACAGGTGCCAAAGGGGAGCACAGTGCTCTGCCTACAAAATACACCTCTGCAAGCGCTCCAAAAGCCAGGGCCCACTCATGATGTATCTACAGCCAGCAATTCAACCAAGCTGAATATATCTTAATGCCTGTCAGCTAGCATGATTATCACATCTCAGAGATCACATCTGCCTCCCTAGGCTAGGGATTATCAACCCAGCAAGCCCATGGTTCCCACACTTTTAGGAGACTATTCTCTTTTCTCGCAGTTCACCCCCTTTCTCACCCAAATGCCATAAAACCTGCACCTGCAGCTGGGGCAGCAGAAGATGCTTCCCATCGCCCTGTACCCACAGCAGGCTCTGGGCCACAGCTTGGAAACACCCCTGCCTTCACCAGGGGGCTGCTCACCCCTTGAATCTCTGAAGTGCTCCCTAACGTAGCCCCAGTCATGCCTGTCAGTGCTGCACTGAGCAAAGCAACCCCCAACCCTGACTGATTTTATCAGACCCATCAGTCCCCACCAATAGCATCTCCTGGAAAGGCATTTTCAGCAGCACCCGCATATAAGGAAAAGCACCGCATGAGCCCTTCTGCCTGGCAGAGAAAGGCTCAGGAGCCTGAAAACATAACCAGAGGAGGCTGTGTACATCTTATCTGGGATGCCAGAATGCTGCCTTTATGAGCGGAGCCCTGCATTATCAGAAAAGAGGTTATTTTCAGCTTCTTAGCTCACCCTCTGGAGTGGTGGGTGACCGGTGCTGCAGGAGCTCGTTTAGGAGTCAGGAGATCGAGAGCTGCAGCAAAGCAGACGGGGATTTCCGGGAACGTGGGGTCACCCTACATCTGCACCAGCCTCTCTGCACGCTTCCAGCGGCAGAGCAGAACAGGCTCAATGGAATCAGGCAGGTGCCATTAAATTACGATAATTTAAAGCATTTTTTTGCCTAACCTGCTAAGCTGCTGACTTACCTTTTTTTATCCCCTGCACCAGAGAAGAGAGGGAATGCAATAGGGAAAAATAGACATAGATGATATTAACACCAGGATTGTTTTAATACCTGTAATAAAATTCAATTCTGCTCAAAAAGTTAAATAATTTACCACGTTTCTATGCACAGTGTGCTAAAAAATACACAGTTAAAGCAATAATTTATTCTTTGACAACAGGAAACAGCTGATAAAAGAAAATCTCTTTTGTTTTGGATTTACAGACCATTTCCCATGTGTTATGTTTGCTTTGGCTGTCTCTCTGGCATCCGCTGGTAGAGATGAGAAGGAGGGGAAAGCAAGGGTGTTGCTCAAAACACAGGACCCCCAAATGCTGTTACTCATGTTGTCTTCTGCATAAAGGTAGCAAGGATCCTCCTGGACCCCTTTCCTCCTCCCCAGAGCTTTTTTAAAGTAACTGTTTGAGGCTACTGTCCTAGGAGAGCTCCAGAAACTCTCTGGAAACATATCACAAGCTTCCTGGGAATAGACAGGCTAGGAAGTCCATAGTCTGGAGACAGAGGAAAAAAAAAAAAAAAAAAAAAAGAATAGCCTAAATAAACCAGTATGCAATTGCTCCCGTGTGTTACTCTGCAATCCTTTTGTGCTTGGTCAGTGGTTTTATTTCCTAAAGGAAGCACCCCTCAATGACTGTCACACTCATGTCACTGGCCATCTAGCCTCCCTTTCCCTACCTGAAGAGAGATCCTCCATGTATTTTGGGTTGTGCATACCCCTGCTTTGCTGCACGGCCAGGGGAGGCCTTGCAGTTGCTCCTTCACAGCACCTTGGGTAAGAAAACTCCTGCCATGTGCTGAAGTTGTACCTGTGCTCCCTGCTGCTAGCATTGGGCAAACAAGGCAGCCCAGTGCCTAAGGAGTCTGGAGACCATCGCCTCAGACAGGGCTCATAAAGGAAGGGAAGGATTTCTCATCTTTTCTTAATTATGAACAAAGAGGCTTTGAGACTGCTTTCTGTTTGGTTCTTACCTGAGGAATAACAGGACTGCTAAGTCTTGCGTTGGTATTTTGTTCTTTCTTTTCCCCTGGAGAACCCTCTGGAGGTCTCAGAGATGGGAAGAAGCAGGATATTGAATCTTTTCTGCCCAACAGTCCTTACAGGCTGAAGGACTCATGAACCCTAAGCTTGTCTGTGCTTCCTGACTCTTAAGAAAGACTTGCAAAAGCTATGACCTTTACATGCAGGCAGGAACCACCAAAAGGTTCTGTTAAAACACTTTCATTTTCCAAGCTTCAGGGATTTTAAATATTGTGATGCAGTGATAAAGTAAATGCATCATGTATTTTAAATTGTCTGAGATTTCCACTGTAGACCTTAAACACAGTGCTAAATAGGGCAAACAAAAATAGCTGTTACTTTGACAAGTGCTTATTTAAAGCATGTTTTGTCAGCATTGCTGCCCTGGTTATGACAGGGAAGTTGTCTAGAAATTGCATAATTACCAATATTAAACGCAAAAGCAAAATAGCACCGCACAATTCAATAATGGAGCGGGTCACGTTTGCCATGGCTGTTGCAGCCTCTATTAAGGCTGCAGCAACTCTGTCTCAAACCATGGCCTCAGGAAAAAGCCACGCTGCTGCTGCTCCTCATTTGCTCTCAGCCCAGGAGGTTGCTCTGCTCTCGGCACTCAGATTGCTGCACCGGGGGAGACGATAAGGACACTATTTTCTCGCTCATCCGCATGCTGCTGAGAGAAGGCAGCATTGCTGCCTTTGCTGCTCGTTCTCCAAGCATCCGGCACTTGTCACTGGGCTCTTAATGGGCTTCAATATAATAGGAGTGGGGACTGGAGAGTGAGGGGAGAAACAGTCCAAAACCATTAGGAGCTCCTTTTTGCATATAATAAAATTTGTAACAAGTTCAGCACCTGAGCTTCTGTGGAATAAAAGAAAATATTCAGTGCTCTTTCCCTCCTTCCCCTTCTTCTTGCCTTGCCTTTTCTCATAGTGGAAAGGAGGTGAGAGAAGATGAGCAGCTCAGAGATGTTTTTTTAATCATTTGATTTCACAGACTTTGTGTTGCTTAGGTACCACTCATCTTCCTTCCGATCTTTAGAGGCACTTTCAGATGGCTTGTCCTCTTATTTTCTATCAGTTCAGCGGGTCACTTGAAGGGCCTATCCATGTCATAGGTTTTTCAGTCAGACCATAGAAGGAAACATTACAGCAAGCTCCACATCACCTTTCTCCCCACCTCTTTCCCTTCCAAGGTTTATTGCATGCACCAGGGCAGGTTTCTACCCACAAACACCTCTTACACATTTCTTACTTATCTGAATGCAAGCTCAGTATCAATCTGCTCTGCACTTTAGTCTAGCTCATTTACTTTCAGGAAAAAAACATAGGGAAACTGAGCAGGGAGCTCTGGCCTGCTGGTGAAGATCCTCTCTCGCGGTGCTGCTTACCTGGTGTCTTCACTGGGAAAAGCAGCAGCAGGGTCAAGACCCTCTGAGTGCCGAGGCACGAGCACTGGAAGTGACGGATTTGCATTCAGCATCCACCAGTGCAAAAACTGCTTTAAGTGACTTGGTCAGCATCACATACAGATGAAGTGGCAGGGACGGATATGCCATCCTGTAGTTGAATTCCTAAGGCACCATGTAATCTTCTCCCTTCTTGTAACCTGCTGCTTCATGGGCTGCATGTCTTCCAGTTACAGGAGCACTTGGGATGAGGATCCTACAGCCAAGGGCTTTCTTCATAATACAGTCTTCATTAATTTTAACAGCAGAATCATCCTGTGCACTACATGAGGATGGGGACTTAGGGAAAAAATTAGCATCATCATTTAATTAAAGATGGATCATAATAATAAAATCTGCACAAAGGGACTGGCATGGGATTATGAAGAGAACCTTAATTGTGGAATTCCTCCTGTTTGACTTTGAGTCTCTGATTTTTCCATCTCAACATAACCTTTTTAACAATTTTGGCATATAATTTCCAATTAAAAAAAAAAAAAAAAAGGAAAGACTGAAGTGTTATCATTCAGCTTCACATTGACACCTGTATGTGTCATCAGCAAAGCTGGCATCTCCTCTATCCAAGATTCTTCTCGCTTGACCTAAAGGATTAACTGATAGCAATGACAGGCTGCACTCTAGCCTGCTCGCTGCAGGCCAAATATGAGGGGAGTTTGGCTAAAACACTCTCCTCTGTAGTGAGCATGTGCAAACTGCAACTTTTCAGAGGCCTAGAAATTAGGTACATTTTCTTCGACAGTATAGTGATATCAGACTTTTGGTGCCTGCTTCAAATGAGGGGTACTGCCAATGCTTTCTAAAGATACAGTTTCCAGCCTTTTCTTTTTCCATGGTTGAAACCCTTCTTTTTCGTTATGTTTGGGAGAGCTGAAATGTTTCAGCTGAAACTACCTATCAAATAAAAAAACCCAAAAAACCCATGCTTCAGAAGACATCTGAAGACAATTTCACGCTGAACAGCCAAAGCTTGACAAAAGTTACACAAAACTGAAAACAGGACCTTTTCATCTGAAACACTGGATGCCTTTAATAATCAACAGTGCTCCTCAGTTGCTTGGCAGGCAGAGGATAATCATCCTCACTTCTTTCAGCAAAGCCTTTTAGACCTACTGGTGAAAATGAAGAAACTGTCATCATCACCAGTCCCATCTACAGTGATTATTAATATTATCTGGAAGAAAAGCAGAGCTTTGTTCACACACAGGATTTCCTAACAATGAACCTATATACGACATCCCATACGTAAGAGTAGACCTTCCCTCTTCAGGGGCCGACAAGCATGTTGCAGTCAAGGCTCTGTCCTGCAGGCAGCACTTGCCAGGCAGCTGAAGGTTCTGGAAAACACACTCCGGCCCTGACATGCCAGGCTTGTACGCAGGGCTCAGCCTGTACTGCTGCCAGGTGCCTTGAGCACCCATTCGTGCAGCGGTGAAGGACCATGAGGGATTCAGGCAGTAGTGAACCATGCCCCTCTGCCTCTGACAGCATCCTAAATAGATACTGGTGAAGATGTAAAACATTGCCATTTGCATTTCTCAACGGGTACAAACAACAGAATGGCACGAGGCACCTTGGGAGCAAACAATCATTTGTGTGTAAATTATTAAGAAAAACATCTAACTCTGTTTCCAACCAAGATGATTCAAATATTTTTATTTTTGTGGCTGCACAGATCCCTTGCTTTCTTTACGGTGCTTTTAAATTCAACAAAACAGAGGAAAACTGCTCACGTTCAAACTTCTTGACATTATTGTCAGTTCATTTCCACGAAGCTGAAAGCTGAATATTATGAAACAGCTCAGGAATGCTGGACATAAAGGGAGATTTCCTTTTTTTCCCCTTCAGTTGAAATATCTTTTGGCAATAAATCCCCGCCGGAAATGTGCTTTCCCTGATTCCCTGGCTTAATTAGCTCAAACAATGTAAGATATGTAACACTGACCACCATGGGAAACCTGATAACAAAGAACAGTGATACAATGCAAGCCTTTCAAACAGATGCAGCCAGTACCCTGCTAAGACAAAAGTGGATTCTGTGCAGTGTCAAGCCTTTTTTTCCTTCACTGCTGCAGGAGACACTAGCACTACGGTGAGACAAGTTAATCTTTGCCATGGTTTTCCCCAGTAATGATCTAAAATTGCCAATTCCTCTGTAGTATGCAGGTCACACATTAGTATTTTTGTCAAGGAAGAGACAGCGACTAATGCTGCAGCTCCTCGGCACTCAGGATGCATTCACTGCTATTGCCATAGGGAAAACTATGAGAAAACTGACCCCAAAACTGGCTGCTTATGTGGAATCGAGCAGCGCTCCTGGTTGGCAAGACTGCATGTCCTCACATGCTCCTTTCTGAGAGAGCTGAGGCTACAGTTTCCTCAGGATTTCTTTCCTGAGCCACCCTACCCCCCTGCCCTTGCTAAGCACTCAATCCCACCCCTGCATCATCCTTCAGCAATGGTTTGTGCAGATGGATGGTAAGCAAGAAAGATGTGCTGACTCGGGTTGTGAATATCCTTTTTTGTTCTTGCCTTTCCTTGCTGCATTACTGCTAGTGGGGCAAGTTCACCAGTGTCAGCCCCTGCTCAGTGTTGGGGTACCGCGGTAGCTGCAAATCTGAAGGAAGAGTGGAGGATCAGGAGCTTGAGCAGTGGGTGAGCAAATGACGATGGTGCTTGCAAGAGCCAGTAACATCACTGGTTGTGGTAGCAGCAAGAAATACAGCCTCTCCTGCAGACAAGCAGAACTGGGACCCTACTTAGGTCAGAACAAAATTAATGTGCCGTTGGGGTCTGGATTGGTGCCCACAGTGTGGATAGTCCCAGCATACATTAAAGCTGCTCTCCCCTAATATAAAGATGCCAGAGTAGAAAAGATGCAATAAGCCTGTTTTCAAATTTATAGTTTATAATTTTTAAGTGTAGACATATTTACAGATTTCCTTTTTCTTTTACTTGCGTTAGAAGCTTGAGTCTTATCACTTCTGTTCCCCAAAACACTCTGTGGACATCAGAGAACTGGCAGGATTATAATGTCACAGGGACACAAGTAGAGAAGTTCAAGTAAACATAAGAACAGGGATTTCTTAGTCAGAGCATTTATAGTTTGCTGCTTCTTTTGCTTTTGTCATTACCTGTGTAACTCAAATGCCTTGCAGGAGGATGGCAAAACGACTTTGGCCAGATCCACCTGGAAGAGCTCTGTTGACTCAGCAACGTCCATCAGGGACATGAAACTGGTCGGAGAGCTGACCTCCATCTGTGCCTGATGCGCTGGGGCCAGACACGCTGGCAGGGCTGTGCTTTACCGGCTCAACTTGTTTCACTCATGCACAGGTCCAGAAGCACACTGCTACTGAAAGTGTATGCCCTACCAGCACAGGCCTTCCCGTGTACACCTGGCCCTTCAGAAAAGGTGAAAAAGCTCTATATCCAGAAGAAATCTTCCAGGAGGGCTTCTAGACAAAACGGGAACAGCAAATCCAGTCAGGACAGGGTCTAATGACTTGTATATTCCTAATATAATATCAGGTGGAGTTAAGAAAGCCCAACAGCCATCTCTTGGGCTTCTTTGTTCATTGTGAAGAACCAAAGGTCACAGGCTCATTTTTCTCCTGTGGGTTGCCTTTGAAGCGCGGGTGTCATTGCTGCACTGTGGGGCCCCATGTAGAAGGTCCCACTTGATCTGAATCCATAGGTGGCTAGCTCTTTTTGGCATCTCTGGTTATCACCTTTGTATTACAAGGCCAGTTGCGATCTGACTGATCTGTTAAATAAATTAGATTCATCCCTCTGGCTCTGCTAAACCCCAAGTCTAGCCCTCAGCTGGGTAAAGCACAGACACTCCAGCTTTATTTATATTAATGTAATTATAGATAGACCAATATTGAAATGGCCAACTTGCACTGTAGGCAAAATAAACAAATGCTTCTTTGGTGATCAGTGCATCATGGGTTTTTTTTAATTATAGCCTGCATACTAACTCTAGACCATACTTAGAAAACGTGACAGTCTTAGTTCTCAGAGACAGTAAATGTTGCTCATTTTCCAATGTATCAAAGTGAGAGAGTCTACAGAGTATGAAATTACTTTATACACCAAGTACAAAAGTATTTCATACACCAGGTATTGAATCTCAGTCCTACAAAAGTCATTGGCAAAATTGCCCCTAACCAGCAGACAGCACTTCAGTCTAGGATAGCATGTGTGTGTATGCAGTGAACAAAGCTAAGAAGTCTAAGGAAAGAAAAAGCAGTATCAGGAACGTACAGGAGATTACAAAATCTACCATGTCTATCATGAGTGCTGAGCAGCAACACATGTCCTGCATCCGGTTCTCCAAATCAGTGTCATACATGGCTGCAGCATCACTTATAAAAAGATCCCAATTCATGGAGTCTTATAGAGCTTTTATTAAATATTGTTTAATAGACACAGTTGTGCTTAATTTCTACCTATAGAGTCCTTGGTTTCAGCAGAGATTTTGAAGATGTTCCTATTATCACTGCAAGTCTGGAAACAAAACAAAGATGCAGAGCTCCTTCTTCATCTACTTTTCCAGTCTGGCAACCGACTACACTGCCAGTAGAATAACGCCAAAACCCTGGTTTTATGCGGAAGAGATGGTGTGAATATTTTCTTTGGTTTGCCTCCAGAGGGGATAACACTCTTCTTGGGATTTGGGTCTGACTGTTCACTGTTTTCTCAAAAAGAGGTCCCCCAGGGCTCTGGCAGAGTTTGGTTTGTAACGTCTGAGGCTCTGCATCTGGAGATCTGCCAAGACTCTGCCTTTGGGTGATACACGCTGCCATTTAATGGGAATCTACCACCCCCGCCACACACACAGTTTCAGGCAGGAGGAGCTACTTTTTCTGGGAAAATTACTGCTACGCAGGCACACAACTGTTGCGTATGAGCAGTCACACAGCTGTGGGATGCATCAGATCTATCGGGCATGTGGCAGATGGTTGGATGCCTCTTGCACAGCAAAACTTCTGCATCCTATTGCTCACATCTGGGGTGGCTCTGTACCACAAGTTCAGTGAGTTCATCTGGGCCTGGCATGCCTGGAGCTGGTGAAACAGCTAACCCTTCGAATCACTGCACAGCACTCTGTCATTGTCACCAGGCTTCCCATGTACTTGGCATGATGACTCAATTAAACCAAGATTTTCAGTCTGTTGCCTGGTGTTTCATTGGCTCAAGTTCACTTGAACAGACGTCTCCAGAAGGTCAGCTCAGGAAAGTAATGAAACATGAGCCAGTAAAAAGTGTGCTTGCCTAGGGCACTTTTGCCAATATAACACAAATGTGCACAGGGCAACTTCACCCTCGCTCAGTTCAGGTAGTTGCACAAAATGGAGAAATGTCAAGGAAGACTTTGAATAACTGTAGAGATTATGGGGGAAAAAAATGCAAGAAACAGGTTCCTAAACTAATAAGCATATATCTGTATTTAGCCACTAAATTACATGATGTGATTTTGCCTTCAGAGAAATTCCAGTTGTTTTTTTCTTGAAGTCTGCAGTTGGCTAAAGGAAGACAAACTCACTGAATCTTTTTAACTGACTTGTGTTATTGGGGAAACTAGAATATTTCAGTACTTCAGTACTTCCAAACAAATTTATAGAGAATAGTCAAAATGAAGATCTGTTACAGACTTAAGTCTTTCTGGAGATACACACACTTTTCTTCACCTGGTATACTTATGCTGTTAATTTACCATGCAGGCAGAAAAAACATTCAGCTTGCTGGAAAAGTGCAGACAGCACTAAACTTACACAGCAACTGCTTCTCTGGTTACAGTAGTATAGCACTGGTGCTGAAGGAGGCAATGGTTGGTGTACTTAGGAAAGAAGGCCTCTCTAAAACCAAAGTGACTAGCTGAATTTTTTCTTTCTCTCTCATTCATCCCAAAGGGAAATCTAAGGTTTCATGCAAGCTATGGTTGCAGATATAAAATAGCTCAGCCTCTTCTACGTGTGCAGAAAGTCTTATCCTGTCCCTGTAAGATTATGGTCTATCCCTAGGTAATCACTGAGCCCAAACTCAAGAGATGGCCAAACCGGACTGCCACAACATCAAGGAACAGGCTCCACTGACATCCCAGGGAGTCAGCCCAAAGTCTCTCAGCTGAACACCCCAATCTTTCCAAACATCAGGGCTATAAGTTATGTGGCTCATGTCCGTGCTATATATACATGTATATATGCATCGTTACTTTCTGTTAGTGCTAGCTTCCATCTCTTTTAATTAAGTAAGTCTTCCACTCTAAAGGACAACTGATTGTCACAGAAATTATTTTTAATGCTTTCATTTTGTATGTACCTGTGTCCACGTAACTCCAGGACTCCTTCCACATTGCCAACCATCATATTTTCAAAATTAAGCCTTTTCTCATGAACGCTGCACAAGGACAAAATCAATCTGCCTCCCATCACACTATGTGAATAAAACTGAGGCTGTACGATGATGCCAAACCACATGTTTGTGGAAACATTTAAGCCTTTTCTTAGCTCTCTTGGACTGTCTTGAAATTCAAACACGTGCTTAAAATCCTTTGCACTATTGCATTCTTGGAGGTCAAAGTATTAATGGAGGAAGTGGTCAGAGAGCAGTACTGATCTAACAGGTCTTATATACTACACTAAAAATATTGGTAGATCTCAAAGCCCCTCACTGATTTGTTTTAACTGTCTCCTTTTGTCAGCTGGCATTTTGAACAGCTCATGCTTCCAAGATACTGATGAGAAAAAATGAAGAATACAGTTGATGAGATACAGGGCCCTGAGCCTGTAAGGTGCCCCCTGCAAGCAAGATGTTAAACCCCAATGACATGTCAGCACGGAAAAGGTGAAAGGTAGACCTGTGCAAGCTCCACTTACCCAGATCAGATCTGAAACCTATGTAGGAGTCATTGCCTCATGGCACTGTACTGATGTCAGCAAGCAGCAACTTTATTTAAAGTAGGGCTCTCATTCACATTCATTGAGTAAATGTTGTTATTGCCTCCCAGCTGTTTGTTACCACCCGTCTGCTGGGCTACGATCTCCTGACAACAAAGTTGACAGGAGAGAACTGGTGTCTGAGCCTCAGCCATTATAATTTAGACACTGCACAGTCTAGCACCTTAACATGAACCCTCCCTTCTTGGTGGCTTGAACTAAATACACAATGAGGTACAATCTGGAGTGGCTGAGGTGTAGGAGCATGCTCCCCACTATTACTTCTGTCCCAGAGAGGTAATTGTCTAATGCCAAAGTACCCTGCTCATGTACGGAAAAAAAAATATATGTAAAGCAATAATGAAAAAGTTCACAGCATTTTACACCCAGCCACTGCCACTTGTTGACAAATAAAAGTGAGTGTGATGTGGGCTCTACTGCAACACTCAACAGGTAGTCTCCCACTCCTCCCAGCCCACACCGGTGGGACAAGCTTCCGTGGGCTCCCAGTAAAGCTCTGCTACGAGCCCCAGCACCAACTGCTGAAGGCACAGCCAAACCCCCACCAGCGGTGGAGACTGTGTCCAGAGGCTGCTGTCCCTGTTCAGCAAGGTCCTACCCTCCACAGTGGTTTTACCCCAAATCACTCCAGTTCAGATGTGTTGGTTCCCATCCTCTATCAGACCCTTCTTCCATGCACTCCCATCCGCAATGTCCACAGTAGCACTCCTCAGTGATTCCAAACACCAGGCTTGCTCTTCAAGGACACTTTTGCCAACCGCTTTAAAACAATGCAAACTTAGGCCAAGAGCTCCATGCTTTTAGATGCTGCCATACCTTTTGGAGTCATTACTGCTGCATAGTAGTAGTAGTGGCATAGAGTACTTTTATTATGGAACTCACATTTGTATTTTAAATGTTCTTTCCATTTCCCCAGATCAGGCTTGGATTTTTATTTTATTATTTCAGTTTGAATATTGCAATATTTTTTTTTATTATTGCTGCTAATTATTACTTAGTTCGATTGGTTATTAGGTTCATCACTGCTTGGAAACTTCTGTGTTAGATCTGGTCTGATAAATATCAAAAGATTTGGATATTTTTCCAAGAGTTTTGAATATGCAAAATTGTTTATATTCCTGGAAAGGAATGGAAGTTAGCATATGAAAGAGGAAGAATCAGACAAAGTAGGACAAATTAAAGGGCAGACTCTAGTACCTCCCATCACTGGGAGAATTTCCTTAAAACTGAGACACAGCATCCTAGTGAGTCTGTTTCTACATAGCTTGTGTTAATTTAAAGTGTTTGTGTTACACCATTACCCTTTATTATCAGGCTTTCTGTAATGGTCAGTGTTACATATCTCAAGCCATGTTAGCTAATTAAGTTAGGAACTGCAGTTTTTGGAGTGATATAACAGATTATTCCCACAGTATTTCATCATCTCAGACTCTGGCTGTACTTAGGGAAAAAGAATTAATCTTTGAAACTGGGTCTACTTTAAGTCTTCACCCTGACATCTGTGTAAGGCCTCTTCTATAGAAAGAATTGAAGAAAGGGGAAGCCCTTTGTTGGGAATCTTAGACCTGTTGATGGTCAAGTCTTTTCAGCACAGCCTCATTTAACTCTCCTGAGAAGAAAGTTAACTGACAGTGTTGAGAGTGCTGTAGACAACAGCCAAGTGTGTGTCCCTCCATGGCCAATGAGTGTGCAGGTGCCTCTATCCCTTTGATGGTGGTCCCCAACAGAGTTGCACAGGGCACCCACCCAGGGCAGCCGGGGCAAGGGAACAGCTCTTCTCTTACCACCCTGCTTGGGCCTGGGTTGGACTTGAGTTGGGTTCAGTTGTGCCATGGTCACACTAGGTCCAGGCAAATGCAATGCTGTCATGGTAGACTGGACTCCAGCATGCCCCATGAAATGCTGAAGATGCTTAAGGGAAAGAAAACTAAGTCTCAGGGTATCCTTACATATTTGGTACTGGGTTTGTATAAGGAAGAGGGTATGAGATGAGCTGGATCAACGAAGAAAGGTAGATTTGTCTTGAACAATGAAAACTCTTACAGTCAAATCTCCCTGTCCATCTGGGAAATCCAGCTGAAGAAGGAAGGGACGTACCTCTGTGTCATGGAGACAGAGTAGCACTCTCGAGATTCCCCCAGTGCAGTTGTTGAAGTTACACAGAGTTGTTTTGAGAAACTTTATGCCCAATTCTGGCTGCTCACTATGGCTATTGAAGAACATTTGGACTTGAATCAACTTTTTGAAGAGCCACTTTTGGATGTATTCAGATTTTGTATCAGTTTTTCTTTCTGTAGAAAAAAAGGCCCACAAAGTCTGGCAATTTAAAAACTTTTCACACAAAACCACACTTTTCAGTGAATAAGTTTGCACCAAAAATTTACCAAGGTCTAGCATAACCTAAGTGTAACTATGCAATTTATGTGTAAATTCTGAATTTTATTTTAGTTATTTCTGCGTAGGAATGCCAAGTAATTAACAGCACCATCCACTAAAGTATAAATGTTTATTTCACGAAATGCTCAAGCAGAACTGACATCAGTTGACCATTTCAAATATCCCATAGCTTTTCTAGCTTTCCCCGCCCCTCCCCCCATTTGATTCTTAATGCTGGGGAATGCTCCATACTGGGCAGTGTGTGCACAGAGATTATAAACAGTCACGGTGTGGTTTGCTTGCTGATACACAGTTAATTCAGTTGTCTCCTTCAAGTGAATTTACATCCTTCCATCTTCATAAAATGCCTTTGCATAGGAACTGAGGACATGTATCAGTTTGATTACATGAGAAAAGGCAATCCAATCTGATGAATTAATCTGAAGTAGAAGAAATTTTGGTGCCAGGAACATCTCTATCTTCTAAAATGGAGCTGAAATGTGGATTAATTGTGTTTCAATATATCTGGGCAAAGCAGCAAACTCTGTTCAGCTTCACAAGGGCAACTTTAATGAATTTTCCCTCTAGGTACAAATGAGTGGAGAATTTTTCCCTGCATGACAGACACTTTCTTTTTCTGCAGTACTTTTGTAACCACCAATATCTGTGTACCTTATTTCAACTTTTGCAAGAATTGGACAAAATTGCTTCACCCATTAGAGAATGTATAATTCAATTGGATTCATTTTTCAGTTTACATCATTGGTAAATCTAGTTTAAAATACATTACATATAGCATAGCCAAATATAGCATCCTGAATTGAGAATGAATTGCAATTACTAGACTACAGTTTTCTCCCAGCCAATCCAACACCCATACTAAAGCATACTCCCATACTTGTTTTACTTGAGACTTAATTATTGTACATCCTAAATATGCCATATTCTACTTCTCATTTGTCTATGAATAAAGGCTTAAAGAATCTCTTTTCTGGATTATTAAGGAGAAGATTTTAAATTTCTAAGCTGTAAATATTTGTGAAAATATTTGATCCAAAATAACATATTGTACATTAAGCTATAATGAATAAAATTCCCATTATTTCTGATGCTGATGGTAGACGGATGGAATTTAAATTCAGACATGTTGGTAATTGTCAATTCCTTCCTCCCCCTTGAAAATCAATGAAAATGAAACCCATCATTTATAATCCACATTTAGAATTGTGCTTAATAGCTGATGACATGATATGACCTATGGGGAGAAAATAACAGAAGGACTCTCAACTTGAAGAAATTCAAGCCTAGACATCTAGGGAAAATAATCCAAAACTCAGTTATTCCTCAGAAGGGAAAATGAGGAAAGTAATGCTGAAAGAAGCCTGAGGGTGATAGTAGAGAGTGCATTAAATGTGACTGAGCAAAAAAAGAGAAAGGGAAATTTTTGGCTGCAGATTCAAAGACATCACCTTCTGGAAAAGAGAAGAAAAGATTCCACTCCATATGGCTTTGGTGTGACCACACCAGGAATACTAAATTCACTCCTGGGTACCTTATTAGCATCTAAAAGGGCAGGTTCAGTGGAGAGCAACAATAGTGTCTAAGGGGTTGTCTGGGCTGACTTTTAAGGAAAGATTAAAATAGTTTAGGGGTGGATTGGGGCACCTTTTGTTCCTGTGGAGTAGCACTTTAATTCTTATGCCATCCTTTTCCCCTACATTTTAACAGGCCTACTTACAGAGCAAAATATTATGGGCAAGTGTGTAAAAGTCTGGCCCTAAAGATATATGTATCGGCTAAGCAATGAACAGAGGAAGTTCCAATAGACATCTATGTATGTTGGAAGGGTTATTAACACCAGTGGGCATAACTTGCAACAGGATGATATTTTTAAAGGCAAAATGTAAAAGAAAATGAAAACTTATTGACAGGTCTGTTAGGGTATTGATTACTCTCATAAATGAAGTGATGCATCTCTTGATACATTTAATACTACACTTGCAAAGCACAAGTAACCGTACTCAAGGGAGTAATCCTGCACTGGACAGAAGATGGACTAGATGGTTTAGTGGGTTTCTCTTATTCCTACTTACACTGACTTAGAAACTTTAACAAGAGACATGGAGTTACAAGACAACCTGGTAATAAATACACACTGCTGTCTAATGTATTATTTGGCCAAAGCCCAGATAATTCCTGAAGTACACCTCAGGGCCTCATACTGACTCCAGTGCTAAATATCTTACAGTCCCACCTCTGCCTGGCCGGGGAAGTGAAACATTACACAGTGTAAACAAGAAGTCAGTCAGTAATCCTGAGCTGCAGTCTCTAATGGTAATGTTGGGGAGACTCTTTGGATCTGCTAGAAATACTGTTTAGAACAGCTTTGTGCTGGGTTTAAGTCTACTAAAACCTCCCTGCCACTGTTGCTTTCACAGAGTTTCTCTGCCATGCCCTCTTCAAGTAGCGCCTTCTCCTTCCTCCTTAGCCAGGCGCAGGGCTTCCATCAGGACGTGGATCGTCACCACTTCAGTCAGGGAAAGAAGTTCAGATCCTCTGACAGATGGATCTGCTACCCTTTGATACTGCAGACATTCAGCAGTGACGGTAGGCATTGGCCAAGTAGGGCTCCTGCGCTGACCCCCCGCAGTCCCACTGCACCCCATCACAGGATGCTCATTGCCTCTCCCAGGATGCCCTCTCTTCTCTGGCACTCAAGCAGGCTTTGTTAGCACCTTCTGCGTTTTAGCAGCATGGTTTATTTTCCCTTCATAGGTCATTAAATCTCTATTGATTTCAAGCAATTGGTTCTCCACACTGTGCAGACTTTGTTATAAATTACTGACAGGGGATGTGAGTTGGTTTGGCTTCCCATCCGGTGTATTTAGCAGCAAGTTTTGAGTGTACATTTCTCCCATTGCTCTTGTTGCGGTCCCCACACAATGACAGCAGCAGTCCTGATTTTCTCCAGAGCTGAGAATAGGCAAATTCCTTAGCCTGGGCTCCCGAGGAGAAGCCATTTCATATTTATTCATTCTCCCTCCTCTCAGTGCAAATTTACTCTCCTCTCTCCCTCCACCCTGAAAAAACACATCCATATTAAATTACCACTTTCCAAAAATAGCCTAGGAAAAAAAGGTGATAGATCCTCTCACTTATTTTTTAACTGCTTTAAGGCAACATGATACCATCTCTCAGCTGTGAAATTACCTATACTGTGAAACTTTGCTTCCCTGAAGAAGAAGGTCCTCTCTGTGAAATGGAAACAGTGCAGTGAGCTTTTTTTTTTTTGCTTTCCACAGCCCTTTGTGTAGCAAATATTGTGTTGTCACTGCAGCCTTTTAGCAGCTTGTAAAGCACTTGCCCTGGCCAGAGTCAGGCCTAGCAGCCAGCATCCTTCAGGGCTTACTGCAAAGATCAGCTTTATGGAGGGACCTGAACTGAGATCTACATGACTTTGGATCAAGTTTGGGTCAATGAACCTGCAGCAATCTGGCAAGAAGAGTTTCCATGCCCTGTTTCTCCTTCAGGGACATCTGCAAACATTTGTTTCTTGTTACCAAACATACATTTATTATGACAGTTTGTAACAAATTTACCAGTATTCATCCTTAACTATTTCTGTCATATTTTCTCTCCCTTTTACCATCTTCGCAATTTAAAATATTCTTAATGTTTATTTTTAAAAAGTCAAGAATGGATGATTTACAAACAGCAATGAAGAACACTCTTCTCCTCAACAGTGTATATGTCTGCCATATTCATTTTACCACTCTCCTTTCTCATATTCTTCTTACCCTCACTCACCAAACACATGATGGTAGCAAACAGTGCAGAGAGAAAACAAAATAAACATGGAGAAAAGGAATGAGCAAGAGACAGAGAAAACCCCAGGAACTTTCTTCTGAGATATTTAATAAAGTAAGGGCTGTGGTAAGATAAACATCGTACTGATTCCATTCAAAAAGTAAATCTTTCTTTCAGAGCAACCATAGCCAAGCCAAAGACAGCCAAAAATTTCTGCAGCAGAAATTCTGGCATAGATAAAGAAATACAGAGAATCAGGAGGAGATGGAAGAATAAAATTTAGATTTACAGTGAATCTTCAGAGCTTGAAGACTCACAGCAGAAGGCAGAGATGAGCTTCCAAGCTGGTCCATTGACTGGGGAAGGAGGTGCAGCTGCCATTCTGCAGGCAGCAATAGATCTCTTGTTATCTTGGATATTAAGTTCTTTCATACAGACACTGTTGCCCAGTGCAATGGGCTGTTCTTGAAAAAGAGAGTTTTTCCCTGGAGCTCCCTGGGCATCTGATCACCCCTTCAGAGAGGTCCACTGGGAATTTTCATTACCATTTGGACAGAAACCACAATTATGCAGACTGGACCTTAGTTTAATATTGTATTAAGGTAAGCGCAATGGCATCATCCTGTGACAAACATTACGTCACCCTTTTAACTAGTAATGTTTTCAATGTATGTATTTCACTAGGCAACAGACTGATAGAGTTTTTGACCTTTTAAAGTCACATGAAACATTTACCGCTTTTGCTATTTGAGAGCACTACAAAGGTAGTCAGCCCCACGAATGTGAGATAGGAAAGATTCACATTCACTTTAGGTGTTATTCTGTGTATCTGTTATACACACAAACATATACACCCTTATATAGGTATATACAGAAAATTACACACAGAGACCTGCTGTAGAGAGGGACTGTATATATATAAAATGATTATAAGTATTTGTCTCTCACGCCCATCCTCAGTGTGTGCGAGCGCTACAAACTAGACGTGACATCCCAGACAGGAATGATGCAAGGAAGAAATATATTGCATTTATGGAAATCATTCATTTTCCTTGTCTGGGAACCTCTTGAATATAAATAATATTTTCATTTATAAATTTCAAAGCGCTGTCCTAAGAATGGGTAAGAATCATTATCTTCATTTGACAGTTGGAGAAACAAAGAACAGACTGTTTTAAGCAGCAGTCTAAGGTCACATGGAGTCAATGAAGTCAAACCTCATCTCCTGAGCCTGACTGTCCCTCGAGAGAGCATACCAGAGAGCACACCACTCACAACTTTATCAGCTGAAACTCTTCAGCACGTATGCTAATAGTATTGGCAACCCTGAACCTTCACAGATCAGGACTGAGATTTCAAATGATCAGTGGATTGCTTTAAATGCATAAGATTAAAACCCCCAAATAAATACATTTGTGTTTCTTCTATTCATCATCTGTTATCTGAACCTTTGGATTATGCTAAAGTAGTGGTTCCTAGGTATTTCCACCACCAAAATATCCAGGCATCTTTCCTTAAAAAAAGGGGGAGCAGGAGGGGGAGTGGTACTAAACAACAGTGCTACATACTGTAAATAATATCTGGAGAGTTGGCAAAAAGTGCAGAAACCATACCTATTTCTGGCACACGCTGAAGACAGCTCTCCTTATAAAATGATCTCCCCACCCCAAAAGAAGATCTTACTTTCAGAGCCGCAATAGTTCCCAGTGATGACTTCTGAGGCTGGTAAACGTCCATCACCACCTTGATTTGGGTCCTCCAGACCTTATTAAAGGTGCGATAGCTCAGGGCAGAGCTCGGACTACACCACAGACGTCTCGGGTCTTTCTGAGCTGTTTGAACACAGCAGCTGATGTGGCCAGAGCACAACAATTTAGAGCAGGGCACACCCCAGCTTTCTTTTGCAATCAGAGCTCTTCTTCCCCCAGTATAAGCCAATTCCTCCTGTTCAGGTTGGTAATGTGGGGTCAAAGCTGCCACGGCCACATGAAGCAGAGTGCTGGTCCAGCCTGAGCTCATTCCTCCTGCTCAAATTTACTGGTGGGTTAACTCTGTACCGTGAAGCTTTACATCAGATACTGTTTATCTGCATCCTTCTTACTTCATGCCAGCTGAAATTCACAACTCTGAAGCTGGTGTTTAGTTTAGGGCTTTTTTTTTCCCTCTTAAGACCTGTCTTTTTCAAATGTCTCCAAATTAGACAATCGCTAGGGGCACTGATGGTTGTTTTCCTTTTAAGTCGGAGGCACTGTTTGCTTTTTCAGTTCCTCAGTTGTTTTATCTCTTATTATGTTGAATCATTTTGAAAGCTGTATCTTCCATTTAAAAGTCGTATCCCATTATCTAGGAGGGAATTTGAAAAGGTCGGTGTTAAAAGAAAACACAAGCTAAAACAACCCCAACACTCAAGCCTTCAACACTAACTAACCCATGTGATATTGAAGGTTAATTAGACTTTAAGAAAATGCGCAGGCAATACATGTGGCACACTACTGATAAAATGACATTGCTTATAATAAATTAAATTATAGTAGAACCTCACTGAGGCAGTAATCATGGGCAAACCAGTGGGGGAAAAAAAAATGTTTAGTCAGTCTGGGATCTCTTTAAGTTAATAAACAAAATAATACAGTGTATTCTGGTGTATGGCCTTCAAAAATTACAGTTCAGTTTTACTTAGTCTTAATGCATTTGCACATATGTTACAAAAATAACAGTTGTAGGTATATGACAGCACTGGAAATATCTGGGTGGTCTTTAAAGAATGTGAATTAGCAGTATGTTATTTAATAAACTTTTTTACAGGGAGCACAGATATCTCAATGGTTTCTCCTTGCTCTGCCATGTCTGGTAGTGTTTAGGTCCTGGAACATAGTTTGTATTGGGGAGAAGCACATATAGGCATTCAAAAAAATGAAATAAAGTTAATCATGTTACTCAGCTTTCATTTCTCTCTCAAAGTCATAAAATTGCATGCTGGTGAACACTTGCTGGAGTGTGAAATATAAAGTATATGTTGTTACTGAATCTCATTATTAGCAGAAAAAGATTTGAGTGTGTGCCCTGTATATTATATGGGCATGTAATATGCTATGGTAATAAATAAATCAATCTGATCTGAGAACCCAGTTCTTGTTTTTCAGATAGCTTGTTGACAGCCTCTGGTAAATGCAATTGCTCAGATTTCTTCATGCTGTAACCCTTGGAAATGTTACAAATGCTTTTACAAAGTAAGCCTGAAGACACAGCACCACACAGAATCCATATTGCTAACACATGAATGGCCTTTAATGTCTGTAGAGCCTTCAATCAGCTCCATTATATTCCTCTCAAAGAAAGACATGAAATGCATTTGACACTATCATAGTTTCATTAACTAAAACCTGACTGGCGTTAGCCATATGTGACAGAGCAGGCAACGTTTAGCTTTAGAGGAAAAGGCAGATCTCACCTGCTTGACTTTGCTTCTTCTGAGAATTCAGAAACTCAGGCAAATAAAAATGCCATTTTTGAGAGAGGTGAAAGGAGAAGAACTCAAAAAAAAAATAGTTACTTTACAAACTTTGGTTTGATAGCACTTGGATATGTCAAGAAGACATATTCTTCTTGAGAATATGCTGGGGGGCAAAAGTCATAGATACTCCCAGCTATATAATCACAACATGAACACGGTTCTGCAAAATGCTTAATAGGAAGGAGCAGGCAACATGGAGTCATCATAATTTTAATTCAAGCTCTTAAAGACAAGGCATTAAAATGTCTCAAACCAGATAATGTTGGCTCCCATTTCAGTTGATCATTAAACTTATTCCATCTGTTAGGGGTTGCAGGCCTGCCTGACTCCCTCTGAATAGCATCTGATGAATGAAAGCATCACAGACGCAGATCTGTCCATACCATGATTAAAACATACACAGAGATATCTGTTTGGGCTGTTACGCAAAATAAAAATGTATTTTCTTCCTTTGCATTCCTTCGAAATACATCCCTCTTTTAACCCAAACCATTAAAAGGGTGTCCTTGTCACTACAAAGCTGAAGAAAACACTGGAAGTTG
Organism: Strix uralensis; assembly: GCF_047716275.1. Lineage (NCBI taxonomy): Eukaryota > Metazoa > Chordata > Aves > Strigiformes > Strigidae > Strix > Strix uralensis. Next base: position 22,446,712 of record NC_133972.1, on the reverse strand, counting down.
GAGCACGTCTTTTAACGGTTTCCAGGCAGCCTGTATCAGTCCGGAGCAAAGGAGGGTCTGGTGAGCTGTCTTCCATCTTCTCAACTATTCTTATCTCTAGTTCTGTTTCTAAGGTCAGTAAAAACATACAGCAGTGATTATGCAGGAACTAGCTCTGAGGGATTATGCTATTTGTCAAAGTAGTAACAGTGAATTCAATACGTGTAAATCTCTTCTCCCTGTGCAGTAGAGCTGTGCTCTGGAATACCAGTGGGATATTGATAGGAGTTATTTCCTAGGCAGCTTACCTTTGGGGGGAGTTTGTGATTGATATAATAAGAAACCCAAATTTTTTAAGAACCCACAAGTTGCAAGGGACAGTCCCACGGGCCCTTTCTGCTAACAAAACCAGCTGAATTACTTTGCATTTTTATCAGTGACCTGGAAGAAAACATAAAATCCTTGCTGATAAAGTAGCAAATGACACAAAGACTGGGGATGAACAAAGAAGAGAGGTCACTGATGTAGGGCGAGCTATTAGTAAGCAAACAGCGTGTTTTCTGATACACCACGATCTAAAGGTATAAAGAAGCAATGACTGTATGAGGTCATTATAGAACCAGGGACTTTGTCCTGGAAAGCAATGACAGCCTGGTCATGGCGAATAGCCAGGTGAGTACCAATCCCTGAGGAGATGCAGTGGCCAAAAGATGAAGTCTCTAAGACAAGGATGGGAGAACCTTGGAATACAGAGGCTGCATTTAGTATTTTGGCACTGGTTCATCCAGTGAAGGCCTAAGCCCATCTGTGAATCCTAACAACCTTGCAGCCACATTTTGTGAAACCAACCTGTCTATTTGGTGTGACTCCACTTCTGGGGAACTGCCAGGGAGAAGAAATCTTCTCTTCGGTGGGGATCTAACTTGCATCTGTGTGGGTGAGCTCTGTGCCATGGTGTCCCAGAGGCTGCTATGTGGATGTGTAAAACCAGTCAACAAGCCCAACAGCTTTAGCCCACTACATCACTGTGTATGTATCTCAGGCACAGCCTAGATGCAGCCGCCACTTTGGCCCATCCTGGTATCTGTGGTCTAGAAGGGTGTTAAGCTGTAAAGCAGAGTAGGTGTGGAAAATTTGTCTTGTATGGTATCACAGAGAAAATGAAGGACTGAATTTGATCAGTCTGTAAGAGCAGAGCTTCATACTGGGCTGTGTGGTACAGAAGACGGAGGTGTAATACCACCCAGAAATGGCAAGGTGAAACTGGACAAGTTCAGACTAGACTTTAGGAGTGCTGATGTTTGGCTACTAGAAGAACCTCCCACAGCTTTTGCTGGGTTCCCTGGCCTTCGCAATTTTTAAATTGAGATTAGGTTCCTTCTAGAAGAGGATCAGATGAGTTAAGCACAGCAGTACCTCTGGCCTCCTAGTCCATATCTCCATGAAGTCCACTCTGAGCTTTCCTCTCTCTTCCCCCATTCCAGAAAATTTAATTAAGTGGGGACACTCCAACAGGTGCATCCGAGATGCTTTTGTTGACTTTCCTTCCAAACTGGATGTTTCAGAGGACAGTCATAGGCTATGCTAGGTGAGATGCCAAAGTAATTCACCTCCCATGTGATACTATATTGCAGGGCATGATAAGGACTTAATGGAGAAATCAAGCCAGCTCTCCTCCATCATACAGACCATGAATAAATCTGTCACTTCCCATTTGAACAAAGATTTGTCTGATTTGTCTCTTGCAAATCTTATTTGAAGGAGAGCCAGAGAGCAAAGATGCAACTATCTGAGGGCCCCTCTAGAATGGGAAATGTCATTTGGGGATGGGGATCCAACAGAGGCTCACCTAATAAAACCATCTGGGGATGGCAGTGTATGTAGGAATTTGGTTGTCAGTATATGAGGCTATAAATAGGCTTTTGGAAAGCCTGACAGCTCACAGTTATTGCTTGCTATTTTAAAATGTTAATGTGGATTTCAAGCTCATGAAAGACATGAGATTGCTGGTGAAGACCTGTCTAGCCACATATAGGATCAGCAAGAAATTCAGGTTCTTCCATCTCACTCAGCCTTGCCATGGAAGAAAGACCAGCTCCTGGTAAGTTTTGGTCTTTATGAACAACTTAGGCCCCAGGGCCCTTTGATGGCCTATGCCAACTCTGATGCCTGCTTTGTGATATAGATATACGTTACCTGGAAAACAGACTGGTATTGGCCACTTACTTCTTTTTACTTATTTTCCTCCTTATTGTTTAGAGGGGAAAAAAAACAAAACAAACAACCCACAAACAAGCTGTAGCACCACAAGAAAATGAACAGAGATTGTCCAGTGCTCACAGGGACATTTACGGGATCTCCCACCATGCCTCTAGTTATTGTTTCTTACTAGAACAGCTCAAAATGGATACTTCAGCAAAACATGGCTCTTCAGCAGTGCCCCTATGCATCAGATGATGAGATCATCACTTTAGGGCTGACAGTTTCTAAAGAATTTGACTTGTGACTTCTTGACTCCTGGTAGGTTCACCCACCATTTGGTACTCCCTCCCAGCAGCACGCACCTAAAGTCCAAGTGGTTACAGCCTGGCTATTTGCAGATTCAGCTTCTTACTGTGAAATTTGTTCACATTAATTCCAGATAGGAGGCAAAATTTAGTTGTTTGGGGAAATAATTTTTATTTTAACTTTTACTTTGGCTTTTATCATTAGAAACATAAGTTGGTTTCTGGGCTGGATGAGTCAGATGGAGCTGATAACCATTAGCACTGCATTAAAACAATAAAATAAAATACTTATTGTAAACATCTGATTTTTAAAAAAACAAAACACTAATCGGTTAGAAGCTGACAGAAATTATTAGCAATAAGCTCTTTCGCATAGAAATAGGCTTATTACCATGCATTTGCAGCAGCTGGCATGAGCCTGGCATGGTGCCAGCAAACTGTGTCCTGCAAACACCATCTTTCCACCTGATCCTAGGAAAAACACCAGCAAGACAGGGTTGTATTCTCTTCTCAGGCCTGGCATAATATACGCCCATTGACCCCTGTAGGAATTCTGTGCACGTGCATGTAAAGAGTGTGGTCCAAAAAGGAAAAGTAAAAGTCAGTTTTGCCTTTTCAAGCTGGCAGACCTGTGAGCAAGGACTGTGGGCTATTTTTAAAAAAGGGGGGTAGAAGGGTAGGGGGATGTGTTTTGCTGCATCATTGAAAGCTAGTAGAGGCCACCCAGGAAGGAAAGAATAAATTAATCACAAATCACAGCCACATGAAGATCTTAGGTCAAATTGGATTTGTTAGAGGGTGTGGTGGTTTTTTTGTTTCTTGGGTTTTTTTAAATCAGCAGAAAATTACCCTCTGCATGATGCATGGCACAGTCTTCATCTCCTGAGTCTGCCCACACTCGGATCTTGAAGCACATTTGTGGTTTACTGAGATCTAGTGTTGTTTGCTTGCTTTTTTTGGCCAAGGACTTTTCCATATGATTACACTCTAAAAGCGTGCCATAGATTACACGGTCCATAGCCAGGTTACAAGGAGAGAACACAGGTCTGCATTTAGGAAATCATCTCTAATCCCAATAGGAACAGCTTCAAACATTCAGCCTTCAAACTTTTTCATTATTGACTTGGTTAACTGTAGGGACAGATCCTGCAAATGTCAGGGATGTTCACTTTACTGAGAGACAAAAATGCTCATAAGTAAAATTAAAACTGAAGCAAAAGAACCCAAAACACTTTGCAGGATTGGGCTTCATGTATGGAAAGCACCATGTTAACAATTTTGTGTTGTAACGTGAATCCAGTTATTTTTTGCATTTATTCTAAAAGGCCAAATTATGTGAGATTTTGTCAACTCTTTAGTTTAATGGGGGTGAAAAATACTGACTATAAAGGAGGTGAATGAAATGATCTGTGAGGCTTTATAGGTAACACAAAAATCACTATTGAAACAATGATCCCCTTACACTTGAAAACATCGACCTTTGCTGAAGAAATTCAGGAGTCTTGAACACGGTGCTCACTGCTTAGTCCAATTTCAAGTCAATCGAAGGAAGCAAAATACAAAGGGAAAGGTCATATTGACTTAGTATAACAATCTTAATGAATCTTGGCCCTCTGTTTTGCATTTCCAGTGGAAACATGAACTCAGTGGCTCATTCCCTTCCTCTCCGTGCTGCTTCCAAACACACAGGTAGAGGAAATAAGCTTTTGCTCAGCTCGATCTCCAAGCAGCACTGTGTCTCTGTTTAAACAGGGCCTGAAAAACAGCCTTTGTATTTTTAGAAACTAAAAGGAGATGTTGTTGACAAGAAAAGCCATTTATATTTGAATATGAAACATTTCCAGCACTCTAAGTGTGAGGGGAAAGGTAAGCAATTCAGGAGTCACAATCAACAAAAAAGAGACCGTGAAGGATTTCTGGACAAGGACTATTGCTTTGCCTCCCAAAAGCATTTGTTCTCTGCAAAATCAGAGTACTTCTTGACACTGCTGTAGCTTATAGGTGTACCAGTCATGGATCAGCACCCAGCTGTGTAAGGTACCATACAAATGCAGAACAGAAAGACAAATCTAAGACAAGAACTCACAGATGAATGCAGACAGACAGCTGGGGGAATACAAGGAAATAGGGTGACATTATAATATTTGAATCCCTATTTCAGATAAGCAGTGAAAGGCACAATGATAAAATTTCTTTGTATTTTTTTAAAGCTGCTGCTCCTTCTGTCAGCCCCAACCCTGCCATCCCCCAAGCCTCAATGAAATAAATCAGCCTGTTAATAATGACTGAGCAGCACTGGCAGCCAAGGAGGGAAGTCTAGTGAAAGACAAATGGTTAAAGTTTACTAAGTAGTTACAAACCACCAAAAACAGGTCTTAAAATGGGAAGTGTCAGGCAAGCCCTTAATAACAGGTAATACTACCAGCCCCACCTATAATTATGGTACTCGTCTCCCCACCCTCTGAATGTCACTCGTTTCCATCAATTGCAGGCTTTTCAGAGCACTGACAGTGCCTTGGCAATGTCTGCATGCTGCCTTACAAAAACGGGGTGATGTTTTTTATCTGAGCTTCTGAGGAGCTGCTGCAATATACGTATTAAATAATAACAGCACAAATAATAACAATAATAATAAAACAGGAGGTTCAGCTCTGCCCACATCCAGCTACACTGATGCTATCATATCCCCAGTAGTTTGAGGCAACCTTGAAAGACTGTGTAGATGTATTGAAAGGAATACATTTACTGTACATCACATAGTCCCCATTAGAAGATTTTTATGATCACATTACTATGTGCTTTGTTTTCAAACAGAGACTTTGCTGGCTTTTTCACCCATAAGCAAGAAAAAATACTTGCCACACTCATTATCAGTCTCTTGGTTCAGATTTTCTCTCTGATGTACAGCTGCTTCATTTTGGTTCTGAGTTCCAACAAGACGTATTATTGTCACCTTTTCTGTAGCAATTTCCTTACACTCCTGAAACTAGATGACAGTCAAAGATATTACTATGAGCCTAAGACTGGTATGTACTTAGAAATGTTTTAGATGTGTAGAGATGGTTGCATATTTTTGTTTAGTCATTATTTTACACATTTACTACAATTTGGGTTAGAGGATTTTTTACAACTATATCAGTGCTTACTAACCAGCCTCACAAGCTCTTTTTCAAACTCTTTGCTCTGACTGTTTAGGGGGGCTCAATGACTGTACAAATCGTATGGAAAGTTTTATACTTGCTGATTTGATATGGGGCTTTTTTAAAACATCCGATTTAATATGCAAGAAAGAATAAAAAATAATAAATGTATGGGATGAATTTTCAAATAAATAAAGGCTTGTGAAACAAATTAGGGAAGATTTTGAGAGACTTAGTGCCTCAGTGAACAAGCTCCCGTGTACTTGTAATAATAGTCACTTGTAATAATAATCACAGTAAACCATGAGTGGTGCTTTGATTTATGAAAATATGCAAGAATATCCTTTTAACTATCTGATCAGCTCTATACCAAACCCTCACATTATCAAAAGGTCAGAATCCAAAAGGGTTAAGTATTGACTGACAAGAGGATGAAAGGAAAAGCAACAGAATGTAGGTGTATAAAGGTCTTGAGGGACATTCCTAAAAGTCAGTATCAGTTTTTACACTTCTTGCACAGGACCAGATATGAATTTTGAATAATGAATAGATTTGGATCATCTGTACTTTTCAAAAATGTGAAACTCATATTTAACTGTGTCCATGGCAAAAGCTTTTCCTCTTTTATCTCGCTCAAGCTTTCATTAATTTGAAAATCTATGCCAAATATTATTTTTATTTTCTCACCCATTTTCACCTGTTTAGAAAAGCACCCCCTCTCCCATCTTTGACCCTGCAATTTGTACAGTCACTCACTGAACAATGCAGCCTAAGAGTTTACAAAACAACATAAATGGGTGAAACTTGCTAGTTACCCAGATGTGACAATATGTTAGAAACAAATAGATTTGAAAGCAAATAAAACCCCGGGTGCTGGCTATTTCCAGTACAACCGAAAAATGCTTTACATCCTGTATGCAGCGGGTAAAAGCAGCGGGTTAGTGAGTTACATGGACAGGGCATGTGCCCCTGCCCCTCAGTCCAGCTACAGCAGAGTCATCGGTGGGTCTATTGCCTTGTTACAGGACTCTCCATGGTGGCAGTGGCAGATGGGAGACTCGCAGGGTGAGGGGGCGACTAGAAAAGGCCCTTGGCAATCTGTGCTCCGCACTCCTTTTTAGGGGCAGGATGTTTTGGGAAGAGAGAGTTTGCTGGCAACCTGATCCTCCCTCCGGTTGCGGAGATCTTCAAAGGAGATGGTGCTGGCAGCTGACATCCCCCCTTCTTCTGTTGGCTTTTTCCCGTTCACACTGCAGATCCCTCCCCCAACAGACCTCCTGATCAGCTCCTTCTTCCTTCCACAGCACAAGCTCAGCCATATTTGAGTCCCTTCGTACTGTGTACCACATCAGGAGGGCTCACTATGTTGTTTATGTGGGAGAGTGGCTTCATTGTGCAGTGGCATTAACCAGCTTCAAAAAAAATAATAATTTGAGAAGTTGCATGACTTCTAAATAGGAGCAGGAACCTGATGGTTAAGAAAGGCAATGGCAAACACAGAAACACTGTGAGGGCAAAGGAAGAAGCTTATGAGAAGGAAATAGCTGCCAACCCAGCCCTCTCACCTAGGGCTTCCCCAGAAACCATAGTAGCTTCGTCCCTGCCCCATAGTGTTTCACATGCAGCAGGCCCCTGCACAGGGATAAAGTCAATCTGTTGGCAAAGTTGGCAAAGCCTTTTCCCCACTTCTGCTTTTAGAGGCTTCTGTGCCCAGAGTTAAGTCCTTCACCCAAAGACACTTTGCAAGTCCTCCCTCTGTGCTGGAGGTAATCTGGTGCAAGGAGAGAGAGACTTGTCCAGTCCTCCAGAGGGGCAAAAGAAGAGCTCAGAAATTGTGAACCCATGCCCCAGCCTAAAAACCTCCAGCCATACAACACCCGTGCCCTGAGACATGGCAGAGCTCTCTCCGGACTGGCGAGTGGGCTGGCTGGGCATGGGCTGCAGGGACCCCCCTGGGTACATGTAGCAGTGCATCCACATGCTGCCTCCCCTCCAGCCCCGTGGACGTTGCCTGACAAATTATACCCAGTGACGCTGCTGTAAATGGCAATATCTCTTGGAATGGTTTCAGTCAAACCACACTTCTCTGGCAGCACACACACGAGGAGAAAGGTGGGTGGAAGGAAAAAGGCAGAGCTAGTGCAGTAGCAAATATTGACACAAAACAATAACAAAACATTATTGTAAAACCCACACAAATGAACGGGTGAGTCTGTGGATGAGCACAGCCCAGGAAAGTGCTTCAGACTCATGCATTCACGTTCACATTTCCAGTGCTAAAGAATACACTTGCAGACACAGAACCTGTGTAAGCACAGGTTGTAGTAACTGAGATGAGGCGAATAAAATAAAGTCATTTATAATTATGCAGGATAGATATTACCAGATATAATAAAGTGCTAACACAATCACTCAGCTTGGTGTTTTTATTGGTTTTTGGTTTATTTTTTTTTTAATGTGGGTAGTCCTGCTGGTCTTCCTTAACTCTCAACAAATGCTTTCTGGATTGGGTGCTTAACACCTGACAGGATTAGGCCTACATTCATCATACACAATAAAGCTTAATCCTGAGTCACATTAGCCCATGAAAAAAATTAGTCTCTGCTCTTTCATACACACAGCAATAAAAATTTGCCAGTCACACTACCTGCATTGTACAGGTTGTTTTACACCTAACTATCTGCTTTTCTCCAGAGCTGGCTATCAGATCTCCTCTTCTTTTTTGTTCTTTGGTGAGGGAAGAGCGTTTTATAATGAAAAAAATTAACAGCTTGTTGTATCTACTTCCCCCCCCTCATTAAATTAATCATGAGGTGTAATACCTCCAAAATTATTTGCATATGTTTTCTTAATGAAGCCACCCATGACTCCCACCATGTAATCCTTTGTTGTGTAAAGTCACTCTTCTCTGACACATGCATTTCTCCTGTATAGGTCTAGGTCAACCATGGTTTCTCTCCCAGTTTTCCTGCAGAATGCCAAGCAAGTAGTTTTGCTTGGCAGACAACAAATTTCCAAAAGCACCTGGTATCAGGAACAAGGGATGGTATGGAGTACTCTACTAGCTGTCTAAATAACCTGAAAACCTGCCCTTCAGTTCTGCTTTGGCTCTCCAGTTTTGACTTGTCTTTTCCTACCTTGTGTGATGTGGTCCTGCTAACCTGAGCCAGGCAGGTTCTTGGGTACTTCAATAGCAGGAACCAGTTAGATGGAAGAACAAGTTATGAAATGTTGATCCAATTCCCCTACTGAAATCACCTGCCAGCAAAACATGGACATCCTTTGAGAACATGAATAGCACCCTGCCTCTTAAGAGAATGATACTGAGGGTCTGAGGGGCAGAGCCTGAAGTGCCACTCATCTGTAGAATCAGCTTTACTTCAGGAGAAAGGAGACATTGGGCTGTGGAAATACCTGCACAGAAGTTTGCGAAAGCGCATTTTCACACTGTGCTTCATATGCAGAAATGCTATACTATTTACTCACTTGGATGATGACTGGGAGACACATTACCATGAACTATTATGGAGATGAATGCCTCAATTTTAGGAATTCACGTCCCGGTTGTTACTCTGAGAAAATAGCTATGGACATAGATGGAAGCTGAGGCCAACTGACAACTTAAAAATCAGATCTTTGGAGCAGACATGAGGAAGCCACAGAAAACAAAACAAGAGTTTGACACAAAAGCAGCATTAAAAACAAAACCATTTTCACTAGCATGGTGTATACATCTTTGCTTAATTGATTATACGTTTTCTTCTTCGGGTAAAAGGGATTTGAGACATGCAAATTCTAGTTTAGGGACGAGTTGTGCAACCTCACACTTGCTCATGAGTAATCCAATTGACCTCCCCTGGCCAACTCATGTGAGTAAGAGCTCATCACCACCAACGAGGGTTGCGCAATTGGTGGGGTTTCAGTGCACCTCTCTACCCGCACCACCCTCTCAGGCAGCACCGCCTCGACCCTGCTTCAGCCTAAGTGTTTTGTCGAGCTTCTCTGATTGCTACAAAGCTACACCAAAACACAGAGGAAATGTGTCCTGTGCGAGGAATTAGTTTGATTAGTTCTCTTAGGATACACATGCTACTTTTTTTTTTTTAAAGATCACAGAAAGAACATTTCAAGGTTACTGCATGAGAATAATCAATCTTTTAAAGCACACAAGTTCTCTAATTACATTTGCAAAGGAAAAAAAAAAAAAGCTGTGTATGCTGTGGCAATGAAAAAGCTAGTAAAGTCAGCACAACTGAGCCCTTAATTTTGCCTTTTCACCAGGTTTCAGACAATTAGGTTTGTGAGCAGTAAAAAAAGGGGGGGGGGGGAAAGCGCAAAATAAAAAAGCACATGGTTAATTTTTACATTATGGTGCCCAAATGAAAAGAGATCACTTGGCTTCATTTAACTTCCCATCTTCGCAGTCTGAAGAATGCTGCAACACGCTGCTGGTGCATGCCTGTAAGGTAACTAGTAACTGGCTTCCATAAACGCTGTATTTACCAGAAAAAAACAGTAAAAATCCCTGCTTAGTTCACTGCACGATATACAAGCCAAATTGCAAAAAGATTTTTTTTCTCTGCAATAAAGTAAATGGAAGCGCCAACATATACAAATATGCATCTGTTACTAATGAGATGTTTACAGCCCCTGCCTTGCCAATTGCAGGTATGTAATACTTCAGTGCGTGGTTACCTATAGAGCTCTGGTTAGGAGACAATAGGTGCAAATTAATGTATAAACAGACATTATCTCTTCAAGCCTGGACATGACTTGAAGCCTCTTTAAGTATTTTTAAATGCCACAGCTTTCTACTAAGGTTTTAAAATCCTTTCTTCCACTCTTTGCTGTTGGTGGAAATGTTCAGGGGACAGGACAAGATATTTATAATAACAGGACATTTCACTCTGCACTTTGTTTTAGCGTGTGGGGGGAATAATAATTGTATTCAGACTTGAAATGGCTTGGGTTACGCAGTTCAGAGCACAAGCACCTGCAGCAAATTAATTTGTTGTAGCACATTTATTATCTCATAGCTTCTATTTAGGCTGCAGCTGTTGCTATTATGTTAATAATGTTTTTTATCACCACTGTATACAACAGGTTATGGTAATACAGAAATTTTGGGGCGTGGGGCATTGGTTTGGGGTTTTTTAAATTTTATTTCTCAGAAAGAAAAAGATGGAGAGAATATAACACATAAGCATTGATGAGGCATTTAGCCTTCTGTTTATTAGCTGATTTGAAAGAGAATGGGCAAGAGAAATTAGAAAAGAATAACAATAGACAAAGATGGCGCGTGCAGAATTTGTGAAAGCAAAAAAGAAGAAGAAGAGGTGGAAAAAAAGAAAGAAAAAAAGAAAGAAAGAAAGAAAGAAAGACCGAACACCGCAGTGCTGGGGTGGTGAGTGTTCGGGTGGGGGCGGGGAAAATGCTGCAGTTTTCGTGAAATAATAAGGTGGAAAAAAAGGCATACAAAGAGTAGGTTTTTCATTGTCTGTAAAATATAAACACAGATGAATTCTGTCTTTGGTTTGTTCATGCTTTTCACTCTGCACAGCAGGGATGTTCTTAAGAAGTTGCCCTCTGCGAAATTTCACTAAATGGAAACCGTGGACCCTGCATGATGCGATTATAATCACACCAGCCATTCTTTTTACATAATTTTTTGTTTAAAATCCAGTAATGCTTCTTGTTTTTAAAACATATATCTATATCTGTACACACATCTAAAACGGTGCTGGTTTACGTCCCCCCAGCAAAGTGCAAGCTGAAGCTATAACTGGCTGTATCCCATCCGCAAATCTCCATGGACTCAAAAACAATATGAAAATTTTTAGCTGACAAGAACATGTCTGCTGCCTGCAGTCACTGCAATAGCTCACCATGTTGCCTACTAACCAAAAGATCAAAAATTATCGATTTCATGGCGCTGCGTGCTTGGGATAGAAAAGCTACTTTAAAATTTGCATTATTTAAGAAATGAATTAAGAGAAAAGACTCATGTTTTAGAGCACTTTGGAACGCAAAAATGGCTTTATGTTCTAATCTTATCAATGATTTACTATAATTCTATTATTTTTAGCAGCTGGGGTCTGGAAATGATTTTTTTTTGCCGATGAATTTAGGATTTTGCCGCAGTATACATCTGCAGTCCCAGAATCCTCTGGTAAGATAATCCCTCCTGCGATGGGGAAACGCCTTTAACCTTTTCGTGAATGAAAAATATGCAACCATTTTGAAATAAAAAGGGGGAAAGAATGATGATTTCTAAGAGCTGGAATGAAATTTACTGTGAATTGAAAGAACAATGGAAGGAAAACATACTGTAATCGCATTGTGGCGTTGGAGTTTCTAGCTGTTGTCTCCATCGCTCCTACCCTTTCCTCAATGGTGTCCGTAAATATGCCTGGAGTATGGTGTTACCCATATTTCATGTGGGTGAGAAACTGAGAACCAAGACGTTAAGAAATACAGTGTTTCTTTGCCATAACTGCAGAAATGCTACAACTACTACCTCCATGCAGCAGGCTTTAAGCAAAATTTCGATTACCGGTCATTGAAATTCATTTGACCGGTGGATTCTTAAGATGACTGGACGGCATTCAGGGAGCCAAGCCTCTAGATAGCAAGAGGTGTTTACAGCTGCTCGGGGGTTTTAGCTGGAAAGGGAAGAGGAAATTTTTCTGCGGCGTAAGGAAAATCCAAAGCCCTAGTCCATGCACAGCCTGTTTGGAGATTTGTTCAAATTAAACTCCTACCCTGATACTCTCCTATTTTCAGACTGCACAGCAATTAAGAAAGAGTGGTCTGAACAGAAAAATCAGGTCTTAATAGTTTACTATCTTATGTTTTAAGATTACATGTTAGAATCAATTACTCGGAATAAGGAAATCTGGCCTAAAGCTATTGAAAGAAAAAGGCAAAATTTATATATCAGCTACCTTTTTAAGGACAGATTTCTAGACGAGTACAGCTATATATTTAGAGTATTGACAATTAAAGGGTTACAACTCTGATAAATCAGGGGTTTCATGTGGACGGAGTTTGATTAGGCAAGAAGAAGGTAGGTGTCACACCTCTGCGACTGTTACTGTTTTTGCCTGTGTTTCTGGCTGTTTTTTCTGCCAGGGTGCCTGAACACAACCATTGCAATTGTTTTAAATAAGGAGTATGAGATCCATAATCATTGAGAGACAGGCACACAGAGACGTTTTAAAGGAAAACTTAAGTGCTGCGGTATACTTGATAATGACAAGGATCAATATTGTGGATTTCTGTTTACATGATTATGCAATAAATTTTGAGTATAAAGCCATCTTGATATTTGCTTGGTTAGTAGTAATTAAACTATATGTATTGCAAGATGCAATGCTTTATGTTTATTCTGTTTCCACTGCTTAATGTACCAGTAATCAGATATTCTGATGAGTAATGCCTCAGCTGCTAAATCAGCTTGAGACTTTTTCTGAAACATACCTGATAAATAAACTGTTGTAGGCATTCACATGTATTGAATTAAAGATGGAAATATTAAGGCATATTGCATATGACCAAACCAGAAACACCAAGGGAAAGAATAACTTTAAAAAAAAAAAAAAAATCAAATTGGTGGCCAATGACAATTCTATTTCCGATGCTTGAAGCAACATTTATAGACTACGTCCAATTTATGTCATTCCAATCAGTTAACAAGATGTTTTGATCAGTATCTTCTATACTAGTTTATTAATAATTTATAGACTCTCTCTTTCATTCAAAAGGACCCAGAGTTACATACTTGCATAACTTTTTTGCATAATTTTTGAGAAGAGTGAAATCTCACCAGTATTTTGAGTTCGGCTAATTCTCTTTCTTTTTTTCCATGAAGAACAAATTTTCTTCACTGAAACTGAGCCTGAATGGCACAGCTGTTTGCTTTAACATAGCAAAGATTCTGATGTGCATTAATAAACTGTAGGTCTCAAGTATGAGGCAGAAGTTACACTGATTAATCCTCTATCTCAAAGAGTGCTTAAATATTGCAAGCATCTCCTCTCTTTCCCCCTTCACTCCTGTATGAAAGTGAAAATATGTGACTTTTTTCATACATTACAATTTCACTTTGCTGGAAGAAGATTTATTTTATTTTTTCCTTTTTTTTTTTTTTAAAGAGGATCAGAATTATGGGGTTTTTTTGCTGACAAGTGAATATATATTTAGTCAGTGTCTGAAAAAATATCTGTGGTTGATTCTTGAATATGTTCCTAGAGTATGCACGGTTAGAAGCAAATTATGCATACGTTTTTAAGATCCATAGGGGAAATCAAAGATTCAGGCCCGAAGCCCTACATGTTTCCATAACTGATAATTTTGCTTTGTCCTTATATTAATGCCACGGCTACTCCTTCGTTACTATGTTGCTTACAAACATAGCTAAATGCCAGGATTTCAGAAGGAAAGGTGACCAACTAAGTTTACCTTTAGCTGTATGTTATTTTTAATTAATGGGCTTCCTGCTTTCTACCGTGTTAAAAGTTGACTCTCCAAAAGCAGTGCTAAGGATGTAAAAAAAGAGGCTAACAAAAAGATTTAAATCATTATCTTTTAAAATTTAACCATGAAGCTCTCCTTTGCACTGAGGATTTCTTACTGCAGTCATACACAATGGACCTGTTAGGAGACTGCTTGACCTTTTGAAAAAAATATGTCTGCAGCATACTCGACTAGCAAACAGAAACCAAACCAAACCTATTAAAGTATAAAAGAGCTCTAAGGAAACTTCTGAAGCTGCATATACAAACTCAGTGCTTCTTGGGGGGGAAAGAAAAGAAGAGGAAGAATAACCAGACTGTTTGTGAATTTATTCATGATGCCCCGCACTGTAATATCCGATAAAACACTTATTCTTGTTTTGATAGTGGACCGTAACATGTTGTATTTTAGAAAAATTAGAAACACAAAATGAAGTTTAGAAGCATTTTTACAACTGAAAGAACACTTACAAGTTAGAGTTAATCATAATTGCAACACTTCCAGCTATTAAGAGACTCTGGGGTAGTTTTTTTTTAAAAAAGGTGAAATTTTAGAAAATGTTTAGCTACCTAATAGCTAAAAATTGCAAAGCTCATATGAACCAAATTTCTATTAGCAATGTGTCTAGATCTGAAAGCATCCTAACCACTTTTCAGTGAAACAAATACAGATTAAAATGACAACAAACCATGCAAGAGTAAAGCAACCAAAAATCAACAAGAGTTTAGCATTATGTACTAAAGGTCTTATGAAAATTTTATATATACATATATAAGTTGTATGGTTTAAACCTGTTTTAAAAAGGGCTAGTTCCAGTTGTCCTCATCAGGTCAAAAAGAAAAGCGGTCCATAGTTCAGGGGCCAGAAGCAGAGACACGGACTGTACCCCTCCTGCTCTTGCAAAATCCAGGCTCCAAAAGCCCCATCCCTGCAGACCTCAGGGGGTGGGATGGCACACAAAGAGGCTCTGAAAGGTATCTGGGACCATGCAATGCATCAAGGGCGTTTGATTCTACTGTTGTTATCAAGTACCCAATGGAATTGCTTATAGTGAATTTGGCAATAATGCCCTATGGAAACAGCACTTTGAACTTATATAGTACCTTTGATCCAGCGATCTAAAAGGAAGGGTCTGTCAGTATTACTATTCCCATTTTACAGAGGGTGAAACCGAGGCAGAGCAGATTTTCACAAGGTTGTAGAGGAAGGCAGCTGAGAAAGGGAGGTCGACAAAGCAATTAACTCACCCCCCCCAGCCTTTTCTCATTTTTTTTTTTAATGCCCAAACCAATCTCCAGGAATACTTTCTCTGACTCTTATCGCAAATTGGAATCAAACTTCTGGTGTCGAGAACTGCAAGGTCCTTCTGCTCATAGCTGTACCAAGTAACTCCCCTGGAAGGTGATGAGCATTCACAGCCCGCTCGCCCTGATCCGGCAGGATTTGCTTTGCCAACTCTTGCTGACAGTTGCCCTCGTTCTTGCTCTCCTTTTGGCCAGCATTGTTAAAACGGGCAACTGTCCTAAGAGAAAACAGCTCGACAAGGAGAGCTGTATTTCTTGAACCTCCGACCAGTGTTGTCCAGGTGGCATTTCATTTCCTTACTAGTAGGGACCGGAGGTTGCCCACTGCACAGGGATGCTGGCGGGTGGGTGATTGCTACGTGCCCTGCCACGGCAGGGGGGAGCAGGGAAGAAACAAGGATTTTTTTTATCACCACTGCCTTCCCAGAGCCATTATAGTAGTGACAGTATAGAACCCGACTAGATTGTGGCCCCCTGTCACCCATACCAGGTCCACCTGTGAGGGTTGGGGGTGCCTTTTGTGGGCAGAAAGCCCTACAGTATTCCCCCCCCCGCCCCCGCCGGGAGAAATCCCCCGTTTTAAAAAGCGCCCATTCAAAAAAAAAGCAGTTGATGAGAAAATCAAGTAGCACTGTAGAAGAGCTTCCTTTAGTCTAACACTACATATTACTCAATAAATCAACGACAAAAAAAAAAAAAATCTTTAACTTCCTGAGTAGAAACTCAGAGACCATTTAAAACAGTATTATCAGTAGAAGAACAGGTATAAAAAGGTGGCCCTTCCATGGACCGCACATCTCCCCGCTGCAAGAACCATCCCAGAAGCTGGAGACTGGTGGGGAACGAGAGGCTGCACGAAACCCTCCAGTGCAGGACCAAGAATTCAAGCCCCAACAACCGCTAGTGCCAAAAAAAATTTATACGGGGAGAAAAAAAAAAAAATTTCATCTTTCACTAGCAGTAGATCTTTATGTCAAACACGTTAGTATATACGGTCCTTGTTTGATGTGGAGGTGGGGGTGTGTGCGTATTTTTCCCCCCCCCGGCACGTTAAACGCACTTTGCCAGCGCAAGACGGTACACGCAAAAAGTCTGTAAAACATTTTGCTGTGCAAGCCCGTGCACGCCGAGGAAGAGGCTGCCACATACGTGCCTTCACAAGGCTCCGCACGCTGCGAAAAACCTTGTGCAATTCGTAGTATTTTCCTGTTTTTACGACTCACTGAAGAGGCGAGGGGCGGGCGAGGAGGAGGACGTGTTGGGGGGAGAAGCTCGCTTCTTCCCTAAAAAATAAATAAATTGCATAACGAGATACTCTTTGGCAACTGCTTCCTGACAAATATTTACAAGGGCAGAGCGCAGCGCGTTTCCGCCGACGTGAGCGGGCCCCGCCGCCGCCTCCCCGGGCTCCCCGCCGCCGCCACCGGGCCCGGGCCGGGCCGGCAGCGGCAGCTCGGCGGGCAGCCCCCGCCCAGCGCCGCGGCTGTTTTTCCTCGATTCATCAGCCCGGGAGTCTCCCGGACTTAGCGACAAGCGGTTGGCGGGGACGGAGTTTCGCTAGTTTGGTGGCGTGCGTTTAAAAAAAAAAAAAAAAAAAAAAATCCCCCGGCAACGAAATGCTAAATTAAAGGGACACACACACACACTTGCTTTTCGCCTCCCCCCACCCCGAAGCAGGACCCCGGGCTAATCCCCGCAGCTGCACCCCCTCCCCCGCCGCCTCTACTCCACCCGCAGGCAGCAACTTCTCTCCCAGCCGGGAACTCGGACCCCGCTTCCCCACCTCCGGAATAAGGTGTGTCCGCTGACCGCCCGCCCGCCCCTCACGCCGCCGCTCCCCTCCAGCCCCCTCCTCCTCCTCCTCCTCCTCCACCGCCCCGGCCCGGCCCGACCCGGCCCGGCCCGGCCCTGCCTCCCCCCGCCGCGCCGCTGCCGCCACGGCCTTCCCCCCGCTCGCGGCCGCTTCCCGCCGCTGCTGCTCTCTGTCTCCCTCCGCCCTGGGAGCCGGGCACTATTTCTCCTCCCCCTGCCCTGTGCGCTGGGTGCCTGTGGAATGCTGCGCGCTGGGCCCGGCCGCGGCGGCAGGATACAGCCGAGCCCGCCGCTCGCTATAAGAACCTCCTTGTGAGCGACGCCATTTTAAGCCTCTCGCTCGGTTCAGCGGTGGGAGCAGCAGCGGCGGCGCTCGGGGCAAGGGGGGAACTAACACCGCCGCCCCGTTCAGTCGCCACCCGGGAGGCAGCGGTGGGGCCGCCGCTGTAAGCAAAGAACCGAGCGAGAAGGAGGAAGCGGCGGCGGGGGAACAAGGAAGGAAAGACGGACCGGACCGGGATCGCCCGGGCGGCAGCAGCAGCAGCCGGAGCCCGGGGGAACGCTGCGCTCTCGCCTCCCTGCAACGTTAGTGCCACTTTCTCCGGCGGGAACTTGGGGCGAGCCCGGGCCGGGCCCCCTCCCTCAGCGGCCGCCGGTGCCCCGGGGCGGGCGGGAGCGGGCGCTGCGTCCCGCGGCCGTTGGGGGGTCCAGGGTGTGCCCGGCGCCGAGGCGGGAAGGACGGGGCCGGAGGGGGCAGGGGGCGCTGCCTGGGTGGGAGAGGGGGAGGGGGGGGACAGGAAAGGAGGCGAGGGCTCTTGTTTTGGGAGGTCCGGACAGCTGCGTGGTTGCAGGAGGCGGCAGCTGCGGCTCCCGAGGTGTCTCTTGGGAAGCTGGTCCTGGGGCGAGGGGGTGGCTGCTCGGCGCTGCAGGAGGAGGCGAGTCCCCGCCGCCCGGGTTTCCCTGGGTCTGCTCCCGGTTGTGTTTGCAGCCGAGGCCGGAGCACTTCGTGCCTCTTTTTTTTTTCTTTCCTTTCAGGGTGGGGGGAGGTACTGACTCTCCGGTGGGCTGCAGATCACGGTTGGCGATAGGAGGGAGAAGAGAGCAGGGGAGGGTTTATTTCTGCCGAATATAATTAACTAATCACGGCCACCGCAGTCAGCGGGAGATAACTAATTTGTTGCCTTTCGGTCTTAGTTGCATGCGTATTTGCTGGAGAGGTTATGCTTCTTGGTGTCACCGAAATGAAGCTCCCCGGAGCTGGGAGCAATCAAATTAAGTTTTTAACACCCACGTTGCCAGTCTTGTAGCGAGTGACTTGGGACCGGAGCAGTGTGGGGCTCGCATGCTGCGAGGGGAAGCGCCTGCTGCTTTCCGTGGCCGACCGGGGCGGCGACGGCGGCTCCAGCCTCCCAAACTAACGCACTTCTGAGGTCTGGGAAGCAACTTGCTGTTACTCCCAGTAGGATACAGGGCATTTATTTCTGATTTCCCGCGGAACAGGGAGCTCCAGACGTGTTGGCTTTTTTGTTGGTTTTGTTTTGTTGGGTTTTTTTCCCCCCGAAGAGCTTAGTTCATCTCTGTCTGGTGCATGATTAGCTGCTCCTGGA
The DNA here is from genome assembly GCF_047716275.1 of Strix uralensis. NCBI lineage: Eukaryota > Metazoa > Chordata > Aves > Strigiformes > Strigidae > Strix > Strix uralensis. The sequence continues at coordinate 22,427,849 of NC_133972.1, read as the reverse complement.
ACAGCGAGGTTTCTTAAATCTAGCAAAACCTTAAATTCTTCCCTAGCTAAAACTTGATATAGGACGTCAGCGGCTGCTTTTTGAATCCCTTCCCAAAAACCTCTGCTGAAGATTATCCCTTCTGGGAAGAAAGGACAGGCTGTGAAGGTACTATGGGCAACTTATGACTGTAGGAATAGCAGTGTTGATCTTTGTAATCAGCTACTTCTTGATCTCTTTTCTCATGGAGCAGCCATTGTTCTGACATTCTGTATATTCCAGACATCTGTGGTCCTCCCATCCCCCAAAGTATGCAAGTGGTGAATGGAAAGAGGCTGGGCTGGTATGCTGAGGTCGATGGACGGAAATCAAGGAGGGGTTTTGGTAAAACTGGATCTTTATGTGCTGAGACTATAGTAAAGGCGAAGACGAGAAAACTACCTGAAAGAGTATTGGGGTTTTCTTGATATTAAGTTTAGACACACCAGAGAGTGACTTACCAGTTACGATTTTGCATCTGAATGACAAAAAGGTACTGCTGCAAGGCTTTAAAACAGCACAAAGGGCGAAATTTACTGGTGTTTATTGGGCCAAGTTATAATGGGAATTTCAGTAACTGACAATCCGGGAACCTAATGATAATCTTGCACTTTTAATAAAAAGGTGCTGACAGCTGCAGGTATGTGGCCACTGTGTCGATTTCCTAATGGTTGGTATTGTTGAAAATGAGACTACTTAGATGTTCAGGCAAGGCTTCAAGTCTCTCTAAATTCAGCCATTCAGTATAAAATCATATCGAGTGTCTTGTCGTTCTGGGGTTGTTCTAAAGAAGTGTCATATTTGCTTGGCTATTAGTTCAGTATTTTCTGTTCAGGTATAATTTGATATGCGTGGGAACGTTCATGTTGGTCTGCATGGCTGATCATTTTGAAGTGTCTAGGGGAGAAATAAGTAAAAACATGTTGATGGAAAGGACTGTGCAATGCACAATAGCTTCTAAAAGCAAGGATTTAATACAAAGTAAAGCTTGATTGAAAAAGTCAGTTTGTCCAATGTTGTGTTACAGCCTTAGTAAAACGAGCTTCCTTTTTCTTGCCTGAGCAATAAATAGGCTGGGCTTCTTGCCTGATGTATAGTCTCCTGTGAACACTGGCGTTTTGCTGTGACTACCTGGTGTGTCAGTAACTGACTTATCAAATCTTGGCCATGAAACCTCGCTGCCCTTCAGGTTTCTTTGTGAAACTGTTGGTCTTTCATGATTAACATCACCAAAAACTCAAGTTTAACTCTGCAGAACATAATACTTCAGAAAGTTAATTCAGATGTAAAGGCAAGTTAGTACTGGTGGCCTTCTAAACTAATTTTGTGCTATTTTGAGGGGTAGAAAGGGAAGTAGCAAGAATGGGTCAGGAAACATGGCTATTCTAAGTTTCAGTCTTATAAACTGAAGTCTGAATGTACAGTCTGAAACTCCTGGGTAAGGATGTTTCCACAAAATATTGTTTAGTAGGCAGACTGGTGTGCAAATACAGCAGTAATCAAACTCACTCATGTTAATTCGTAGTTAAAGCTGGTAATGCAGGGGTTGTGGTGATCATGCAGTTGCCTGCAGCAAAACGTGTTCTGTGACTCTGATAGACTGCATACCATGGCAGGAAAATCAGGACTGACCTTACTTATCTTGAATATCGTACTTCACAAAGCCTGATAAAACTTTGTGAGGAGCTGTGCAGGCGGTTGGGACTTGCTCTTGGGTCCTCACAGCACACGTCTGCAAGCTCTTGAGTCCTCCTCCTTGCTGGGTGACTGTGTGGTAACTTAGAAATGGCACCGCATTAACTTGCAAAATTCTGCAAACTCCTTGGCAGTCAGTATTGCTTGTGACTTTTCTTGTCTCTTTAGATAAAACGATTATCCTGGTCAGATGGGCAGGGCAGTATTGTTGACTTTCTAGTTCAGCATTGGAAAACTTGTTTTGGGCTTCTTTGATGTTATGCACCAACTGAATTGGTTAGACTTGCCAACACAAGGTAGCCTGACAGTGGTTAGCTTTTAATATCCAATTCTGGCACTTGATTCCAAGGTAAAACTAGCTGTAGTATGGGATCAGGGTTTAGCCCAAGAGGGTAATGTCTTAATATGCTAGTGTTGTGTTGCCTCTCCTGAGAAGAAAGGAGCTAGGAAAGTTTTTTGCACTGACAAGTAACTTCAAGTGCAAGGGGTAGAACTAATGGAAGTCTTATTCTGCAATTTTTGTTGTCTGGAACACCAAACTGACAAGGTGAGCAGGTGAAATGTGTAGCTCAACCTGCCCTCACGAATCTATTAACTTGATTTGATGTGAAAGCAAATGTGTTCTATGCTTCTGTTGGCTTTGGGAAGCATGGGTGCAGACATTGCTTTACAGCTTTTGTTACAGAAGAACTTTTTGTTAATGTTCCAGTTTGCTTTAGGAAATGAGGTACACTGGCTGGATTAGTATTGCAGAAGTAAAGTACTTGCTGTATTACTCAATGCTAAATCAACTCTGGAGCCTTGTTTAAGGAATAAATTACCTTAAAGGTTGAAAGAGTTAATCTAGCATTCTAGGTCGCTGCTTTTAAAAAGGTAGTATGAGCTAGCTGGATCTTACTGGAGTTGGCAAATGCACAGTGTGCACTGTAAGTATATTTTCTGGAACTAGCATTTCTAGGTTGACTTACTGTGCTAAATAACTTGTATAAATTGGAGTGGAGAAGTTTGCCAACTCTGCAGCAACTGTAGCACATAGTTCTGTATTGTCCTGGCAACAATTCAGGTGCCCTCCAGTGGCCAGAAACCTTAACATCCTAAAGGTGCTGATAAATGCTGTTGCCTTGTCAGTTTGCCTTAATTAAAAGTGAGTTGAAGAAACATCTTACAGTGTCAGGCTTCATTAGCATGTTTGTTGCTTAAACAGTACTTTTTGGAGTGTTGGTATGCCTTATTGTAAATACATAGTTATTCTGACAGACAAGCAAAGGCAGCCACTTTCAGATTCATAAATATTTCATTAGTGTCAGTTATGACTAATCACTCTGGTTTCTTAAACCATGGAGATTAATGTTTAGCATCCATGTTAGCGGCTGGCTACATGGTTGCAGCCTGAGAAGAAACTAGGTTATGGTTAGATACTTCTTGGTTTGGAAGGGAGGTTGTTTGCAAAATTGTTGCAGTAGAGTGGAAGTGAATGTTTTAAGTTCTAGCCAGGCAGGTGGGAAAGATACTTCTGTAATACAGTGGCTGTCAACCTTCTTGTTAGTGATGTATGCCATCATGATAAATGATTGCAGAACCATTAAGTATCTCTTTGAAACTCAAAACTAAATGGGCAGGAAGCTTGAGGACTGGCAGTAGTTTGTTGCTGAGTTTTAGTGTGAAATGAAACGTATAATATTTGTCGAAGTTCTCGTAGGTTATCTTTAAATGGTCATGATGGCAGCTTTTTTGTATGTGGGTGGCTAGGTAAGACTAAAGAATGATGTTTTGATCCTGCCTACTGTCATCTGCTACAGACATCTTACTCAAAGATGTCCAAAAGCTACGAATCGGTGCAAGTTTTAGGACAGTACTGCTGGCAGACTGAACCTTAGATAGAAACACTAGCTCATCCCTGAGAAAGGCAGGAGGAGTATGCATAATGTAAATACCTATCTATGTCCTGCGAGTACGAGGGGGTAACTTTCTAAGCTGTGATAATAAAACTGCTCTTAATGTTTTGCCCATCCATGAAGATATTCAAACATAATGAATGCTGGGTGAAACCCTAACTGGAAATGCTTACGACCAAAAGATCTCAGAGTAAATCCATTGCTGAACAGAAATGAGTTAGTAACTGTTTTGAGGTTACTTGCATGAGTTGGTGGTTAGTTGGTCAAAACAATTAAGACATAAGAGTAATTGAGTTGATAATGTCTTTATGAACCTAATGGAAGTTCATAAACTTGAAACTGTCATACCAGTCCTTTAATACAGAGCTGCAAACTGCTGTCAAAGGGTTGATATGTACATTATGTGGAGACAATTATTACTTTTGTTCGCAAGTTGGATGTGTAACACCTGATTAGTGGTTGAAGCAGTTCCTCACATATCTTAAATGTAAAGATTATCATCATCTCCTCTCTTGGACAGTGAAGAAGGATACATAGGTACTTGGAGCCAGTCTTGACGACTGAAGTGATAGATTTTGCAAGTGTTGCAGTACACTTGCCAGCTCTCTTAAGCCATTACTCTCAAACATGATCTGATAATTTCTGTCAGCTTGAGCACAGCTGCTGCTTATAGCTCTTGGAAATAACCAGAGATTTCTATAGAGGACAAACAAATACGCAGTGCAGAAAGTGTAGCTCTCCTTGAGAAGATCCCTTTGTTTTATTTGCAGAGCTTGTTAGAAGCTGCTGGTTTACTTGCCCATGACTTTGAATGTAAAGGATTGTGTTGACAGACCTCCTGCAACTCCTCAATGTTTTTCTAAGTCAAGGGCAAAATAATTGTGCTGTGGATCCAAAGACTTTAACTTCTCTGAAGTGACAAGATCCAGTGCTGTGAGATTTCAGCTACTACAGTGTAAGTATGCTCTTAAGTACGGGACTATGTGAAAAGGTGTTGTATGTCCAGCCTTAGGCTCTGGCCAGCATCAAACAAAATTCTGTAGGGCACTACAGACAGCTTAAAGAAATTATGGTGGTAGGTAACTGCTCCCAAGTACCTTTTACCTTTTGACTTCTCTAGGTGTCCTATCAGTATGTAATTTCCACCAAAGTTTCTCTAAAATGTCTGTCCTAAAGAGTGGAGTACTGTGCATCAAAGGTATTAACCTTTATATGATATTGACAGCTTCATTTTTGGGGAGGCTTCCTGTCAGGTTCTAAAGTTTGAAAGCTCATCTCTTAGAATGATCATGCAGATCAGTGCCTAGGTGAACTTTACTTGTTCTGAATTGCCCTGCAGGTTCGCAACGTTTTATAGGTCAGTTATCCAGTATTTGATGGCTGGCAGTGGCTCTTGGACCGATGTCAACTGTTGCTTTATTGAAACTTTTAATGGGTTGTTTTTAAAAGGGCACTTAAACCTTAGTACCTGTGAAGACCCTGACTAATTGCACAAGCTGTTCGTGCCTAAATGCTGTGTTAGTTGCTCAAAGCACTGTGTGTGTGATGCTCAATGCCTGCAGCCGAAAGATATCCCATCTGGCAGTGAAAGCTCACCAAGTCTTTCTGATACATTCTGTTACCCGAACTTTTGGTCAGTGGCTAAAGTTGCTGTTCAGTGATCGATTAAAACTACTTATGTTCTGGGTGGCGTTCTGAGTTTAGTGTGAGCAAACCGAAACGTGGCTGTTGCTACACTTACATTATAGTCTCAGCTGCACTTGAAACTTAATGAGTTGTCACAGTTGATCATTTGGCAAGCTGGCTAGGAAGTGTGATTCTTTACTAGCCTGCTGTCCCATTTGGGAGGAAGGGGAGGGTAAAACATGTGGGTGTCCTGTAGTATCAGGACACTCTGTAGTGCTCCAATCCTAATGGAAGTGAAGTGTGGTAGAATGTAGCTTTACAGCTGTGTTGTAAAGTTCTTGTGGCCCCTTTCCCTCCCCTCTGCCATGTGTGCTTAAGGCTGCATGGATTCAAAGATGAGCCTTGAATTTTCTGACCTTATAACCCAAGTCTTTCCTTCGCTAGACATTGTTTTGAGGAATAAATCTGCTTTTAATCCAGCTAACCCAATGCTTAAGTCTAGTCAAGACTACCAGATGCCTGCACTTCAGTTCCATTAAGCAGTTGTAATCAACTTAGAGAAGTCTAGCAAGAACAGAAATATTTGCATGCTGTTTGCTTTAGGTAATGAGCATGTGAATAGAAACTCTGCTCTGTGCTCTTAATTGGTCTTAGATTGCTGAGATGACTGAAAATAGACAGGCATAACACTTTATTTTGTGATGTGGCATCAAGTGAACTCTTACAAAAAAACCTTACAAAAGCTCGTGTAGGAAGGCTTTTCTGCCTTGGTTATGGACAGGAATTTTTAGATAATTTAGAACAATTGATTTAATAACAAACTGGGATGCCTGAAGGATAAAAGAAATAATAAAATAGGAATGAAGCAGCAAAAAACAGTGGCTAAAAGCAGAGGTAACTTGGAGTGAACATTGGCAGATCTGTGTGTGCTGTCAAATACCCCTCTTCCGCTTTAATTTTGTGGATTATCTGAACTAGTTTGTTGCCTCTTTCAGGGTGTATTATTTAAAGCTTGGAAGTTGCAACCTGTTAGCCTTTGAGGTCAGTAAAGCAGATACTGTTCAGGCCTCTTAATTTCCTAGTGTTTGATAGGGGAAACGGATCTTAGACTTTCAGGTCTTGTTAAAAGATTTTTCCAGAACAACTTAAGACTGTTGTATATTCTGGGTTCAGAGTCGAACTTATTGTGATCTGATTATCTAAATCTAAAAATAGAACATATTGCTGTTTGCAAGACATCTTGTACCTTTCTGCAGGCACCAGTAGAATGCATTGTCTGAAGTATTTGGTCTTGGATAAATTTGAGTTCGATGGATTACATAGGATATTGAGTTTATCACTGAAGTGAAGTATTCTTGCTTTAGTGGTTGGAGGGAATGATGTTAAGCAAATGTTGCTTGAAGAAATGACCAGAGCAGTTGTCATGAGTTAAAAGTTTACAAATGAGTTTGTTCTGTTGCAGTCTAGGATCAGAAGCTGGATTTCAGCTTGGGTTTGTGGTGTGGTGTGCAGGTTGAGATTACTGGTAGCTCTTTGTTTTTAGTAGAACTACTGAAATAGTTGGTTTGCTGTATCTTGGAACAACACTGAAATATAGTAGTGCTGCTCTATCTCTTGCCATGGCCTTTCTTTTGAGGTGGTAGTGAAGGCTACAGATGAGTGTTTCTATCATCTAACCCAAAAGAAGATAGAAATGCTTAAGCTGTGGAAACCCATGGGTCTTTTTCCTTTTAGAGTTGGCTGTATGCTTTGACTTGTTTCCTTTTGATGTTACATACTGTATAAGTTACTTCCATTTTCTTAGGATATCTTCAGATGGCCTATGACAAGATATTTTTACCCAGCATTAAATATCAGCCTGCTGAAACCAGAAGGAAGCCTGACATTAATATGAAAAACATGAAGTTTTACATTCTGATTCCTGGTATAGATAAGGTGAACCCTAACTTTACTGTCTCTAAAAATATCCAAGTGGCCCATTGCTTTGTTTAATGTGATAACTTACAGCCCTAAAGCAATATTTGAGAGCCAGTTTTCAATGAGTTTCATAGTAGTCTTTGTCCATCCAGGTCCTTAAACTGCTGGTGTCAGGAGGGATTTGAAAAATTGAATTTCTTAATCCAGAAGTCACTGCTGGTGAGTGACTAATTTCACAATAATCAAGGCCCTCTAATGCTTGCATAGAACTTCAAAATAATCTCCATTCACTGCATACAGCTGTTCCTTTCAGAGTGGGCAAGGTGACAGAACTGCAAATGCTGCTACTTTAGACAGAATATGGGAATGCTGCGCAGTACTTGCTTTGTGGATATGGAATGTATTTAAGGAAAACTGTTGTATGTAATCCTGTGTAGTACCTCTGTACAAGAAGAATTAAAAATTTTTAAAATGTAAGTCTTCAGAGTGAAACTCAAGCATGTTATCTGTTCCTACTTTGAAATAAAGTATCTTCTGTTCATTGTGTAAGAAAAATCGTAAACACCAACTGTCATTCCTACAGCAAGCTTTTAAAATCCCTTAACACACAACACAAACTGGACTTTCAGGACTTCTTACCAATCTTACAGAACCATTTGATACATGAAGGGCCTTCAAAATTATGTACAATTTACACCAGAGCTCAGTAGAAGCCAGATAAAAATCCTCAAAGTTAAGTTTTGGAATATCTGGGAGGATATGGGAGAAGAGGACTTTATCCCCATTTGGATAAGGAATAATTAGAAGTTATACAGAAGATTTCTGTTGGTAAAAATTCTTGAACTTGTTTAACCTTTGAAGATACAAAATGAAAGTTTCCTAAATTGAGACCTACGAGGCAAATGACAATCATTTTAACTTCCCAGGTTATCTTGCTTTGTAATCCAAAAGTTAGAATTATTTAAGTTAGAAATTGAATGCAAATACCCTGGATCATTACTCTTCACAAGTACCATCCTTATTTTCATCTGTGGATAGGCAATCTATAAATCAGTTCTTATAGGTCACCTGTAACTTCTCCTTACTTTCTATCATATTGTAGCTGCCACATTTTCTTCAGCTAGACTAAGACTTTTGACTTTTCTTTTTTTAAAAAAAATAGGCAGGTATAAACTGATTCTAAGCTTCCATCTTTGAAGGAAGAAAAATAACTCTGCTTCTTTTAGGCTTCCTGTTAATCAGTTTAGTGCTCCTAATGAATATAAAAGTGACTATCTCAGTTAGATCATGTCTTCATAAGACTAAAAGCAGTAGAAGTAGCTTTGCCTGTTGCCAGAGTGCTTATATCTGTGGGGTAGGTTAGACCAAAGATTGCTTAAGGAGACAGGTCAGCCACTCATGCCTGACAGAACTTGTATACCATGAAAGCTTCTTTGAAGTTTCCATTATTGGTATTGTCTTACTTAAGATGATTCCCCCTCACTGCACCACCACCACCCCCCACTGCTTCCTTTTCTAGAAAAGAGTAGCAACTTCCAGGATAAGATCAAAGGATTTTTTTAAAATTTAAAAATCCTTAATTGAATGTATTTCCCACAACCTCCAATTGGAAACTAAGGTTAATTAGGAAGCTTCTTCTACATTAAGTTGTTCCTGTGACCCAAGAACAGAGATAGGAGTACTGTAGTTATCTGGTGTTATTAGTTGTGGGACTGGTGTTGCCTGTATATTTTGGCTACTGACTCTTCGTAAAGCAGATACACCAGCAGCATCACTGGCAGGCAGTTGCCCGAAACAAGACCAATTATAAAACTAGACCCAAAGAGTGCTTCCAGTACCACCTTGGTTGCAGTAACTTTGGAGCACAGGGAGAAAATTTATTTTCCCAGTACATGTACTTCTCATCACTTGTATGTAGATGATACGTGTTTTTAACTGCTGTAACTGTCACAAGAAGATTAAGATCTGCTTGTTCTATGTAAGAAAATGTCTCATTTGGCACTGATGGTTAATTTAAAGATGCGGTTGCTTGGCCTGTCCTAGATGAGACAGATGTATGAAGACTTGGTCAGTAGACATGTTCCCTTTAAATAGATCATAATGATTGGATGTATTGGTCTTGATTTCTCATACAGGGTTTAATAACATGCTCCTCTCAAGCAAAAGATTTCTGTAAGACTTGCAGACTTGAAGTTTGACTTGCTTTACAAAGGGGAGGGGATCTGCTTATCAGATCAGTTGGGTGTAATGTGAGTCAATCTTAATGAAGAGATTGTATTAAGGTTAAGGTAGTAATCTTGAAAGAAGATGGACACATTTTTATTTAATGTAAGCTGCAAATATGAGCTGTTTTGGAGGCTAACGAACTGATTTAGCTGACAGTGAAAATGGGTTTATCCTAGATAAACTGCAGCAGAGGTGCAAATGTGCTGTAGTCTTTGTATACCAGGCAGGTAAAACTCAGGTCGATATTCAGCACCCTAGATAGGCTATTCTTATAGTTCTTGTCCTCTGTAAGACAGAGTAGAAGGAAACAATTCATTGTGCTCTGTGTCCTGATGGAGTTTAACTATTTTAGAAAAAAAAAAAAAGGTTTTAGCGAAGCTGTTCAGAATTATTTTTCAGATTTGAGAAGTGCTATAGGCTTGACTTCCTTGGCATGTGTCTAACTCTTCAAAATCAAAAGTTAATACCTAAGTTTTATTCATGATCAAAGTATTCCTTTGAAAACCAAGAAATTTGAATTATCTTCTGTAGTAACTTGAAATTATTAGCTCATAAGCCTGCTGAGCTTGCAGAACTGTTTTTTCTCAGTTTTTTAGAATTCAAATTCAAGGATGGGACTGATGGTACACAATACAGTCTAGCACAATGTCTTGCATTGCTCTTCATTTGAGGAATTTAATACATATTTTTAAAAACCCAATCTCCATTAAAACCCTAGGAAATGAACAGTCCCATAACTCCTGGCAGTACATCCATATGAACTTCTGTATAACGTGACATTTATCAAAATTCAGACTTGACTTCCAAGCACCAGGTAGTCCTTAAGAATAGTGAGGCTTACAGAAGCTTGCTGTTATGCTAAAGTTTGTAAAGTATACTGAGTCTTTCTGGCTCTTCCTGATGTTTAAGGTCTGTATTACTGACCTTGACAATGCAATGTTACTAGCCATGTGTCCTCCAATAAATTTGAACAGGAGCTCGATTTAAAGGAGCTGGTATATGCTTCATGGTTGAAGACTACAAGTTTAATTATCCTAGCAGTTTGTGTTTTGGTGTGGTTTTTTTTTTTCCTTTTGTTTACACTCTGCCACCACTTCACCCCCACCCTGCATGTATTGACCCAGTTTCTGTCAGGAAAATGAACAGCATGAACATTTGTACCTAGGCTGGGGTTGGTGCTCCCTGTGTATGTGTAGCGGTTAACCTTGTCAGTGACACACAGGAAGACAAAGTCCAGCAGCTTGTCTGGACTCAGTTCACACCCTTGTAAAATGAGAAGAGAATGGGAAGGAAAACATGGGAGAATGTTCGGTTATGGAAACCCTAAAACCAAACAGAACGTACCCCTTTTCCCTGGCTACCTTTGGTCTGCAGTTATTTTTAACTCTTAGGATTAAAACCAATTTCCCATCTAAATAAAAAACTGCTCCCTGGAATTACCGGGGGGTTGCAGGTATATGAAATGCAGATTAGGATGTTAGGAACTTGCAGGTGCAGCTACCAGGCTGATCTAAGGTCAGCATTTCAAAGACTGAGTATCTGACTGATGATGCAGTTCTTGACACTTAATCAGTGTTCTTCATTGCTATTTTGTAGATGTTCTTCAGCTTTATTTTGGAATAGTGTTGCAATTCAGTGGCTAGTCTGGTCTGTTGGATTATACCTAATGGTACAGCTACTCTTCTGATCTCTTAAGGCTGCTGAAACAATTGTGTCTGAGTGCAGTTGCTGTAAGCCAGCTGCCCTCATTTGTGCAGAATTCCAACAGTGGAAGGAAATCATAAACATTGTTCCCAAGCCCTATATTGCATATTTGCATCTAAGGTGGTAGTAAACATCTCAAAGCATAGTCAGTGCTCTTGACTGGTTTGACTACCAGTATGTTAACATCAAAACTAGTTTGGTGATCGTTTTTATTAGTAGCATCCTGAGAGGAGGAGAGAGGAGAGGTTACAATCAAAATAATCTTCTTTTGTGCTAAGCATATTGGTAATTGGGTATAGCGGCTAGTTCTTGCCCAGTTCTCTATTGGAAATGTTGCATGTGACTTACACTGAGGGCTACAGGGAGCAAAGATACAATTTTACTTTTGGTGCTATTCTACTTCTTTCTGTTTGGAAGGTGTTAGTAGGGCTGACAAAGTAATGTGCAAGACCTGCAGGGAGCTATCAAGCTTTTGTATAGGCATTTCCTCCAACTCAGCTACCCAGGAGAATTTTTGTATTAATGGTGAACTGACAGCATGATGTAGTTTTTCCTTCCCCTTACCACTGCTACTCCTAAACCCCTAACAGCATGTTGGAAGAATCCAGTGTTCAAGGACTGAAAAAAAAATGTATTGTCAGTGCATCCTCCATGCAGACTGTGAGGAGTAGACTCGGCTAGTTTGTTCCAGGCTGTGGAGTAGGACCAGTTTAGGGACCTAAGTGTTTCCAACTGCACTTACTGCATGTTGTGTTATGTCTTAAATCAGCTCAAGGCCACTTATCTGCTGCAGATGCAGATCTACTGTCCATTTTAAAAGAGCCAGGGAGGGATTGCTGCCAAAAGTTGTGAGGAGTGCAGAGTCAGGACAAACGGCACTGGCATTTGTACAGCAAAGTAACGAGGTTGCTCAGGAGCTGTTGGAGTATCCTGCAGCTGGCTCAGAGACAGTGAAATACAAGATTGCCTCAGAGTTGCCTAACCTATTCAGTGAGACTTTTAAAAAACTGGAGGCCTGTCTTCTGTTTAATTATCATTTTCTAAAAGGTGCTGCTGAAGGAAACTCTTAAACTGGGAAATCTGTCTTTACACAAATATAGCATCAAATGGACTTTGTTCTCCTGACACAGTACTGCAAACCTGTCCTTTAAAGAGATTAGTGGCTTGCCTTTACTTCATTGTCTAGGAATGTTTTGATCAGCATAGCTCTAACACCTAGCGGCACATTGAAAGCTGATTGCTGGAAGAGATGGTTTTGTTCACTGCACTAGTTACCACTACAAATGTTTCTGCTTGGCTAGCTCCCAGAATAGGCTGTCACCAGCTCTGTGTCTGCTGAAAACAATGGTGGACTGTGGGGGGAAGGGGAGTAAATGAAATAAAAGTATGACAGTTTTGAGTGACCCGTTGTGAAGCTGTGGCCTCGAATTTCTCTTTCTGGGTTGTTAGTGAAGAGACAGCTACAGATTTATGGTACAAATACTTCCGTACTGCTTGGTGATATCAAATGGAGGTGTATACTGAAGATTCTGTTAGGGCTTTTGATTGTATTTCAGCCTCCTGCCCCCAATTATCTTGGCTTTCTGTGGAAAAAAAAAGTGAGTTTGGTGACTTAATGTATGCAACTGAAGGAGATCATTTGTTTATAAGGCTAGTTCAATTTTCAGTTTAACTTCAAGGAAAGAGTATTTTGTGTAGGAAGAAACCTTTCTTACGGTACAGGAAAGGAGTAAAGAGGAGGTTCAATTACAATTCTTTAGGTAGTCTTTGTACCACTGAAATAATAGCAGCCTGCCTTAAACAGTCATTTCAGCTTTCCCAATGAAAATATATATTGTAGCCCTGTATCTAGTGGTTTTGCTAGTATTTGTCTTTGAGGTAAATGAGGAAGTCTGATATTTAGCCCTTGTCTTTGTGGCATGTCTAACCTGTGGAATTTAATGTCTGGATGCCATCTTATGCAAGGATAGTGAAGTAAAAAATGGCTTTATCATGGTCAGTCTTCAATTCTTTTCCTCTTGTAGCTTTTAAGTGGAGAATATATCTTACATATAGTCTTCCAGAAAAAGTCTGGGTGACACATCTCATTCTTTTGCATCTCTGTCCATGGGGGTTTGCTAATTAGCATTTGAATATACTCACTGTAGTAATGAAATGGCAAGACGTCAGAAGTCTTAGTTTGCAATTCTGGTGTTCAAATATGAAATCCTGTCTTACTAGCTCTGATTAGTGTTTAATTAAGTTCTTACCTTGCTCTTTTTTAGGGTCTCTGAAAGGTAGCAGGAAAGAGTTCTGGGAGCACAAGAAGGACCATGGCAACCCAAGGTATATAGCGCATTACAATTCCTGTTACTAGAATCTAGTAGTTCTAGTAAAGAGCAGTTAAACTGGCTCCTTACTCCACTTTTTTAACCTTAAGTCACTTGAATAATGTCTGCTCTGCTACAGTCATTAATACTTTACACTGGAACTCAAACCTGCAAACGAGTTTGTCATTGTAAACATTTTGGGTCCCCTGAGTACAGTCAAGTACCTAATCATTGTATGTGGAAAGGGGAGCCTTTAAGCAGTAGACTAAAATGGTCACAGTAGTGGTGATTGCTCTGCCTGTTGGTTGGGTTTATAGATGTCTGCACTGGTTTGACATAAAGCCTCCATTTAAAACTGCTGTCTCACTTGCAGTGATACCTCTGCTGGGTTGAGGTAGTTGTTTATAACAGTTTATTTTTGTTTAAAATCTGTGTCATCTCTCGAAGGATTAATGCATGCTGGAGTAATTGAACTGAATTGTTCAACAACGATTTCTTACAGCTGACTTGATGGAGTTGGATATGGCAATGGAGCCAGACAGAAAAGCAGCAGTCAGTCATTGGCAGCAGCAGTCATACCTGGACTCTGGTATCCATTCCGGTGCCACAACAACTGCTCCCTCCTTGAGTGGCAAGGGAAATCCTGAAGAGGAAGATGTGGACACGACACAAGTGCTGTACGAGTGGGAGCAGGGCTTCTCTCAGTCCTTTACCCAGGAGCAAGTTGCTGGTAAGGCCTTTTCTATTACATCGGTTTGCTTAACAATACAGAAACCTAAATACTGAGTACCAGTCTAGAAGATGAGCTTTTTATTCCTAGTTCGAGGTAACGATTTGACCTTGTTTTTCAGACATTGATGGCCAGTATGCAATGACTAGAGCTCAGAGAGTGCGTGCAGCTATGTTCCCTGAAACACTGGATGAAGGAATGCAAATCCCATCCACGCAGTTTGATGCTGCTCATCCAACTAATGTGCAACGCCTGGCTGAGCCATCCCAGATGTTAAAACATGCTGTTGTTAATTTGATAAACTACCAAGATGATGCTGAACTTGCAACTCGTGCAATCCCAGAACTGACCAAACTGTTGAATGATGAGGACCAGGTAAGCATTTTCTTTGTCTCGGTGTAGCTTGCTTGTGGGGCTTCTTCAATGACCTTAAAACTAAAAGCTTTCTTCAAATATTTCTCTAGGTGGTGGTGAACAAGGCTGCAGTTATGGTTCATCAGTTATCCAAAAAGGAAGCGTCTCGCCATGCTATTATGAGATCTCCCCAAATGGTATCTGCTATTGTACGTACCATGCAAAATACAAATGATGTGGAAACAGCCCGTTGTACTGCAGGTACACTACACAATCTCTCGCATCACCGTGAAGGCTTGTTGGCAATCTTCAAATCAGGAGGCATCCCTGCTTTGGTTAAAATGCTTGGGTATGTGGACTACTAGGATGGTACTTGTGTTTTTCAGTTGGCACTGGTAGGTGCAGGTACTCATGAGGTTTTTTTTCTTTCTGTAGGTCCCCAGTGGACTCTGTGCTGTTCTATGCTATTACAACTCTTCACAATCTCCTGTTACATCAGGAAGGAGCCAAAATGGCTGTCCGTCTAGCTGGTGGGCTGCAGAAAATGGTTGCCTTGCTGAACAAGACGAACGTCAAATTCTTGGCCATCACAACGGACTGCCTTCAGATTTTAGCATATGGCAATCAAGAAAGTAAGGTAAGTGCCTCTGCTATTTCAGCACTTAAAACAAGCAAGCCTGCTGTGAATGACCTAACAGTTCCTGTGTACTGACCTTCTTATTCTGAATCTTCAGCTGGTTGGGCTTTTGCCAGTCAGTCCTGACCCTGCAAGAGGTGAGGGACGCAAAATTACTTTGCAGAAATGCAGTCATGCTTATAGTGAGACTGCAAAACTTGCAGACTGCACCAGCTGATGTGAACAGTTTTTTAGAGAGCTGCAACTATGATGTGTGTAAGCCAGCAACAATTACTGCCTACTGACATGCGCAGGAAGTGACAATGTTATCTTTGCTGTCTCACAGCTGATTATTCTGGCAAGTGGTGGACCCCAGGCTCTAGTAAACATAATGAGGACCTATACCTATGAGAAACTATTGTGGACCACAAGTAGGGTGCTGAAGGTGTTGTCAGTCTGCTCCAGCAACAAACCCGCTATTGTTGAGGCTGGTAAGTACCTTGTACCCATGATAACTTAAAAAGCTAGACAGTGCTTCAGGATCAGTACATTCCACACAAGAACAGAAACTGCCAGCATCAAAAATGGAATTTGGGTCAGTTCTTCAGTCCGTAGCTAGTTTATATACAGAAATATAAAAGGCAGTCTGTTTTAAGTAAGTCTACTGTGTTGATAGCTGGGTGGCGTAGTGGCTGAGCATTGTCAGAATGGTCCCCTTAGAATACTCATACATTTAAAAGGCCCAGTGTCACAAAGAGGATCTCAGTGTTTTTTTCTCTGGGATGAAGGGTTAGGGCCTAGCCATATTATGATACTAATGCCAAGAAAGATCCAGAAGCTTGTGAGATACGCACTAGGACTTAGGGGAGGAGAAGGATGCAACTGTTCGCAAGATGAGCGTCTGAGTAATGGTGTCAAATCTGTACCGTCTTCTAGGTGGGATGCAAGCTCTGGGACTCCACCTCACAGATCCAAGCCAGCGTCTTGTCCAGAACTGTCTCTGGACTCTGAGAAATCTGTCAGATGCTGCAACAAAGCAGGTAAATGGCTCTTCTAAGGGATCAGGATCAAAAGCCAACACAGTGGAAGAGGAGAGAGACTAAATTTTTCTTCCCTCCTTTTTTGCAGGAGGGCATGGAGGGCCTTCTAGGAACTCTTGTTCAGCTTCTAGGATCAGATGATATTAATGTTGTGACTTGTGCTGCTGGCATCCTTTCTAACCTTACCTGCAACAATTACAAGAACAAGATGATGGTGTGCCAGGTTGGTGGCATTGAGGCTCTTGTGCGCACAGTTCTTCGGGCTGGAGACAGGGAAGACATCACAGAACCTGCTATTTGTGCGCTCCGTCACCTCACCAGCAGACATCAAGAAGCTGAGATGGCTCAAAATGCAGTACGTCTCCATTACGGACTCCCAGTGGTGGTTAAACTCTTGCACCCACCGTCACACTGGCCTTTGATCAAGGTAGGGAATAGTTAACAACTTCCAGTGCTGAAAACTGGTGCTTTTTTTTTAATGTAGCTTTAACTGTGAAAAATACTTTCCAAGGTGTTGAGGAAAGTAATTTGACTGATGGGAAAGTTGCTTCAATTGAGGAACTTCATGTTGTTTCTTAGAGATTTAAGCATTTGGGATCAACTGATTAAAAAAAGAAATTGCTAACAGCGAGCCCGCCAGTGACGCTCTCTTACTCCCCACCCCCTTCCTTAACTGCAGGCTACCGTTGGTTTGATCCGTAACCTGGCGCTCTGTCCTGCAAACCATGCCCCGCTGCGCGAGCAGGGGGCTATTCCAAGGCTAGTTCAGTTGCTGGTTAGAGCACATCAGGATACCCAGCGACGTACTTCTATGGGTGGAACACAACAGCAGTTTGTGGTAAGTGGCCACCACAAACTGAAGTTACGTGTAAAACTCGCCTCTCAAACTCCTTGTTTTGTCAGTGTGCCTCAGCCATGTGTTGTTAGGTCTAAGTAGCTGTTGTCCTACCATTTGCTCTAATTCATGTTACTCTCTTGGCGTGCCGATAATTCTGTCTTGGCAGACCTGCAAGTTTTCCTTAAGTAAACAAGAATGCCAGAACTTCAGTTCTTATTTTACTCAGAACCTCTTGAGCATTTAATTCTGACTGATCTAGATCACAGAAATGCTGTTTTTGCCTACCCTGGCAAGGCAGGTAGTTCTCTACCAGGAAACCAGAACTGCCTCATCCTTCTCTCAAGTATGGCTTTAAGAATGCTATCACAGTTTATTGTGTATTTTCAAGGGTGCTTAGAGCTGTAAAAGTACTGGGCAGTTGTACAGACTCCATACTTGTTACCTGTTTAGGTACCAGGTCAGCATGGCAAGATCAGTCTTGATTTTTTTTCCCCGTTAAACACATCAATAGAGGGGAAGTCGCCTTAGCATGGGCAAGTGGAAGCAGCAGTACCTACTAGTACAGGAGCGTAGGTAATACTTGCAGAGGCAGGAGGGGGCCTCTTCGTTACTGATAGCTACTGTTTCATACTTAGTGAACTGCCAAGCTACTCCAGCTTGGGGGAGAAGAGCTGGTGTTGTCAGCCATGAAGTTCATAATGAACCGAAATAAAAATGAGAACAGGGGGAGGAGTTCCACTGAGATGCTTCACTTACTGAATTTAGTTGGATAAACCGGGCCGACGCCTGGCAGGGATGTTAAGTTTGAAGGCCAGCAGCAGATAGTGGCTATGAGCTCTGCTGGGGGAAGGGGGCACAATGTGGGGGACAAGTTTGGTTGATTTGTTGACAGGGTGAACAGCTTTTTGACGGTCATTTTAGAAGACAGCACACAACATCTCAAGTTCCAAAAATGCTTTTTCTTTCCCTAACTAGGAGGGCGTGCGTATGGAAGAAATTGTCGAGGGCTGCACTGGAGCCCTGCATATTCTTGCACGTGATGTTCATAATCGAATCGTAATCAGGGGTCTAAATACCATTCCACTATTTGTGCAGGTAAGAGCAAGCTCAAGACAGTGCTGTGGTACGTACCAGGAAAACGGCTCCTGTGCTTCCTTGGTAGCACTGGTAACTAAGATTGTGGTGAAGAGCTTGTTTCAATAGAAGAGCTAAAGAAACCCTTGTGTTTTGGTTGCAGTTGTTGTACTCTCCCATTGAGAATATCCAGAGAGTAGCTGCAGGTGTACTTTGTGAACTGGCTCAAGACAAGGAAGCAGCTGAAGCAATTGAAGCTGAAGGTGCAACTGCCCCTTTAACAGAACTGCTTCATTCTAGGAATGAGGGTGTTGGTGAGTGAACTTAAAAGACAGGTTTTGTACTCGTCTTAGAAAAGTTGCTGTAATACGCAACCTCTACTAAAATCACTCTTTCCTTTTGATAGCAACATACGCAGCTGCAGTGCTGTTCAGAATGTCTGAGGACAAACCACAAGACTATAAGAAGCGGCTTTCGGTTGAATTGACGAGCTCTCTGTTCCGGACTGAGCCAATGGCTTGGAACGAGGTGAGTTGTGTCTCCTGTATTAATGGTTCCTTGGGGAGACCTTATGTCCAAGTCCTCCCCTCCTTCCAGTAGTGAAGTGTAGATGCCATCAGGGATACAGGTCCAGCTTTAGACATAGCTGTGCCTTCTTTACCCTCTCTGCATGTTGAGGTTCAGTGAGCCTGTGGCAAGCAGCCTTAGAGCTGCTTCTTCCCTTGCAGATAGGAGGAGACCGTTCTTTACTGCTGCTAAAGTTTATAATTCTCATTATGTTTGTTAGTGTGCAAAGCTGTATAGAAGGACTTTGTACATTTCTGTGCTGCTTGTCAGAACCTAATGAACTCTGAATGCGAAAATGGAGGCATGAGTGGTACGAGGGAAGCATAAACGTAAAACACAGACTGTGAGGCTTCTATCGAGCATAGGATGTAGGACTAATGATCTTGGGTTGGGGTGCAACTTGTGCTCTCCTTAAAATTGAGCTTTCAGACTTGAATATGTTTGCAGGCTGATTTTATCACACATTGCCTTTTTTCATGCTTAAAGGGGCTACACAGTGATTTGAGACTGAAAACAATCTGTGTGCATGGGGTAGAGGGAAGGTTTCACTAAGTGGCTGTCTTCCCCCAGATTCTTAAGATTCAGGAGCCTAGCTTGTCTTATCTTGTATGTACATACTAAATAAAGGACAGTAGCCCTTGATTTGTACTATTTCAATGCTTACTTTTCTGTTTTCCTGAAATCTGTATCTACCACAGTAATGTGGGGAAAAAAGAAAAAGTTAAAATGGAGTATCTTTTTGAGATTGGAGTTAGGCAATTGCACTACAGAGAGGTGCTTACTTCTGTAATGGGACGAAGTGGGAGAGGTCCCTTCAGAACTCCTAAAAGCTCTGTTGCTGGCTCGGGAGTCTCCGAACAGCTGACGTGCAGGAGGTGGGCAGGTGTACCTGCGGAGGAGTGTGCCTAGACCCGCCACGTCTTTCTCATTCCCAAACAGAGCCCTCTTTCCAGTGATCTCTGGATTCCTGTACCTCAGTCTGGCTGTTACTGGATGCAGATGCTTAGATAAAAAGGTGCTTCACGTTCACAGAAGTACCATGCTGCAGCGCTCACTGCAGAACTGTTGCTAAAAAGGGATCTGGGGCAAGCTTCAAAACTTTTTAACCTCAGAATTACTAGTGCTGGCCCAAAGACCTGATGTTAAAACTGTTTTGTAACTTTTTGTGTACGTCTAGACAGCAGACCTCGGACTTGATATTGGTGCCCAGGGAGAACCTCTTGGATACCGCCCAGATGGTATGTCTCTTCTGTTCCCCTTGACTAAAGTTGGATGAAGTCAAGTCATAGATTTTAAAGGAGAACTGCAAATGAGTGAAGAGTGAATTACTCTTCAGCAAGGTATTGCAAATGGACAGGCAGATGGGGAACTGCCAGTTCAAATAACCAGTTTCTGCAACACCAGTGGCAGCACTGAAATGGGAGCTGCCTGAACGTGCAGAACTGGTGTCTCTTGTCTGAGCCTTTGTGGGAGAATCTCCCGCTGAGCTGTTGTTTCCAGAAATCTTTAACATTCTTTACAAATGGACTTGACAATTCCAATAGCACAGTTTTTCTTTAAAACAAAAAAGCTGGTATTGAATGTATTAGTCTGTAAGTGTCTATAGACTTGAACGCAAGCCTATCCCTAAGGATTCTAAGCTATTTTTGACTAGTCTTTCAGAAGCAAGTCTACAGTCTTGGAGCCTGGTTTTGCTGCAGTATTGTTGAATTTTAGAACTGTTGATTGTGCAGACTAATGGCTTGGCTGGAATCTGCTCGTGCTTCTGACTGCAGTGTGCTTTGTCTGCAGAATCATACTGGAAGGCTGTTTCGAACAATGGAATAGCCATTAAGGGCAGGCAACAGATTGTTTTGAACTTGGCTGAACTAGAAAAAAGTTAGATGGCTACCAAGATCTTCTCACACACTGATACTTGCAGCTTCTGATGCATCTAACATCTGTTAACATTATGCTTTTTTTCCCTCTGCCACCTTTAACTTTCTTAGATCCTAGCTACCGTTCTTTCCACTCTGGCGGATACGGTCAGGATGCCTTGGGTATGGACCCTATGATGGAACATGAAATGGGTGGCCACCACCCTGGTGCTGACTACCCAGTTGATGGTCTGCCAGATCTTGGCCATGCCCAGGACCTTATGGATGGGCTGCCTCCAGGTGACAGTAATCAGTTGGCCTGGTTCGATACTGACCTGTAAATCATCCTTTAGGTAAGAAGCTCCAACCTTGAATTTACAAACAAAAGAAAAAGAGAAAAACAGGTGACTGGACTGAGGACTTGGTTGGCAGGGAGGGATTGGCTCCTTTGGGTCCCAGTGTGCCAGAAGAGTGAATAAACGCTCTGGAAACACGCGATCAGTACACTCCAAACTGACTTCTGCCGTGAAGTGTGGAAGTAATTAACTGTAATGTCTTGTGCACTGGCTTCACGCAGTCTTAATGTGTGAAATCAGCCCTTTACTTGGGAACGCTGACACCTGGTTTTTTTTCTCTTTGCAGCTGTATCATCTGAATGAACTTGCATTGATTGGCCTGTAGAGTTGCTGAGAGGGCTCGAGGGGTGGGCTAGTATCTCAGAAAGTGCCTGACACACTAACCAAGCTGAGTTTCCTATGGGAACAATTGAAGTAAACTTTTTGTTCTGGTCCTTTTTGGTCGAGGAGTAATAATACAAATGGATTTTGGGAGTGATTCAAGAAACGAAGAATGCACAAGAATGAATTGCAAGATGGAATTTATCAAACCCTAGCCTTGCTTGTTAAAAATTTATTATTTTTTTTAAATCTCTGTAATGGTACTGACCTTGCTTGCTTTGGAAGTAGCCTTTCTTTTCGCAGTAATTGTTGTTAGTTTTTTTTAAAGTCTCTCGTAGTATTAAGTTATAGTGAATATGCTACAGCAGTTTCTAATTTTTAAGGATTGAGTAAAGGTGTAGAACACTAATTCATAATCGCTCTAACTGTATTCTGAATAAAGTGTAACATTGTGTAGCCTTTTTGTATAAAAAACTAGACAAATAGAAATGGTCCAATTAGTTTCCTTTTTAATATGCTTAAAATAAGCAGGTGGATCTATTTCATGTTTTTGATCAAAAACTTTATCTGGGATATGTCTGGGTAGGGGCCAGTAAGAACTGTTTATTTGGAACCTTGTATTGGACAGTTTACCAGTTGCCTTTTATCCCAAAGTTATTGTAGCCTGCTGTGATACAGATGCTTCATGAGAAAAATGCAGTTATAAAATGGTTCAAAATTAAAGTAAAATTTTAATTCACTCTGTGTCAGATTATTTCAGATCATAAAGTGGAGTTGTGTGTTAACAAGCTGTCTGAAAATTGGCCTGGCACTGCACAACAACTTCAGTACTTGAGAGGAGGAGGCCAAGAACCATTTACCTCTTTCATCCCCGTAGAGCCCCACGTCCTAAAGCCAGAGGTTTCCCCCCACGCTCCTCTGCGGCACCGCTCCTGCCCTGGGCCCACTGCCCCTACGCTCTGCCAGCTCCCTCAGCAGGGACAGGGACAGCCAGAGGGGAGGCAGCTGCCCGGTCTGCCTGCCCTGCGCTTGCTTCTGGGCTTCAAAAAGGGGGAGTGGCTCTTGCTTCAGCTCCCTCCAGACATGCGCTGTCGCTGGGGTTGGGTGAGGACCCTTTGCTGACAAACCTGCAGCTGGTTCAGTAGCTTAAAGCCATTTTCAGGTGTCCTCAGTCGTCAGTCACGGTGTGAGCTATGACCTGCCTGTAGCTGACCTCTGAGGCAGCACCGCTGTGGCTGGAAGCCGGGAAGGCGGTTCTTCAGCTGCCACCTAATTCATCTGCGTGGCACGGCTGGCACCTGCCTCTGCCGAGAGCCAGCGCTCCTGGGCAGCAGTTTGCTGGCGGGAGAGCAGAGGAGGTCTTGGCGGCAAAGGACCATGGCTGGAGTTGGGATCCCAAGATGCTGATTGCTGAACAAAACTACAGCCTGGCGCCTCTTTTGCTTGTGGAGCAAAGGCACTGCTGCCCCTGCAGAGGGGAGCACCTCACCCAGGAATTCAGCTTTGTTCCTCTCAGCCACACCGGTACTATAAAACACCAAATAATAGCTACCACTTAGCTCTTCCCCATTTCTAGTGACTCTGGCCCTAATTCCAGCTGTTGAGCTATGAAAAACCGGTATTTAAAGTCATGTAAGAAAACAATTCCTGTAAAAGGTAGAAGGTGAAATCAGTTTGTTCACCAAGGGGTTTCCTTGCTCCACAGACTGGGGAACTGGCTGCCCAAGAGCAGGCTGGTAGAAGCAACTCTCAGCACAGCACCTGCCTGTGGCAGGAGCACGCAGTGGCTGCTTTGAAAGACGAACCTTAAGGAAGAAGCGGTCGTAGCACCAGACCTAGCTCTGCTCTGCTCGCTCGGCGCACAGGGAGCAGAATTTAATTCTTTACACACTGTAGCACCTGCTAGCTCTAGAGGACCCTTCCTAGAGCACCAACTCTTACCAGGGATAAATGACAAGCTGCCAGGCTCATAGTCTCGCCCATTTTCAAAGAGGAGCTCCAGCCAGGAGTGTTGGCAGCTGAGAATGACACCTCCAGAGCAGCTGAAGCTGTGCAGTGCTAGGCAACAGAGGGGCACACAGTCTCACAAAAAAAGCCCACACTACTGGGTAAAAAACCTGGTAAATCTGTCATGCGTACGTGCCACATAGACACACACAGCCTCTGGGATCGCAGGCCTTGGTTCTGGTTGTGCGAGATGAAGAATATCATTTTTCTTGATAGAAATGTGTTGCCTAGTGCCAGTCACAGGCGTGAGGTAACCCCTTGAACAGCCAAGGCATTCACCTGGTCCAAAAGATAAATGAACATTTCTAAGAGCAGCTTAAAATAGTGAAACACTTTATACTGTGAAATAACTGTACTATTTATTTAATACATGCTTTTCAAACTCAGGCTGTCAAATACTTGAGCTACATCATGTAATGCCAGCAAGGTAAAGTAGTAACCAAGAATTCATCCTTACAGGGCTTTAAAAACCAAAACAACCAACTCCCCAAAACCAGGTTCCCTCCCAAATTCACACATACGCCCGCACACAGCTACGGCTCCGCTCGCTGAATCAGTTACGTCTGCTCTGGTCATTGGAAGCTGTTCCTGCAGGACCGAGGTGCTGAGCAGCATTACACAACTTGTCCATTCGGTCTGCCAGTCAAAAACGGTTCACTTGGTAGTTCTGATATTTTCATGTCCCACCAGTCTCAGAATTTCAAATGCCAAGGAAGCAACAGCAACATCAGCGTGAGAGCTAGGAATTAAAAACCAGTAACTTCTGTTAGACATTCTCAGGGGAAAACTTTTTGTTCAAATTCCACATTTGCCTTTATCTATGCTGGGAAATTCTTAAAAGCCATTAACTGCACTGTATACCCAGCTTTTCTGTTAAGCAGTTACATGCAACTAGGGATTCTGCCCTGTAGCAAACCTTGTGCAGAAATGCGTTCAGCTCAAATTCACAGTAACTGCTACCTCATCAATCTCCTCTATAAAAAGAAGATATAATTTATCATGGCCCCCATGAATCTACACACACACACTTGCAGCTTGACAGAAAGCTGTGTTTTCACACATCATACAGCCCTCTTACCGCAGCGCTACTCCATGTGGGGAGGCAGTTCCACTCAAGGTATTGCCCACCTCCTGCACAGAGGACCAACTGCCCCATCACCCACAGCTCTGTAGGTTTGAGATTGAATGGTGAGGCCCTTTCCTTCCTCACCTAACTTTTTATTATATGTATTTTTGCCTAATTTTTCCTTCTGGAAACATGTTTTTTCTAGCATTGGAACAGAGGCTCTAACACATTACTGCTAGTCCACAGAAACAAATCTTTTTTTATAGACTACCATCCCTCATCTTTAGCTTAGAAAGGACACCAGTAGATCAATCTGCAGCTTCCTTGGTTGCTGCTAACGACAAATAACCTACCAACACTCCAAGCTTTGGGGAACACAGAGGAAATCCAAATGATCAGACCACACTATGTAAGCCAATGTCTTAATGAGCAGCAGTTTAAACCAGAAAATTTAGTTATCTGAAACAAATTCATCTTGGCAACTGTCTTCACTGAAAAATAAATGGCTACGATCCCACATTCTAAAGTGTAGATTTGATTCCATGTAGCTACTAAGCAGAATGGGTTGGTTACGTGTCACTCTTAAAACTGCCTGTTCTGACTAGCTGAGGATGTATCGCAGAGACAGAGTTTGGCAATCCACGGCTGCTACACAGCAGCAGGAGAGCAGGGAAAGCAGCTTGCAATCCAAGCAGTGCCCCTCTCTTGGCACATGACTGCTTGGCTGGTATCCTCCTCCTTCCACACAGACAGAGCGAAAGATTAGAAACCTGTCTGTAAAAAATGAGCAAAGCTTTAAAAACACTCCTCAATCACTTCAACCCAGTGATAATATGTGGGTGGAAGGGCCTGGGAGTTTAGACTACTCAGCGGATGGCTTAGATCCAGGATCTCGGTTGTAGCCTTCTCTAAAATGTTTCCAATTCTGCATGAGATAAAGAGAGGCTTCTTAACCAGGTTCAAAGCACAGGTGAGGAGACCAAGTTTATTTAGTCACAAGGAATATTCTGGGAAAAACGCCACCTAAGGGAATATGGGGAGATGGCAGAATATCCTTGACCTCCATAAACAAAATGGCCATCAGATAACCTGATAAAGCTTGCTAACACCAGGCTTCTCCCACCTGCCCGTTGCCAATTTATCCATGTCTGAGTCCATTACAGCCCCAAGATCCAGGCTGAAACCCTCTCAGTTTCCTCTGGAGGCAAATGGATAGGGACATGCGTTCCCTAAAGAAGTGGAGGAGGAGAAATGAAATCCATGAGCTCTCGGGGGCTCCCCTGCTGCTGCTGCAGTGTGTGAGCTCAGCACAGCGGAAGAACTTGGCTTACCCTAATGTATCAAAACACTCGTCATTGGCATCATCTAGAATTTGATCTACTGAGCATCTTGTGTCAAATAAGAGCGAGTGCTGTTTATTTGGGGATCTGTAGTATGTGGTTTTCTGAGTACAGAAATGTATAGATAACAGACAATTAGAGGAAGCCAGAAAAGCTGACTCAAAGATAGCGACTGGGCTGTCTGGTGCCTCTAATGCTGAAATGCTACAAAATAGAACTAGTTCTAAAAGAAGAAAGCCCCATCTTTCCCCACTGTCATCTTCAGTGGTGGTGCCATAGCCTCCCTTGGGGAGAGCTGACGTTTTAGTTTAGTTAGATAATTTAATGTCATACAAAAACCTGTGAGTCAGCAGCTGACTATGTGAGAGGGATGCAGACTGTTCTCGACAGGTTTGGTTAGTCCTCGGTGTGCATCTCCTTACACTCACCACGTCCGAACATTTCCTCTCCACAGCTGCCCACATCCCCTGTTTCCTTCCAACACAGGGTACACCCTGCCATAATGCCGAGGAGCCAATTTTCCCAAACAACTGACCCATATACAGCCTACACTTGGGAGCACAACGAGCACTGCAAAGATTATCCTAGTGTTTAAAAAGCTAATCTATAAATGACAATTTGTGTATGAATTTTAGTTCAACCAGGAGTGAAATGAAGCCTCACAGCCCACGGCAGGAGCGTAAAATTTGTTTTTAAGGGCAGAGAACAGTAATTCATTCATTCATAAGTCCAAGGGGGATTAGATGAGGGAAGGTCTATGGGAGATGAGCTGAAGTTTGGCCAGCTTGTTGGGACTAGCACCTCTGTTCTTGCAGAGGAGGCCACAGCATTCCCCTAAGTTTTGTGCCTTCTCGGAGGAACCACAGGTATTCTTAAACAAAAGCAGTTCTGTTCTTCAGCTGCACATTTGAAAGTAATCAGCTTGCAAGTGCACCAAACACAATTACTTTAAAACAGGGCACAAATATTGCATTGTGCATCTAGCCCACCCTGCCAAGAACCACTGACCACTATCCGGTTATAAAGACCAAGTGTTTGGAATAAAGTAATACATTAAAAAAAAAAAAAATTGAAACGTGCACACACATTGAGCCAGACTGTGCAGCACACTGCGACTCTCTGCAGCTGGGGATCAAAGCATGACGACAACGTGGCAGAAACACCAGCAAGCTCTGAATGAGAGGAGTTCGGAGCAGAGCAGTGCAGGGCTGGGGGCCAGGGACAGAAACCTGAGAAGCTTATACTGCACAGAAGGTGATTACAGGAGAAGACCATTGCAGACAAAAGAGGAGCCGAGTGCTCTCAGCCCTGGAAATTCCTGGAAGCCTGAGGGAACTCACCTGGCAGTTTGGGCCAGGCTTTCTAGAGTTTGGATAAGAGCATTGCCATCATTCTTCAGGCTCTCCGAGCGCTTCTCGTTTGAAGTTATCTGGAACAAAAAGAAAGAACCGTTATCAAAGGCTTAGCAAGAAATTCCTCTCTGTCATTTTTTGTGGGATAGGGGAGAGGGAAACAAGTTATAGCATTTATTACAATTGTAAATGGAATGTGACATTAAAGAGACCCAAGAGGAAGTCCCTTTTACTGAACAGGACTGAATTTTAGACACAGACCATCTAAAATGCCTAGGATTAATTAGAGATTTACTCTTGTTCTGAGTCTCTGTATATGTGCAAATTCACACATCACACTCTGCCAATCCTGATTTCATCCTCAGTACCAATGCAAATACAAGCCCCATTTAGTCTGAATTCCAGGGAGATCCTGGGGAGGCAGTCATTTTCATCTCTCACTTCAGGGAAAAAAATAACCAAGGCTTGTATCAGCCTTCAGATCAGGACGCGTGGGCTTTCTCTGAGAGGAGCCAGATTAAAATCACTGCAATGTTAGCAGTTGCATATTGAAATTTTTCTTGCCCCTCATCAGTCATTAGGAATATTACCTGCACAGCATTGTCACCTACAGAGCAGGGGACTGAGTGACCAAAGCTCTATGTCCTTATGTGTCAAGTGAATCCTGATTATAGCTGATTGTACTGCTGGTATGTTTTATCTCACTGATCTGTAATGACTGGTTTATTGTTTCTCCAGCCATAAGTAGCATAAGCACACATCTCCAAGTGGCTGCATATTTCCTGACCAGTTAAGCAGGTGAACGGGAAGGTCAGGGGGGACATGACATGAAGTCCCACAGCACTGTGTCACAAACAGACACTGAATACTTGGCAGCTTGCTGAGGAAGCTCTTGTTATCTCAAATAATTACTGAAAAAAAAGGTTTGCGTGTCAATTCCTGCTTGCAAAGGTAAATAAATCTCAGTCAAAAAGAAAGGAAAAAAGGAGGACCAGAGCAGCTGATTATTTCGATACCGGAAGAGTTAATGCTTGAAACGGTGACTTCTAATCCCAAAATCTGGCAAGGACTTTTAAGCTTTAGCATGCCACGGCTGGCCCTATTTACCATTGATCAAGCATCTGGGCGATACGCCTCCACATCTCCCTCTTAAATCACAAGAGAAGCTGTATTTACAGCTGCCATCCCACCGTAATTTATCAGCAGCAATTCTGCAACAACAGTGTCACTACATCTATAATCATAACATCCTGTAGTTAAGCAGTAACAGGGAACAGGGACCTGTCTGAAGTAAACTAAAATGTATCCTGTGTGTTGGAAAAAAACAGTGATGCCATTACCTAAGTACAAATCATTGGTAAATCCTGATTACAGGTCATTAAACCTTTTTTACTCTCTTGTGGTTTATATCTGACCCTTTCACTTTATATCTCAGTAATCCATTCTTCTATATTTGTCACCGTTAGACACAGAAGAGATTTTGTAATCTGGGTTCTGAATGTGAGAACAACAGCACACATAATAGGAGCAATACAGTTGCAATACAGGGAGAAAAGTGCTTTCACCACAAGATATTGCTTGCTGTTCCTAAAGAGTGCTCATGCCACTACTAAACACTTCCCTGTGACTTCTGCAGCTCACCAGCCTCTCCCACCTTCTTTGCACTTGCCACATTTGTGCCCCTTGTTTATCCTGCACACTTAAAAGAGCCAGAGGCCACAGGGTGAGGAAGGTCGCTAGGACTGGATCATGCTCCATAAAACTACAAGGTCAAGTAAAGGTTACAGGTATCTCTAATTCTAATACTTCCTAACTCTTGGGTGCTGACATCAGTACAACCCTTACAGTCTTTTAACAAATTAGCCTTTGTGAATTATACACAGACAGAACATTCAAAATATGCTCAACTATAAAATCTGGTACCAGGAGAAGGTTTTACTTCTAAAATGCTCTATTTCAAACAATAACTTAGTCCAACTGAGTCATAGGGTCTGACTATAAGCTTGCCCATGTTGCAGCATGCCTTGTGTCATTATTAAGAATACATTTCTGTGGATACAACACATTTGAATGGAAAGGATTAAAACGGCTTTCTATGCACAGAAATCGTAACGGACAGAAACAGAAAGATCCATGAGATCATCTACCCCACCTCCCTATTCAGAACAGCTTTCAACCACAAGCCATGGGCTTCTGTGATATCCATCCATAGGGGCTACACCCCTATCTAATAAAATGCTTCGATAAGATCCTTTCAGCAGTAAAAGTGATACTACAATGAGGGAAAGGATCAGGCCGCCTTTAACATCATGAGCAGCCTGCAGACTGTTTAAATTAAGTCTAAACCAAATCTAGGACATGTTTTTTTGAGAGCATCAACTAACAGCTTTACACAAGCCAAGAGGCATGGCTGAAGAGCAGACCCGTCCAGCCAGCAGTGACACCTGCACGCACAAATGGAGAACTTGCACAGACAAAACGTGGCTGTATGGATTTATGTGGGCAGCTGGGATTTCCCCACCTGCTCTTGATCACCGGTGTCAAAAAAACTGCTTTCTATCTACCGTCAGGCATCCACACCATGGGCCTGGGAGAGGATCAATGCTGCGGTAGCAGGAAAGCTGCAGGTTGAACATAGGGTGAACTGCCAGTGCCCTGTAGCCAGTTCGACCACAGCTGCCTATGTTTTTTTGTCAGTACTCCCATGCTGTGACTGCTCTGACCGCTAGCATTTACTTGCCCTTTATAGCAGCCTGTATAGTAGATCCGATTGCTCCCTGAGTGATCAGATGGTCTCTCGCATACAACAGATTACATGCTGCTTCACATAAAGCTCACAAGAAATACTGTCTGAATCACTGTTTACTTTCAAGACCAAAGATAAAACTTTACTGATGTTTCTTATTTAAAAATTATTCCAGTTTTGTCTTCATTTTGTTCCATAGATAAATTATGACAGGACATAACACCATCAGTAATCAAAATTTTAGAAATTAATGCATTTTTCACTTAGTTTGTTATCTTTCTCCTCTGCCCAGCATTGCTGTGTCTTTTATCCACACCACTTCTAGTTCTCATTCACTTGGAATTTCAACAACTAGTTTAATGATCTCTTGTAATATTGTTATTTGTTGGGGCTAGCTACAACACATATTCAAGGACATAATCAATAGCTATTCCCTTAATTAAAAATGTAATTAAATCTGTTTAGTTGTACACTCACTGCAATTTAACAAGAATTTCAAAATTACTTTTCTTTATTAAGCTAATAGCCATTCAGCAGCTTTCCTCTCTTCAATTCTATTAAACAAGGATAAGCCACAAGGAATACCATAATTGATATGTAAAGATCAGTATTTCCTAAAACTTAGGATAGCTGTTCAGTATTATGGTGCTGCTAAAGGTGAGTGCAGGAAAAGATATAATATAAAACATTCACTGGAAGATTGTCTTCACTAATAAATTAAGGAGTTTTGGATTCTTTGTCCAAGAAGTGATTTTTGCAATTCAAGTTTCAAAAAGCATGGAAACTTAAGGGACAATTACTTTTCTAAAGGCTGGTTTCATAATACTGAACTGCTTTCTCTGATTAGTCATAACTCACATTTTGTAATTTATGACTGAGTTAAATGACCTAAGTAGTAAACTACTCTCTCACCATTTTGAAGAGAAAGAAATTCTCCTGTTTTGTTGGTTTTCAAGTAAACCATAAGCTTGATGTCTGTGAAGTAAACTGGAAATAATGCAAAATATTGATTGGGTAAAAACAAGGAGCTTTTTATTTGAAACTTTTTTTGGTTGAAGAAAGACCCAAGGAGCATATTTAGCTGCACCTTCAAGTGTTTTCTTCTCAAATAAACAACTATTGGAGATGTTTACCATTTCCACGCTCAACAAATGCTTTCCTACAAGCCATCACCATGTCTGTATACACAGATACAAGCAAGGCATTTCATAAATAATCCTTCTCGCAAACTGGCTTTTTCTCTTTCCCAAACGCACATATTTTAACCTTATAAAGTGATGCTTCCTTACTTTTCCTCAAAATTTAATACAATTAAGCTAATTATCTTTGCAGGATTAGCTAGTTCAAGTTCTCGCTCAACTTTACTGACACTGGCTGAGAGCAGCCACACCAGTAAGATGGGAGCTGCTGTGGGCTGGTTTATCAGAACCACCAAATACTTGCAGGTCCAATGTTAGCATCACCTGAATATCGACATATGCTGTGAGTAAAGTACCATTTTTGTCCAGTTGGAGGCTTTTCTGTGAATGGGAATTGTATCTTCAGCCAATACTGCAGTAAAACCAATCAGCAATATATTTTTTTCCATGCACTAACTGGGACCCTATGTAGGAGATTAAATATATTCTAAAAAAATTAGGTTTTCAGAATTTTAAAAAAATAAAGAATTAAGCACACTCCTATTGCCCTCTAGACACTATTTCAAATAATGTCTTCATAGTAAGTGCAATTTTAAATGTGCCTCTCGGACTTCTCATTCCTGCTTCTACCTTTGACTGGCTGAAGGCACTGTCAGAAGGACACAGAGTCTTTCATCTTCACCCAAAGCTGCCCTTTCAAATGCCATCTAGACTGGTGGTGATTGAAAGTTGATGGCTATTCACAGCTGCTTAGTGTGACCTTACTCCCATTTTTTAAGGAACAAATGTCACAAAATATAGTGGTGTCAAAAACATTGCTATAGCTGACGTGACAGCCCAGCAAATAAGTCAATAGGATGGTAACTCCAGAAATGAGACACAATGCCTGCTGGAGGAGAAAACCTTCCAGTGTTGCGGCCCATCTTATGCTTATCCCAGGGCATTTAATGGTACTTTTTCTCCCAGGCTGTCAGCACTGAGCTATTCACAAGCACTAAAGCAGTCAAATAAAACACGTCACTTGGTTTGTCATTCACAACTCATGACGACATGGCCAGAAACATGCAGTCATCCCTTCTTAACAGAGGAGCATGATAACCAAGAATATACTGCAAACATGGAATCATTCTGGTGAGCATCTACGTGAAATAAAACTAACAGATCCATTGATAGTGTTCAAACTTACTAAATATAAATATTTCTTTCATTTTAAATCCTTCTTCAAACATATACATTAAGCTGGCAGTGCCCAGAGGAGGTATGACAAATGGATCCATCAGTTCCCATGATGGATCAAACAAATCCATCACTTCTGTAGGCCTGCAAACTTGCTTACTCTCACAGAGTAATGTAGCCCTACCTTTCTGTAATGAAGGGCCAGACCCAATAAAGCATTTGGAGCCTGTAAAGTAGAGGCTGTAATAATTATGTTTTAGGTGTCAGCTCTCAAAGAGGAATCCCAAGTGAAGATCGTAATACCTGCACAGTGCATGGGGAGTGTGTAGTTGCCGAAGGCCATGGAAACCTTCGCACTGAGCATGAAGTTACCTGAATTCCCTTTCTTCTCTGGAACTCAGACTGCTAACGCAGCACATGAAATCTCATGGCCTAGGCAGCAGAGACAACTCCAACCCTTTTCTCAGTGCCCCTACAGCAGGCTACAGGCTCCTGTGCTCTCCCGTAGTCCTCTACCCTTTTCTAGGCAAGTGAAAGGCACATTTTTGTTGCTGCGGCACAGTTTCCACTGGATGGGGAGCAGCAGGGAGGTTTGGATGGTTCCCACACAGTGAGTGAATAACACCACGGCACAGGGATTCGGCTGGGAGGCAAGAGGCAGCGCGGCTCTCCGGGTCGGACAAGTTAAGCATGAACTCCCATTGGCCATGGGAGCACTCTAGCTATTAGGCCAATTTTATATCTGTGGCAGTAATTTTTTTAAAAATAAACCCAAACCAACTAAAACCAGCAACAAAAATACCAGATATATACAGTAGTCTTTTGTGAGGTGTTTAATCTGGCATTTGTTAGACGTGCTCTCAGCAGGTATGTGGGACTAGACCCTTCAAAGCACTAAGGTGCAACCAATTTACGGGTTGTTTAATGAAAATTAATGGTAACTCTTGCCAGGCTATGCAAGTGTAGCAGAGGAACAGCTGAGGACAGTGTGCTCACAGAGGCACCGCATGCTCACTAGGGTGGCCACAAGTTATTTTTTCGCTCCATGATGTACAAGAGCTCATTCTAAAAGGGTAAAATCCTTCCTGGCATCCTCCACCATCACAGTGTGCTTCCTTGCTATTCTTCTCTCCACACATGGTTCAGCCAGAGAGAGACATAGAACGTGTGTGTGGGAAGAACGAATCAAGTTGGACAAGTTATATTTACGTTACTAATTGCCAACTCATGTGAACAGGCCTGAGCAATGTTGCTGGACCATAAAAACAAGAAATGAAAGTTACAAAAGCATGAGTGTTCCAGGTGTGCTTTGGCAAGCATATTGCAGTCAGGGATTGCAGACACACAATTACAAAGACTTTGTGGCCTTCAGATCCTGCAAATACATGTGAAAACAAGCAGGTATCTGTGACAAAAAAAAACCCTACATCAGACAGCTTAGCTATGATTTTAGAGTTCAAAAATCTTTTTTTTTCCTCTTTAAGGATAAAATTCTTGTTCCACTGAAGTCAGCGGCAAACTCCTTTTGACTTTGATAAGGCCAAGATTTCATTCGATGTGTTTTGTTTTCTTCTAATTTGTATGTGTGTGCAGGTTTATTCTAAGTTCAAAGCAATTTCCACCGATAACTTGGAAACATACCAGTTTCCTGGCAGCCTGAAAGCCACGCTGTCTCGAGGACTATTCACAGAGAGACAAGGAATGTCTCCCACACGCTATATAATGGTTAATTGATTTTGGATGTTTCTTGACACCTTCCACTTTGAGGCTATTCTCTGCCCTTCAGCATATACATAACACACACAAAGACAGGCTCTGTGATTGTTATGAAGTTGTAAAATTACCAACTCTAAGAGGCATTGTCTAAGCATGAGAGAAGATTCATAAAACTGTGGGGTAATTATTGAACAGAAGACCAGTCTCGGTCTTGTTTGATTTTTTGATTTGTTTTTTTATTGCAAGCACTGTTCTCAGCTCGCTTTCAGGAAATACAAGATGTCTTTATGACCCAGAAAATATTAATTATCACAGTTTCCATCCTCCGTAACTAGTGAGTTTAAAATATTTGACTTAACAGAACTGGACAGGGCAACCTTTTCACACCCACTAGAACCAGCTGTCCACAATAACTTCATTAGTAAAAGTAAATGGCAGTCCTGTCTGGCAAAAGGTGTCTTAAAGGTGCTACAGGAGACTTCCACATAGTGTTGCAGTGTTGACAAGTTATGTACGCTCATAAGCCAGCCCAACATCAATACGACCTTAAAAATAAACACTTGCCACCCTGTTGCTGGTGATCTCATCTGCAAACACAGGTTCATCTGTCATCTGCATGCCAATGACTCCCTGAGGTACCATTTCAGACTAGTTTCATTCTGTCCAAACAATGATCCCAGCTGGCCTCAAACATCAGCTTTAGTAAAATAGGGCCACATACCGAGCTTACACAAACCTTGCAAGACCCTCAGATCCCTCTTCCCACAGCTCCCAGACAGCTGCCTGTCCTCACCTTGCTGGATCTGAGACCACCATCTCCTGGATACACCTCACACTGATGGTCTCTTATGACTTCCCCCTTACAAAAGGAACAGGGAAATTCACTGGAATAATTTTTTATTATGACAGCAGGTCCAATTTAAGCTCAGATCCTATGTTTATGTTCCTTTAGGAGCTATTATAGAGGCTCCTGATTGTCTTAGAGCAAAAAAACCTAAAAGCAGTTATGAATACACACACTAAAACAATGCGCAGATTCTCCACATATCTAGATTTCCCCTCAAGTTCATAATTCCCTGGACCTCTCATATTCAAATGTCCTTCATAGTCTTTCTTTCTCTTCATGAGCTTTTCTCCTAAAATAGCTTCTGACAAGTAACTCCCAATCTCTCTTAAATGTTGATTCCCGTAACTCTTTTTCCAGTGCCGCTGTCTTTTATGGCCTAATAATTCAACTGATGAATAAGATCCCTGAATTTCAGCATGTGTCATCCCTTATATCTCCCCATAAAATCACAAAATAGTCTGACTGCAAAGTGGTTTTGGAGTTACATCCAACTTTTATCAATATGCTCCATGGGTTAGGGATGCCCTTCTTTTCTGTTCATGTACATGTTCTTTTCATGTTCATCTAGTACAGCTGAACCTAGATCTGTCACTGACATATTTCA
Organism: Strix uralensis; assembly: GCF_047716275.1. Lineage (NCBI taxonomy): Eukaryota > Metazoa > Chordata > Aves > Strigiformes > Strigidae > Strix > Strix uralensis. The sequence goes on along the minus strand of NC_133972.1, from coordinate 22,392,714 downwards.
TGCTGTCACAATTCAAATAATGTCAAATATTTATACACCTGTGAGGGTAAAAATCATCACTACAGATAACTCATCTTCTCACCATCAGGAAAACCAGTGACACTCAGAATATACTGGAAAGTGCTGACCTTTAAATGGCAATTACCACACAGAAGTATGTAAGCAACCAAGCAATTACCAATTTCATAAATTCTTTTATATCTAAGGACACAAACTCTTGAGCAGTCATGCCCGTGATGCTCAGGTGAACTGGCCAGACCCCTAGGAACTGCTAAGAAGTTGCAGTTTACTGAGGAATTTGAGTTTTAGTGGATACAGCCTCCAAAAAATAATACCTCCAACTTAACATCATCCCTTTTCCTGCTTTAAAGTACTCCTCATAAAGATAAAAGACTACTATACCTTGACAAAGGCAGAGTGATGTGAACAGATGCTGTCAAAGTTGTCCTTATACAGATCTATTGGTGCAATTCAAGTCTGATCAAGTATGCAAAATCCCTAGCTTCCCCTGAGCAGAACCTTTATGTGGCATTGATTAACTTTCATGGATGATAGAACAAAATTTGAAAGCTCATGCTCACATTGGTCATAATCTGGACTTGGAACAAGGCTCCAACAACTAAAAATCTGTACAGCTTGACTTGATGTGTTAGATTTACCATTCCAATAAAAGCAGGAATATAATGAGATAATTTAAGAACTAACACAGATTATGAAAAATACATACTTAAAGACTAAAGAGTAGCAAAATCTTGTTGGAAAACAATGTAAATTATGATTTTGAGCTAAATATTAAAGCATTAAACATTATTTCCTTTGTAGCCCCTATAGATTTGGTTTCTATACAAACATAAAGCTTGGACATAGAACCCTTGAGGTTTTCCTTAAGTACCAAACAAGGATAGTCTTTCATATGCCAAGAAAAAGACAAACAAAAGCCCTGAAGATTTTTTAGTAGGGGAAAAAAGCATCATTATATTTATGCTTTATGTAAAAAGCAACTAGGAATGTAAATGACTGAACAGGGATATAAGTCTATAAAACACCAATTTCTGAGGAAAATTATGTTTTATGTAATTTCCTCAAAATTGTAAAAACTGTCATAAAAACAAATGGACTTCCGAAAGCAATGCTTGCTTATTGTCATGTGACAGATGGCTCGGTCTGCCTGGCAGAGAGCAAACAGCTACCTAGTTGGTCCTCACTGACCTCGGAGAGAATCATTTTGGTCTATTCACATCTTTTTTTTTTAACAAGCCCAGTTGCATTTAAGTATCTTTATGGCAGCTAGTAAGTCATCCATGTGCAATTATAGAGAGGAGGTCAAAAGGAAGTAATAGTGATGAGCCCAACAGATGACACAGCTAGGCAATCTCAACAGTATTGCACTATGTAAAATTACAGTGCACTGAAACACCAAATGAGTCTGGTAATTCTTTTGTACCCACAGAAACAATGAATTAGGACTCCATAACGAAAACAACAGTGATAGTCACTGGGAATTACGCTGGTCTTGAATTATGAATCGAATAAACAGGTTGCAGGTTTCAGAAGTGCCAGTTTCACTGTACAACCCGAAGCAAAACATCTGTCCATGTGAAAAGAGAGCGTATTTCTCATTGTTGACCACAGCAGTATTGCCTTTCAGACAGCTCTTGTATCTATTCATAATCATACTGGCCTTCTAGTACCCAAATACCAGCACAGTGCTAATCACTTTGGGGGGGGTCTCGGAAAGCAAACACGTTCCAAACAAGGGGGTAAGTAACTTCCCCCAGGAACATGAGTCCACAGTATGCCAGCCACTGGAATAAAGACTTTTTATTCTTGCTACTGTCTGAAATTAAGAGCAGGTCCCATATTTGATTCTCCCCCTCCCTGTCAGTGTCATTAAAGAGCAGCCATTGCAGATTGACTGAATACTTCAATGTCAGTTGTGAAAATAACCATCAACCAAAATGTCAGCCCAAAGCTGCACTTAACACAGAAGCACATATACTTCCAGACTTACACTACTTACTCCAAATAAACATAGTAAGATTTAATGTAGAATGAATAGTTCAATAGGCCATGCTGCACGTAAGCGTTCACAGTTACTTCAGAGGTCATCCCCCCTCACTCATACTGTAGATAACCACAAGTTGTCAGAATGTTCATGGTTTGGGTTTTGTCAATACTTGCCATTGCATTAAATTGTGTTTGGACACCACATGCTTCACCCTTTATGAGCCCTGCTGATTTAATGACATCAAGAAACTGGTGATTTGATGATTTCATATTGATTTTCCTCTCCTTACCTCAACTCATGTATACCCACACTTGGCTGATTATCACAGTTTCATCAGTGGCTGGCAGAAACAGGTTCCTGAGTAGCTTTCACATGCTTTTATCAATTCATTGAGATCCAGCTCCTGGCAGCCTGTATATAAGAGAAACTCTTGTCGCTGTTCCCAACATTTTACTGTTCTTTATAATAATATTTCAAAATACAGATGAATATAAATGCTGCAGAGTTTCTATGCTGCAACTGCAAAAACAAACGGGCTCTAAGACAAGGTTAAATGATTTACAGAAGAAACTTGCAAAGAGAAGATAAATCACCTTTTTCTCTCAATACAGTGCTGTACAGTCATCTTCATCTTTTCTTATCAGCTGCCATTTCCAACACATGCAAGAAGTGCTCTTATTATGCTAGGGAGCAAAAAGGATCAAGCTCTTCAACCTGGCAGTCTTCTATCAACAATAAAAGAAAAAGATACAAAGACTGCGAGTCCAACATGATGTCACTAACCAGTGACATGAATGGCAATGCACTGCTTTACTGTTAATAAAAGAAGTCAGAGAAGACCAAGGCTCATTTTATTTAAGGATAAAATCAAGTAGCTGGTAACTCATCCCTGACAGTATAAAAAGAAGGTCAACGCACGACAACTCTGCGTAATACTTCACGGCAGATGGAGCAGGGGGAATGAGACTAGCTGTCTGTGCAGGTGGTGGGCATGGGAAGGACAATTTTGTCCTAAGGCAGCTGCCCAGTTGTGATCACCAAAGTAGGACAAGGCAAGGAGGAATACATCACAGTGTCAAGAAATGAATGTAGAAGTTACAAAATATCTCCTCCAATTGTTCATCCTCTCCACGTAGAAGGCTGTGCCTGGCACTGTTACCACAGATACTCCAGCTTATCTTCTTTCTCCATTGTGTACTTAAACAAATTTTAGCTCAATTAAAATAATGCAATTAAGTAAAGAGTCAAACAATCACAAGTACTTGAGTTAAAGCAGTTTAAGAAATTACCAACCATGTAGCTAGAATGTGAAACCTATGTATGTATGCCCCCACTAAATGGCAATGTTAAGTGGGCTGGCTTGAACCACCACTGTTGGTGACTGACAGGAGCCTATTTTACTCCATGCTGTAAAAGACTGGGGTGCCCATACAGTCAGCTGTGTTATCTCAGGCAAGGTAGTATTAATTTCCAACTGAGCAGGCAACAGCTCCCTCAACTCCTTTGCCTTGATGGCACCATGATGGGTGTCCTTATTTTAAAAACTAGCTAAATATTAGAATTCCGAGCAAGAAATTGCTATCAACGGAGGAAAGTTACTAGCACAATTATTTTTAATGCATCCTTATTTCTATAAAACATGCTTGAATTGAGATTAGTTATGTCATCAATTAGTTATGTTGTCCAAAGGGGTTTTGTTGGGTTTAGTTACCATGTTTAAAAAAAAAAATTTAAAAAAACCACTGCCCCAGCTGTCTGCTCCATTTCATTGCTGGGGGTTCCTGTCCCCAAAGCAGGAAGGGAAGAATAAGACCCCTGTTTATATCTCACTTGCTCTGGTTCACAACTTGTCCTATTAGCTTGAACAGCTGATGAAGGTGGGCCTGCATTAACACTGGGCTGAGACACGTTTCCAGGTTTGTTGAGTCGGGACAGCAGAGAGGCAGAATTGTGAAGCGGAGGTGACGGTGGACCAGGCAGGGCAGCAGAGCCCTGCAGCCAGCATCTCAGAGACTTAACTGTGAGCTCACAGACTTTTGTCATTAAAAGGTGGAGATAAAGAGGTGGAAAGCTGAAAAGATAAAACTTCCAGTGAAGAAGTCAGTCCACAACAAAGGGAGAGTCTGCCCTCTGTAAACACAAAATCCACTGAAGTCCCAAAGAAGAAATCCTTTTTCCTATAGGAAGTAAACAGTGTAATTTGGATAGGACAACATTCACTGGAAGACAAACTGACTGTTTCTCTTTGTAACTGTAATACAGCAGAGACTGACCTTTGCATCCTCATTTTGATGCTTATCTTGAACAAACAGCCTAGAAGTCAATGTCTACTGAGAAAAAATTAGGGAAGTGACTTTCTCTAAAAGTGCAGAGCAAGACCCAGGGAAAATTTTAATAAGTATGAGTTCAGCTGCTGTGACTGAATGTTAACCAGCTTTGTGATGCAGTGTTTATTTGGCCATGAAATGCTTGCTGAGACAAGTTCAATCTTGAATTATACAATTAAGTCTTTCACAGAGAAAGTGATCCTTTGCAGCTTTTGTTATCTCAAAATACATTATATCTCAGTATCAGCAGAAGAACAAACATTTTCTTATTTTATACATGCATTGGCTTTTTGCTTCTATTTTGTAGGTGAATTTAGTGTTCAAGGAATGGATACCACTGACTAAAGGCAATCCTAATGAATGCAAGCGTTCTGACAAACTTTGCCCACGCAGATCAGGCAGTGAACGTTACACCTAGCTTGCAGCACCGCCACTTCTGCGGTCTTGGCTTCAGTTGAACAGACAATTGTATCAAACTGTGTACAAAACTGCTTCCGACAACCCAGCTTACAGCTATGATCTAATCAGGATGTGAACTGGATATTTTTTCCTTCCATTTTCTTTTTGACTATGGGAAAAAAAATTATAAAGTACTATTATCACATGGTATTATTCATAATAAATATGCACAGGTTACAAACAAAGCATTTTTAACTTAATAAAACAGGTTTTTTTCTTTTAGAAGTTTCAAGTTAAAACTCCTCAGACATTTTTGCTGATGCGCAGCTAATTACATCATTGTTTTGCATTGGCTGTTGCACAACTACCATGAACAAGGTGTGCCTTAAAATTAGATGTTGCAGCTCATACACTTAACGTGATTAGGTCAATAATTTAAATATTAACACAGTTACGGAAATGAAAGCAGACAGATTCTTGTTAAAAAAGAAGTCATTATATAATCTTACATTGTATTCTTTTAAAAACACACAAGTTTATGTTTTCAGATGCAGAATGAGCATCTGGATGTCTGCCACAAGATACTGCCTTTTGCTCTGATACTCACCGTGGCTGTCAATCTTATAACTCTGTCCTCCAGGACAAGGTAACTGAGTCACAGTGTAAACTTAATCACATCACAACACAAAGTTGATGCGATGATCTCATTACTGTTCCAGGAAAAGGAATAAACTCAATTCCTATTTACACCAGCAAATCTAGCTTTCAGCAAAGACCTACAAAGGCTCTGACCACATAACAGAGAGAACAAGTAACATGAGTGGCACCCTATTAAGCAAACTATTAATGTACACCAGATATTGACATTGAGACTTTTAAAGAAAGTCTCAGTGCCTTGTCAGAGGAGTTTTTAATTTTAAAGGATATCTGAAGTTTAACCAAATCTATGATCATTTTTATTAAGGTACCTGGAAGTTTACCTAGGAAGTTTACCTAGGTTAAAAATAATTTTGTACATCAAAGAAGAGATTTATTGCACTACTTCAAGCACTCAACCCAATCTAAATTGGCTGGGAGGTTCATTTTGAAGCACTTCACCCTTTTTTTAATATTGTATTTGGATTATTTTCTAGCATAGTATCAGACATGCAGAAACAAAATCTAAAATTACTAAATCTGACTTAAAAAGAATACCTGTCTGATCAAAGCCTCTAGCTCACCTGTGTTGTTTTGGTTTTGTTTGGGGTTTTTTGGGTTTTTTTGTAGAACTAACTAGCAGGAAAAGTCTTATCTTCTAAGAGTTGCACTTAAAACTGATTGCTTATAAAGATTTGAAGAATGACTGGGATTATCATTTTAAAACAGCACCCAGGGGAACTGGGTGGATCAAGGGATTGCTAATGAGATATCGAGTCTTTCACATCTAAACTGCTGATTTAAATTCAGTCCAAGACAAAGATCCCCCAACTGGTGGATTTCTGATCTGTAAGAAATGAGGTGATGTTCTCACTCTATTCTTAAAAGATACATGCTTTAAGAGGACTGAACTGCCAGCAAAATTGGCACTCCTTGCAGTGAAAGCAAGGAATGAATTGACAATGAAACAATTTAAATTAACTTTTATCCCTCAATACAGTAATATAAAACAAGGCTTTGGCTTTCTGGATCAGGCTTAGATCACAATTACTTTCCCCAGCCTGCTCAAAAGAAAGAGTTTCAGCCTCTAAGAGTACTAGAGTAAATTCAAATGAAACATTTTAGTACAGTAAACATTACTATTTAAGTTCCAGAGTAGCTATATTGGGATTTAATGACATAGAATTTACAGAAAGGGCAGTGGTAGATGTTAATGAGTGACTCAGACAACTTTCTATTATGCTTTTCTGCAGGAGCAGTCATTATCACGTCAGTTGCTCAGAACACAGCACTCTCTAGTCCTCCCTCTTATTTAATAAAAGCAAATTAATAATTTCCAATCTTTTATGTACTCAGTGAATTTAGACCCTAGTTTCATTCATAAATTACAGTAAATGTATTATTTTAATTAACTTACTAGTCATAGCTGTTCTACAGATGTTTTGTTTGTTTGAACATACTTCAGTCTATGAACTATTTGCAACTCTTCTTACAGTCATTCTTGATTTACTAATGGGATTTGTGACAGATCAACTGTATTACTCTTTCTCTTTGCTGACTACTGGGTCAGACTGAGTCCACCTCCTAGGCCTAAAGCTCTGTGCTCTTGGTACATGACATAGCTATCTCAAATGGCTACCATGCAAACAAGCCCATAGCCAGTACAGGGAGATGGACTGACCTTACCTGCATATGAATCAGTGGGCTGGGCACACACTGATAGCCACAGCAGGAGCAGAGCCTGTTACCCTTACTCAGCCTTCTTTCCTCTTTCCTTCCTCCCAAAAAGTCCTCCTTCCAACCCATAAACCAAGTCCCTTCTCCCTGCAGGAACCTTCCTCGCAGCCCCATGGCAATTACTACCCATGCGCAGGAGAGGAACCCACCAGACCTACCAGAGCAAGACCCAGTTGTGTGCTGGTGGCACTGCGTGAAATGAGGGAGGTAGAGGAGTTCTTTGTTGTGTCTTTCAAAGGATTTCTCTAACAGGTTCATTGCTCTACCAGGGAAAACAGCTTCTTCCTGTGCTGTGTCCCAGGGCAAATCCAGAGAGATTGCCCCTTGGATCAGGAAGAAGGAATATGGTCCCTTTAAATAATGGAAGTTGTTGGCCATCCACAGATGTTTCTCTCCCTTCATGGCACCATCAAAAAGCTCATGTAGGTTATAAGATGCCCCCTTACAGCAGGCATGCACAGCTGGCCAAAGTCACTAAACATAAGACAGGTTCCTTAGCGGGGGTGAAGAGGGACACCACAATGTGTGGAAAAGGGCACCTTGAGAGAAGATACCATTTCTTCTCCTGCTAATCCTTTCCTACTCTCTTCCTCTTCTGCACTGTCTCCCAGATCCTGCTCACTTCAAACACAGTTTTGTTAGCCATGCATCCACAGACACCCATGAAGAGGTGCTGAAAATTTGTCCTCGGGGACAAAATCAACAAACTTAATTGATGGCAGGGCTCCTTTGCATCATTAGGGGAGGTTGCTGATGTATCCACAGCCCCATCTCCCAAGTCAGCCTGTGTGTAGAGACAGTCGTATAAAGGAGTAACACCACCATCATCAATCCTCTCACAGAGTCCTTGAAGAGGCCTTGGATATGGTCCTCCGCAATATCGTTGGTGAGAAGGAAGAGACTGCCTTAGTGGATGCCATGCAAAAATCCATTCTGAAGATACAATACTTGGCTACTACCCTTCCAGTAAATCAAGGACTTGGGTCTGACTTCTGTCACCTGAGGAAGGGATGATCATCTGCCTTTCCATTAGGTCTTCAAGGTCTTCACCTAGGTGCTGAGACAACGCCAGCACTTGGTCTTATCTTCCCTGTCTAAACCTCCTCCAGCTCCAGCTGTTTCCAGTCTCCATGCTACCACTGGTGGCCAATTCCACAAGGTTTGGCAAGTGCCAGAATGAACAGAATCCAGAAAGAAAAAGTGTATATAGAGAGCCTTTTCTTCTTGCATTTCTGCAAGATCTGCAGGATCTGTAAGGGGATTGTCTCCTCTGCCAGGAGGCTGCTAACATGCTTCTTGGTACCTTTTACTTTTCCAAGGAGTAGGTATATGCACGTTCCAATTCCCCAAAGGAGTTAGATGTATGATCAGAGAAATGTGCCTCAGGGCCAGTGGTCTTTCTGGACCCACACTTTAACTCTTTCTCCTATCATTCATTACACTAGGGTGGGTAAGACAGGTGCCTTTAGGCTCTAAAATATTTTGGACCAGATGCCAACTTGCCACAGCCCTCCATCAACTAGCCCTTTTCATGTTGCTGCTGCAGGACTGACACACACCTTCTCTACATCCCAGAACCTGTACAATGAGGAAAACACATAGTCCTTCCTATCAAGCAAACCCAAACTTCCAAAGGCCTCTGCAAAGCCTGTGTCCTCTGACAGGCTATTCTAAGAATGACCATAGGCAGACCTCGGCCAAACTTAAGAGCTGGTGACCATTACAGACACCAGGTGATGGGTCCATGAAAGGGTCTGACCAGCCACAGGGGAATTCCTTACTCATTTCTGGCCTCATGGACATTTTTCTTGGACTGGTGTTCTGAAAGCCCCAAGGCCTGTATAGTTAGAATAATTTTTCCCTCTGAATGTTATCTGCAATTCCGTCATCCATTCAATCAGTATTTTGAGTTGTCTGCAACTCTTCACAATCAGACTTAGTTTTGAATAATTCTGTATAATCAAAAATCTTTGTCATAGTGTACTTCATCTCTTTTTCCAGGCAATTTATGAATGCATTGCAGAGTAAAGATACCAGCAGGCTTATGATACTAATCTACATTTATGCTGCAACACTAGCCATTTATTATTTCCTATCATTTAACCTGCTATTAATCTATGAGAACAACTTTCCTCTTTCTCATGGCAGCTTAGTTGCTTTAGGAAGTTCTACTGAGAAACCTTAAGAAATACCTTTTCAAAATCCAAGTCCACTATATCAAATGGATTACAATCCTTCATGGACTATTGGCCCACTTGGAGGAACAGGAGAAATATGACTTCCCTCTACAGACATCATATTAACTCTCACATAATGTGCTATATTTATCTTTGTGTTTACCCATCCTATCCTAATTATCATACCTAACAGTTCAGCCTTACAGAAGTCAGAGTTAATTCTTTGTAGTTCCCAAAGGGCTCTCTGGAGCCCTTTTAAAAATTTTAATATAGACACTGATTTACCTGATAAATTGCATACCACAATTACAGGCTCAGTAATTTCTTGGACTATTACCACTGGGACCAGCTGACCTGTTACTACTCACTTTGACCAAATTGTTCCAAAAATCTCTTTTTTGTAACACCTTAATTTTTTTTTTTTAGACAATACTATATACACAAAAACCAGATTGATATGACCAAACTGTGTAACTTTCAGCAGCAAAAATCAAAAGTTTGAGAAGTGACCTTTGTGTTATAAGTACAAGACTTCCCCTCTTCTTGTCTTCAGAGGAATACTTCGTGTGTCAGTCTACAAAATGAAGCCTGATGCAAAGACACAGCAGTTTCTTAAAACCTTTGTAAATAGTGATGAATGACTACCATCATTGCGGATGATGTATTTTTTCATTTGATGAACTGATAAGCTATTAATGAGGACTATCTATGACTGTGAAGAGTGGCATCTTTGTCTCTATTATGAGACAATTTTTTGAAAAATATACACCCTCAGAGAATAATCTGGATGACTGACCTTGCTAAGTAACACATACTAATCAACTTGGTAGAACTGCACAAATGATAATCTAAATTACCACTACAGACTTCCAATGACCTTTTAAGTCTTATCACATCAATGTTTATGGACACAAAGATTCCAGGACAGATAGAAAATTGCAGACATTTGGAGGTCCTCTGATGGACACCTTACCTGGAGGTAAGCTATCTCATCACCCTTAAGTGATTTCTCATGATTTCCTTTGAATCATTTCCTGAAAAAAGCTCCTGGAGATAAGACATTTCTTACTGGTTGTGTCCATCCCTTATGACATTTCCATCCCAAAATTTCACATATCAGGGGAACTCTCCTCAAAACTGACACTCAGAGTGACATTTCTTATATGGTGCAGTTTCTGAATTTGCTCATGAAAACAGAAATCAGAAAAATTTTTGAAAAGCATGTTCCCATATAACAAGCACACAAATATATCATAATAACATCTGGCTTTTGACTCTGAGAACAAATTGTGGGCGTATTAGTTCTTGATTAATGTGAGTACCACTAGGAAGTACTTTTTAAAAGGATAATAAGGCAGTGCAGAGGACTAAGATTCATGAAACTATGAGAAGAGGATAATTTTGTGATGGGTGTGGACTGTGGGAGTTTTCTGAATAGATGCTCAGAGCCAAGAAAAACTAAACCTTTCTTCTTTTTCTAAATGAAACAAAACCTTCTAATAAAGACATGAGATAAATGGAATAATATTATTGCCATAGGACATGCAAGTGCAGTAAAGCTAGGATATGATAACATTTCAATGATGAGCAGAAATCACAGGTTTAGTGTTTAGAGCCTAATAAAACTTAGGAAGCTAAAATTAGAAAATGTTGCAAACATATGTGAGAACATAACCAAAATAGTCTTGAGAACAGTGTGCTTACCATGTTAGTGGAGGAAAATTTGCATAATTAAAAGGCATTGATAATTTACGTAATGCAGGTGAAGGAGTAAGAACACCATTGTGTTGTAATTAGGAGAACTATTTGTCAGTCTCAATTTAAATTAGAGTCAGAAACTTCAGACACATCAGTGGCATTTATATGAGTAAAAGTTACTGGAATGACCATATTTAAAACACATTAGGGCAACTAACTTTTAGTTTATAAGTAAACCAAAGACCAGTGAGTATTCCACCAACCAACATTGGGGGGGCAAAAAAGAGGGTAAACTCTCTATACAGTCTTGGAGGCTGTGGGACAGAAAATGCTAAACTAGGGTAAATGTCAGAGAGTGGTTAGGATATGGAAATAAACAGCTGATGGGTACATAACAAAAAGTGCAACCACCAGATTGTTAACAAGGAAGTCTCATGTGTGAGGCTGCCCTAAGAACAAGCTGGAAGCTGGCAATGGGGAGGACATGGAGAGATCAGCAAAGGGGGGTTATCGCCTTCATCTTCCTAGATCACAGAGAGGGTTTGATTAGTGGTTAGGGTTATCCACAGAGCAGCTTCTCCCATGGAGAGCAGAGGGATTTTAAAATAGGACAATGGCATTTTATTATAGCCCGACAGCTGAGAAAGGATTCTCCAGTGGATAGGCAGCACTGGTTCAGAGCTTCTCCTCTTCCTCCTTATTTTGAATGAACTCAGATCTCAGAAACTGAGCCGCTGTCTCTATTCAAGTTTGTTTACATGGCTGACTGACAGGAGATAATATTTCTTTACATCTCTCTTCACAAAAGCCTGCAGCAACAGATGGATTTTGCAGCATAATCTAAAGGTCAACAACTTCTGACCATCAAACTAATGGAGAACAGACCAGACTGCAGCAAGTTCAGCACTGGGGAAACCTAATTAAAAATGATGTGCATATTTAACTAGTGTTTCAGTATTGCACAAGGACAGAGGGAGTACCTGATGTACCTAAGATATGTTCAAATCAATAAATGCTTTTTCTAAAACGGAAAGCTATGCATAAAGGTAAATCACATGCCAAATTCACTATTTGCAAGACACAATGTGTAACAAACAGCCAGTTTTCTCCATCGGATAAAAGTGTTTTAGAAGTCTTTAAGCACATCAAAGTATTCTGAGCTCAATGTGACAATGGGGTGGATTTTATAGTGATGTGTCTGAAACGGCTGAGAATTATTTTCAAGAGTTACAGATTTGAAAAAAAGAAAGACTGTCACACGGACATTCAGAATCATGATTAATCAAGACTCTCAAGCTGCAAACTTGAAATGCCCTTTATAAAGCTAAGGAAACTGGTTCAACCCTGCCATACTGTTCAGCTGCCCGTCCTTTCACCAAAATTTTTTCAATTGCCCAAGGGTGTATCCCTCAGCTATTGAACACCCTTCACACTCAGAGGGACTAAACAAACATGACTTATGCTTAACAGTAATGCATACAACTAGAGCAACCCATCCAGAATAAATGAAAGAACAGTCAGATACCATTTTGTATAGCCTTTCAGTAAGAAGTCATTCCAGTCCAGCAGTTTGTAACATGGGCAAGTGGTCAGTAAAACCAGTTGTTCTCATTCCACAGCAGAGATTGTCAAGCAATGAAACCAATGCAGTCTCCGAAGCACTGCATGGCCTCTAAATCGACAGGGAGAGGTGAAAGATCTCTGAAAAACAGTATTTTCTATTTGATTTTATCAGTCATCTTGAGGAGAGTTAGTGTCCTTGGCAGTAATATTTTATCACTGAACTTGATACAAACACTGACTTTGAGGTATGAATTCTACACATACACAGATGCAGTCATAAATTAGCAAAGCCCAAATCACTGGTTACCACAACACTAGCAGTAATTTCAGCTATTATGTAATTGATAATTAATTCTGTAGTTAAAGTTGGAGAACTATTATCTGATTATAATACCCCTCTTTTACACACACTTTTCTGAATATGCCTTATAGGAAGAAACATTCACACTTTTCTGAACATGCCTTATAGGAAGAAGCATTCTCTATTTTAAGAAACTTCCAAGAGTTTTTAAGACTGCTGAAAGCATATAGCTAAGTTTTCTGCTGCTGACTTTTAAACAGGAGCACAGAAAATATACATGCAGGAAAGGAAGTGCACATTTTAAAGAGCTGGATGAAAGACAGCACTTTGATTTTGCTCCAGTTGTTGATTTGATTCCATGAGACCATGAAGAAGACCAACCAGGGGGAATTAAAACATTAGATCACAATAAATCAACAGACATGAAAACATTAGCTCAGGCATTAAATTTACATTTTCCAGACCATTGGCTCTTGTGACCCAGAATATATTGGGAAATTTGAAGTTCTGTTGTCAGTTCTGTAGCTCTGTTTCACTTTAGCCCAAAGCAACAGTCATGAAGTCCAGGCTCTTGCTTCACTCTCTTGTCCTACACTGGAACATAGTTATTTATAGGCATGGCATACTTACAATCTTATTACACATAGGAGTGGGGAAGATAAAGTCCCTGCTCAGTCTCAGACTGGGACGATGCACTCACTGTTTAAATGGAAATAGCAGCTGTTGGGGGACCATACAATCAGCCGCATAGCTGCAAGAAGCTTTAGTGTACACAAGGAGAACAGATTTTTCAGATATTTTTGTTTCTAATATGGAAGAAATCTTTACTGAGCATATAACAAGCTGCCGCTTTTTAAAGGGTTTTGAGTTTTTAAAAAACTTTTCAAATAGGAAAAGATTTCAAGGGATGGCAAAAGCCACATTATCAAAACAGAAGTAAAATTCTTGCCACAGGCAGTAACTTTTCAGAAAAGCAGAGTTAAAAAAAGTCATCAGATTTTTTAAAACTAGGACCAGATAATAATAATAATAATAATAATAACAACAACAACATAGTATCTCTTAGTAATCTTCCAGGAAACTCTGGAAATTTCATCAAGAATAACTCAGGAAAATTTCAACTTGAGGGCAACACCTATTATGAAAAATCAGAGCCAAAACATCCCAAAGTTACAGGCAAATATTATACAATAGGGCAAGTCAGAAAACCCCATTAATAAGCAACTACACATGCCATATTAAGTCCTGTCTATGCCACAAAGGAAAAGAAAAAAATATTTTGCTGTCTTTTGGCTAACATACTTGTAGCATGCTCTTTCTCACCAGTACCACCACAGTGTTTCTCCTAAACCTTGTGCTGCAGTAAATGACTTCCCTGGATAGCTTTGTTTCTCTACCCTGTCTCAATATTATTTTAGAAATCATACTAGAATAACAGTGGTGACAGATGTTTAAATAAGTTTGTTGCTACCACAGTTTCAATAGCGGTGCACAAAGGCTGTAATGAGCACATCCTGCCCACTACCATTCAGTCTACTCAGCTCCAGTGAGCAGACCCAATGGGACACACACAGAAACGTTCCCCTTTTGATATCCCTGTTGAACAACAGTTCTCCTGGACTTCTAACTTTACCTCCCTTGTAGGAAATTCAGATAAATTAATATCAATATAATGAGCAAGCTTGTGATGGGAATATTGCCCAGGTACTACAGAATATTTCATATTTTCAAGCAATGTCAAATCAGTTACAGAATATTTGTAGTAGAACAGAAAAAGACCAGAAGACAATAAAAATACAGTTGTCAATTTTTCTTAAGTTTTCCCATAATAAATTACCAACTATATGTGATCAAACATCTCTAATACAAAAATATTCTACAGATAAAGTTTCAAATCCACTCACACCTCCTCATTTCAACTAGTCTTGCCATGATGAGGCTATGCCTCATAAACGATGGAGGAACCAAACACCAGTGCCCTACATACAGTGCACGTGCCCTTTATGTGACATATGGTGAAGGTCAATGGGACTCCTGATAAACTGGGACTTTTTGGAGAGGGTATGAGGCCATAACCTATAAATACGGAAGAGGTGAAGACCGTAATACTTTTTCTCCTTTTTCATCAAGGATGGTCACGGATGCAGGCTTTTTGGGGACTCTCTGCACTGAGGCTAATCCCTGATTATTAGAAGTAGGACACTGGGGAAACTGATGTCCACCAAATCAATCACTCAGGTGAACACAAACTACATCCTTACCTTGCTCTCTCTAACAGAACTCATGGCTGGGTTAAGTAGCACAAGGCAGGGGTAAAAATTTCCCCTTTGAAAGAGATCAGGAGAGGCCCCTCTCCTGATGGAAAGTCAGAAGAAAGCCTGGTTCCCCCTAGCCTGAGCTACATCTGAACTCTTCTGTAAGGCTACTCCAAGAGTCTGAGCTCTGAAAGCATCATGGGGCACAATTTGCTGATACTAAGAGTTAAGAGTTACTCTGTTATTAACAGTTAAGAGTTTCCCCCTTGTAGCTTCAGTCTAGCTGGAACTAAGTGGCAAAAGCACCTGCTATTGATGCATGCCCTGAGTGGCTATCCCTCACCAATCTGTCTAAGCAAAAGTCAGACGTATGAGGTTTGGTCTTCACAAGTCTCTCAAATGAAATTATTTTCCTTTTGGATCATGTATTTGGTAATAGTGGGTTTATCAAAATAATTTTAAGCAAAAAATATTTACTACAGTTACTGGGATATTGGATAGGTTTTAAGGGAAAGTAATTTTCTTTAGTCATTCATTCATTCTCCTAAACAACAACCTCCCAAATTTATCAAGATAAATGAAGGAGCTGAGCTACAATTCTTAACGGAAAAATTAATAACCCCTTTTTAGTAAATTTTGATTTTGAACCACAGTGCCATACAACATGGATACTGGTATTCATGTCAAAATGAGCTTCAATTACCGCAGGCTGTGATTTATTTTCTGATTCTAAAGCTGAGGAGGTAGATGCTAACTAATCCTCTTTTATACCCGCTTACAATAATTTTACTGTGACTGAAGAAAAATAATTAAAATAACTTCCCACATTCTACCACTGGCATCCAGAGTTTTTGTCACTTTAACACAATGGATTGTTTCTAACACTACTGTCAAATTGCTTAGGGTAAATTCTTTATATATTCATTGGAAGTTAAGTCTGTATTTTTGCCCTGTCAAGGACTCTTAACTAAGGATGACAGATCATAAAAGAGAACATTCTGAAAGGTATCATTTTCTTTACCTGCATTTTTCAGGAAGACTTCTAAGTCACCAAAGACATTCACATACTAAAACCTTCTGGTATAATTAGTAAAGGCGATATTTTCCAAAGCATCATATTCACAGTAAAAAAACAGTTTATCTATTCTCATACTTATGGTAACTGGGAAAGAAAAAATATGGTTTATTGTACAACTAAAACACCTAAATACTGCATTAGTAAAAGCAGTAACTGGGCAGATGTGATGCATAGGGACATGGTTTAGTGGTGGACTTGGTAGTGTTAGCTTAATGGTTGGACTCAATGATTTTAAGGGTCTTTTCCAACCTAAATGATTATATAATTCACAGATATAACAGTCATTAATAATATTTATTTGTACTCTTGACAGTGGTCAAAGGTCTGGCATACAAGAACTGGGCCACAGTGTGCAAGGCAAGGTATCAATACGGCAAGTTTTTTGATAGGCCTTAGACCAGGCACAAAGTATGGAGAGAAAAAACCCCAAACCAACCAGTTATGGAGAGAAGTAGTGAAATGCGGGCTTAACTGTATCAAAATAACACTTGTAATTAGACTAAGAACATATTCAAATTGTCAATTGCACAGATAAACTAAGTCAGGGCAATTAAACATTGTGCTTTGCATGGTGGTGAAACTTCTATTGTTTTCGTGCGTGGGCATATTGCTACCACACAAGATACAACGATACATAATTGCACCTTGGCACTTTTACTGCAAAGAGTCTCTTCCTGACTATCCCTTACGTCAGATTTGACATCAGCAGAATGATTTTTAGTTTGCTCTGGTCAAAGAAGGGGCAAAGGCTATCAAATATTACATTTTAAAGTTTCTCGTTTCATCCGTAGCTTAATAAATAAGTTAAAAAAGTGCTGGAAGATCAGATGACCTTGAGGGAACAGAAGGTTATACTGTAGGTTGTTTCATCTCTAGGACAATATTGATGGTGGAATGAATATGAACAGGCATCCTTGATACATTGCTGTTAGCCACCCAGTTCTCGATCATTTTAGCATCAAAAGTGAACCTCTAATAGATGCTCTCTGAGCCAAAAAAACAGTTTCAGAGTTGAAGGAAATCAGCAAAATCACCTGCCTATAAACAAGATGAAAGTAACTACTAATTTTATTTAAAATTAACTGCTCATTCTGAAATTTCTAGGGTCCAAATATGAAGGTAAAAATGTTTCTTTCCCAAGATACATGAAAAGCCTCAGAAAATGGATTTCAGATAAAGATATACAGAAAATGAGGTGTTCTCACAAACCTTTTTCCCACACATATGAGTAGTCATTTTAGAGCTGGGACTCAGACCAGGACAACTTCACCATTTTTAGACAGAGCAGGCTGGTGAGTTATTTCAAATAACTTTCAGCTGTGCTCAGTGACATAAAGATGAACTTCATCTTTGCAGTGGACACAAGAAGATGGAAAAAAGCTCCATCACAATAAGCCAATGTTTCTTTCTGCTGTGTTTTTAAGGCAGCGGCAGACATTTGGTTGGGAAGATATGTGTTCTGGGAAGCTGCACTACACTGTGCAAAGCATACTGCTTCCAAGCAGTGAGGGGGAAAGTGCGAATGCATTACTGAAGTCCTCAGGTTATTCCCTCTTCCATGAACAAACATGCAAGATGAGGAAAAGGATCAGGGAAACCAGGCTCCGTGCAGCAGGCAGAAGTGATTGGGAACGAGTGGGGGTTTTTTTCCATTTCTGACATGCCACCCCTACCAATTACCAAGCAAAAGCAGAGGGTCCAATTTAAGTGTATTGTGACAGAACTTGCAATAGCTATACACGTGCTAAACAGTATTGGGCAGTGACCCACAGCAATGTGTGAGGGACTAATGGCTCAGCAAACATGGACCAGCTGTTTCCACAGCCGAACAACCACCACCCCTGCCTGCTACCTGTGAGGAAGACGCACAAAAAGGGGAATTTCAAAGGTAGTAGTTCTGTAGTTTTGGTTACTTCTTTGAGATGTGTTTGCTCACTTCCAGTTACGCAGTGGGTTGATTCTTTGTAATTTAGATTTTAATTTACTTTAAAACTTTTCTCTTCAATATATTTAATGAGTGCAATAACACTACAAAATGTGTATTAGTCAGCTAATACACCCACACCCTGGGTGTGTTATAGCCCTCAGCAACACTGCTGCCCCAGTACATCCAAGATGTATGCATACTGGCTGACAAAAACACACCTTGTTGTGTGTTATTGCTTACATAAGACAGGACTTAGCATATGTAACTGTATATTAATGACACGCCTTGATACATTGTTAAACTGGAAACTATGGTTGTACTCCATCAGAGGCTTAGGTGTGTGCGTATTACACAGAGCAAAATTAATTAAGAAATCCTGCATTCTTCCTGGCACTAGCTGTAGCGATATGCTGGGAACAAGAGACCGCGCTATGCACTGACCTACATGGAGCAAGATCCTGGCCAACCTCCTAGATGCCGAATGCCTCTCGGACAGAATCTCTATCCTGAAATGTGTTACAATGATATGATTCATTTAGAGTGAAAAAAAAAATAAAATCCCCATTTCCCCCCACCAGGCTGGGGGTCCTCCGTCACTGTAAAACAGTTGGAGTCAGAGCTGCTGGGGAAGGGGCCTTGCCCCCCGCCCATCTCCCCAGCCCTCCTCTGTGCCAGGGCTGGCATTTGTGCAATCAGATGGTGAGAAATCAGGGATGCGATCTGGCCAACCCCTCCCATGCTTTTTTCCCTAGGTTAGTTTTACAGTTTACCACTCACGCTCATACTGGCACCAGAGAGGCGGCAGAAACACATGGCTGGGACCTCCCTTTTTGACGCCAGCCCACACACAGGCTGGTTTAAAGCAATCACGAAACCATATCATTAACAATGCTGGCAAAAACCTTCCCACAGACACAGTTATCCCGACGGAAGAGTTGTCTTGCCCCAGTGACTTTTTTCATTTGAATATCGAGTTAAGGTGGCTCTCTGCTGTGGAGCTGAGGGGGAGGTTTCCCCAAATAGGTCTGCTGGCAAACCTCCTTCAGGTCTGCAGTGCAGCAGTACTGACTTCAACAAATCCATGCCAAGTGATACCAGCACTGATCCAGCCATTGGTGTTTCAATACTGATTTTTATTCATTGACGTATCTTCAATAGCTTATACTTTTTCCTCTAAGGACATTAACCAAGCTTTTTCTTTTTTTTATGATTTTTTTCCCCTTTAATGCTTCAAGCTTTCTCACCAGGGAAGTTTTACCTCCAGCTGCCACAGCTCCATCAGCTCTCCTACCAGGTCCATTTGAAAGCAGTAAGGTGTTAATTAGGGTGCTAATGGCTACAGAAACACCTTTTTTTCATTTCAAGGAAGAAACTGCTGGAAACTCAGCATTCCTTGCAGAAGTGTTAGACTGCATAAAAAATTTAACAAACAAAAATGCCTTTATTTGGCATACACTGTAGATAGTATTTGGCTCCCAACAGCTCCAAACTACAATTCTGTTTATTCTCTTTCACCTTTGATTTGGAACCATTTCACTGTGGAAAAAAAAGTTGTATATTTTCTTGGTATCTCTGAGTGCTGGAATATATTTTTTTTCCATCTTTAAAATGAATTCCATAGCAGAGTGCATCTTCACAACGAGAAAACGGTTGTGTCAATGTTTGAAGTAACGTGTGGTTTCACTAGCCAGCTGAGCCAACCTCGCATCCCTCTGCTGCCGAAAGAGGCTGCCCTGCTCTTTTCTTCCCTGCTGAGTCTTCCCAGTGCCAGTCCACAGTTGCGCTGGCTCTGGCACTTGTCTGATACCTCTGTGAGTTCAGTTAACTCCCTAAACTGACATAAAACTGTTCACTTTTTTGCTGGGTTCATTTTCTGCCAGTTGAGTGAGCTGAACCAGCTGAAAGAGGGGAAAGCACAGGGAAAGCGGTGGGAAACCTACCTGGGGGATTCTTCCTTTTGACAGCAGCAAGCTGCTAAAACGGCTCAGGCATCTTGTGAAACCTCACCCTAAGGGTACAGTTTCACTAAATCACCCGATACAAATTAAGAGTTTGCTATTACAGAAAGAGACAGGTCCTAGTAGTCATCCAATCTCACTTTAAACTAATTCGGCTTGCTAAAGTGGCAGAAAACTACCTAGGATGGCAGTTGCTCTTTGCCAGGTCAGCAAGTGGAACTCGCACATCTTCTGATCTGATGAGTGCAGAAGCTGACACGAGGCAAAGGCAGAACTGCGTGGCAGGAGCTGGAAGAAGAGCCAGGGAGAAGAGTGAGCCCACTCCCTTTCAGCTGTGGAAAGAGCTGAAACCTTGTGAAATCACACCCCATTTTATGAAAACTCCTAGCAGAAAAAAACCCTTATTTCTCCACCCCTGTTAACAGACAACTGTGAAGCTACTGTTCCCCCAAAGTCTTGACTTGTGTAGAAGCTAAAAACTGCATTTCTTTACCAAATTTTAATTTCATGTAATATCCCAGTCTAACAGTCACTGCAAAAATAGATACAGTGATTTCAGATCCTGCACCAGTATCTGAAACCAGATACAGATACACCAGACTGTGTTACCATTCTCCCAGCCTGATGAGTTAATCATGACTGTTCTTCCTTCGCTGCAGTGCAAAATTTGCACGGCTAGTTCAAATTATCCTTGCAGCAATTTATATTAAGCAAAGGAAGGAATTCTGGTTGTAATCTGAAAATAATTTTTGGAGATGCCAGATGGATAGGATACCTTACTTCCAACGCTTCAGTTAGAACTGGGTGAATAGGCCCCCTCAAAGGTGTGGCATCACACCAGCACTCTTCCAGGTACACAACACAGTTTGTCTTTTTAAATCAGCATCTTTCTAAATGCTGGTTGTTTTCAACTTTCACTAGCTGTTGTTTTTAAAACATTTGTGCCTCTTGGGTAGGAATTTTGGGTTTTGTTTGCTTGTTTTTCAGTGGAGCAGGTTATCTGGATCCTTATGCTTTATGTTTCAGACAGAGATGAGAGTGAATTTGTCAGGTGGCTTATGTCACTCAGAGATTTGAGGCAGCTGGTACCTTTGCCAACAAAAAAAGCTTTTTCTGTCAGCATATGCTACATCAGTACTAGGGAGGTTTGCACCACAACTGTGCCAACCCAGTTACGGTGGCACATTTGTAAGTGCGGCATGACAAGACCTCAGAGTAGCGATCTTTATACCCTGCTCTGACATGAATTTCACTCGTGGGGCAGAGAGATATTTTTCCATTACTTCTATTCAAACATACTCATATCTTTGGCTTTTGGTTACTCATATCTATTTTCTGATCTGTTCTGATAAAAGCCTAATAGAAAAGATATTATACAGAAACTTCAGATCCAATTTGCAAAAATATCTGGAGTAATAAATAAACAATGGAGTTCATGAAATCTGATCCATTAAAAATACAATCTTGTGACCTGTTTCTGGCTCTGGCAGATGACTTCTCCTAAGAAAAGCTGTTGAAATTCTGAACATTCACATCTGAACTCCACTCCAAACTTAATTTAAACTTCAGCTTTAATAAATCTGGATCATTACCTCATCCTTACTTTTAACTACTAATAGCAAGTAACTACAGATTGCTACACCTGACAAATTATTAAATATTTCAGCTATTTTCTAAGTGAAATAAAATCTACATGCATTTCTTTAGTCCCCATCTCCTTTCAGAGAAATGAATGTATCTCCCTATACTGGTCTTACTTTACTTAAATAACCTGATAACTCATCCTTTCTTATCTTCTCAGGATTCAAAATAAATCAGTACAGTCTCGTAGTCTACTCTTTCCTAAGGAATACAGTTCTCACAGAACTAATCCTTTTGAGTAACTAAAATCCTCAAGTCTTTGAATCATTCTGATTTTGTAATACTCTTCTGTAATAAGAAAACCAGGATGCAGGCACTACCTCCCCTAATTCACATTCTGACATCCGTATTGGCACAGGAAAGCCTGCAATATTGTATTTGGACTAGATTGTTCAAAGACATGCAAGTATTTCACTTCTGAAGTTATAGAACTGTTGATCTTTTTTAAGAAATTATTGTTCACTGAAACACTAAGTTAAGAAAAAATACTGAAGGGAAAGCAATGAAAATAAATTACTTCTCCAAATAAGGTAATTACCTAGCTACGCATTATCTATGGAGAGAAAGAAAATCCTAAGAATCAATGGGGCTTTTCAGAGTTACTTTAATGTGCCTGATTACAAACATTAACCTACAATTTCCTGACATCTTAAATTATATATTTCTGAGAAGAGTACAGTTTGGCTACAGTGTCATACATACAAAGTCCTTGCTGACTGAACAGAAGGACATTTTTTATGCTATTATGACAGGCTGAAAAAATCCTTACAAAATAAGTCCTCTAAAAAAAAAAAATCCCAAAGTTAACTTTCTCATCTACACAAAGTATTCGGAGCAATCTCAGCTGAGATTCAAACTTAGTTCCCAGTCGCCATTATTAATTCTACCAGAAAGGCCTGAATAATCAGTAAAACAAAGCAAGAATAGGGGAAAATCTTCTGGATCCCAGAGGCCTGCAATCCAAGAGGATGGAATATAACCAACCCAAACATTTTGACCAGAATTAAGTATTAATGCTTCAGTGGCTTCCAGAAATAAATATGATTAAATGGAGTTTAAAACCAAATATTAGAGAAGGAAAATAGATTTCATGTTATTATGCAAACCAGACATTTTCTATGCTAATTCAGGCACTGAACTTCTATAATCTGAATTTTAAAACATAAATTGATGTCTTGAATGTCATGCTAAATTATTGTGTGCATATGCAGGGTGCAAAGGTGGAAGGGATTGGCACAAGGAGGAATTCTTTCTTGTAAAAAAAAAGGTTTTTCTAAGGGCATGGTTAAGAATAAGAATATAGCACTTCCAATAAAAATGGAACTAACCACTGTTTGTAAACACATCAATGTGCAAATGAAGACGCATTACTCGTTAAGTACTGACATTATTTGATTCAGCACATGCATATCCCAGTAAGTTGGCCGCACTGGCCTCAGTCTCAACCTTCTCATCTCTCTAAATGGTTATATTTTCTCCATGGAGATACCAGGGTGCCTCGTAAGTCCATATCAACAATCATCAGATTGGTCTTCAGAACACATCTCCACTATTAACTCCTACATGTATTCCATTATTAAAGTGCAACTTAGAGATACTGATTAAAATGCTTGGTGTAATTCTCATTTTGCTTCATCAACCAGAGTAGCACAACAGCTGTTAAAAACCTTTTATATTTAAAACAATATTCTAGACGTACTGTGTATTTTCAGTTTACAAATCTGCAATACAGAACAATGAGAGGTAGATGGAAAGTCACAATGCACTTCTAAATACAGCAAACTCTGCTGGAACCTGACTTTATATATGAAGCGGCAGTTTATGTGTATATCTGAAAACTAGGAATGCTGAGCTTGTGGGCCTAATCAGGCAAGGCAGTGAATAAAAACCCAAAGTCTGACTAAGTCTAACTTCAAAAGAATGTAGAAGTTCCTCACTTCTGGCATTTTTGGACTAATACAGCAAAACTTTTTAGCTTGTACAAACAAGTGTAGCTTTGCTGTGTCACTGACACTTTGCTAATTTACATGTGTTCAGCCTTTCTTAGTCTAGTGAATGTAGGAAGTGCTTAAATAAATAAGAAAGCCTATTTCATGCTATATCTGTATCTTGGAAGACTGTTATGTGGTTAATTGTACAAAAGAACAACAGAGTTGTGCTACCAAAAAAAATTATGAACAAATTCCTCATAATGTTTATGCAACATCTCAAAATACAAATTAATCTCTAGTTTGCATCTCAATTGTCAGACTAAGATGAAGGTATCTCAGCATTAAATCTATTTGTAAGAGATTACAATATTATTGTTCTGTAGTGCCTATAATTTGATGAATGTCTTTTCTGTAATAGTTTTTAACTCTTCATCCCATCAGAATACACATTAAAACCTGTCCCCCGTAACAGGGGGGTGTTTATATGTCATATACCATTCTGCAGAAAGATGCCAAAATGGTATAACCATAAGAGAATATGGAGGACTGTGTTAAGATTTGCTGACTTTTTCAGGTTTACTGAAACCACGTTATTTCAATTTTCTTGAGATAATGGTACTTTGGATCAATATGTGCGTTAAATCTCAATGGTTATTTATAATTTCCTATTGAAAGTACAAAAAAATTTAGTTCGGCCCAGATTCATTTCCTTACATGCCAATAGTCTTCCAATAATTGAATTGAGAACATTTGCTGTCCAACAGCACCCATAAAGAATAGTACTCTATATACACCGGTTTAACACCTTCTTGTATGCCTTCCTCCCTCCCTTCCCTTAATCCAAATTGCTCTTTTTAATACAGCATTATTTTCTGTGGTCACATTATAGGATTAGGAATCAGAAATTTTATTTCCAATTCTATCACCAGCCATCTGGGCTAAAACAACCAAAAATGACAGAGTAAAATATTCTGACATTATCAGAACAATTGACAGAAGCCTCAGTACGTAATATTAGTTTAAAATTATTTTGTTGCTTCAAATTGGCAGTGTCTTTTGAAAAACACAGGCTCTAAAGGTAAGAATAAAGTAAAAAATGCTTGGAAGTGAGATTGACAGAAACCAAATCAGTCTCACTTTTTTGAGCAGAAAATGGAGGAGATTAAAGTTATCAAGGCCAAAAATGACCTTTCAGATTAGCATACTTTCAATAGACAAGACTGGCTGCTTCTAACAAAGAATAAAACTGGGATGGGTCAGAAGCCAATGATGGTTTGGGACTTACCCAATTTGAAGTCTTACAAATAAAAATCTGAAATCTTGAATTAGACTCCATTTGTCACCCAAAAGCAACACAGGGTGAATCAGCAGGCAGCCATTGCCTTCTGTTTTCTCCACACACTAATCAAGCTGCTCATTCTGCTCTAGTGGCAGCCCATCACAAAGGAATTAGAAATCTAAGCATCTGAATTGAGTCTTTTCTTAGGACTGTGGTCAGATTTGTAATTGTACTAGTCACCGTCTCTATCAAAAATAGGAAGCTTAAGGAAAAGCTGCACAACTGAAGGCATGCTTTGTCATGTGTATGTGCTGAACAAGCAATGGGATGCCGATACACACAATTCGAGCCCGCTACTCCCAAGGACGTACTGTTTTCATAGTTTTCTGTGCCTGCAGGCAAAGACTAAAACCAGCTCACGGGTTCCCACAACAGTTGTCTTGGCCAAGTCTAGAAAAGATTCTTTGCTATTTCTTTCCTCAAAGCTGAGACATGTAATGCTTTGTCATAAAGTGCAGTTTCTGCGCAGACTGCAAGCAGTAGTGGACAATTCCTCTAGAATTTAATCCCACAAATAGACAAGCTGCAGCAGTCTGAAAAAAGCTCTGCAGCAACAACAGGCCAGCTGTGACCCACAGACAGCTCTGACATGTTGCCACCCCAAGAAATACGTCATGTGCGAGTTGGTGGCCACAGAGGAGTGCTGAGTGCCCTTCCTTGCACACCGAACTGTGGATTGCCATCTATTGTTAGGATTAGTCAGCACTTGTGTGGGAGTTGGAAGAGGTCTAAGGCTACAATAAATACTTTTGACATTTTATGTTCAAAGGCAAGAAGAAACTTTCTCTACTGATTTACAAAAGGGTGAAATAGCTGAATGAACAAGTCTGCCTATGACCTTGAATGGGGCAGACAGGTGGTTTCAAATGATTACCTCAATTAAATACAGATATTTTACAGAGAAGTTTCTCTGATAACCAGATAAATGATACCATGGGGAAATTTAATCCTGTCAGAAACCCAATGACCTCTCCAGTTTCTACTTGCAGTAATATCAGCACATACACAATAATACGTTTTTCTTAAAATCTGCTAGTTAAAGCTCAAAAAAGTTCACATAGAAAGAAGTGGCCTTTTTTGACTAATGATAGAAATAGGGGAAGGAGTTTGACAGTTATTGAAGATCCACTTAATTATTAACATAGATTAATCAGTGAAGTGTGTTCTCCTTGATATAAGAAGCACAATAACACTAACAGAACAAAACCAACCAAGAACTGAGCTTTGAAAGACTCCAACAGTCTTTTGCACCTTAACCTTTTGTACAAGGCATCTTAGCATATTGTTTCTAAACAACATTTCTGTTTATAATTTGACTGAATTTCATAAAGGACAAATGTTGAAAATAAATATAAAAATGAAATAAAAATTTAATTTAGGATTTAAACTTTCTCTTTTTTGCTAAAACTGTTTCCCTCCAACTGTATTTCATTTGGTCTGATCCCTTTCCCTCCCCAGTCGTCTTTTTGATCAGTAAACTAATGCTAGTCAAATATACATAATAATCAAAGTCATTAAGTTAGGAAGGCAGACTTGCCAAATTCAAACATGGACACTGAATATTTTCTTTCCACAAAGTTGTGTTTACAGCCAAGTGAAGGCTGAAAGCTTCAGCAGTAAGGTACCTATATTAGGTACATAAAGGGAATGTTTGTTAAATAATTTTGAAGTATGGATTACAACACTACAACTACTATTCTGCCATTCAGAATTAAAAAGGAAGTGAACTGCTAAAAACATAAGTTGTCACAAAACTATTCATTTCGTTGAATGAATAGAGAAACACTATTGGTTTTATAAATGGCCACTGCAAAAGATTTACTGGACTCACATCACATTTTACTGATATTCATTGTTGTTTTCATGAGAGCTGTAAGAAAACAAATATTGGCTTTCAGTTTCATTACCAGTTCCTAAGTTTGAACCAAAGTCTACTCACCTGCATCTTCAATAAGCTTAAACATTTTAGGATAGTGTCTAACTTTTGTTTTGATAAGATTGTTCATCTAGACCAAAAAGTAAGAAATCGAGTGGATTAAAACTAGGTAAACAAGAATAAACATGCAAACAAAAATGTTTGCATAGACTCCCTCTTCAGTGACACTGCAAACATGCACATAACCAAAGGCTGAGTTTCTTGGGAGACGTGCATGAAACTTTTCATAACACCATATCATTTTGCTCTCTCATCTGTATTTCTAGTACACTTGAGTGCAAGCACACCAATCAACATCAGCTACATTTGAGAGCAGAGTTACATTCTGAAGAGTTAAAAATAAGTCACTGTAATAGAATAAATACATAAAAGAAAATACATGAATTCAACTGAGAAGTAAAAGATAGTACATCACATTCTAATCAACATGATTTCAAATTCAAGCTTTCAAGAACTCTGTCTAATCCTCCCTGGGTTTCAATGACACTATCTAGCTGGTTTTCTTCTTTTGAAAATTGCAGGGTGCAACTGCACTTTTTGAATATCCTACCTGTCTCATTTCTATATGCTAAAGAGATAGCAAAAATCCCTCCCAAGTAATTCTGCTGTCCAAGGTTCAGCTCAGATGCTCTTGTACAGTGCTATTTCTATCTGTTCTTATCTTGCCTCTCCTCTTCCTTCCTTCTTTGCTTTAGATCACAGTCAGTTTTAACCCTTTGATTAAACTGTCATTAGTGAGTGATTTCTACAATGTTAAAACCATGGGTTTTTTAAACCTCAGTTTTCAAATGTGAGAACATCAAAACATTTGTGGCTTTTTGTCTCTGTGACTTCACAGGAGTGTATAATGATCATTATGAGCTGTTCCACATTTTAAAATTAATAACCAGATTTGAGCAAAAGCTGCAAAGGTAAAAATGCCATCAAAGGGCAAACCACTAACAGTGTCACTCAGAAGTTTCTGCCCACATATTCAGCCCGATGGTTTTGAGACTAGAGAGAAATTAAGAAAGTACTATAAGGAGATGATTATGTATTATGTGGTATAACTCTAGAAAATTATTGACACCTGTAATTACTTAACTAGAAACAACATAATTTTTGCATTAGGATATCAAGATATTCTTACATAAATTATTTTATGTAAATGAAATAATAATTTATGAGAAAATAACCCATTTAAATAAATGTCAATGTTATCATATTTAGGTAAAAAGAAATAGAAGAAATGTGTCATTAAAATCAGAAGCAATGAATCTAGACCGTAGTTGTAAGTGCCGCTTGGCATTTAAACTGAATTTAAAAGTTCATACAGGGCAGTGAGACTTTATGGTACTTTGGAAACTTTCCTCCAAAGGAGATCACAGCAGAAGTAGCAGAAAGCAAAGATACACCCCTTTTCTCATGAACTCCCGAACAAAAAAACCCCACTAGTAATTTAAACAGTGCACACTGAAGGTAGCAGGAAGCATTCAATTGCTGAACACGTTGGGCTGACTACTATCATAGCTCCAGCAGTACCTGAAAAAAGAGTTCACTGCTTTTCTATCTGTAGCAAAAGTAACAAACAGGGTGGTGGGGATGTAAAGGACCTTTTTACAGACATCAGCAAGCTGAAGAAAGGAAATTTTGCTTCCCATCAGGAAAGCCACAAGAAACCACTTAAGCACAGTTCTTTCTGTTCACGTTAATGAACCTAAAGCATATGCTTAAGTTCTTAATTTTGATAGCGACCAAAGTTCTTGTTCATTTATTCATCCTGCTTCTGCTCCAGAAAACCAGACTAAGATTCTGTTCAAAGTCATGGGCTATGACTCTATGTCTATGCACAGTGCTGAGTATGAGAAATAAAACCCTCTAGACAGAAATACAACGACAGCTACAAGAGACATGCAGCCAGCATGAAAGCTGTGCAAGTCGATACCTATCTTCTCAGAAAGTTCACATGATAGCTAGACATGCACATAGTGACTGCAGAAAAATATATGAAATTGATAGGACCAGTATTTCCTCTGACTGCGTGGAGAACAATGTGAACCATCCTAGCACAAGTTAATAGTGCTCGTATGTCCCCTAGGCCTGCTGAAGCCATGATGGCCCTATTTTACTCCCAAAAGCACAAAACCTTTCAGTTTAGAAAGCTCCAGGAATGTTCCCTGAACTTTCTTTTACATCTTATCAGGACTTGCTGACAGCTCCTCTATGCTTGATCACATCTCTAGGGCAAACAAGGCCTTGAATCTTGCCTTGTTTTCCTTCAGGATGTTGTGTCAGCAGGGCACTAATGACAGATGAAACTTTTGCTTTCCTCTTTGTAGGCTCTGAAATACTACCCATCCAGTTACAGGAGCTGGAAAAAGGTGTGGGTATTTCACTGTGACCTCCCCCCATAGTTTATCTATGCCAAGGAACATAGAGAAGCTGACACTCTTAATAACAGGACTATGAGTCCCAAAGATCCTTACATACATAAACTAAGACCAACTATTATACCGCCGAAATCACTTTGTATGATGACAGAATTAGGGAAAAAAAAAAAAGTATGTGCTTTTTTTCTGACAGGTCTCAAGTTGTTTATTTGTAGATGCACTGAAGTTGTCCAAATAAAACAGCAAAATGATCTACATAAATCACCTTAGGTACTATGCATAAACAACACTTACTGCGAGGAATAAAAAAACCCCCTCAAAACAATGAAGAGATGAGACAAGAAAGTATTTTTTGTTGTTGTTGGTACATAATCTTACTTCCAGATCTAGTTCTTTAACAAAGATTATATCACATATATTTTTTTCTTTGTATATTGTGTAATCAAACTGGTTTAGACATCTCCAATAATGAAGACGTTGCTACTATTATTATGAAGTCATATAAAAGTAGGTGAGCAGCTGTAGCCTAATAAACACACAGCTGAACAAAGGAAACTGCTGACAAGCTGCAATCTTGTTTTAATGTAAATTCTCATGTGTTCACATCATATTTTAATTGTACACAACAATAAATAAGCTTCTGTCACTAGCAGTTTCTCATAAATGGGCTAATGCTAATTATCCCTCTATTTTCAACCACATGGTTTTAGTGAAAAGATTAATGTCAGGAAAATAACATGAAAATAATGAGCTTTGAAAGCCATTTGAGTGGCAGAAAATATTATAGTTTTCTTCATTTGATTTTGCTAGTTTTATATGAAAGCTGTGACAACTGTCTCATAACTCATCTCAATATTTCAAGCATTACATCTAGCAAAATATTAATTATGTAGGAAATATATAACCTGTTTCCCTAAATTTTTCTTCAGGTTGTTGTACTGTTGAACTGAAAGCCAAAACGTGCAACTCCAGCACCATCACTGAATTTAAGGGCTGGTCTTTCTTACAGCTAGAAATATATAATTAAATATGGGCAAGTTTCCCTTCTCTTCTGTCCTTTGTTCTGCAGCTGGCATTAGGAAACATTTGTTTGGTCTGAAATAATTTTTACTAGTCTGACAAAGTTATTTTAGCTCTGACTAATGATAAGATACAGCATCTAAAAGAATGATTGTCTGGGGAATGATTAAGAAGAAAGGGCCCTTTGAGGCACTCGAGTGCTACAAACTTGCTTTTCATATTCAGTGTTTTTGCCTGATTAATCCTTCTAGTTACAGTGAAAATCAAGACTGTACTGAGCACTGTATAAACATACAGCTTGAGACACAAAGGTAATGCTTGCATTATGTGGTGGCCCCTAGACCAGACGTACATACTTTCTGTAGTGCAAGCGTGGCCTCAGGTCCGGCTGGAGCACAGCCCCTGCTGCACGGAGGAACCTGCACGCTTGAGCACGCCGCCTGCGTTAGCCTTGCACCGGCTGCCTTGCAGAGCAATAGGGTTGATGGAAGACTGGGGGCTGCGGAGACTACTGCCCCTGTAGCTGCTTTCTTAGTGTGGTACCAACAGGTGTCCAGCTGTTTCATGTACCTTGATTGATTTTCTGTTTAAAACAGAAACACTCCTTTTGCTTTCTTTTAAACAAGTTGATGGGTTCACATCTCACATGATGTTAGATGATACCGCTAAGAATATTACTGAATCTTTTGGATGGGGGTTCAAGTAAGGTTGCCAGAACTTCTCTATTCTCACTAATAATGTGATTGTAGCTAGAAAACATCCCTAAAAGACCTCATCCAATGATGACACTATAATACATGGTGGCTTTGGTGCACCTTCTCTCTACCTAGAGTCTTCCTGAATGCAACCAACTTTGCTGGAGCACATTCCCTACTATGGACATTGTAACACAGAAGTCCAGCTCTGATCTATCTTCTCAGAAAAGTGGGAGATACATCCCCGTCTATCAGAGGGGAGAAGAAGAAAAAGGTACATGAGAAGTGCAACCACTTCCAAGCTCTTCCTCTCTGCTGGAATAGAGAGGCTACAAACTGAACCCCTGTAAATTCGGTGGGGAGCTGGATCAAAGCAGTGCTACAGAGGGGACAGGCTGTAGAGAGTGGGACACAGGACTCACACTAAAATCAGTATCTTCAGTAGTCTCAAGATCTAACATGTTTCATATTGTTTGGGAATTACATTCAGAACTGCAGTGTGCCATGATACTGAGATAACTGTTCATCACTGCTTTATATTTCTCACCTCTAATCATTTCAAGATATTGTTATTTTTCTTTCTCACATACACGTATTCAGCTGTAGTCAGTGCTGCTCCTTTCATATTCCAATCCACATCCTGCCACTGTCCTCTGCACCTTGGCTTACTCCCAGATGTCCCAGAGTCACTAAATCACTGTCAGAGTGATTACATTTGCATTCTACTTTCTCATCCAAGTTCAACTAAAAGTATCATCATTTTTTAAGTTCCTGAAGTATTCTACAAGGTATTAGGCAAGAGCTGAATAAAACAGTTTTGGCAGATTGATGTTTGGCTGCTATTATTTTGTAGTAGAGATGGACAAGTTTGGTTTGCCTCATTTCAAAGCCATTTGAACTTTGTGAGTCAAAAGCTTGATTAGATCATTACTAGGTTCATCTCCCATGTAAAGCAGTTTGTTAAAAGGGGAGTGAGGAAAAAGACACAAATACAATCTTTAAAAAACAAAAAGCTACCGATGCTAGTTTTGCTTTTAGGAAGATTATTAGGCTTCCCACATAGTTTAGTCTCACATCACAACATCCTATTTCACTACATTTCATTTTCTTGAAATGTACAACTGAAGGAACTTAAACTCAAATGGAATTAAAATTGTTAAACAAAAATACTTGGTATGCTATAGAATTTCTGCTCCCCAGTCAGTTCTTTGGTCTCTTCTTTCAATCCTTTTGTAAGAGAAATAAATATATTTTTGCTAGGACTTGAAGTACCTAACGATTTGGGAATGCCAAATCAGAGAAACTTTTTGCAGGCTTGATATTCAGCAGTAAGTAATTAGTACTTTCAGGAAATTAGAGTTGGAACTAAATTTGGAAAATAAAGGTATTTCAAATCCTAGTAATTTTAAAAACTTTTAGCCATTATGTAGATGGAAAAACTAAAAAATAAGAGAAGTTACAATTTAATGAGAAAATTTTAAAGCCTTACAGAACAGTATATAAGCCTAATAGGTGTACACACACAAGCACATAACAGTATGCTAATATAATTATGTATTCTTGAGATCATAAATAGTTACGCAAAATTGAAGTATGAAGCTGCAAGAAGGGGAAGAGGATCTTGTTGTAACCTGCAGTGGTCAAAATGTAAAATGAGAGTAGGCATTTTAACATTCTTGCTCCTCCAGATTTCAACATCAATTCCCACAAAGCTTTCAGCTTTGTTTAAAAGAAAAAAAAGGAAGTTTCAAGAAAAAAAATCAGGAGCATCTGGTTCAGGGACTGAGTGAAGAATCAAAACCATATAAATAGAGGTGGAAATACAAAGTAAAAGACATGTCAAGAAAAGGATCCTAAGAAATATAATGGTGAAGGTGATATAGAGACTGGAAGAGTCTATAAAATCATTCATTATTAAATAACATCACCTTCAAAAGGTAATATATATTCCATCTTGGAACTACAATTACATGAATAAATTGAATGAGCATCTCCCTGATGTCATCATAGCTCCTCAGAGGAGCAACAGTCCACTCAAGCAATCCTGAGGGCATATTATTTAAGACTTTCAATGACAGCTTTAATTTGCTTTTCAGCAATAAGAATTTTCCTCACCAAACAAGAAGAAATATTGTTATATTAGCAGAGTCAGGGCCACACACATAACTGACAGATATATGGAGCACAAAATACTCTTCGCCATCTTATAGTTATGGACTTTGAAAATAAATATTGTGTGCCATTTCGTGAATATACCCCCATCTATATCTCAAATACATACTGTACTAATGGTTTAAAATGACATGAGGGCCCTGATCTTTATAAACAACAATTCCTTTTATGCTTTATGTAAACCTGTTATTTTATCACATATGCTAAAAATTACCTTTTATAGTATTTAAATACTAGTAGTACTCTGAAGAAAAGTAGCCGTATGACGATGTGTTAATATATATATCTGTTTGCATGGGAATTATTTGATTATAAAAGATTAATGTGGTTTTGTTTTTAACTCTGATCTGCTTT
Source organism: Strix uralensis (assembly GCF_047716275.1). Lineage (NCBI taxonomy): Eukaryota > Metazoa > Chordata > Aves > Strigiformes > Strigidae > Strix > Strix uralensis. Next base: position 22,359,193 of record NC_133972.1, on the reverse strand, counting down.
GTGTAGACTTTTGCTCTAATGAGAATAAGTAACACACAGCTACTCACTGAGGGTTCTTCGTTAAAATTTTAGGGCTGACTAAACGCTGCTTTACCAATAAGCTCTGCAGAGCTTTTCTGCTCCAGCACTCAGGACCAGCAGCTCTGGGCCCAGGCTTCCTTTGGAAATTCTGCCTTTTTATCTCCCCCTACGCCCACTGCAGGGAAAACCTCTGCCTGGGGTACACATAGAGAGCCCTGCACTGGCATTTCCCTGGAAATACTGGCCTCTTGCATGAAAAACCACAAAGGAAGCATTCAGTCAGAATGAGCACAAGGTATTCTACCTTGATTTTTTCTTCTTTTTTTCACTGACAAAATGGGACAATAGTAAATTGCAGAAACAAATAATGTAATTTCAATTATTAGTCTGGTGGATTCCACTGTTTAGTATACATACCTCACATCACACATATATACCTCACATCATGTATACCTGGCAGTTTTTTATACACATATTTTTATACTCATATTTTGTTTAGGGCAGGTAGGGGCAGGTTTTGATATAAATCTCTTTTTCTGATGCAATTCCAATATGCAGTAAGTTTATTCATTACAATTACCAAGTATTTACAGCATAAAGATCAGATTTTCATCCACAAGGTAAAATATTATGCACTTATGGAACATACCATTTTGACTTTTCAACAAGTCATAGAGTTATGCTCTACAACAGCTCTCTTGCAATTAAGTACACCAGTATATTTCCTTAAAAAATTAAATTTAAATCATTGGAAATATTTGATACTATAAAATTACACACATCTGTTGATCCATTTCTAAATGAACACTACACACTTCTAGAAGTACTTTTTTATTGATATTAAAGGATTTAGGTAATCATCTGGTTTTGACAAGACTGAGGATTGCGTGTCAACTTCATTGCTCTTTAAATGCCCCCTGAACCACCAAAAAAGCAAGCTGTATAAGCAGAGTAGAGCTGGTATGCAAATTACAGGATATTCTTATGCTGCATCATATGAACTCATCAACTAGGCACTGCATCCCCGAGAAGGCATCTGCTGTGTGAAATTTAGGACAGTAATTCACAGCCCATAGAACACTGCATCACCACAAATTACATTTGTTATAAATTTATAATGATGTTCATATAAAAGCATTACATTTTAATAGTTTAAAGAAGAGACAGCACTGGGCACTTTATAAATGTTTAACTAGTAGAGTCTTCATAATTTAAAATGTGGATGTTTCATCACTGAAGATGCTGGATTAGATCACTGTTTGAACATGGGGAGGGGGGTCAGTTACTATAGAAATCTACTGAAAGCCTAACCTCAATGCACACAAATGCTATTTTTAAACATAACCTTGTTTCAGAACACCTACATGAATCACAGAGTCATCTGAAATTGTGTGGCACCATGTTCACAAAGCCCAGATACGGTTGTCATTGCCAGTCTGTGAGCATGGGCCCTCTGTTGGGGAACTTTAGAAGTAGGTACTTATTGTCAATGAATACATCAACCAACCATTAGATGCATGAGATATCCAGGGGAAAACTCTGGTTTGTTTTCTTTCATGGTATGTATGTTTTGACTGATGCTTCTAAAATAATTTTCATCTTTGATCTTTCCAACAATCTCTAACTCCTTAAACACTGTCTTCCTTTTGCTTCATATGGCTTGGTCCCAGCATCATGACCAGCATACTTTTTTTGATGTATCTATGTCATATTTTAACTCACAATTTTCATCTGACAGACAACCCATATCTGAAATGCCCTATCAGTCTATTTGTCTCATTTGTCTAATTCATGTACGTCAGAGTCCCTCATCCTCACAGCTTGATGGCCAAGGACTGTCTCTCTCTACAATTATACCCTTTAAGCACTCCAACTATATTCTCTGTTTATCTGCACCCACACACTGGCTATTAAATCAAGCTCTGTGTGACCTGCAGATTTGCTCATGGCAAGATTTTTGAAAACACCAGCTATTCAGCCATGCTCCAGCCTTATAAGATGATGGTAGTTAAAATTTTACTTACACGCTGAAATGTAACAGACTATTTTACCCTCAGTAAACTTGTCAGCAAGGAGACTGAGTTTAAGAGAATAGATGTAATAAAAAAGTAAGGTTTTGCTGAAGGATTTGCAATATGAGTTGGCAAGTCACAGTAAACCTGTATCTCATCTTCAACATAGGCAACCAAAATCTTTCAAAGCTCTTTACATATAGTCTTCCTTTGAGGCCATTACCAGAAACTAAGACTAAGGATTTTTAAATAATCCTGTGACCGTAAGAATTTAGATTTGGAATAAAATTAAGATACTTTTGTATTAATAATCAGGAGCAACTAGTTAAATTCCCATTCCTGCTTGCACAGGACTGAACATTGCCCAGGGATCTGTTTTACCCAGGACGGTCATCTCTGTGTCAAATTACTTCCTATTAGGGAGAGTCACTTTCAGGCAATTCCTTGACCTTATTTTGAATACAGGAAAGAAGCCGGATCGTTCTCTGGAGCAAGAAATGACTTTTTACTGTGCTTGCACTGAGCTTACCACAATGAGGTCCCAGTCTACAGGCACTAATGCAATTCAGTTATAATAATAATAATGAGAGCAGCAAGTACTGCTTATATGCTCCCATTAATGCTACAAAACCTAGAAATATGTGCAACCTGGTATTAACATTAAAGCCGAGAAAATATTTTTAATAATTTAATCCTATTTGATAGGTGGTGATAAATCTTCTTAAGCAAAACATTGTTGATATTTACTACTACTCCTTATCTGAGGACCATTACACATTTTGCAAACATTAAACATCACAGTAGCATATGAGGGTAGGTGAGTAACATTAAACATAAAGATGCCAAGACAAAGCAGAAAGCAGCCATCCAGCTGTATATTAGAAAGTTGTCAGCATCAAACACTAAAGAAAAATGAAGGACAGACATTAAAATAGGGCTCTGAATTTCTGGGTTGGGAGTGGGAGAACTCTATATATGATTTGCTAGCAAAGCAGGTGTTTGTGTGGTGGAAACATGAGACAAAGGACAGTGTGCTCTCTTCGATATGGAGAAAGCACTCCACGGTTACAGTAAAAACACTGATAGCAAATTAGGCACTGTAGAGGTCTAAAAGTATAAAACAAAATAGCACCTCTGGATTAAGATAACCAAGGATATTTCCGACATATCAGCAGCTGTAAAAAGGTGGGACCTAAATCACATCAAAAGTTAGAAGTCTCAGTAAATATTTCCTTAACCAAAAGCTTCCAAGCTATACAAACTCCTATATAACCCCCAAAACGGTAAGTTAATTGCATAAAAATTCCTCACCATCTGACTTTATGTATCACTACTTAATGTTCTGATTTTATCACAGGTTATATGAAGCCTAGTATTTTTAATAAAACAGGCTTGCGGACTCCAGTGATCAGCTGAATAAAACAAAAGAATCTCAGCTTAGATCCAATTACAATAAAATGTTAATTCTCACTGTTGTTAAGAATTTCTTGACACTTTAAGTTAAGAATACCCCAAGTCACGTACAAAAAGAAAATACACTGTGTTTACAGTTATACATATACAGGGATACAAACTATATCACATAAAGTGAATTAGAGCAAGCATAGTCAGAGAAGTACAAAATTCACACAGCAGAAGAGGATTCTCATGCAGCCAGAAATAAGTGATCCTATAAGCCTGGACAATCTTATCGAGATTTAAATATTTGCCTTTTCTATGAGAAGAAATAAGCAGAACATTCCTGTACCATCTAGTGCTTTGGGTCAAAAAATAGCAAAGTTTTCTGCAATCTGCTATCAGCCACAGAACTTCTGGACAGGATCAAAAATGACAAGATAGGAGAAGATAAGAATTCCAGGTACTGCACTGGTAACTGAGACTTACCCATGGATACCTGATCTGTTTCATTTCATAAGACAGAAGGGTAAATACTGGAAAAAAACTCATCAGTATCTAACTCCAGAAAGCTGTGCTCAAGAATTTTGGCCAACTGGAAGAAGGATATTATAAAATTCAAAGAGGTAAATGGAAAGGAAGGCTAATCAGAAACAGAAAAGGCCTATTAAAATTCTTTCAGTGCTCTAACCAAGCATGTAAATCTAAATACCAAATACTCTTCCCTCTCCTCCAGTAGAAACCATAGGATGCAAATGTCAAAAAAAGAGAAAGTCAAGGGCAGTGCTAATATATTGTACTACTACTCAGCAACCTGAAAACAATCCATGAGTTATGCAAGGTATAAGTGAGCCTGAATGTAGCCCTTCACAAGCTGCATAAGCCAGACACAGAGGTAATAAACATGCACATGTATCTAAGGTGAAACAGTATCTAACCATTTCAGATTAAAAATGAAAATTCTTATGAGACCTGTACAGTGAAAATTTGTAGCCTGGATTTCAACACACAGAATGTAATTAGTCAAGTTAAAATTAAGCATGTATACTACTAAAAAGAATGCCATGGGATCTTGAATGATAATCAACTATAGTATCCCTCTCACATCCAGATATTCTAAGTATTACTAGACATACAAATAACATTTTCATACAGTACTTTTTAAAAAGTGCTTTTTGAAAAGTTATGTTATTCTTAATATCAAATAAATAATTCTAAACTAAATAATCCATATTTTAGGACTTGGTATTGCTTGCAGAATGTCTGAGAACAAAATGGAATATTATTAAGTTTTGACTATCCAAGAATCACATTTTCATTGACTAAATGTCTTCCTTCTTAGTGCTACTGAAAATGCTTTACTAAGCTTAAAAAGAATCTTCCATCAGGGTTTAATGATGAAAGTACAATATTTCATTTCCAATTTGGTAGAACTCATATGACATTACAAAATGAACAGGAAGTTCAAAATATAGCTTGGGTGAGATGTAAAAAAAAAAATCCAAATTACTCAGATAAATTCATCAATATTGGCTCAATTCTCCATCCAATAAACAACTAAGTACAGCAAAGGGGCTGTGCTGCAAGAGAACTACGCCCACCAAATGTTGAATTTTTAAAAATTACACTATTCTAGCTCTATTTAAATCATTGTGTAATGGTTGTTTAAATTGTATTAGAGTAGTTGTGATCAGCTGCATTCATCTTCTGAATAATTTAAACCATTTTTTCTTAACTCTTTGTTGTAAACTCAATATATTGCCTATTGACCAATGGCAACAGCCTGGCCCAGCAGTTCTGACTCACAAATATTCCTGTTGGCTGCTAATATTCATCAGGGACACAACAACTTTTTTTATTAAAAGGGGTGTCATTAGATTGAATTTCATGCAAATCATCTGCAAAATTCAAAAAAGCTACACTTAAAAGCTTATTTTATGATTAGATTAAAACCCAGAAGTGGAGGAGGAGGAGAGACGACTCCCCCACCCGCTTTCTTTCCGGGTGTCAGGGTATGGCCGGGCCGGGAAGTGCCATGGCGGCATGTTGCCAAGCAACAGCAGTGCTGGAGGCCTTCTCATCTCTCATCTCTGGAGACTCTCTCCCATTTCATTAAAACCCTAAAAAACAAAGGCCTGTCCAAGTGTGCAAACAGAGGGAGCTTCCCCACACGGCAGGAAGGGTGAAGAGGCATTATCCTTCACATTTATTTGCTTCAAAGCATTTTGAGAAACCTGTCCAGTTTATGATCTGCATGATGCATCTTAATGCTGATTAGCTTTTGCTTCTTGGGGGGATCTTAAATTGTTTGTGTCTAATGAAATGCTCCATCCTACCAAGGACATTATTCTATTAGATTGAAGCTAATAAAGAAGGGATGCAGGCTTGTTAACAACTTGAAAATAAGAGATTAACACTAATGAAGGATAGAAATTGTTCATATATAGAGTCGTTTGGATTTTAAAAATATGTATAATTTAAGGAAAACACGTATAACAACCTGCACATTTATAGTGAGTGTACCTATACATGTCAGCAAGCCACAAATGAGTGTTGCATTCACAGTCTAACAAGCATCTCTGTTATAAAATTATTCCTTAGAGCAATGGAATATTATGGATTAGTTTAGTAATTAATGAAATTAATTAAAGGCATACTTAAAAGATTCAGATTAGGAGAAATACGCATAAAAAGTTTTTCTCCAGCTAATGGAGATTATTTGAGTGCTGTGCTCTCTCGGCAGGAAGTACACCAACAGGTTCCTGCAGCTTTGTAAGACTCTGGGAAAGCAGACTCTGCTGGGAATTGCTGCACAAGCACCTCCTTGTGGCACTGAATCCTTGGAGCTGAAGCTGTAGAAGGGATGCTATCTGAAAATCTCTTGGGATTTTGCTTCACCTTCAAGGGAAGCTCCCTATAGACGGACTTGTAGCAATCTTTTGAGGAGCAAATGTCCAGCAAGAAGTTTGACTTACAGAGGGATTGCAGAACTGCTACCCTAAATCAAACATTTGTGCTACTTGGACTGTGCATCTTTTCAGGCTCTAAATATCTTTCCTCTGAATGCATGATCAGTGATTAATATAATGAGGACCTAATCTGGGAACTATCACAGTAAAAATACATACATATATTTTAATAATATATTTTAATAATTTTGGGGAACTGTTAATGTTGGGTTGATGGTTGGACTGGATGATCTTCAAGGTCTTTTCCAACCTAGACAATTCTGTGATTCTGTAATATACAAACACACAGCTGTCAATTCAAAAAATGTGAACTCAGCCCATCTCTGTATAAAACTCAGGATGATATCACTACCAATCTACATGACAGAAATACTCAGGGACACATGACTTGAATGGTATTTTAGACATAATGACCAGTGGTTCCCCAGGCTTTGGTTCATTGGAAACAGGGTAGTAAATCCTCCTGCACGTACAGAGTGATGCCACTGCCATGGCCCAAACTGGCAGGGAAACCAAAGTAGTGTTCAATAGTCCTACAATGAAATTAATGAAAGTTATGGACCTTTGCCACAGCTCAAGTATTGTCATTCTGGCCTTAACATCTTTACTGCACAGGAGAGTAAGATTTGAGAAATACTTACATGTACAAGGGTATATGACATGCAGATGACATCCTAAATATCTTAGTTGCTCACAAACAAAGGATGAACAACTTTTTGACAGTTACGATAGCTAAATTAGTGAAAAATGAGGTTCTAGAAATATAATCAGAAGGAAAAGAAGTGTGATTTAGGTACAATTCAAATACACTTTCTGACAAGTACTTGAGGTAAAAATCACAGAGGAAAAGTTCACTCTTCACACTGAGTGCAGAATTACCCATTAAAGCCTGATGCTTACTCATTTTTCTTAGAGGAATTTTTCCTTATTACTAGATGGAATAAAAAAAGTCATCTCTTATTTTAAAAGCTGAAGCATTTTACTTGTGCATACCCAGCTGCAATCCCACAGTGATTATGTGTCTGGTGGAAAGATATTGGCTAGTTCTATAAAAATCATGGTGATAATCACGTGTCTTTACATTACATACTAGATGATAAATTGAGCTGGCAGGTAGATTGTTTTCCTTGGGGGAAAAAGAGAAATTATAAACTTCTCAGTAAAGTAGGCAAATATTGAACTATTTGCTTCCCAAATGAAAATTTCTTCCACTTCACAAAGAAATACTTTTGTCTAGATGATTTACTGGACTCTAATAAGATGCATGGTATCTTCACAGAAGAGATGAAGTGATAAGATAGTAATTTCCATGAAGGGTGGCAGGAGAGGCTTCCAGAATAAAAAAATGGGACAAGATCACTCTCCTGATGTCACTGATCAGTTACACAAATGCTGCTAAAAAAGATGATCAATATCTGAATTGCAATATTGTCTAACCCAAGATAAAACAACTAGAACAAGAGTTAGTAAAAGGGCTGAAGGGAAAAAACCCCAACAAAAAACCCCAAACAACCCCCCCCCCAAAAAAACCAAACCAAAACCCCAAACCCTGTTTCTTTGATTAAATAATTTTATTCAGTTTCTGTCCATTATATCAATGCCAGTGAGAGAACACTCCTGAAAAAGACAGGTTAACCTGGGCTTGACAGAGTCAAAAGCTTTGAAAGCTAAGAGTTGATTATAGAAAAATAGAAAGAAGACAGTCAATGCTGCCTCTTTAAAGCTTTTAAATGATCCGTAGTTACACAGTTACAAAAGTTAGATCAAAGCATATTTTTTCTGGTTTTCACTCCTAATGATTTCCTTTTACAGCAAAATAAAGCCTGTAAAAAGGGCTGTTCATGGCAATTCCATTAGTAAGTCTGTACAAAGATACATTTTTTGTCCCAGTCTGGCCTATATCTTTATTTCTGTTTAATAAATGAATACACCTAAATTGTAGTGCAAAAATCAGTGAAGAAAGTGTTGCAAAAAGTTTATATTGCCCTGCAGTCAGTTTTCTGGTTAAAGTTGACAAAGACCATTTAAAAAACCCCAAACTCAAACCAAACCTCCAACTTTGTCCAAAAAAAGCCCCCCACCCACTGGAGATAAAACCCAGTGAATGATTACTAATAAATGGAAACAACACATAAAGATAAGTTTCCATTTCATCGAGGTAAGGTCATTTTGTATGTCAACAAATTCTCTGACATGCTGTAAACTGAAGACTCTGAAATTGAGCCATCTCTCTCCATTGACTCACTGGAGTCATATGAAACACTTGGACAAAGATTAACTAGCCATACTGCTACGCCTTTTCCTTATTTCCAGAAATACACACTATAAAGACATCTATAAGCATAAACATATTGAATTTTTTTGTACATTCCCGTCTTATGTAAGCAATACCTGTGCCTGTAACAATGAAGTTAATGTAACCACAGATTGGAAAGATGTTCTGTACAAGCACTGATTGGCAAGAATGGAAATTGGTGCACTTAATGATCCCTCTATTAAAATATTGCTCAGATATTAAAAAAAGAAAAACACTGCTCTAGGCTTCAAAATCCATCATGAACAGCTGATGTGGGCTGAATTCTTCTTAAATAGACATGATTACATTTCAATGTCTTTTGTGATTATGACAATTTTGACAAGATAATCATCTCCTCTGAACAGGACTTTTTAAGGTTTAGAGAAATAATGTAAGATTTACTAAATCATCTGTCAAATTATCTATGAACCCTGCTTTCAGAAGAAATCCTATGATCTCATTAAAATAATTACAAAAAAATCTATGCCTGATATTATAAATAACAAGTACCAGTATCACTGGTATACAAAGGAGAGATCTAAAAGTACAGGAACTTTCAAGATTCAAAAGGTGATAGCATAGCTTTTTTCCCTTAAGATAGTCAACAGAAGTTTCTGTGTTAAATATCCTGCATGCTAGGTCAGCTTTTGAACCATAACCTTCAAAATGGAGAAAAAGGAAACAAGTCTGTATCTATACTAAAACTGAATAATCTAGATATGCATATTGCAGCCTCATTTCTCTTTCCTATCCTCACACTTTGTTGTCTATTTTCTCTTATTGCTTTTGGGGAAAAGCAAAAGCCAGGTCTACACAGCACAACAATTACAGAAAGAGAAGCACAGGTAACAGCAAAAGTCAATAGGAAGTGTCTTTAAAAAAATCTTTGCTAGAATTCTCTTTTTAGGAAGAGCATGAGAAAATAAACAAGTGAAACCTTAGATGATGTCAAGAATGAGAGAAATTATGAATTTTAAACATCATATCATTTTTAATTTTATATATTCATGCTTCTTTTACGGAAAGATAGGACTGAGAAAAACTGGGAAGAAGGGTATGGTGTTTACTTTCCCTGTTGTAAATACAGTAGGCAGAAGAAAGAGGACAGGAACAGCTCCGAAAGCTCTACATAAGAGTTGCTTCCTCAGCCCCTGCTGCCATTGATTATGGCTTTACCCTAGTAGCTAGGCAAAACTCTAGTGTCTTCTGCCTCTTACACTGGGGAAGTTACCCTCTTTTAATTGAAAACTCCTGCTCTTGGAGAGTAAAGGGTGAAGTAATCAACCAGTGCAAGGTGACAATGTAGGCAATGCTTCTTATCAAGACACTTTAGGATAAAAAACATTGTATTACCTGAGAGAATTTTACAGATACAGAAGGTTTTCCACCTAAGCAACTTGAAAGACACAATGTTGCTGTCATGTCACCATGTCAGAGCATGACAGAACTGAAACCCACCCCAACTTGTCAATAACATCACCAGACTAAGCCCCTGCGTGACTGCCACTGATTGGCATTCTACATTAAGCCACTCCAGCAGAAACAGTCCCTATCACTCAGTGAGAATGAGGAGTCAACAGCTTATGTACAAACCTATTGCAAGTACAAAACGGCATTTTATTTACCAGGAAATCAAGCACTGTGTTTCTGAACAGCTGTTTAATGCTACAAGGTTAGTTGTTCCAGAAAGCATTCAGAAAATTGTTCCAATACTTCATAAAGCTTAAGTACTAAACAAATGTATAAATAACATGAGTTATTGAAATAGCTGAACAGTTAACTGAAATAGGAAAAATCTAACAATCATTTTGTAAGAAGTTTTAAGTGTAGATGGCTATCTTCTCCAGAGAAGTTAACTGAAATTTAAAGACATGAAATTTAACTTCACATATTTTGTTCTCAAAATTCTTTTACACTCTTTTTTACTTTAAGAGGAAAAAACCAGCTAAAAAAATATCCAATGATATAAAAGAAACACATGGACTTTTAAAATGTTTAGAAGTCAACTCACCAGTCTCTTTACAATTCTCAACAGAAGCTTCAGTTGTCCTGTATCTTTTTTGGACTTCAGTACTTCAGCAAAGGTGTCCATGTTTTCTGGAGACATACTCTCCTGACTGTTTCCTCCATACAGCTGAACCAGCAATGATAAGCACTGTGAGGCACTCAGAAATATTTCAGTATCTTCACTGGGAAGCTAAAAACGAACAAACAAAAATCAAATTCCAGTTTCAGAAAAATTGGGTATCACTGGGGATTTGGAAGAGTATTAACATTTGCATTGTGCCAGGAATGAAAAACTTCTAGTTGACTGACTCAAAATTCCATTAAACTAAGCTTAATAAAGTGATGAAAATATAATTAAAATATATCTGTTCTTATAGCAGCAGTATAATGCCTCCACTAGGATTCTACCAAATAGCCGATCTATAGCAACATCGTAAAAGCACCGAAAATGTTGCTTCCAACTCTGTTATTTTCAAACAGTATATTTTGCTTTAAATAGAAGTAATAATAGCAGAAAGTATCATTATAGCCATGATGTCTAATCTTCTACATAATGCACACCATAAAACTTCATCTAATTATTTCTAAATGAAGGCTATGGCTTCTGGTTGAGGTAGAGTACAGGCTATCTAGCTATTTAATGGATTTTAAGCAGTCACATTAGGAGGTACATTTTGCAGATTTTAAATATTTTCCTGAATTCCAGCTCTTCTGCACTCCTTTGAAGAGCAGACACTGGGGCAGGCCCTAGCAATGGGATGGAAAAACTCTTTCCTGGGAAGCAAAATTATGGAAAATATTTGGGGCCATGGCTAATAAGCATCTTTAAATGAGCTTCTGATAGTATGACACTGCTATCAAAATGATTTGCTTCTTGAAAGTACAATCTGGAAATTACGAGTAGAGATGTTATATTATGCTTGTATGCTTGTATTTGGCACGGTTGGAACAACAACAGGAATGCAATGCCTAGTTTTACCGCAGACAGTTCATGAAAGCTAGTGAAAGAAATCAGAGGTTTCTTGGGAAGGCAAGAGGATGACAGTTTGGAAAACGTAACAGCAGAGGACTGAAGGAATTCAATGTCTATAGCTTAACAAAGGGAGGGTTAAAGGACACTTGATCATAATCTCTTGGTTACATGTGAGAAAAAGCAGGCCGAGGATAGGTTAATTCCTTTACCTGAAAAAGGACTGGTAAGAGACGATAGCTCAAAACTCTAGATAAAGCAATTCAGACTAGAAGGAAGATAATACTTTGATTTCCTTTTTTCTTTCTTTAATAAGAGCAGTTAACCACTGAAACAACTTTCTTAGAACTGAGACAGACACTCCACACAGGCAATTTATATATCAGAAAAATATTTTTTTTCTAAAAAAAAAATAACAAAACCCTTTACTGTAATGAGGAATTCATTTAGAAAAGTCCTATGTCTTGTGTTATACAAGATCCTAGACTAAATAATTACAACAGACTTTTCTTGCCTTACAGTCTATGAACAGAACAACATACACAGTGGTGCTCTTAACCAATAAGGTACAGAAGCATAAAAACACCTCATCACTCCTACTCAGTTTTTTAATTCCAAAAGTACTATTTAAACACAAAGAAGCTAGAATAAAGTACAGTTAACAGACTAGTCTTACTGACAATAAAAAGAAAACAATTTGTATAATCTGTCCAACCATTTATAAAATATGCCCAACCATTTCAATACTGATTACTTATTTAATCTGCAATCCCAAATTTTTTCAGTTTAAGGAAAATCCATAGTTACTTTAAAGCAATCTGTGAACATATCATCAGACGTATACTCCTCAAATATTCAAGCAGCAATTCCCCAGAGATCTGCATGCAAATACAATCCTGTTTTCCATTAGCTTCATAGAGCTAGCTGTTTAAAACAGGCTGAACTGAGATGTAAGCTCTGAATACATAGCCCCAAGACATATCACATTCTATTTGACCTAATGCTATGCAAGTGACAGGACCACAGCAGCTATTTCTTCCACAGTTTTGCTGTATGGTTTTTCTTCATTCCAATATAAATGCCACCTATTTGATTGTTTCCTTTCCAACATCCAGAATTAGCTAATAACATCATCAACATAAATAGCAAGACTAAAAAGGAGGAAAAACTACAAATAGTAATAAACTTTATAGCTCCATTTATATCTTCAATCCTTATCAAGTAAAAAAAAATTCCACTCTCACTGGGGGCTTTGAGCTGACTTGTATTTCCTTCACTGAAAAAATGCTATTAGATAAAGGAAGGAAAATTAAACTACTTAACATATCTCTATCATCCCTTTTAAAAGCAGCACTCTAACTTACAGTTTGTTAATAGATCAGTGTAGACACGTATATCAACTACTCCCTGAAGAAAATCACAGTACAAGACGAGATGTTGGTTTTTGGCTAACCAAAAATAAAAAATAAAAATGCAGTGAACATTTGGACAGATACATTCTTGCCCTGGTATTGCAGTGTAGGCTAGTTCTCTGGGCTCCATAAGCACAAAACGCCATGTGTAATCAATAAACACAACAGCCATACTTGGAAGAGAGACTGTTCTCAAGGTCTTTTTCAGAGACATTCACTAAATATCAGAGTGGAAAGGCGTCAGTCTCTGTAGAGGACTGCCCCTACAACCACCTTGCATGAAGAAATACATAAACCACCATGCCCTTCCCAGTTCTTCCTGACACCAGGAGGGTACATGACTTTCAAGGAAGCAAATGAGCAGGTCCAGCCTCTTAGGGTTATACCCAATATAGGCTGTCTTCAGCAGGAGTCCCCAGTTAGCGAGGCAGTGGAACCTTTTGCCCTGGGCCAATGGCTTTGCTTAACTTCTCCTAGCATGCCTAAACTTCTACTGTTACTGCTCTTCTTTGTCCCCCAACAAGAGAAATGAAGACCCTGAAACTCTCCATCCGATATGTCTTGGCACCAGATAGGCTCTGCTCTTCACAGGATATCAAGCTTCCAGTGACCATCCACCAAACCTAGCCACCAGTATCACTCCAAGGTTCACAGTACTTGCCAACCGTGACATCATTCTATTCAATCGCAAATGCCAGTGAAGTCCTTCATCCCCTGTTGTACTTCAGGCTTTTCTGCTCCTCTACTTCACCAGCATCCCTTTCAGCTTCAGTGTCATCTAGAGTTTGGGGAGCAAGTTGCTGTCATCCCGGAAGATTGCAGGGTAAAACAATAAAGCATAGGTCTTGGATGAACAGAAAAAGAAGCTGGGAATAGGAAAGACCATCTTTACTCTGGAGGGGATGAGAATCATTGGTCCACAGTCTAAGTCATCAATAATTAAGGTGGAAGAGGAACTCTCAGTAATGTCCTGATTTAAGTATGTCCACATCAGCATTTTTCTCTATAAGTCTCACCATTTTGCTGTTTCACTACTGACAACTAGTGATTTAGATGTCAAAAGTTGTCAGTTGGTAACCTGAAATTTAACATTGGCTGCCACTTAGTGTTAGTAGTGGTTATAAAGAGTAGGGGATCTGAAGAAAATTATTGGTATAAACAAAAGCGGTGACTGAAAATATAATAAATATCTGTAAATATAGAAAACCAAGGAATGAAAATTCAGCTTTCAAGTAAACAGTATCTCATGTCTAATAAGAACAACAAAGCTAGAATCACGTTGCTAGTCAATAAACGTAGATGGATGGTTCACCTCCTAATCACCTGGAACAGTGTTCTGATTATTTTTCTAATCATAACAATTCTATTTGATATGAAGAAGTGTATTTCAAGTCTTTGAAATGCATTTATAGTTTTTCATGACAGCAGCTAATTAAGTTTTTGTTCTTTCAGGGGAGGAGAAACCCATTAAAAACTAGAGTTCTAACTCTTTAAGAAAATATTTGCCCCTTTATATTTCATAATTACATGAAAAAACTCTAGTGGTCTTTCGTTTCTTTTTGCTTTATCAGTATTAGAGGGGATTATGGATTCAGCCCTTCAGCAAGGTAGAAATGTTAATAGTCCTCCTTGCAGCTGTTAATATTCTGGGCTAGTATATAGCTTGAAGAAAATCCAGCACCTTAAAATAAATTACTGAATGGCTAAAGTCATAATTTTTGCCATTCTCTAACTCAGAACTGTAGATTTATTTTTCACTTCAAAATTTTAAAATAATGCCCCATGACAAGACTTTTGTGCAATGAAGATGGTGTATTACTCTTAATTTTTATGGACATGTTATAACTTCCTGTAAACAGGCTCATAACATAAAATCCTCCTTCTCTTCCCTTCTAATGGAACCTGCTCTGTGTATTTTAAAGTTAATGTGGTGAAGAGCAGAAAGTTTCTTGTTACTACACATTTATATTTCTGCAGTCTGTTGTCAAAAATGCCTTCATTTTGAACCGAGTTGTAGTGTGTTCATGAATTGCAAACCATTGCAAGAAATGTGATCATTTGAGCTGAAGTGGCAGCTTTCACACTGTTGGAGTTGTTACAGCATCTAATTTTAGAGCTACAATGAAACTGTCTGGATTACCCAGAGGGGACACTATTTCAGTGCATTAATGAGGTTATACACAAAGAGAGTTTATTATGATAAGAGATAGATGTTCATTAGATCAGTAATGTGATTACAGAATGTGCTGTAAAGGAAGCACCAATGGGAACTATAGGGAAGATGATTCTGCAAACATTAAACAAAATGCAAAAGCAAAACATCATTATTAAATCTGTTAACTTTACTATGCTATTCTTAATAGTAAATATGCAGAGTTTTAAATGAAAAAAGAAACTACCTGTATTTTGTCTTAGAGCAAAATTGTCGTCCTTCTACCTAAGGGAAAATATTTTAAAAACCAATATATTTTCAGTTCATTTTAATCTAGCCTAATTGCTGAGAAATTAATTCCCCATTCTGAAATTCTGTGCTTGTGACAATATATTCTTATCTCCTCTGGTGTGTTTTTGTTTGGGGTTTTTTTGGTGGTTTTGTTTGTTTGTTTGTTCTCTTCTCTGCAGAAGAGAAATCTTCAAATATAACTCGCAGATAACATTTCAAATACAGTAACAGCAATACATTATACAATACAGGAAATAAACATATGTCTTTCCACTCTGACCACAGAACTGCCTGTATTCCTAAGAAACGTGAAATAAAATTCTACCGTCTACAGGATTATCATTCTTCTGCAGTAATTTTCATTATTCAGTGGCAAATACCTTCATGTGCTCTGAAACCAAAGTCAGGGCACAGCCTTAGAGCCAGCGCAATGTAGAGACAGAAAAGACCTAGAAGAGATCATCTCATTCCTCCATGTGCACTGAGGCTTCATATTTGTCCTCTTCATGTTTGCACATAATTAACTGGTCTGTCAACAGTAATATACAGAGCACAGTAATCAACTGCAAACACCCACCACCAGAAGACAAGAGAAGTTCTCTCCCAGCAGTCTGGTAGGCTGCAGAAAAGACTGGAAGATCTACACCTAGAATCTAAATCTAGGATGTACAGAGAAATGAAGCTCTTTATAGGTACTGGAAAGGTTTCTGAAAGTTTCTGAAAATCCACACTGAAGTGATTTCAAAAGTAAGTAAATGAATTTATTTTTTTTTCAGTATAAGGGTGCATCAAAAAGTAGAAGGTATTTTATACCTTCTATAATCGCTGCAAGTTTCAGAATAATAATCATATTACATTTATGTTCAAGCAGAAAAACATTACACAAAAAAGCTAAGTGTAATTAACTTTTAAACACAAAGCTTCCAAGCGTAAGACTAAATGCTCAATTTATTTTCCTCTTATCGATCAACTAAGGGCAGACTGATCATGGCATTAAATATTGAATTCTCCATATTTGCAGTGTTTTCTGCATGTCAGACTTTGTAATTAATTCTTCCTTTACGTTCTTAAAAACTCTGAAGTTTCATTTACATGCAATATAGATTTCCTACACTTGCTTTGCTATGCCCGAAGTGATAGACTAAATCACAATTAGAGAAGGGAAAAACTGATTCTAAGGGATTATTAAGAGAGATAAACATGTAGAACTTGAGGAAAACAAATATATAAACAAGTCAATGGGGCATGGAACAATCATCTACTTGAGGGATATACATATCAGTGAGGGAAAGCAATTATTCAAAGTGACACAAGAAACTATAAATATGGTTAAGATAGGTAGAAACAGCAAACCAGAGAAAATAATTGTAACTCAATATCTTAAAGTGATGGTTAGTTCAGCATTTAAGACCTCCATTATCTCCAGAAAATAAAGTTCACAAAGAACTGAATGCCTCAAAACACTCATCGAGTTATGCAGCCACACAGCTCAATGAATAGAGAGAACTACTGTTGACAGCTCCATAGAACTTAAGTTTAGGTAAGCCTGAGTCTTTTTGAGGAGTAGGGAGCGTATACATCTTGAGAGACCCACTAGACTTCACAAAGAATCTAGTCCTATTTAAAGACACTAGAGCATAAGACATTTTAAACAAGTAGATCTGAAATGTTAAAATTATTATTTCATTGTTCAAACTCTTTCAACCTTAACAGGAAATGTTTAATACAGCAATGGGTAAGGGATATATATAATTTAACAAACCTAGCTGAAATGACTTTCATATATTCAATCAAGCACATGTATGTGAAGAACAACACATACACATTACAAGAGAAAATCACTCACTTCAACAAAATCTTAAAAAAAAATTAAAAAAGAAAACCAAACCAAACCAAACATAAGAAGCTGCACCAATGGTCTGTACTCCACCTGTATGCTAAAATCAGCAGATTTTAAATAAGCATTCTAAACATACCAGAATCTGTAGAAATACAGAACAAAGCAAAACCTAGTGGTAATTTGCAGCCATGCTTCTGAAATACAAGGGCAAGTCAGAATCTAATCAGTACATGCTAACTATACAATTATCCTATCCTTTAATTAAAACCTTATAAAAGACTTCCAGGTGGTATAGGCCAAGTAAAGTTTGGCCTCTAATTTTCTGTTCTTTAGAGTGTTAATGGAATTTAAATTTATGACTAGTTTCACTTTAAAGGAACATTTGCATCTCTTCATGTCTTACTATTTATCATATACAGTGATTTAAAAAAATTAATAGAAAATTAATTTATAAAGATTAAATATTATATAGTTGAAATTCAATCACTTTGTTTTAGGTCATTCAGTGAACATTTCCAAAAAGCCTTTGTCAATATCTGCTTAAAATAAATCCATCAAAGGAGAACTTAGCAACAAGTATAATGCCTAAAATTAATAAAAAAGGAACCACACTCTTCCCCAAAATAAAAGATGACAGACAGTGCTAAAGATAGTAAAAGGGCGACAGATATTCATATCACAATACATCTGAAAACCTGTATTTAAATGAAAAAAAAAAAAAAAAAAAGGCCTGGAAGAGAACACAGCAAATCTGAAATGCCTCTAAGTGAAATAACCTGGAAAGGATAGCATGATAGGCCACAGGGAAGCTCTCACATACCATTTTAATGGCTTTATGTTCAATAAAAGGCTGAAGCAGCCTCTAAAAATCCTGTCCAGCTCAAGAAGCATCCCTCTACTACAAGCTATTACACACAGAGCCACTACAAATCTCTGGCACAGTATGATGGAGGTTGAGCTGATGGGATGCATCAGGGCCACAATGCAGCACTCTGTGGAAATTTCAGTGCAGTACTGTGACATCTAGGAAACACTAGAAAAGACTGACTTTGAACAGACAGACTTCAAAGATGTTTACAGATCACCAGGGACCATTCCCACTCGTAAATCCCTCAGGATCATGTCGAAATAAAACTAAACCCTTGAGAAAAACTCAGAAGGCTCAAAACCAAGAAAATAATATTAAAAGGCATCACTCACTGCAAACTAATTTTAAGTTTACTGACTTTCTAATGGTAGCAGTACTTGTTTCAAATTTTGAATACCATCCTTTCCCTATGCAGTGATCACTAGTCCATTCTGAAGGGCTAAAATTTGGCTATACATATGTATCCAAACTGAGAATCTGCAGCCTGCCCCTCATCCCACTTCTATGCTTGTGACAGACTTACTCTGATGTCACTGGTAACCTGCAAGTCACTGTGACCTATAATTTCTTAAAAATTGTTAGTCCTTCCTTTTTACTAGGTGGGAGCTTATAAACAATGAAAAACTAGCAAACAGAGCTCTAAGATATTGAATTCAGTTGAATAATTCCAGCCACAGCAACATTCCAAAAGCCTTACAAACAAGCAAATTCTCACCAGTTGAATAAGCAGGCTAATTAGGTCCATCAGGGGTTTATTGATAAGCAGAAGGTCTTCAGCAGCCTGCGTGTCTCCTCCTGTGCCAGATTTCTGTGCCTTAATAAGATGAGAAAAAAATATAAAGCAACCTTGGTGACTGTTCCATTATGAGAAACAAATTAGGTCCATTAGGTGGTCCAAGTTTGAACGGAAGTTTGAAGGAGACTTATACAGTCTTTTCTAGTTAAGTATTCCTGGGCTCCCAATGAGCAGTTAAGGCTCCCTGTGTCTGTAACAATAAGCACAAAGCAAAAGGGACTCATGCTGTCATGCTCATTCTGCACAGGCTGAATACACTGACCTACATGACATTTCTTCAGCAAAATGCTACAAACCGTATATGCAAGATATCTCTAAAACCATAAATGTTTTATATATTTGTATTCTCTCAACATGACATGCCTATTTTAACATTAAAGTCCAACTACTTCTTTTTACTTTATCAGGAACAATTTCAAGTGCAACTCAAACCAAGAAAATCAAGGTGACTGAAAAGTTAGGATTCTCAGCAATAATGTCCGGTTTTGCCCTTCTGACTCACTTTGTACCCTGAAATATTCATAGTATGTTATAATAATTTAAATTATTTTTGAAATAGGAATACTATGGGATAATAATAGTAAATGGGACCAGATATGATACACCCGAGGGTGCTGAAGGAGCTGGCTGGGGTGCTCGCCAAGCTGCTTTCCATCATTTACCAGCAGTCCTGGCTGACCGGGGAGGTCCCCACAGACTGGAAATTGGCCAATGTGACGCCCATATATGAGAAGGGTCGGAAGGATGATCCAGGAAATTACAGGCCTGTCAGCTTGACTTCGGTGCCCGGGAAGCTGATGGAGCAGCTCATCCTGAGTACCATCATACAACACATGTGGGACAGACAGATGATCAGGCCCAGTCAGCATGGGTTTATGAAAGGCAGGTCCTGCTTGGCAAACCTGATCTCCTACGACAGGGCGACCTGCTTATTGGATGAGGGAAAGGCTGTGGACATTGTCTACCTTGACTTTAGTAAGGCCTTTGACACCGTTTCCCACAGCATTCTCCTGGCGAAACTGGCTGCTTGTGGCTTGGATGGGCACACGCTTTGCTGGGTAAAAAACTGGCTGAATGACCGGGCCCAAAGAGTTGTGGTGAACGGAGTTAAATCCAGTTGGCGGCCGGTCACGAGTGGTGTCCCACAGGGCTCGGTTTTGGGGCCACTCCTGTTTAACATCTTTATTGATGATCTAGACAAGGGGATCGAGTGCACCCTCAGTAAGTTTGCAGATGACACCAGGTTGGGTGGGAGTGTTGATCAGCTCGAGGGTAGGGAGGCTCTGCAGAGAGATCTGGACAGGCTGGAGCGATGGGCTAAGGCCAACTGTATGAGGTTCAATAAGGCCAAATGCCAGGTGCTGCACTTGGGCCACAACAACCCCCAGTAGCGCTACAGGCTTGGGGAGGAGTGGCTGGAGAGCTGCCAGTCAGAGAGGGACCTGGGGGTGTTGATTGACAGCCGGCTGAACAGGAGCCAGCAGTGTGCCCAGGTGGCCAAGAAGGCCAATGGCATCCTGGCTTGTATCAGAAATAGCGTGGCCAGCAGGGACAGGGAAGGGATCTTGCCCCTGTACTCGGCACTGGTGAGGCCGCACCTCGATTCCTGTGTTCAGTTTTGGGCCCCTCACTACAAAAAGGACATTGAATGACTCGAGCGTGTCCAGAAAAGGGCAACGAAGCTGGTGCAGGGTCTGGAGCACATGTCGTACGAGGAGCGGCTGAGGGAACTGGGGTTGCTTAGTCTGAAGAAGAGGAGGCTGAGGGGAGACCTCATTGCCCTCTACAACTACCTGAAAGGAGGTTGCAGAGAACTGGGGATGAGTCTCTTTAACCAAGTAATAAGCGATAGGACAAGAGGTAATGGCCTCAAGTTGCGCCAGGGAAGGTTTAGACTGGATATTAGGAAGCATTTCTTTACAGAATGGGTTGTTAGGCGTTGGAATGGGCTGCCCAGGGAGGTGGTGGAGTCCCCATCCCTGGAGGTGTTTAAGAGTAGAGTTGACATAGCGCTGAGGGATATGGTGTAGTTGGGAACCGTCAGTGTTAGGTTAATGGTTGGACTGGATGATCTTCAAGGTCTTTTCCAACCTAGACGATTCTGTGATTCTGTAATAAAATCTTAAAGCGACTAACATTTGTGATAAGATCTATTACTACTTGTAATTCTGTCCGTTGTCATACCTCCTCATGAAAACACACTGCCATCCTAGGCAGTGCTATTTATGACCCATCCCTGCCCCAGGACACCAGAAAGGTCTGCTTGCTAGATTTGTCATTTAACTTCATTTTCTTGCACCAGCTTTGGACCATGACCCTAGACAGTCAAGTTGCTAGAGGTAAATGTAAACATTTCGTCTAAAGAACACATTTAAAAATTCTTTTGCATCATGTTTCTTTTAAAACTCAATCCTCAAACCATCATCTAAGTGTAGTATCTGATGATTTTCATTTGGTTAAGTGAACACCGGAGCAAGTCCCCTGAGACAGGAAACACTACTGCTGAAGCTCCACTGTTGATACTGATGAGTTGAAAGCATAATGCCTTTCTTCTGGAAAGAATTTTGAAATTTTTTCACTGAGACTCACCACAATGACCCACAACGCTGAAGTCCAAGAAGGGCAAAAAGACATAGTGTAGAGAAGACAAAAAAAATGAAGTGTTTGTATTAATCAAGAAAGGGAAGTAAGCCACCTTCACTTCAGCAAAATTTACAACAGCTTTTTCTGGTTAGTGCTTGGATGAGAAGAAAGACATCATCAGCGATGTTTGCCTACTTTCTTTAACTTTTATATATTTAGTGGCTTTGAAAAGAGAATTAACAACATCACTAAAGGAATTATACTTCATATATGTATATAAAGGATACACACTACACCATGCTTAAACCTACATTAAATCACTAAATAGATTCTATTTCTCAAATTGAGATTGCAGATTACTTTTGGCTACAGTGGATGACCTGTGGAATATGATATGATGAAACTGTTCTAAAACAGATATGCAAATGAATCTGAAGCTTTGTACCATTTCCATTAAAACACAAGTACTTGGTCCACAAAGAGAAAGCTCCTGAATGAAGCTGGATGCAGTTATCAGCACCATGCAGCATAAAGTAGTGGAATGCAAAGGAAAAGTGGTGTCATGTTTTCCTATGCAGCTGGATAAGGTTATCACTTTACATATAAAAAGCTTAAATAAAAAGGAATTGAGTGGAGGTAGTACCATCTGTAACAGTCAACTTAAGCCTCAAAAATGGTTAACATGAGAAAATTTGATTCTTTTTTTCAAGTTCTGTTTTAGAAGGCATCTTATTCAGAAGATCCCTATAAAAACAGTCTAAGAATATTTGTTATTACTACAGTGATGCATTTAGTGACACATGGATAGTGGAATATTATGTAGATGCATGGTAACTAGCAGTCGCCAACTAATGGCCATCATTCAAAAGGGCATGTGTACTGAGGCAGCTGTAGAACCCACAGGGGCTCTGTGACAGGTGTTGCCAAGACAAGTATCACCACTGTAAAATTAGTTCTACAGGGGTACAGGACAGAGCTATGCTTCAAAGCTCAGTTCTCCAGCTGACTCTTGTTACCCCTTAGCCTTCCAGAGAAAAGCAGAATACTTTGACTAGAGCTGGAGTTTTAGTGCATCAATCAACTGAGGTATTTATGTAAAGCTGGAACAGAATTTGGCTTTGAATGTATAGATTCAATTTTGTATCTAAATAAAAATCATCAGTTTCACTAATATTACCAATACATGTGCAAGCTCCTCTTTCCTCATATGTGTCCTCTAGTATAACTGGCCTCATCACTGTTGCGGGGAGTGTAAATACAGAATTTAGCTCTCTGTGATTACAGAGTGATGCCACAATATGATGATGAGCAATTAGCCTACAATATTTGATTTACAAAGTGATTCTTAGATGAGAAACCCATTACAGAACCTGCTAACAGAGGACTCAAAAAGACAAGGTATTGTACCATAAGATCTAAATTAAATTTCTTCCAAAATTAAAAAAAACCCAACTCTCAGTGAAATATCTGGTTGATAACACAACTGATTATGTAAACCTGTGTAGGAAAAAAACCCTACTCAATTTTCAACACCCACTTCATACATTAAATCTTCTTAAAAAAATAGCCAAAACCCCAAACCAAACCAAAGAACCAATCAACCCACAAAGCAGGACCTTTTCAGAATAAAGAAGCCATGTCCTGAAAGACAATACAACCTGGTTGTAATCTTTTGATTCTGTGTCCTCCTATATTGGACCTAACAGACCTCCCTATTCTTCAGTGGATAATCCCAAGACCATCAAAAGCCTAACATGAAGAGTACATGTTGTTGTTTGCAGCCTAAACACAGAAGTGCTTCCACTTGGCTAATTTAGAAATTTGGCAGATCATTTAAAAACAAAGCAAATATTGGTAGCTTAACACCATGTCTAAAAAAAGATGAACGCTTTCTGTTGTTTTGTTTTTAATAGAGTTATGAGAAATTTCTTTGAATAGTATCTTTTTGTGCTTCATTTTTAAGGAGGAGGATGTCTTCCATGGAGGAGGAAGTCCTCCCAATGCCATGATTTGCAGTTCAAAGAGAAACTTGGAAGACAAATTGAGCAGCGTAAGAGAGGAAATACTTTTGTCAGCACACATACAAAGGTTACATATGCTCTTCAAGTACAGTAATCACATGTGATTTATAATAAAAAGATGTTGTTTCTTATGGAGTAATCTTTTTCTTTTAAAATGAATGGAAGAAAAATGCTTTGAACTGTCATTGAGCAAATGTTGAATTAAGCTACTTATGGAATACAGAAACAGAACAGTCAGCTAGGATCTGTTTCCAGCACACAGTGAGGCTAGTATAGATAGTCTAGCCAGGTAACTACATGGAAGAGCAACATGAAGTTGCAAAATACATGCTTTTCTTTTTCCACCACACTAAAAATTCTATAAAATCAGAATAGTGCGAATTTCATTATTAGGATAACAGGAAGTTAGCTAAAAAATTGTTTAAGATAGTGATGACCCCAGGAAATAGATTCCATACCTGCAAAGTCTGGCGCACGATGTCTGCTGTATACATCAGCATGCAGTGCAAAATGTCAAGCAAGGACAGAAGCAGTGCATTTGCTGTCTTGGTGCTGCTTTTATCATCTTCCTCCAAGTACAGAGACACAGTTTCTATTAGGAGATTACAGATATGATGAGTCAGTCCTACACAGAAAGTGAGACCAAAAAAAAAGAAATAGATTATCAGGAAAAGAACAATGTGGAAGGTAGCCTAGTGAAAAATAATTGTTTAGGATAAAACCAAATTTCACAGACATTATGAATATTTATCAAATTTCCTCCTTTTCTGCATTACTATAATTACCTCCTCTCTGATTCTGTTTGGAGCAGCTCATAGAGAGAGTTAAAACCGATACAAATTTGCTAACTGTACAGAAAATTATGTAACATTCATTAAATAAAGACATACTTTGAATCCTAAATTTTTCTGTAGCATGCTGATACACAAGTCTCCTTCACAACACTCGTGGTCACAAGAATTAAGCAATTTCTCTGGGCTCTTACGAAGTGACACATCAAGGTCGGGGCCTAAAGTTTTCTTTCTTAACTGGTCTGCCAATTATAACCTTCCCCATATGCTTTAATTGTAGAATTGAACAGTGTTATGCTTAACATAAAATATATTCAGAAGAACACTATATATGAAATACTAAATACTACACCTAAAATGATATTAAGATTCGTTTGAATGACAGCAGTAAAAAGTTTCCTGAAGATACCTTCTTGCTCTGAAGCTTTTTTTTAAGCTCCTTTGGAATATAATATCAGCTCCTGTAGCTTAACCTACAAATCACTTGACATATCAGAAAAAAATATAATCCATTTCAAGGCAACACTGATTCAGTTCAGAATCTTTCTTACTTTCAAATACAAAGTGACTGAGTTTATTATATTTGATCTTAATCTTTCTCTTTCAGAATTTTGTAAAGAATAAAAGATACTTTGTTCCTCACCAAGAACATAATTATGTTTGTAAACTATCTTCTAAACTGGTGATTAGCCATACTGTGACTTGGGTGTGCGTAGGTAGTAACACTGAACTATATAAGTATACCACATATTAGCTTCTAGTCCCCATGACTGTCAAAAATGACTGAAGTATTTCACTGATTTCACTGAAGTAAAAGGACTGGTTTTATAAGTTCTCCTTTAAAAAGGAGTTGTATATATTTTTACAAGTATCAATACAAGATTAAAATGAAACACCGTAGAATACAACATGTAATTACACCATTCAGCTTTTGAGAGTAGTCAAATATGTGGGGTGTTGGAACTATTTTGGCTTTGAAAGATGACCCATCAATTATTTAAACTTCCATGAAGTATTTTCCTCCCCCATTCATCACCCTTAATACTTTGCTCAGGAAATTAAATACAAAAACATTTATTTAGAATACAGTTACGGGTCAGGATGATTAAGACTTGCACACTCTTCTTATATTTCACATCTTTCGTGTTTTTATGATTACTAGCATTATTCTTTCACAACAGTTTGACTGATGCACGACAGCTCAGGCTAAACTTTGAATTTCCTGGAGTTTTGTCTGCAAAAACCAAACTCTCAAAATTATATCAGTCTAATCTCACACTTTTAATTTCCTTCTCCTTTTTTAAAGCACAATTTCTGCTGCAGTTCTGAACACTTCATACAAAAATGAGATAGCACACAGAGACACATTTACGTGATGTCACCAATACCCACCAAGAAGAAAAAAACACAAACATAATTGCATGTCTACCCAATACAAAACTTGTGGTTATGCTATGCCTTTTTTCACCAGGCTAAATTAGAATAAACCTAAGAAAATAGTCCAGTAAGAGTTGGTCCCTATCAAAGCAATGTCTGCAAAATTGCCTGCAGGGATATGTCCAAGTACACTCTGTTTCTCCCTGTATATGACCACAAAACCCACAGCCACATCAAAATGAATGAGTCACCCTATTATTTCTAGATGGCTTACATATAACCCTTAAGACAGTGACTTGGGGATTAATGCTGAGAAGGCCACTTTCAAGTAAAAGCATTGTATGGGTTGTCATCAAGAAATTTTTAGACAGTAGTCCTCTCTGCATTTATAGCACTAAGTAAGGAATGACAGTAGTGAACAAAACAACAGGATCCATGACTCTGATCTGCAATCCTTTCCCTTTCAACTTGGAAGAGAATGACTTGTTTATTCCCTTGACTGTACCAGCCTGAGTCTCACAACTGCCTTGTTTCTGCTATTTGGGGAATGGGGAGGTGAAGCGAGCACTCAACATTCTCCCAACCCATTCAAACATGAATAATATAATCATCTAGATTTTATTCTCTCAAAGTACTTACACCCTAAGGGTGTAAGTAATTAGCAACCCTGCCTCTGAACACCTGAAATACACCAGAATATTCACATTTACTTAGTTAACGAAAACATCAGAATTAGTGGATTTTATATAGGTAGATACATGTTCACACAGTTACACGTACAAAGATATGCATGTTAAATTTGGAAATTTTGGGAAAAAACCCACCTTTTCCCAGACTTAAAATACCTTTGGAAAATTTAACACATCAAAACTTTATTATAAAGACATCTAAAATAAAATGCTGGTGCAAAATGTTCCCTAACACACTGTGTGATTCATACAGAAACCTGATAAACACTTGGTTCCACAGATAAAAAAATAAAGCAGACTGACCTCTTGGCCAAGTAAATAAAGTTTCAGACATGCTCTTTAAATTACTTTATTATGTCACAACAAAATGAAAATTGGAGGCCACAATTGTAGACATGTAAATACACTCCTTGCTTACACCACAAGACAAAATACATATTCTTTGTCCTCAGAAGAGAAAGTTGGGGAGCTGGTGTAATTTACAGTGACCATGACAAAATTGAATAGAAGTTTAACAGCCTTGGCCACTGGCACTGTAACCAGTTTACTCAAAAGGTAGCTATAAAGATCAAAACTGACATGTCTCAGCATTCCAAAAATTGATTCCCAAAACAGATAGTCTGAAAAAAGAGGATGCAATTTTAAGAAAAAAAGGAAACTTTATTCATAATTCAGAAAGTCGCAATATAAAAACTGCATATGGATCTCTAAGTTTCAGAAGATACATTGAATATTTTCTTCCAAATTTTACAACTGATTCAAGAACCACATTCTTCTTAATTTCCAATAAAGCCTAAACCAATATTTATCTTTAAAAACTTCAGACAATAGATCTGAGTCATATTTAACAGACATATGTTTCTTAGGCAGTAATTCTCAACTCTTCATTAGAAAGTATACCAGGCTCTGGTTCAAAACGTACACCCCATGCACTCCTGAACTTTGGAAGCTGTGGATCTGAATCTGAATTCTGTATCATAGAGGAGAGCTAAATCCAATTAAATTGAGGAAGATCGTTCTACTGAGAAAAGCTACATATTTTTAAGTATTCTGGTACTTCCAAGTATGTTGGCAATAGTCCACTTTCTCAAGAGAAGAGTGTTATAGACAATTTACATGGGTTGAAGTAAAGCATCATAATTGCTTTCAGGTAGGCATTTCTTATTAAGAGAATTATGTAAAAACTTATTATTTAACTTATAGATTTTTTTGTTACTCTATTAATTTGCAAATTTCAGTAAACAAAATATATCACATCATATTGTTTATAGCTATAGTTATAGCTTAAATTTAGTACAACACTTCATAGTGCGGTAGTCTTGCTTTATATTTATTTGTAAAAGGAGTATCTTCAAAATATCAAGCCTCAGTGCAGTTCTTTGGTATTCAAATTTTGCAGGAAAATAAGGCAAAGCTTAGATTTTGTATTAGAATTATTGTGTTTATAAATGAAAATAACTGGAATTAAACAAACCTGTGCTAATTGCAGTCCAAGATTCATAATATGTATTAAAAGGGTTGCATCCAAAATTCCTAGCCACAGTTTTATAGCATTTGACAAACCTAGTATTCACAGTAGAGTATTTCTCCTGCGCAGAGACCCCTGCAATGAACTGAACACGTTGCTAATAGTGCTTTATGAATGTGGACTGTGATGACTATGCTTGTGTTTTACAAATCTTTTCAAAAGATAAAAGGAGTCTTTTGGCCCATGATACAGCTAATCGGACAGAATGTGCCATGATACCTTCTGGAATGAAAGCTGAGAGGAGATATTTTATTCTCACCTATTAGCAAGATGGATAAAGGAAAAGAAATCTTTGCTTCCAAATCATATGAAACATCAAAGGACAGCCTAGGAAGCAATCTTCTAGGCAATCCTTTCATGCCTACCAGCAATTAGAGCATTCAACAAACCTGTCTGCTTCCAGCCGAAGAAAATGTTAGAGCAGGTGCACTTCCTCTGAACAATGCCACCACACAGCCAGGCAGCCAGCAGCAAAACCCTCAGCCCGGCAAAAAGGTTTCTCTTTGTTCCTTTCTACATGTTGCTCTCTGGAGAGCTGTTTTTCCCATTTGTGTCACACCTACACAACTGACTCCCCAGGGATATTACCAAATATATATTCACTAGACTTTTCTTCCTTCTTCTACTTACAGAGTGGACCTGCTTGGGATTTTTGCTTTTTTATTTTTATAAAATGACTCAAAATAATAACACATTGGGAACTAGAAAACATATTTCATAATCTTTTAAATGTTAATGATAAAACTCAAAAACATTGCTAAGAAGAAACACAGGACTGTAGTCTGATAGATTCTTTCACACAGGAATTAGCTCAGTACCTGAGCACGCACTTAAGATAATCCATCATGTCAAAGATTCTTCATAAAACCTTATTTACCTACATAAACCTGGGATTTAATTTGCATTCTTTGCATCATAGTCCTACTACTCAAGGTTTCCTGTTCTGAACAACTGAAAATAGGCAACATAAAGCAAATGGTGTCTTCAGGGTAATGTCATTTTTAAAAGGGGCTTGTTGTTTTTATTGTTATTCTTGTTTATTATTTGTTACTGTTTATGTTTTAGAAACTATTTGTGTTAGTACTATAACACTATTGAGGGAAGAATAAACTAGGATAGAAAATTAGATCACCACTGATTTCAAGACTTGGTGACTTATGAATGTCCGATCCAGTGGAAAGAAAATGATAGGGCTGTTGAACATACCAATTTCATGACTGCTGTCCTGAAAATTATTTTCTATTCTCATCTTAAAAATTAATAGCATCTGAAGAAGAAAATTTTGCATGTATTGGGTAGTCTATTCCTAGTACCAGGGCAGTGACTGGACATTTTGTGACTGAATAAAAATCACTAGGTTTGAGGAACAAAAACCTCGTTTGAATTTGTTACACTGCAGTGGTCAAGGCGCTCCAGAGCCTCCCTTTGTGGGAAGAGTCTGTGGCTCAGCTTTTCCTACACACATGGCAGGCAGGGCACGCACTAATGGGGCCCAAGCAGGCAGTCCTGCCCTCACACGCAGGGAAATAGATGTGGTAAGGATTATGAAAACCAGAGAAGAAAAGTCAGTTATCATCTTTACTACAACTAGGTTGAAAGTAGACCGGGAAGCACTATGTTATCTTGAGTGCAGATTCCTGAGAGAAATACAGACCTGACATTCTGGCAAGATTTTTGTGCTTTGAGTTGGTCAAAGCACACCATAGCTCTACTTCGCTTTTTCAGGACTGGCAACGTCTAGCGGTTATAGTTAGAAGGCAGTTTATAGGTGGCATCTTTCACTTGTGAAGAAAGAGTGCAGAACTGATGACTCCCCAGGGAACCATGTCAAACTCTCTCTCCTCAGTCAAAGAGAATCCTGCCAACACAGAAATTTACTTTCTTCTAAAATTTAATCTATGGAACAAACACATAGGTGATTAAGACCAAAGGTGTATAGAACAGCCAACTAAAAGATAGAAAACCAAGTGGATTCTCTCATGAAAAAAAGTATCCAAGTGTAATAAATGACAGTAAAAATGCACTTGAACAATTTAGGTATAATAAAATGACATACAGTTCAATATGCTTGACTGGTCAATACAAAAATAGTAAAATACAACAAATTATACCAACTAGGCTAGACTGTGGTTGTTCTGTATGAAAAAATGTGGTTAGAATGACATACACAGAAGAGTATTTCTGAAAGTATAATCACCGATCCCTTGAGAGTTCCTGATTTGTTGCTGCTTTTGAAAATGAAAAAAAAAAAAAAGAAAGAAAAAAAAAATAGTTTTCCATCTTAGAATCTCATTAAGGTTTCTGTGACAAAATTTCAACTGAATTCAAGTTTTCATGTCAGATTGACTCAACCATATTATTATTAATTCAGAAAAGCTATCCAAGCTGTTTGAAAGTAAGTTCACAGCACAGGTGGGTATACAGCATCAACATTTTGAAGGCAGGGGATTTCATTCTAGACAAGATTTACTGAGATGGTCCTCCTTCCTAGGAGTATAACTCATTGAACATGGACACAAACTTGTTCAACAGGGATAGAATGAAGAAACAGAAGGTAACTTTCTTCAGAAAATAATTATAAGAACATTCAAATGCTTTCTAGTTCTATCAAAAAAAAATTCCAAAATTTCTATGGGAAAATACTGCATAACTATGGACTATAATGATGTTCGGGGATCTATTCACAGTGTTGATAAGACATTAATAGTGTCTCATTTCAGAAGTCAGGTTTGATTTATTTGGATACCATGCTCTTGGCACCACAGTCTCTAGAAATGCTATCTACTTCTTACATTCTGTAAGCAGCTGAGAATAATTGGACATTTACTACAAAAAGATAAGTGAAAAACATAACTGAAATGCAAGATTCACTGAAGATGTACACACCAATGCTCATATCAGGCTGCTTGTGAGACTGGACATAAAAGAAACATTTCTTTTTCAATTATTTACTCAAATTAAACTTTTGCTCTTCAGAAATTAAATTTAGTACCCAGCAGAGTCATTAGATTTGCTGTCAGTTCTGTCACTAATGCATATGTTACGTACATCACAAATAGGCTGCATTTTTGTTAATCGGGGAGCATAAGGCCCTTGTTGCATGTAAAATCGAGTGCTATCATCCCAAGAGGTAACTGACAATACACTAGAGTACAACGCTAAGGCTGCCTGACAGACATTCATTTTGTTAACAGCTTTGTTGATGGCAAACACTAGTTCTTCCCAGGTGTTTGCTAGTGATCAATTGTTGGAGTTCTTGTCCCTACAATTGTGTGGGAGTGTGCATGCGTGAGACAGAGAGGATGTGAGTACTCCCTAGTGTCGCGGATGAAAGTATTGACACGGTAATATTTAGTAAGAAATCTAGGTTTATTAATAACTAACAGCAATTTGTTATTATAAAATAATTCAGAAATACTAAAAGAAAGAAAAGCGACTTATTCAGATTCTAAAATGACAAGATTCACACTAACTTACTTAACGGTACCTATATATACACATGCATGCACATAACAAAATGGACAAACATACAGAAACAAAGGTGTTTGGATTCAGTAGAATGAACACAGAACAGACATACACACACAGAAACAAGGGTACGTACCCACACACACACACACACACACACAGAGTAAAGAGAAGCTAGCTCAAAGAAAATTTCCCTCTCGAGTTTAGAGCAAATACTCACAATGCCTTGGCATTCCTCAACGGGCGATAATTGAGACTCGAGCAGGGGACTTCGCCCTGGCCTTCCGTCTGGAGCAGACGACACCTTAAGGGTTTGGTACCTGAGAGGCATCCCAGCTCAGGGGAGATGCTGGTCACAGGCCTGCTGCGATCCAGGAGAGCTCAAAGGGTCTCCCTGGTGGTCGCCATTTATAGGGTCCAAGATAATTGACTTTTGTCAAAAACCTTCTGGTGCCTTCCAGCAGTTACAAAAGAATTTGATTAATGTGCGACTCTGTTATTGCTCCCATTTGACCACATCCCAGGCACAGGTGTGCCAGGCCCTTAGGAGTTGATGGGCCATTTTAACCATTTCCGAGCAATCGGGAGGGGCAGGAGCCAGGCTCGTTAACATTGTCAGTCCTTATCTCCACAGACTGGTGTATAGCTCGGGGGATGTGGGTGGAATTGCACCTAGCACCAAGCAGCCCAACAAAGAGGGGTGGGGGGGGGGGGGGGGGGGGGTGGGGTGGGGTAAGGATTGCACCACCACACCTAGCCTCCCCTGACAAGCCCTGCTAGGCTGCTTGAAACTGTTCAGATGGGTGGCCTGCATTAACCCATCTGATTTTGCCTGAAGCAGACTCACACACTCAAATGACCCTTCTAGACAGAAGACTTGGGGAGGGATGGAGGTGGAGGAGGTGGAGATAACACAGTGACTTTACAGGGTATACATTTCAAATATTTCTGTCCCCAGTTGTACATATATTAAACACCTAACTTGCACTCTTTTCATATAGATTTAAGCATTTTTGTTGATACAGTCTTTCAATACATCAGTTGTGCACAATATTCCATCACAGAAAAAAAATACTAAATAAACCAAGACAGTAATAAGATAAAATCATTTTGTCTGGATTGACTATTATCGCTGTTATTAAGCAAACTATAGCAGCTTTTCAGTTAGATTTTATTCCCCATATGTCAGAAGCACATTAGAACTCATGGTCCATTTTGTAAAGCGTAGTAATTCTACAGCATGCTATACTTCAAGTCAGATCCTGATACACCCTATTTCATCCCCTAGAAGGTGTCACCTAAAATAAAACCTCTTGGGTTTGTCAGACAGAAGTTAGATGAAGTTTAGGAGATTTTCCAAACAGCACGTTTTAATGATCTGCACGAGGAACAAAAATACCTAACAGGACACCTTACTCTTTGAGAGGCAAAAGTCTTTAAAACCTCCTTTAAAACTAGCCTGAGATATTAGTGTTTGTTGCTTCACAGCTACATGGAAGAACTTCTGCTTGCATGTTGTGAATTTGTATATCACATACGCTTTTTAGAAAAACAAAGGCTGCATGAAGTCCTCAAATTAATGGCAAAAACTAGACAAAAAGTTCTTCACTAACAAAAATAAGAGATTTTAATCTAGATTAGGGCTTCCTTGTATTCAGCAAGATTCAGAGTCAGTAAAGATTCAACAAAGACTTCTCACTTACTGCTCAGAAAGATCAAGCCTGCAATGATTACCATGTGATAAAATACAGGGGGAATTTATATCCTGGGCTTAATTTAGAACTACAAGTTCTTCTAAAGAGATTGCTATTTTAATAATAGACTTCCTGTCACACAAGATTAAACCATGTTTATCTACTTCAAATACCTTAACGTGCTTCTGCTTTGGCATCAACTTTCCCTTCTACCAAAATCCTTGAGAGACCACATTCAAACTTCGAGAGCTGCCTTTTTGACAAAACCTGTACAGATCAGATATGAACAGCCTCAGAATGCAGATACAGCCCTAAACTGTTGTCACAAATTGACTGCATTCAACAGCTTTGAAAGATGTTCCCAGCACTAATTGCTCTAGCTAGGCCTTCAAGAGTCCCTGGACTAGAGTGATAAGGACCAATGAACCTTGGCTTCAGAAAATTCTCTCAAGTTTTCAGTTTTAAACTGCAGAAATGAAACACAGTTGACTACTCTTCCCACATGTATTCAGCAAAGAATAAGGGTAAAAACTCTGTACATTTCCCTACTGAAAATCTGTAAAAAAAGATACTAAATATTTATTCTTACTCATCTTGGTCTATTTACATCAGTGTTCCATCGGATGAAAACATACAGAGTACAAATACTTGGATTTTCAAGTGACAGTCTTTTATAATTGTTACAACTAGACAAAAGAACAAAAGCAAAAGCTAGAGTACCCACTAAGCGGAATTTGCTGCTGGTTATTACAACAAAACTGAATCTATGCCACAGTTTCCTGTAACATCCTGTATTATTCATCAATTAAGTTTACAACAGAGATGAAAGCTGACAACTAGTAATTGCAGCTGTCCAAGGTGACCTTGGTGTATTTACACTTACACGATCAAAGGGCTTAAACAGAGGTCAGGATGTTACATGATAGTAAATCTCGTTTTACAGCTATGACCAGATTAAATTCTGTAGCTTTAAACCTACTCTGCTAGCTCAACTGTTTTCTGAATATGTGTTAGGATAACTTTGACCAGCAGACTCTCTAATTTGCTATCATCTGGCCATACCAATAATGCCACATCTGATTAAATCTCTAAAATCTAATCACAGACTTTTCACCTCAGATGTTATTATCCTTCTTATTAAGTGGCTCAGGCATACGTCTTGTTTTGCTTCCATGGATGCTTGTTCTACTTTGACCCATCCACGATTTTCAACCTTACCACTGGCATCTTTGAGCTGGAACCCATCACACTGTGATCATGCTGTGACCTCAGGCTGTACTGAAAGTGATTACCTAATCCTCACTATTAGTACAACCTAGACCAACAGACCTTTCATTTTTTGTCAGCACAGCTACCTGATCCCAACTATCTTGGCTTCAAATGACTGCACCGAGTTAAGTCAGCTGGTTCTACAGCTCAGTTTATTTAATTGAGAGGCAGACCTGGCTCTGACAGAACTGTAAGCATGCATGTGTTTGAGTACTGTGTTCCATACCCTGCCTCCCCTATCCCAACAGGACCCACACAATAGGATCATGTGTCTACTGACACTGGGTTGTGGACAGCCCGTACATTTTCTATGCAGGTAGCTGTTGCTGGGAGTAGTGGAGCCTGTGCATACAGTAACAGACTAGCTCAGATTCTTGGGGAAACTTCTGCATAAGCACTGAAGATCACATGGAACAGTTTGGTATACTAGGCTATCTTGGCCCAAGCCACCCAGTTTTGAAAGAAAACCAGTGAACTATGCCACCCTCCACAACAATAAGCTGAACTGGACTCCGATGCAGATCTGATGCTATAACTGAGAATGTGGATTCTGACTTGCTCAAGGGCACCTAATTTCTTCAGAGGTGAAAAATAAGTTAAGAACATTGACACAACTACAGTGAGAGAGATGGCCACCAGAGAACAGAAGAGAGGGATTTAGAGAGCCAGGATTTTTTTGTTAAATGGGTGCCCCGTGAAGACGTGCAACAGAACAGCAAAAGAAACTTAGTATGCAAGCCCTGTTTTAGTACCTGTAGTGGTTTGGGCTGAGATAGAGTTAAATTTCTTCATAGTAGCTTGTATGGGGCTATGTTTTGAATTTGTGCTGAAAATAGTGTTGATAGCACACCGATGTTTTAATTACTGCTGAGCAGTGCTCACACAGCGTCAAGGTCTTTTCTACTTCTCACACAACCCTGGCAGCAGGTAGGTTTGGGGTGCACAGAAAGTTAGGAGGGGATACAGCCAGGACAGCTGACCCCCACTTGACCAAAGGAATATTGTGAAAAGACATGATGTCATGCTCAGCAATAAAACTAGAGGAGTTTGGCAGGGGGGTTGCTGTTCCCAGACTGGCTGGGCATTGTTTGGTTGGTGGTGAGCAACTGTTTTCATCTGCATCACTTGTCCTTCTTGGGTTTTATTTGCCTTTCTCTTTGGTTTGGGTTTCTTCACTCTCACAAATTTTTTAAATTCTTATTATATCTTTTTAATTATTAAAGTGTCTTCATCTCAACCCATGAGTTTCTTTCTCACTTACCCTTCTGATTCTCTCCCCATCCCACTGGGGTGGGAGAGGAGTAAGCGAGCGGCTGTGTTGTGCTCAGTTGCCAGCCAGGGTTAAACCATGACAGTACTTTTTCCTTCTTCTCTACTATGCCTGCTCTGCTGGGCCTAGGTGCTTATTAGGCATTAATGTACTACAGGGTCCCAGTAACTTTACCAACAGCCAATACAGGCAGCCTCCACCATCCTGTCCCAGGGTGTGCTTTATGTGTCACTTATGTGCCTTGGGCACTATCACTATGCCTCTACATTTCTCTTCCAGCTTGCTTATCCAGACTACTGATTCTAAAAAGCAAGTTCAAGTAAAGAAATTAAGTTCAATCTTTTTTTTGACAAGACAAACAATGGGGGTGGGGGGGAAGGGGGAGCTTGCAATGAAGGGCTTATGTTCTTTTATTCCTCCCCCACGTTAACTCAAGTGAAGAGACCAACATCAAGGATGATAAAATTTAACAGTAGTTTGAAACAATGAAGTAATATCCCCAGCATTTTCTAAGATAATATTCTCTGCAACAGATTCAACACAGATCACTGCTTCCACCTACGATTCAGGATTGCAATCGATATCCTACAGAACGGTGGCATCAGGACATAAGGCTTCCCTCTGTTTATGCGAAGAAACACTTTTTCTGGTTCAGAGAGAAAATTAGTATGTCAAATGGCTTTAGGGATGCCCAATGAGTTCCCGTGCAGGAGCGCACACTTTTCCAGATGGGACCTATATGTAGTTGCTACCTGTAAATAGCTGAGATCTGCTCAAAATTTTGGCTCTGTTTGAACTAGGCTTGTCCTTTGCCTTTGTTCATCAACATTTTTAGAAAGAGAGAAACTAGGCTTAATGAAGATTGTGCCTTAAGGGGGAAGAACTCTGGACGCAGGCTACAAAAAGCGAAGACTGAACCTAGTGAATCTGGATCTATGCCAAGCAAAAGCAGCTCTGGTGAAACTGGACTGTCAACAAATTATGCAAATTATGCAAGAACTGGAGAGAAACTGGAGCAAGTAGACACCAGAAATGAGAGAAAGAGATGTATATAATTAAGTTTTCAAGACAAGTAAATTCACAGCAAGTAGTAGTCAAACATTTTGCACAACTTGGCCTGCCAGAATACTGCACTGAACTGGGATAGTGGGCTACAATTCAGCCTGGGAGACTGGGTGTCACAGGTAGCACCAACACTGGCCAGCTTGACAGAACTGAATTAGGTGGTTATTGCCAAAGGTTGTCAGTTACTGCCTTCTGGATATGATACTGTAGCTCGTTACAAGTGTGACCATATATACACATTTCATCAACACAGGTCTTCTTGCAGGGGGCTAGGCAGAGCCGCCAGTCAGTTCTTGCACTCAGTCCAGACTGAGTATCTCTGTATCTGGGCTGATCCTGTAATGCACAAACTCATTCTGAGTGATTGCCTGACCCATAGCCTAGGCAGGCAAAATCTTGTAAGCAGTGCTGTTCTTTCCATATCATCTGTCAAAACCCCTAAACCTGCCTTGATAATCTGTTCCTTTGGGGATTGTATCTGCCTTCCCTTATCTTGCTTATGACTTTTCCTCAGAGTATAGACAAAATGCTGCCTCTAAATTCATCTTCCTGTGTTGCTGTTTGAACCACATGCTCTCTGAACTCAACAGCATTCAGTGTAATTTCTTAAGAAAATGCACAGTAAGTAATAGTTTGAGCGTGTTTTTCTTGTAAGATAAATAACGGCATAAACCTGCACTTCATGTCATTCTGGGTTGGGTGGTGGGATCAAAATATACAACATCTGTCTGTATTTATTCAGCAAAAATGTGTATTGGAAAGACAGTTGAGCCATCATGGATAACTTTACTGTTTTTTCAATTTTTATATAATACATATAGTAGCAGTAGTTTTGTCGTCATCCAGGGAAATAAGTCATATTTCATGGCTGTATCATTGGCTAAAAAGCTATATGTCACAATCTGGGCATGATAGCTAGGAAATATGATCTTTTAAAAGCGTGAATAAATCCATTAACAACACTTCACCAGATTTTTGTCAAGTCTCACAGGAATAGGGGTGACAGGTTTTTGAGTAAGCAACCTGCAATATTGTAAGCAAAGAAAGAATGGCCCTTGGGAAAGATAAGACAAGTTGAAACTAAATGGATGCAGGTGAACAAG
Source organism: Strix uralensis (assembly GCF_047716275.1). Lineage (NCBI taxonomy): Eukaryota > Metazoa > Chordata > Aves > Strigiformes > Strigidae > Strix > Strix uralensis. Next base: position 22,321,306 of record NC_133972.1, on the reverse strand, counting down.
AAGTTTCCACCCTTTTTTTCCGTATGTTTTCAAAAGTTGGATGGTAATGAGGAAAAAAAAATCTTCCCAGTTTTTACAATCTCCTACGAGACAGAAAAGAGCTTTAGACTTTATAAAAATATCCTATTTCTTCCCCTATTCATCTTAAAAATTCAAAGAGAAGCACATATCTTTTTCCTCAACCAAAAAGAAGGAACAGCTAGCTGATGCAACGTCTTCTAACAATGTGGAGACATCTATAGAAACCTTTAAGTCCTATTTATGAAACAAAACCCCCCCAACATTTACCAAGTTGAGGCCTCTTTAAGTGAAAAGTTACACTGACTTGCTTAAAACTCAGATCTAAAATTCTCTGCATGTGCTCGAGCACATCTTTGCTGACACACTTGTCTTCATAAACCCTTCCCACATAAATACAATCTTGGTCCAATTAGAAAAAAGCTTAAGCTAAAATGAGACAAAATATTTTTTTAAAAGGGTGGATATACAAATTTGTACCACATTTATGAAATGTATTTTTTAAGAAATCAAATGGTATCATCAGGTGAGCATCTACATTTTTGTCAGAGCACTGACAAATAACCACTGTCCCTCAGTCAGAGGTTTCAACTGCACATCAGTCAGGTTCCCCCAACCGCTGACTTGCAAAAACTGACTATATGCAGATACATTGCTATAAAATTGTCCTTGTTTCAGCCAGGATAGAGTTAACTTTCCTTGGGCTGGGAGGGAGCACAGCTGGAGGGCCGGCCTGGTCATTGGAGTATTCCATACCATGTGACGCCATGGTACATAAAGGAGGTGGGTGCTCTCTCATTTCAGTGCCAGTCAGCGCAGCGGGATCTTTGGTGCGGTTGGGATCGCTGCTGGGGGCGGGCTGCGTACCAGTGGCCGGGTGGTGAGCAACCGCATTGTGTAGTACCTGTTTGGACTTACTATTGTTACTGTTGTTTCGCTACTATCACTAAACTGTTTGGGTTTTTTTATTCAACCTACAAATTCTCCCTTTTTTTGTCCCTCCCCTTTTTCACCAGGGAGGGGGGAAAAACTAAGTGACTGGCTGTGTGGTGATTGGCTACCAGCCAAGTTCAAACCACGACAAAAATGTAAATACTCGTGGATACAAATATAAACATAATTAGTTACCATCTCAAATCTACAAGGCATTGACCAAATGTCGTGGGAAAAACCTACCAGTTAAGGAGTGGTAACTTGCCTAAATAACTTGAACAAGAGCACAAACACCCACCTGAATATATGCTGCCTTAAGATGGTGGAAAATACATGTGTAGACATGGATCTATGGCTTTAGACTTCAAAAGAAATTTACCTATAAAAATGTATTCTTAAATATAAAATGCACATAAAAATATAACTTACAGTATTTGGAAAATCTAAGCTAAACAATATTATAGAATTAGATCCTGAATAGCAAAGGAAAACAAACTATAAAGATTACTTATATATATATTGTATTTCAGGTAAAATTTGAAAAATAAAAAATATTTAAGTGGAAAAACAACATCATCACAGAATAAGTCCTAAGTAACATAGACTACTATTACGTATTTGTGCAGAAATTGGGAGTTTCAAAAGGCTTTAAAAATGTAAATAACTTCAGTTTCTCCATTATGATATAAAACCCTTTCTGCTTTAAAAAGAAAATTAATTCAAAGTTTAATTGTCCACAAACAGTTTTAACAGATTATTTTGCGAGATGAACACATTTGTTCAGTCCACAATTTTCCTGAAAATAAGCTAAAAGAGAAAAATATCTGGCTGTCTGGGAGCTACAGCAACTATTGAAAACATCTAAACCAAAACAACCGAAACCATTCTTTAAACCAGTGAAAAACCTCAGATTTCATTCATCTGTCCACTATATAGATCTGGTCCTGCCAAAACTGGTACTTGTTTTTAGCGATTGACAAAATGAACTCCTTTCAGTAGGATCAAATAAGTGCATCCGAAGGCCATTATCCCTACGATAGAGTAACGATTGATGTAGTTTAATTTTGTGTACTTTGTACCTTTGTAAATTTACACTTACCTCAAATTGTCAGTGATACATTGCTTTCATACTGAGACTGTTCTAACAGCTAGAATAGAAAATATATGATAGCTCTACAACCTATGGCATAATAACTGTATTCAGACTGTGTTTCTTTTCAAATATATAGCTACATTTTTTATTTCATCCCTTAATATCATCTTTTAGCTTACTAATTACATCTGACAAGCTACACAGGGACATCATCATAAGTAGATTTTAATTTATTATCTGTGACAACTTAAATAGTTTGTGTCATCAGTAGTTAACTTGTAGCTAATATGATAGCTACACTTTTACCTAGTTACTCATTTTCTCTCAAACTGATCAAATTCACTAGTGCTAATACGTATGATTTGAGTTGCACTCCATGGGATTACTAGCATAATGTCTAATGATAATGCTTAAATTAGACTGCAGGAAAAGCAGCACCTAGAGTGAATGCAAAGATGACAATCTCTAGAGGGGAGGAAAAAAATATCATTTTTACAACTAAGTGGGTGAGAAGGAGTATAAGGCTTTGAAAAATTTTCCTTTTTCACAATCCTGAGTTTGTCAATCAGGAAACTTTCAGATATCCACATCCTCAAATGGAAAACTGATGCCTTACATTTTAGCATGAAAAATGAAATTTTTCAAATGAGTTTTCTGCTTCCAAACATTATCAGAGTAATCACTGATCCAAAACCTTAAGTCTTTGTTTTGTCTAGGAATTGGATAGGCATAAAAATGTCTATTATGGTTGGCATTTTAGAAATATAAAGACAATAAATATATTTATTGAACTAAGCTGATCAGTTATATCATCAGATTTCTGCATAGGGCCTCTCAGACTAGAATATCATGGAATGAAAAGATTTTGAAAATTTTTTGTTATTATTCCTTTCTCTACTGTCAATTAGGTGTTAAAATGAGGTATCTTAGGTAGTTTAAGCAGGCAGCTATGTTGCAAATGATCTGCTTGGCAGGCCACAGGGATAGTATCAGAAAGCCTACTCCAGCCACAGAAAAGGCCAGTCCTCTTTTACTGTACTGCACTGTGAGACAAGATGTAACAACCTGTTGAGCCTTTATTAACTTATTTTATCCTTTGAAGTCTTAGCAAGCATGCTGTGACATTTTGCGCTTTATGGGTACGGCTCTCAACAACAACAGGCCTGGTTCTACTTGAATGGCATAACTGTTTCTCACAGCAATTACCGTTTCTATTTTCATCCTTTTCAGATGGCTGTATTGTTGAGTATCACAGGATGACATCAGTTATTTTTTCCTCAAAGACTTCACTACTACCATGGTATTTTGACAAGATTTCCACTTATCTTTTATGATACCAGACTTCTAAGTTTACCCATGTGATGTTATACACTTCCACCTGAGTGACTGGCATTTTGGGTCAGAAAAACATGTCTTAATACTGTTAAAAAAACATTCTGAACTTCATAACATCATAGAAGAGACTTCTTCAGGCTCAACCACCACTGACTTCTCATATAAGCTGTAACTCAAATGAACATAGTGACACACAACTACTATCTTTAGATGTTCATAGGGACATCTCTGTGCTCAAGAGCTGAACTAACTACTACAGTACTGGCAGGGAGCTGTGAAAGGCTTATGCCCCGCATGGCAGAGGCTGTAAGGTGTACAACTCCTAACCGAGGGAAAGCCCTGTCACATCCAAATGATATACAGAAGCAACATCTGCAACTACTCAGTCAGGATGATACCAATCTGTCTGCATTTATTTTCTGTATTTTAAAGTGATTTCTTACTTTACATTCATTTCACTGAGAGCATTTTGTTTCTAAACATTAAATACAGAAAAATTGGGTTTAGGTTCTTACTCATATTGATTTCCCTAACTTGCTCTCCCTGCCAATCTTTCCATCCAGAATCACAGAATGTTACATATGAACTAAGCTTTATATTTGCTAGGGTGATGTGCAATAAGCAGGTATAAAGTACTGCCATGAAACAACATATTTTATACCTTCAGTCACTGAACAAATACTCCTATACTGTATTCTGTAAAAATTTTGCAGAAAAATCCTGCCTCCTAGGAATGAACAGAGGCTACTAAGAAAAGAGCAAATGGCTTCAGAACCAGTCTGAATGTGCATCTGATTTCTTCACAGACTAAGACTGTGGGTTTTGTTTGCTTTAGTTTGTGGGTTTTGTTTTGTTTTTAAGGGCATATTAGTTTAAGTAGTGCATTCTATAAGACTGTATAACTACTGCCTTTCCCTCGAAAGTAGATTTCTGCACGACTAATCCATGGTCCTCTTCATGATCACTGTCTTAGAGTTAGTTTCTCCCATCTAGGAAGAAAATCCTGCAACTTTGAAGCCAGTTACTCCAACAACTCACTTGTATTCCTAAAATCAAAGTCCCATGCAGTGTCCCACCAACACCTTCTCAGTGCTGTACAGTAGCTCAGACTACTGCATAGGTAGATGCAGCAGGAAGATCTGAATTGCCAAGTTAGTGCAGTCTACTGCCTAATTTCAGGAACACTGTTAATTTATCAAGTGAGAGAGAGCTGGCTAGGAAGCTAGAAGCTGTTCTTAAACAGTGTGCTACGGGCAGCATAATCAAATGTCTTTTGGAGACTGAAGCTGAAATACAATTATCTGTGAGGAAGTGAAAGGCAGAATATCCTCCAAAGATATAGGTGTTAGAAACCTTTTGGGTCTATCTAGAGAGCTCAGAATCCAGTCATTTATGTATCATTATGTTAAAGATTTGTATATGTAAAGGACTGACTCACTTCCTCTTTTTTTAAATTTTTTTTTAAGAAAAAGGTTAAAGTTGGATGTTAGTCTCATGAGTGCCACTTTTTGGATATGAAATATTTAACAGACTTGAACAATACGACACTTGAAGACATCTGAAATCTAATTAATCTCTTGACATTTGACTAAAAGTCAAAGCAGTGGACCACAAGATGAATAAGGACACCTCAGCCATGAAGGTTGATCTTTCTTTCATGAGGTGCAAATGAGTTATGATGATCTGACTACAAAGTTTATTGCAGATCTCTTCCGTTTTAATAATTGTCCCTGCTTTAAACACCTAGCATGATTTCTTAATATGATATTGAATATAACAACTGCTGTAGACATTCTACATTTCCATCAAAGGTCCTTCCCTTAGGAACTTCAGTTTTAACACAAACTGCTTGAAGTACTACGTACTACTAATAGCTGTTGCATTTTTACACAACTCAAAGACTATTTTTATTGTTTTAAATCCTACATTTTCACTTTTACTTTAGTTCCTGACATTCAACAGCACTAGCACAAAAGGATTAAAGTTTAGGATTTTCTGTATCATATAATGGAAACTGTTTTTAAACATTCAGACAAGCATCTGTGCTTACACTGCTAGTGGTGGTTACTTCAGGATAGTAGCCAAAGACAGGATCACGGCAGTAGAGCCTGGAAAAGGTTGTTCAATTCAACATGACTCTATTGAACTTATATATAAATCATATCCTTATAAGACCATCACAAAAAAAAAAAAAAAAAAAAGATAAACCATTTATGGAGTGCAACGAGATTCCAAAAAAAGCTAAAAATGTAAACTCATTCGTAAGTAATATTGGGCTGCAAACAATTTACTAGATCAGCTTTGAATTACAGTGGAAACCTTTCCTAAAGACAGAATTACTTGCATTTACTTTTTATACGTACTGAAAATAGCTGTTTATATAAACATAGTAAATTTGAGGCATTATCAGGAATAAATAGCTGCAGACTATCTGAAGCTATCCATTGCAGCCTATAAAATCTGTTTTCCAACAACCTGTTTTGTTCATTTCTTCAGAATGAGGATCCTCATGTAGCAGCTAAAGCCTTTGAAACACATTTCTCTACACTCTAATACACTACGTATAAACTCTTCCTATAAGCAAAAGACACATGATGTAAGAGTTAAAATGAAGAATTTCCTTGCCTTTGAATATGGCCTGGGGACAAACAGGACTCAAAATTTGAAAGCAATACTAGCTACAGACAATTAAGATGATTTAACATTTTCTATTTTTAATTTGTACAAAATACTTGAAAAACAAACAAACCAACCCAGAAACAGAACAAGAAAAGAACGCAAAGTGACAAAAGACTGAATTGAACTGTACTAGAGTACAAGATTTTTACTACATTAAGTGCTGTGATGGATTTGGCTATTTATTATTTATCACGTTCCACATAATTAAGCGGTCTTGCACACTAACACCACTTACTTATCTAGCAGCCAAACCTGACTTTGTGGTTCATCTCATGTCTAAATTTGTCAGTATATCAATGCTTGTCAATAGACACAACATGTCTAAGAGAGACAATATGTCTTTTCAGAAACATGAACATCCACTGTACTCCTACAACACCTGCTTAAGAGCTGATGATTCTAGCATCTAGAACAGGGTGTTCATTTTATAGTCAACAAATGTTAACCTTTTTAATATGACAAACGCAAAGTAATACATAGTTGGCTGTTTCATAACCAGTAGAACTAACAATGCCCCATTTCCCACAGATTTGCATTCTATATCCCTGTCTACCTTCACGGTAATAAGTCACCATCCTTGTCACTGATGACTCCCTTTCCCTATTTCTGAAACCTTGTCACTGTTTCATCCTGTCACCCAACTATAAGCATGTGCTATAGTGGGAGTTGCTCCCATGCACTGACTGATCCTGTGGGATCATTACATCATTACCCTCCTCAGGCATTCACCAACACACTGTTGAACTCGGTAGTTACAAACCTAAAACAGAAGACAGCAGATATCCTAAAAAGCAAATGGGAAGTGAATACAGAAAAGACCAGGGGGATACACTAATTAATAGATCTTTATAGGCCTATTAGTAGACCTCAGGATATTATATAAGAGTGTAAGTTTTACGCTTCATAATTTAACTTAATAAATGCTAATGGAAATAGAATCCACAGATGAGAAGGTATCACCTCCACCAGTAAGAACTATTGTAATCCAGGATATAAACTCAGAGCAGTTAGCTCCACTTTGGTCACATCATAACTTTATGATAAAAGGAGGAAACTGTTCAAGAATGATGCTCCTCTCACATTCACATTCTTTAGTTCCTACCCGAAGGTGAAATTACATCTTTTGGGGTTTTGCAACCTAATTTCCATAGAGATGGTCTAAGATAAAAGGTTGCAAACAATGTTTTTTAAAATTATTTAATTTGGAAACTTTAGGTATTAAAATTCCTTTCTTTCTGTAAATGTATAAGTACACATATATATTTTGTGTATGTTGTGTGTATTGCACTACTCTGCTTGCTGTACATTAGCCAGGAACATTTAGTTGATACACCCATACTACTGCTTTTCCCTAAACTATGGCACTAACTTGGGTCTCTCTCCTTTCCTCAGATCAGTTATTATAGAATGAATACATACTTCATATATTTGGACCTCCATGCTCTCCCAAGTTAACTTTAAATTGTCCAATGATTTCAAAAGATGGGGAAAGGGAGGAAAGAAAAGGACTGCCAGACAGAAGCCAAGACAGAGGTAAAGAGAGTAAGTCTCACATTCTTAGAAGACCATGCTAAAAATGACCACTACTGTCTTGGCTTTTTAGCATCTCACCTTAACTTTTCACAAGAAAGCCTATAGTAATGACAGTTTCCTTCCTGAATTCCAGTCTTAGTAATTAAACTGAATCAATTATTCCCCTCTGATTATTAAGTGGAAATTTTCATTAATGTTAACAGAACAAATGTTTAATAGCTGATAACACAAGTACAGGCCATTTTAAATTCCCTCTGTGACTTTAGTTGCACGTGTTATTCTACATTTCACCTTTAAATATTAAAAGTGGTTATCATTACATGTCTGATGTATTGTCACACAAAAGGACACAGTTCAGGGGAGAGAGAAATTAATGCTATGCAATCCACCTGGTACTCAAGTTGCTGAAATGCACAACTGTATCATTGTTATTAATATGAAATCACAGAAGTAGTAATGAAGCAAGTGCCATCATGCACGATTTCCTTGAGAAAGGGGAAAGTTCAACATGTAAGCTGCAACCCATTAAAAAAAACCTCTATCACCTAATAAAACTCCTTTGAGCAGGAGAGAGGTTCTGAAGGCTAGCAGGCACAAAAAGAAACAGTGACGAGGGTCTCTAAATGATCTGTGCAAAAATACTGCTGCTTGGCAGCTGAAGAAAGACACACACAGATTCTGAAAGAAATCCTCATTGCTAACATCTGCACTCTTGGAAACAAAAAAACTTGACAGGACTGACCCCCTAACCTGAGTTCCTTATAATGTTTAGCAAGTATTTAGGGTTTTCAATTTATAAAGCTCCATATATACATGAATTAATTATCACACTGTAATGGGGAAATAAGGGAAATTGATGACCCATAATACTCTGTCTTCAGCTTTTTTTTTTTTAAGACAGCAAAATAGCTCATGAATGTTGAACGCCTTCATTAACATCATGGACACAGAGTGTTAATAGGATGGAATAACATGCACCTTCAGCAAGTTTGCAGGTGACATTGAAATGAGGCAAGCAGTTGATGTGATGAAGGGCTGAACTAACATCCAGAAAGAGCTCAAAAAATGGGCTGCCAGAAACCTCTTGAAGTTTAAGAAAGGCAAATACAAAGTTCTGCACTTGGGAAGGAATAAATTAGTGTAATAGTACAGGCAGAGCCTGGAAATACACATATCATGTGGTCCACTCTCCTAAACACGTTGATTGCCCTCCTCTGGACTTGCTCCTGTCTGTCAATATCTTTCTTATAGTTTGGAGCTCAAAACTAGACATTCTAGATTGAAATCTCATGAGTGTCAAATAGAGGAGAATAATCACCTTCCTCAACCTTCCAGTTAGTCTTTCTTATTGGAGCCCTCTTTTGCCTTTATTGCTGCAAGGGCACACTACTGACTCATGTTCAACTTTTCTGTTTGGACTCCAGGATCCTTTTCTGCAAGAGGGAGCTTAGTTTCCATTTTACTAGATCATGTTCTTCTCCATCACAGAGAAATAATTCAAGAATTACAAGTTGAATATCAAAGATAGTGGCAGAAGTAGTTTAAGGTTTTTCCTGTAGTGAACACTATGTATTTACAGTCGGTAATGAAAAAGATAAAAAGCCCTCCAGTTCGTATGGAATAACTTTTGTCTCTTTTTCATTCAAAGAAAATCTTACAGTCTACAATTACAAGATCAATACCTTCATAATGTTCTTGCAAAACAAATTTCAGAAGTTCTTTACTCAACAATTAGGCCCTTAATCAATAAAGCACTGGCCAAAATCCAGGTTTTCAGTACTCCAAAGATTAGCCAGTAGAGTAAAGGGATGAGAGAAGATGGGGACATTTTACTTGAGATAAATTATTTTTGGCTGCTCTGCAGTTTTTCCTAGTCAGGATGCTGAAGTTCAGTGAGCTCAAGTAGTGTTATCCAACCACTAATAGTCTGAAAATATTACTGGAGTCATTTATTACACAGCACAAGGAAAAGATAAGAGACTTTAATAATGTTTCTATTACACTTCCTTAATTTGGAAACTAGCATGATGGAAGAGATGCCTTTTATTTTTGGAGCAGATGAGAAGTGAAAGAGCACTGATATACTACCAGCAGCATAAAAAGTACATGGGAGTTTGCTCTGTGAGACGATAAAGAGGAGATATTTAGGGAATGGATGCAGTTTTGCCACATTGTTGAATTGTTTTGCATCTAATTTGCCACGCAGAAAGGCAAAGCATATTACTTTGACTAAAGCATGTCAATTACATGGTTACAGTGCCCGTGGGACTTGAGCTAACTTCTTTGCGTATCATTGTGCAGTTTTAACAAGTTATCTTCTTGCAGCTCAGGTCAGTGCTAGTTTAGGCTTTTGCCTGACACAGAGCAGATGTGACCAAAGATAATAAAAGCAGCACATACATCTAAACCCCAAGAAACCCCAAGCTGATCTAAGTGTGATAGGCAGTTTGCTGAGAAATAACCAAAGAATCAGAATCATATGAACCATCCCTCGCCAATTCAGTCATATTCTCCTTTCTTTTCTTTAGACCCTGTTTTCACACCACTAACTTCAGAGTGGATCTGTTTGAAACAGAGGAGAGGAGTATGTTATTAGTTACAATGTCAAGTTCCAGTTCATCTCCTGAATGATGGCATTGCCCATTCAACCACTTCAGAGTGAAAAAGACCAGGAATTCAGCGCTCTCACTTTCTGGGTGAGTGCTTTAACTGCTAAGGTAATTACAAAAACGAGGGCATGACCACTACTACCAATCTTGATGGTACACTGGTATGTGGGTTTTTTTTTAATTGCATATCTAAGGCAGATCCGATTCTTCAAATTTGCTCACCATCCGTGTTTATACTTAAACCATTAATCACATTATGTCTCATCTGGCTCCTTCTCTGATGTGATGACTATAGAAAAGCTACACTATGATGAACTTTCCCCCTCACACCTCACTCAGTCTTTTCCTAGAGACTTTTAAACGGTTTTCTCTCAACTCTTAGCTTCACAAGAGACTTAGCTGTCTCTTCACTGTCTCTCTATGCAAATATCTTCCTTTTCATTATGGAGTATGCTATATACTGCTATGCCAGTAGTCTAGGTCTTTGATTTACTCTATTCAAATAGTACAAACAGTAGTGTAGATCTGTAATGCTGGATGTCACTCACTCATTAACAATAAACAGAAGTAATGCTATTGATGTGTATATTTCTAAACAAGTTTTAAAATTTATATAGATTTCCAACAGCAGAAACTTTCTCTTCATTTTGCAAACCAGAAGAAATTTCTAAATAAAAGGAGCTTCGATAATAAAACATAGTGAAATGAAGACATGGAATGGTTTGTAGACCAAGACTTCATAGCCATTTTGGGCTCCACCCCATTTAGGCTATTAGGCTACATCACTGGACTGGAATAGAAGCTAGTTTTCTAAAGAGTGCAGAAATGTTGTACAACTTATCCTTTCACAGGTTTGAGCAATGAGAAAAGGAAGAATTTGCAGAGGCTGTCTCTCCTACACTCTGCACTGTTATGGTCAGCGCTCTAGCCCACTCCTTTCCAAAGCCATTCTTCAAGGGCATAATGTAACTTTCAGCCAGAAATTCTTTTGTAACCACATTTTCTTGGAGGAACTGCCTTCTAAAAGTTATATTTATAATCAGATCAGTAAGGGAGGTAGATGAAGTGATGAGGAGTACCAGCCAGTTACAATGTGATTATCTAACAACCACTATAGAATATAAATACATACAAGTCTACAGTTTCACACAGTGCCAGATACTACAACAGACTGGGAAACATCTATAGTAAGGAGAATAACTAAAGATGAAGATGACTTACCTTCTTCAAAGAGTAACATCATGTTTGTGCTTTTGTTAGCAACCATGTTATTCAGTAAGGCAATTACAGTTTGCATTGTATTCCCAAGTATACTGTCTTGGTGTTTCTGTAAAAACAAAACAAAATAAAAATAATCTAGTCTTCCTTTTGCAAGGTTAGAAGATGACTATGCCCTTCCAAAAATGTAGTAGTATAAAAGCAATACTCTCTCAAAAACCAGTCAAATATCTTAGTAGATTCAGGGAGCCAAATCTCAAATCTTGGACCAAAACTTCTCCCATGTTTTTTTGAACTGAAAGAGCTCCTACTCAGGTCTAAAATTTTAGGACTTTTAAAAATAGCATAGAGCTTTATCAACCTAATCTCTATATATTCAGAACCAGGAACATGTCCCTTTGAATGGTATTTCTTTTATTAACGGTATTAATTTTACTCTTTCCAGTTTCAACTTAATCACTCACAGTTATTCATAAAATCTATTTGTTGTTTTCATCTGTATACTTTCGTAACTATAAAGTTTATCTCACATGCTGTCCTGGTTTCAGCTGGGATAGAGTTAACTTTTCTTGAGCTGGGAAGGGGAACAGCCAGTATGCCAGGCCGGACTGGCCACTGGAGTATTCTCTATCATGTGACGTTATGTTCAGTATATAAAGGAGGCTGGTTCTCTCTTGCTTTAGGTCTGTGAGGGTGGGATCTTCGTTCTGTCAGGATCACTGGCCTGGAGCAGGCTTGGTATCAGCGGGCAGGTGGTGAGCAAGCGCATTGTGCACTACCTGTTTGTACCTTCCATTATTATTATTGCTTTGTTTTATTACAATCACTAAACTGTTTTTTCTTCTATTTAAACCCACGAGTTGTCCTTGTGTTCCTCTAGTCTCCTCCTGCATTCACCAGGCAGGGCAAGGGTGAGCGACCAGCTGCATTGTGTTTGGCTGCCAGCCGAGTTCAAACCACAACACATGCACATTAAAGACCTATTTCTGCAGTGAATTGCATCACTCTTATGATGTCCGTCTTATGTTTGATGATTGCTTCTGTGATTTTACACAATTTTCTGAGACTACACTGATAAGAGGAAGGTGTCAGGGTTTATAAAGAATTTTATTTCCTAAATTATAGTTAACACACTTGTACACTCAACCTGAAAAGGGTGGATAAGGCAGTGCAATCAAAGCATTTATTTATTCACATGACTGACAGTAATACCTCAGGTAACTTCCAAGAAGTCAAATTAGGACAAGCTTTTCTAAATCTGAGTCTAGGTATAAATATAAGCCTGAATACATTTCAAATCTCCCTAGAAGGTTCAGGAAATATTTTGTTCAATTTTTCAGACTCAAAGCCAAATAGAAACATACATTCAAAGTGACAATAACAACATTAAGAAAAGGCTGTCACATTTCACATATTGTAATTTTTCACATGCACCTAGGTGACTTCCATGCTTCCCTTTCCCATCAAATCTCTCAATATACTGGTATCACTCAACTACTTCTCTGCCATCTATTCTGATCTATCTCCCATCTGACAGTAGGCCTTTGAAAAAAGTTAATTTTAAGTTGAACAAGATGAAAGATTATCGGTCTGAAGTTAAGTACTTCAGATGACAAAAATTACTTCAGCCCTTCAATATAATCAAAGAAACACTCTCCCTGAAAGTTCCTTTAGGAGATGAGCGCCGGTGGCCACGAACAGTTTATTTTCTACATCTCTTTTCTGAGGTATTTATGACCTTTTGTCTCAGATGTATGCATGAAAACAGCAGCAATCTATCCTTCTTTGGGATAATCTTACTGACCATCTAAATATCACAGCTAGTGCAGAATTAGGCTGCTTGATTATTTTATTGTTCTTCCAAGAATTCACTTCAAATCAACCTATGAATGTCATTCAGAGTGATATCTCTATAAGCCACTTTTTGGGTTGGGCCAGGACTAAGTCATCAGCACTGCATATAGGATAAGCCACGCTATTTGAATCCCTGCCTGGAAACACCATATAACTGGTTGCAAGAAATTATTGAGACATTCTTGATTTTTATTTCTTGACTAGTCTGATACAATTCAGGATACTGTGAAATGCATCTTCAACGCCACTTTGGAAAGTCCTCTATTACAGTGGTATAAAGGGTCATGCTACGTGAAGAACAAATGTTTTCCTTTAAACATTTAACCACCAAAGGAAAGGTTTTGACAGGTAGAGGCTCAGATGATTGCTTTGAAAGCATCAATTTCTGTTTCTGCATTCAAAGACTAAAATTAAATGCTATTATTTCCTGTAAATACCATGAAATATACATGATAAGGCATAATACATTAACAGATAGAGAAATATATAAACATACACAGCCCCCTATTCAAGCGGTATGAATTTTCTATTCATACTAGAGCACTTTAAACTGGATCATAAGGAGAAGAGACAAGGAAGAGTGGCTCACAGTCTTCTGAAGGACTATAGTTTCCTACCAAACCCTAAAAAATATATATATCCAAGAGCCCAAAAGTTCTCTTTACTTTACATAGCACTTTGAGATGTCATTTATGATTTCTAAAAAGAATACAATAAATATCTGTTGCTCTCAAGGTTTGAAATACAGCCTGATAAATTTAAAAGTTGGTAAGTATAAACACTACATTCTTCAAAAGATAAGGTAACCAATACAGAAAACAGATACCATAAAGCCATGGTACTAAAAATAAATTTGAAGTTATTTCCTACACATAGCTGAAGGGTAAGAAAAACATTTTTTCAGAAGATCAACAACATGTTTATCTGGTAGTCTATCATCACAATGTCTTAGTAATTCTCCTAAAGAAAATTTAGAAAACAATACATTAAATAGTAAGAATGACTATTTGTGTTATGGAAGATAATGATACATACACTGAGAATATAAAATTAATAAAAGCCAAAAAATTCTGCAAGTGCCAAAATGACAGCAAACTCAATTATATTCTTCGCAAGTACAATATTTCTATTACTGCCCCATATATTTGAAGTAAACATCTTCTAGTAAAATTCCCTTTTGAGATACAATCACAAGAGAAGCTGGTAGTTGATTTTGCGTTCACCAGGTTAGTAACATTAAAATGAAGCCATCTTTGCTTTTAATGACCATCAATTATACTATACAACCCTCTACTGAAAAACTAGCAATGATGCTTTTACTTATATCAAAGCATATGTAACAAAATTTATCTTACCCTAAACACATAAAAACTACAATTGAAAATGCAATGTACGTATCTTGAGGAAGGAAAATGGTCTCTAAAATAATCTTACAAAGGTATACTCAGCTGTACTACTAGAGTTTTAATGTATGTATCAGACGGTTTTTGACAAGATACTAGGTTTCAAGAAGCTACAGGTATTCTGTACTTATCTAAGTCATCGCTGATTGTTGTTAGACTCGATTTTAGAGGTTTATATAAAAATATTTAACTTCATAATCTATCAAGGAGCAAAGCTGATCTAATTTGTGTGCACAGCACTACAGACTGTGGACATTTAATGAACAGTGCATTTGACAGCTTTAATAAAACATAGCATTTGCCAGCAGAGATAATTAGAATTGAAGCAGCAAAATTCTAGTGTTTGGCAACACAGATGAAACAACTTCATTAAAATGTACAGCTTCGGCGAATGAAAGGCAGGAAAGCACTGGACCCTGAAGAATCAGCCTTCTCAAAACTAATTGCTTCAGTGCTTAAAAAGGACAGCTATGAAATACCAAGGGCATAACAAGGAAATACAAGTATTAAAAAAAGGAACCACAGAAGATAAATCAGGCTTTTCAAATAGGACTGCACTGCATTTAGGCCATTAAACTTTTCATTCTAATTTTGAAGGATTGTATGTTAACAAAAGAAATCACTTGAAGTATTTTTTTAAAGGCAGTTAGGTAAGAGGTTGTGAATTAGCAAAGTGGGAGTATAAATCTTGGCAAGATACTATGGCTAAAGCTGCCATTTCTCTTCCTTTAAGTGGATTAGAACTTAGAACAGCATAGGCAAACTACCGTATTTTAATTACATTTTAGATAACAAAAGAGATAACAATTGTGATAAGAAGTCACCGAACTGGGAGACCTTACATATATGCCTCCTACTCGTGTATGTAAGAATCCAGAGAAAATGCACTAAATGCCATCTTTACAGATATGCTGTAATTAAATCTAAGGACCACTATATACCACAATACTACTGTTCACTCAATATAATCAGAATGACTAAACTTTAACTATAAAGTGGCTCTTCTTCTCAAGCTTACATAGGACCTATGAATGCAAGTTAGGTAGATAAGGGAATGCAACAGGATGGAGACTTGATTTTTCATACACTAAAATCCACAGAAAGAAGAAAATTGAAGAAATGAACCATATCCAAATTTTATTTACTAAAAGATACCATTTTTGCACTATGATTCTTTGGCATAGTATAGTTGAGACAAAATAAACCAAAGCATTGATGCTAACAAGGACCTCTGACAAGAGCACAGTTTAATATTGCATCCAACCTAGCTTATTTTCATATACTGCATTACTTCATATATATGAAATAGAGGATCAGAAACTTTCTGGACATAACAGTAGAACCCTTCTATATGAAACAGTATTATTGGCACGCAGCCTGCAAGAGACATTCACAACAACATATGCACTGTTCTTCAGTCACGGGAGGAAGCCCACCAAGAAACAAATTTAATCAAGCTATGTACTTAGTTGGCTAATCTGGTCTTTAATATTTTGTGGCTTCTGATGCATAAGACCAGCTATGAATAAAGTGAAAGCTTATAATATGGATCTCTAACATTAAAGTAATACTATTTTCCTTCTTGATGATCTAAGTCAGAAGTAAGCAGAGCCATGTCTCCTGTTACTCTGCTTTTCAAAAACCAGCCTTTTTCAAAAGCACTGTTCTAACAGAGATAACATTTCCAAATATTTTCCTCTGGGTATGGTCATGCAATAAGGAGCAAGAACTAATCTGTCAAGCAATTTCTGGAATAATCATGCTTCTCAGGTGTATCACAACAGTCCACACCTGAAGATCAGAAGTTTCAGAAGTTTTGCAACTTTCACAGAAACTTCTGTTGGAATATTGGAGGAAAAAAAAAAAAAAAAAAAGAAAAGAATCTGTACTCTCAGTCACCAAGTGCTTAGGCAAAGTCAATTGAGGACAGGGAAACAGTGGTAATTTTGAAGGACTGATAAAGGAGAAAGGATACCATTAATAAAAGCCTAGGATGTCAAATACCAACCAACAGAAAGCAGTAGTGTTGGTCTTAGATTTTGTTCTCCTATGCACTGCAGCAGGCGATGCAAAATTTCACAAGATATTTTTTGAGAAGTACATCCATTTTTGAGAGTGTATCAGTTTACAAGTGCATTCCCTTGCCATACCTAAGTTCAGATTTTCAGAGATCTAAAAATCTTTCTTTTTATTCTGGAACTCATTTGTTACATCCTTTTCATTCCTCCAAATTCCTTGTTATCTGGGAGACAAGCATGCAATTTTATCTGTGTTAACGGTCAGAATCTCACAAGGCTAAGGAGGAAAGGTGACATACAACAAACAGAGCTCTAAAGAACACTGCCTCTGAAGAATGAAAAGAAGAAATTTGTTAATTTTAGAAAACCAGCTTCTGTCAAGATCATACAAGTACTTCTTTTGTACAACAAACATTAAGAACTGAAAATATAAATAAGGTTAATGTCCCTTCTCTTCTCATTTTATTCCCAAATCCTGAGAGAATACAACTTCAAAGAATGGACATGTGAACCAGAACAGTATTTTTAACACCACCTATTCATAGGGTAACTAATTTTCCTCCTTTAAGAAGATCATTTCATGTTTCAAACTTGTGGAAGTTGAGGAAACCATGCTAATCCAAGAAGGAAAATTTATGTAGCGAGTTAAGGATTACAAAACTGTCCTATGTCAGGTAGCATGAGATTTATAAACTATATATGGAGAGAAATACTTAAATCTGTTCAGAATTAGGGGTAGACAATCTTCAAGGTTATTAAGAGAAAAACTCTTAATAACCTAGTCATAAATACTACTTACACATGATGAAAAGAGAAAGATGCCAGGATGTCGATACACTTTCAGAATTAACATATAGTTTTTATAATGTAAACTACCAAAGTCCCAAATCTTGAGTAAGAATTCCTTTTTGTCCTTGCTTTTTCTCTGTATTTATCTGACAAAAAAACCCCCAAGCTATCAGCATTAAAGTTTCTGTTAGTCAATTTTCAGTGAATCAAACAGTCATCTTGGGGAAAAAAAACCCCAAACAACAAACCAACAACAGAAACTAATAATCTGAGTCAGTGAAATTCATGTACCATTTTTTGTCTAATTTTTGGTCAAAGACAGGATAAATTTTGTTGCAGCACAACACAGAAAATAATAACCAGCCATGCAATCTTACATTCACTGTTACAGATGAAGCGCAAAACAACTCAGAAGCAAACCTCTAAATGCAGTGTCATTTCTTCTTCCTACAGAACTGCACCTACATTTCTGGCACCAATGAAACCTCAAAGTTTCTCCCTTTATTCCTGAAACGTTAGGAAAAGAACTCATTCTCAAGGGAAATTTTCTTTACGGTCAACAGAGGGAGCCTGAGAAGACGCCTCTCTCGAGTAGGGCTCTTTCACAGAGAAGACACTCTGAAGCAGTTTCCTATAGAAACATGAATTTCCCCGTCACTTAGAAAGAAGTGTGCAAGCAATTAGCTTCCTGAGTATTACAGATGTTCATTGTGAGTAATAGTCAGAAACTCCTTTAAAAGAAAAATTTGCTCAAGACTGAAAAGCTAATATAGAAAATAAGCTATATACATATCTTACTCTGGAGAATTAAACTTCCTCATACCATGGGAGATCCTGGCACCCTGGAAGTATTCATGCTGGTATGTTCTGAAGCAATGAGGCTCTAGACATAATTGATATAACCACAGCAATAACTTCATATTTAGTGTCATAAATCTGTGTATGCCTTGGAGAGTCTCAAGTATCAGTGAGGCATTTGAACTGCAAAGTCACTTGGAAGCTGCAATCAACCATTACACCGAGAAATTTCCATATTCTCAGACTTGTGCTTTCAGCATTAATTAAACCGAGTTCTTAAACAACTTCAGAATGACAGATACCAATCAACTGACATGATTTTTTCCACATGGATTTTGCTTTGATGTAAAAGATATTTTGCCACTACAAGGAAAGAAGTTTAGATGAGTTTGGGGAATTCAACTGGTGACATTTTTAATTTAGAGAACACAGATTCATTAGACTTATCCAAAGGATGATATTAAAATTTTTGACTGGAAAAGGTTTGAAGGGTTCATAATGGAATTTCTGCTTAAAATCATAAAAAGAGACATATGCTGAATAGGGTACTAAGTTAGGGCACTCACCTAGGATATTGAAAATTTAGTTTCAAGCCTCTGCTGGAATTGGGCTGTGCAGGGACTTGAATATTGGCCTCCTTAACTCTGCACTCCTGAATCCATCATTAACTGTTAAGGAATGGGACTTCTCTACAGCTAACTAGTTGCTAAATTAGTAGTTAAAACCAGAAATTGAGACTGAGTCAGTGATTATATTACCTACTGAGGTGTGCAAGATCCAGATTGAAATACCCTTCCCAACATTCTCCCTAACAACTGAAAAACAAAACCAAATGAGGAAAGACTAGACTTTGCTGAGGTAGAAAAGGATGGGAAAAATATCCATCACCCCTCTTAATCTCAGTTTGAATGTTTTATTCTTCATATTCACAGACTTAAACTCAGTGGTGCTGGAGAAAAATATGTTGAATTAGAAGCCATGGGCTGTCAAAGAAACAGACAGAAATGGAACTTGTCTGAACAAGAAAAGAATGCTTTTTCCCTACCATAGTTTAGCTGGTCTGAGGGGAGATAGAGTCATGCTGTCAAAAGTGGCCCAAAAAATTATTTTATGTATTTAATTTTTGGTTTTTACTCTTTGCTTTATGCCTTCTACCCCCAAAATACTATTTAGTTCAACATATATTGTTTTTTCACACATTCACCTTTACTCAATCTATAAAAGCAACAGAGAATGTTGATAATTAGTTTATTCAAATTACATTAAACTTGAAAACAATGAAGGACTTGCATCAAAAGGAAGCATCTGCTGAATCTTCTGTTACTAGATGCATGGTATGGTCTCATTATATTTAGCATCTTCTAAGAAATTTTATTATTTCTTATTTTCTATTATTAGGTTATTTTAGGGATTATCTAAGTAGTTAACTACTAGTCTGAAAAACATTAGGAAATTATCACTTTTTTTATATCTTATTTTTAAGGCAGCCTGTTAATCTCAATCTTGGACACCTGTTCATGGAGGTTTTTCAATTTCCCAAAGAGACATGCATTTAGAAAACAAACATACTCAACAGTCAGACTGTATCAGCTATCAACACTTCACTCAGCAAAACATACATACACTACTGTGTAGGGGTGTCCTAGAAAATTCATCTCCCAGACTTTCCCCACTCAAGTTATTCCTACAGCAGCAAGCTACATCTCTGTTAGTTTATACCAAGGCATCAAGCCACAAGGTAGGAAACAGGAGTGCTAACAATACACCTCAATGAACAGAACAGCAGAAATGCTGAAGAGTAATACAGCCAGCATTATTATCCCATGAGAGAGAGTGCATCTCTTTCATGTTCCTGTCCTGGGCTTAGATAGACAAGCAATTATGCTTTAAGCAAAATATATTCCTACTATGACACTCGGCAGACAAGGCAAGAGAAATTATGAACTGATTGTTATAAGTGAAAACTCTATCTAGCAAAACACCATGTTTATTAAGTGTAAATAAAAAATTGTTATATAACTCTACTCATCATCACAGTGGTGTTATACTCAATGATCAACTCTCAACACTAAAGTTATTTGCTTAAGAGCGAAATTCACATGTACTCTAAAGAAATAGGGAGATTTTATTTGGTGAGGTTTTTTTGTTTAATATTCACGGTCAAGACAAGACAATCCATGACTGGCGTAACACTTAGATTATAACAACTCCCTTTCAAATCACCAGCCTCCTCCCTTTCTTCTGACATTGGAGGTTACAGAATTGGGTATTTCCTCCATTTTAGCATTATTGTTTCCAGGCCACCAAACACTGAAAAAAAAGTATAATGGATGATAGACTCAAATACATGTTTGGTTAGTTGGTTGGGGGTTTTTTTAATCAGTTAGTTAAGGATCTTGAACATGAGCAAACCTTTACCGTAATCACATTATTAAATACTTACAATTCCAGGAAATGAAAAATATTTTAGGTATATTACTATATCTCTGAAATATAGGAATAGGGTTTATGAGTAAACTATATCTGGAAAGTTCCTTCTATAAATTAGTGGTATACAATCTCTCCTCTCAACTCTATCTCAAGTTAATGTTTCCTGTTAAACAGTATGTATATTACACAACACATTTTCATACCCCATGTATCACAGTGTTATCTTGGCACCCATTCAAGAACTCAAGGATGAAAGTGTTTTCTTCTTATGCCAAGCTGTGTATATGAAGTCCAAGAAAAAAAAAGAGCTCTGGTGAAAGTGAAAATCAATGGTCTGAACAGAATTGAACTATGATGCTGGGGCAAAGATTCAGAATTTGAAGGCAAGATTACAATTCATACTAGTCCTAACTGTGTGTATGCCACAGTGATTAAAACTCTCCTGAGTATAAGTGGATTTGATACACATATTTAAGCTAAATAAGACTTGGAAGTATTTGCTACCTCTCTTAATGTCAGCTTACAAAAATAAGTATTTGTGAAATCCAGGCATAAAAAAATGTAGTGTTCATAGCCACCAAAAATCTCATGTCTCTCAGAGAAACAAGTCTGGTACTAAGAGCCACATCTGGGAATTTGGAAGGAGCAGTTTGGATTCATAGCCAGATGACTTATGAATTGCAACAAATTAAAAAAAATAAAAAGGAAGTACAATTTCTTATTCTATGTAAATACTAGAATCATGCTTTCTCTTACAGACACAGCAGGAAGGAAGCTTACTGTTACCCAAAAATCTCCCACAAAGATCTGATTCACTCATCAGCCTAATCTGATGTCTAAAAGATAAGCCACCAACTCTATTCTTTAATCAAATTCTGTTCAAGGTTAACATGATTTTGCTTTATAACTGTTTACCAGAAGGAATGGCATGTAGTTAGGATGAAAAATTTAAAAGAATAAATAAATCTAGAGCCTAAAAAAGACAGAACTTCAAGGTTAAATGACAGTACCTTCTCCTTGCTTAAATTGTTCTAGAACGTTGCTGCAGTTTCCAGACTCCACAGTTTGCCTTTAAATTAGTTCTGCCTGTGGTGGCAGAACGAAAGACAGCATACATATCTTGGTTATGTTGGTCTGAGACAGAAATAACATTTTTTCCTTTCATCATGATCTTTATTTATTGCTTTATTTGTTTTCTTTCTGTTTTGCATTCAATACTTACTCTGTCTCTACCTGTGACCCTAGAAAAAGTGAACATGATGAAGGTCACTTTAGTAGGTCATATTTCAGGTAAGTATTTCAGCAAAATACTTATGAAGTGACAGCCCCATTTTAGCTCTATAAAACACTGACAGTGTGAATGCAACATCAGTCACAAGAATTATATCCTCCAGTCACTGGAATTCACTGATACTGCAAGACAACTGTTTCCTTAGCTGGCAGTGGTCTGCCAGTGATGCTAGACTACAAAGCAGCATCTGAACCAGAACTGACGAGTTCCCCCCAACTCATTTCTATTTAGGTGCCTACATATTGATTCAAGAAATGAACTTCAGGAATACAGGTTTGAAAATTGGTATAGGTTATTATATATATATATAAATAAATTATATAATTTATTAAATTATTTTTATATATATATATATGAAAATAAATTCCAGTTAATGACAGAGATATATTCCAGTCATCAATATGTGTTTTCTTCCGAGCACAGGTTCAAGTCAAATCTTCCTGGTTTTTGTCAGTGTTAAGGAAGTTATTGCCTGGAAACATAGAAGATACACTATGAAGGCACTGGAAACACAGTGCCTTCAACCCCCAGAAGAGTGACCTTTGTTTTTTTTCCCCTCATGTAGCTCATTTCAGTGGTAAAGAGATACTAAATGATTATACGAGAATTTATGTCTATTGCTTTAAAAGGAGAACAGGAGAAACTATATATATACGTACACACACACACACACACAAATATATACATATATACACACATTTTCTCATAAATTATTTTAACTATGACATACAAAATTCAAATAAAATTATTCCAGCAACACTGAAAAATGAATGACTTGAGACTCTATGTTGTTTGGAAACAGAGCAAAATTTTCCATTCCTTCAAATGTTCAACACTTCAAAAAAAATGTTCCCAATGCACACTGACACAGTCCCTAGGTTCTCACACTACCTGTACCCCACAGTGGTTCACTACCTCACATGAAAGGTAGAGGACTGGAGTTCTTTTAGTTCTCCTTATTTTAAGTGAAAGTTCAGATCATCAGAAGCCTTTACTACAAAGAAAATTTAATATATACAAACTGAAGGAGACAATAAGAGATGCTAGTAAAACATCTTGCCTAGTAGTTAAAATACTTGAGCTTCAGAAACCCAGCACTGGCCACTCCCTCTGGGTGATTCGGAACTTGGGATCTGCACTTGGCCCCTTCCCGTAAGGCATTCCTGATTAACAGGTTACTGGCTACCCTGAGGTCTGCCTTTCTCCTCTGCCTCCCATGCCACTTCATGCAGAAATTTGATCCTGAACACAAGAAGCCTTTCTCAGTGAAACCTACATCCATATTGGAATAACATCATGAAACACTGAAATAACCCAAGTATCTCCTCCCTCAAACAACACATTCGAGTCCTGAAAACCATGGAGCCACGACCAGTTCCTATCAGCAAGGTTCTGCTGCTCTGCCCAAGTTGGCTACCAACAAAGAGTAATTTTATTCTCATATGAACTCAGAGACTGAAAAGGAGCTGGATACTTTTACATCAAAGTAGAATTTTGATGCTAAGAACAAGGCATAAAATATCATTAAGAACTACATTTATTATCACTAGAGGCCAGACAGAAATTTTAGCCCATATATAAAGTCACACAACGTGTCATTGCACTGTAAAAGGAAAGAATAAAGAAAAAAAAAAAAACAAAAAAACACCCAATTGGACCACAGGATTAAGATAGCATAGAAACATGTTTTGTATGAACTGATTAAAATATTAGCTTTGTTAGAACATGGGGTCCTAGTAATAACTGAAGGAGTTAATTTTTTAATTACCCATAAAAAGCCATTTTACAGTTATTAAGGTAACTATATCAGTATTTTACTTCATTTCATTCAACCTATCCTCTCTGAATAGTTATTCATACTGAAAAATGTGTACAATAGATGTGAGAAGGAATAAAAAGATGAAAGAGGAAAACAGCTCAAATATATCTGAAAAGATGGTAACAGAAATTTTACAAAAGCCAGGGAGAGGAGAGTAGGGTATCATTAGCCATTTTCATATCCTAATGGAACATGCAAGTTTCAGTCTGTTACTAAGAGTGGGTCTGTGGCAAAGAGCCCAAATGAGGTCTGAGAAAGGATAATGTACCTTTAATGATTGAAATAGCAAGAAAATTAAATCTAATCATGTTTCATTAAGCATACTCTAGCTCCCATTTTTACTGAATTATTTTATTATGATTTCCCAACTGTCTGTTGAAATAACCTTTTAGAGCAATTTAATTCACCATCATAAACAAGTCTCATTTCTCACAATGAAGTCCCCTGGGATTAGTGAGAGGAGATGGATAATCTAAACCTTGCCAATCCTGCAGCCACTAAGGTAACCACTCAGGGAGACAAAGATTTTTGTTTTCCTATTTGTGGCTGAGATCATTAAGTTATAATTAGAAACGTATTCATGAGTAATAGAGCGTCTGTTATGGAGATACCATTCGCCCCACAAGCATCTTCTATACCAATCTTTAATAAGAAGGGCAGCAGGCATAATCCCCACTTCACTCTCTGGAGAGTTTTGCATTAAATGGACTGCATTAGACATCCCTCTCACTCCCCCCTTTTTAATGGAATCTTATTCAGGCATCCAGTGTTTTCTCAGACTCCATTGTTACCATCAAAACTGCTAGTCTGTTTGCTTTCAGCAATATGCTCCTGCAGTGCCATCCAGATGTGAGCCCTAAAGATAGCTACGTGCAGTGAATTTAAATCCTGCTCCAGAACTTGTTACAGGGCAAGTGAATATAGAACTTCACAATATACAGTAACAAATGAATTGGACTGTTTACAAAATAATCCTTGGCTCTCTCCACTAGTGAAAGGAGCTATCAACCCTCGTATGTGTCCTTTCTGCTTTAGTCAAATGAATAAAGATGCACCAAGAAGAAAGGATACTTTACTCAAATAAGTAACTGAAAGAAACCTGTTTTGTCCTTGTACACGACCTAATTTATTGCCAAATTCCATATCAAATCACATGACATTGCAACA
This sequence comes from Strix uralensis, assembly GCF_047716275.1. Taxonomy (NCBI): domain Eukaryota; kingdom Metazoa; phylum Chordata; class Aves; order Strigiformes; family Strigidae; genus Strix; species Strix uralensis. The sequence goes on along the minus strand of NC_133972.1, from coordinate 22,296,319 downwards.
CAAAATTAAAAGCAATGTCACCCAACAAACAGTGCTTAAGTATCTGCCACAGGGATCAATTTATGGCCATCATTTAAACTGTAGAGTGAAAACCGTGAGTCACTGTATTTAGTATCACTATATTTCAGTAAGTTATTACTTTATTTGGTAGGCAGGAGTTTGAAAGGAACAAAGTATATGAAAAAGAAAGCAAGCAGTTCTAGGGCACTGTTTTGCTTCCTGTACTTATATAAGCAGTAAAGAACTACTTGCTCAAAGCAAGCAAGGGGCAGAAACTGAACCTTGCAATACAGAGGACCTGAAAGACAAACTTAAGAGAAAAAAAGAGACTACCAAAATTTCAGCTGAGCCTTTGAGATGATGCTACTGTTATAATTGTAATTAGAAAGTTACAGTGGGTAAACTAAGATTAGATCATGGTAGACTTAATCTTTTTGCATATATTTGACTATAAAACTACTTTAGCAAAGCAATGATTTTTAAGCTTGCCTATAAAAACATTTTATAAACCAAAATATATTTAGAAACTAAGCATATAAGACAATGAGTAAATGACTACAGTTAAAAACAGAAAGTTGAAAGTAGAATATTAAGATTTAAATTGTTTTGCTTTGTGGAAGACTGACATTCTAAAATCTAATTATCATCCTGCAATATGAACTCTTCAGAAAGACATTAACATAAGGAATGCATTATACATGACTGAAGCCAAACCAGACAAATTTCTAGATAAATGATCAGAGTTCAGAAGCATAATGTGGAACACTCTGCCAGCCAGAAACCATTCACGGACGTTCAATATTCTTCTACAAGCTCTATTGTGAGGCAGACAATAGCTTATTACCTTAGTCATCAGAATGCAGCCGGTCAATAAATGTACAGTCAGCAGCTGCCACATTCCTACACCAATATTTATTTAGATGAGATCAGGAGATATACCTCAGTTGTTTGACAAAACAGCGATAATGTCACAGTAAAATTCTGGTCACAAGATCAATAACTCTTGTTCTGAAGAGCATGCATCTCAGCTTTACTTCATATGTATTTTTCATTAAATGCTTTCTCTTTGCCTTGATATTTGCATTAGCAGGAACAGTAAATTGGCAGATTGGTCTTAACACAAAGCTAACACAAAGTTTGGAAGGAATGAGATTTTGCTTTAATAGCGCTTCTACAGCAAAAATAAATATTTAAATGTAGAAATTAGTCACCTTGGGTGAACAATTTCACTGACAATAATTTGTTTCTATATGACCCATTTAAAATTTCTCATAAAATTCACATGAACTATGGCAAGGTCAGGATTTCTCCCTATAACTTTTAATTCATAAAGGACATAATTTGGTACTAGACTTGTGCAGTCTCATGTTAGGAAGAATCATCACTCTCAGCCTTTCTGCAGCACCTGCGTTTCACACATTTGCCGCACAGTGCTACAGCCCCTTCTCTTCACCAGGTCTCCACATGCCCCTTGGTTCAATCTGTGATTCAGTGACTGGCCACGCTGGGGTGGGAGTGAGGGAAGCTGCATGGTTGCACTCCAGCCAGCCCTGGAGCATGCAGCAGTTACAAACAAGGGCAGCCCTGTCAGCTTCGCAAAGCTGTTGTTCCCCCCACCCTTCCCCTGCTCACAGTCAACTGACATGTAACTCCTGGCACCAGGAACATTTCTTCTTCTTAATGTCACATGAACCAGTATAAAGAACACTTCTGAGGTCACAAAGACATTGATATTTCTAACATAAATAAGGTCACATATATATGTTTATTTTATATCTATATACACACAAAGATATATACACAAATATTACAAAATTACAATCTGATTATAGGAGAACTAAATAAAATGAAATGTGTCCAAGGTGTGGGCACTGCAAGACTGAGAATGAGGAAAAAAAGCCTAAAGAACGTGAGGTGAGATTTACCAGTTACTGATAAAAGTAGAGGAGGATGGATGATGAAAGATAAAGAATTTACTTTGTTTAATTTTATTCACAGCAGAACCAGCTACCAATCCAAAAGATTAACTACTTCTGCTCCATTATTTAAATTAAAATGTAGGAGAAAGGCAGCAAATGCTTAAGAACTTTTGGAGGAAAGGGGTGTGACAGAAGTAATGTGGTTTCTGAAGATGATGATACCAGTTAAATCTCTAATTGAAAAGGAGTGCAATTATCCCTTTAGCCATCCCCAACCACCTCCCAAATATTTTTTCCCTAATAAGTGTGAAAATTCTCCAATTATAATGACTGAGTGAAAACAGCTTTAATGTAATACAAATCCTGCAGAAATGTGCTATGTTAAACATTGAGAGCTCTGAAACTTGTTCTGTGTAAATGGAGGGAGAAAGATTGTATCTGAAGCTGCATCTGAAATTTAATGTACACAAAGCAATGTACATGGTGGGGAAAAAGTACTAACTTCATATATGAACTAATCATCTCAGGTTAGAAAAGACAGTTTCACAGAAATCAATGATAGCTGTCAAAAAAACAAAGTGAACTGTAAGGAAAAGAAGGAAGGAATGAAAATAAAAGAGAACATCACTACGCCACTGTATGAACCCATAGCTCATCCACCCTTTGAACATTCCACTCTGGTCCTAGATCTCAAAAATTAGATATGAAAATGGAAAATAATCTGAGCAAGCAGCAGGAATGATCAAAAGTGTAGAACAGCTACCGTTTAAAAATATTTAAGTAATGATGGCTTTGTAGTCCAGAAAACTGTTTTAGCAGACTGAGGGGGAAATACTGACATTTATAAAACCAAGGGTGTCATAAGTGGATGAAGGTCCACTGATTGCTGATTTCTTGAATACAGAAACAAGAAATAATCAATTAATCTGACAGAAGCCATGTTCAAAACAGACAAAAGGAGCTGACCAGACCCACTTCACAGGGAAGTCTGCTGACTTCCTGAGGCCCAGGTAAAGGATCTCACAGTAAAACTCCCCAATCTAGTGAGACCTAAGGACTACTACCCTCTCTTGGTTTTTCAGGTGGGTAGCGATGATATTACCAGGAGAAGTCCAAAATCAATGAAGAGAGATTTCAGGGCCTTGGGGAAACTGGTTAAGGAGTCGGGGGCACAAATTCTCCGTCCCTTCAGTTGCAGGGACGGATGAGGAAGATTACAGGAGAAGTCAACAGATGAACTTGTGGCTCTGAGACTGGTGTTACTGGTAGGGCTTTGAATTTGTCAATCACAGGTTAGTATACAGGACGCCAGACCTTTTGGCATCAGATGGGATGCACCTGTCCCAGAAGGGAAAAAGGATTTTGGGGCAGGAGTTAGCTGGACTCATTGAGAGAGCTTTAAACTAGATTTGAAGGGGGAAGGGGACAAAACTGGAACTTCCAGACATAAGTCCCATGGTAGATTATCAGAGTTTGTGGGCTGTTGTGCCAGTGATGACCCTCACCCTGCTATGCCAGTGGAGGCAAGGGATGGAGACATGCAGCACAACAAAGATGCAAGGGATATTGAGGGATTAGTAAACTGTGGTAACACCTGTGAAAGCTCAGGCTGGACTTAGGACCTCTAAATGTGAAAAGGTGCCGGGGACATCAGCCCATCTGAAGTCCATGTATGCCAGTGCACACAGCATGGGTTAACAAACAGGAGGTGCTTGAAGCCATGATGAAACAGGAAAATTATGATGTAGTGGCTATCACAGAAACATGGTGGGATGTCTCCCATGACTGGAGTGCACCAATTGATGGCTACAAGCTCTTTAGGAGGGACAGACAAGGAAGGAGAGGCAGTGGGGTGGTGCTGTATGTTAGGGACTGTTATAATTGCTTTGAGTACAAGTGTAGTGAAGACAGAGTGGAGTGTCTTTGTGTTAGAATCAGGGGGAAGGCCAACAGGACAGATGTCGTAGTGGGAGTCTATTATAGGCCACCCAACCAGGACAGAGAAGTGGATGAAATATTCTATAGGCACTTAGGAGAAATCTCACGATCGCTTGCCCTTGTTCTTGTGGGAGACTTTAACTTCCCAGACATCGGCTGGAAATACAACACAACAGAGCGGGACCAGTCCCAGAGATTCCTGGAATGTGTGGGAGATAACTTCCTGACACAGCTGGTGAGTGAGCCCACCAGAGAAGGTGCCCTGCTGGATCTCCTCTTTGTGAACAGAGAAGGACTGGTGGATGATGTGGCAGTTGGAGGCCGACTAGGGCACAGCGATCATGAAATAATAGAGTTCTCTATTCTTAAGAGAGGCCAGGAGAGGGGGCAGCAGAACTGACATCCTGGACTTCCAAGAGTTGACTTTGACTTGTTTAGGCAACTGCTTGACAGGATCCCTTGGGAGATGATCCTGAAGGGTATAGGGGTCCAGGAAGGCTGGACACTCCTTAAGAAGGAAGTCTTAATGGCACAGGAGCAGGCGGTCCCCAGGTGCTGTAAGAGAAGCTGATGACAGAGAAGGCCACCCTGGCTAGACAGGGAGCTTTGGCTGCAACTCAGGGAGAAAAGGAGAGTTCATGGCCTTTCTAAGAAGGGGCTAGTGACTCACAATGATTACAAAAACAGTGAGGCTTGTGCAGGGCGGATATCAGGAGGTCTAAAGCCCAGCTAGAAATTAATCTGGCTTCAGCTGTCAAAGATAACAAGAAATGTTTCTATAAGTACTTCAACAGCAAAAGAAAGACCAGGGAGAGCCTCCATCCCCTGCTAGACGCAGGAGGAAACATGGCAACGAGTGATGAGGAAAAGGCTGAGGTGCTTAATGCCTTCTTTGCCTCAGTCTTTAATAGCAAGACTAGTTGTACTGAGGGAATCCAGCCTCCTCAGCCACAAGACAGAGACTGGGAGAATGAACCCCCAAAATCCAGGAGGAGACAGTCAGTGACCTGCTGCATCACATAGACACACACAAGTCTACGGGACCGGATGGGATACACCCGAGGGTGCTGAAGGAGCTGGCTGGGGTGCTCGCCAAGCTGCTTTCCATCATTTACCAGCAGTCCTGGCTGACCGGGGAGGTCCCCACAGACTGGAAATTGGCCAATGTGACGCCCATATATGAGAAGGGTCGGAAGGATGATCCAGGAAATTACAGGCCTGTCAGCTTGACTTCTGTGCCCGGGAAGCAGATGGAGCAGCTCATCCTGAGTACCATCACACAACACATGTGGGACAACCAGATGATCAGGCACAGTCAGCATGGGTTTATGACAGGCAGGTCCTGCTTGGCAAACCTGATCTCCTTCTACGAAAGGGCGACCTGCTTATTGGATGAGGGAAAGGCTGTGGACATTGTCTACCTTGACTTTAGTAAGGCCTTTGACACCGTTTCCCACAGCATTCTCCTGGTGAAACTGGCTGCTCGAGGCTTGGATGGGCACACGCTTTGCTGGGTAAAAAACTGGCTGGATGACCGGGCCCAAAGAGTTGTGGTGAACTGAGTTAAATCCGGTTGGCGGCCGGTCACGAGTGGTGTCCCCCAGGGCTCAGTTTTTGGGGCCACTCCTGTTTAACATCTTTATTGATGATCTAGACGAGGGGATCGAGTGCACCCTCAGTAAATTTGCAGATGACACCCAGTTGGGTGGGAGTGTTGATCTGCTCGAGGGTAGGGAGGCTCTGCAGAGAGATCTGGACAGGCTGGAGCGATGGGCTGAGGCCAACTGTATGAGGTTCAATAAGGCCAAATGCCGGGTGCTGCACTTGGGCCACAACAACCCCCAGCAGCGCTACAGGCTTGGGGAGGAGTGGCTGGAGAGCTGCCAGTCAGAGAGGGACCTGGGGGTGTTGGTTGACAGCCAGCTGAACATGAGCCAGCAGTGTGCCCAGGTGGCCAAGAAGGCCAATGGCATCCTGGCTTGTATCAGAAATAGCGTGGCCAGCAGGGACAGGGAAGGGATCTTGCCCCTGTACTCGGCACTGGTGAGGCCGCACCTCGATTCCTGTGTTCAGTTTTGGGCCCCTCACTACAAAAACGACATTGAATTACTCGAGTGTGTCCAAAGAAGGGCAACGAAGCTGGTGAAGGGTCTGGAGCACATGTCGTACAAGGAGCGGCTGAAGGAACTGGGGCTGTTTAGTCTGGAGAAGAGGAGGCTGAGGGGAGACCTCATCTCCCTCTACAACTACCTGAAAGGAGGTTGCAGAGAACTGGGGATGAGTCTCTTTAACCAAGTAACAAGTGATAGGACCAGAGGTAATCATCTCAAGTTGCACCAGGGAAGGTTTAGACTAGATATTAGGAAGCATTTCTTTACAGAATGGGTTGTTAGACATTGGAATGGGCTGCTCAGGGAGGTCGTGGAGTCCCCATCCCTGGAGGGGTTTTAAGAGTGGGGCTGACCCAGCGCTTAGGGATATGGTGTAGTTGAGAATGGTCAGTGTGAGGTTAATTGTTGGACTAGATGACCTTCAGGGTCTTTTCCAACCTAGACAGTTCTGTGATTCTGTGAGCTGTTTTATTCACATTATGCAAAGCCAGGCTGTGCAGCGCCTTGCCACGGTGTTGGGAACTCCAGCAGTTTATATGGGCCTACAAAGAGGGGTTGGACAAGGCCATGGAAAAGATGTCCATAGCGAATACTAAACACATAGTAACTACAGCCACCTCAGAAAAGTCTTGAGTTGAAAGTGGTTGGATGTAGGGCAAGTAGTTGGTGGACAAGTCAGATAGGATTACTCTTTCTGATAATTTTTTTCTAGACACCCACTTGTGGCTACTGTCAGATACAAAAGCAGCAAGCTAGCCAAGGCCCTTGACCTGGTGCAGACTTTTATGTTCTTTCTAGTTGCCTGTACAAAAGTATACCACCATACTTCAAAAAAAGACCTAAAGGAAGTAAGGTATGACAAAAATCAGATTTTATATAGAGTCTAAGTAGTCCACAACAGCCAAAGAAAGCATGAAAAACCCTCAAAGAAGTCTATTCAAACAGAAGAGTTTCCAACTTTTTCCAGGCAAACAAGAGCCCTTAGATGAAACGAACTCTCATTAAAATAAACAAACATGAATTACATGGAAAGTAGATCAGGTACGACCTCATTTTTAGACATAACTGAAATGACTTTAGTACACGGCAAGATAGATACATATTTACACACACAAATACTCAATCTCTAATTGTAATTTAAATAAATATTTGACTTTTTATAAATGACATTTTTAATTAGAAAATATTATTTTACTTATTTGTGAATGACATACTATTTGAAACATACTAGACTTCAGAATCATTTTAGCATAATAAATTGATATTATACCACCACCATTAACCCCACAGTTTTATCATAGATATTGAATATTCATTTAAAAATGTAAAAGGACTTGTAAGTCTTATAACCTGTCAATAATTCTCCTTGAACTGAAAATGAGAAAAAAATAATACATAATTTTTAACACTCTTTAGAGTACATATTCTATTTTATGGTCATAGTTTCCAGCAAATTTCTCTACTGTGAAAAACACATATACACATGCTCTGAAAAAAAACATTACACCAAATTACAGAACCTAATTACATTTGGTATTCTAAAACAGCATTTTGAGTAAGTGGAAAAACACATTTTTGCATATGTTATCTGTTTAAGGACACATATTTCATAACATATAAACAAGACAGGGTATATCCTAATTAGAAATACTGAGAATAAAACTTAGGAAATTGTGATAAAAATTCAGGATATGCCTACCAAATAACTCACACTGAAATGAAGCAGGATGCAACTTAAAAATAGGAATGGATTTTTGTTATTATTATTATTACTTTCCTTAATTAAAAAGAAATTTCCATAACATTTCTTAATTCAGGTTCAATTAGAGATAGAAACAGATACCTACACACTCACACAAGTAAACCCTGTTGGAGTAAAGGACTGAAACAGAGCTTGATATTAAATACTATACATTTTGTAATTCATACAACTAAAAATAAGAGTTTAAATAAGAACTTTATGCCCAAATTTGTTTCTGAATTCTCAAAATTGCTGTTTAACTCATGTACTCATTAATACCAATGTATTTGCATCAAACCAAATAAACAGCACAGACTGAAAATTAACCTCATAACTCAAAGCTAATAGTGCATACTTTTAACTTGCTAATTTCTCAAAGAAATAACTCTTTCTTCAGAAAACAAGTCAATCTATTTAAGTCATAAAAAATAATCTGGTTTCTCATACGAAAGTAGGAGTCATAAGACAAATCGCGACAGTAATAACTAAATACTTACAATACAGAAAGGTTCCCATGCACGCATTTTTAGTATATAACGCAGAACCTGAGTCAGTTCAAACTAAAAGTCTGCCTACCCTAACAACCTATCTAAAACACTAGGCAACAAAAGCAGCCCTACAAGTGCAAGCCAGGTGTACAGAACAGTTTCCCCAGTCTCTAGGAATTCACAGCCCAAGGACTTTGAGCCAGAAGCTCATCTTTTGAACATAATACCTCTCAATGGATTTTTCTTCCATTAATTTGTCCAGTCTCTTTTTTTAATTCAAGTAAACCGAGGACCCTATGGTATAGAGCTCACAGCTGAACTTAATGCTATAGGAAGCAGTATCACCTTTTGTCAGTTTTTAAGATCCCACCTGCAAGTTTTCTTTTGTTCTTATAATACAGTTCTTATATTAGAAGCTACAGAGAATAGCAATGCTATCCTATTCACCCTGTACGAGCCACTCATGACTGTATGCTACGTATATGCGTATATACTTCCCCCTCAGTCATCACCTTCCAGATTAAAGCATATGGAAGAGTAATCTCTTCCACAGCAGCCATTCCATAGCTTTGATCATCTGTGTCTCTTCTCTTTGCACTTTTTGCAATTCTACTATAGTCTTTTTGAGATGGGAAACCCGAAATGCACGCATGGATTAATGTGGCACAATGTTTTTCTGCTTACCATTGTAATACCTCCTCTTACAATCTGTAACATTCAGTTTGCTTTTCTGGCCAGGACTAAGGATTAAGCAGATATTTTTATTAGACTGTGGTTTTATCTAAACATGATATCTCATTCCTGAGTGATAACAGCAACACATCACTGTGTATCTAGAGTTGGGACTGTTGACAGCAGACACATTGCGCAATACTTCAGAACACATACAGGTTTCAGGGTTGCTTTGAAAAGGAGTGCAAATTAAACTGAAAGTGAGTAGTATTAGGTGTCAAAAAAACTTGAGAGGATTTTAATTACATGAATACTCACAAGATCCTAAAGGTTATGTACAAAACTTCTATCAAAAAAGGCTCAAATCAAGTCTGATGAAAGAATATGTGAATGCTAAACAGCTTTATGACTACAAAAAAAACCCACCCCAAACCCAATTCAAAATTGTTGAAGAGGGGGAAAAAAACCTTGATCCAGAAACCCTGCACTGTGAATGTTGTAAGGTCTTAAAACACTTTGTGTTTGCAGAAAAACTGAGAGGGGAGTAAACATGAGGACCAATTGTGTGCCTACCTGAGTCTTAGGATGATCCGTGGTGATGGTCCGTCCTGCTCTCTCACTCCTGCTGCTGGTGACATCCATCATTAAGGAACATAAGCTCAATACCCCTCTGCCTTAAATTTCCAAGACTGATGAATTATCTGCTGACCGAAATGAAATTCCTGGTACAATGTTCAGTGACCACAGAAAAAAGTAATAAACTCCTCCCATTCAGACTAAACTAGGGGAATACTAACAGAATTATTCCTGACAGAATAGGCTAGACAGAACAACTCACTATAAAATTAAGTACTGGAGACTATTATTTAAAGCTACATATCAAAATAAAATGACAATAAATATGATTTCCCTCTCAGGGCAAAAATTCATGTATTTTCCACCTTTTTTTAAAGTCTTTTGAACTACGCATGGATTCAAGCCATCTTTACTTAGTGTGAGAAAACAACAGTTTTTTACAAGATGTCTGAATTGCAGAGAAAATCAATGAAAATACTTGACACCATAGTGTAAACTACAATAGAGTAGCCATTAATCAGTCCTTAATTTTGCTTTTTTTTCTTACATGTAATTTTCCTCCTAAACACTATAAAAATCTTCTCAGAACATATTTCAAATATTCTACAAATTTTAACTGTTCCAAAGGTCACAGAGTTAAAAAGAAAGGTCTTAGTTAACATCCAAGTACACTTGCTTTCCGCTTAGTTTTAGAAGAAACTCTACCAATTTTCCAAGGAAAATCTAATAGCATCAACTTTATCTGTCAGGTGCTAAAGTGAAGTTAACATGTTCCCTTAAAGGTCAGAGCTGCATGGTCTTTAAGTAAAAATATAATCATTAGGAAAATATTACTTCCTTTGCGCTAAATACTCCACAGCAACATTCAAATTATTCAGTCACAAAAGTCTCATATATACCACTTCATTAAAAAATTTGCTCTGAACACTATTCAAAAACCACAAGACTCATTTAATGTACCTTGCATAATGTCCAAGAGTATTGCCACACAAAACAAGTTGGCAGAAACACTCGGTGACTTTATATATCCATCCACCCAACCTGACCTGTCTGTCTCGGATTTGGTTCACAAAAGAACACTCTCATGCAGTATAAAATGTAGGTGGCTCAGATAAGAGAGAAATGGGAGCAGAGCCAAGTCAGCTGAATAATCATTGCCACTTAGTCCATCCTGCTTGCTTACTTTAAGATCAAAGCATAAAAGGAATTAGGGAGCAGGGAAGAGATGAAGAGCTCAGAAACCCAAACTCACCTGGGAGACTACTGACTTCGATCCTAATCTAGAAAAGTTAACATATCTAACTACAGGTGGGACACAGTGAATGGTGGCTACCACGCTAGGAGATAACCTGTGGGGTAGTTTTGTTTGGTTGGTTTGTTGTGTTTTAGGAAGATGGACTGGATTAGGCCAATTAAATCACAGAATGACATATGGTTGAAGGCACCTTCGGAGCTCTCTTGTCTAACTCCCCGCTCAAAGTAGTCCTGTCAAAGCAGGCTGAGACTCAGGGCTGTTTTAAGAGTCTCCAGTGATGGAGATGCTACAGTCTCTCTGGGCTGCTGTTCCAGTGTTTGGCCACCCTGCCCACAGTAAAAAGTTTCTTCCCATATCAAGCTGGAATTTCCCATATTCCAATTTGCATTCATCCTCTTGTCCCTTCCATTGTGCACTGCTGAGACAAGTCAGGCTTCATCTTCTCTGTACTGTCCCATGAGGTAGCTATGGACAGGAATAAGAGCCCCCCCCAAGACTTCTTTGCAAAGGTCATATGAAATCTGTTCTCCCAGTCTTTCCACATTTGCCATGTGCTCCAGGCCCTCGATCATCAGGGTGTATATTCAGTGGGCTTGCTCCAAGATGTCAAAGGTTCAGGGTAAGCACTATTACAGTCTTTTACAATAGATTTAAAATTATTCTCTGAACATAGTATTTGAACAAACTACGTATTCCTAATCAACTTAACCTTCCAAGAAAAACTAACTTTTAATAGTTGTTGAGAATAAGCACTATCACAGCCTTTGTGATTGGAGAGGATTAAGGCAAGCACCAACTACCAGGGTCCAGCAAGGTCGAAAGGACAACAGGCAATCCTCTGGATATAGTAAGAACCTAGTAGATTTTGAGCAACAGCCAAGTGCCAGCACAGAGTAATAAGCTGATGTTCTACCCTTTGCAGGTGCACAGACTTTTGGACAACTGTTGTGTTGGATCCCAAGTCAATCCCTGAAAGGATCACAAGAGTTCTGTATTCCATACCATAACTCTGGACAAATATTAGATTATAGTTACTTGTTAATTGTTTTGAAGAGAGTTTAAACTGCGTCATCACCATGCCTCCCTGTAACACTGAGCTGTTTGTCCCAATCAACAGGAGAAGCAAAAAGATCAGAGGCCCCAGCTGGGCTGTAAGTCACTTTGAAGCAACACTGTGAAATGCTCTTGAGTCAGAGCAACAAAGTGACAACGACAGAGATCTGTCCACAAAAGACACAACAGTGATGGTTACTTTGCCACCACTTTTTCTTTGAAATGCATTGGAAAAATATTTTCTTTTAAAAGACAACTTGTAAGACATTATACCATAATACACAAGACAACCATCTACATTGGACTAGTTTTGAAATATTTTATAAAAAAACAACTGCCCACAAAACAGCATGCTTGTCTGCTTATTGAAGACAGTAAAATAAAACATGAAAACAGTCACAACATCATAAAACTTAGAAATGTGTTCCAGTATCAGCAGTAAGCATGGTCATTATTTCTGCAAAGCACAGACCTACACACTTCACTACTTGTTTATGATTTTCTTTTCCAGTATGTTATAGATAGCTTTAAAACCTTATTGAAGTCTTTTAGACTCATGTTTATTATCTGTAAAATTTTTGACTTCTAGGATAGGATTAAAAAAAAAACTACCAAGAAACACATAAGAATATTGTTTATACATGAGTTTTCTTATGTCCCTCAGCACTGAATATAAAATTAAAAAACAGTTATGTAGCATACACATTAAAATATTAGTGCCTAGCAATAGAAAGCAATTCCTTTTAAGATGCAAATAGCTGAATTTCATTCCTATAAAAGAACATAATGCTGTCACAAATGCTGTGGACTCAATTTCTCTCTCAGAAGTGGAGCTTCAGGTGATTTTGTAAATAATTTCATTCCCTCCCCTAACAGGAGCATTAGTTCAAAATAATTTTCCAGATAAGAAAAAGAATGATAGAAGGCTATGCTTTAGTAGTATTTTTTTCCTTTTTAAAGGCCATTTTATTATGCAGAGAATCGATATATAATATTAAAAAGAATTAAAGGATGGCTCTGCTTCCCCTCACATATTTTTTTTTTCCACCAGCAATCCTACTGGTGATAGATCTACAGAGACGTACAATCATAAAATAGGCTGCTCACATTTATTTGGAATTTGTACAGTGCTTCTCATAAAGAAAACTGAATATCTTGTAAATCCTAATGAATTTATAATCCCTACATTCCTGTGATGGATATTAATAGTTTAGACATTACCTCACCATAAGGAAAATTCATTGAAGAATTATGCTTGAAGAAGGTCCAGCTGGGACCTTAAGCAGGCCTGGTTTCCAAATGAGGAGCACCAATTTCTGATAGTTTCGTAAGAGTAAAGGTGTTCAACGGACACCCAAAGGACCGAAGCACACTAAGCACATCTGAAAAAGAAGGCTTATACAATTTGCCCAGGATCAAGAAGAAATATGAATTGTCTGCAGGAATAGGAAGCAGCTCTCTCAATTCTCTCAGTACTCTGCCAACAAGCCCATTCTTCATCCCACGAATCATGTGCTTCCGGTAAACGAAAAAAAATGAAAACCTGTTCTTCTCAAATTCTGTCATTTCTAACAAATACACATTTAACTACTACCATTATAACCTCTTAATATCAGAAAGTTGAATGAAAACTAGTCAAAACTATTTGACTCGAGTAGCTCTACAAGAACAGCTGAAAATCAGCTACTAATACCATTTAGAAAAACATAAAACCCCCAACAACAATAATTTTCTCAAGGTTATGGAGGGAAAGTAAATCATTCCAGCTCTGTTTAAAGCTATAAGCTGTTACAAGGAACTTTCTAGAAAGTTTTCAAAGTTGTACATACAAAAGAAGTGGCACACTTCACCTTAGAGGAATATGGCATCTGTTCAAATGAGCAGCATGGGGTTGCCACATGGTCCCTAAGTCCCCAGAATAAGTTCCCATTGCTTCCAACACTCCAGTTCCAGCTCCTTCCATGAGACCAACTACATTGGTCTTTTGCAAGTATGGGAAGACATCCATACAATAATTGTGAAGACACCTTCTGCTTTGAACTTCCTAGGAGACCCAAGGCAGGATGGCTGCAGCAGTTAACTGCCCAAGTATTTATTAAACTTCATAGAAGGCTTCGCACTTTCTAAGCCTTCTGTTGCTGCATCTACATTACTAACATTAGCTAAGCTACTAGCTCAAAGTTAGGTGGTGACATCTTTGTGAGTTGCTGGCACACACTGACTCCAGCACAGACAAGCCTTAAGCTTTGCAGTTACAGCAAATGTTGAAAGTCTAGCATAAGTTACAACAACACTGAAAAAGTCAAATCTTTCTCCTATCATTTGTAGCAAAATACCTACGCAAAGGAAACTTTTGTTGACTTTTTCATTGGGGTACAAGAGGCTGGAGAGCAGCCCCACAGAAAGAGATCTGGGGGCCTGGGTTGATGGCAAGTTGACTACGAGTCAACAGTGTGCCCTGTCAACCAAAAGGGCAACTGTGTCCTGGGATGCACCAAGAATACCACAGCTAGCCAGCTGAGGGAGGTGATTGTCCCACTCTACACTGCACTGGAGCGGCCCCACCTCGAGTACTGTGTGCAGTTTTGAGCACCTCATTATAAGGACATCAAACTATTAGAGGGTGTCCAGAAGAGGGTGATCAAGATGGTGAAAGGACTTGAGGGCAAGACTTATGAGGAGCAGCAGAGGTCACCTGGTTTATTCAGCTTGGAAAAGAGAAGGCTGAGGGGTGACTGCATTGCAGTCTGCAACTTCCTCAAGTGGAGCAGTGGAGGGGGAGATGATCTCCTCTCTCTGGTGATCAGCAATAAGACATGAGGAAATGGAATGAAGCTGCATCAGGGGAAATTCTAATTGGACATTAGGAAAAGTTCCTTCACTAAGAGAGTGGTCGGTCACTGGAACAGGATCCCCAGAGAAGTGATCGTGGCACCAAGACTGACAAGAGTTCAAGGAGCACCTGGATGATGCTCTTAGTCATATGATTTAGTTTTAGGCAGTCCTGCAAGGAGCAGGGAGTTGGACTTGATGATCCTTATGGATCCTTTCCAACTTGAGATATTCTATGATTCTGTGACTGCTTTATCCATATGCAAAACTGCTGCACATCATCTAACAATATCTGGGAAAACAATTCACATACCATGGATTCTCATTATTAACTACAATCAGAAATGGCTTTTATACCGTGTATTTTGGCTTCCAATAGTTTTGTTGTCATCAGTTAAGAAGATCATAGTTACACATCGATAGAACAAAACTGTTAAGAGTTCATTCTGTGTACAGTGTTAATACTTGCAGAGAACAACTGACCGTAACAGATTAACAACCTGATTCAATGCTAATCAAACATTTACAAATTTATAGACAAATAAATATTTCCCCAGAAACTCCTGACTGAAAGACTACTGACAAAAAACCAAAGTAAAATCTGTTCATGAAAAAAAACCCACTTACTTTTAGTAAGATTCTGCTTCCTGCTAAAAAAATTCTCCATGGAGTTACACTTGCACATTTATTTCCAGGAGTATGCATTCTGCTATGCAGTATGCAGGCTTATCCCTTTTAAGTATACACTATTTTCAAGTTAGCAATTTAAAAGAGAGAAGTAGTTTCAGGCATCTCACCCTTAAACTAAAGTGTTTAAGCAAGTTAAAGTAATGAAAAAAACATTTCTATCAGAGTAGCCATATTTTGTTCCTTGAAAATTAGAAACTAACATACTGTACCCTACTGCCTTTTACAGTATCTTCAGTCTTTAGAAACACTCCCATTCATTTGATTTAGCATTAAAAAGATAATAAATGTAATACCTTACTGAATGTTGACACAAGACTTCAACATATTTGTAAGAAATTTGTCAGTTTAGAAAAGATTTAGACCATACTCATTGTTAAAGTGTTCTTCTATGCATAGTAATTTTTACATTTGCATTACATTTATTTTCTTTAAATGGTATCTCATAATTTTTTATCATTCCAAACATAAATTTTAAGATAGTCTAACAATTTTTCACTCGTTTCTCCTCAACCCATCTTTGGATATTAAATCTCTTTCAAAACAAGCAATTACTTTGCTTTATAAACCATCCATTAAAACAGGATTTTGGCATTTTCACTTTCAAAAATCCTCACAGATTACATTCCTAATTTGTCACAGCAGCCTTACATACACTGCCACAGCATACAATTTGGCTATTAAACTAGTAGGTTTTAGGAAATATGCATACTTCACAAATAGAAAAAAAAGGAGATAGTCATTATGGATAAATTTAAGGTTCCTAACTATAACTAATGCCCATCCTGTAGAAGCCACAAAAATCACTCTTAGAATCTAATTTCAGGTACCTTATAAATGCAGATTTCCCCTAACAGCAGTAATGAGTAGATGAAATACACCAAAATGAGACATTGCATTTAACATTTTTATAACAGCATTGAATACACAGACAGGAACAGGAATACCACACACAAAGCTATTAAAATAAATACTATTTCCTGTTCTTTAAAACATGTGTTGCCTAACTATTCCCAGATACCTTTGTGTTGATTTTTTTAATACAGGGCTGAGGCTAAATTCAGCATTGAGTATGCCCACAGACTGGAGTGAAATGTTGATAGCTATCAGTTACCACCAGTATCAATCTTCCCATGCAAAAACAGAGCTTAAGGAGGGACTTTAACTCAAAGCTCATTTACAGCATAGAGGACCAACTGCCTATTCACAAAGTGCTAGAGCTTATATTATTTGCCATATTTGCTATCATAATTTTCTTCAGCAGATTAGTTCAGCAGCATAAACTTGTACTCTCTACAGAATATAAGAATAAGAGTCTCCTATTTCTACTGTTTCAAGTATCCACCCTGGACTATCTACAAGTACTTGCAAGTTAGAAACATGCCCTCCATTCCTCTAGACCATCAACAAGGTGTGCACCACGCTGGACTAAATGGTACTTAGTTTAGCAGACAAGTAAACTAATGCTTCACCTGTTGTAGTAACCTGTGATACATGTTCCTCTATACCTATCATCCATGTGGCTGCTAAACAGAAAAATACTTCTACATCCTCCCTCAAATTATATTTGACTGCAGTCTCTCAGTAGAAAACAGAAACCAGGTAAAATAGGAATGATGAGGCTCCCACTTTTCCTCTCCAATGTTTTTTTTCCTTTTTTATAGTATTTTCACAGGAAAGGCTTGTCAGAAAACAAGTATTATTTTTAAACAGTTCTAAGTGGGAGGCTTTGTTGCTTTAACTGGATCACAAGGAGTGGAATCTCTGACTGTAACCATTTCCTGTAGCTTGATTTTTTCCTCCAATTAAAATTCAAAATGAAATATAAAATCCAACCACGGCTTCCACTTGGCTGCTACTTTCTCACAAGTTTAGGGGTTTTTTTTATTGAAGGGTTTTGGTTAAAATTATTTCTAATTTTAAAAAACCCAAAGCAATCTAGTTATACATGGTTATGTATACCCTACTTAGACAAAATTTCCACAGAATTATTAGCTATCTTGAAAAGAAGGTGCTACCCAAATAAAACTGGAGTAGTTTGTTTCTTCTTTTAAATTATGAATATGTTTAACTAATTTTGCTATAACTGTTACAATTTTTCTTATAATCATACCTCACTCATACTCTCTTCCTTAGTGCTCAATGGAATAATGAACTTGATTTTCAACTGCAATTACAACAAAATGAGCAAAGCACACCTTCCAAGAGGATCAGTGTCTGCCAGCATGACACAACTAGGAAAAATAAAACAAAAAGTGTATGGATATGACTACGAAAAGAAACATATTTTGTCTCTTCATAGTAACAGCTTTCCACTGTATTTAAAGGAAAACAAATTAAAATTTGTAATTTTAAAATTAATTTTAATTCTTTCAAAAAATGTAAATAAAAGATGCGGACTTGCTTGTGTTAAGGATAGATCAACAGTATACATAAAATAATCATATATTTGTACCTTTAAATCATATTTGTACCTTTAAATCATTAGACACTATCTACCATTGCTTGATGGTATTTAATAATAAGATATCATTTATAAACACAATAACTTTCAAACTTACTTTAAAGTAATTTTTTTAAAAAGGATATGCCTTTAAATCCATGTTGCTACATTTTTCATGTGACCATTAAAATGCGAAACGTTGCAAAAAAACATTTGACAGCAAAGACTGAAATCTGTGAGATGCTGGTGCGATCAAAAGTTGCACTAGAGATTTTAACAGAATAAGCACACAATTGACTACTGAGCTTTAAAAATAAAATAGCACTGAGCTCCTAATCACAAGCATCATAAGGTTTAGTTTTAAAATTTATTGTCAAAAAAATAGAAATTCACCAACCACACAGAATTTCTTTTCTATGCAATAGCTTCAATTCAGATAACCCTAAAGGAAGGCCAGGTAATATGATGTGTGGAGGGTCCCCGTCCTACCCCCTGTAAAAAGTAACACATCACAGAAAATAACATATATGCCAACTTCATTGCTAGCTACTCAGCAAAATCTTGGTAGCAATATAAAATACAAATAGCTGTAATTTACAAATATGGGAATAAACCATTTCCAATTCCTTTATCAACCTCATTCCAGCATTATAACATAATATTCAAAAGTAATATTTTGTATATAATATACTGATATTGCAGATAGATCGTAGGTTTGACATAGTAAAATATATTAGAAACATAATACTAAGGTTGTAGCAGGAAAAAGTCAGCAAGAAAGTAAAACATGAAACATATCCCACAGTAACTTTTCCTGCTACAATCCCTTCATCAACAGCACCATTTCACATTGTATCAGCGGAACTTTTGGTATCCTATATGTCATCATGGAATTTGGCGCATTATTTGTAATCTCATTACCAAGGGGAGTTTGAACCTTCTGAATTTTGCACATTATGATGTCAGCTTTCCTTCTGTTTTTTGGTCACACACTGTCCTGAACATACTCACGTATTGTCAATACATCTCCCTTTTTCCACAGATACCCATCACTACACCTTCACTGATCTCATCAGACATTATACCAAGATAAATGTCTACTCATATTGCAGTCATACCTTCATATTGCTTTGCAGAACTACTCATAATCTATGTAACTGCTAACACTAGGATCACAGTACTGATGAAATTAATTTGCATTCAGGTGTAACATGAAATTCCTCTCCGAAGTTTCACAATGAAGAACTGCATCCAGGTCTTTCACATATTCACAAAGTACACTATTAATGTGCGTTTCCTAAATGTAACTAAGTGTTGAGTGATAAATGAGTGCTGTGGGTTTCCAGGCAAATGGCAACTGGATTTAAAGCCTCTTATTAGTAAGATCAGTAACTAAAAATTAGTTCAGGTAAATAAAACTAATAGCTATTCTCTTAGAACAACTTTTGAGGTAGATAGCCTTTTTCAGTGATCCAGTTCTTTTTGTTTGGCAACTATAACATTTACAAAATCACAGTCATAAATTACATGAAAGGATGCATTTGGAATGATTCAGCAGAGTTCAGAGATCTAACTGGTCCAGATACATGATAGAGGGTAAGAAACCACCAAATCTCAGTGTTATTGCTTAGACCACAACATAGGGTAGTATGCCGTATATGAGGTAGTGCAACTCTACATCAGTGAGCAGCGAGAAGCAGTCACATTAAAACCTATTTCTTATGAATTGCCTAGTACCTGCAAGCCATCATGTCCTCACTACTGTGATAGCTAGATTAAAGCCAGTACATTCAATCCCACTTTGACTGTAGCACAGCCTAGACTGCTCCTGGAGATACTTTCTAATTCTGAGCCCACATTATTTCCTTCAGAGCCTAAAAGAGTCAATGTCAGTGGCATTGTTGAAAATAACATGAACTACATTCAACAATGCATAGAAAACACATTGGACGTTTGGTCTTGGCATAGAAAATTATGAAGTGCTAGTGATATTTCTTTAACTTGATAGTAATAGCTCTACATTAACTTATTGACACTATAAAATAGTGTATTAACTCTGAAGGATAATTTAAATTCAGTAGTTTAGGGTCTGGTAAAATTCTGGGTGCAACAACATAGAACTCAATGTTACTGACCTGTGTTGTTTCTTGAAACCAACGGAAGTATAAACATAGCCAGACTAGTTTATGGAGACATAATATGCAGCCCCCTTCACTCATACGACCATGAAAATTATTTTGGAAATCTATAATGAAGGAGTTTGCTAATCTGTTCTGTTCACAAGGAAAAACAGCCTACTGATTAATCCTTCCAGTCTGATTAGTCCTGGCTCCTGAGCCTTCCCAACTGCCTAGCATTCTTTTGCTGAATTCACTTTTCTGTAGGGAAAACAGAGGAACAGTAAGGAGGGTGGCAACCTGTTTAGGGTCTCACATCTTCCATCCCTTGAGCCAAACAAGACCACAGCTGACAGCCAGTGTACTGTTAAAGCCTGAATGCTATATATGGCAACTGAAGCCATTACAGGTGCCCTCTCTGAACAAAGCACGTTGAAAGGGGAAATTTTTTTTTCTCCTTAAAAGCTATAAGCTTTTTCCCCTCACAACTCTAACCATAAGCTCAAAGATACCTATACAGGTTTAAGAGAGCTGTGAAACCCTCACAGACCACTAATCACAGACAATTTTGATCTTAGCTGCTTTTTACTCTCTAAAAAAACTATTTCTAGAACTCATTAGGTCAAACTGTGCATAGGGAGGTCAGGAAGAAACATTTACGACTGACTCCAACTTATCCTACTTACATGGCATGACATACATACACTTTAAATTCCATGACTATAGATACGTTATAAAAAGTTTTTCAATATCTGGGAATATTCCTAGAGATCCTAACCATGTTCAAATACTCATAGCTATATACTAATATATACACGTGTGTGTGTGTGTATATATATATATATATAGGCAGTTAAACTTTAAGATTCCAACACCTGGAGACATTTCCAACATTCATTCGATATTTGAAGCTATTAACATGAAACATTTGACTTCCATATTTTACTATGTTCCTCTTTTGTTACTACCAAAAAGCAGTATTCACCCCAGGTCAAAACTATGAACTACTGTAAAATGTTGCTTTTATTGTTAATACTTATCACAAGAAGAGATTTGTGCATATATGTACACAAAATATCATAAAGCCTATGTTCTGTCTGCTAGCGGAAAAATCTATCATCACTAAAGAGGTTACTTTAATAAAAAAGGGCTTATCTGGGTATGTGGTATTAAAGAGATTTAAAATGATAGGCAGTGAAATAAATCACTGCAAAGGAAGAATGAAGACTAAAATAATTAAACATAAGAAAGGAATATCAGAGTTGATTCAGATCACATTTATGAACATCATCTACTCTGAGTAAGATTGAATTTGAAGAATGATATAAAACCAAGTATGCAATCTGCCTGCACTGCATAAATTATGCGTATTTATTTATAATACATATTTAGTATTCATCAGGAGCATGCTTACATGACAGGACACTTACCTGATACAACTTCATAAACAAAAAGACTGAAAAAATAAACAAGAGACTGTGGAATTTAGCAGTGAGAAAGCTAGTGGACAGCACAGTACCCAGCTTCCAAACTAGCCTACAGATTTTTCTTCTTCATTAATATATTTGTTTTGCAACATTTCAGAGACACAAAAACATCAACAGTTTTCATGATCTCCATAAGTGGAAGATCCTACTTAGGGATGGAAATTCAGCATGCGACCAAAATTATATCCTTGAGACTTTACATTGAAAGAAATTCTAAAAGCAAATAGCACGAATTGGTATTACCATGCCAACAGTATCAAACTCGGGTTTTGTACTGTTAAATAAAATGTAAGTTCCTCAGCATTTCTTGCTTAGGTTGGGAAGATATATAGTTCTAATTAAGGATCAAGTTCATTAATTCCATTTTTCAGGTT
Source organism: Strix uralensis (assembly GCF_047716275.1). NCBI lineage: Eukaryota > Metazoa > Chordata > Aves > Strigiformes > Strigidae > Strix > Strix uralensis. The sequence goes on along the minus strand of NC_133972.1, from coordinate 22,274,626 downwards.
TTCATTTGGTTCAAAAAAAAAAAGTATTTAAGAGAAACTTTTTATACATGTAGATTAGTTGGTGAGAACCGCATAAATGGCTTCTTACACTAGATTTTTTTGTACTGATACTGTTCAACTCCATTTTATCAACATCTTATTATTTTATCAACATGTCTAATGAAACTTACTAGTTTGACATGATTTGGGAGATATGATACCTATCTATTACTATATATATATATATATGAAAAAAATTATTCTTACCAAGATGACTTGGAAAAGAACTGGAAAAAGATGGATTTCTTCCACAAGGCTGTAAAAACATATTTTAAGATTTATTTAAAAAGAGAGGAAGTGAATTCTTATTTAACACATTAAACTCACAAAAGGAGCAGAGTAGTAGAATAGCTGTTGCCAAAGTCCATGACCCAGAACCTCAGTCTTTAACTAGCTCTTTACAAAAATGAGCTCCACTTCAGCTATTAAATAGAAACAGCAATGTTATACTGCTTTGAAAATTACTTCTAGGTCTGCTTCACTGATGTGATTCAAATGAGTGGAAGAGTAATTAAATTAATATTTTTTAAATGGCAGAAATTAATAAAAATCCATAAATACTATACATACTATGAAACAGTCAGCATGCACCATTAATAATTTGAATTAACAGATTCAGCACACATAGTGAAACTATAAATATGCTGTGTTTTTTAAAGCATGAACTAACTTCTTGGGTTTAACAGATTAATATAGGATACATTTGTCAGACACTTGTCTTGACAATACTGAAGAGTGGTTACCCAAAAGAATTTAGCTATATTCTCCTGAATTTCAAAATCAGATACAAACCAGCATATACATACTTATAAGAAAGAATATTATTCTGAAAAAACAGTAATACTTTACATGAATCCAATCCTTTCTATTCTGAGAACCCAAACTACTTCACATTTATTAGTAAAGCATGTCTCTCACAAACACTACAATGACATACAAATTATATAATTTCATACTTTTTCCCTATATCATACTGTCTGATTGTCCCTTTTCATTACACACTGTACTAGATGCCTATTCACCACAGAGAACACCAAACTGTGTTTCAAAGGTTTTCTCATGTCTTTATAACATTACTGAAGTGCTTCATAAAAAATAGGTAGGTTCAGCTTTGTGATACAGAAATAAGGTAAGACTGTATTATGAAATCCATGTAATAACTGCAGAACTCAAACACAGAGAGCACATCTGAAAGTGTTGAGGATGCCTGCTATGGCTATCTGCTCAACATGAGGCAGATGCTTTTGCACACTTGAAAAAGTGGGAACTCAGCATATAACATACTACAAAACTGTCTTGCAAGAAGTATGTCAGTTAGAAACACAGAGTTAAATTATATAGTTCTCTATGAATAAGCAGGAGTTATATTTGACTAAAAGAAGCATTTAGTTTCTCGTTTGAAGCTTTACTGTGTAATACCCTATACTGACTTCTGGTACAACAATAATCAGACTAATTCTGTCTGGTAAACTATTCGTTAAAAAGAACACATATGTTCCTAAAATTACATGTTTCCATTTAAGAGTTTTCATTCATGTCCAGTAAGAAAAGATAAGAAGGTATTATTTTTATGGACAATGTAAGCTAAAGCACTAGACTGTGAACTGAAGCAACTAAAAGGAATTGCATGTTCCCTTCTTTGAACTTAATGAAGAAATTGAAAGGGGTCTAGAACAAACATTCAAGGGTCATAAAATCATCACATGCTTAATTTAAGATTAGTGTCACCTATCAGAGCCCTGGTTGTCCATATTTGCTGAAATCATGTTATGTAAAGGAAATACAAAAAGAATGAAAGGCATGCTAACAGAACAACCATATATATTAAGAACTGAGAAATACTTAGAAATCAGATATGTACATTAAGTACAAATAATGGGTTTGTATTTCATACTGTTTTCCTATTTCTCTGATCCTTGCATTCACCTAAATGTAATAATGATGACCATACAGAATCTGTATGAAGTTGGGGTGGGAGGAGGGGCCTAGCATAAGGCGATCTATTGCATTATACAGTACTGGCACATGGACCTACAGACGAGTAAAACACAGCCACTAAATTGGTTAAAACATAAAAAACCAATATAATTTTGTGCACCTATATAAACATTAATGTTGAACTAGGCTGTGACTTAGTTACCAAATGTGTTCATTTTTTCCTGCATACAGAAATGTGTAAAAGCACAAGTTACACCTAAGAGAAAGAAGAGTTTATGTAAGGAAAGAAACTCATTATTTCTAAGTTAAAAAGTTTGAATTTAAAGACAATTTCTGTTCTTACTAAGTTGATGGAAAAACTATCCATATACAGTGGAAACCCCAACAAGTTCCCTACACAGGTCAGGAGAACCTAGAAGCTATTCTCCTCTGTGCCATCTAACAACACTTAAATAGACAGTTATGGCACCTTGGACACAGCCAGGTCATAAGAGTCCCAGGATTGCAGATAGGAAGGGTTATTATACTTGAGGTTCATTTTCCAGGGCCAAACCTACTAGTTAAATTAAAAGCTTAGACCATGCCTGTAAAACAGAGTTTTGCTGATGTGGGTATAACAATACTGAATGTAAAAAAGGTCATTTAAACACCACAGACTCCCAAAAAGAGCAACTACTGTAACAGCAATCATGCTGACAAAATGCAGTTTTGCCAGCACAAACCTTCTTATGCTTAGGGCATATTAGAATTACTTATCCCAGCAAAAGCTGCTTACTTTGATATGTAAGCAGCATTTAAACTGAGAACACGTTGGCAGGAAAATACGATCAAGTACCAAGAATAGCTAAGAAACCCTAGTTTAGGCAAAACCTAGAAAAACGCTTTTGTGGCAAAGAGTGTATTATGAAAGAATAGGTCTAAAAAAATGTAAGCAGTACTGATTGTTACAGCATTACAAAGTCACCTATAAATTCTGCTGAGATAAGCTAAGACAAAACTAGAGCCAATATGGGTATTCTTAAAGGTCACCTGCAAACCTTTATGACTGAAACAAGAAAGAACTGAAGCCTTTAAAGAAAATTATACACATAACTTAGATAAAGCATAAAGTTACATCAAGCAATGTATTAAAACAAAGCTTAAATCTGATTTATCCCAACTTTGCGTATATGTGCACGAGACAGAGTGACATTATCACATTCTTCACTGCTATCTTACATAGTTTTACAAAGGAAGTGTCTTAAAGCAGGTGAAAGAGGAATATAGCTATAGAATTGATTTCATAGAATGGTCATATTCTAAATCAAAAGTAGTTTGGTTCTTTTTAGACTTCTATAAAATTTATAATAAATTAGATCCTATCGCATTTGGAAAACATACAGAATTATCATCATACACATAAGCAAATCATAATACTAAACACAAAGAACTTGCCTTTTCTTCTCGGGGAAGAACTGCAACTCAGGGAGAAAAGGAGAGTTTACAGCGTTTGGAAGAGGGGCTAGCCACTCACAATGATTACAAAGATGCTGTGAGGCTGTGCAGGGCGGATATCAGGAGGTCTAAAGCCCAGCTAGAAATTAATCTGGCTTCAGCTGTCAAAGATAACAAGAAATGTTTCTATAAGTACTTCAACAGCAAAAGAAAGACCAGGGAGAGCCTCCATCCCCTGCTAGACGCAGGAGGAAACATGGCAACGAGTGATGAGGAAAAGGCTGAGGTGCTTAATGCCTTCTTTGGCTCAGTCTTTAATAGCAAGACTAGTTGTACTGAGGGAATCCAGCCTCCTCAGCCACAAGACAGAGACTGGGAGAACGACCTCCCCACAATTCAGGAGGAGAAAGTCAGTGACCTGCTGCATCACATAGACACACACAAGTCTATGGGACTGGATGGGATACACCCGAGGGTGCTGAAGGAGCTGGCTGGGGTGCTCGCCAAGCCGCTTTCCATCATTTACCAGCAGTCCTGGCTGACCGGGGAGGTCCCCACAGACTGGAAATTGGCCAACGTGATGCCCATATATAAGAAGGGTCAGAAGGATGATCTGGGAAATTACAGGCCTGTCAGCTTGACTTCTGTGCCCGGGAAGCTGATGGAGCAGCTCATTCTGAGTACCATCACACAACACATGTGGGACAACCAGATGATCAGGCACAGTCAGCATGGGTTTATGAAAGGCGGGTCCTGCTTGGCAAACCTGATCTCCTTCTACGAAAGGGCGACCTGCTTATTGGATGAGGGAAAGGCTGTGGACATTGTCTACCTTGACTTTAGTAAGGCCTTTGACAGCGTTTCCCACAGCATTCTCTTGGTGAAACTGGCTGCTCATGGGTTGGATGGGCACACGCTTTGCTGGGTAAAAAACTGGCTGGATGACCGGGCCCAAAGAGTTGTGGTGAACGGAGTTAAATCCGGTTGGCGGCCAGCCATGAGTGGTGTCCCACAGGGCTCGGTTTTGGGGCCACTCCTGTTTAACATCTTTATTGATGATCTAGACGAGGGGATCGAGTGCACCCTCAGTAAGTTTGTAGATGACACCCAGTTGGGTGGGAGTGTTGATCTGCTCGAGGGTAGGGAGGCTCTGCAGAGAGATCTGGACAGGCTGGAGCGATGGGCTGAGGCCAACTGTAGGAGTTTCAATAAGGCCAAATGCCGGGTGCTGCACTTGGGCCACAACAACCCCCAGCAGCGCTACAGGCTTGGGGAGGAGTGGCTGGAGAGCTGCCAGTCAGAGAGGGACCTGGGGGTGTTGGTTGACAGCCGGCTGAACAGGAGCCAGCAGTATGCCCAGGTGGCCAAGAAGGCCAATGGCATCCTGGCCTGTATCAGAAATAGCGTGGCCAGCAGGGACAGGGAAGGGATCTTGCCCCTGTACTCGGCACTGGTGAGGCCGCACCTCGATTCCTGTGTTCAGTTTTGGGCCCCTCACTACAAAAAGGACATTGAATTACTCAAGCGTGTCCAGAGAAGGGCAATGAAGCTGGTGAAGGGTCTGGAGCACATGTCGTAAGAGAAGCGGCTGAGGGAACTGGGGTGGTTTAGTCTGGAGAAGAGGAGGCTGAGGGGAGACCTCATTGCCCTCTACAACTACCTGAAAGGAGGTTGCAGAGAACTGGGGATGAGCCTCTTTAACCAAGTAATAAGCGATAGGACAAGAGGTAATGGCCTCAAGTTGCACCAGGGAAGGTTTAGACTGGACATTAGGAAGCATTTGTTTCCAGAACGGGTTGTTAGGTGTTGGAATGGGCTGCCCAGGGAGGTGGTGGAGTCCCCATCCCTGGAGGGGTTTAAGAGTCAGGTCGACATAGCACTCAGGGATATGGTGTAGTTGGGAACTGTCAATGTTAGGTTAATGGTTGGACTGGATGATCTTCAAGGTCTTTTCCAACCTAGGTGATTCTGTGATTCTCATTTAAATCTACATCCATATAAGCAACACTGGCTCAAAATAACTAGTCATCCAATTTTATAACACTTGCCATCAGTACAACCTGAATTTTTAACACACTAACAATTTTCAGAATGAGATTATGCCTTCAATTTTGCTTTCAAAAAAATATGCAAGATCTGTTTTTCTAAGATATCCTAAACTGCGTTCTTGCAAAACACAAACCTACTTGAAGGACACTGAACATTGAACCAAAGGCTTTTTGCTACAGGTGTGATCCTTTAACAATTCCAGAGCCTTAGAACAGGACTTCTGTTTTAGAGTTTAAGCGGTCTGTCCCAGCACTTGCATAGAAATGGAAGTACCTTATACCAGAGTGTGGATTTACAATGCCTTGCATTCACTTCTTTCGGGAATAATTCCAGTACACGCTAATGAAGGCAGTCTTGAGGAGAAAGCGTAAGACTAACTCCTTTCTTACTGAGCATCAGGAATATCTGTACTGGCTCCCTATAGAGAACTCTTTCTCTGATGAAAAAGTGATGAGATATTTCAGTTGTATGTGTTCAAACTGGGTATTATACCAAGTTTGGGGGAAAAAAAAAAAAAGAACAGCGAAATCAATAAAACTTTTTTCACTGACAAAGCAATTTAATAACATCACTATTCTATTGCTCTAATTAAAATTGTCTAATAATTAAATATTCTTTTTTTTTAAAGTTTTAAAATAAATTCTCTGCTCAGATACAAAACTGTAAATTCTACATATCCAGATTGCTCTTTTCCTCCTTTATAGGTAGGATTTACCTGTAGGTAGGCTATACCTACAGTGGCAGCTGGTCCCTAAATAAAGGAAACAGGGCAAAATTCTTCTGTAAAAAAACAGAGCAGTGAATTTTCAAAAACACAAGTCACAGTGTTTTGAAGTTAATTCATTTTCAAAAATCAGTATATTATAATATTGCCACAAGTTTTTATAAAAAAGCTGCAGAGTGCTACACTTGGAGTAAACACTACTAATTAGTCTTTCACTTCTCATACAGAATAAATACCTTTTATAGAAGGGCAGCAATGAAACAAGCAAGACATACCTCACAATAAAAATCAGGGGTTAATACACAAACGGAATTTGATTTTTGACCCCTGACAAATTACTTAAGAATTCATGCTCTTTATATCATGATGCACTGCAGTCTGCTGCTGTTCATGTCTATTTTTGGTCTGGATAGTTCACAAAAAACCCCAAACCCGTAAGCATGCAAATGCTTGTATTACCAAACTGAAAAGCTGTAATAAAGGCTAGAGAATGAACACAAAACAGCCAACACATCCATAACCTCATGCCATTTTAGGAGCATAGAAGGATAGAAATTTGTTGGAAATATTCAACTGAAAACTCCTTGATATCAATTTCATACAGTAAGTAAACTCTGGGATATGAGTTTCTAAGTTGGAATAGCCTCTTAGGGCCATTGGCACCTTGAATAACTTAGAGAAGAGTTCACATAAATTTACTATTTCTGGGCAAATCACAAATAATAAAGATCCACCACTGAACCAGAAAGTTTCAAAGTCATCTTACTGCCACACTTTCATACGATGCCCTTCAGTAGCTGTTCAAAGGCAAAGACAATGATCTTACCATTGATTTTAAGAAATATTATACCAAGGCACAATTTACAATGGTATCTACCACAAAATACATCAGTGAGAAGATCTATCAACCTTATCTTTAGGGGTCCCAATTATTTTGAAGTCAATTTTCTTGAAAAGAGTTATTCTTCAATTCCAGTTCCTAAGCCTTCTCAGCAACTCTAGTTTACATTTCAAATGACCCAAGGGGCAAGGAGGTAGAGAGGACTTCTGAAGTTTCCGCAGGCAGAAAATTATGTTGATAGAATAATTAGATTTTTATTTAATGCTTTATATTTTGTAGTAGGCAGAAAAGGAAGATAAACACAACGATAAAGATCTGTATGTAAAAGATATATACATCACCATTATTTGATGATTATATATTTTAAAGACCTTTTACAAGTGTATAATTAATATTGAACATGGGAAACCTAACAAGGAAAGGCTGACTGCTATTCATAAACACAAAGGAGCAAGATTTGAGAATCAAAAAAACTGTACAACTCCACTGTAAGAAAAAATATCTGAAGTAGGATATTTCTTCTTTCAAATATCTTGAGTATTTGCTACAGCTGCCAAAGTATGTGAAATTCAAGGAAAATATTTTTCAGTAAGTATAATACGAAGATTTGTATTAAATGTCCTGATTCATAGCAGTTTTGTTTTTATCACGTATCAGCAGTTGAACTCTTATTCAATTATGTTATTCCACTAATTATGAGGTGAAATGAAAGGGGCTTACTTTCAGTCCCAGCATAAGCTCAAAAAACGTTTGTTGCACACATTTATTGGAAGGGTGTCAACACAATGCCAGTCATTTTGTCAGTCGCAGCAAATTTACTGAGGGAGAACAGTTTGTATTTTCAATTCCTGTCCAGATTTCACCTCCAAATTTTGTATTTTTATAGGAATATTTGTCTTTTGAAATGTCTAAATCACAATGTATTGTGCTTTACCAATTTCACATTGTTTCCTACAATTTTTCCTTGCCTATTTACAAGTTGTATAGAATACCTAATCAACAATCCTAAAATAAAGTGTCCCCCCTTTTTAATATAAAATCATAATACAAAATTATTTCCAGTCAGTGAAGCAGTAATTGGGAGCAGGCATGAAAATTTTTTTTTTTTTTTAATTAGAAGTGAATTGAATGTGTTATCAGCCCCAAATATTACAGACCTACAACATGGTATAAAACAAGAAATGACCAAAAGCTTGAGGGACACTAAGGGTTATAGTCATAAATAAAAATGTTTGAAGCTCTCTGACAAAGTTGTAGCTTCTGCAACTGTTCTCTGCACACTCAGTGGCAACATAAAAAAAACTTTGCCTTACTGGAATTATACCCATTCCCTGCTTTTTAGGGTATAAAAATCTTTGCTTCACTTTTAAAGAGAAATTACATGAAATTTGGCCCCTAAAAAAAAATCTGATTTTAAAAACTGTATTTCCTTGCCTTGAGTACTAAGTCCTGGGGGATATGTTGCTTGAAAAATTTATATTGATATTTCCACTATGTGTTATCTTCATGGTCTCTTGAAACCTTTGAGTTGATGCTTCCTCACAGCTTTGAAAAACAATTGATTTAGTCTAAAACATTAAAAATACATAGTCAAGCCATTTTCAATAGTTTCCTATTTTCTTCCTTGCTGAGATGATAAAATATTTTCATTCACTCCAATGTCAAACATTTGAGATTTAAGCCTGTAGTGTTCCAATTCACGTTGTTGATTACACTCAAGAAAGGACAGATTACTTCTCTGAATGGACTATCTGCAAAGTGCTAGGATCTATAAAGTAAAGTAATATGCCAGGCTATTCCTAGTTGACCAATACCATCAGAATTTAAAAAAAAGCAACCTTCTTCCTGAGAGTAGATATTTAATTTTTTTTTTTTATATACATACCCTAGCTTTCTATATATAATAAATGTAGTTGGTTCTGTTGAGGGCCACCAAAATAGTCCAATATTGCCAGTGATAATACTTACACAGTTTATTTCAGTTTGTTCAGTGACTTGTTTCCATATGGATACATGGCTGATAATTTTTCTATTTCACTTATCTCTAAGAAATTAAAACAGGAAAACTATGCATTGATTTACATATTATACAAACTTGCAGAAAATGACAGAAACTAATTTACAAAGCCATAAACTGACACTAACCATGGCTTTGATTAATTCAGTTTTTCACTATCATTTTACAGATTCCCCCCCCGCCCCCGCCCCCATAACAATCAGAACTGTATTCTGAGCTCTACATGATTTAGAAACTACAATTTACTAGAGAACAAAAGCTCCATTTAGGGACAATTTTCAAAATTTAAGGAGAATCTATACCACAGGTTGCAAATACACTCATTCTATTCAAATTGTCTTAACACATTTTAACATTAGTTTTATTTCACTATTAAAAAAAACATTTTTCAGGAACACTGGACTGTACTAATGTGTCCAGTCTTAGACGAAATAACTGGATGATTGTCCTTTCTGCTAAAGACTGACTTCGGAGACTCATTTCCAAGTCCCTGATCAATTTGATTCAAAGGATTTAGTGAGTACCCCAGTTACATGGTTCAACTGAACCAAAGAATGTCAATCATCCATTCCAAATTTTGATATTTTGCTGAAGTATATCTATCTTTTAGTTTAGACAAAATAATATCTCTCAATAAAATTTCATTAAGAGTTCACGTTATCAGAACAGAAAGCAATAAGGACTTAGTGATGTAATTAATAATCAGTAAAAGTTCTGTGGAAAAGAAATCCATATCTTATTTTAAAAATACACATCTCACAATCAGGCTCTTGGACTGTCTATAAAAATAACCATACTTCATAAACTTTCAATATCAGATGAATTAAAACACAATTAATTTCAAGTATGGTCAAGTGATCATGAAAATTTCTGATAAACCCACTCATCTTCTGAAGTATGAGAAGTGATACAATTGAAAAGCTTTTTATTACAATCATGGTATCTCACTCTGAAAACTGATTTTAAGATGTATTATACCTCAAGAAATTTTTCAGCTTCAAGGATGAAATTCATTAATAGTCACAAATGGAACTGATGAAAGTCTAGAAAATCTTACTTCCTTTAAGGATCCTAAACCATTTTTTTTTAGCAGAGCTTTTTTGATGTTGTTGCTATTAAAGCTTGAAGACTAATATTTTCTGAAGTTTTTGCCAGGTTGTGATTGCGTATTGTAGACTGTTATTGTATCCAACTGGAAAATAAGAAAAACAATTCCATTCTTCCTTAGGTTTTAAAGACTTGTTTGAAGACAAGGAAGCACTAACAATGTTAGTCCTTTCTCCAGTTCTGCTACTTTTTAACATTATATTAAATAAAAATTGCATTAAAGTTTTTATAAGTTAATTTCCAGATTTTTATTTAGCATAAAATACATCTTGATGTTTCACAGAATTGTAATATTGTCTAAAGTAAATCAATAGCTGGTTAAACAAATTATTTCAACCATATCTCAGATACTTCTCCAAGGCCTTTTTATTTTTTTAAATTTTTTTAAGCATTTGTGTATTTACAAATTTAAAGTCAAGCCTGACTGAGATTTCAGCCCTAAGTAGCTACAATTCCTTAAACATAAACTCATCATTTGCTAAATAATTTTAACTGATATGTGAAAAAGCTTCAGAAAATTCTGAAAAAACTTTTAGTCATATGCTCTTAGTCATATGATTTAGTTTTAGGTAGTTCTGCAATCAGCAGGGAGATGGACTTGATAATCCTTATGGGTCCTTTCCAACTTGAGATATTCTGTGATTCTATGATATGAAAAACACAATAGTATGTCAAGCAACTTTATCTTGCTACTGGTCTTCTATAGCTACACACTCTCATGCCTGAGAGTGTTTATGCATAACTATTTGCATGAATAAGGATTGCAATTAGTCTTTTACATTAACCAAGATCTTCAGTTATTGTTCTTATCCCTAAGAAATTATATACACAATTTTAAAAGAATAAACAAGGATGAGAAAGTACTTCATTCACCAACAAAAATCAATGTTCTACCTTGGAATATTTACAAGATGACAAAGCATTTATTTTACACTTCAGACTTCCAACACTTTGCTAGTCAGATAATATTAATGAAAGTGTCTGAACCCATATGGTTTTTTGAAAGGTGATCTGTAAGGTGTAAACATAAACACACCTATCTGCTAAATTACTGACCTATGTTATCAATGCACTAAATAAGGAAGGTAAAGCAGGCCTTACACCTTCAACCTAACTCATTTGAGGCTCTTCTCTTTACATTTCCTGCAGATCATGGCACAGCAAGAAGCAAGGAAGCAGAATAAAGGACATTATGTGGGTTTGGGGCCTGTTCTAAAATACAGTCTATAGTATTGTAAATCCTTCTACATATTCCCCACCCCCCACCCCCATCCAAAAAATTCTTACTGAATTTAAAACAAAACAACTTTTGGATTGATAGATGGCTGACGAGGGACAAATGGCAGGGGGTGAGTGAGAAAGCAAAGGTCCCAGTTCACACACCGGAGATTGCTTCTTCAGGCAGTCAACTAACATTGATTTCAAGTGTTCTCAATTCCTACGAACTTTCATTCTACTACATGACAAAAAGGCTGTCACAATCTCTGAGGAATGGCAGAAGTTTGAAAGAGATACAGAAGAAGGCTGGCAAGCCTTCCACAAAGCAAGACCTTTTCTTCACAGAAGCACTTGTAAACAAGCATCTCAGACATTTTAAAAATAATTAAGGAATATCTAAAGGAGAAGAGAACCATTAAAGTGAATTTAAGCCATCCATTCAACACTGTGATTAAAACCTGAATTGAAAATTATGATCAACATTTCAGATTTTAATTTGTGTAGAGACTGCAGTTCTCGCATATATGATTACCTCTAACTGTTCTTTCTATGCAGAGTCTCTAGGGAAGAGACTGGTAAATATTTTGGAACTTGCTAAAAATCCAAACCCATTTTCTGTTACTGAAAGAAAGAGGACACAAGGGCAAATACATCCTTAGCTGAAAAAAAAAAAATCTAGATAAAAATGAAGCTTTAAAAAAAATTATTTTGAATAATTATTTACTACAAAGCTACGAAACAACTTGATCTATATTCATTTAATAAAACTAAGCAGATAGAACACCATCATTCAATGTTACAATAACAAGGTTATCTTTTCAGTTCTCTGAATATTTCCTCCATTAAAAAAAAAACACCACACAAAACTATCTAAAACATATGATTTACCTATCAAAGAAAAGCAAGAGCAAGAAAACGATGAGAATATTTGGGAATAGTAGCATTTCTGAATTGGATCTGCATGAGGATCGACATGTTCTCATCATCCTAGAATTTCCAGTAATAAAAAGTAAATGCATGTCTCTTTATATATGTAGAGAATATGGGCCTAAAATCAGATTTGCAATATTCAGAGCACTGAGGAGGGATCTGGGCAATGTAGCCAATATGAAGGCTTAAAACGCTCCCACCTTCCAGGTTCAGTAATCAATACCCATTTAGAATTCACAGTCTCATGCATTACACAGTCAGTTTCTTTTCTTTATAAAAAGGGTCAGTTTAGGGTTTTGGTGTGTTTTGTTTTAATGGTTACCAAATGTCTTCCTTAGAAGTGCAAGACAGACCTAGGTTCCAAACTACTTCTTCAACCCCAGCTTTCTCTTTTTGAGGAAATTTAGCTAGTCAGTAGGCTATGTTCACTCTACAGAGGGTTACACTCCAACCTCTCTTTGTGAAGCTCTCCTACTGAAGAGAAAAAGAATTAAGAGGTTTATTAGACAGCAAAAAGGAAGAATGACTTTGTCACCTATATTTTTAATTCATCATCTGAACAAGGGAAATCTTGAATCCCTGGTGATATTTATGTACTAAAAAAAAAAACCATACAAAATTTACAGATATGCAAATTCTGCAAAAATCCCTTTTTAAGTGCTTCAGTTCTTTTTTGTAAAACTTGGTCTTGCTGTAAGGGCCCCAATTTATCAGTTCCCAATGGGAAAAATAGAAGTATATTTACATTCATTTTTATCATAAATTAGCTTGGAGAAGTTCTAACAGCAGCATTTTTCTTTGTAGGGAATGTACATGAGCAGCTGATGGAACTGGGGTTGTTTAGCCTGGAGAAAAGGAGGCTCAGGGGAGACCTTATCACCCTCTACAACTACCTGAAAGGTGGTTGCAGAGAGATGGATGTTGGTCTCCTTTCTCAGGTAACAAGAGATAGGACAAGAGGAAATGGCCTCAAGTTGCACCAGGGGAGGTTTGGATTGGATATTAGAAAAAAATCCTTCACAGAAAGGGTTGTCAAGCATTGAAACAGGCTGCTCAGGGAAGTGGTTGAGTCACATCCATGGAGGAATTTAAAAAAACATGCAAATGTGGTGCTTAGGGACATGGTTTAGTAGTGGACTTGGCAGTGCTAGGTTTACAGTTGGATTCAATAACCTTAGGGGTCTTTTCCAACCTACATGATTCTATATGGTCACCTGCCTCAAAGTGCGGTGTCAGTAAAAGAGGTTATAGACAAAACTAACAGAGACAAATCACCAGGACCAGACAGCACTCACCCAAAACTTCAAAAGGAACTACAGAATAAAACAGGTGTTAACTGTAGTGTGTACCTTATTTAAAACTCTCTGCTTTCATGGGAGAGATTTAAAAGACAGAAAATGTGATGTTATTGGATACTAACTTTTGAGAAAAGTCAGATGAGGGGGTGAAAATCTGGGTATTACAGACATTCTAAGCAGAACAAACAAGTAGAAGCTGTTCTGAAGAACAGAACTGGTGGGCACGCACAGAGCAAGAACCAAGGCATTGATTTTAAAGGCATGAAATGTCAAATCCATGACAGATCTTTGAAAAAGTCAGTCAGCATGTGGACAAAGAAAGCTCATTGATACAGTATTTTTGAGCTTTCAAAATTTATTTTATAAGGACCCTACTAAAGGCTCTTAAAAAACAGGCAGTACTGTTCAGATTGCAAAAAGGACAGCTAAAGGAGATAGTATGTCAGAAATTCATGAAGTAGTGTTTGCTTCTTTTTCACTGTAAGAACTTGATAGCATCAAATTAAGAAGCAATTGCCAGATTAAACAAAGAAATGCAAAGAAAACCCCTAAGGTTGATAAATCTTCATATGCAGGTGATTATGCTATGGCATAACTATTAATGCTGAAAGTTATTTGTCAAATATCTTTTTGAACCCACGTAAATGAAATGAAAAATTACTCATCAACAGCTACTATCTACAGAACACCACATCTTCTTACATGGCTTCTGAAAAAACAACTCGGGGCTGAAAAAGCCTGCAGAAAGTATTGCCACTCACTTGTCTTCTTCCTACAATCTTCTCTCAGCACCTACTGTTGAACAGAAGACAATGGTTTGGATGGTGGTTTAGATTTGCTTCATGCTGAACAGGGGATTTGTGGCAGAACTGGATTCACTCTAGTCTGCAACTCTAACTGTAGTACCCTAACCAGCTGGCCCTTCCTCATTACCTGCATATTTTTTATTTGCTACTCATATTCATAATGGCAAAAATTCACTATTGAAAGTAAAAATAACCAAGAATGAATGGCGTTTTCTCCTGTTTAGTGCTCTACATTAAGAGAGGAAATATGTGAACTTCACAATATGACATTTTTCAATAATTGACTTAACAGTAACATCAAATAGTAGCCTCATATTTTTAAAGCATAGACATTCAGCAATTGATCAGCAACACAAAAGAGGAAGCAAAATTACAGGTTTAAGGTTAATAGCTAATTTCTTTACTAAAGGGGAACTTTTATAAAATGTAACACTAAGGAGTTGCGTTTTACATTAAAAATGGTGATTAGTATTACAGTCAGTACATGACTAGACTATGAGAACTCAACTGCAGTAATGAACTCTGACCACTGCCTTTGATATGAATTACAATGATGTGTGACTTGACAACAGTGTTATTAGCTGACACACAACTTACCCAGAAACAGACTCTTGAAATGTTAAGTCTTCCTGCCTGGTGTTATTCAATAAAGCAACGTATATGCAAATGTGATACCAAATAATAGGAAAAGCAAAAGATGTGAGAGACTGAAAGAGTTAATGCCTCAAACACTGTGGCTGCACAGCGCTGCGAGCGGCAGGTGCGGGCAGCTCCTGCCAGGCACGGGGTGGGGGGCATGCCGGAGGGTGCACGGAGGGTGTTGCTGGCCAGAACAACTCGCAGAGTTTATGTGAGGAAGGGGCTTCACAACCCCCACAGTGGTGCCTGTGCAGAAGATCGGGAGTTACATAAGTCGAGCAGGGGTTCAGGAGCCATATAAGTCCTCAAGGGGTGTGACTGTAATTAGCATAGGAAGCAAGACTAAAGGCGGAGACTAGCACTAAAACACCGCCCTCCCTCACCTTGCTTGTAAATGAGCCCAGCAAAGGCCACCCTTTTCCTCGCTTCACATGTGAGTACAAGGGGACCTGTGTCCTCCCACCTCGCATGCAAATAAGCCAGTGTATCTAAGGGACAGCAAGTCGTACCTCAGTGTGCACCCACCACCATCACCGACAAGACCAGGAACTGGACTGAAGACGTTGCTGGAACCCACGGTGATGATCCCGATCTCTCCCTCTATTTTTCTATCTCTCTCTTTTTCATATATGTTACAGGCCGTTCAGCCCTTTTTTAAAATAACAGGGTTTACTATCCACTATTGATAACTGTTTACAGAGCTTTAATGGGGTTTAATTAGCTTAAAAAGGTTTAATTGGCTTCTGTTAAAACATAGCTTCTGCCTTTAATAAATTTTTTAATTGATCGTTTGGTGTTATGTCACCTTACTTTAGCCCACAGGTGTCTCAAACATCAAATATCGGAGTGGGTGGTCCAGGACAGCCCTCTCTAGCAATAATTGGCATACCTATTAAGGTCCAGCCACCTCTCTGAAGACCGGGTAGCATGCAAGGGGATTCATCTCTTACCAAATTAATGCCTTACCCTGAATGCAACAAAAGATCATACAAATTCTTTGCTGTTTTATATTAGCATCAGGGTTTTTACAACTCAATTTTCCTAGATGTGAAACTAGTGTAAACAGAATTAGGTTCAAAATCTACATAGATATTCCCCAAAGTTCTAATAAAATTGTATCATCTTCTGACAAATCTCTCTCAATCCATCTGCATTGTGACTTTCTCACTAATGTGTACACCTCTAACATGTAATTCTACTGTTCAGTTTGGTTGGACTAGGCCCTATAGGCTTACCTGTTATCAGAACTACTCCATTTTTTCATATTCATTACAGATAACAAGAAAACACATAAAAACAGAGAAGCAATTTAGAAGCAAATAGATCTACTTTTTAAAGTGAGCATTTAAACCTTAAACTAGAAAATTAAAATGACTAATGAGAAGAACAAAGTGTTTTTAAATCAATTAATATAAGCCCACATTAATCAATTCACCAGGAAAGGAAAGCACTGAAGTCCTAGATCTCTAGTATAATGGCAAAGAAACTACAGCAGGTTCAGAGATAATCTATGCACAATGCTAACAAGTGCTTGTGAACTGAATCAAAATTCTACCAACACAAACCAATTAAAAGCACTACATTGAACTCCAAAGAGTTTGTTGGGTTTTTTTTACTGTTTGTTTTTTGAAATAGAGGGCAGGGATATTAGATAGACCATCTCAGAATATACTGAAATGTAAACAAATGCTAATGTAGAACATCATGATGTAAGAGGATCAATTTATTATTAACACCAACTCTAAAATGTGCCTTTAATAGATAATGCATGGGTACAAACAGTAGGGTAAATGAAGTTTGAAAATTGGACCATTCTTGGATGATTCCAAAGACATTGTAATAAAGAGTTACTTTAATTAGTCAAGACAATCTGCTGCAGGGTACAAGGTCAATCCATCTATCATCTTCACAGATACTAGACCTGTGGTATTTAGAAGCAGAGGATTTTTTGTGGCTCTTTAGCACCTTCCTATTTTGTTTTCTGCTGCCTCTTCCCCTTTTCTAGATCAGCACCTAATGTCTGTCTAGGAAATTTACAGTGAGGACAGGAGGTGGGGAAAATTCCTTAATTTGCTCTCCTGTCCTTCAATCCACCATAAATCTAAGAAGGGTCACACCATTAGTTTTTAGATTATTTTTTCCCCTCAAGAAATGACCTTAATAACAAAATACTGGAATGTGTCGCACTCTCAAGATTATTATCGGATGCAATATCTGACACTCCCCTCACCTCCACTCTATCTCCTTTACTGTCTCCCTTCCTTCCAACCAAAAATGTCTATTTTTGCAACCCATAAAAACAAGACTCCATAGTTTCAAGTGTTTAGCTTTCAGATATATTAATGTCATCAAATGCTATAAGTTTCTGACTAAAGGTAAGTCAAGTAGCCACATAAAAGAGCACACAGCAAAATATACAGCCACATTTCATAACCCTATCTGTAAGGCCAAGAGCCAAGCTAAGAATCATTACCCAGTATAAGTTTCCTGGACTAGCACAGTATAGAATAACTTACAATAGTCAAAACATTTAAGAAAAACTAATGGAAACCATATTAATAGAAATTAAAAAATTCACATCAACTCCTCCTTATTACTAGAAAAATCTAGCAATCTGATTCATTACCGAACACAACAAAACAGTGTACAAGACTCAAAGCAGGAACCAAAAAACCCCCAACCCTTAACAAATAGATTATGTCTGATTTTCTACCCATACATATAACCTACACATTAAGTTGATAAACATACAAAGGACAAGGTATCTTATGATACTGCTCTCTTTGAAAAAAGACTTTGCTGGGAAGGCAAAGAATCAGGAAGACGACCGACTAAGAGAATTGCATAAACTCTGCTCCTTCAGAAATCTAGCCAAACAAATTATTTAGTGAAAGTAAAAGAAGAGGGCCAGTAAGACATGTGAGAAACAGAAAAATTACAGATGTGTTAGTATCTGGAATCTAGTAGCTGGTCCTTAAATAACAGTATCAGATACACTGGTATTTAAAATTATTAATAGTTCATTGCATATCTACAGCTGCTCTTTAATAAAATGAAGAGAAGAATTGCTGTCTGTTTCAAGAAGACCACGAGGATGAGTGTGCATCCACAATCTACCTGCATTGAACATAATGGCAAATACACACAATTCCTCAAATAAAGAGAATTCATTAGGCAGAGGAAAAGTGCTGCTATATTATGCAGCATTCTAGTTACAGAAATATTTTTTATGACTCTTAAAGTATTAGAGTATCTCTGGGTTAATTCTAAAAATAGAAAGCTGCACTATTTATTTGTATAATCCATGAAATCCTGCACTAGCATAAACAGCTTTTATACAATAAAAATACAATGAAGTACATTTACTGTATTCAAACCATTTAAAATCTCAAGCCACTGTATTTCTTAGTTCATTTTAGTCTACTTAGTATATTAAAGTACTGTTCACAGTAGCATCACAAAAGATTAAGAGAGGATGTTTTCCTCTTTTGTAATAAAACCAGTGGGAAAACAAATTAAATTTCCTTCCTTATGTTTTTTTTTTTTATCTTGTGCTCATTTCATTCAAAGTAAGACAGTATGGTAGTGACTTCTTAGCTGTAATCCTATGAAACACCACTAACAGACAATGGTAAGTGCAAGAACAAACTCATTTCCTGGGCAGATTCAGGAAAAGGAATAGCTGTGTGTGTGCACACATATGTGAGAGAGACTCTTCCTTATTACTACCAACAAATACAGTTTAAGTTCTATGCTACATTTTTCTTTTTTTTTTTTTTTCTTTCCATCACAAGAAGAGAGACATTAAGATACTTTTAAACATACTGAGTGTACCTAGCATACCAAACATTAAAATCCATATTTAGGAACTTAAAAGGGTAGCTGTATTTGCAGAAAAACTGAACAGCTTTGAAGTCTAAACCTCTTACAAACACATCACCTTTGTCCTAGTACAAATACGCTTAGCTCGACAACAGTTTTGATAATGTTTTGGTACGAATGTTTTTTTACGTTTTTAATAATTTTAATGCTAAAATTCTTATGATTTTGTCTCTAGTGTTTGATTGGTTAAATCCATATTAAAATAACCTGGATCATATGAAATTGGCACAAAAGACATGATTTGTGTTCTATAACAAGTTCTCTCCCAGGATTTTCTACATCTTCTAAGTGCTAGTCAAAGTAGTATGATAGTGAGATCTAAGTTATTGTTAATTCCTAATGGAAGAAAATTAATTGAAACAAAGAGAACCCAGAACAACAGAGTTGTATCACCTCACAGAAGCAGAGCTGTGTTCAGTCAGGGCCACCAACAGTTTCAGGGCATACACTGGTACTGGGTCTGGAGCAATCAGAATGTGTTCATACCTGCAAGGGAAGGGGGAAAATTGGTAGCAACAGAGAAAAAAAAGTCAAGAGATGCGTGTTAAAAAGTTGATATTAAAAATACATCATTTCCTATTTCCAAATTTTATGATAACCACAATGGAAATACAATGCTGTTTATTGCTTTGTATGGTTTCAAAACAAGACTCACTTAGAAACAGTACTTTAAAACCAGCATATTAACTTTAAAAGCAGCATTAACAAAGGAACACATTATTTTTTAGAGAGAAACACAATTATAAAATATGTAATAATATATATAAAACACATACATATTTTATAAATATAAATTATATTAAAATATATTTAGAAAACATTAATCTTGTCTATATGCATATGCTTTATTTACTGATCTATATTATATTTTTTAAAAAAAATCTGATCTTCAAGAGACAAATAGAAACCCAGCCTTAAAGTATTAGGCGGAAGATTTATTGGGTGTTCAGGAAGACCGTCAACCAACTTATATATGATTAAGCTCTATACTTTGTTTACATACTGATTTTTCTCAAAATTAAATATTTTACTTATAGAATACTTGCATTGAGTTTTATGTTTTATTGGAAATTTCAAAGAATATTGCTTTAACTACAGCACACTTCCATTTTCCAAGTAATATGGAACAGAACAATACAAAAATACTTCAAAACAATGTTTATTGAGAGCCATGGCAGTAAACATAAAACTACAAGAAAAACATCTATGAAACATTTCCAAACATCACTTCATGGAAATCTTGGTAAGGGAAAACAGGCTGCTGAAAACCAAAATGGACCTCGATGTTGCTGATAACATTCCAGTAAAGCCTACCTGAACAGGGCTTTTTTTGTTTAAATCAAAATGTATCTGGACAACAATAGGACACAACGATGGAAGAGAGAAAGCATAAAAACCCCCAGACTCAGTCATGTCAAAATACCAACTCTGATTACAAACAGTGGTAACTATCACGTGGAAGAGATAGAGTTGGAAGCATTAATCTCTTAATTTGTAAAAGAAATACCCTGAAGAATTAATCAAGTACACACAAAAGGATGATCTGTAGGAAAATGTGGTATGTTATCATGTTTTGTGCAACAAAACGCTTCCACTACTTTTTCTTCTTTTTGTGTTCTGATGGAGGGAGGGGATGGAATCAAGCACATCACCAAGAATTTTACTTCACATCTTGAGGTCCCTAGTGCTGCCCATACTGAGGAATGTGATCGCTTCCCACCGCCTGGATGTTGGCATGTACCCTACTATGTGCTGGCTCTTCACTGGAATGAAAATCCCCTCTCCCCAGGCACCACACCTTGGCACTCCAATTTACACAGGAAGGAAACCTAGAAGGAGATGTGGTGCTTTCCAGCCAAGACTCTGATCTGGACAACTCTTAAGATGAGGAGGATGAAGCACACCAGCTATGCAGTCTTGATGTAGCCTGTGGGAGCTCCTTCACAGGGGCTAACATTCCTACACAAGCACACAGCCAGGCAACGTGACACAGCTACTACATATTAGCTTGAATGTGCTGCTGTAGAGCTGCAAACCACATCAGCGAATCTACACAATTAACCAATTAGAAGTCAGTGTTGACTTCACATCTTCAGTGATTAAAATCTCTCCTTTACAAATAACAAATTCCAGTTCCTGAAAGAAAACTATTTTTCACTGCTGATTAAAAAGTCCCTTTCTTCGTAGAAGAAGATGATATTATAATGCATTAGTAGACGCTGATCCTGGAAGCTCTACATGCAACACATATTCCTACCAAACATAATGGAACTATTTGCATTTTTTTTGCAGAATCCATGACTAAATCTTTTGAGGCAAGCAAAGATGCTATCAGGTGACTCAGGTGCCAGAAGTCATCTGCTCACCACAAGACATCGATTTCGGTCTCCAAAATGGTAATTCCTAATAGTAATAATGAATGAATCAGCCATGCCAGCTTAAAAATCTGCCACTTGGCAATATACTTGTTTTATTATAAACACATCAATACCTTCCCTAAACAGGGTCCACTTTAAACAATCTTAAGCCTTCTACATACTACATTTAAGAGAGACTATTGCTATTGTGCACACTTAGCATCCTAATTCCTCAAGGTTCAATAAAAAAGTTACACTTTATTTCCTTTTAACTGAAACTCTATTCCCCCCTCCCCCAAGATAACTTAGTAGAGGACATTTCTAAGGGAAGGTGCAGTGCTCCATCAAACCAAAGACCATGTGAGAAAACACAGATTACTGAAGTCAATGTTTTAGCAATTAATATAAATACATTGCCTGAATAAAGGCAACTAGGAGCTATGAATACATGAAACTTCTCTGAAGGGAAATGTCGTGGTTTGAGCCCAGAGGACAACTAAGCACCACGCAGCTGTTCACTCACCGCTTCCCCTCCAGTGCTGGGAAGGACAAAAATGAATCAAAAGGCTCTGGAATGGAGATAAGGATAGGGAGGGGTCACTCATCCATTAAGGGTCACAGGCAAAATACAGGCTCGTTAGAGGAAGAAAAAGGATATCACTTTAATTAAAAGCACTAACCAAAACAACACTTAACAGACAGAACAGGACAGTGAGAAGCTTACCACATCTTAAAAACACCTCCCTGCACCCCTCCCTTTCTTCCCAGGCTCAGTTTTGTTCCCTATTTCTCTACCTCCTCCCACAGCAGCGCAGGGGCAGGGGATGGAGGGGTGCACTCAGTCCGCTGCTTCTTCCTTCAAAGTAGGGGGGAAGCACTTTTCTGCATTCTTCCTGCTGCTCCACGTGGTGTCCCTCTCACGGCAGATAGTCCTCCATGAAGTCTCCCCACCGTGAGTCCTGCCCATGGGATGCATTCTTCTCGAGATGCTCCGGTGTGGGTCACCTCCACATGTTGCAGTCCTCCCAGCACCAAGCTACAACTGCGGGGGCTGTCCTGGGCATCCTCCACAGGCAAATCTCTGCTCCTCCGGTAGCCTCCATGGGTGGCGGGGGGGGGGTGGCCCTGCTATTACCACAGGATACAGGGGGACTCTGCTCCGGTGCACCTGCTCCCCTTCCTCCTCCTTCCTTTTACTGACCTTGGTGTTCACATAGGTGTCCTTCTTGTAACTCCTCCTTCAAAGTCCCCCTCCCTCAGGTTTCCCTTCTTAAATACATTATCGCAGGGCGCAGCCACCATCACTAATTGGCTCAGCCTTGGCCACAGGCAGGTCCAACTTGGAGCCGGGGGAGCTTCTAGAAGCTTCTCACAGGGCCCACTGCCCTAGCCCTCTCCCCCACTACCAAAAAACCCTGCCACACAAATCCAGCACAGGAAAATATTCTGTGCTTGAGATACTTTGTTAAATGAACGAGTTCATCCAACGATTTCCCTGCCACTTCAAAACACAAATCAATTTAGTAACAATAGTTTTAGAGAGCATTTTATAAGAGTTCTGTAAACTCTAGGTACTACACCCAGAGTTATTTTGTCAATCTTTTCTATAAGGAACCATGACAAGAGGACCTAAAGATCTGGGGATATGGATTCTCTTAAGCTCTTAAAGACTGAACATTTTATCTACAAATTATCTCAAGTATCTTGAACTTTGTACTTGCAGAACTGGCTTGGCAGTCTACTAAGAACAAGCTTTCAAATGAAATAAAACTTTATTTACACATTCCTCTCCTTTTGCTGGTTCTGGCTCAAATTTCAAATGATATATAATTAGGAATATTAAGGATTAAATGAAAAAGAGCTGATGTTTCAATTTCTGATAAAAAAAATCTGGATATGTAACAGAAAGTATTTGCCTGGTATTCATTGTCTATAGCTGAAACTTTAATTCTGGTTATGAAACACTCATCAAAATAACCTTTCAGTGAACTGAAATTTAATGAGAACATTTCATTCAATTCAATCAAAATCCTGTGAAGAAGTTATCATTCTGATCTACAAATGCACAAATATTTAATGGAATTACTATTTTACTGATGATGCATAAGATGAGAAAAAAGTAGTAACCACTGCACTCCTGCATTTATCTCAAAACAAAGACCATTTAAATTTCACGCATAGTGACCAAAGTTCTATTTCCTGGGTCAGTTCTACACTTAAATAAATTAACTTCTGGA
Organism: Strix uralensis; assembly: GCF_047716275.1. NCBI lineage: Eukaryota > Metazoa > Chordata > Aves > Strigiformes > Strigidae > Strix > Strix uralensis. The sequence goes on along the minus strand of NC_133972.1, from coordinate 22,251,110 downwards.
AGATATTTATAGGAATTAAATATATACACAAATGAGTACCATTATAATCTTCGTTAAAAAGAATATCACATGTTAAACCCAGATGTCCATCCCTCCATACTCAACAGCTCTCAGTTCTTAAAAAGTAGAATCAAAAAGTGTTGAAATACCTACTGCCCATGAACAAAGAGCCATTGTATGCCTCTGCTCTTTTGACTGTCCTCCAGCTGAGTCACACTCTGTCTCATTCGAACACAGCAACAGAAAGACTAAACAACATCAGCAAACACCTCTTCAGCCTCCAAATACAAGCTAGTTGTCTCTTCACTTACTTTCTCAGAGTTTTCAAGTAACTCTTAACTTCTCAGGATAGAGCTTTACGTTAACTTTACGAGTATGTTACACTGAATCTTAGGCCTCCCTTCTCTTTAGATTTAGGCCAGACCCCTTTGCATTCAGATAAAGCTTATTTTGAGAACTGTAGAGAGTGTATGAGGATTCATTCCTACCTCCCATCAATATTTTCTTACCCATACCTGGTGAATAAAACTTACCTTTTGTGTCTTTTTTGACATCCCTTTGGATGCTTTGGTCTTTTAGTTTCTTTTTGAGCCTTCTCCAAATTGAGCTTTGAGACTTTCAAGACAAAACTGAGATTGAATTTTCTTTCATGCAGAAAATCTTCTCTGCTTTGTTCCCTCTGTGCCTTCTTGCATTGATTATCTGCTCCCCACAGGTGAACATATTTACTAGGGTTTGGCTCAACCCACAGGTTCGAGTAATTTATCAAATATGCAGACACCAGTCAACTATTTCTGAATCACTAGAATATTTAAATACTGTTTTACAATGCTCCTAAACTAGAGTAAAATTTGTTCCAATAAGTTCCAATATATTCTAAATATCATAAACTTCAATATTATTTTTTTTTGAGATAATCCCAATGAGTTTTCCAAATACAAGTATCATCATCTCTATTGGTGAGATAAAGGAATTGATTCAGAAAATACTTAGAGCCTGGAACCAAGACTCTCAGCTACTGCAAGACCCTTTTTCATTTATCTACAATGCAATGCGTGCAAAGATAGCACAGGTGAAGTCCCCAAAGTAGGATCATATTTAGTCTCAGACCAGAAAGCTCTCCCACTCAATTGAGCTAATTAGCTTGGAGACAGGAGTATACTGCCTGTTTTCCTTCTAGTTTGTAATTAGCATGACACACACACACCACAGCACCCTCCAGTTCAATGAGAAACATAAGATGAGCATGTCTACAAAGGGTAAGTTTCAGAGCAAGGACAGAACTTAGTCTTGCTTGACTCCAGGTCTCTTCCCCTATCTGAAGAAAATTATCTGACAGCTTTTAATAATGCATATACTCTATTTTTAAAATAATATTTCCAATTTCCATTTTAATTCATATTGATAAATTCTATATTTCCCAGAAAAAAAAAATAATGTGAAGAAAGGTACGAAAATAAGCATCTCTATAGAGCTCTAAGATTTCCTTTGCATTCTCTCTTACAGAGAAGATTACACATCTTGCATGGACAGAACTTTGATCCTCAAACTGTAAGAACATTAGTCAGTTAGCAAGAGACAGTCTCATTTTTGGGGAAGGCACTGTGTTTCTGATCATAATCCAGCACGCATTCCTCCACCCTTCTGCCACTCAATGTAGGGGTGGGGAAAAATTTTCTCACTTAGGGCAGCTAAGTATTTACAATTATTAACTTTTGAGGGCCACACATTAAAATACACTGTAACATTATTAGAATAATGTGAAAGATAAATGATGACTTATCATTATTGTATTCATCTTGCGTTCGTGGTTTTCTTCCCTGTACTCACAGATGTTAGCATCCCACAGCATGTATGTGCATAACAGAGAGCTGCCTTTATGCTCACCTGCAGGTCAGTTTGAAATGACAGGCCTCATTTAACCATAAACCATATAAATGAAGTTCCAGGCCACATGTGGCCCACCAGCTGTAGTTTCATCTACTCCACTGTAGGGTTTTTCTGCTGCTCAGGGCAGCAGGCAAGGACAGCAATTTAGAGGTAATAACCCTTGGGTGGATCATGGGGGACTAATACATCCTGCACTAGTCCTTTTTAAAAAGACACATGCCATTCCATATGATTTCAGAACATCTTACATGAGGGCACAATATCCAAGATAGACAAAAAGATGTTGCTCTTAGAATGTTCTGACTTTATTAGCAGAACAAAGAGGAGTATTTAAATCACAGCCTGAAAGCTAGGGGAAACTTGTTTTACTCTAAGAGCAGCCAGAGGCACAGTATCAGAAACGAGTGTTGCACAGAAGTTGTGTTTCTGTTGTATATGACAAAGTACTAAATAAACCTAGAAGATATGCTGGACAGAGAACTCTGGCAGCAGTTAATTGCTACTCCTTTTTGTTTTGCCATTTAAACATAAAAAAGGGTAGTTAAAACAAGTATGCTGTCAAAATGGATTGAGTATCAAGTTATTCCCCATTACAGGAGTAATATTATACTTACTGAGGCAGCAATGAATCCCTAATGAGAGACAGAAGCTTGCTGTTTGAGTTGAGGCTCTCCCCTTTCTCCTCAGCCATGACCTCGTGGCTTAAAAGCACTGATGTGGTTTCTGAGAGCACCCGCAAGCTGAAGAGTCTCCATTCCACTTGAAAATAAAGGTGCCAAGAATGTGACCACACTGAAGTCTGATTAAAACAAAATGTGGAATTCATGGAAACTGTAGTTGATGTGGCCATATACTTACCATTCTGACTGTGGACCAAAGAAACTAGTGGTGGGAGGATACAGTCTTCAACCTAAAACAGAGAATTAGAAAGATCTGCCTTAGATTATTCACAGGGGAAAAAATAGAACAGAGATACACTATCAACTATGTTTATTCCACTGCTAGAGCCTTTAATCAAAGAGATGAATTATCACAAAAATTCATCCATAATCACTCTTATAAAGCAACCAAGTTCACTCTTCTCTGGTAAGGTCTCAAAGTTACAGACAGTAATGTACTTTTATAGAGAAAACAACAGTAACTTTGGTATAATTCATTAAGAGTGAATTTTAATTTTAAATACAGAATTCAGTGCAGATGTAAGATAAGAAAAAAGAGTATTAAAATATCTATTAATCCTGATGCTTTAATCCATAAGCTAATCATCAAATAGAGTTCAGAAGAAATGTCCTTCTAAAACAAACCTGCATAGAACTAAAATACATCAGGAAAGATGTACTACCTCTAATGAAATATCCTTAAGCTTAGCAGAGTGTAAAATTTTAACTTCTTCCATTCTGGTAATACACAGTCTTCCATTAAAATTTAAATTTACAGATTTAAGATTTGAAATATGAAAAAAAAAAATCAAGTCAATTATTATCCGTGAGTATATTGTCATAGATTAATCATCTGTCATGGGATTAGTCAGTTTAGTTCCATCTGAAATCAACTTATGGCAAACTAGGCTATAACTCAGTTTTACATATCTAATATTACAAAAATAGTGTATTATTAGTATTCTCTATAACAGAATGAATTGCTAAGTCTTAAATGACTGGTAAAATATAATTTACTTAGACAGGACATGCTTCATGTTTTGGGGGAGAGGATGGATGGACAGCCCTGCAATTTTTAAGTATGCATCGTGGATACACAGCTTGTCCTTGGATTTATTTATACAAATAACTGTGTAGGTTCTCACTACACCGTAGACAGGATTTGGCGTAACAAGACTGCATTATACTCCCCCATGTGTTTTCTTTTAGTGATTAATACCAGAATACAGCATTTCTCTAGATTTTTGCAGTTACTATTACAAAACATCTATAGAAGTTGAAAGTATACGTGAAAAGGGGTCGCTAAATGAAGTTAGCTTCTAGTCAGCAATAACTACAATTAGCAACTATTTTATTGCTAGTTGGTGGTCTCTGTTAAATGAATCTCTGACATTAAAGGATTCATTTAGTCTAGTTTTTTTTCACTTCTGGAAAAACTACTAAAAAATGCCTTTGTTACATACATTCAATAAAAGAGGTAAAGGACTCCGCTTGAGGTATGGAAGGCAAACTACTCTAGCAAGCACAAACAGCCTTTATTCCTATATAGATAATGTTATATATCAGAGGTGCAGTGACTTTTGTAACACTTCATTATTTTAAAACATTTCCTGGTCTTCTCAGTTAACATGCAATAAGATAAACAATAAAACTACATTGCACTCCAACAGCTTTGTTAGTGCAGGTTTCTGAACTGTTGTACAACTTGTAATTTATCAGTTATAACATACCTGTGAGGTAAGATTAAAAAAAGTATGTACTTAAGATCTTTCAGTCCAAAAAGCAGTTCAACCTACTGCAACGCTTCTCAAATGAAGAGTCACATTTAAGCAGTAAATTAAAAGTGTGAGACAGAAAAGAGGCAAAAAAGCAGCTCTTGATTGTCTGAAGCAATGTAGGGATTCAAAATATTATGAATCACTCAGCAACGTTGACTCAGACTGGAATAGGTGGCACTATACAACAGTATGATGCAACTTAAATTTCTAAAACTTCACACCTTCTTTCACTTTCATCCAGTATTAACATTAGTCTTTCCACACGAGCAAATGTAGTTAAGACAGTCCTAAGCCTTTTCTAAGATAAATATAATTTAAACTGTCATTGTAAAGAAGATTCTTTAGGTCTTAAATAATCGTTGTCGCTTTTTCTGATCTTTTTCTAACATGAACCTCAATTCTGGCGAACAAACTGTTTAGAATAGAGTCCTCCATAGCAAGGTTTGCCTCTTGTCAGTTCGGTGTGGTGGGGGGATCAGCTAAATGAAGTACTAATCCTATGGAAAATTATTTTGTGATGCAAGAGCATATCAGAATGCACTTGCTGAAGGGAGAAGCAAGTATTAAATTGTACACGAATCTTAAATCAGATACTTCCTAACTCTGCAACCCTCATCTTCTCTCCATGCCATTTGGGTTACTGTTTTTTACTGATGTGTACACAAAGTTGTAAACAAGATATGAACTAAGAAAGTAATTACTGAAGTGAAATAAACTGAAGTGTAATAGTACATAAAATATTTTTAATAAATTCACCAGTGAACTGCACAAGTTTCTGTAAGTTATGTATACAGAAACATGGTATCAGTATTCTAGCATTTTCTAGAGGTATTCAAACAAATAGAAGAATACTCAAACAGGGATTACTTCTTTTAAAATGACTGCTGACAACTACGTGGAATCAAATCTCCACATATACATGAAGGTAGTCAGATATTTTTCTTGTCTCAGTCTATCACTAAGATTGCTTACTTAATGAAGAATATTTCCCACTTTTTTAAGCTGGAACAGACTAAATACTTTGAATATGATAATAGCTATATCTGGGTTTCTACCATCTTCTAAATAGCCTGATATCCAGTTCATGACAGATCCCTAACTGCACAAAGCCACCATTGTATAATTCTGTAACAATGGCATTCAAAGGCCATGCTGCCACGAATGTGCTGTTATCAGTACCCAAAATAGCAATGAAATACTAGAAACTTACACACACACAACATTTATATCTCCCAGCTATAATACATATGTACAGGACCAAACAAAAACGTAGCTCAAACCTGGTAATCCTGCTTCTGACAATTGGAAAGGAGTAGAAGAAAGAGTAGAAGAAACAGACCAAGCATAAAGCACAACTCTAGTTTCTAATAGATAAACTCTTGAGTTAAGAAACTTCCTATGGTATCTGTATTTTTGCATTTTATAATGCTTACTAGCCTTTTCTCCCATATATTTGTCCAATCCTATCTTAAATGTATTTATACTTTTAGCATGTGTAACACCTACAGCACTGAATTCCACACACTTCAATTATGCCTTATGAAAAGGCACTTTCTTGCTTATTTTAAAGCAGCTAACTTGATACCCACTTATTCTTATTTTATGAAAACCATGAATATTTATTTCAAATTCATCTTTCCCACGCCATTCATAATTCCAAATTCTCCAGTCTTTTGTTTCCAAGCTGAAGTTCTTATCTACTCAGTCCCTGCTTGCATTATCAAGCTGTACTTCTTGTTAAGCTTCATTCCCTTTGAGAGTGAATGACCACAAGTGCATTCAGTATTCAAGACCTGAGGGCACCATGGACTTACCATGGCATAGTGATGTTTTCTGCTTTTTTGTCTGATCTTTTACCAGTCATTTCTAATAATCTAGTTGTCTTTCTGATTACTGCTGAGTATAAAGCTATCATTTTCATAGAAAAATGATGCTAAAAGATCTCCAGAACAGTTACAAGTAGTTTAGAGCCTGACACTGTATATGCATAGTTGGAATGATTTTTTCCCCATGTGCGTCGCTTGACATTTATCAGTATTGAATTGCATGTCATCTTATTGTCCTTTCACTCTATCTTGAAACCTTCTGTAACTCTTCTGTCAGTTTTAATTTTCACTACTGTGAATAATTTAGTGTCATCAGTCAGTTCTGTCACCTCCCTATTCATTCTCTTTTCTGGATTAGTTATAAATAGCACATGTTGCAAAACAGAGCTTTGTGAGGCACTATTCTTAATATACCTAGATTTTTTAAAACTGATCTCTATTCTCTACTTAGTAAATTTTAACTAGTTAGAAGAAGTTGATCTTTCATAGGGTAAGAGGGAAGGGCCACCGATGGATTTCAAGAGTCCTTGGTGCATGACTTTGTCAAAAATTTTTTGGAAATCCAAGTATACTATCCAAAACCAGACCATCTGCCTCCACAACATTCCTGATTTCTGCAAGGAAAACTCTACTAGTGAGGTATGAGTACCCAGAAAAAGCTGTACTTGCTTTTCTACAGTATTTTATTACTTAGAAAAATCAGATCTTTTGAAAACAAGGCACAATTTTTATAGAAATTCTTCTGCAAAGTCTGTATGTTACTTTAACCCTTAAAAGAGAAAGAGAGAAAAGCCAGTTTCAAAGTAAAGTATTCATCAGCTACTAGGAGGGTCTTGAAAGAGAAAACTGTAATTTCAGTCCTTCTCTGCTTGTCTCCACTGTTCAGGAGATGTCAGACATAAGGCCTGCACCCTAAATATATGTGCGTGCTTTTTTAGAAACAAACCAACATTGCCTCAGCTTTACTTTACCTCACCAAACAAAGTCCGAGCTTCACAAGTACCCACTAGAAAGCAGTTCTAACACTGCAAGGGCTCACAGTCAAAGGATACAATACACTAAATTCCTGCTTAGCAGGAGGTACCCCCTAAGCACGATGATGGAGGACTAAACTTCCATTCACTTGTGCTTGCCAGCAAGGATGAATTCAACTATTCAACATATACATTCAACCACTATGTATTAATGAACTAGCATATAACCAAACTTATCCATTATCCCCTAAAACTTAGGATATGTTTATATGGATAGCTTAACCCTCTTCTCAAGGCCACAGAACTTACCTTAATATGGTTAACATTACAGACCTAAAAAAAAAAAATCTCTCCCTGGATTAAAACTGAGTTTCAGAGTTTGTCAAATCAGTGCTTAAGGCCAAAGCCTTGACATTTGCTGTTACACTGGCTGGACAGAAAATGTAAGCAGGCTTAAAGCCTGGTCCAGAAGCATTTGTGAACCATGCTGTTCTCAACTGAAAATCAGACCCTGGAAATAAACTAACATAAAGAAACTATACTATCCATTCCATGCAGCTATGGTATCCAAACTCGCAAGTGACTAAGCCCATTACTTTACTTACAGAGATTTTTCGAGAGGTATCTGGTTCTTTTCAGTGTGCATATGTTTAACTTACAACTACTGATAAATAAATGCTCCTTATCCACTATTCATAGAATCGTTTAAGTTGGAAAAGACCTTTAAATTCAATTCAAAGCAGAATGTACCAAAGCAAAGACCATCAGCTCCCAAACCCTTTTTTTTTCCCAGCCACATGTAAGATCCACAACATCCAACAGCACCATGACATTTATTCTCATTAAAATTCCACATACAAAGTTATTGCTGAAAGTGACCATGGAATTAAGATCATGCTGCCTTCAAATTTCTTAAAGCATTTGCTGGAGGCACCGCATGCTCCTCAGTGTTTTAATATTGCCAGTAATCTCTCAGAATGTAACAGAAAAAAAATAATCTAATGCATGTTAGAATGAACTGGGGAGAAGGATGACATCTCTGTAATTTTTTTAAAAAAAAGTCTTCAGAACTTCAGAATCTTCATTGAGGTGGGTTTTTTTTCTTCTGGGAAGAGACAGCACTGATTGACTGACTCAATATGTCAATTAGTACAGAACGGGTTTCACAAAAAAGTCTCATGTCATGTGGATTAGCTTAATGGACAGAAAGCCACATGTGGTGTAGAATTTTAATCTACTTGAAAAGAGAAAGTGATTGAAGAAATGCTGTACAATATGTTCATATAGTCATACCCTACACTGTCAAAATTAAGGTGTCAGTGGTTAGATCAGAACAGCCTGTGGATGAAGAACACCACCGATGCTGAATCAAGAAAAGACTAAGATGAGCAGAAAAGAGTGCTTGCAGAAGTTTCTAACCCTTGTGTTGTGATCTTTGGTGAAAATTGTAACTCTTATATTGTCAACCAGTAGATTTCCATGTCATACTGCTTTTCCCTTGACTTCCCTTCAAGCAACTCATCATGTTTGGGTGCTTTTATTTGAGCCTGATTTTCAAAAGTAAGTTTTAAAACCTTGAGGAGAATCACTGCTGACAATTTTTGCCTCAACCAGAGAAGAACTTTCATGCTTTGGGTAAAACATCATCTGTGCACATTTGTGGGACTCCCACGGGAACTATCTGCCATCATAAACCTCATCACTTCTCAAAGTGCTCCGAATTAGCATACATCATTTTTTTTTAGGCAAACAAATATACTTATCAGAGAAAATAAAAATTCAAATGATAGCGAGCACAGAATTCTTCCAGTTAATTATCTAAACCTTTATGAAAATTTGAAAATAAATATTATTATAACATTATCTGGGTTTAATAAATACTTTTCCATTTAGGTGTTTGAAGAAAACAGGCAGTTGGACTTGTGTCAGTTTAAGAAACGGGTTTATATTCCACTGCAGTCTATACAGACTCTTTTGATGGTCTTCATCATCATATTTGTGTACCTGAAAATCTACAGTTTTGTCAAAATTTGCCAAGTCACGCTTACTGTTAGTCTTTATATCTTGTTAAAATGCATACAACTGCATGCAAAATTAAATTACTGCTCACTTATGGCTTTCATTTGAGCACTTTCAATTAATTTCCCTTGACTTTATCACATTTAGCAATATATAATACAGTCGGTCCCCACAGAAATTAATCTCCTCAATAACTGACTTCAGGTTGATGGTAAGCAGAAATTCAATCACAAAAAAAAATCAATGTGCTCAATCTTCTTTGTTCAAGGTACAAATACAAAGGCAAATCAAAGATGAACTAAACCCAGAACAAGTAATTATTTTCTTCTCAAAGTGGAAAAGAACCTGAAACGTTGCTCTTAAATTCCTATTAACTTACACAATTTCCATTGCAGCTAAACTAAAACCAGAACAGAACTGAAAAACTTACTGGTTCTGCTTGCTTAATGTAACCTCACTTTTTATTACATTCATTAAACTTCATTAGAAATGCATTTAATTTCTGATTAGAGACTTTAAAGCAATGTCACAAGCATAGTGGAAAAAATGCATCCTGTCAAGAAGGTTTTGGCTTTCCCCCCACCCCCTGCATAAAATACTATTTGTAACCAACCTAAATGAGCAATCCAGGCTTCAGAGATCAGCCTAAAATACACATTTCTCTCCAGTAAAAGAGTTTCCTATTAACCACTGTTATACATAAATATTGATCTGGAAGCTCAAACATGTCTTGCTTCAACTTTTTAAAAAAGCACTAAGTTCCACTGGGTGCTGGCATTTATATTCATAGATTCCAGTCATGCTCAGCGAGCAGCAATTAGAAGATATCCCTTGAGTAACAGCAATTCTAAAAATATTCTGTATGCATCATAGAAGATGAAGTACCACTTTCCTCTAAAGTAATGTATGCTGTACATTCAAGTATAATTAGCCCACTAGACTTCGTAAATAGTATTAAACTAATTACTGTTTGCACCACTAGTGGCAGATGTGGTTAGAGATTATTAATTACAGTGGACAATTTCTTGAATTTAACATACCAAATACAAGGCAATTTATCCACTTTATTTTGTGTCTGAATGGCTATTTGCTGAGTGTCAGGAGGGCTCTTTTAAATTAGGAAGAACTGTTATTATGAAAATGAGTGAATGAAGTAATAGATTTTCTTTTCTCAAAAAAAAAAAAACCCAAACCCTGTTCATTGACAAGCATATAATTATTTTTAGTTAATAAATTCCAATATATACCTAATTTAAATCAGGGAAACTATTCTACAAAAATGATATGTGGCATAAATTTGCAAGCACTGGACAGGCAGGAAGTTTTATCTCTAGCGACATGAGGTTAATTGATGTGCTCAGATGGATTTTAAATAAACATCTAAAACTTTCAACATATGTGATTAAGTAAACTGTTCCCCAAAATTTAGATACTTACATAAAACTCACCTACTGCTAGCCAGAGGTTACTTAAAAGAGAGTGGAATAGTCATTCCCTGGCTTCAATATAACGTTCTGCCAAATGTGGGGATGAGAGCAGGGAAGAGTTGTAAAGGTGAGCTGTCTCCTTGGTGCTATTTTTTCAGAGGAGAACTCCCAGACCATTAAAGTTTAAACAGCTAGGGGAATTTTATTTAATGTGCTGACACAAGGTATTGCCATTTCAGTAAATGTTGGACCTCCATAAAAAAATGGTACATATTTCTGTCAATATAAGACACACTGTTAATCCACGGAAGTAAAATGATGATTTTTAAAAACTGAGGTGATTCTAGAATGATACAGTCATAATACAGTGACTTGCAAGCTGACAGGCTAGTAAGGAGATATCAATTGGCATTCGTACCTCACCTACATTTATATTTCTTTTCTAGAACATCATTTGCCATATTACTTGAAAGTAAATTGAACTGCTCAATTCTGTACTATTTCCCCTCTGACTATTAAGTGGTTAGATTTTTGTGCATAAGGACCATTTTCTTGAATATCACTCTTTCATGAGCATTAATGAAAATAAACATTAAACTTAATTAAATTCCAATTTATATTTTTGATTAATTTTACAATTTTCACTTATTAAGACTTTATAATCTAAATACTCAACCAATAAGCACACCAAATTGGATTCAACTTCTAAAACTACTTAATTTCTAAGATCACCCATTCTCATCTAGCACAATTCCTAAGATTACTCATTCTTATGTAGTCAATTTGCTAGTGCCTTTCTAGATTTAAGTGCTGTATTGAGTGTGTCCTTAATTGCCCTAACTGCAATACAAACACATAAATTTCAGTTTGAATTAAATGGTCACCCCAGTAAGTACAGTGGGTTATACTTCTGGTGGGAATTCAGACACAAAAATGCATTGGTACAGGCTACAATGATTTGTCAAACAGTGATTCAAACATTCCAACCTACTGATTTCCTGACAACTGTTTCATAACATAATTGTTCTGGCTTCAGCTAGCTTAGCTCACAGCAAATCATTTAAACAAACACTTCAAAGAAAACAAAACTTAGTGATGCAAGAAGCTTACAGTATGTGGGTCTGGTAATTGTAACAAAATTTTTAGTAAACAAAAAAACCCCATAACCACCATAACTGCTATTGATGATCTCATGAAGAAGAGTATTGATGGAATGGGATCTTCAACCCTCAGAGGTGGTCTTTCCAAGCTATGTTAAAAGCATAATGACAAATGAAGTGGTGAAATTTGCACTAACGTACAGCAACATACTTGCTTTGAGGCTGAAGACTTACACAATTCAAGTGTATACTTATATGAAAATTATTTTAAGAACTTCTATTTCTAAACTTTAAGCCCTTCTTATTCTTCCTCTAACTTCTCAACTAAATATAGTAAAGTGAGTCTTGATGCCTTGCTGCTTCTTTGAAAATTAAGTCTGTAGATAAACAATAAGGATTTTTCCTGTCAAATAGATCCACAATACATTTTAAGCCATATTTTAAATAGTTTCTAAATATTCAAAACATTCTATTTATCAATGGAATTAGGCCAATTAGCCTGCAACTATTGAATTTGTTGTCAGACTTACAGTCAAGCGATGGATTGTCAACAAGACAGGATGCTGTGTTACTGCTTCAAAGATTGATAAAGTAGTCTTAATCAATTCTTCTGATGCAGATTGACCTATTGGGAAAAATCATCATATTTCTTTATAAAAAGCAACAGTTATAATGCCTGCATATAGAAGTACTGCAATATCATAAAGTTACCTTACCTATTGCTCCATCCAAGTTTGTTTCTCCTGAATCTATCGATCTGATAAAATTCTAGAGAAGAAGCAGCATTTATGTTAAAACACTTTAGAAACAAAAATTAAGAAGAGTAATGACTGAATAATTACAACATGAAATTCTTTAAGGGACTGTGTAAACACAAGATGTTAATGCACCTACATTAGGAAACAATGTCATAATAATTAAGATATGAAAGACTGAAAGCATTCATGATCTAGCTGTTATAACAATTTTTCAAGTCTGTAATGCTGCTGGACACTTAAACGTAGAGTACAGTAAGGACTATTACGCTGACTAATGTCAGGAATGATAACATTGCCAGCTAAATAGACAGTAATTAAATGTCTTTATTGTAACAGAAAACTGTAATTACTTAGAAGACTTCAAATTACCTTGGACATGGCTATGTTAAAATAACTCACAAAAATGACCAAAGACCTTCCAGAAAATGCAGTTTTCTACATCTTTTTGATCTCCATGCATACTACACACACTACAGATACAGTTACAGACAGGAGAACATATAAAAATGCATAATCTTCTATTAAAAATCACCCAAATTAGTCACCATTTTTTGGAACAGGGATAATGAAATGTTAATAATCTGGGTTAAGTATATACAGTACAATTAGACCCATAATTCTTTTGCCTTTTAATCTTGATTTCACTCTTTTGCTTTCACTTCTATGCATAGCTGTTTATTTCATAGGGGGGGAAAAAAAGACATGTTATTAACATTTGCTAGAGAAGGAAAAATTCTCAGCAGAATTTATAGTATGCTCTTTTTTACTAATGCATTATTTACTACACAGAGATTTTACCATGGATAACATCTTTCTCATTTTCAATTTGCACGTATATCTATTTATTTATATGATGTAAAGTATTAAGAAAATGATGCTTGTTTTATATTTCACTATCAATTAAAGTTTTGTTATTGTATCTTAAATTGCAGAAGTGTCTACATGGGTTATCTTTTTCTCAGTATGTAAGAAACATCTGAACGATTCTTCTCTAATTAAAATACAGTTAAAACTAATTATATATTTCATAATTTAAATGCATCTCAGAGGCAGTCAAAAAACAACAGCTTCTTTTAAAAAAAGTTATTTTATCTTCCTGATCAGTGAAAAAAATTACTAGTTATTATCTAATTAACTTGTTCTGAAGAGAGTAAATTATTTTGCTTGCTCGTTTAAGACAGTTTCACACCTAACCACAGTCTCAAGACCAATTTGGAAAAATCAATACAGTTGGTGCAAAAATTGTTCTGGCTACTAATGCTTATTTCCTTAATTTTCTATTAGAAACACAAGAAGATGATGTATTTATACAAAATAAAAGCTATCGAGGGGTTTTTAAGCAACAGAGAGGAATGGTGTGTGTATTCCACTTCGGGTGAGTCTGTGCCCTATGCACTCCACTAGGAGCCTACTATTAGCTGTGCCTTTGGGGCAGAGCATGTCCTCCATGTATTCCTGTTCACAGCTGAAAACATGAAAGGACTGTCCCGTCTCCCTCTCAATTTCTTTGCACAACACCACTGAAAATTACAGTGATGATGGAAATAACTTCAAAGCAGCAAGAAAAAAGAAATTCTCAATGAACAACAGTTACAGGAAAATAACTACTCTTCCTTCCAGATACCGAGCACACATCTTTCCACTCCAAATCATTTCTCATTGTTAAGAGTAAGATTTTTGAATAAATCAGGAAAAAAAAAAGAGTAAAAAAACCCAAAAAAACCTGAAAGACTGATTTGCTAAAGTCTTAGAGACCTCAATTATAGCACAGCACTTCAAAAAAGTACAAGCTGAAGATCGAATGTCCCTTTATAGATGTCAGTGGGAATGTCGCTAATCACAAAATTCCAGAGTAGACTGTTGCCTGGTAGAATGGATAGTTACTCTTCCAGAAGTAATTTTATTAGTCATATCATAATACAGTTATATAAAATGGATTCAAATTTGATAATAATTTTTCAGATATACTACTTCCCCTCCCTTTTTCATGCGTAAATTGAAATAGTATATGTAAGTTCCTGAATTGCCTTGTTCGATGGAGACAGAACGACAAGATGCAGGAAATATTCAGTAATCTTCTCCTCCTTGATCTGAGAGGAAAGCTGTGCTAGTATAGCTAGCCTGACTTCCTCAGTCAAGTTCAAGCAAGCTGGAGTAACATCAAAAGAAATCCTACGTTGTACCCGGTCTGCTGTACCTGTCTTGTTGACAGAAGAATTTCACCTTCTAGAAGGTTGATCCAAGACCATTAATAAATCTACTGCCTGGTTGCAAATGCTTCAAAGAGATAGAAGGCTTTGTAATTCAACATCTACAGATTTAATTTTTTTTTCTTCATTCTAATGCTAATTTTTATACAAATATTTTAGCAGACCTAAATTAAACCCACATTTTCTTGGAATCAAGAGTCAAAGGAGAAAAAGAAGTGAATCTGAATGGTAAACTTCAATCTAGCTGTTTGTGGTGAAGCATTTCTTCATGTTACTGTGGAAGTAAATACCTAGTTGTCATTTATGAACCCATATACCCAAAAGTATTTGCTTAACTCTGAAACGCAACGTTGGAATATGCTTTTTTCTCATTTAGCAGAAACAACTGCTTTCATATGAGGAAATTACATTACAACAGTACTACTTCATTTTTGCTGTACCATCCTATGGCACAGTTAAAAAGTTAATTTTCTATTGCTGATGTCATAAATAGGTTGTAGATGTTAACATGAGACAAATATCTTAGCTCTATAGCCTACAACACTCAGCTTTTCATCAACTAAATACAGAGTAAAAGTATTGGCAAAAAGAAAAAGGTAACAGAAGGAAAGAATACTTTAAATATAGATTACATTATAATATCTTTCGACTCATAAAATACTAGCATAAAATTCTAGAAAGAATATTCTGTGTAATTCAGAGATAAAGTACGCGGGAAATTCTCAGTTTATCAGACATATGCAGAGTTTCTCTATATTTGAACACAGGACAGCTTATTTTCCCTTTGACCCAACAGAACACTACAGAAAATATTTTCTGATAATAGATAAAGTTTTGAATATAACCAAAGCTTAAATTTTATATTGAGAATAAAGTTCTCTCTACAATTTATAAATATAATTTTATTACATTAAAATAATTCCCCAAATTTTATGCATATGCATATTTTGTAAACAAGTTTTAACTTGGATGGTTATACTTACAAGCAAAGTCCCATAGTTGAAAAGAAACTCCTCTGTGACTATCTGGGGACGAAATACCTATTTGAGTTTCGCAAAAGTTGAAAAAAAATACATTAAATGCATATCTTATGACCAGAAAAAGTAAAACATGTATTTCACAGCCATGTTAGAAAAAGAGGACAAAATACGTATTTGCTTCTATCATTAGAGTGGTCTTACAATGTGCAAAAGTAAGGCTTACATCTTTAATGTTGCTACATAGCTGGAATGCTCATCAACATATCTACACATTACTAAAAGTTCTATTTTATCCATTCTGATCATGATCAGCAAAAATCAGATTTTGGGAAACTGTAGGAGTTTATCCTTTATTCAACAATTTTTTTTTTGGGGGGGGGGGGAATCTACCTGGGATGCCACAAGATGAAACACTACAGGCATCATAGGAAGGGACATCTTCAGCTGTTTGGCCTGAACCGTTGATGGATGTTTACGTCCAGAGACATTAGTTAAGGCAGTGAGAATGTCACCTACAGAAAACAACATTTCAGACTAATCTAACATAATTGCTTTACTAAACAAAAGCAAATTACATATAAAACATCTCTGTCCCAGTATTCTCTGTTCAAGCCCATCTTCTCCCTCCTGCTGGAAGCAGTGTTCATGTTACTGCATGACAAAGCAGGTTGATCCAGCACTTTTCTTTCCTAGCTCAGTGTCCAGCCAGGCCAATTTCCTGCTCTGGCTACAGGGACAGGGGTGCAAATGTCACCTCTGGCAAAATGGTGAGGATAGAAATATAAGGCAGGTGTAGAAGCAAAGATCAAATTACCCCTCTTGGCAGGGTGGACTTATACTGGCTTTAGGTGGCTACATATGCATAGAATTATACTCTTGAAATTCTATGGACGCAATTCTGTTTCCAGTGAAACAAAAAGTAAAATTCTCATGACTTCCAGCTGACCAAGAGCTGAATTCACCATAGTAGTGGGTGACATAATCCTCAAGCAGTATGTTTCTCCTGCAGCATAGTACAACTGGGAGAAAGAAACAAGTATTCTCTCCCCCTGCACTTCCAAAAGATCCCTCCACCAGCCAGGCACACACACACATATATTCATACACAATGTTTAACAACTATGCAAGTAACCTAAAGCAACAGGAATTCTCACGTTCTCATGAAAGAGGTAGCGGCAGGTCAATGAGAGAACTTAGTTGCCTCCATAACAAACCTCAGACACAATAACGAGGGAACAAAATTTTAATTACAATATTGAAAATTATATTTCAAACTTCAGAGGAGATATAAAATCAAGGAACATTTTGCTAAATTTGTGTTGCATTAGAAAAGCAAGACCTCTTCCACATGGGATAAAGAACAGAAGCAGCAGAAGAAAAGTCATGGCTCACATGCAAAGAAGGAAAATTCTGTCCCTATAGCTTGAAAATATTAAAAGCCAAATCCTGTCTTCAAAGAACACTTACTATATTTTTTTCCCTAATGAGAGAGCTGCACAGAACTGTAAAAGGGAAATCACATAGACATTAAACAAATAAAGGACAGGATTTGGTATTTTATACGATTTTCATGCCAGAAAAGGCCTTTCCTTCCAGAGTAAGTCACAGAGTTTATTCATGTTGAATAATACCAATGCTTTTCTTCTGCTCCCATGGAGTTGAATTTTCAACATAAGCAGGAATGACAGAGCCTGGTACTGAAGTAGGTTGTAAAAATACCTAGCCTTAAAGATTTGACTCATTCTATAATATACTGCCCAAGAAAGGGAAAACATTGCCTAAAACTCTCCAAATACATAAACCAAAATCTTGTTTTTTCATCAACACATTTTTCTTTGGAATTACTCACAATACTGTAATTCAGCAAGACCTCTCTGTGGTTACCAACAAATAATTTATTGAACAATCTACTTTCTTTCTATGTTTTAAGGCCTATATAATCATCACATTTGCCAATTTTTCAGTTGATAAATAGGTTAAATATTATAAATGTAGAAATAGAATTACTTTCTTACCTACAACAACAGAAAACTTTTAAAATTATACACAAGATTAACAACTTAATTTGTTTAAATGTATCTTTAAGGACAATTTCTACAACTTTTTAATCTATTTGGTTTATAGCTACATCTGGTGGAAGAAGATGGGATCAGTAAGGATCTTACATAAATGCATATTAAAAAAGCCAGCTAAGATTAATTCTAAATCAACAGTTAAACGTCTTTTAACTGTTCCAGTTTGCAAATCTGGTTATTTTTCTTAGGGGCCCATAGCTTTTACCTCCTCAAGCAGAACACATTCCTTCGTCATACTCAGAGCATTAAAAAGAAAAAGCCTTCTGAAACACGTGGGCAAATATGGACAGATAGCTTAATCTTAATAAAAACAATCAACACACAAACCTAGCTTGGAAAGAAAAACAAAGTGTAAAAATTATGCTTTATATATCAGTTGTCAACAACGCATTGAAATTGTGCATCAGTAGTAAAAAACCCAGCAGAGTACATGTTAAAGCAATTGATGTATTATGTATTTAAATGATAGTAACTATATATTTGATGTATGGTACTTTTCAGCTTCTGAGGAAATATCAGGGCCTACTATATTAATTGCATATAGTACATACAGACAGTAGGAGGTGAATTTTTGCCTCCAGCATTTATAGTCTGAGACGTTCAAATCCTGAAGTATAGCCAATATACAAATCTGGTATTTAGTTTGAAAAAAGAGATCATGAATTTGAAGCAAGGCAAAAATTTGCATTGTCATAGGAAGTAAAGTTTCTTTTAAAATAGCAGCATGACATTTAGGTCTACTGACCTTCGCAGTGCTACCATTTCATTTTCAATATTCTAGCGAAAATGTAGAGAAGATGAAAAACAAATCAGGCATCATCTCATCAGAAAATAATTTTATGAAAAAAATGTTTTATCATTTAATGACAAAGCATACACAGTCAGGGTTGGGTTTGCTCCCTTTCTTTTCTTGAATACTCAGAGCATTTCCTTCCTTGTCTTCCTATTTAGCTTTATTTTGTGGGAGATCTCACCCACCAGAAGTTTTAATAAGAATTTTAATGATGATCCAGACTGGCTGCACCAATCTTAGACTTTCTTCTTCCTTCCTTCTTGCCTCCTTCCCTCCTCCTCTTTCTCCATCCCTTCTCCCCTCCATCCTTCCCTCCACTCAGTTCCTTCCCTTCTCCTCCCCCCACTTTCCTTCCTTTTCTTCCTACCCTCCTCTCTTCCCTTCCTCCTCCTTCCCTTCCCTCCTTAACTCCCTTCCTTCCCTTCCTTCCTTTCTTCCTTCACTCACTCCTAA
Source organism: Strix uralensis (assembly GCF_047716275.1). NCBI lineage: Eukaryota > Metazoa > Chordata > Aves > Strigiformes > Strigidae > Strix > Strix uralensis. The sequence goes on along the minus strand of NC_133972.1, from coordinate 22,232,168 downwards.
TTAACTTCTTCAAATAAAAACCTCATCTTTCCTCATACAACATATAGCACAGTTTTTTCCAGGAAGAACAATCCCACCATTCTTACTCATCTAGAGTAATTTGTGACATTTCTTTCATTCAATCCTATGTTCAAATCTCACCAACAGATCCTCCTTAATTTTTCAAGATTTTATCTATTACTCTTGTACAAATGGCCAAAATTCTCATCCTGCTTCATCACCTTCTCCAGACTGCCTCCCCAGACTCTGGAATTAATTTCTTTCTTCTCCAGTTTCTTCTCTGTTTGCCCAGTGAGTCCAAATTGCACCTTACAGTTTGCAGCTTTTGTCCTATTTGCATGCACGCCTTTCCCTGTTCCTTCTGCAAGTCCCCTCTTCCCCAGTACCTCATATCCCACTATGGCAACTTTTGAGCATATTTAATGATGGCAGGACTTTAGCTGCTATACCCAAGCAAATTTCTGTTTTGAACATACACGAAGAGCACAAAGTTCAAAGTAGTTTTTTATTATTCCAAAGGCTCAAATACTAGTGAAATTTGAGCAGATATTCACAAAATTGTCCAAATGCATATCCTTGGCACAAAAGCTACTTTTCTGAAACTTCAAGTCCTTATTCCTAAGTACAAGGGATGGGCTGAGGTAGCACTGATGTTGTCCCTGAGAAAATCTTTCCATCTTTTCTTATGCATGATCAAATCAGTTTCAGACATCTAGAACAACTGAAGTATCTAGGCTAAAATTTTCCAGAAAAATTGCTGGAAGCAAATACTCAACACATCAGTTTCAGTGTAAGTGATCAACACATACTCACAGGTATGCTCTGTCACATCTCTGCTAGCTCTGAGCTTTACAAGGCAAATTTGCTTTTAGGTTTTTCTGTGTTTGGAATATCTTTAGAACATCATTGATAAAATTTCTGGTATGTTTGAGCCTTATTCCTGACTGAGTTGATGGGACTTACTGTTCAACAAATACAAAGCATTAATACAGGAAATCATGCATTCCAATTAAAAAATATCTGATTATGACATAACTAAAAAACTTCATGAAGCTGATATCGTGCAAACTTTACATAATTGGACAACACAGTCTTTCCACCTCTATATGTAAGGAGATACTTGTTTCTTGAGGGAGTAAGCAATGGTAAGATTTGTTCAGTTAACCAACTGAATTTACCTAGAATTCCTGGCAGCTCCCGCACGATGTGATAGATGAGAAGATCCAGGCATTTTGACAAGTATTCACTGCCACCTTGCTGCTCTTTTCCTGGTGTCGTCTTTCTGCTGTCTCTTTCAATATACATCACGAGTCTACATTTAAGCAAGTGCAAAACATTACCTCTCATAACAAAAAAAAATGACACTATCTCAAAAATACTACTGAACCAGACATTTCTACTATCTGTGGTTACAATCACGACGATACATTAGTTCTGGCTCTGTAATTTTGTTGAAATTTTAGACTTTCCTTTTCAAATAAATCAATTTTTAAAATAACACAAAAGACTGAGTCAAGGAACGAGAGGAAAGAAACCCTTAAGCTACTGTAAGTACAACTCTACCTATTTAAGTGAATATATGATGCTAATATAAGGAGTGAATCCCTCTGCAGACTTAGACAGAAAGACTAATTTTAAAATACACTTTAATTTGAAATATATGACCAATATGCATAATATGAGCAAAAGACTAGACATTAATTTTCAACATGTAAGAATTCCAAAAGCAAGAATAATTTAAGTCAATGTAATAAGAGATCAATCTTTCAGTCAAGAGAAGTCATACTACATAAATCATACTACAGCCTATCAAAATGTTAACACTAGTTAGAATGGCCAAGAAAGAGATAAAAGTCCAAACTAGCTTTACACCTTTCTCTAGAAATCTGGTGTTCAAGATTTCAAAGGACAAACTCAATGCTTACATTCTAACTGTAAGTGCTGTGTAGCTATATTGTTCTGCAGAATGACATTTCTCATCGTAAACTGTGGTAACTGATTTATTAGCCATTGGCTAACTTACAAGAGATTGCTTTAATAATACACCTGTAACAAAATGCTTCAGGCAACATTTTAAAATGCTCATTTGAATAGACAGAAGGGCCAGACTTCCCTTTAGGGGCATAATATTGACATCTTTGTTTCACATTCGAACTCCCTGGGGGTCCTGTGCAAAGACCCATCAGTCACTGGTGAGTGAAATCCATGCTCTGGATTTTAAGAATGTACTTCAGTATTATCTTTTTTTTTAAAAAATACCATTCTTATAATCAATGTTCTTTTATGGAAGTATGAAAATAACTTATTTAAACTGCCTCAAGTGTACATAACAAAACTGCAGGACTCACAAACACAAGATTTAATCCTAGGAAGTGTTTACTTCAATCAAAAAGGTGATTTACTCAATGAAGTAAAAACTACTTAGGAATGCATTTTTCAGGATTAGGTCTGCAAACAATGCATCATTGCTATGGAATACTACAAGTCACCTTATCCTTCCTGAACTGTGATACAGAGACAAAGAGAGAGATAAATCAAAAGACCCATTCAGTAACTACCTTTCACCTCTGCAATAGCCCAGATGCAACATTCAGCTGCACTTCCCAGAGACTATAGGGACATCTTTTATTTTTCTTGCAATCTCTGGAAATTGTATTAAAATACAAGGAGTTTTGATCTGTCTGGTAGAAGAGAACTTAAAAATCTGACATTACACTTCAAATAGAATTTTCCTTAAAAGGCTTTAAGCTTCTTTAATATAAAACATTTAATGCTTTAAATTAAAATGGTATAAAGTCCTCTAGCCTTTCCAGACAACCAAGTAATTTTTACCCAAAAATTGTTTAACTTTGAACAAAGACATGACAAAAGATCAGAGTTTGTATGGACTTTTTTCTTTAAGAAAACACTTCCGTGATTTAACAATCATCTGATTCTATATAGAAATAAGTTTAGATCTGTTTAAGATTTACTTAAAGCAGGCTGAGTAGACTTCAACATGAGTGGTTTTATTGCTGGGGGGGAAGGGGGTTCATTTTTTAAAAGCACGTTCTATTACTTAATCACAGTTGAGAAGCATACAAAGTATGTTCATTTATTCTGAGAGAGGAAAGATACAAAAGTTATGTAAACTCATGAGTTCTCGTTTTTTGTGTTGTCTTTCCCATCACAAAATTATGACAGAATCATAGAATGGTTTGGGTTGGAAGGGACATTAAAGATCATCTAGTTCCAACCCCCCTGCCATGGGCAGAGACACCTTCCACTAGACCAGGTCGCTCAAAGTCCTGTCCAACCTGGCCTTGCACACTGCCAGGGAGGGGGCAGCCACAATTTCTCTGGGCAACATGTTCCAGGGTCTTACCATCCTCACAGTAAAGATTTAAATCTATCCTCTTTCAGTTTAAAACTGTTACCCCTCATCCTATCACTTCACTCCCTGATAAAGAGTCCCTCCCCGTCTTTCCTGTAGCCCCCTTTAAGTACTGGAAGGCCGCTATAAGGTCTCCTTGGAGCCTTCTCTTCTCCAGGCTGAATACCCCCAACTCTCTCAGCCTGTCCTCATAAGGGAGGTGCTCCAGCCCCCTGATCATCTTCATGGGCCTCCTCTGGACTCACTCCAACAGGTCCATGTCCTTCTTATGTTGGGGGGCCCAGAGCTGGACACAGTACTGCAGGTGGGGTCTCATGAGAGCAGAGTAGATGGGGAGAATCACCTCCCTCGACCTGCTGGCCACACTTCTCTTGATGCAGCCCAGGATACTGTTGGTTTTCCTGGCTGCAAGCACACAGGGCTGGCTCACGTTCAGTTTTTCATCTACCAACACCCCCAAGTCCTTCTCTGCAGGGCCGCTCTCAATCCTCTCATTGCCCAGTCTGTATTTGTGCTTGGGATTGCCCCAACCCATGTGCAGGACCTTGCACTTGGCCTTATCCACTGAAGTGGTCCATTTATCAAATCCATGTCTCTCCAATTTTGAGACAAGGATGTCATGTGGGACAGTGTCAAATGCTTCACACAAGTCCACGTAGAGGACGTCAGTTGCTCTTCCCTTATCCACCAACACTGTAATCCTGGCATAGAAAGCCACCAAATTTGTCAGGCATGATTTGCCCTTAGTGAAGCCATGTTGGCGGTCACCAATTACCTCCTCATTTTCCATGTGCCCTAGCATAGTTTCCAGGAGGATCCGCTCCATGATCTTACCAGGCGCAGAGGTGAGACTGACTGGCCTGTAGTTTCCCAGGTCTTCCTCTTTTCCCTTTTAAAAATGGGGTTTACATTTCCCCTTTTCCAGTCAGCAGGAACTTCACCGGACTGCCATGACTTCTCAAATATGATGGACAGTGGCATAACCACTTCATCCGCCAGTTCCCTTAGATCCTTAGATGGTCTTGAACCTCATCTTCTCCTACAGTGGGCAGTTCTTAATTCTCCCAGTCCCCACCTTTGCCTTCTGAGTCTTGGGCAGTGTGGCTAGAGCACTTGCCAGTGAAGACTGAAGCACAAAAGTCATTGAGTAGCTCAGCCTTCTCCATATCCCAGGTAAACAGTTTTCCTCTTTCCTTCTGGAGAGGGCCTAAATTTTCTCTAGTCTTCCTTTTATCACCGATGTACCTATAGAAGCGCTTCTTCTTGCCCTCGATGTCCATGGCCAAATTTAATTCTATCAGGGCTTTGGCCTTCCTAACCTGATCCCTGGCTGCTCAGACAGTTTCTCTATATTCTTCCTGGCTACCTGTCCTTGCTTCCCCTCTCTGTAGGCTTCCTTGTTGTGTCTGAGTTTGTCCAGGAGCTCCTGACAGAATTCTTCTGAAATTGCCATTCACATGAAGATTTTCTAAAAATATGCACAACTATTTTTTCCCTGATACTACTGTTCAACTAAACATTGTCTGTCTCGAGAAAATTGTACAGATCCGTATATAGGCAGGAAAGCATCAGTATCTCTATTTTCAACAAATTCCTCAGTCATATGTAGAACAATTAATCAGTTACTTTTATTCCCTGAAGAATCTGTGTCCTGTCTAATGGGAAAAACTAGGCCTATGGAAATACATTTATTCAGTTCATATAATGCATACACTTGTCTTGCACTTAACACATGAAAAAATATGTAAGTGGTACTGTAAATATGATGAGAAACAAAGCACCGTCTATGAAGCCAGGTTTTATTTTTTAAAAATTTCTTCAAGTATCTGTATTGCATGTTATTGCAATCAGTGAGCTTCTACACAATAAAGTAGAACAACCCAAATTTTCTGAGAAAAGATGTGAAGAGTGGAGCAAAAAGGGGAGAATTTCAGAGAGTTAGCAGTCCTGAGTAACAGGAATGGGAATGAGGTCTACTACTTAAAAAGAGTAACAGCTGTTCACTTGTAAAGATGATCAACATGAAAAAAAGAAAATTTAGTCAAAATTCAGAAGACTGAGCAGAGACTTGGTAAGACATGGTCTTCAAATATACAGAAGTCACTGTAAAAGGAAAAAAACTGCATTGTTTTCTGTGCTTAACCTGTAGAATTGAAATTTCAATGCGAAAATAACAAGAATTTTTGAATGTTAAGAACACCTAACAATTAGAACAGCTGCCAAAAAGAGGTCATGGAATACCCATCAATTTCCACCAATCATTAAAAAATATTTCTCAAGAATAACAGACCTTGACCTGGATCAGAAAGGCAACCTCTCAAAGTCTCTTTAAAAACTGTTTTCTAAAATTAATTTAATTCCCTTCTATCAGTGACATTTACCCTCAACATCCTTAAAATCAGCTTATATATCAATAAAGTTCAGCTACAACTTTACCAACATCTCAACAGGGGAAAAAAAATGCATGCGGCCACCAGATGACTGAACCTAAAAGCAGGAGTTCACTCACTAGCAGACTTCTCCTACTTCTCCCTTCAGTTCATTAAGTTCACAGAGAATGACAGGCCTCCAAGAAACTAAAAAATATCTTGCATTCTCTGAAGACATAGATAGTCCATTTATTCCAACAATTTCAAGGACACGTTTTCAGTCAACCTCTCCTAATAGAAAAGGATGATGATCTTTGAAGGATGTTTAACATAGATGTATTGTTTATTTTACAGAGATGCAACACTGGATGGCAGATCATGCTAGTAAGAAGGGTTAATCCCTTCTTCTCCCCTTCTATATTTTTTGTTGTTCTTTTTTTTTTTTTTTTGAAGTTTGATACGAGCTGTCTGGGTTTTTCCTCTTGAAATCACTGACTTGTGTAATTGTTCCCTTCTGCCTTCCATTTCCATGTTTTCCCATCTGACTGAGCACCAAGCTTTTCTGTTCTTTTTCTGACCATTTTTCTAGGCCAACCTTAAACATGTAAGGCCAAAAGGCTATTCTAGATGTCAGTTTGTGATAGGTCTCCAGATAAAGTTTTTTCTTTGAGGGCATATACAAGATCTGAAAATTTAAAAGATATGGGAGGTGGGGACAGATAACAAGAGAAAGATTTTGCTCAGAAGTTATGCTTTTGTGCATAGTTAGGCTTTTGCAGACTGCATAGGTCTGGCAGTAATACTACCCTATCTTTCCACAAGTGTCCATCTCTGCAGAAAGTAGAAAAAGAGGTTTAAATAAATTCTTTAGGGAGGAAGTTCAATCTTCAGGGCAGTCTCTATCCAATTAGGAAAGTCTCTGAAACCATTTAGATCCAGAAAGAACAATTCAGTGAGACTAATCAGAAATTACTACTAGATCAGAAAAGGATGAAATTATGTGTCTCAACAAAACTTCAGGTTGTATCCCTCCCCTCATTAACAGGTAGTCTGCCTTTGCAAATCACAGAGAGAACAAGGAGACTAGAAAACTCAGGGTGATTAGCAAAAGAAATTAATTTGCATATTATAAACAAACAAATGCTATTTGAGCCTAAAAGGTCTCATATCTTCTCTAGATGTATCACATGTGGAAGAACAAAAGGTATGTAATGGACTACATGAGACAGGTAGAAAAAAGAATAACAGGTGAATTGTATCAATGTTGTGTAAGAAAAAATTCACTTCAAAATTACATTTGATATTATATATAAATGGTTTTCATCTGCAGATCTTGAAATCTCATAGTACTTCGGAAAGTCCTAGTGCAATTTCCTCAGTGACACCCACTGTCAAGCTCTTGAATTACACATTCCCACCACAACTGATTTTATAATTTAAAAATACACTACAACAGATCGAGAGAACTTGGTTTTTAAAAAAAAGAAATTCACAAAAATTTCTGCAAAAGCATATATAATTTTGATTACTAAACTAAAAGCCTTTTCCAATGCCAAACTGAACATTTAACTTGAAGCTGTAGAGATATATGCAGTGTTGCCATGAAACAGTTATTACTGACTGTTTTATCATCTGCGTCATATCCTTTAACTGATGCACACTGAAAAAATGCCTTATATTGATTATCTTTATCATAAACAGATTTTATAATCTAAAGCAACATAAATCCTGTTACAGGCATTAGCTGCAACCTCTCAAGACAAACCAGTAAGTAGAAATTATGCACATTTTACTACATACTCTTTATATTTCTCAAATCAAAGACCTTCATAACGAGAATTTGAGTATATCAAGCATTTTCAATAGTTATCCAACTGATTACTGCTTACTGTACTAGCAATTTTGAATTTATGAGTCTTAATTTTGAAGTGACTTTTCTGTCACAGAATTGGAGACATTTAACTAAAATACTCCAACAGGAGTTCAACAGTATAAGACAAAAAATAACCATTATCTCTGCCGGGCTTAATAAAAATCTTCCAGAGTTCAAGATATTATGAAAGTAGTTGTTTCCACATATAATGGGTTATTTCTCCTCTCTCATCTGACGACAGCCATCTTACTTTCTGGATGTAAGAGAAAGGTTTTAGTCTAGATGATCTATCCTGACAAGAGATATACTGTTCACTGAAGAACAATTATGTAGAAAACATAAAAAATTAAGAAAAATATTTTATCAATTCAATAAAGCTGCTATAAGGTTTGCCTACTGTTTCACCTAATGTGTTATATTATGTATTGGTCCCTAATCAGCTCTGTCTGGAGCATCAAAATAAAACAGCATGATAAAGCCAAAATTCACAATACAAAATAACATCCCAAATTCACAACACATTCTCATCAGAAAGGTTGCTCGTTGGAAAGCATTATAAAAAAAGAGATCAAACCGTTGATAAGAATTATTAAAGTTCTTCTCCTTCACATAATACCTTAGGCATAAATAAACAAATAGTAACTGTCAGTACAGGACTTCTATCAGACATTTCTCCAACCACACAGCTCGGTTCTCTGTGCTATAACAAGCATATGAATAGCAGCACTCATTAAAAATGCAACCACTCAAAAAGTCACAAATCATTAAAGACATTTTACACTAACCAGAACATATCACCTGATAAAACATTTCTGGAAGTATAAAGAGATACACATGAAAAAGAAACTTGGCTTCAGTACTTATTCTCTATGATCTAGAAAAACTGGGATATCTACAGATTCGTATGTGAGTGGAGGGGTATATAATGACAGCACCCCACAAGATGTCCTCTCACAATGGCTTCATGGTATAACTCACCTTCTACCTCCAATCCTTTAGCTCCAATGCCTAGGTCTTAATTCTTCTCAAACATCAATATAAGATATAAAGTTATATTTGCTGTAAATGTAGTTAGATTTACATATACCCACAAGCCTCATCCTTTTTTACTTTCAGTTCCAGACCTGCTTTATTCCAATACCATAAAAACTGGGTTTACACTACATTTTGCTGTTCTTCATAATGAACAGTGGAAGACATAAATCCCAAATAAAATTTCTTCCATTTGACTTCAATCACCCCTGAAACATGGTGATAATTGACATTCTAACAGAGTAATTTCCTCTTGTCTAATACAGGAATGTTTTTGTGCCATCAGAAGACACAAAAATTCACTATTCCACTGTGAATCAAATATAATTTGAGAGCAATCATTTCTTGCAAAGTATTTTAAAACACAGAAACAAATAAAACATTTCATGTAAAAGTCACAGGAATTCAGTGATTATATCATAGAACCATAGAATGGTTGGGGTTGGAAGGGACCTTAAAGATTATCTAGTTCCTGCCATGGAGGGATATAAATCATTCCAACAACACATATAGCCAAGAAATATTATTTTACCCTGAATGTTCCTATATATTGAAAAGACTGTGGACCACAGCCCAAGATGAGGAAGGTACGTGACAGACCTTTTTATTTTGCTTTCCCACCAATAGCAACAACTCACTGTTGCAGTATTTGTTTTGCCCTACCCAGAGCAAAATCTGCTCCTTTATAATGCTCACTGGGACTACAAGTTACTGTAAAAGACAGACTCTCCCTGTAAGACAGTGGTTTCCCCTTATGAGTAATCATCTACTGATAACCCCAGACAAAAGAGAACACCATTTTTTTTATATTCTTATGAACAAAAGGATTCATATTACACAGAAGATTGTTCACTTCAAAAACATTGGCTCAAAATCACCACACATTTTAATATATTTCAGGTACGACTTTGAAAATAAGCGTTACATCTCTAATTATCTTCCATTATCACTTTACCTTGCTTGACAACTGAGTAGCAACATCCTCCTGTTGTTAATTAAAACTTGTAGCAGGACCAGAAAGGATTTCGCTCGAATAAAAGTTGAAGGACTTTCAAGTAAACGTGTAATTGTAGTCACAAAATCCTTGGTGGAAATAAACACAAATACTTTAATATTATTTTATGGAAAAAGGTTATTTGCACTGTATACATTTAAAATTTGCTCATTTTCATGTGCATTCTGCATTAGTAAGGTACTTTTCATGCCACTCATAGCAAAAAAAAAATCCAAACCCACCAAAACCAAAACAACAAAATCCATAACACACTACTAAATAAATTCTGTCTGGCCCAGTGTAAAGCTGCTTTGTACATCTTCTCAAGAGCTGCAACAAGAAAACACTACCCGATGTACTATGTCCAAAAGGTACAAAATGAACTGCAAAGTATGATAGGACCAAATGTCGCACCTTAAAATGTCTTACCTTAAGGATAAATGTAAAATATTTTAATATATTTATTTTAAAAGAAGACTAAAGGATTTTCAGAATACATAAATAATTCAGCACAAATATGAATAAATGTCTATCTATTAATTCCCATATATGCAGGAAGAATAAAAACAACACCTTTGTTGGACACAATCATGTCTACAACCCTGAACTGTACAACAGATGCTCCAAAATAGATGGCAAAACTGTTTCTACTTTCTCTGATTGTTCTTATTTAATTTTATTTTGGGTTCATAAAGTGAAGAACACCTTTTCAACACCTTGGGAAGAACCCAAATTAGGACTTGGAAAGAAAGAAGAAGGATAAACTGCAAGCAGTAAGGGCCATGACTTTCCTAATCCACTGACCATTCTCCATTCCTATGATAAAGTCAATTTATAAGATGCTAAGATCCTTGCTAACTCCTTCCTTCCTGTAAATCCAAATGAAAGAATATTTTTTAAATCTTAACAAGGATAGTGAGAAATAAAGAATAAACACAAAGTGTTTCCCTTCAGAAGTTTAAAAATGGTTAGCTGACTGGATTCTGAAATCACAGCTTGCTTCTTTTTCCTCCCTCTCTCTCTTTATTTTGCCCTGTATACTGAAAGGATTTTTTTCTCTAGTTTCTGGAATGTGGCCTGACACATGGAAAGATGTGACATTCATGTGTACTGCCTCAGCTTCCAAGGGAATAAAGCTGAGAATCAGTAGAAGGAAAAAAGAGCTCTCACATTATGAGTAACAGAATTAGGTATTATGAGTATTAAGGTATTATGAGGTATTAAAAGCATAAGATGAGGATCTTTTATGCTCTGTCCAACAATGTGTTGTATCTCCTGAAGAACCAAAGGAGAAAAATAAAAAAATTTAAAAAAAAAAAAAAGGCAGAAATACATATGGAGTATCCTCTGCCTCTGAGGAATAAAAATACCTGGTACTCATCTGTACTCTTCTACGAAACTGGGCTATCAGAATGCCTCGTTCTGAAAACACAAACCCTACTTCAAATCTCTCTCTCTCCCAAAAAACAAACAAAAAAATCACAGAATTAAAACCGGAGCCAGAATTTACAAACCAAGTCCATTGGCTCTAACCAAAAATTAGACTGAGCACAAATGGCCTCACCAACAGAAACTACCTTCAAACATTTGAGCTGGATTCTCAAGCGAGTGACACTACAGAATAGAGGTGTGTAGTGTATGCCTGCATGTTGCGTGCAAAGTTTAAAATCTGCTGTGTGACACACATTTAACATACCAAGTATTACTCAAATTCCCTCTTTTGCTGACAGAATAAATGAAAGGCAACTTCACTGCCATAAACCTGAAAATCAACCCTGAATGTAATTCATTAGAGACAGCCTTTGCAACAATTAAGTATACCTCTTTAGAGAGACTGGAAAAAGGAATGTAAGAATGGACCAACAACCATCAGATTTTACTCTGATACTGTTTTAACACTGTCTTCAAAAGCAGTCAGCATAGACAGTAACTATAGAAATCCCAGAAAAATAAACCGTTATTAATTATTCTAGAACTGTTTCGTTGTATTTCTGTAATTTACTTTATATACAGAAGAGTTCCTCAATCTTGTGGTTAATAAGCATAAACTGTGTTCAACAGCTCGTGGAGCATGACTTGTAGCTCCTCCAGTATGAACCTGCAGCAGTAAAATTCTTAAATTACAATCTACTAAAAGCAAAGGTTGAAATTTTAATAAAGTGGCATTTTGTGGTATTTTTGTTGTTTGTTTTTTTATGAGATTACTCCAAACAACCAAAAAAAGTTTTTACATTAAGAAACCCTGTAAAGCCTCAGACTTAGTGAAAGAGTAAATATAATGCAACACTGCCTGCTAACATAAATGGACTTGACAGACCAAGCACAGGGACACCATGAGAAAGACACATGCAACTACAAGCCAAAGTACATCTGACTATTTTTAGTCCTCATGCTCTGGAGAGCAAGAATATTTCAATGCTACATGTGGGGGTTGACACAGGTTAAGACAACGTTGCCAATTAAAATCAGTTACATCAGATTTATCTGGGAACGGTCTAATAATCTGGCTTAAGAAATAAATGTGACATTTTGGAATTTGCTTTTCTGGCTGGTCTGAGGACTGCAAAACAGCAACAGTTTATCCAAAGAAAATCTGAAGCAATCTTTGCTGACCTGCAGAACTCACTATATCAGAAAAGCCAAAAATTGCTGAAATACCATCTAATACATCAATTATTAATTGTTTCACTGTTATATTGTTCTGTCCTTCCCTGCAACTGTTTGATGTACCCATGGAGACTCTGCAGGGTAAGGACACTCTTTTCATTGCAAGTGAACACACTGTCAACTGCAACAAGATCGTGATTTTATATCAGATACTCTTAGTAATACTGCAAAGCAAGTTTAAAACAAATTACAAAAAGCAATGATGTTTTCGAATTGGCTACACAAGGGGAAAACAGTTAGACCACCTTCACTATACAAGAACTGAAGTTGCAATAGCAATCTTTTGTTGTATCGTGTATTTTCAAATTCCCTTTCTACGCATTGCAAATGCCTCCATATTACAAGAGTTACAAAAATTTTGTAAACGCATTTATATCTTTTTATTAATTCATACTGATATTGACAAAACCATCAACATCAGAAGTAGCTACTTATCCACATTCTGGTAAAAGACAACGAACTGAAAAAAGTAACTGAAATATGAGGACAACATTTATAACACATTTATAATGCTTTTTTTCAGTGCCATAATTGGATACAACCAAGATAAAAAGAGACTATGGCCAAAGGTGCAGGGACACAAAGAAATAATGCAGTCGTGACAACATATTGCTGTAACTATCTGAATAATTTTACTTATTAGTACTTGAGAAAAAAAAAACAATAAAAACCAGCCCACCCCATAGACCTCTGGAAGAACCTAACTGCATTCAAAATGTTATGTCACTCGTTTTCACTCATTCAAAGGTGAATACAGACAGCTAGATGAAAGTAATTTGCAATGGGTTTTTTTATCTACTGCTACAGTGTGTCAAAGATTTTTGATTTTGAGTTCTTTTTCCACACTTTATTTTAAAAACATCGTTTCAGCTTTTTTGTTTCCAAGACAAAAAACCAAAATAGAAAGGCTCTGTATCAGAAGGGGACAAAACCCAGTCCCTTTTAGCTATTGTAGTTCTCTGAAGACTTATACTAGTGTAGACGACCACAGAACTGCATTTCTCCTTTGTCTTCTGGCTTTTATTTTGTAATTCTTTTTATCGCTGTTCTTGAAGGGAGTAGAAAACAAGGGGAGCCTTAAGTCTTGTAAGCTAAAGGAGTTTCCAGATAAGATATACAAAGCTAAATGATCTCCATCTTGGATTTAGATCTTTTAAGCATCTTCTAATATGTTGGTTTGCAGCTGTATTAAATCATAACCTTGTTACTACCTTCTGTATAACACTGAGGTCCTTCCGCCTCTTAAGCGATAGCATACAAGAATTCTACAGAAGGCAAAATACTTTGTAGACCAACAGTACCCACTTTTTTCTTTTCGCTTCTCTCAATAAGGTGGACTTGTGTGTCATGCTCACAGAATATTGAAAAATACATGGATTATTAAATTCAGTTTTCAGCAATAAAATATTACTGCTCCATGTCATGTGAGAGTACCTGGCAGTTCAATTCAGGAGCAGGATTATATTTTTAGATCCTATTCAGGAGAAATAGAAATCTAGTTTCTGCTTCCAAAACCCTACAATCTAATTTGAGCAAAACAGACATTCTATGAGATACAGATTTATCTGAGCCATAAGGCAGATACAGTTAACAAATGCAGGCACATGCAGTAGAACTAGACCCTCTTTACCAATTTTTAAAGTGCAATGTTTTTTCAGTGACAGCTTTGGGTACTATTTCCACTTCTATCAGTAGTTTGATATATATTGTTAAAAGAATGTCTATATTAGTCTATATTTCAATTTTCTAATCTGAAAAATTGCAACATTTGCTCACAAAACACCTATGACAGTTCATTAATGATTAAGCAGCAACTTCAAAACCACAAAGTTCCAGCCATTACTGTACTGCATGCCAACAAAATACTTTCTATGTTCCTATAACTAGGTGAGGAATTTCAGATTTGATTATTTTTATAATGTCAAATATTTGATTAAAATAGTTCACAAGAACTGCAATATTAGAAAGGGAGTCCTTTTAGCAATGTAAGTGCTATACAAACAAGCAATTCTTCACGGAAGACATCATGCTGTAGCCATATGCTTGTCACACATTGCATTCTTTCACTGAATGTTGAGGTGAATATTTTTTGAACATACTTTGACTATACCACCAACTCACAGTAATGTGCACAATCAGAAACTGCGACATTGTGGGACAATTTGCCACCTGTTAGTGTTGGTGTAGTGGAATCTGTGGAAAGCTTAAGGCCAGCTGAGACGCATTTCTAAAAACACACTGGCAATTCTGACAAGGCACAGAAATAACTTTTAGGAAGAGAACAAGTGATTTCAGGCTGCGAGAAGAGATGGGTGGAAAATAGTAGACTATTTTTTAATTTAAACACTGCTGTTAAAACCATGCATAGAGAAACAAAATTAATCTCTTTCAACTAAAGCCTAATAGATTGTTATAGTCAAGATGACTGTCAGGTTACAGCATACATTACAACAGAGTATCTGACGAAAATGCAAGCTAGAGTTCCTATTTTCTTTGTGACTTTTATCCTTTCCAAGCAGAGGGGGATTGCTTTTGTTTATGAATTGTGCAGACTTACTGCCAAAAAAGTAAACACTATTTCTCTAAACATGGAATAATTTGGTGATCAAAATAGAAAGCTTTTAATCATTGCTTCTAAAACTTATATTAGACATAAATCAGAACCAGTAGTTTTATTCAGTGACACTAAAAAGAAAACCCTAAGTTATTAAAATGCTAATTTCTGCAAGACATTTCACTTACAAATTGGCCTAAGGTCCTTTAAGGAGAGCGTAAAGTACAGCTTTAGATTCAATCGGGAAACTCATTATTTTCTCTTTTAAATGTCTAAGAGAGCCATGTCAAATAGCTGTCCTCATGCATTCCTTATTGTTTTTCCTTAGGGCTGCTATCAGTTATGGTCAGGCTAGAGTTTTCTGAATTGATTGAATTCTAGCTGCAGTAGCAATTTATATACCCATTAGTACCATCTCTTGAAGATCTGTGAGAGAGAAAGGAAAACTATACACTTCATTATTTAGTTTTTGAGCAAATAAAAATACAAAATAAACACATTCCTCATTTCCGATATTCAGATATGCGTCACTGACTTAAGCATTTTGAAAACACAAAAACACTACCAGAGACAACTTTAACTTTCCATGAGTGAAATTCCATGCCAGTGAACAATATTAATCTGAAATCAAACCTTTTCTTGAATCAGCCTCTGTAGATGGATCCCACATGACAACATCGCTGAAAACATGGTGAGCATGTACTGCTGAATTTTGCATATTCCATTTGCTAAGGAATTTAGTACAGCTGTTAATCCCACTTTTTCAATGACATTCTGGAAAGCATTAGGTGCGTAACGAGTAATTCTGCATAAAGCCTACAGAAATGAAAAAAAATATTATTTAACGGGATTATTATCCCAAGAAAAATAATGGAGAATAAAAACAGGTGGTGACTTTTCCAATAATTTAGGAATATAGAGAATTCATACAGTTTCATTCATATGACAAGTATTATGGGAAACGGCTACTTCCTTTTAGAGACCTGGAATTCTTCTAAATATATTGCTATACCCTCCATAAAGCTGAAACTGAAATATTTGGTACACCAACAGTCACATCACTCTTTCCCTCTAGAGAACAATAATGGTGGAGTGACACAGTCCATGCTTGAGTCTTATCAGCGTAGGTAGCATCAGATAACACCATACTAGGAAGGAGCACAGGCAGCAGAAAATACAGAGATGATACACACCACAGAAATTCTGGTCACCCATAAAGGCGGGCATCTTTCTTCTCTTTCTCTGCTCATGGACCATAATCTGATATGTAATTCACTATCTATCTTTAGATCTAGATACTTGTTAAGGAACAGTGTTTAGTATAGTAAACATGCAAACTATTCTCCAAATGCTTGATTTGCAGATAGTGACTGTGCTCTAGTGAAGTGATCACAAAACTGTTCAGTGTATACTAACTTAGCTATTTCATAACAAACATTACCAAATGACCTCCAGGGTGGACTCATCTCCAAGTCAACACAGCTTTTCTTTTTGATACCTCTGGAAATGCAACCTTCAAGATACTGTAACTAGTTTTGTTCTCTCCAGATAAAGAAAATAAGACTCTTCAGACATTTAAAATTTCATTTTCTTTGGCCTGAATGTAGTGTTAAGATAGGAAAACAGATGATGTCGATTATTTGATTCACGTGAAAATCTGAACTGGTTTTAAGGAAAAACTTTGAAGGAGACTTTCTTTTATGAAAATAAGGCAATATTACCACTTCTTTGCTCTCTTCAGACAAGCTATATTTAGAAATTGCTGCTTATTTGGTGTGCATTCAACAGCGAGGTCTCATTTAAGAGAAACTATAGTCAATTTCACCCACAGAATACTATCATCAGAGAAAAGGTTTCCATGTAAGAACTTCAGAAACTGCCAAGTTCACCAGTGTCCTTTGAAACATTACTCAAAACACACTAAAAAAAAGAAGTTTTTAAACAGGCATTTTACTGACACTGTTCATTTACTCTGCTCCTGTTCTTCCTTGTCCTTTCTGGTCCAGGAACCATATCAATTGCAGCTTTCTATTTTTCTTCTTTTTTTTTTTTCCTCCCTCTTTTAAAACACAGGCACTCAATCTCAGTTTCCTAGTACATGCTCTATTTCCCCAAGGATGCAATCCAGCCCTTGACACCTCTAGTCTAAATTCTCAAAATAAGTGAGCAGAAGATATGTGCATTCACTAAACATATCCTCGAGGGTCATATTACCAATGAACTGCTGGGACCTAGGGACAGAGTGTGTCAAAGCAACTCAGAGCTAACTTGGTGTGCTAATGTGGTATATGAAGACTTGCCAATGCCTTAGCTCTCTGCTACTGACCTCATCAAACAAGGGTGACCATAGCCACAGGACATCAGATGATCTCCAGACAAATCCAGTAGGAAAGACATAGCTGTCTTCTAGGATCATACTGCAGCTTTGGAGACAGCAGGAAAGCTCCAGCCCACCAACAGCCAAGGGGAGAAGCTTTAAACTCCCATCAGCTTGTATGTCTCAGAGCACTCTGCTGTAATGAGTGAAAACAAAACTTCAGCAGAAAAGCAGAAGATAGAGTTTAATGGGGGACTGAAGACAAAGTATCCTAAATCACTTCAGTAGATCCAGTATCTGTAGAGAACTGATGGAGATAGGTCAAAAGCTGGTGGAGCAGGAATTGGGAACCAATGATGAGAAGAGCAAGAGTAGAGCTCACACCATAATTTCTCAGCAGCGGTCTTGGAAGAGGAGATGAACACAGTGGGAGTAAGACATTGGCAGAGCCTCACCCGGAACTGGCTTGTCCTTGCTCTCTGCACAGCCTTAACGAGAACCTTTTCTCCCTGCAGCTCCAACCCTAACATCATGATCCTTACTGGTCCCTTCCAACCTGAGACATTCTATGATCATCTATGCCCTATCTATTGCCTTCTGGTCTTACACACCATATCGTAGCTGGATAACATTCACCCTTTCAGGATGTACTCCACAATTCTCTCAAGTTTGAGAATGAATGCATTAATGTATCTGCAATACCCAAGCCTCTGAATAAAACTATTCAGCATCAATTATTTAAGGAAAACAAACAAACCAACCAAACCACCAAAAGATTGTGTTGAGCTATCTCAAATTAGTTTTACGTGGTTTGTTTTGTCACTCCTCCTCCAGCAGAAAAAGCTATATCTTAGAAATGATATTTAAAATTTTTTCTTAAAACAATTTTAAAACTTTCAGTATACTGGAAAGAAAATATTCTTCCTGCTGCTGAGCTTGTCAGAATGTCACTTTGACATCTTACAGAATTATTTCTTCTCTGAGTCTAGCAAAATGATAAAAAGATATAGCCTTCCTACAGGCAAAATCTGTGATATTTACCTGAGGCATGTTGGACTCCAAAGTGAGCAAAAATACTGAGACACAGTTCCCATTTGCCACCTCTGACAGGCAGGACAAAGTAAAGTGTCATTTCTTGACTCCAGAGACTGAAGACAGAGTGTCTTCTTGATATATTTTTATTATTGATTGAAATAATCATAAGTAAAATTCTATAGTGCCTTACTGTTGATACACTTTGCAGGCAGCCTGTTAGCTCTAGGTAAAGATATGATACAGGTGTTTAACAGAAATGTATTTTTACATGTGAATATAAGTGTCAGTCAAGAATAAATTCTTCAGGATACATTCAAACAGGGCAGGAATGACTGCATAATAAAATACAATAGGACACTGATGATCTCAATTCATGTGGTCATGCAGAATAAAAATGCCTACATATCTATAGCAACAATTTCATTAACCTAGAAATTGTACAGTACAATATAGCTGGAGAATCCATTAGTATTTTACTTTAAAAATTAGTATGTCACTGAAATCTCTATAAACTTCTGTTGGTAAAAGATCTGCCTGTGCTAGATTTCAAAATTGATTGGCCATTTTTTTTCTGAAGTTAAGATTATATACCCAAATACCCCGGCAGTATTAATACATATCCATGATTTATATCAGGCACTGACACCTCTTGTCACTTCAGTGTTTCACTACAAAGCAGTGTATCCTACTTTAAAAGCTTCCTTGTCCAACTCACTTCATATGCAGTATAAAATTATTAAACATCAGACTTTTGATAAAGGCCACAATCCTGAAAACAGTGGAGGGGAAAACCCACAAACACATTCAGACTCAAGCACACTTGTGTGAAATGATCTGTCTGGAAGAAAGAGATGGAACTGGCTACGCAGATAGCAATAATTTCCACAAATAATTTCCAGACCAGAAAAACAAGAAACAAAGCAGTCGGACCAAGGATGTAGAAGAGTGAATGTGAGGAACTCAAAATCTATGATACTTTCAATCTCCTTACTTGGAAGAGACCACACAAATGCAGCACTGTTCAACTGAACTGAGCAATTAAGAAAGCCTCATTGACTAGTAAGTAAAACAAGAAAAAAAAAAAAAAAAGGGTAAACTAGGCTACAATAAGCTCTTCAGGTTTTAGCTTCCTCTTAAACATTTTCTCCTACCTTCTAGATAAGATGCATGAAGATTTTCTTCTCATCAGATGTTATGGAAAAAAGAAAACTCTAGGAGTGCTTAAGAGAGGCTAGCTACTCATAGCATAAATATTATGACAAATAAAAGATTTCTCAGTGGTTCACCTCAACCTTACAGCTTTGGGAGGATCGAATGATCTGGGATCTCAAAAGAGGCTGAGAACAGACAGGGACAAACAACCCTCTCTTCTCACAGTCCCTGGAAACCTCATCTAAGGGCAAAGTGTGAAAACCACATGCCACTTACGATACTAACCTCTGAGCTCACTGCTACAAAAAGCTGTAGTGAGGCTGCACTGATGACAACTGTATTCTTGAGAATCAGAAGCATAACTTCTGTATCTTACTGAGCAGAGGAAAAAAGCTCTTGCCTAACTCAAGTATGCTATATCGTCCAAGAAGAACCTGACTTTTCAAGAGGGGCTAAAAGAAAGCCCACTGACATTTCCTCCGGTGATCTTTCTTTGTCCAGTGTCTGAATGTAGTTCAGACAGACTTCCTCTGGGATATGCTGCTGACTGTGGCACACAACACAGGTGTAACCATGTAAATGGCCCCTACAAACAGAGCAGCTCTGGAAGTCTGGTGTAGGAGTCAAGGGAATGGTAAATGCCAAAGCAAGATTCTTCAAATGGATAGCAGAGAAACAGGAGGAAAACTTCAGGACAAGTTGAAAGACAGCTATGATCTAGAAGCAAGCAAGTAACAACTGTGCAGTCTAATAACTGACAAGAACTTAAAGCACAAGACACAAAACATCCCTTAGGGCAAAAGTAGTGGTAGGAGACAGGATTGAGCAGGACCATTGAAATACTCAATAAGTAAAGGAAATCGTAACTCTAATCTCCAGTCTTTTACCATATATACAGTCATGATGTAAGCATAAAATTCATAGAGCAAACGAGTAAAGTCTCAAAAAGAGCCTTTCTGAAAATGTAGCCTACCAGCCAGATTCACGAGCAGGCTTCAGCTATAAATGCTCTGTGTAAAGGTTACACATATATTTTACATTTTTAGAGACTGAAATCCTCTATCCATAAAAGTTCTAAGACTAAGTTTTTACAAAGAATTTCAGGAGCCACGGAACAAAAGCTTCTGTAACATGTATTTTACTAAATAAATTTAGTGGTCTAAAAGGTCTACACATTTTTCCAGTATTTGAGAATTTTATTTCCCAGGCAAGACTCTGACACAAATATACACCAAGGTAAATGTTTAATAAATACATATATGTTTAAAAATTATAAATTTATTCTACCATTTATCTCTTCAGCTACACCTTAGATATATTTTTAATTCTCTCTGTTTTATTATCTCAATGCTAGATGTGTCTAAGTGCATACTGCTGCTACAGCAACATTACCATTTCCATCTCGGAAGCCAAGAGTAATCTCATTAGTGAGCCTGAGCTGTACTCAGGAAATGAGCATCCAGTTATCACACTTCATTTAAAATGAGTCAACTTATTGTTCAGTTCTAAAATATTACCTGTATTGGTAAGGCTTTTGTTTTGTTAAGAGATATGGTTACACTCACAGCCCTGCTAAGTATTTTCTACCTCATAAATCTTTTTGTTCCAAACCTATTGCTTGCATATCATAGCTCTGTTTGTCTTGTTATCATCCTATATTAACTTACAAATTCAGGGCAAAGGCTATCCCTGACAATTTTATAGAAAGTAACATGACAATTTCAAATATGTCTTCTAAGAAAGTCTGAGATAAAAAGAATAAACATTTTTTATTTAAAATATCACACAAAAAAGAAATTTCAATTTTGCAAGAATTTAATTGATTCTTTAAAATATTACACTTTTCAAACATAACTCATGATCACCAGCATAAGAAAATATATGTTTCAAAAAATTATGAATCACAAGTACTTTTCATAAGCACTGGACTGTAATATGTGCACTTTTCAACTTCAGAAAATTTGTAAATATATTTTAATGTAATGTGAAATATACATACATACAGAAAACATGCTCAAAAACATTTCAGTTTCAATTCAGAATGTTTTTCAAAATAAACCCCAAAACATTTCTATATCACAAAAGGAAATTCCTTACCGAAACAGCAGTTATCTTCAAAGAATCTACTGTTGAATGTGTGAAAAGGTACCACAAGACCGGTCCAATTTCTCCCGTAATAAATCCTTGTGCATGACAAGAGCGAGTAGTGCAAACATTTTCCATTATCTTTGCTGCCAAATGGTTCACCACCCGGTCTTCCTATAGGGAGGACAGGAAAGGAAAACTCATTTGCAAATGTTTCTAATGTTCCCGATTTCTTTTTAAACTACTTCCTATGTCCATGTTTTATTCCATGTATATCATCCTAGTGGGATTTCTTAATTTTATTTGATACTCGCCAAAGTAATTTCATAGGAAACCTCACCTTGTGACAAAATTATGTTTACAGATCCACTTCCCCCCACTTTCTCTTTTACTGCAAAGACAACTTAATGCAAGTATAATTTAATACAAAAACTTTCAGCTCCAAATGACCACTTTAAATTAAATGTAGTCACTAAAAAATGAAAAGGTTTTGTTATATTAGAGGTGTTCCATGATCAGTGCTTTGTCTGTGTATCAACACTCATCACTACAACAGGCTCCGAATAGCAAGATTATGACACACAGTTAACATTAGGAAAAATAAAATTATTTACATTAAACCCTCTTTATCCAGAAGAGCCCTGGGATAAAGAAAAAGCCTTCTTGCAAGTCAAGTTATTCCATAACTTCCTTCTCTTCCTCTTCTGAAACAGACAATCCTGACCAATGTTTAAGATAAACCATTGGGTCCCATTTACTACATCAACTCCTAAATTTCCGTAAATGATTTTGAATCCTTCATATTCTTAATCAAATAGTTTTATATGCAAAATCATTTGTGGAAAGCCACTGTACATGTAGCTTTAATATCTACATAATACTATTCATACTACAATGTCTCCATGGAATAAAAAACATCACATCAGAATAATCATGAGCCATCAGCACATCACGAACTTCACATAGCAGCAATTCTTTCTCAAGAAAACTGTTACTGACTCCAATGGAAGCTT
This sequence comes from Strix uralensis, assembly GCF_047716275.1. Classification (NCBI taxonomy): domain Eukaryota; kingdom Metazoa; phylum Chordata; class Aves; order Strigiformes; family Strigidae; genus Strix; species Strix uralensis. The sequence continues at coordinate 22,209,704 of NC_133972.1, read as the reverse complement.
AACTTAATACAGATCACTTAAAAGCAGAGTCTCTACTTTCTCTTTACTCCCCCCTTACTCCTTTCTTTAGTATCTTTTTTTTTTTTACTCTGCTTTCACTTAAAAAGCAGAGTCTCTGCCTTAACAGAAATGGACGATTCATTGCTGGTGGTTTTTTGGCTGTGCATTGCCTTACCTTATCTCAATCTTTAACTATGAATAAGTGAAGTCTTTCAACAATGTCTTAAATGGCATTCTTGAGTTCAGCAAGAGTGAATTTTAATATAAGAAGGACAACCAATTTAATTTGTCGTCTACCTCATAGCCTGGCTTCACAAATAATTCATCATAATATCTAATTGATTTCTTACTTAAACTAATGTCCACATTATCCTACTAACCTTTGGATTTCTGACATTTATCTTCACAATCGGAACCACCAACAACTGTGAGCAATGATAATGAAACCTTTCAGAAAGCAGTACAAAAGCCTGCCAGAAGGGGAGAACTTATACTTCATTAAAAATATATTCAATATTCACTCTTCCTTCTACTGACTTAGATATTCTAAAATATAGACACTGATGTAGAAATATTCGGAAACTCAAGTATAATGCTATTTTAAAAAAAAAAGCTGTATTCATCATTTTCATGCTAATCCTTCCTGTTCTGCCAAAGAACTGCAGCTCTACTCAAAATACTTGACAGAAATACCAAAGCCAATTCCTGTCTAAACCAGTTACACTCTTTTATAAAACTCTACTGATCTCTGTGGTCTTCCTTCTGATTTACAGCAATGAAACCAAAGAAGATTTAGGCTCCTCTGTTTTTACACTTTTTACTGCAATATACTGTATCATTTTGATCTATTAAAGTTCTAAATACACAAATAAGCATACATGTTTATCAAAACTTTTAATAAATAATATTAATTTTTAATCTTTTTCTGTGAATTATACTTCTGAATGTCAGTCTTTTTTTTTTTGCTACAGTTAAGGTAAAAATACATGGATTTATCAAACTGACTATATGTATTTAAAATCAAACCCATAATTGAAAAGTTAATAGTAAAGTTAAATCTCTCTTACATGTAAAGTGATTGCTAGGAATGCCAACTGGGACTCCACTGCAACTTTAAGCAGGCAGAAACACTTAATAAATGCACTACAATCCCATTAATAAATCATTATACAGAGGATAATAGTTATTAAAATGTTAACAAATTTCCAGATGCAATTACACCTCTTCACAAAATTTGGTCCTGCAAGATGAGCTTCATTTCCTTTCAGCCACAGACGAGTTATGCCCTGTGCCAGACAGTCCTGTTACTTTGGTTACAAAAAGGTTCATGTATTGTCATAGCACTCCAAAAACTCAGTGAGGCTGTCAGAGTAATTCTATTTGCTGCCACCTAAGATTCTCCATCTCAGCTCCTCTGGGATCTATTCCTGAGCACTGTCTAAGCAAGAAAACTTGTACCATTTTCTGCTTAATTAGCTCTTTGGAAGGGAAGATCTGACCTAAACCAGTATTTGGCCTCTTATCTAAAGGAGTCATCTTGTCATGTTACCAGGACATAAGCTATGTTAGAGAACAGAGATGGATCTTCAAGATACAAGCAAAGCAATTTCATAGGGAGGGACTCTTTATCAGGGAGTGTAGTGACAGGACGAGGGGTAACAGTTTTAAACTGAAAGAGGGTAGATTTAGATTAGACATAAGGAGGAAATTCTTTACCATGAGGGTGGTGAGACACCGGCACAGGTTGCCCAGGGCAGCTATGGCTGCCCCCTCCCTGGCAGTGTTCAAGGCCAGGTTGGACGGGGCTTTGAGCAACCTGGTCTAGTGGAAGGTGTCCCTGCCCATGGCAGGGGGTTGGAACTAGATGATCTTTAAGGTCCCTTCCAACCCAAACCATTTTATGATTCTATAACAGTTAAGCTCTGTCCATGTCATGAACTGCATCAAATCTAAATATATGAATAAACTGTATCAAAAAGAAGCACGTACTCTACTTCAACTGGGTTTAGATTTCAACTAGTTTTATAAAATGCACTTAAAGATAAAGCTCCTAATTTTCAGTCATGTTGAACACTTGCAGATGTATCTGTTTCCAGTTGAAGTTATGGATGCTTAGTGAAAATGAGCCCTGAGTGAGAAAGCAAATATCAAAAGGATAAATAAATGTACACTGCTAAAAGAGAAACTTCTTTTAATCACATCTTTGTACTCCAATTGTGAAAAAAACCATAATGCAAATCAAAGTCATCAAAGAATCTACTTTCATTATTTGAAATAACTAAATCTACCAGGTATTTTTATTGATTGTTAAAAAATTAACAGTGCACTAGAAGTTTTGGAGGCACTGAAGATACAGTCACTACGCTAACAAACATACCACCTAAAAAGAGCATAATTTCATTTAAAGGTTAAGATAAAATATTCTATGATCTTTTTATATTATGCATGATACTGATATAGAAACATTGGAAAAGCTGAAAGATTCAGGAAGTAACACTGCATTCCATCATTATTCTAAATCAACTTCCACACACTTCTTCCTTTAATCTAAAAAGACAGAATAAAAAGAAACTGCAAACATAACTTAATGAAGTAAAGCTGTATCATCCCAAGCATTCATAAGAACTGAATCTTAATTTGGCAACAATTTGCAATAGAAACCCTTCACAGAGAAGAAGGAACACATAGAAATAAAAATTTTAAATAACTTTTATGGAAAAAAATTTTAAAATTGTCAGTAAACTAGAGAATCAATATCTAAAGAAGAAATTAAAGTGATAACGTATATGATTCAGACCATCACTTTTATACTACAGGCAATTCTGCCAGTAAACTAAAAAACTGATGTCTAAAGAAGAAATTGAAGTGGCAATGTGTATGATTCAGACTATTACTTTTATACTATAGGCAATTCTGTCAGTAAGCTAGAAAAGCAATACCTAAAGAAGAAATAAAAGTGAGAATATATACGATTCAGACTATCACTTTTATAATATAGGCTGTCCTATACTTTCTGAGAAAATAGTTATGATTTTATTCTCCTCCCCTCCAAATTCTCCTTTCAAATTCACTGTTAAGGAACTGCTCCAGTTAAGAATACACATTATAAAACATACTGCCTTATATTATATATTCACAATTATTTTTTAAAGTTATCTTTTATTATTAAAATTCCTCATCAGTTCAGAGCCAAAACCCTCAGACTTATATCTTGCTTCCTCATAAAGGAAGATGTCCATATGAAAGAGGGAAATGTATATTATATAGCTTACTGGCAAGCTCTAACTTATTAAAAATCTTGCTTATACAGTACCTTGCACATCCAAGAGACAAAAAATTATCCTTTGTAAACTCATTCGCTATTTCTGATTCAAATACACTCTCCAGGTGCCATGCTTCAAAATGAGAGGATTATGCACATTCTAAAAGCCAGATACAGTGTATATATATATATAAAACAGTTATATATATATAAAAAACTGTATACATTAAACAGTATATATATAACTGTATATATTAAATTTATCCATAGGCAAGTGTATTGCCTATATATTATTTTTTCCAGGTTCTATGAAGTCATTACTAAAATTGTATATTATTGTATGCCTTATATTTACATGCCATTTGTAAGCAGAAATGGACAGATACCAAGCTCCTGAAAGCTATTTCAATGGTTCCTCTCTGCTTTCACACAGGCAGACTTAAAAGCAGGCTTGCACACAGTTTCTAAATGTGAAGGACCTTGTCAAAGCAACATAATCCAGACTAAATCAGACAAGAAAAATTATAAAAGACACCAAAAAGTAGTTTGGATATGGGAAAGATTACTGGTTCAGTATCAGGATCAGAAAGAATGCAGGGGCAAATATAAGGGAGGAAACAGTGAAAGCAGAAAGGTGAGAGAAACGACTAGAACGTTAAGTGTGAAGAGGGGCAAATGTACAGTAGCAACTAAAGCTCAGATTTCACTTAGTTAAGATGAGGTTGAACCCTAAATGTGATAATGAAAAGCAAAAAAAAGATATGCAGAGTCATTGAGGATATTCAAGTAAGAGGTAGGACGATACACTTGTGGTGAAGTAGACATGGGTAACTTTAGCAAAGGAGTTTTGAATAAACTAGGTGAAATGAATCAAAGGAAAAGGGTAGCCACTTTAGCATTAGGTACTTAATATTAAATAAGAATATCCTTTCTGAAACAGAAAGTATCTTTCATGACTGCATTGCACAGAACTAAGCACTTCAGCTGTAGAAATCAGGACTCTGCTATCTTAGAGACCGTACACAAATATTTAAAAGTTGAACTTAAGACACAAATACAGATGCCTGGAACAGGCATTTTGTGTCACTGTTGGAAACTGTTATTGGAAAAGATTAATAAATAAATATTGGAATATTTACTACATTGGTTCTGACAGACATTATACCAAGACTAAACATGTCAAATTGGGCTTATCATTTATTTATGAGTGTACCAAATGTCCTTATTTTGACACTTCATTGAACACACCTGTTCTTTGCCTCAGCTTCTAGTTAACAACATTGAAGTACAGGAAATCTAAACTTGTGATCCCCTACAGATAAAAGACTTTCCCAGTCTTCTACTTTGCCATCCTAAAACTCCTTTCACCTATACATACACTTCTTGGCAGTGTTAGATTTTCAGGCATAGAAGGTATGTGGAAACGACACTATGCATTTTCTGAACATTTTGTTCCTTTACAGACAAATAAAAGGGACACACGCACATTTCAAACTCCTTCCTGCTCTGCTGTTCTGTTTCAGAGGGCAATTCTGCTCTGATAATGACAAACCTTATAAAACTCCAGAGATCCAAGTACACTTCAGAGTAGTTCATAATAAAACTGAAGAACAGTGAATTTACCTTATAAAACTCAAAGCTATATAAACTATAGTACTGAATGACATAAATTGGGTTTATTGTCTTGACTTCTTATTAAATACATCAAACAAAGCTTAACTGGCAACAAAAACTACAAGTATGTATTTATAATGCATATATTCAACATACTGTAATAATTCAGAATTTATTACAAAAAGTTAGTTTGCCATTTTCACAACTAAGACCATATTCACAAATATTCATTCCAGAAAACATACTGATGTAAAATATAATTAAATAAGCTTAGAAAAATTAAAATTTAATTTTAATTTAAATTTAATTATTATTTCTTAATTACTACTGTAAGAATGCAAAGCTTACATGTATAAATTGTTAGATCAGGGAAATTTATTGAATAAATAGCAGATTACAGGCTACAAATGTAAAATAAAGAAATATAGCAGCTAAGATCTTCAGCTGCAGTCAAAGAACATTAGGCACAGTGAAGGCAAGTTTAGATGATATTTTCAAAATTTTCATATCCAGTGCTTCACTAGTGCAAGCAATAAAATTTACACAGAACCTCATTTTAGTTTTAAGTCAGACCTTAAAAAATTCTAGATTGTTCATTTTAACTGTTTCTACTATCTCCTATTTCACAGCAGGATGGGGGGGAGAAGTTATCATTCACACACTCCCCTACCACGCTTGCATATCAGCCACCAAACATTGTGAGCCACTCACTGCCTGGGCAAAGTGGCTCTGTGCTGGCTACCAGAGCAATGCAAAGTTGACTCAAAAAAAAACCAACCAAAAAAACAACACATTAGAGCCAGTGTATTAGGTTAGCAGAAAAGAGCACTGATTTGGAAACGGAGAGGTTCAAAAAGCAACAAAAAGGGCTTCTATTGGTAGATCAGTAACAAAAATAAGACTAAGGAAAATTGAATTCACTGCTGAACAAGGTGAGGCCAAAGGACATATAAAAGGCTCAGGAGGTCAGTGTCTGCCTCAAAGTGATAGTAGTCTCACACTGAAATGGGCACATTTTACAGAATAACCATCCTTGGAGTTACTTAAAGCTCAAGTAGATAAAGCCCTGAGCAACCTAATATAACTTTGATGTTGAATGCAAATATAAGCTGACATTGTATTGACAGGAGGCTGGACCACAAAACCTCCAAAGGCCCAAACTGATTTTTTTCTTATGATTTTCTTCCCCTTACAAGCAAAAAGCTGGAAGGCACTTGATCGTAATTTTCTTACACGTGCCCATAGTTTATGCTTTATTCTCTGTGAAAAAGACTATATGACTGTAACTAGAAAACATTAAACATGCTCTTTAACATATCTGGCAATGAATTAAGAAGTGATTCTGAACACCAGCCATTTTTCTTCCAGTTATCATCTTGGTAGCACTCTGATGGACTCTTGAATGTCAAGATCTTTCTTGTATTGGGGAGTCAGAACTGAACACAATACTCCAGATGTGGTCTCACTAGTGGTGAACAGAGGGGAAGAATCAATTCCCTGAACCTGCTGGCTACTTCTTGCTAATACTGCCTGTGTTGCTGTAGCCCTTCTTTGCTGCTAAGGCACACTGCTGGCTGATGTTCAACATTTCACTGGTTCCCCCAAGGCCCTTTCTGCAGAGCTGCTTCCTAGGGAGCTTGTACTGTTGCAGGGGGGCTACTCCATCCCAGAAACAAGCGCTTGCTCTCACTTTTGTTGAACTTCATGAGGTTCCTGTCAGCTCATTTCTCCAGTCTGCCGTAGTCCTTCTGACCAGCAGCCCTGACATCCAGCACATTGATGCTGCTCCCCCCACCAATTTGTTGTTATCCAACTGGAGAACACACTCCAGTCGGTCACTCTGGTCATTACTGAAGACATTAAACAGTACTGATCTCTGCGGGACACTCCTAGTTATTGGCTGCCAGCTGGACTTTGCACCACTGATCACCTGAGTGAATTTTCCTGCCCACCTTATCTTCCATTTCATGAGTCCATATCTCACCAATTTGGTGATAGGGGGAGTATGGGAGAGTGCGTTAAAGGCCTTCGAAAAGTCAAGGCATAAAATATACACTGCCCTCCCCTTGCCCACAGCACCAGTCATGTCCCCATCATAGCAAGGAATCAGGCTGGTCAGAGGGCTGTAGCATATGACATCTGAGGAAAGGCTGAGAGAGCCGTTCAGCCTTGCGAAAAGAAGGTTCAGGGAAGATCTTACTGCTGCCTACAACTACCTGATCAAAGGATAAAGAGAAGCTGGAAACAAATATTCTCAGAGGTGCACAGCCAGAAGACAAAAGGCAATGGCCACAAGTTGCAACACAGGAAACTCCAATCATATACAAGGAAAAACTTTATTCTTATGAGGGTGGTCCAGGCATTCCCCAGAGAGACTTGGGACCACCATTCGTAGAGACATTCAAGAGTCAAACAGACATGTCCTTGAACAATCTGATTTTGACCTGCTTTGAGCAGGAAATTGGATTAGATGACCTCCAGAGGTTCATTCCATCCTAAAGTATTCTGTAGTTCCAAATCTTCAAACATGTTTTAAAAAAAAATCCCAGAAAACACTCTAAGACATGTGGTTATATTTTAAGTCAGTTCGGTGACATCACACAGATGTTTTCATAAAAACTCATTAAGTAAATTTTTTTATGTAACTTTTGCTGCTAAAGATTGTGAGATCTACCTTTTCACTAAATAATAGGATAGACTGAAGAGACTGATATACTATCGTCCTGGATGCATCTACTTCAGTAGTCCTACTCTTACATCTTTTGAAACAAATATGCAAAAGTGACACAGTAAACTGAATACTTTAAAATCCTTCTCTCTCTGTTTTTCCATCTTTGTTCATTCCTCCTCCACCCCTGCATCTAAAACATCTGGCACAAAAACTTATTTAATATCTGATTATTCTTTCCTTAAAAAAATAAATAAAATCTGTTACAAACAGATGTCTAACAGTAATATGACTTTAACCATCTAGTTTTAGATGCTGCAACTTTATTTTCCAAGAAAGATGGGTGGCTGCAAAAGTTATGGAAGATAAGAAGAGGATTGCTATAACAGTGGAGGAAGAAAGTAGCAAAAGAAATTGCAAAAGAAATCCATTGCAAACCTCAAGCATCCTCAGAAACAGAAACTATAGAAATGCACATCTGTGCTTGGTTAGCCTAGACATAACTTTGAATTTGTGCTTAATTAAATTTAATGCAAACTATTGCATGGGAAATGTACTTCTATTTTGTGTGATTTTTTCAAGAAAAATATATCAAGATAAATTATTAAGAAAAATTTGACATTTTTCAGGACTAAGAAGTCATTTTATTATATAGGAATAAACTAGTGTCTTATGGATGTCTTGATTTAGTTTCTCTACAATTAATTTTCAGAAATAGCAAGTATTCCATTACTAAATTTATAATTAAATAGCTTCTCACTAATGTGCCTTAGAATGACATCTTACTCTAATTAATGAGCTGGAAATAGTCCACAATACCAACACAGTTGTATGTTCTTGATCACCTGAAGGTTTGAAGATGTTAAAATGCATTTGGACTCTTCCTCTATTAATCACAATTGGTAGGCAATAAAGATCTCAAAAAAAAGAAGAAAAAAGCTATTTCTCTTGCTTTCACCCCTCCAGCAACCTCTGACATGTTTTCTGCCTTGAGCTTTGCCTTGGGCAAAAATAAAGTCAAGTGGTCTCATACAAACAATAGATGTAAACCCTCTACTCAATTCTTTTTCATTTTACAAATTGGAACTATATGCATGTTTTTCTTCCCTTCCTCTATCACAGCTAAGTCATTACCAAGAAAAATGAAGAATACAGCATAGCACATGTATGAGAAAAAAACTAATTACTACTTTTTGGCCTCAAAAGAATGCTAACAACCCAGTAGGATAACAATGCAGTTTTAAAAAACTGTGTATCGACCACTTCAAAACAGAAAGTAAATCTTGCTCCAAGATTTATGAAAGATGTATAAAAATCAAATTGCAAGAGGACAGTACAAACTGTCAGAACATTTCTCAAAAGAAAGCCACAGTATTAATAAATTCCACATTCATTAACAGTAATTTATCCCATTTCCAGAAAACAAGCACCAATACATAAATGCTGAATGTACAGAGAACAACACTGCATTTTTGCATTAATACCCTGCTTAGGTCATGGTCTTATCATGATTATTTAAATTCAAGAGCAATACTTGGTTGACAAGGTACTGCAGTGCTGCAGGCTACAATCCTCACACAATGCCTAAAGGGTTATTACAGTGGAGAAATTCTATTGAGGACAATGAAAGAGCCTTACCCCTTCCCGAAGACACCTCATTAGCACGGTGTAAGCAGCACAGGGAACAACCCAGCATTCTCTGGGGTGCTCCCTTTTTTCCTCCTGAAATGAAGCCAACGGCACAAATGATTAAATCAAAAAAATCACAATAAACTCAGTCACATAAAAAATGGGTAACAGATTCTTAATAAGGTTCATATCATACATATTTCAAGTTAACATATGCTAGAAAATATATTAAATTCCAGGGCAGTATTACTATTTAATGTTACTCATGTGCAGCACAGAAATTGATATTTTATTAGCTTATTTAAATAGCCTCCAAAATCCATAACAGAATTTGTAATAATATTTCTGGGTGTCATCAATTTCTTCTAATGCACATGCACAAAAATATTTTTGCATTCCTCTCAATCATTTTGATTACTTCAGAAAGAGACAACTGATTATTAAGAGCAGTAATGCTTCTCTTTAAATGTGATTTAATTATACCAAACAAACAAAATTATTTTTATCTGGGAACTAAAAAAAATTGTAAACTTACTTTGGAAAAAATATTCAAAGTCATACAAGGAGCTATAAAGTGTTTAATAAAATTTACTGTATGGTATAGCCTTCAGTACATATCAACACTGTTTCAAGATCCTTGAAATCACCCTGTTAGAGAGGCTAATTCACGGCTAGTTGAATCAGGGGTTTGATTCTTACATTAGACATTAATGAACTCCACTTCCCCTCTCCTAGAAGCCTACTGCAAAAATTCAAGTTTAAAAGAGGTCACTTGGATATCATTAAGATTTAACTAAAACAACCTCCACATCTAGGCTAGTAACACAGAGATATTAGCAACTGAAATAAAAAATAGCCTCTTTTGGGACAGAAAGTAAGAAATAATAGGCGTTGAATAGTGTGAAGATGAAGGTCATGAAATCAGGGACTAACTTGTCTCAATAAGTAGACAAAAGATGACAAGCAACAGTTTCTTCAGAAATTATACATGTCTTGGACTCTACTGATTATGTTAGCAAATTATTTTTAGCATTCTAATTACCTTTATAATAAAAAGCATAGGATGGGCAAAGTGGAGGTTAACAATGCAGAAACAAGTTATATTTTCTGAATTTCCTGACTTCTGAGTGGGTTACACTAATTCAACATATATGATGTGATAATGTCAGGCATTTAATTAAAGCACGGCACATTAGCAGGGAAGATATGATTGAATTGCCTAGTAAAATTAATTTTCCTTCTTTATTGAAAATAAATCAAAATTTTTTTTGCAACATATCAATAGAGAAAACAGATTTGTTAAATAAAAAGTTTGCTAACTTTGTATTAGGAGGTATGGAACAATTTTTCTTGGAAGTAATTTACAGACAGTAAGAGGGGTTTGACATCTGACAGAGACATCAGATCGACTACATTCCACCTCCTTCATCTTATCTGAGTAACAACATGTTGACATTTAAGCACAGTTTGCCTTCCAAGGCATAGTGTATAAGTTTTAAGAAAATGCAGGCCAAGTTTCAAAGGATGGCAGGTTACTTTCTAACAATCAAAAGTGGAATCTTTACCTAGAAAAGGCAGGACAAGACTAGAAGTTAAGACAAAGTTAAAATGACAGCCTATGCTGGAACTGGCATGGGTCTGTTTCTCATTTTATTAATCTAATTTAATCAGAAAATCTGCCAAGTTTTTCTGTAACCGTACATATTAAATGTACTATAAAATAAAAAGCCTTAAGAAGCGGTGCAGTTCTGAAACATTAACAGTTCTTCCATTCTTCAGACTGATTAATGATTTTCTGCAAGGTTTAGTCTCTAGTTAGAAATAGAAAAGCAAAAGGTCTATGAAATGTAGCACCATTCTTAGTTACCTAAAAACACTTACACAATTTGACATTTAATAAATTTAAATATACCACCAAACACTGGGGAATCTTCCTACTTTTTTGCTCACAGCCCACGCTGATTCTGATTAAACTTTAGGTTCTGCACCCTAATAACACAAACAGCACAAAATGAATAGAAATATTACATAGAACTTGAAAGTTTTCCCTCAAGGCAATTCGCTTAAGAGTAACAGAACATCCTCCCTGGGGTCTGCTCATGCTACTTGTGAATTGCTCTTGGCTTCCGTTTGGAAAAATGCAGACACGGAGCATAAAATCTTACTTATGAGATCTCATATGCAAGTACACACATAATATCAGAGTTTAGTTAGGATTGCAGAGGACCATTATGATTATCTGGACTTTTCCCCAGTATCTTCTATGCCACAGAAGTGCAACCAGTGATCCTGTATTTAACCTAATGAATCATGCTGTGCCTAGATAGCTGAACTTGCTTTTAAGTGTTTGATAATTTTTGATTTACCAAACGTTCATAAGAAAAATAAAGAATCCTTATCATTATTTAATATTAATATTGTGGTTGGACCTAGTAACACTTAACAAAACCCCAGAGGGAATAAATAAATAAAATCAGCCATGCCCCCAAAATCTTACAGCTTAAATGATAAATATTTAGCAGCTTGATAAAAAAATCAAGCAGGCTGAACAGCAAAATGGAAGAAAACAAGGTAAAAAAGAAACACAAAAATATTTTCTGTACAGTTCTTAATGAATTAGATGCAGTTATGATTTTTTTTCTTAAATTAGTTAAGGCATAAAGTTTTGCTGTTTAAAGATATAAACTGGGAATAAAATTCCTTGTTTCATTTTATTATGCTGCCACTGACGTGGTATGTGATCTTGGTAAGGTCATTCAATACTAGTGTTCTGCAGTTTAATGAGCAACAAAATGCCTACACCACTACAGTATTCTGAGGTTAAGTAGGTACAGAATAGAGAAATGAAAAGCTTTATAAAGGACTTTTAAAAACTAACTAAATAAAACAGACAGTGTTTCCAAGGATACAAATCACACTGATATTTTTGAGGTTTTATCAAGACACAGTGCCCTGAGTTCATATGTGTAGAGTAGCTCCAAATGCTTCCTCCTAGTCTCTAATAATTTCTTGCTTAAAACTCAAAACAATGCAACCCATTGCTATAGATCCTCCTGAAACATGATACAGTTGCCATCTCAATACAAGTTATCATGCTTCAAACATTGTGAAGTTCATCAATACATATAGACTCACAAATTTGTCAGTTCACATTTTCAGAAGAAAAAAAAAATTAGGATCAGTGCATGCAAATCATACTGCTGTTATAGAGCGAGTGTAAACAGATTAGTTTTAACCACTAAAGTTTAATTTCAAAATAAAATCAAGCAGTTCTAAATACTCTTGCCAAATAGAATTTTCAAGTTGCAGTTTTAAGTTTATTTGTTTTTATCAGTATTTAAAAAATATATAGTTTGCAATCTGTCTGATGATGCTAAATACAATTTTTTTCCCCCAAGGAAAACTGAGAAGTATTAAAACATAGAAACAAACTGTGACTGTGGATGTGTTTTCCATAAGACAATTTATCAGTGTAAGAACAAGTTCTGTGACTCTGTGTGTTTGACAAATATTTTCACAGTTGTCTAACCAAAAAAGGATGATGCAGCTAACCTACAATAAACAAGGCAACCACTACATCTTGTGGAACATGTGAAGTAGCTAGAGGATGAGGGCAGTAAAACATGGGAGGTCAGCACAAAGCCATAACTACAGTAAGCCAAAATACAGATCCATTTTGTACTTTTATTCCTTTATTAAGTGACCTCACAGACTGTTAATTAACATGATAGCATGCAGAGCAATTAGATGATGCAGTTAATACAAACGCTTCAGAGAAGCTAAGGCTAGGCTTTTTCTGTCTGAAGTTACCTTCATTTCTAATAAGTAAAAGAAAGTATTTTACTCTTTGAATATGGAAAAGAAAGGTGAGGGTTTAGAGAAGCTGTCATCTTCAACTCCTACTATTGACAGTATTTCTTTTCTATAAGTAACGTCTGTTTATTTTTTAATGCAAATCTACTATTTCTATACTGAACATTTAAAACAGTTCTAGTCAGGAATCACCATAATTCCATTTGAAACTCATCAGGATCATTCCATTTCATTTTCCACATCATTGTGAATCCAACCATGCTAAAATCTGATCTGGACTAGATATATTAATTTATTGATATCATAGGCTGTCCTGATACATCCCATTTAAGTCTCTAGCTAACATGTTGTAACCCTTAGATCTGCCACTTGGAGGCCAGCGGTCATTATGGTGAATAAATTATTTTATGAAGCTAAAGCTCTATACTTGAAGAATGCAATTTAATTAATCTCAGAGAAAGTCCATGATTGGACTAATATGTTTCTTAAAGTAGAAACAGTATCACAGAACATACAAGGACAAGAAACTGTTGAGGATACAAATGTGAAGTAATTTGCTTCTTTTGTCTGCTTTTCCATAGGAAATTTTTTTCACATTTGTTAAACTGTAAGAATCACTTGACAGTCTTACCTCACTGGCTATGAGGTAAAGAAGCTCCCCAAGTGCTGGTAGGAGGCACTGTTTCAATTTGCTATTTCTGAAGTTCTCTCTGATGAGTTCAGTTAAAAGTGTAATTGCCTAAAATAAAAAAATAAATCATAGAACAACATGTATAATCTTTTTTAAGCAAAACGTGTTGTTAAAGGTAACAAGCTTTATCTGAAATACCATCTTACTGACATACTCTTCACTTATGCTAAAGAGCCATTTGCAAAGGATTTAGTAAGCATGGAAAAGACAAGAAAAAATCGTAATTGCGAAACACATTATATATACAATGTGGAGGAAAATGTCATTGAGTCCAGGTCTTAGATATGGATGACGCTACAAATATCCAATAAGAAGCAGAAATGTTTATACAACAAAGATCATCTAACTAATCAAATCATAACGAAATAAGTACTGGATCACTGTAACAGACTTTTCATTGGTTTTGGTTTTTTTTTTAATTGCTCCTTTCTATAATATTATTATACTATATATAAGTATATACTTTTATATAAACAATAGGGAAGAATTAATGAGCTAAAAAAAATTCTCTGCTGTTTTTCCCAGTTGAGCAAGTATTGTATTATCTGTATACAGAGCACATGGAACACAGACTTCTACTACTCATCTCAAAGAAGTCAACATTTACAGTCCTATTTGAATACAAACAAGCAGCACTTCAACACAGGCACAAGGGATCTAAACAGCAGCAGTTATGGGAACCACTTACTTTGCGCAGTCAGTCTCCCAAGATATTCTCAGACATTGCATAGTGTTTAAATGGAGAACCTGATAGCCATTCTTTCAGACTGGTCTCAAGTTAATCCAACAAAAAGATATAAATTTTTCAGTTCTGAGTACGGGCCCACCAGCGTAGGCTTCTTTCTCCTTTTGTGGAGGATCCAAATCTAACTCTTTTGAGCATCAGCTTCATTGCACGGTCAAGGAACTGCTCAATTCATTTCAACTGACTGAGTCCCACCACCCTAACACTTAAAAGCTTCATAGTTTTGCCTCTGTTAAGAAGCTTTCCCTAAACAGAAAAAAGTACTCACAGCAGACAGAGCCTTTCAGGTGAACCATGAGAGATGGCTCAGATAACTGGTTTTCAACACAGCTGAAATACCCATATACCCAGTGTACAGCAGAGACTAATATTTCAGATAGTACATTTAAAATCTACAATCACCTCACCTGGTGAGCTGGAAAAGTCAAGCAGTTCAGAAAAATCTGGTTAAATTGTGGCGGTTAATCCGTGATTTGTTTGCCATTATGTGTCCTCTAACTCTTTCATGTTATTAACCAACACACTTCAAGCATGAGAGATGACGTGATAGGGATGGAGTTGTGGAGACAGACTATAGCCTGGGTTGAATATGAGGCCACAGAGAGAGAACACACACTATTGCTGACTGTAATGGCACACTGTGCATTTTTCTGAAGTGAAAGAAAAGGACCAACATAAAGACGGATGACAAAATATAGCCACATTCATATATCTGCATTGTAGCTACAGCAGCAGATCTTGCTTCCAAAGTTTTTTCTGGTGCTGTAGCTACTAGCTAGACAAAGGATTGATGCAGCTCAGAAACAAACAATAGGGATACACACATTTTCTGGACATAACCAAGGAAGTACTGTAGCTTGTGTGTTACAAATGTAGGAGCAGGAAAAGTTTGGAAAATAACTAAAAATCAAAACAAGAAAAAACCACCAACACGAAACAAACCATCAACACCAACATTGTGCTTTCTCAAAAATCATGAGAAGTGTTTGGCCAAAGGCAAAGGTTATCTGAAATAGTCCTGGCTCTCTACTTTCAAAACATGCTCTCTCTTCCCACTACCTCAAAAGACCTAGCAAAACATAGTTCCATCTAGTCATTAAGCAAGAAGCAGCTAAAAAGAAAGAGTTACTCTAAATTTTTTTCAGAAATCTAAAGAAAACTATGATTTTGAACATAAATCCCATTCTGTATAAAGCAATGAATATAAATGTCAAAACACAAAGTTGGCTGCTGATCACTGCAAAGCAGATAGCAAATTTGTCATTATTCATACAGCCCAATAAAAATATGTAATACATTATTAAATTCTTGATGGAATACATTTATACTACATATCCACCAATAAAAAAAAATAGTAAAAATATAATTTAAGGGTTTTATCCACAAAGAACAAACATATAGCTAAACAGTATAACTTAGAAAGTATTTTAACTGAGAAATATGCTAGGCAGGAGACAAAAATTCTGTTGTTTTCTGTGAGAGGACCAGTAAAAATGTACATAATCTTGAAAAAACAGAAGATAAATTAATTACCATCCCTGACTTGCAGTTCAGAATATCAGAATATCCTGATATTATCCTCACATAAGAAATTGTCTTAATGCTTATCAGCATCTCATACGTCACTTCAGATTTATTGCAAGACGTCATCTTCTAGAGATCTTTATCAGAAAACTACTCATAGATTATGTGGCTGGATTCTGAACTGCTTTCATTATAAGGTTTAGATTTTTTACAATGACAAATTCACAGATGCATAAAATCACTTGCTCAGTAAACAAATATCCTTGTGTCCTAAATCCTTTGCTAATATGAAATGCAATTTATGTTTTTGCAAGTCATAATATTTTTGCAGTCTCCAACCTTACTGTCATTTGCATCTATATAGGAAGAGGCAAAATATTGACACAGAGGTCTCAAAAGCTCAAAGAAAATAATCTGTGAAAATTTGTCCTTTTTTAGCAGACTTTAGAAGAAAATACTCTGTGATGATCTTGTCATACATTTGCAAAAAGCATAAAGGGAACTGAAAGGTGAATAAAAAAAAAATTTAAGAAATCAGGCGTTTACAAAGTTTAACAGTCACCCCTGGAAACAACAATTTTCAGTCCTAAAAGTTATAAAATGAACTTTTTTAAATAGTTTACAGATATATTTGGCAGTACAGCACTTCTTTCTCAGAACACTAAAGAGTTTTTAACTTCAACCTTCCTTGCTGTTCCTTCACCTTCTGACCTAAACTGCTTCAGAACTCCAATCTTTGTACAAAGAAATCATATAAAAACTGGAAGTGTAGTCTTCAAATCAAAGCAAAAAGATCTACTAAACAAACTTTGACCTTCTCCCCCTTTTTTTAGGTAATACTATGTTCATTAACTGTTTTTTAAACTGGTTTCAGAACATTTCTTCAGATATTATTCAGGAACTTTAAATAGCCTGCCATTCCAGAGAGAGCTTCACTTTCATATTTAAGACATAAATGTATCAATATGTTTTAAAGCTTCTAATATATCAACTTGAGAAAGTAATAGTCAAGTTGGTTCAAGTGCAATTCTGCACTAAATGATGAACACATGACAGCATTTTCTCTTTTATTAATTTGCTATAGCCATACAAAATTACTCTTGCTTTTTTGATGAAATACATATTTTGAGAACTACTTTCACTGTGAAATCAATACCCCTAAAAGTATCTCAGCACTGTGGCATTAACAGACATTATCCATATTCAGTTAACACCTCTCAACTTTGCCTCCTTAGACTGAGGGTGAACATGCCATGAAATAGTATTTAGACTACACAAAATTGATGAGTTGTGTGATAACACAAGTGGCAGACAATAGTCCCAGCAGATTAGCTAGGGACATCATTAAATCATCATGATATCTAAGTTACGATTGATTGTTTGTTTGCAGGCAGGACTTGATGAAGAAAATACAAATCAAGTTGTACATCTGCTATAGAGAATTAAGGCAGGCTGTTAAAAATTATCAGCTTTAATGATGTATCTCAACCAGCAGAAAACCCTGATTTAATATCAACACTAATCTTGTTTTACAGCTGTAATATATATTTTCCCAAGTATGGTTAATAAATTGGTAAATTTTGATGATGCGTTATCTAAATACATTTATGTATGCAGTCCTAAAATGCTCAGAATCTTATATGCTATTAAATAAAATCATGAATTAAACTTTGCATTTAGTAAACTATTCCTTTACTCTCTTGTATGAAGTTCTGTTTGGCTGCCTTACTACTCAACTGAAGTTTTCCAAAACTGTCATTAACATTAAATATACTGGGTAGATTATCCATCTTCTGTCATTTTTTGGTTGTTCATTAAAATTAAGAATTTAAGATTTAAAATGAATGAAAATTAAATCAAATAATAATATTTTATATTGGTGAACAGAAATTACTGTTTCTCACTCTCTCTCAAGATTTTAGGACTAGCAGACCTAGTTATTGGTTTTATTCTGAAGTGATAAGAAGAGGAATATCTCCTGATATTCCAATTCCTACTCTTGTCTAACATTTGAATGAAAAAGTGGTAAAACTGAGTTAACAAAATTCAAGTTAAGAAGTTATTTCCTTTCCTGTGCACTAACAAAAATCGTCCAAAAGCTAGTCAACACTTCAATAAATTCAAGTTTTCATTTTTTAAAAAAAGCTGGTTTATTAAACAAGAGATCTGTCTGAAGAAATCTGAGCTGTAAGATTAGTGACTGACTTGTGATAAAATTGTTAAATCTTTGTTAAAGAGGAACAGAATAAGTTGCATGAATTTTTATACTGATTACCTTCATATATTATGATAAATTTGTCCATTAAGGATTAGTATCTGTAAGTTGATTCATAACAAAAAAAGCACAATTAAATTACCAGAATCCAAAGACTAATAGAACTGTATGGGGTCACTATGGCAGAAGGCACTGAATATTAAATAATTACTACACATTATATAGGACTCGCTATTCTTAAATGCTTATGGTCTCTCAATTACAAGTCTATATTCGCCATAATCAGATAATGGCCTATTTTTCTCTAAGAAGTCTATGCAGTCTATAACATTTGCCCTATGACTTCCCTCTAGTCACTGAACACATTTAAGTAATCAAATATTACACAAGTGTGGGAAATGGGAGCTCACAGAATACGTCACATACTGAACAGGCAGAGCGTCTGTGCCATTAACCAAACTTAAGAAGATCTTCAGGTGTCCTCTGCAACAGAAGCTATGAAACAGGAAGTGGTGGTTCATCATCTATATTATAAGCATAATTATAAAAATATTTGTGTATATGTATAAAACACATTTAATGTTATATACTAGAAAGTCTTTATGAATATATAATTTTAAGAACATCAAATGTCTTAAAATGAGGAAGGCAAGCTGTTTCCTGCTCTGTCATGTGCACAGATTACTTCTAATTTTGACACTAGTGATTTGCACAAGATTTAAAATATCCTTTCATAAGGAAAAATATAAGGCTTGAAAAAAATCTGTCCAAAGACTTTGATTCAACATTAAAGGGT
Source organism: Strix uralensis (assembly GCF_047716275.1). Classification (NCBI taxonomy): domain Eukaryota; kingdom Metazoa; phylum Chordata; class Aves; order Strigiformes; family Strigidae; genus Strix; species Strix uralensis. The sequence goes on along the minus strand of NC_133972.1, from coordinate 22,190,747 downwards.
GGCATGAAGAAAGTACATTACCTGAGAAAAGGCCCAACAGAAAAATCAAATGTATTTTAATTACATAGTCTGACAAATAAAGCCTCCTTCTTACCTATAGTACATTTCTTTTCAACCTGCCTACATTTTCCCTTTCAGAGAAGTAAACAGTAATGAACTGCAAGTCCTACACTGTCTGGCAAAAGCACCTTAAATTTAATAAATTACCTATATCTTTCACACTAGCTGTCAAGCTGGATGGATATAGTATAGTTATAATAAGAGAAGAAAGATTCATATCTGGATAGACAGTCATTACCTTCATTTACAACAACAGTGTGTGGAGTTGATATATGACCTGTAGCAGATTCTCAACCCATTTCAAGCTGTTCTAGAAGTTTCCCTGCAGTTTTAGGAGTCCAGAAGTGAAAATCACAGAATATTCTAAAAGAGAAGGTATTTTATGCTGTCTTCAGATGTAAAGTAGCAATGTAGAGATTTACAATATTACTTCATCTTTGATCTATTAGTATGACTGCCAGCAAGTATTAGTGGAAATTAAAACAGATTTGTAATTCTGCAAACCCTTACAGTGATAAAAACCGTCTATGCCTCAAGCATATTGGAAATTATTTTTCAGTTCATTTTCTTGTGAGTACACACACATCATGTAACATCAAGTAATGTCAAAGCAATCTCACTTTTCTTGGACAAAAGCACACACTAGACTGAGAAAGTACACCGTGGTTATATTGCCGCTAACAGAAAAGAAACTACAGTAATATTTATACTAAGTACTCATCTTTAAAACGGTGTATGGAAAAAAAAAAAGAAAAAAGATGACCAGCCTTCTCTGAACATCTCAAGCATGTTGCCTACCTCCCTTCTCAGTGGAATATGAATAGTTAAAACATAACAAGGGATAACTGTAATTAATCAGGAGTTGGATCCACATGTACCTGGGATCCACTGCACTTCAGTGAAAGCTGGATAAATATCTCCGAACAAGTGGCTTGACTAAAGAGTCAGGTGGCAAGATGGAAACAGATAATTTTGTCAAACTCTTCTATGGGGTGCAGATACAAGAAGAAAGGGTCTGAGTCAGTGAAATATTTGGGGTTTGCAAATTTTGTGTTCAGTACAACAAACTGGGTCATGGAATGAAGAGAACTGAAGGGAAGACTGGCCATCAGACTATGGATGTGGTATTAATGCTGTCTGGAATGTAGAAAAAAAAATAAATAAGCAAAGGTACAACATACCACACAATTTATGCGGAAATACAACTCCTCCAGAACTCCCCTAGGAAGCAATATAGGTGGATGTGTGACATCTTTCCAGGTGGAATACAATGCAAAATTTTTCAACTCTTTTCAACTTTTACATAGCTGCTGTAGGAAGAGGGCTTAGCAGATGAGTAGAGTAGCCAACAAGATGTCATGAACTCAAATGGAGATTCCATCAACTTGCTTTGGAATCAACTCAAGATGCCAAAGGGATACAATCAGACACAGGTAGTAGGAATTAACTTACAAAGCTGTTATGTTTATTAACAAACCAAAAATGCATCTAAAAAGCACTGTCTACAAGCTTTGGGGTTTGTTTTTTGTTTTTTTATTATTATAAGAAAAAAATGTCATCTTCTAGTCTGTCATGACAGATGTATTATTACATTACTTCAGTTGCAGATGCTCATGAATATATCTGATTTCCACCTCAGCCCTTAAGTTTGAAGCTTTTTAATGACAGGAAGGGCCAGGTTAGAATATTTGCTTCAAACAGGAGAGACATATGGTTTTGTTTTTGCCAAGAGCAGGAAAGAAAAATATTGCTCAGGAGTCCAAAAAGTGAAGGATCCCTGAATTAGAAACTGATTTCTGTCTTGAAAACTGAGGTCAGTGGCAATCAGCTGGAGTTGGTTTACACCTAAAGATATAAACTGGAACTAGAAATCAGTTTTCACAGAATGAGATTTGGCAGGAGCATCCAAAGAACTCTTTTGCTTTTTTTTTTTCTTCTTCTCTTCCTTATTGCTTCCCTATATTTAACTATCATTATTATGTGCAGGTTTCTACCGTTCATCCTTGCCTTTTCTGTATGTCATGTTTCTGGATTTTTATTCTTTTCATAACTCTGTGTGAAGTTACTCTAAGTCATCTTCTTCTGCTTCCAGGCAGCAGGCCTGTTATCCACTTGATTTAGACATCATGCTGATAACATTCTTGAAGACCAATGTCCATCAATAAAATATCCATGTAGGATATTTTAGTTTAATTGTATGTAGAATTGTTCATATTATAAAAAATTCTATAGACTTTAAGGATTTTCCATAAATTTTCTTTTAAATTAGTTCCTTTTATTGATTATTGCAAACTCCTTCATTTTGCTCAGTGAAGATGCAAAGCAGACCAAACAACATCTGGCTAGAACTTTTTCTTTTTTAAATGTGTTTCAGACTAAAATCACATTTTTTTTTTTTCCAGATGATAGCTGAAAGGGCTGCTATTCAGAGGAAAAGCTAGGACTACAACCAATATACACTGATCTTGCCGAACACTGAGCCTGGTCTGAGTGTCTTTTAGTGCTGCAATCAGAAGGCAGCAGGGAATTAGGTTTTTCAGCTACCACCAGTGTGCAATTTCTATCACAAAAACATGTTGTAGCCTAATTGTGTCAATCAAGCAAGTATGTGCTTTAGAGGAAAGGGCTCGATTTTTTTCTCTTGTCACTATGATTTGATTCATTTGCAAGTTCAGGACAAAAAGAGATGGAAGAAGGGCTCTTTTTTAGGTTCATTCTTCAAGGTACATACTTAGTTGCAAGAGCTAAACACTTCAGTGAAGAAACTGTACAACAACTCGCACAGACCCAAAGCTGGTTGACTCAAAATAAATCAAAAGTATCAAAAATATATTAAAACCAAATTCCCAGCTATGTCAAGCTTTAATAAAGAAAGAACTAATCACAACAATTGCAGTATTATATGATGTGACTTTGCAAACATCACACAAACAGCATCAAAATTATGCCAGGAAATATTTAAAACCTCACATAGATATGTATTTTCCAGAATTAACAGAAAGTCATGTAATTCATGTGAAGAAGCTTAGGCATGAAAAATTTTTCAGTGTGGTCTCTCTTGCTCACAGCAAGAATGCTAACTTCACGATTCATTTTCTGTACGTATTTGATGGTTCTGGTGATACTGTAGCAAGGTAAGAAAAGCAAATATTACTTCTTCCACAGAAAAAAAATTGTTCTTTCTAGGCTATTTTAACTACAGAAAAAATATTCCATCTAGTTCACCTAGTCTTCCACAACCCAAGCATGTCTCCAGGGTATATGACATATCCATTTACTTATAAATTAACAGATGTCAGCTGTACAGTAAACCAGAAAAAAATGGGAAGGGGGCAATCACACACTAAACATCGTAAACAGATCTGTCTTAGATAATAAACTTTAAAAAAATCTGCTGCAGCTGTCCTTTTTAATACATAAAATTCTTTGTCTGGCAGTGTACCACTTCTTATAAATGTTTTAATTAGCTAGAAAAGCTATAAAAGCTATTTGAAACTAGAAGAACCTTTTGTCAATCTAAGAAATGGTAGAAACATACTATTTTCAAGCTATTCATTTTGACATTTACCTTAATTTTCATTTTCTATTCTACAAAACTTACCTACAGCATGACAGTGAAAGTAACAACAAACAATGATGCTATAAGCAAAGACCAAAGTCTAGCCATGATGTCAAAAAATACTAATGAAAGAACACATCTAATCTAAATCTACAACATGTGACAAATTAATCTCCCTTTCTGTCCCATGATGTACAACCATACAAAATTCTGTACTGACGCATTGTTTTCATGAAATTGGGGTAGCAAAGAAAAGCAAAGCATTTAGACAATTGTTTTAGCATTGTCTCCTTCCCTGCAATCATTTGAAACCTCTTACACAATTTCTACCACACTAAGCAAGAGTAAAAAAAAAAAAGTACTGTTTTTTTGAAACCTCTAGAAGCAAAATAGGAACATAAAAGTGACAGAAGGGTTGTGATACAAACTCATTTCTTTTTAAACAGAGAATACATATACGAAGACACTTCAAAATATGCTACACATAGAAAAAGCCAAGATACTATATTAATATCAGAATACACCCTCCTAACCCAAGGATTTTCTGTTTAAACTTTGTGATAGCTCACAAAGGAAGAGGTGAATATGCTGAACAGTAGCCTTTATGTAATTAAGTTTAAAAGTCAAGCAGCTGCAAGTCAATTCATGAGAAAGCAGGCTCCATTAGCTGACACAGCTGCTTGTTAGCTGGAGAAATAAGGATTGTTCAAGTATCCTTACTTCATTTTCCACATACAGATTTAGCTGCCTAATTTTAAATAGAGGGAACTGCAGGCAGTAAGTGCTCTTGGGGCTTTAGAATATTCAGAACTTCTTCCCCTCTGTGAAACAGTTCTCAGTGCTCTCTAGAGTACAGGCTTTACCAAGAAAGCTATGGGTATATTCCCAAAGGTAACTGGTGAAGTGGCCGACAGTTTATTTGTTAACATCACATTCATTTAGTACCACTGACAGGCTGAATCTCTCCATTTTTAATGCTACAGGACAACCACCCTTATGTTTTTGTGAAAATAATAGCAAGGTACCTTAAGTTTCCTGTACAGCATTTGACTTTATTTATCTTGACTTTTTTGGATTTACTTTAAGAAAAAAATTAAAATGCCTATTCAATTTACCTCGCTTTGTGTGTGTATGAATAAAGCTAAAAAACTCTAAGAAATCACAGAACATTTTCAGTTTAGATTTCCAAATACAACCAATAAGGCAAAATTATTCCATGCACATACAGGACACAAGTATATTCTGAAGTCTCAGGAAAGTGATAGCAGAGGAGGGACAAACTGAAATTAGTTTAGCTAAGGCCCACATAGTACAACAATCAGAAAAAAAACTAAGCTTCCCACTGCATGGTACATACATAATAAAGGTAGCTGACAGATACATGGTATGGTTCACATATTCATCATTTTCCTCTGGAAGTAAGTTAACCTGAAACTGCTTATCACCCTAGGATCAAAACAAAAAGGTAAATCCTATTCAAGAATCCTCCAGCTGCCTTCCAAATCAAAGAACCTTCCAGATTTTATTCTTTGCAGCCCTAGGAAAGAATGGTTTGCACAAACTAATCCATGAAGTATTACTCTCTTCTCTTACACTCCCGCTTAAGAACAACCTCTGCTCTCAGGCAAACATGAAATTAGTAGACTTAGGGATGGAAAAGTTAAAACATATATAATTATTTATATAAGTTTTCTATGCAGCTGAATTGAAGGAAAAACATAACTCAGTGTTGACAATATAAGCATTATTTATTAGCCTAATATTTATGCTTATCTTACTTTCTTAACAATAAGAACTATTGGGTCAAGCTCTGTTTCTTAGTAGGTTTTGCACAGTAGAAATTTCTCTGCATATTTCCAGTTCTGAAATGGAAAATAAGAGATGATGTATCACACTTTTTTGGAGTAAATTTAGTCCTTGCTAGATACAATTCCCATTAACATTAAAAGAAACTATTGATTATACAGTTGTCATACATGTAAAACTCCCTTCAACGGGAGTCACTTATCTGTAAAAGCTACCTGGGAATAATCTAGGACAGAGGAATAACCAGCTTAAAACATGGCAGTTTGACTACCACAGAATTTAAATATAATAAATAGTAATTTTGGAAGTGATTATTTTATAGTGGAAAAAAAAATTACTTTTAAGTAAAAATTTAAAATATTTTAACTAAGTAGGACTTAAAACTGTATTCCTTGCTGTGCATTTACATTATAATGCATAGAAAGGAAGAAAAAAATGGAATTATAGAATGTCATACAATATAAACAGTTGCATTTTAAACTGTATATGATAATTATTTTATGCTAGCAGGTAAAATACTAAGATCTTAAGCATTAAATACTAATTGTGTTAAATAAGTCATTATTTAACAGCATTTTTGTGAGATTATTATGTTTCTTTAACTGTGGTAATATGCAAATAGCTAACTGTACAAGAGCAAATGACTATGCAATGTAAAAAAAATTAAAAGCTTAAAGCAGAGCAATTGAAATAAGAAACATTTCCTACTTTAAAAAGAAATACAGTGGGAAGGGCCACGGGTCCAGAAAACAAAGTCACACTATACTTTAAACAGAAATGCCACAGCTTGTGTTGCAAAAATATTACACAGAGATGGCAAAGATATCAAATGTTTAGAATCAACAAAAATCTGTGATTACAGGAAAGCATGCTGAAAATAGTCCTACAAGCTGTCTGGTGAGATATGAAACACTTCCATCATTATAACCAATTACAAAGAATCCTTTTAAAGTGTTCTCTGATGTAAGATGTGTCATTCTATATATAAGCAACTTAAATATGGCAATCTTCCACCCAAATTACACATCAGTTTCATAGCATGTATACAGAAGAATGAAGGTAACTTTTTTTTTTTTCCAGTTTCACTCCAAAATCGTAGTTGATTTTCGTGTTCTACTTTCTTCATACAAATAAGTTTACTTCTGAAATCATCAACATACAGTTACACAGCAATATTAAAGGTATATGGGTTCCCCCAGCTACAAACAAGACATTCAATATACATAAAAAAATTTGACATGAGTCAATGTGTGTATCAGTTATAACCAACTGTGACAGTAAATTAAGGTTTTGTATGACTATATATTTATCCTAAGAAAAAAAAAGTGTTACTCTAAAATCAAGATATACAGAAGTCAATCATTCTTTCACAAGACAAATCTTTGTCAATAAAAACACAAGACGCTAAGCAGCTGTCAACTGGATCAAGACTGCTTTTTGGCTTTGTAAGTGGTCAGCTCCAGATGCTTTTTAAAAAAAAGGTAGAAAAAAAAAACCCCACACTCAAAGTGAGTTTGGACACCCCGGTTAAAATAATCTCCGAACTCTGAACAATTAAGTACCGACATTAAATCTGAAGCACGCACCTTTAGAGGCTTTCAGAAATGTTTTGCTAGCACTTGCTATTCTAAGTCTGATACTCACATTACGCATATCAACACTTAGAACTTCTCTGAAATTTGCCAACTTTCCATCTTTCACATTCTCGTGTGGAAAGGCACTCTCTTTGGATCTTAATTTGCCACTTTTCAGCTTCATGAAGTGGCTTTATCTTAAACTACAATATAAGAAAAATATTCCAATATATATTTCCATATATATCCCTCAGCATTTGAGGATAATTCAACTCAAGATAATTAACTCTTCAGTACACTCAGAGGCCTTTTACTTAATTATTTTTGTTGTTCTTCTCAAAATGACCTTTAATTTCTACAGCGCCTTTTTTGAGATAAGTGGACTAGAACTGGACATAGTATTCCAGTAAAAGTTGATGGTAGGGATGTCCCTTCTCAGGCTGATGGAATATTGCGGGGTAGTGGGGTGGGGGGATTGGAACAAAACTGGACCCTGAGCCACAAACTCCATCATATTTAACAGAATAATTACGATCATTTGTGAGCAGACTCAAAAAGTTATTTTACAATAAAACAACATTAAAACTAAGTAGTTTGGGAATAAATGGCCAAATGAAACCATTTTTATTTGAACCTCCTTACAGTATGTGCAGACATGGATAGACATAAAAACAGGAGTTATCAGAGAGATAAGCTAGGAGCATAACTTAAAAATTACATTCTGTATGGATTTGAATGACAAACTGTAGACCTAGACCAAAGAAGATACAATCAGACTAGTTAGAGTCTACAGGTCATAAAACTGTACCTGTAACAATGCAGCTGCTTTGCAACTGTAGGAAACAACCACCAACTTTTACGTCAAAAAAATCAGAAATAAAAAGGTTCAAATTATATGGAGCTTCAGTTTGGATGAAAACAGGAATCAGGATATTCGACTGTTTTGACAAAGAAATCACATTCTAAGCTCAATATGGCAGAGATATTCTAATATGCTGTCACTCTCCATGGGATATTTAGTTTATTGATTTGGCCGCGTAATTCTGTAAGTCAAAGGCTTTGCAAAGAAACTTGCAGTGTGAAGGCTGTAGCAGGTTCCCTGAGCCCTTTAAACCCAACAGAGCAGCAGACCCAGGTCTGTTAAAAAAAAAAAAACAGGCACAGCTGCCTAGGTCATAGTGCAAGACTGGTATTTCCAATTAGCAAATTCAAAAGAAGTAAGGAAAAGGACTAGATTTTTGCCTCCAAAAGGACAAGCAGAGCGTGACTCAACAGGTGGAGGAGGCTGGTCTCCTACCAAACAGAGAAGGCCACTGCTTCCCAACATGGAAGCATTCTGTGATGTTGCTCTATCATCTCTTACTAAAATAAAAGCCTGAGTCTGAAATTTCACATCAGAGTGGCTGTGTCCTAATGACAGAAGGCCCTCTTTATTCACAGAGAGCAAAGAACAATAGCTTCTTTGAATAAATAAGCCAAATTAGATATACATGGAAGTCCACCTCCCTAACTTGGGAAGAATTTATCTTTTTGTAAGATGAATAATAAGCAGATTTTTCTTTCCAAGAATCCTGGAAAGAATCTTCTTCTCATAGAATCCAGTTCCTTAAGAACCAGTTTCAGAATCTAAATACAAAGATAAAACTTTAAATTTGAGGTGTTTTCCTAAAATAAGTAGGAATAAATATGAGGAAATGATGTTTCAGATTTGTAAAGGGCAATTCCATGGGAAAAACATTATTAAGTCAGAAAAAACCCTGGCCTATCAACAACTTTTATTGCAACTTCCAAATAGAAGAAATTACACATAAAATGTCTTCATGTTCAATTATACAAAAGATCAATTTCCCTATTGTATTCTAAGATCAGTCTCATTTTTTCTAATCAAGGCAGCATTCTTCTAAAAGATTCTTAACTGGAAATCAACTGCAAGTAAATTCACAGGTATAGACGCTTTTTTTTTTTTTTTCTAGTATGACCTACATATTAGAATACATCAGCAGAATAAAGATATTACACAGTTACATGTTTGTCTGGTCTGTGAAATAGTTTACTTGCATTTTATTTTTGCGTTTTAGTGACCTCTAGTGGTTGCATTTGAAACAAATTGTTGTTCACCGATTATCTGAATAAGAACATTTTTTTTAAAAGTAAAAATGGGAAACCCATTAATTTTTAAAAAACCCAACAAATTAAAGGCTTTTAGCATACAGTACATGAAAGTTCACTTTAGCCTGTAAAATGAGGATGAGGCTTCTTTTCTTTCCTAAAGTTTTTCTGCTTCTTCAGGACTTAATGTTACTACTATTTAACAGATTGTTTAAAACAACAACAAAAAGGTTAATGGTGGAGATTCAACCTCAAAGATAGAGGAACTATCCTTAAATAAATGTACAACTACATAAACGACAATAAGGGGTAGAAATAAAGAGCCAGATTTTAACATGTAAGGGACAGCAATGGTGTCATGCATGAGTCTCTATTAGGTCCTGTGGTACTTTAAAAGTACAAAATAAATCACAAATAACTGGACAAGTGCATAATGACATAAAGAACTGCAAAGGGGTCATGATTGAGTGATAAATATTGGGAAAAAAAATTGGTGTACATAGCATGGTACACATAGGGGGTAAAAATAATTCCAGAATTGCATCTTCCTGAGCTCTGAACTGACTTTTCACACACGGGAACAAAATTTTGCGGCTATAGGAGATGATAGTTCTACAGAGATTATCCCTATCTAACAGGGGTCAAAAAATCAAACAGTATTAGAAGTTACTAGAAATGGAAGAGGAAATAAAATAGAGAAACAACTACCAATAGATAGATCACTCCTATACCTTTAGTCTATAAGACCTGGATCAGAGAGTCATTTTAGATTATGTTGTTCTGATTAGCTACAGCTGGTTTTGACATTTCCTAAACCACAGCAGCCACCAAAAAACTTCAGCTGTAGTATCAGTTAACTCATAAGAGAACAAATTACAGCACTATATTTTAATACAGTATATAATGCTGGTTGAAATTATTTTCTGGGGTTTTTTAAAGCGTCACACAACGTACAATAGCTGACAATCCACAAGGATGTTCAAACTCACAGGTTCAGGTAGTTCCTTTGAGGGGAACAGAAGGGAACACAACTCTCTAGATCAGAAACTCCTAAATGACTCCTTCCTACTTTTCCTGTAAATGAACTATCAAGTTTTGTGTTCTGCCTACAGTTATCTGATTTTAGATTACACATGCAAAACTAAATTTAAAGACATGAAAATACTAGGATTTAATTTTTTTCCTCATTCTAATTTTGTGTAAGCCTTCTAAAATATTTTTTAAATTCTGAGATATCACTTTGAGGAAAAAAAACTTGGAATTAATGTCATTACAGTAAGCACTGTAGATGCCTGTTGAACAGTATTATAACTCGGATCTGTTTATTTTTTAAAAAAATCCTTATTTTCCCGATGACTGTATATAAAAAAATAATTTTAATTCATGTAAGAATGGAGCCAGAAAGTGATAATGAAAGTTAATTTTCCTTTCTAATCCTTCAGTTTAAATGTCACTGAGTTCAGACTTAACTTGTTTTTTGAAGTATATGCATATTTGTAAAAATGCTAAATTCCATTTGTGAACGATTTTTATGTTCATATAAAAAACAAAAAAAACTTTGAACAAAATATTATTATAGCTCAATGTAAAACTACTTCAATCCATTATTTTTATATACACAAAGCAGACTAGGATATGTATTTTCTATGATGGAAACTGGGAAGCTAGGGAAACTATTGCTGAATGTATTAATGCTAAACACCTAAACAAACACCTAAAGCCAAAAGTTATACTGACATCTCAAAATTACTTTTGAGTGTTTTCACTGGAACCTTTAAAGGTAAGTATCAGATAAAATTGCCACATACAAAAGTGCACTTAAATTGTGACCTGAAATTCAATTGACATGCAACTGTCTGTATTGAAAGACTTTGACCAAACTTCAATGACTGTAACTATAAGGACTCTTTCCCCACTCTATAACTTTATGAAACAAACAAGAAACCCTAGGTAATAACAATAATGTTTTGAGTTCAGACTTCACCACAGAATTGAAATGTTAAGCAACACAGCAAGATAATCATAATCATTCTTAATATTCATTAGGAAGAAAATAGAAGGACCTAGAGCAACAAAAGGTTCCTTAGCTGCATTGCCAAAAAAGTCAGCAATTAACTAATAACTATATGTTCCTACACACAAGATCTGTACAGTATGGAAGCATATTTGTTACATGTGTTTAGCAGTTGTTTCTCACGTTCAAACACCCATTACAATAAAATCCTGACTTCACCTCATGAAGTAGAAATAATGTCACATTCACACTTTGAACTGACATTAAATAGTAGATTATGTCAAGTTCCCCCAATTTGGGTGCATGTGCCACACGCATAAAAGGACAGTAAGATCACTTTGTCTAATCAGTCTTCTGTTTAAGTCAACTACTGAGCATGCAAAATGAAAGAAGGATTTAAAATATTTTTCTTCTCCAAAGAAAATGACTTGCCCTTCATTACACAGGTTCTTCAAGAACTGCAAGGAATCTCAAATTAGTCCCATCTCACTTTTTGGAAAAATAATTTCTAAGAATCAATTGTACTATTTTTATACTAATTATAACAATTACATTTCAGCATAGTCAAATATGTCAAGACTTTCTTCTTGTTACACACACACACAGAGGAAGTATGACAGTGACCACTTACTTTTCTGAAAAAGAGAGAAAAAGGTGAGAGTTTTATCATTCATGTGAAGTTCTGCCACAGGTTAGTAAAAATCAGAACCACACCTACACAGAATAAACTCAGAAGTTTGTATATTTAATGAATTCTATTCCCATTTACACATATGAAAAAAAATAAAGCAGGCTTAAAAAAAAAAGCAGCTGTGAAAGTTTCCCACATAAATAGTAAAAGCCTTAATAAAACTTCCCGCCAAATAAAAATTAAAAATATTGAAAGTTACCTCAGAGACAGGTACATTTTCTCCAAGTTCAGATGTGTGTAATGCCAGTAAACCCATCACTCGAGCAACTTTGGCACGTCTGCGTATCAAATACATTTTTTTGTAGGTGCAGAAAAACTATTTCCAAAATATGACAAAAACACTTGTCTGGTTTGTATTTTACACAGATTGCTAAGGGCAGGAAATATTTGAAGTGCGATTTACAGCTCAGATCTTCTTCTTATTTCTATTTTCTTTTATTCATCAAATTCTTTTGGTATTTCAGCTCAATTTAGCAATAAATTCATGCATAAAGGTATTTCTTTATCACTGCAGAATGAAGATTCTTCAGTTTGTTATAGTCTTACTAATCAGTTATGCTCATGTTCAGTTTTCTTGTAACACAGAAAACTCCTAATTTTAAACTTTTCAGTATAGCTGACAAAACAGAAATTAAATCTGTTACCAGCAAATCAGGTTTAAAAGTTTCATGAAAGAAAAAAATTGAATCAATAAAATCAACATTTATGAAACAAACAACAGAGGGCACCATCACATTGAAATATTTCTGACAGTCATTTAAAATAAAAGCTACCATTATAGTTATTTTACTACTATTATGGTATAGAGTGGTTTATTCAGTGATTTTAAGTAACTCTATTTGATACACTAAATTATACAACTTCTAGATAAAATTTTAGAGATTTTCTCTAATCTTTGGTTCTGTAGAATAGCAATATTCAATGCTGAAAAAAATCTCATGTTATATACACCATCATACTGCCAGTCAGGTACCACAGCAGTCTGACAGGCTAAAACACCCCTCAAGTATCCTGTTAAAAAATATCTTTAATAAATTTCAGCGATAACTCCAAATTTGAACAAATTTAATTTAAATAACTGTTACTTACATATCCCAGTTGGCGGCTGCACGCAGCTGCTGTATCAATATAGGAAACTATAGTTTAAAGAAGATAAATAAACATCAGTGAATTTCAGGTGATGTGGTATGTTCAATGATAAACACAAAAATTAAAATACCAGTAATTTCATAAAAATGTATTTGGATAACATTTGCAAAAAGTATTATCATAGACAAAGATTGTAGATATTGTCCAAACGATTTAAAAAGACTGAGAGTAAAAATTCAATTTCTTGCTATATTCTTGCCTTAAACTGCTAAGCATGTATCAGTGTGTTAAAAAAAAAAATCCATTTTTTTCATTTTGAATGAGACCATGCAGAGGAAAAAACTCCAATACTTTCATCTACAAACACAGAGATCATCATATAGTATTACCCAACAAGTATTTAATAAATTAACTTCATTTTGTGAGAAAGGACAAAAATAGTTGGCAAATACTAGATTAATGAATGGACTGTTAACACACATAATCAGCCACTTAAGAACCAAACTGGATAATTACTAACTCTTTTCTAAATGTTCTGTTAATTGGCAATTCAGTTATTGGATTACTCTGTCGTGTCCCGTCCCCCCCCCCCCCCAAATTATCCAGTGATAATGGAACACACCTTCCAGCAATTCTGTTTCCTGTTTTCACAGGAATTCTATGGCATAAGACATACCATTGCTTCCAACCTGAACATTCTTCATTGAATTTTTCTGGCAGTGCAATTTTGTCTATATCCAAGGACGATGTATCAGAATATGACTTAGGTGCATTAGTATAAATGTTGGAGAACAAGGTAGTTTACTTGTTATTAAATAAACTGAAGAGTGCACATCTTGGGATGGCTTCTGTGATGCTTTTGCAGAATGGGAAAAATAATTGTATTTCTCTTCTACACATGCAATACTCTGAGAAATACATTAAACCACTACAGAGGATATTAATAAAATTGTTTGTCTGGTTGAAAAGTGAAACTGCCATTTAGGTGTACACTAAAACAGACTCTTCAGAGAACACGCTCACCCTTTGAAGAAGTACTTAATGAAAGTTTTACTCTATGTTCTTTAAAAAGTTTTTCTTGCTATTCTTTGCAGACGTATGGCCAAATAAAATTGATTTAACAATTCAAACATGAACTTTTTTCAGTCTTCTCTGTCACCTAATGATTTATGAAGACTAACATTTCATCATATGTTATTTCACACTCTCCACCAAGCTTAGCTTTTACCGCAGCCTTTTTACTAATACAACATATCTATAAGTAAATGTATCCAAAATCTAAGAGAAAGAATTCGCTTCCCTCAGCTCTTTTAAAAAACCTGACATAGAACTTAATTTAGTAATTTTTTGCATTATTTTCTACTTACATTTGCCATACTATTTTTGTCAGTACACCAATGATTTCTTGAAATATAACTAAAAGCAGCTGATTTTAGCTACAATGGCAAGTACATAAACCATGCTGATTGCTTCAAAACTTTATTATTTACCAGCTGAGAGCTAATTAGCCTGCTTGCAATTTCCTTGTGGACAGCCACGGTACACAGATAGTACAGTAAGTTCAGTTTGGAACGTGCTGCTCCTGTATTCTTCTCGGTGGAATCAAGCAGTGAACATATTTGTTGCAAGAAGTCATTCCAATCCGTGTCTTTCATAGATGATAACTTCTCAGCTAACCATAAGAAGCAAACAAGCAATTAAAGATAACGGATCTCTGATGTTGCTTTAACACACTAGAAAGTAACACCAACATGAAAAAATAAGTTCCAAAGTTTGAATCCAATTATAATTTTAGTACTTAAAATATTAAACAAACATAATTCATGTCTGAAGACCATAGAAATCAAAAAGAAGAGAAATAAAGCATAAAAATGTTGCAATAAAAGCCTCAAAACATTTTTGAAATTGCAAACCTGCTAAGTCCTTGGATTTCATTTAAGTAAACATTTATTGGCACTATATTTAGGCAAGATAGTAGTTGAGTAATTGTCCTTAATCATTACTAATTCTTAATGAGAAAGGGCAGTTTCATTGGAGTAAATTTGAGGCAAAACCTAATGAAAGTCAGTGAAATCTCCTCAGAATCAATAAACTGAAAATGTGTATAGTTATTCATAAAGGTAGGTATCCATCTAGTTAAGCCTTAGTAGTAACAGAACACAGATGACTTCAAAAGGAACACAAAGAAGTCAAGTCACTAGGACAATTAACATAAATCCTGTGGTCAATTCACTGACCACTGTACATGAACAGAGATTATTCAAAGACTTCCTTATCAGTCTCAATGGGTAACTTCACTCTAGCAGCCCCACATTACCTCAGTTTTGGTTAGTTATTTATAAGTAACTTCTCTGCCATCCTGATATGCTCCAGTACAGAATATTTAAGAGCATGTCTTGTCTTTTATTCCGATTTTACACTTAAGTAACAACACCTACTAAGAAGGCAATTATAATTTACATTAAAGATGAAAAGAGGTTTGGATTTCAGGTATTTATCTTAATTTTTCCACACTGTCTTTAATCATTATTGACAAGCAGCATCAAATTCAGTATCTTCAAAAACAATCAGAAAGTTGCCCAGAAAAAAAGCTACAACTCTGAAAGCATTACACAACCACTATCCCATATTAACTAAATAGAGACAACAATAGTTAAACATATCAGAACATTAGTGTGATAATTTAGCTACTTAAGTGCAATATGAAATAAAATAACACCCTCTTAGGCACTTGAATCTGATCATTTTTGACTAGGATGTTAGCCAAATTGAAAATAATTTCTGTTACTGCAATTTTGACATGGAGATTGGGGGATGTTACATTCCTTTCCAACCATAAAATTTCTTCAACAAACTAACTCCCCAAAGTACATAATTTATAGAAAGAAAAAAGGAATGTTTATGTCTAGGTAGAGGTGCTATGTGAATTGCAGAAGGACTATATATCTGGCTGACATCCCTCTTCAAGCACAGTAAAGTGCAGTAATACTTCCTTAAATATGCTAGAGGAAATTTGCCAGGGGAAGAAACGTTTCATTAGTGACAATGAGCAGCCTTTTGTTTTCAGAAACAGCAGCTTTTCTAGACATTAAAAACTAACAACAACAAAAAAACCAAACCCCAAACAACTCCACACTATCTTTTGGGACATGATTCCCATAACATTCCATGATTAAAGGTGGGACTGGCAAGGCTGCCTAGTATTATGGCTGATCAGCACCACACATTTTAAGATCCTATTTTCATTTGCTTATCTACCTTTGTCAAATTTTAATCTATTTGGTTGAATATTTCAGTTAAAATATCTCAGTTGTTTACAAAAAATAACACAGGAAAAAAAATGATGCTTTTCCCACACTAAAACAAGGCTGAATGTCTCATTTTAAACATTTTTGAGCATGGGCTTGAAACTGAAGAAGGCAGAAGAGAAAGGAAGGGCATATAACTGTTTACACTTGAGAAGTCTACTCAAAATTGGTCTAGCTAGGAACATTACAGACGCAACTTCAGTTTCAGAGAAGTTATGAGTTCTGCAACTGTGACAGTTCATCATCGACAAAGAGAAGCAATAGGTCTTGTGATAGTGAGTTGCACCATCATATGCAGAACTTAAGTTTTAACAACTTCAGCAGATCCATACCTGAATATGTTGGTATATGTAAAGTTTTCAAGTCAAATCTAACTGGTACTTGCTTCATTATCTGTAAAATAACCAAACACAGTATAACGAGTTTTAGAGATTTCCAGAAATGTATCAAGTAGTTGAACAAGAAAACACAAAGATGCAAAAATTGTACAGGATGGGTGTACAAACCGCTGCTCATTACTGAGGCATTTTCCATTCTTTTCTGGTATGTATTTCTTCCAAGCAGGTATTTGAGATTTAACTCTGTGTTTTTAATTAGTATTTCCATTTAATTTATTTTTTTTAATGGGAATACAAAATGATAGGATTTTTTCAGTTTACATTTTTATCTTGCTTGTACATGGAAAAATACTTGCATTTGGGTTTCAAAAGCTACAGAAAAGAACTATGCAACTAAGAGCTCATGAAATGCTTTAGTAAATCATTGCCATAAAGTAAATACTTACATATACTCTAGATCATTCTAGAATATAAGAAGTCATAGAATCACCAACTAATCATTCATAAGGTTGGGGTTTTTTCCCCTACAACAGAGCATTTTCTGGTACATCATGAAATTGAATGACTGCTCAGTGATGGAGCATTTGAGTGTGATTTTCAGTAACTAAAGCATACAAAAAAGTAACCGTATACTGGAATTTAGCCTTTGACAGATGAAGTCTAAGTGTAACTAGAGAGCTCTTTTCTGAAAAGGGTCTTCAGTTCCACAGATCTGCAGAACACAGGGAAATTTTACAATATAAGCTGACATTTCAGCTTTTAAAACTCTGCCAGCATCTAGTAAATCCCTTTGCAGGAGATTAAATTGCAAGCTCTTCAGCTTTACTGTGTGTCAGTATCATCCTTTAGTCTGAAGACAGCCAAGTAGGCAGTGACTCTGATTACGTGTCCCTGGAATTTAGTTGGCTATTTTGCATTAATTCTGAGGCTGGCATTGCATGCTAAGGAGATTAGTCTCTATGTGCACATTAGTATGTATACATACCCCTAATCTCATCTCTTGTAGTAAGAACAGAAGCAGTGAAGGGCTAAGACTTTGTGTCAGAGTCCTGACACAGAACTGAGAATTTACAGAGGTGGCATTTGAATGCATAATTACCTTTGAAATTCTCCACTGGCAACAATGTCCTCAACCCCAAACACATTAGAACAGTATTGTTGGGTAGTTACTTTATCTAGCTGTACAAGCTCTTTAATTTTTGAGAGTGTTAGGAATTCCATTAAAACAAACCAAAAAAATTATTATACTAAAACAATGCATCAACTAAAACCTGTAAGACCTTCTTAATGACCTAGATGCTCACTTCCAATGAAAAATGTTGCATTCTCTGCATCTGCCCCATACTAAGTAAAGTTGCTAAAATTACTTCATTTTTTTTTCACCGAAATAAAAGGAAGACAAAAGGGGCTCTTGCCTATCATTCCTTCTAGCAATACTACACATGTGCCCATATGTTACACTGTCGTTACAGTGCAGAGCTCTGATTCTTTTTGGTCTTTCCTTTGATGTCAAGCAAACTGTTACCACATTAGAATCCGTATGACAGAAATTGGATGGACATTTCTTGTAACTTCAGGTCTTCTCTTCCAGAGAAAATAAGTTCATATTTATTAGAAACATTATTACATCTGAAGTTTAAACAGTAACAAAAGTTATTCTGTAAAGGTCTAACTCCTAAACTAGAGGGCTTCATAGATGGTGTTTTCAGTATACCAAAATACAGTTTTGTGTTCATTTAAATAATAGATATCAAAGCAAGTTATCAGAAAACAAATCTACAGAAGTACTGAACACAGCATTAGCTTCTACTTTTGTAAAATATTATTTGATATTAGTATTCAATCCCAGAATAACTCAGTTCTTCAAATTAGCAACAAAACAGGATTATAAAAGACTGCCAAAAAATTTCAGGAGAGCTTGCCAGATGACTGGGTGGAACTGCTTTAAAATGAGAATTATAAAATACAGGAAAGGAGTTTCACCCTGATTCAAGACTTATCTGCAAAAATGGCCTCACCCACAAGGTTCTGAATCTTTTATTTTGCAGTACCTTTGGATTGTCAATGATTGGTGTTACGATAAGATCAGATTCAGTGTAAATGAGCTCTTTCAATGTTGACTCCATATCCTGCTGACTTGAGAACATACTTTTAGCCTAGAACAAGAACAAAGTTTTTAAAAAACTATTTTGCACAAAAAAAGAAAGTTTATGTTTATTCCCCAAATATTTCATTTCAACAACATATCACACAGTTTGGCCATGTAAACAACATATTCTAAATTACTGTTTATTTATGTAGTAGCAGATAGAGCCAACTATAAAGACACATGTTGGAAGAAAAAGCACCAGCTCCAAAAACTAGACTGAGAAGAAAGAAGATAGTATTATCCCTTTTATATGCTGGGGAAAAAAATAAAAGAAAGGGGAGACTAAGCATTTTCTTAACTCTTACATCTGAAGTTCTGCAAATACTTTTTTTTCAACTAACTTGCACACTGTAGGAACTGCTTTCCAGTTGCAATTGTGTAAGGATGAAGAAGAAAGGTGACTGCCACAGACTCCAGGCTAAAAATCTAACTATGAAGATACCACCAACCCTTAATATTATTTTTCTACTCACCCTTTTCAAGCGTGAATCTCTTTGTGGAGAATTTTGGACTGAGGCAGTAGTAGCATCACTTACTTCTACTGCAGTGCTAGTTCTGGGTGTGGGACGAGAACTTTAAAAAGAAAAAAAGAAAAAAAAAGACTACAGATTAAGTTTCACTGCAAACTGCTTTTTTGTTGCTCTTTTGAAACTTTCATGCCATACAGTTAACTTTCAAAGCTGACAAACATAAATGGTGCTATGCCTGATCCATCAACTAAACATGAACTTCTTTATATACGTCCTGACAAGGTTAGAATTTATCTGTCAGTTAGAAATGGGTGGTTTCTTTTTTCTGTTGTTGTTAGATGAATATAATTTGATTATTTTCTCACCCGTAGTCACTCTCCAAAATGGATGCTAAAATATGATTACCCTAATTCCTAATAACAAACAATATATGAAGAGAATTAACTTGACAAAAAATTGCAATTTATTTTATGTTCTCTTCTGACTGCCAACTCTTAGCTAGGTAATGGGAATTACAAACTGCCTAATTCTCATGTATGAATGTGAACTAGGTTTACATCTCAGTTTTTCTTTTTAAAAATCCTGTCACCTAATTAGACAATGAAGAAAGGAGAGAACAAAACACTGCAAATTTGCAATTTTCGTAAAGCTGCTGTGAACTTTTTTGTAGTATACACTGAAGTGTTTAAAGGCAACTTTAGAATTCTTAAAATTGGCAAGCCATGAAACTAATTTAATGAACAACTTCAAATGAGTGTGCTTTCTTGATTAGCAGAAAGTAATATGCACATTTAGCTGCAAATCAGTTTTATTTATTAGAAAAAGCAACTAAATTAAAAATACAAACAGCAAACAAAATTAAAGATACACATGAAAATCAAGTCAAATGACTAACATAGTTCTCATTCTTATCCTTATTTTGTTAAAAAGGCATCTTTCATCTGTTTCTGACAGGAAAAATTTAAAGGGTACAATGAAGGAGTGCCAAAATATTATCTACTAGCTAGATAAAACTACATAAAATGTCCTTATTTTTATGGTTAAAAAAATATATCAGGATCTGCTTGGAAGTTTAAGCAGTCTTATTTCCTAAACCAAAAAAAGTACAATTTCTAGCTAGGAGGCTTAACAGATTATTCTTGGTTCCCACATGCTTCAAAAGACATAGATTTGTTAAATATATTTGTTTTCCAAACCTTATTTACTTTCATATGTGATTGAGATACAGAAAATCTTTCCAGTTCTCAGATGGTTTCTCAGTTTAAAACAAGACAAGTGATCACTGAATTGAACTAGTTGAAATGAATAAGATCTATTCCACTTGCACACGCAGAAGAAGCTACTGCTGTTAAAGGCTGATTAACTTTTGAACAGCAGCTAAGTAAATTCCAGTACCAAATGTCAGGTCAGCAGCTTCCTTTCACTTCAATGTTTTAAAACTTTAGTAGGTAACACATGCTGCTTTGAGAAGTTAAACCATTGAAGCAAAGAGAATTTCAGAAAATATATTTTTTTAAATTGTATAACATTTCAAATTTCATATTAAAATAAATGTACTTTTCATAAATAAAGTATGTTGTTAAAAATACATTTTTTTCCCTGCTCTCATTCCTGATATAATTTGGATTACATGTTGTTATACTAAATGTTCGTAATGCTATTGTAGCCTTTCTTTTCAGCAGATTGCTAAAGCAAATACTGTTTTAAATTACTAGTAGTAAGAGTTTAGCTGTGATGATAGAAGTTAAGTGAGATTAGAAGTAATACTTTATTAAAATCAACTGAAGCAACTGGAAAAGTAGACACACTATCATGGTCAAAAGCCCTATTTCAGGTTATGCAAGAAGCTTGAAAGGGTAGTTAATTTCAAACTGGAATATTTCTGCTTGATGACAATAAGAACAATATCTATTTTATTACATAATCTTCTTGGTTTGAAAGCTAGTACAAAGTTTCAGAATCAGGCCTCAACTAAAACAAATCACTGTTAACCCAATCACTATTTTTTATTTAATACCTATGTCGTACTTAGTAAATTGTTACCAATATAGTTTGTGATGAAAAGCTGCAGGCAGAATTCGTTAGTGGATCTTAAACTGAATGCTTAATCTTGTGTATTTAAAGGAAGCATATTCAAAGCATATTCTCACATATGTGAAGAAGGAAATAAAGTTTGAAATAAATTCTTCTGTTTAGACACAGAGCTAAGACATTAAAAGTTTACTTCCAAAAACCAGTGTAATAAAGTCATAAAAGCATTGCTTTAACTACATACACTGCTTTCACAGTTTGTCAAAGATGTCTTAATATTAAACTGGTGATAGAAAATTCAAAAGGAGACAACACTAACAAAATGTTACAAACACAATAATAAAATGTCTGAAGAGATAGGGGGAAAAAAAAATTTAAAAATGCAGGGTTTCAAGGGTTTTCTAATTGTTCTTTAGGTTTTCGTACCTGAGAAGAAATATGGATTCATTTGATTCACCATCAACTGTACTTTTTGGGCGTAATTCAGTCTGAGTTTCTACTGAAAAGAGAACATGAACTTGCATTCAGAAGTTAAAAACAAATAAAACATAGGGAATAAGCATGTTGGTAAGACTGACAAAATTCACAGGACACAAAATAATTAAAAATAACATAATGAACAGTATTACCTATTTTGAAATAATTGCTTGGTAGCTTATTATCTGCTTTTGAGGATGACAGGTTATCTAGATTTTTCTGAGTATCCACTGGCTTTTTGGCACTCCAAGACACTGATGAGTCTGTGTCCTCACTGCTGTTTAATAAAAGATATTAATTACACAGATTTAAATTTTTAAAAGAGGAATCATATCCATTATTTGTTGCAATTATTAACATAAAATGTAGCTGTCATTCTCTAGAACAGCATAATATTTTAATGTGTTACATATACTTTTTATATTAGTAATGGCAATGATGAAGAATAAGTTTACAGCAAATAATTTGGAGAATATTAAAAAAATTCTCTATCTCTCTCAGTAGAACTTGCATGAAACAATTTAGAAAAGTTAAATTATTACCTCATAACACAAGAGCTATAAAGAAATATTAAAAGCTTTAGAGGCCATTCAATCTTCACAGGAAAAAGTCACAACAAACCTACTTCTAATAATGAAGCTTGTAGCCTAGATTAAGATCAATACAAACTACCATTTTTTTGCGTAATGATTTACACGTCCACACTTAATTGCAAGTTTATTGATTTTGGTTGTTTGGTTTCTTTTTAATATCCCCCTCTATTATTCACATGTAACTGGGTCATATAACCTTCTCGGAGGCTGTCCAGGATATCAAATATTAACCAAACCCACATTGTGAAGAAAATAAATTGGCCTCACAGCTGGAAAAAGTATTGAGCTTCTTTTGCATGTAAAGCCAATGTCCTGCGTTTGTCATAACTGTCAGCTAGTGCATACCTCAGCAGATATTTCAGAGGCATTTGAAAACCAAGAGTAAGGTCAAATAGCCCAATATTTCATATGAGATTAAGATTCTTCTGATTCTCTGAAAATTCCTCAAAGATGAGCATTGTGGTAGATGTTGAAATAAACCTTGCTAAAACCTTGAATAAATTCTTACTTTGTGGTATAAACTTTAAATCTTGATTTCTTATCTGCCTTGGTGGTGAAAGCAGTAATAAAATTAAAAGACAAAGAGCTGTATCTCAAACTAGAATAAAGGTTACTAACAAAAATATTGCAGCACTGGTATCAGAAATGGGTATTAAACAAAACAAGAGAGAATTTCAAAAACATTCAGCATTCTAAAAGAAAACTATTCTCATATTAGTTCCCTAGGTTGGAACCTAAAGTATCCTCCAAATACTCTAGAAAAAAGAACATAAAAAACCAACACTAAATATCCTAATTCAATATTAAAACGAAAAAAACAGCAAAGTAACAGGTATTTTGAAGAAGCCTAACTTTTTAATACATAGAACCTATTTTCACAAAAGGTCTGGGTTTTTCTGCATATATAGCAGTGTGGAGTATTACAAATTTAGAAGAAAAACCCATTAGATTAATGCTCTATGTCATAAGCAAAGAATATGGGTCAGCTGCATTTGCTGAACCACAAATCTAAGATGCTGTACTGATAGCCTTTGTGATGTTTTAAGCCTAATGCATAAAAACAAACCAAAAATCTCAGTAAAGACAAAACTGATCCATATTTATAATTTTTTGAAAGCTTTTGTAGAATCTTATAAGTCAAATTACCGTGCATCATTGTTATATAAACAAATAAATAAAAATGAGAGCAGTTAGTTCAGAAGTAAATTTTAACACATCTACAGTCAGAAGGAAGGAGTCCGTTGAAAACAAACAGACAGTATAATACACTAATAGGATAGTACAATTTCTAAGCATCCAAAATTGTTCACTGAATGGAGTAAAACTACATTCATCAGTTAGTTAACAACATGAAAACCCTAAGCAAAATTCAAAAATGAGAGAACTTACAGAAAACCATAATAATTTTTTTTTCTTATATTTACTATAAAAGAAGTCTTCCTTGAACATTCAGTACCTTGAGCTTGTGCCCTGGCTGTCTGCAGAATCAGCATCACAATGTCTAAGGGATCCTTTCCAGAATGGATGCTGCAATAGGTCTGTCCAATTCAGCCTTTTGAAAAGTAACAAACAAACTGAAAAAGCAGTGGCAAGGTACAGCTCCACAAAGAGATACCAGACTAGGTTTTGACCCCAGTGACACTACAGGGCAATTAATCCTGTTGTTTGCTTTTATTTTGTCAACAAATAAATTTTCTTACAGGACAAACTTTTTGCCTCAAATCAGAATGGATAATTCACACAACACAGAGGTATGAGACTAAGAATGAAGGAAACTGCATAGCCAATCCCAACATGTAAATTATCTGAGCTACCTTATAAATTATGATCTTATGTTATTTCACAATATAACTGTATCAGCTATAAATCAAAGCCTCATAAGACAGATGTGTCCATTGCTCTGGAAAAGCAAACCAATCCAATTTTAAAACTGCCCATCATTTCTGTTACAAAGTTATCTATTTAGCACCAGCTACAAAAATACAGATATACGTATTTAAAACATTAATTCTGTATATCTTTATATAAGAAAAAGCATGGTTTGCTCTTTCATATGAAGGATGAAGTGATTTTTGCACTCTTTGTCATCTACAAAATACTATACATACAGTACCATAGCAATTATTTTCTCCAAAGGTGAAAAAAGATGATGTAAACAACTATCATGGATTAGACAGTTTACCTTTTCTGAGGATTCTTTTGAAGCAACCCATCAAGCAAACTAATGAACTCAGCAGAAGGTTTGTGAAAAGCAGAACCTGTAAATAGAAGCACTTGAGAAGGTAAGTACTGGGCAGCAAAAACAACTGTCACACAATGAAGATTAAATCATTATCTACAGATCATGCTAGAAAAGTTTTCTTTAATAGTAATTTCATCTGAAAAAATCTGAATGTATGAAGAATCTTAAACCTACCCTCCTAAAAAAACCCCAAACCAAACAAGCTACCAATTCTCAGTCACCAAACTAATTAAAATTGTTTATATGTTAAAAAAAGCACCCTCCAATTGTCATATAGCTATTAGCAAGAAATAAAGTGGAGTTGAAATCTGCTTAAACTGAAATTAAATTTCCCCCAACCATGATAACTTTAAGAGGACCATTGTTGCAGCCCATTATACAAAAAAGGTTTCCAAAATTCTTATTTAACTGAGACAGACTCTACTTCTGAGAGCTCCGAATTATGAAATGCACTTTATCCACTTGGAAGACAAAATCTCTCTTACAATTGAAACAAGTTTTAATTCTACAGGTCACCATTTTCACTACATTACTATGAATTGAAAAAAGCCACTAATATTCAAGGGTCTCCATGAATACCACTGATGCCCAGAATGACCGAGATGAAAAATTCCATCCCAGAAGGTAGATTTACTTTTAATTATTAACACTAAACGGTATGCCTGTCTGTCAAAAGAGAAAGAAGTATTCATCATTACTGGGGAAAAAGTTCTTACCAAAGAAAGGCAACGCTAAAGTTCACTTTGGACAACTAACATTCCTGCAATCAGCCACAGAAGAAATAGTGCAAAACAAAACTTTAAGTATTACTCTGATTTGATTCATTAAACAATAACGAATGTTACCCTCTGGTCTAGGTGGCAATGGATCTTCACATAGTATCTTTTCGATTAATTCAGAAAAGCTGTCTGAGAAGAATGGTGGTCTTCCTACAAACAAACAGAACCACATTTCACAGATTAGGCAAACTTCAAAATGGCTGTCAGGTGCAATGATAGATGATGAGCTCATTTTCCTGAGGAAACATCCAAAGAAATAAACACCCTCAGCCTGAATTCTATTTATCAAGTTCTCTTGTCAATTTAAATACAAAATTCTTCTACTATGAACAGCAAGAGACCGCTGACAGAAGAGGCAGCAACAATGGCTTGATCAGCACATTGTTTAAGACTTCAGAAAGTTCCACTGCAATTGTGATGAATTTTTCCTTCCAGGTGCAGCCAATGCTAACAGGTACTTTACCTGCAGGAAACGCAGTGACTCTAGTTTTATACTAGTGAAACAGTTTTCTCTTTCAAAGGTCAAAATAATGCACCCAGAGTTTAATACTGAGGTGAAAAACACTAAAAACTGTCAGAATTCGAGGACTGATATAATTTTAAATCATACTATTTAAACAATACACATTGGTTAGTATAATATTTAGATCACAATCAAAAGGACAACTTAACAGTATTACTTCACTTATTTGATAAAGACCATTTGGGGTTTTTTTTTAAAGTACAGTTAGCATATTCTTCAAGAAATCTTTAAAACCTGTCTTAAGCTTTTCTATGTCTTAACTTCCCTAGAAAGTTAACAACAATTTACTCTGGGACCATGACCTATGTTTCCATTATCACAGATATTAAATAGATACACAAACTTACAACCTGAGAACATTTCATGAAGTAAACATCCCAAGGACCACAGATCACTGGCTTTGGAGAAGTCTTCTCCCTTTATTATTTCTGGAGCTGTGTATAACGGAGAGCCTATAAAATACAGTATGTATAATGCACTTTGATTATTCATTCAGCATTTATCCTGCTTCAAACTTTGTCTCCCTGCTCAGTGAGTTAGGGATTATCTTCACTTAGTATAAGAAGAGTGAAATGCCAAGTGTAAGTAGTTTCAAAGGAACTTCTCTCCTATACCTTTACTGAATTATGTAGGTTTATATATGCTATTTTGTTGTTTATTTCACTTCTATGAACCAAGCTGGCTTGTGCTATACTTTTCTAACAGTGATTAATGCAAAGCATGTTTTGATATTCCTTGACAGCTTCCAGGGCCAAGCAAATTGAGCAGAATGGTAAATCAACATAATTCTCAGGTGAGTAACAGAAATAATTATGTTACATCAGGTTTGTTTTGGGTTTGTTGTTTTGGTTTTTTTTTTAAAGCTATCACAAGACATAAACCTTCATGAAATTAGAAAACTATTACAAAAACAAGGTAGCTAGCCAACTGGATCACTGATCTAAACTAGTTATAGCTATTTTCACACTAAAACACTATGAAAATATCACATATCAAATTATAGCAGCTTAATCAAAACCCATTTTGTCTTAATAAAAGAAATATACAGTTCCTATTTCTACGGTAGTTCCCACCTAAACACTAACTCAGTTCTCAAAAATCTCCCCCAAAATTACACAAACTCAGCAAAAGTGTCAATTCCATAGTCCTTTAAAAAGTTTATTTTGGATTGTTTTGTTCTCAGTGGGTTTTTTAAGTGACCAAAGGTCATTAACCACACACATCAAAACAGCTGTTCTGAAAGGCAACAGGAAAGAGATTAGATTTGTATTTCTTCCTGAATAAAGATCTGTTCTTGGTCTTAGTATTTCCAGCGTGGACTTTCAGCAGGAGACAACAAAGTGTTAAGAAAGCTCTCTTTGTTTCCATAAAATATTGCCAAAAATTCCATTGTTCCCAATAACAGTAACTGCTACGACACATCATTATCTTGGAAACAGAGGTCTGTGAGATGCTCTAAGATGATACTAATGAAGGAGTCAGAAAATTAAAACCAAGTTTCTAATTTCTTCTTATTTGATGAAAAAATAACATAGTATTTGCACCCTACTGCATTTGTATAAATCTGCCTATTGAAACTAAAGCACAGTGACTTTCTCATACTTTAAAAATAAATGATAATTTTTAAGTAAAAGGTACAGAAACAGTCAAGCCTCAATCTAGAAATCACTTGGACCATTTGCATCAAAAAGGACAATGAAAGTACAGCACTGCAAAGCCTCCAATGAAAGAAGCAGCAGTTCTGTGCAGTACTTACTGAATTTTGTGTATACGTTTAACATGAAGTTAATGAAATTTAGTCCTAGACCTTACAGACAGCATTTGTAGCACAGACTTTTTAAAAGTCCGTAACTCAAATTTTTCTTTATTTTAATTTTAAATCACTTTTATACCTCCAATGTCAGTGATTTCTTCATTCTCCAATTACTACTTTATAACTGGAGCACAAAAGGTTGCAAATAAGTGATTCTTGTTGCTACTTCCTTTAACCTTTTTTTTTTTTTTAAATACACTGTCATATATCAACTAAATATCAGCAATACAATTTCACCAGTTAGAAAAGCCAGTTGCAGTTTGAACTCTGGACTTCCAAAGTTTTAGTCTTCATCAAATAGCAATTAATAATTAAGCCTACTCAGCAAATCCAAAGCAAAAATTAAAATTTGTAACTAATTAGCCACCTTGAAACATTTTCAGATCTCATTCATATACTCACTTGGGGGGTTTTGTTTGGTTTGGGTGTTGGGGTTTTTTTTAATTCTTGAAATTTTGCTTCTATTTATTTTTTCAAAGAAAAAAATCAAGAACTGTTTATAAAATAATGAAAACATGCTCAGGATAGACAGTCGGTACGTTAAACTGTATTTGATTTGATGTCAAGCTGCAAAAAGAAATTTAAAATAAGTGACCTCCAGTTATGTTACGTTAAAAGTTTATTATACAAGTATACTACAGTCTATAATCACCTACATACAAGCTTCAAACCAAAAAATAACCTGAAGTCTATTTACAAAAAGCAGGAGAGGTCACAAATTGTTACTATGTCATGGATTTTATGACAGACAGAAGTATATTTTTTCAAGCTCTTAAACTGGCTTTGTGAAACTTAGAATTACCACCATATACTTGTAAATACAGTTTCTTTCCTTTCTACTCACTTGCAGGTGTTGTCCCCTCTGTAAATTATAATCTCTCTGAACAATCTTCCTTAAGAGCTAAATTTTGGTTTTGAGCTTACTTAAAAGATTCCCCATATGCAGGATACATTAAACTTGCGTACAGAAAATGTACAGATCACACTTTCCATTGCAAAGACAGGCAAACACATTAATCTTTAAAATGGTAAGACAACAGAATTAAATATTGAGTTTCTCTAGAAATTTAATCTGCCCTAACAGAACAATAAACAACTCTTATTTCAAGGTCTTCTCTCCAAATTACTACAAAGGCTTTTTCCAACTTTCATTCTGTCCCTTCAGTATAAATTAATTTTGGCTAGTAAAAATATCATACCTCGAAATTTATTTTTCAGGTATCTTTGTGGAGTGCTTTCACTGACATCTCCTTCACCTTCTTCAGATCCAACTAAAGCAAAAACTTCTTCCAAGTTTTCACCATCCACTTTAGCCAAGCAAAAATTACTGAATTTCAAAGTGCCAGACCCTTCCAGCAGAATCTAGAAGAATAAACAAAATCCAACATACAAGTATCACATACTAAAACTGATGACTGCTGAAATTTCCAAAGTATAAAATAATATACTAAAAAAAAAAAAAAATTTGCAATCTCAAACCATTTAAGTAGAGATGATCACTATAACCAAAAAAGCTAAAGTTTTTCTTTTAAGTCAACATCAATAACTGTCTTTTTTCTTATAACCAAAAAATTACAGAATCTCACCATAGAATCCTTAAGAGGTTTTAATGTGCACTTTTTTTTTTACTCATTATTAAAACTAAATGAACAACAATATTACTATAGAAAATAAAGTAAAAGTATAGTAAAACTGTATAGGAAAATAAAAGTGGAGTAAAAGAAACAGCTTCATTTGAGGAAAATAAAAAGTGAATCTTTCTAATTTTATTTAGCAGAAAATTCCAAAGATTTTGTCCAATGATGATGACAGTTTTCTCTATGCGGTCACTGCTTATTGTTGTAATTAAAAGCTTCATCATCTCAAAAATGTTGTTTGGAGAAATAGCCCATTCAGTCAGATGGCGGGGGCAGGGCAGGGGCAGAGGAGTGTAGGGAAAAAAAAGAGCAGTCTCACTTTAGCACTCTGTATTTTGTGTTCAAAGGAGTACTTTACAGCAACTTTGTTCTTTGAAAGAATAGAGTCATCCCCATTATGCTTTCTTAGTATTTTTTTTAGTGCTTTTGGACCCACAAATGACAGAGACTGAGTATAATTGTGCAAGATTTTACAGAAAATTCAGACAAGGGCAACTTGATCACTTACAGATCAAGACCAAAACCAATTACTGTTAAGCAAGAATTTTTGGCTATAGTTATATTCTGGTGCCTACGTAAATTAAAAGCAAATATGAACTTTGACAAAACTATAAATAAATTCCATACATACACACAAAATCAGAAACTACATAAAGAGTTGTATTTTCATGGAAGAGTAAGATGATAATTTAAATGGCATTTGGAAACAATAGAGGACATTAACACAGAGAATAATTATAAATATAATAGAGAATAATAATAATAAATATAATAGAGAACATTAACAACAAAAGCTTAGTTAACTTTACTCCCTCCTTAGCCTTTTCTATGACTTCAAAATATTCTGCAGCATGATAGAATAGGTATAATAATGAAGTTATATGTCCAAAGACAAGAGAACTAAAATCTTTCATTAATTCAAAACAGTACATCAAATCAAAAAGCATCTATCACATTTTATCAAATAGACAACTGGGAAAGAAATCAATTAGATCATAAAATATTCAAGCTATAAACTTGTCTCTCATTGTCTTCACATATGTTATAAATCTCAGCTGGCCTCCAACCTGAGGTAAGCCTTTTCCAAACAGTAAAATAGAAATAATGAATTAAATGCCAATGGCATACAAAGGAACATGCAGTGTCCCCGATAAATAATACTCCTTCTTACCTTTCCAGGTGTCAGGTCACAAAAGATAATTCCAAGCTTATGAATATGGTATAAACCAGTAATTAAATCAACACCAAATTCTCTCACTACATCTTCAGGTAGATGTTCGTCCTGAGCAATAACAGATTCTAGAGAACCACCTGAAATATGGTTACACATAGTTAGCAAGTGCATATAAAGAAGATGCCACACAAATAATTCCCAAGGACATTATATAAGCTTCTTCAAAAGGTGTCAAGCAAAAATCATTATCAGTAGATATTAAAGATATTTTCTGAGATTATCTAATAGTTACAAAATCTAAAATATACAGAAAAAAGTTATTTCCAATACTGTGACAAAAATTATCATTTTGACTACAATTGAGTGCATGACTTCAAAATCACTTCAATATTGCTTTATTTTAGAAAGGAAACAGAAGGGAAAAAAGAAACACAGAAACTGTGTCACATCACAACGTAATACCCAATGGGTTTATTCAAATTCCTTAACCAGATCCCTGCTGCATGAGTTAAAAGAATAAACGGTACCAAGAGCAGGCTACCAACTTGTGCGAACAAGTGCTAAAGCTTATGACAGGCAATTTTCCACTGAATTCACAGACAACAGAAATAGTAAAACTGGGTTACATTTCGAGGTCCTGAGGTCAACAAGATTCAAGACAAATTCTTTTGTTTGCTCTTCACATTGTATTTCTGTACAGTCCTTTTCTTGACTCATGTGACCCAGTTCTTCCATTTCTATCCTTTTCTCTCACTCTCTTTTTTTTCTTTTTTAAATAAAACAATAGTTAAGAAAGCAAAACAAACCAAAAATACCCAGGATTAAATTTTCACTTTCCAGGCTTCTCTCAGAAATTCCAAATTCCTGCCCCAGCAAGTCCTACTCGTATCTCTCCGAACTTCTCATCCTAACATGAGACCCTTTTCTGTCCTTCCAAAATCACCACTCTCCTTCTCCACTAAATCCCAACCAACTCTTCCTCTGTTTCTGATCAGATTACACCTACAAAGCCTTCCAAATAGCCCTCATGTATATCCTCTACCACTTGTGTCCTTCCCTGGGCACCCACTGATTGTTACTCTTTCTCTGTCCTGGCAAAAATCTTTCTTCTTCCCCCATCACCTACCTCCTCACATCCCACTGACTCTCAGGCATATCATCAGACTCATCCCATTTGAGCCATTCCTGTCCTAACTGTTCATAGGACTTGGACTTCTCCTAATCTCATTTCCCACAAGCTCCTTGCTCAGTCTTTCTCCTCCTTCCTACCCCAGTCTCCTATCCTAAACTCCACAGTCCCATCTCCCCCAAAATCCCCTTCCTCAACCTCAGCTGGGTTATCTATATTTTAGTCAAATCATACATGTTTAAAACAAAAAAAAAAAGACACCAATATAAGTCCCTGATGAAAACAGGGATAAGGAGAGCTTTTCACAGAAAAGGATACTAGATTTTTTATTGTAAATCACATAATAGATTTTCTTGAGCTTTTTTCCCTTTGCTCAGTAATTTCTTTCAGAGAATAGCAAGACTAAAACATCTGTCATCACAGTATTCTTCAAATTCTTCAACACTGCTGAATCTTAAAATTATTTTCTTTCTAAGCCTTTTTTATTCTGTTTAGTAAATCAGTCATTCCTTTAAAACGAAGCCCATATTACATAGCTATAGTAAATCCATCATGTTTAATTACTGGTTTTTATAATGTAGAGAACTACATACAGAATAATTCCATAATATAACCAAATACACACACACAAAAAAAAAAGTGAAACCAGCAACACGGAAGTACAATGCATCTGATAACAGAAACCTTTGTCACCTTGAGACAATTGAGAGATCTTCTATATTTCAAAAGTAGTTTTCAAGGCTCTACAAAATTATAAACACTTATAAATAGACTAAGACATGGATTTAAGTTAGCTTCAAGACACACTCCTTGCAGCAAACTGCAATACTGCAGGGTAAAGATACATGATAATTGTTCAAACTGTACTTAATAAAGGGCTGCCTGTCTAAAAGTTTAAATATGTACCCATAAGTTAGACTAAGCAGATAGACCAAAGCCTCCCTATGAGCCATTAACTTCACTTTTAATCACTGAAAGAAAGAATGACCTGTTTTTTTTTCGAGAACTTGTAGCTTCTCTTCTTCACTAATTTTGAAACAGAATTCTGGACAGAAAAAAAGGTTGTGTGTAATACTGACTTTTACTATGAAACGAACTCCAGATACCAAAATCTTAACATGCATCACTTGCACAATTGGCCTTCTTTTCTCTCCATGTGGAGTAAACCAGCTATCTGGAGTTTAAAACATCCAGTCATCACAATTAGAGAAAGCTTTAAAAGATTTCTGTAATGGATTGACAAGAACCTACCAAAACTCAGTGAATCACACTAGTCAATTTTGGGTTCTCCGAGCTCCCACATTAACATCTTAACATAAAAGTCAAAATACTTCCACTGAACAGGAGGAAAACTTAAATAATTTACTATTAGCTACAGAACTGCCCCTTGATTAAAAAACTTATTTGAACAATATTAACATTTGTACATTGCAACTTGATTTGCTACTTGCTCTCATTATTGTGCTATAAAATGAACACCAAAGCTGACAGTCTTTAGAAAACTTCGAGTAATTTTTACTTAACTATGCTCCAACTATTCACAGTTTTTAAGTTCCCCTGACTAGCTCTAGCTCTTCAGCTATTAAAAAAATTAACATTATGTCACATCAATTAACATTTAACATACATATACAGTGAAGCAAAGAAGAAACACAGTTTCAATTGTTTTCTAAAAATGTTTCCAAAAGCAAAAAAAATTTTATATGTAAATAGTATTCTCGAGTGAATAATCAGATAATTACTAAGCTTTTACAAAGATCTAAGTATTTGTTGTGCAGAAACTGTTATAAGAAATCTCTTACAAATACTTACTCTGTAAATTTTTACCTTTTGAGTTTATCTTACCTGTGCATAATTCCACTACAAGCCAAAGACTGTTGCTTGTTTCATACCATTCATGAAATGTCACTATATTCTTGTGTCTGATTTCATGAGTCAGACGAACCTAGAACAAAGGTTTTAATATACTTAACCGGGGAAAAAAAAAAAGCAATATATATGGAGTTAAGGTGGGAGGAGGAAGACACAATACAACTTTACTCTAGATAAACTACTATTTCTCTTACCTTTTTCCAGTGCACTAAAATTATCCTCCAAGTCAAATATTTTAGTTTTACATGTATGTTGAGAAAAGATAACTTTCCTCACAGACCCTGCCCAACTCACCTCTTTTTAAAAATACAGAAAAAAAAATAGAATGTTCCCTAACCCAAAATTATAAACACTTTTTAACCTTCATGCATCATTAAAACAATAACAAACTGGAAATCAGAATTTGGAATCAAACTTACATTCCTACTTTCTTTTTCAGCAAGAACACTCGTGTGAGGCAATATGCTGAATCCAATAAGAGGAAGTAAAAAGAAATTTTTCAATCACTCTTAATCTTATCAGGCAAGAGCAATCATTCAAGGGTCCCTGGAAATCTGTACTTCTATTATACCTACGCAGCGTAATATCTACAGAAGCCTCTGTATCTTTTCAGAGTGGTATGTAAGGTTACCCCAAGGGCTTTCTAAAAGGAATATGCTTCTAAGAACAAAATGTTTAAATTGAGCAGATTCATTAACCACCCAATAAATTATCACTGAAACAATGGGAGGAAATAGGAAACTGTATTGAGTTTACACGGTGAGGTTTTGGTAGCAGGGGGGGTTGCAGGGGTGGCTTCTGTGAGAAGCTGCTAGAAGCTTCCCCATGTCCGACAGAGCCAGTTTCAGTCAGCTCCAAGACAGACCCGCCACTGGCCAAGGCCGAGCCCATCAGTGACAGTAGTAGCGCCTCTGGGATAATGTATTTAAGAAGTGGGGGAAACACTGCTGTGGAACAGTAGCCGGAGAGAGGAGTGAGAATATGTGAGAGAACCAACTCTGCAGACACCAAGGTCAGTGCAGAAGGAGGGGGAGGAGGTGCTCCAGGTGCCGGAGCAGAGATTCCCCTGCAGCCCATGGAGGTTAACGGTGGAGCAGATCTCCACCTGCAGCCTGTGGAGGACCCCACGCTGGAGCAGGAGGATGCACCCGAAAGAGGCTGTGACCCTGTGGAGAGCCTGTGCCAGAGCAGGCTCCTGGCAGGACCTGTGGCCCCATGGAGAGAGGAGCCCACACTGGAGCAGGTTTGCTGGCAGGACTTGTGACCCCATGGGGGACCCATGCTGGAGCAGTCTGCTCCTGAAGGGCTGCACCCTGTGGAAGGGAACAAAGATGGAACAGTTGGTGAAGAACTGCAGCCCATGGAAAGGACTCATGTTGGGGAAGTTTGTGGAGAACTGTCTCCCATGGGAGGGATCCCACGCTGAAGCAGGGGAAGAGTGTGAGGAGAAAGGAGTGTTCCCCTGTGCCACTCGGGTGGAAGAGGTAGAGAAATTGGGAGTGAAGTTCAGTCTGGAAAGAAGGGAGGGGTAGGGGGAAGGCGTTTAAAGATTTGGTTTTATGTCTCATTACCCTACTCTGATTTGATTGGTAATAAATTAAACTAATTTCCCCAAGTCAAGTCTGATTTACTCGAAGGTAATTGCTGAGTGATCTCTCCCTGTCCTTATCTCGACCCACGAACCTTGCATTATATCTTCTCTCCCCTGTCCAGCTGAGGAGGGGAGCAACAGAGTGGCTTAGTGGGCACTCGATGTCCAGCCAAGGTTAACCCACCACAAAAACAAAATTTATCTTCTGGAAAAATAAAATATTTGAAATGTCTAACTGTATCAGAGTTTCTTTTCCAGAAAGTATTATTATATGTTTAAAACTGCCAAGGTTTTACAAACCAAAATTGATTTACCTTAAATGCTATTCTTTCATCAAAAATAATTTCTTCATAAGTAAGAAACTGATTATTTACTCTAAGGTATTACTACCACTGGATTTGCACACGTAATAACAAAATAAAGTAAACCACTACATGCAAGTAACTGTTTTTACAAGTTCTTTACCACATCATAGAAACAGTAAGCCTGTAAATTTGGGTTTATGCATGCAATTTAAACAACAATAAAATCAGATGAAGAAATAAATACATTAAGACTATTTAAAGTATAAGAATTTAAAATCTTAAGCTGATCTAAATGGTGCCAAACTCCACATAAAGAAGCACACAGTTTCTTTTACATTGCCAGTGCTACAAGGATTTTGTAAACTGCATCTTTTCCCAGATTTAGCAGGAAAAAAACATTACTTACCCAGTTTGTTATTTCAGCTCTTTTGCTTTTATCAGTGCAAAGAACAGCAACAAAATTAATTGTCCCCTTTCGTCTTCCTTTATAAACAACTGTCTTACTTCCTCTTCCGATCTCCTCATACAGAACGAAGTTCTCCATACTTAAAGATGCTTTACAGGCTATGGATTGGAAACATGGTATTAGTATCATAAACAAATAAGCCTTTAAAGAAAGGACGAGGAGGGGGGAAGCATTCCAGTTTAATAGCCATTGATGTATAGTATTTACCCTCCCAATTCTCAAAAATAGGGATTACATACTTCCAGCAAGATCAAACATAATTACTTTACAGAAGGACTCCTCAGGAAATGTGATCAAAATTTTGAACAAGTGATAGAATTTTCTACTTCCAAAGCCCTTAACACATTCAGAAAGTTACAGATGGGCCAGTAGTAACAAATTCTAAATATTTTATCTGTAAATAATAATCGTACTACCAAACTTAAAATTGCACGTTCTACATAAAACTGCTGTCCAAATGAAAATATTTAATACTGAAAGCCTTGCCAAATAAGATTGCCACTTTTACCCAAGAGTACTTAAGGCAAATGTGCCCCTGCAACTTTTCACAATGTAATTTAAACCTGCCAAATAACTGATTTAATCAACGTGACTGAAAAACAGAGGACTTTGTGAATATTAGTGTTCCTACCAGTGCTAGGCTGAAAGTAGCTCTACCAGCTATAGGACTCAATGTTAAGAATGTTTCATGGATAGAAACAATTCCTTGCAGATAAAAGCTGCATAAATTTGTTGGTAAATGTTGCATTGTGGGAGTCAGGCAGTTCCACGGGAATTTAATTTATATTTGTAACTATCATTTTTGTCTCAAAAATTTTATATGCTTTAATTTACATACTGAAACAAATGAAATATTTGTCATTTGTTGCAAACCCAACAATGGCATTTATAAATTTAAACAGTTAGATGCTTTTCATAAAAGCCAGTTAATTCTTTTGTTCCATAATTATTTTCTCTGAGAATCTTGCAGCAATGGGAGAACTGATAACAAAACATTGAACTAACTATAATCCATGAAGTAAGAGTTCTGCACCAGCTTTCCATCCTGCTCCTTGACTATTCCACTGGGTTAAGAGCAGAGACACAGAATCCCAATACCAGCATATTCCAGAAAGAGGATGTATTGCTAACTAGTCCTCAGTCACCACCTTGTAGCAAGTTCTTCCAGCTCCAGAACAGCTTTACATTCAATGCCCCGTTCTTCCAACTACCAATTTATTTAGTTCCAAGACATTTGGAGTTGCTCTTTCTCATTTCTACATGACTTACTCCATTTTTCCATTTTGTTTATAAAATTGTTGGTTTTTCTTCAACATGACCAGTTCTCAATGTAGTTATCCTAAACCCGTAGAAAAGCATCATATTGGAGAGGGTTGTGCAGCAACAGGAATGATGGTCAAGGATGGAGAGGAAGGGCTGCTTAAGTAGTACAGCTGCCAAACACCTAATCACAAACCATAAACTCAGTTTCACTTCAACACTTTCATGAGAAACAAAGCTCCCAGAGTGACAAACCAAAGACCAAAATGAAGACCAGGGACTCCCTAAGTTTTCATACAAGACTTCAAGTGAAAATGCAACAAAACACTGGGCAGCACCAGACAACAAAGTGCCTGTCACTAAAATATTGGTTCTTGCCAGAACATCAGCCAGGTGCCAAGTACAACCCAGATGATCCTGAATTTACAACATACATAGGAACCTCATGATTCCAGGATTTCCTTTACCGAAGATAGTTACCCAAGACAGAAGTTTTCTTCCCAAAAAAAAAAGAATCTCACAACTAAAATTCAAAAGCCTTCATATTAATACTGTAAATTAGTTTGATTTTATTTAGCACTAAGCAAACAGCTAGGTACAGCCAGTATAACACAGGAAGGGTGACTTTTTTTCTACAGTTATCTATGACAACAAGGTCATTATAAAACAATTAGTTTGCCAAACACCCCAAAAAAAGCCACAAAGATATAGCATCAGAACAGATGGGGGAGGAGGGGGTCTTCATTTCCCTACCTCTCCTTTTTGATTCACGTAGATCATCACCCCATTCCTCATGTTCTTTTTCTGGAGAGCTTAAAAAAAAACAAAACAAAAACAAAAAAAAAAAGACTAAGTAACCCATAATGTCTTCCCCTACTACACAAAGATTCCAGAACAGCAATGCCATAGAAATGTATCCAGCAAAAGAAATGGCCAACCTACAGCCCACCTCCAAAATTTACATGACCACAGCCCCTTCCTTGCACTTCTTCTTTCCCAGGAATACTTCAAACCCTGACACATGCACCTCATCAAAAGACTAAAGCATATACGTGTTAGATGGATGGAAAATACCTTTATGTTGGTCTTATGAAAGGTATTATCATCCACTCATGCAACAAACTACACAAATGTATGCCAGGCTCCATGACAAGTACAGAAATATCTGGTTATCTGACAAAAGCAAAACCAGTGACACATAAGTGCACATTAGGACAGAGTGGCCATGGTCATGGGAAAGGGAAGCTTTCATTGCTACCTCATGACGGGCAGTACTTGCAAATAAGGTGTCCATTAGCTGCTCTGCAAGAGGCTACAGGGAAAAGAGAAGCATTTAGTCTTGCATCCCTGAATCTCAAGAATACTGGCTATGGCATAATTTCAGTATACAAAGCAATGGAGCATGACACATGAGACTAAAGACTGGAACTCGTTCATCGGTTTTGACATAAAGTACAAAGATCAAGTACAGTGACACAAAGAGTGAAAAGAAGTATCTCAAGGCGAGATGGCCGCTGTGAAAGCCTGCCACACCACCACCTGTAACGAAGCAGGTCTGAAACTCCACAGAAGCACTCAAAGCCACAGACTCCAGCTGCAGAAGGAACTGCATTTGCTCTGGGCAGCATGCAGGACCAGGACACCAAGGAGACGCGGTTCCCTCTCTCGGTGAGAGAAGGGCCAAAAATACTCTGAACTGAACAGCACGCGCAGGACCCGAGATCTGCAGCCAAAGCCCTGACGAGAGCGGCCGGCTGGGCAGGCCTAAAGCGCCGCAACCCCCGCGACACAGCAGCCTCCGGGCCCACCTGCAGCAGAGGGGAGGCTGCCATAGGCGGGACACCGGCCGGCGGGTCTGCAGCCCCTCAGGAAGCCTCCAATGCCGGGGTACCACACACCCCCCGCCCGCTTCGAGCCGGCGCTTAGAGCCGGGGCGGTGAGGGGGCAGGCGCCTGCCTGCGCGCGCCCCCCACGGGAGGGGGCGGAGAGTCCCGCCTCGCGCGCCGCAGGGTTCTCGAGGGCCGCCCGGCACGTGCGCGCGCCGTGAGCTAACGGCCGTCCGCGGGAAACGGCGAGGGGGGGAGCGAGAGCCCTACCTGTGAGGCAGGGAACGGAGAGGCGGGCAGCCTAAACTGTCGCCGCGCCGCCGCCATCAACCGAAATCGGCGGAGGCCCGCCTCCGGGCCGGAGTCTCCCATGCCCCAGCGGGAGGGAGAAGGGATCATGGAAGTGTCCCGACGGGAAACTCGTCCCCGCACGCCACAAGAGGGACATCGGCACAACACGAAGCGTGACTCCGGGAACGGGGTTGTCTTTTTCCCTTACTCTAGCAGGAATACATCGCCAGGCCCCACCCGGGGCTGTCCCCTCTCCCCCCCGCGCTCCGCTCCATGGTCGCCACCCCGCGCCCGTATCCAAGAGACGGGGCCAGACGCCGGAAGCAGAGCGGACCCGCCATTGGGCCAGGAGGCGCCCGCCTCGGGGCGTGCCCGCCGGGCCCGGGCCGCGGGGGAGCTCCCGGATGGGGCGGGGCACCGGGGCGCAGCCGCCCGGGTGCCCGGCCACCGGCAGTGGCGGGCTGGCGGCGGGGCAGGCCGAGGCGGGCGGACGCCGAGGCGCCGCGGGCCCGGGGCGGCCCTCCGGGGCCTCCGGCAGCGCCCCGCCGCTTTGGCTCTGGGTGGTTGGGGCTTTACTGAACCTCCCGAGCGTCGGTCAAAACATCATTTCACCTCGATTCCTGTGTTCAGTTTTGGGCCCCTCACTACAAAAAGGACATTGAATTACTCGAGCGTGTCCAGAGAAGGGCAACGAAGCTGGTGAAGGGTCTGGAGCACATGTCGTACGAGGAGCGGCTGAGGGAACTGGGGTGGTTTAGTCTGGAGAAGAGGAGGCTGAGGGGAGACCTCATTGCCCTCTACAACTGCCTGAAAGGAGGTTGCAGAGAGCTGGGGATGAGTCTCTTTAACCAAGTAATAAGTGATAGGACAAGAGGTAATGGCCTCAAGTTGCACCAGGGAAGGTTTAGACTGGATATTAGGAAGTATTTCTTTCCAGAATGGGTTGTTGGGTGTTGGAATGGGCTGCCCAGGGAGGTGGTGGAGTCCCCATCCGTGGAGGTGTTTAAGAGTCGGGTTGTCATAGTGCTTAGGGATATGGTGGAGTTGAGAACTGTCAACGGTAGGCTAATGGTTGGACTGGATGATCTTCAAGGTCTTTTCCAACCTAGACGATTCTGTGATTCTGTGAACATGCAGTGTCCTGTTATGACGGTTTGTAAATGCCTAACTGAGGGCCGCTTTGTTACGACAAAATTTAGCCCTTGAAACAAGTGTTTCTATTTTTAGCAGTAAAGTAGAGTTTTCACTTCATTTTTCATTTTAGGGTGGTCCGGTTTTGGTTTTTTGTTTGTGTGGTTTTGGTTTTGTAAGGCCCTTAAAAAAGTCAAAGTATCCTTATCTCTTGCAGGACAAAACATTTAACAACGTTTAGTCTGTCTTTCTAGAGCAACTTGTAAAGAATTATATTATGTCTCTTGTCCAACCTTCATCTTGACCTCCTAACAGTTTTGAATTTACTGATCCATTTCAACCAGATTTGATAAAAGAAGTAGTACACTTAACAGGAAGGATTTCATGTTTCTTTAGGCTGTATGATAACAGATGGCCAGGTTTTCTACCCCCACTGTAGGAAGATTTCAGTATGAATTTAAACCCCCGTAATACTGAAAAAAGGATAACCCCAAACCAGCCTATTTGGGAGAGGGATGTTAGAAAGGTGTCAGCTGCAAGAAACACTTTGGTTTTGTTTCATACCTTCTCAGACAGCGGAGGCTGTAGACACCAAGCACAGATCTGTAAGAAATGAAGCCTCATTAGTTACACGGCTTGCCAAATGTTTTCTCACAGTTTGGCTGTTGAGGGGTTTGGTAGAGAGTCCTCAAAACTGGTAAGAGGTCAGTGCTGCACACAGGTACAATTTTTGCTGGTTTATTGGGTATCCACATAAAATTGGCTGGACTCATAAGCACTGACAAATACCGTGTGCATATGCATGGCAAAATTGCTCACTTCTTAACAATTTCAGATCCTGTCCCATTTTGCAGCACAAGTTCTCAGAAATTGCAGAGTTAATCTGTAATTACTGATGAAGCTACAAGCTTTGAAGCTGCACAAGCAAAATAATTTTTCCATTTCTTTTTAAATGTAAATGAGTAGTTGACTAGATATAAATAAACAATGCGTAAGTAAACATCACCTAGTTTCTTTTAGTAAGCACAAGAAAAGTATGCTTTAAAGAGGGCTTTATTTAGATTTTAGAAAACTATGTATTTTTTCTTTGGCTCTGATGAGGGTGACCGATATAAAGAAGAAGGAATAAAATATTAGCTCAATTGCATACCAGTCCTGACGGCAGTTTGATGGCAGATTTAGAAAAGTCACTTAATTTCATTGTCCCTGTCCAAGAGGACAAAACTAAGCCACAATTACTACCAAGTTGCTGCCTTTGCTTCCAAATTTCTAGTGTTTTGTCCTATATACAGCTTTCTGTTAAATTAGTCCAGGTTAGGGATTGTTTTTATGCAAAGGGGATAAATATCCCATTCTGGGGGAGTGAGATGGTATGAACTTTAACAAAGTCTGTTGAAATCCTCATATAATAGCAGCAATAGCATTACAAAATACACAGAGAAACACGCCAAAAAGTACTTTAATAACAAACCAACAAGAAATTCATAGCTTTTCAAATTAAATGTCTCTATAATTAAGAATCTTCAGTGTAGTTAAAGGCAGACACAGGGAGACATGTTGACTTATACCCCTTTTTTTTCCAATACCTCTTAGTTAGGAACTATGGCACTTTTTTATTGTTGATACACACTTCAGTACACGTCTGTATCTTTCTTACCATCTGGATGCACAATTTCAATATACTCCAGATGGGGATTTTTCCCTTTAATTTTGTATAAGAATCGAGAATTCTCTCTTCAAAACATGTCACTTGCTTTCAGTACAAGAGTTATCTTGAAGAAATAATCTAAATAAATACTAATACAGAGCAGGGCTGTAATTCTAAGACTCTTATCTTTGGCCTTTTTCTTACTGTTTTACTCTGTTACTCCTTTAGTCTGTTACCGAACATGACTGCAAGCATTGTACTCAACTGCAGTAAACTTTTCTGTGGGAATATTTTCAACATTCAAGAACGGAATGCAAAATATTCTCGGTGCTGTTTGCACCATTTCAATACTCTTAGCAATCTGTACAGCAAACTCAGCCTTGCTCTTTGCCTGGCTATTATATATGATGGTCAGATGTAATCAAATTCTTGTTCTCAAATAAATATATGATCTAATTTAAGGTAAACTGAGATCTTGTGATTGAAACTGCATAGTTCAGGAATGCTTAAACACTTCATTGCTCTCCCCTCAATGGTACTATGGAAGCCTCTGACATTTTGCCTGGTTCCCAAAAGCCTGACTAATAGCCTAGAATTTTAAGGTATGTTTCCATGTTTTGTTTTCCTTTGGTTAGAAGATCTGTTCTTTAGTTTTTTCTAATGCCTGTTGAAGATGCTATACGCTTCTATTTTATTTTGCCACATGTACTAGATTTTCTCCCAGTTATCATGATTACTCATGCTCTGTTCCATCTTGCTAGTACATGGTGTTTCTTTCTATTCCAGACTGACCCCATTCTCAAGAGAGTTTCTATTCTCAGTGTCCTGGGTATGATGATTCAGTTGCTCATGTATAATATTTTTATGTTGCATTTGCCTTGACAGTTCAGTCATTCCTGGGAAGTACACAGGGCCACTTTTCTGGTCTTTGACCGTTTTGGCAGAACAATGGACATAAGCACATCTTTATCTTGTCCTTTTAATTCTCAGATTCTTTTCCAACATGGTCTTGAAACTAGCATGAATAGTCATAGTTTGAGCAAAGCTTTGTGTGTTTTTCTTTATTTTTGCATTTCTGCGGTAACATTAAGGTTCTCTTATTATGATTTAGTCACCTTGTTTTTCTGGTACAAGGCTGCTGTATTCACTGGTCCTTCTCAAATTTATTAAATAAATTCAAATGTTACAGTTTCAGTATTGTATGCTGCTGATACTTGGGAGTAGCAATGATTTTTCAAATTATTTGGTAACTTCTGGGGTTCTTCTGTTTGGAAATTTGTTTTCGCAATCATAGAGTTGACCTTGTCACTGCAGAAATATTATTGCAACACAGTCCTTGCTAATGTGTTTGTTTCCCTGGTGAGGCAAAAACTACTAGTGGTTTATTCTACAAGAACAGGGCTCCAAATCTCACCTCACTGGATCAACTCGTAAAGTCACAATACTGCACGTATAGCATGCTTGTGTTGCCTCTTCATCCATTATGGTCTCAATGCTTGGCCTATATCTAAGGTTTGAAAGAGATGTGGTAAGTTACTCTGCAAATTTGAATACTCTCCAAGTTAATAACTTTACAGGTTGGTGTATTACAAACACCTTTGCCTTCCCAAAATCACTGGGTTTCCTTGGGAAGTCAGCAACTGCTCTGAATATGATACTGAAGTCAAAACCAACTTGTCTTTTTGTTTGTTTGTGTTGATTTTATCAGCTAGTGAGGTGTGGTCAATTGTTATGGACTACCACAGTTTCTGCCAGGCATTCCTCATATCACATTCCTGAGTATCATCAGCTCTGATGCTGATTTGTGAGCCTGGCTGGCAGAGCTGATTCTTCTGCTGCAAAGTTCACAAGAGCATCCTCAACACCTAAGCCTACCTGCTGGCTTCCAAAATATGATGAGATAACTGCCTTGCTTATGCATGAAGGCTGAATAAGCCTTATCAAAATCTTGCTTTTTCATGCTGCTTATGTAATTTTGGGATTATGTAAAATTATTGGTGATGCTTTCTTTTTCTGTGTATTTCAGTGTTCAAACTACTCCTTATTGTAATGCCATAGATAGTGTATAAAGCAGATGCTGTACTGGTTGAATTACTTTCATCTGTTCTAGATATAACACATTGGGAGGACATCCCA
Source organism: Strix uralensis (assembly GCF_047716275.1). Classification (NCBI taxonomy): domain Eukaryota; kingdom Metazoa; phylum Chordata; class Aves; order Strigiformes; family Strigidae; genus Strix; species Strix uralensis. The sequence continues at coordinate 22,146,656 of NC_133972.1, read as the reverse complement.
TTTTCATCAAATCGTTCAGCAGTTGGGACTCACACAAGAGTCAAATGCTTTATTATGGAGTATACAGATTCACTGTTTCAGCAGAAAGCAATGGCTTTTGTGTTGCATATTCTAAAGATTACGCCTGTGTACTCAGGATATCCTCTGCATCCTGATTAGAATTCACAATGTCTTGAAGGTATTATCATCATTCCACAGTGTAATTTTCATTTGGCTTTGCTTGATTGCACTCTTTTTTCCTTTTCTTGCAAAATGCACACCTGGCACATTTCTCATTATCCCACTATCTTGCATTTAATTTCCTCTTTGTTTGTGTACTTGTCTTCACTTCTAATGCTAATCTGAGCTTTACAAACTATTTATTCCAACTTGCATTTCATTAATGTCAAATATGTGCAAAACTCCATCCTCTGAGTCACTGTTTGCTTTCTTCATGTTTTTTTCAGACCGTAAGCTCTGGAACAGTGCTTTTTTTTTGCCATAATTATTAGATATGATCCTCTATGCAGGACATTTTTAATTAGTTTTCTCCTTAAGACCTTTTTATCTTAATTTTATTTTTCTCCTCTGCTGATGTTTATGCTTTAGCTTGTCCACAAACTTTCACTTTTTGGATTTAGCATCTGATTTTCCTTGTGTTCTTTTTCAAATTACATGTGTCTGCTCTCCTTAGGTCACAGTAACACTTCAGACCAATGCCACAAGCTGGTATTGCTCCTGAAAGATGCAGCCCCTTTACAGGAAAGAAGTTTCCAGTAGAGAAGCAGTTGAAGAAGGAGAAAGCATTGGTGCTGGTTGGTGCTAGCAGATGGAAGCCTAGAGCTCTGAACAAGAAAAGCTTTTCTGCTGATTTGATTCTTCCAGTAAAGGCAGCATTGCATACCTTGTTGTAAAACAAAAACAAAAAAAACCCCACAAAAACAGAACAAAGCCATCAAAAGAATTCACATTTTTAATTTTCACATGCTCTGTCAGACAACTTGCAAGAATCTATGTGTTTTGATATTCAAGTAAAAGCAACAATAGCTTTACAAAAAACACCATTTAAACAAGAAAACATGTACTGGCAGCATTATGCAGACACTTCACAGATCCTTTTAAAGGACTTGCTGCATTACTTAGTCCTTGCTGATATGAAAGTGTGAGAAATTGGGCCAGTAACACCAGGTACCAGCAGGAAGAACAAAAAGAGGAAGCACCGCAACTCCTTTCTTCTTAAATCCATAACACAGCTATTCAGAAACACGTTCGTGGATGTGTTTTAGTGATTTTTTTTTTTTTCTCAGATCATTTGTTCGTGCCTGTTGGAATTAGCCTGTTCTCTGAGATGAAAATCATCTACTCTACAGTCATAGCTGCAATTGGGATCTTCAGCTGGCAAACTAACCAGAGATTTCTGAAACTGGTTTCAAATGCTTTTAAAGCAATATTGTATTCTTGATTGTTTTACAGTGACTATAAAAGAAGTTCCAGAGACATCAAGTGAGGAACATGCAATAAAAACAGCATGCTCACTGAAAAGTGTATTTAAGAATTCTTCTGTTTTAGCAGGATGGAAATGAAAACTCTCTTCTAGACATGTAATCAAGGAAGGAAAACTGAGAATGAATGTGATAAATACCGTGATAATCAAGAAGAGAGAGGAAATGGAGAGGATAATGAAAACTGACAGAGCGGAGAGATCTAGGAAACTTTCAAAGTATCTGGTTACTGTGTCAATTGCCAGCTTCAGAATGACTAGGTAATGCAACGGAGCATGCTTATGTGTGCTATAGCACCACACAACAAAAAAACACAAGGAGGACTTGGTGAAGCAACCATCAAACAAGTGCTGCCGTATCCCATGTCCAGGGTACAGACACGCACCTTGCACACAATGGGCTGGCAATCCCGTAGCGCCATGTTCCCTCCCTGACACACTCCCCCACACTGTGTCTGTGTATAAATAGTGCATGTCGCTGCTATTTGTCCCACCGGGAAGGACTTCTGCTCACTCTAACAAGACTCTTTTCAGTCTCAGCGGTACATCTCAAATCCTTCTTCCTTACAGGCATGATGCGTCAGTTGGTTCTTCTCAACAAGAAGTCTCCAGTCATGCAGAGTCGCTTCTATCATTGATGTGGATCTTCACTTTGCTATTTCTTGGTTTTCCTTCTGCCTGCAGATCATTTCTGCCTTCTGCTTTTTTCAGTATTGAATTTTCTTCCTGGGTTCTGATTCCAAGATGCCTCTGTTGTGTGTCTTCCTCTGTTTTGTGGAACTGAAAGCTCTTTTTTTTAATCCCTTACCAGCCTATCTTTGATTTTTTTCTGGTTCTCATTGGGATTCTGTAAAGCACAGAGCTTTGTTCCTCAAAACTACTTCTTCACTGTACAGACCATTCCTCCTCACTGCTCTCTTGGGCTTATGTTACACATTATAACGAGTGCCCAGCTGCTGCTGAAAGGCTCTATCACTCATTTGCAACCGCACAGTCTTGTTCCCTCTCTTGTGCAACCTCTGTCACTCATCTGACTCCACTGCTAGCTGTTTCAGGAATTAATCAGAAAACTACCCTTTTTTAAAGCCTCCTGATTAGTTAGTGCTCACTGGCTAACCCCAGGGTCACACGTATACAAGATGGGGCACAAAGAAAGCAGTAGGGCTCAGCTGAAGGTGAGAAATGGAAGGGACCAACCCTTTTAAAGATACCTAGGGGTTAGACTTCCTGGCAGTAACATGAAGTTTCTATTTTAGGGAGGAGTTAGATGAAACTACAGCGATGATTTAAGAGTGTGGTGTTACCAAAGGGATGATCCCGTTCCTCCCAGACAGATGTTTTCAACTCTGCCTTTGTGCTCACTCCTGACACTTTTATGACCTTAGGGTAAATCTATTCAGTTCACTAACCTGGCAGAAAACTGACAAGGAAAAAAATATAATTAGTTCTGTGTCAGGTCAGTAAACCGAGTCACTCGCTGAGGAATCCTAAAGCCGCAGAGCCGTGCAGGAGTCCAGGCAGGAGTGGCTGGCTCCTCCGTAGAAGTGGGGAGAGCACCCTGCTCCTGTTGGCAGCAGCAAGCTCTTAGGTCGACTCACACGCCCCATCTAACTGCACTTCCTTACTCACTTCCAGGGGGTTTGCTCTGCAGACACGCCTATCGGCAGGCGCCTGAGAATCCTCTGTTGTCCCTGTGACATTTCTCCTCTCTTTTCTGTCACCCAAGCGCATCCCCATCTGGGATTCTCTTTGTTTGCATCTGTGAAGGGTTGGATCGTTTCTCTTTACGGGTTATTCAGGGTCAAACCCTGAATCCATTTACACTCGCTGGAGGTTAACACACAGCCCAGGCTTCCGGAATCCTGTCACCAGCACGACTGCAGCTTTTTTGTCTTCCCAGCTGTAACGTTGGACACAATCCTGTACTTCCCTTGCCGGTAAACAGAACCAACCAAACCCTCCTCAACAAACAGTTCTGTGAGTTTCAGAAATAAGACGTAATTTCCTCTAGTTTTGTTTTTTTGGGGTTGTTTGTTAATGATTAGATTTATTAAGAACCCAGATTGAAGCTTTTCTCTGTAGGTGGGACATTAACAACAAACCTTTTCTTTGGGGATTTTCTGGTGTCTAATACATCTTGCACTCATACTGCAACTTTCCAGGAGGGCACAGGCAAGGCTCCTCTCCTTCGTTCCTCTAGCAAACTCGAAGAAACACGTATTTTGAATGTCAAACTTTCACCACGACCCTCTCTCCTACTCCCGTGTCGGTCGTTCTGTCCACCAGCGTCCCTGCAGCCCGGCTGGGTTCTTGGCCAGGGTTTTGTTCAAGCCTTTTTGCCCAGCCCAGGCAGGCAGCGCTCTCGCATCCACCGTGACAAGTCCAGGACCAGGTCGCCGCGGTAGTCAGCCGGCCCTGCCAGCCCAGGTCACTCACAAGCGAGACGGCCAAGGTGGCCGTAAGAAATCTCAAGACTTGTCAAAACCGCAGCCCCCTTCGCTGGCACACGGCGGGCAGCCGAGCGGCTCTGCGCCGCGCCAGCCCCCCGCCCCGAGAGCGGGAAGCCGCGGTGGGCCGGGGGAGGCCGGGCCGGGCGGACCGGCCCCTGCCTCCCGCCGAGGCCCTCCCCGCACCGCGGCGGGTGCCTCTGCTCCTCCCCAGCCGGCGCCGGTCGCTTCCCCTGGCCGCTCCCGCCCCAGCTACACCGTCCCCGAGCCGCGGAGCCGCCCGCTCACGTCCTGGGGGAGGCGGCCGTGCCGGGGCGGCGGGAGCCCCGGAGCGGCGCCGGCCCGGCCCCCCGCGCCCCGGCTGCTCTGCGGAGCGGGCCCCGCGCAGCCACAGCGCCGAGGGCCGGGGAACGTTTGGCCGTGGGCGGCCCGGCCGAAGCAGCAGCGGTGAGTTACTTCTAAGGCGGGCGGTCCGCCACCTCCCGGGAGCGGGGCGAGCGGTGGGGGGCAGAGCTGCCCGCGTCCGCCTTCGGGCTGCTCCGCGCAGCGACGAACGCCTCCCGCTGCGGAGACATCCCCCCGCCTCGCCCCGGCGCAGGGCAGCTCGTTCTGCCGGCCCGGGCCGCGGCAGGGGGCCGGTTGCCGGGCGACGGGCGGCCCCTCCTCCGCGGCAGGGCCGGGCCATGAGGTAATGGCCGCCGGGGGGCCGGCGGCGAGCACCGAGGCGGCGGCATCCCCCTTCCTGCCGCAGCCCCCTCGGTGTCCGCGCCGCCCCGCCTCCCGAGGAGGCCGCGCGGCGCGGGGGAAGGAGAGCGGAGGAGCCCCGCGGCCAGAAGCCGCCCCACGTGCGCTGCCCCCAGCGGGAGGGGTTTGCAGCGGGCACCGCTTGCGAGCGGGGAGCCGAAGCGGCGGCGGCCCGCGCGCGGCGACCGGGGAGGAGGGCACATGAGGCGCTGGCGGGAGGCGGGAGAAGCGGCGGCGGCAGCCAGGCGGCCGCAGCAGCAGCAGCAGCTCCCGCGCTCTGCCCGCCGCGGCCTCCCGGCGGCGCGGGCCGCGGGCGAGCCGTGAGGGGAGAAGCAGCCCGGAGGTGGCCGCCGCCGGCAGCGAGGCTCCCCCGGCCCGCGGGGGCGCCGCCGCCCGCGCCCCTGCGCCTGGGGGGCCCGGAGCGGGGTGAGTGCGCGGCAGGGCGGGAGGGCAGAGGTGCCGCCGCCGCTTGGCGCGTAACGGTTCGGCGGGGGGTGGTGGTGGTGTTATAGCGCTGCGGGGCTGCCGGTGTCCCCGCTCGCCGCGTCTCCTCAGGTGAGCGGGGGGGGGGGAGAGTCTGGGCTCCGCGCCGTGGCGGCCGCGGCCTGCTGCCCCCGCCGGGGAGCCGGAGGGGTGGCTGAGCGCCGTGCGGCGGCGGCTCCTCCTTCGGGGCCCCCGCAGCCCTGTGGCCACCGGGCGACCTTGGGAGCAGGCGGGCGGAGCGCCGCGTCTTTGGTGCCTGTGCTCTTTTGTCCCTTCCGCCCCCTTAAAGGAAAGAGGCTCTTGGGTTCATTGTTTGCCGAAGGTCAAGAATCGCTTGCAAAATTTGGCCTGTGAATTATTTACAGGTAGGCTGCTGCCGCCGTCAGTTAGAAGGACCCCCGCTTATAGAGGTACCTTTGGTAGCCGGTGGGGAGGAACATACAAATACGAACTTGGTTTCTTTAGCGTCAGGGATTCTGGATACCTCTATTTAAAAAGACCAAAATATTCCATTATGGTTTTTATCAAGTTTGAGATCTTAGTGTCTGCGTTGGTTTGCTGCTGACGATTTTGAACTTTATGTTTAGATGAGCTTATTTTCAGGTAAGATTAGGGAAGAGTGGGGAATGTCCAAAACATGGAACATCTGTAAAGAGTGGGAGCCCAGGCTTGTTCTCCCGTGCTCAGACTTTGAGAGAAGTATCCCACGTGGACGCTTTCCTCTGTCTTGTAATCTGTAACCTTATTTGAACCTTTCAATCCACTGAGATTAAATCGTGGGTGTAATGGTTTTTGCAATCAGGAAAGCAACAGCAAAAAACCAAGCTAAACCAAAAACCAAAACAAACAACAGTTAGAGTGACCAGTTTGCCGTATGTGCATGTTTCACTGCTGTGTGTTACACAGTTTCATGTGCTGTAAGTAACGCTCTGGCTTTGGACCGTACTGGAACTGAACTGTGTTTAAATGTGGTTGTACCTAGCAGGGCTCTTCCGGAGTTTCTGTAAGAAGCCTGGAGGAAGGAGCGTTGTCCCCCAGCCCAGGAACCATATTCACAAAGCTGTGCCTTCTCTGAGGCACTGTAGTCTGGTTTAATTGAGCCAGAACAACCTGTGATGACAACAGATAAGAAAATAAGCCATGATTACACGTATTACTTCTCTGTTTTTTAATGGGCATCGTTATAAGGGAGGAAAAACAGAACGGTAAACATCCTCATGGAAGGCAAGAGTTTTAAACTTTTTCTGTGAGCTAGTGAGTTGAGGCGAAGACCAGACGGCTGTATGTGTGGATAGAATTTAAATTTCTGTTGAAGTAAAACAAAAGTTTCTGTCAGTTGCATGAATGAACTCCCGCTTGCCAGTGGATTTAACTGCATGGTGGATGACAGTGGTGGAAATAAGTAGAGTTTCTCTGGATGTAGTACAAAAAAACCCTTAACAAAAATCTTGTAGTTCATAACTGAGCTTGGTGCCTGTTCTGGAGCACTGAGTAGCACACCAGTATGCTGAGGAAGCATTAATGTGATTAGGCACATACATTTCTATATGTAGTGTTCCATGTTTGATATGCATGTGTGTAACATCTCACTGAAATATGAAGTTGCTTCTGCAGCCTCTGAGCATCTGACTAGTTTAATCCAGAGTCCTGACTAATGAAGCAGTACCAGCACGAGATCTGCAAGTTTTGCCCTTTATATTAACGGATGTTAACTTGGCACTCCATCAGTTTGTGGAATGCAGGTGAGAGTTGGTGGGAGTAAGTGAACCTGGATGTACCAGAGAGCAAGATGAGATTGAAAAGATTTGCCTGGAACTGTTTGGAGCTCCTGTTGCTCCTCCCTGCTGCAGCTCACACCTGAGCTCCTTGCTGCTTCACACGTTCTGTCTTCTGTAACAGATTACCAGCTGCTTTTGTAGAAGTAATTTGATCCTAACCTTTCCATGTCCTCTGAGGATTTTCTTTTGAGTTTAGAAATATTCTGGCCAATCTACTTTGGGATAGAAGAATGAGATTAGTGTCGTAGAAATCAGTGCAGGTTAAATGTTTTTGTTTGAAATGTGCACTTGGTCAATACTATTGTTTCTTAGTCTTGTCACCGTATAATGCTGAAAAGGAGAAATGGTGAAACTTCCCACTGTATCTGCTATGATGGGTGATAAGCTGAATACAAGATACTTTTTTTTTTTCTAATAACTCAGCAGAATGCATTCTCAGAATGAGTGCTATTGAGGCAGCATCTGCAATATCGAAAGGCAAGAAGTTTAAAAACAAACCTTTCACCATTTCTAAAAGCTGTACGTGTTTTTTTTCTTAACAATTTCCAATGTTACTTAAAATTCCTTGGGGAGGGGAGATAAGGGGGAAGGCAGTGCATGAGTTACGTTTGTTTGAAATCTATTTCTTTCCGAAGTCTTTAAAATAATTTTCTTCGATTCCCAGATTTGGTGTGCTTTAGTGCTCCCTCTGCTAGGATCAGAAGTAGCATTTGTGGGACATCATTTGTTTTGTGTTGTCTGGGTGTTGTACGTTGTGCGTGATACTCAAGTCAAGGTTGGTGGAGTGTTTCTTGTTAGTTTGCAGAGAGTGGTGTGTTCTTTGTTTCAAGTTTTGAAGTGATGACTATTCTGTTTCCAAAAGGAGGTGCCGCTTCTAATAAGTCTCCAATATTAGGCCAGTTACTTCATCAGTGCAACTTTTTGAATAACCTCGTTTTAACTCTCACAAAACTGTCACTTCATTCCATGCGCTGCTTATTTCACAGTACTTGTATATTAATGCAAGAACAGACAGACCAGTATGATATGAGAAGTCCTGATAACTACAATATGGAGTGAGGAGCTGTGTTTTAGCCTGTTGGTCAGAGAGCTATTGTTGATAGGTAGACTGTTATAACGGGTTCTGTTTTCCTTTTGTGAACTATTCATTTTCTCCACATGTACATGGCAGTTTTGCCTCCATAGGAAGCTTAGTGATGCCACCAAGACCAAGATTAAAGAATAAATACATTTAAATTACATGTGAAATGACCAAAGGCATACTGGCATTTTCCTGTATGGTGGTCAAATTGTTCCTTGTTTCTGCTGTCAGTGAGATTGTCACTCGTGTGTTGCATAAGGGCTATTAAAAGGAATAGATTCCAGTAGCGACTGCGCACCAAGTGGCTTTCAGAGTAATCATAAAAACATAGTAAGTAGGAGAAATGCTTTCTAGTCACTAAATGACAGCTATTACATGTCAGTTGTAGGCAGCTCACTTAACATACGAAGCTTTGTAATGCTGGAACTGTCAAACTGGTTTGTGATCCACAATGCCTGTGCTCTGAAGGTATGTTTCTGAGTCACATTTCTATCATTAAAACTCCATGAGCAATGCCATTGCCTCCTTGGAATGCTGCACTTGTGTGGAGGGCTTGGTTTTGTGGATTCAGTTGTGGGATCACTGCTACTGGGAAAGATAAAAATCTTGAGAATTAACTTCCTGTGTAGGTTTTCCAAGATACCAGTTGGTGTCTGATTCAGAGCCTTCCTGCTTACTCTGTAGTTTGACTGAGATAGTTCTGTGAGTTTACAGTCTTATTTTACTTGGTAGTGAATAATGTGGTGTCTCCTAAATACATTTCAGGAGTTCACCGCTAATATTCTTGGTCTAAAACTGTCCTTTATTTAAACTTTGATTCATCAATAATTCTCTTTTTATTGGAACCTATTGATTACAGTGCAAAAAGTCATCCTCCTTATGGTTGCCCAGTTAAGAGGCTTATTGATAGCACAAGTAGATTAGCTCAGAGATAATTCTTAGATTCAATTATGTTGGCAGATTTGCTTTAGTTAAATCTGTTAGTGACTGTACTGGAGTCAATTCTTTGCCTTATCTTATGTCTTCTCTGGACAGGACTGTTTCACCTTGCAGTCCATTAGATGCTGTAAACCCAAATGATGCTGCTACTCTTTAACTGTTGTATTTCCTTGTGTGCGCGGTTTTTTTGGTTGTGGGTGGGTTGTGGTTTTTTTTTTTTTTTTAAGTATTCAAATGGATTAACATATATTAGAGCCCAGTTGTTTTTGCTTGCGTTTATAGCAGAAGTTTGGAACACTGTAGCTGTCAGTAATAGAAAGAAGGAAGGAAATGTGAGAAGAACTTGGTTTAAAAGCTCTTGCAAAGTTTCATTATTGGCTTTTGCAATAAGACCATGTTGCTGCCCAGCAAAGCAAATTTTCTCCTGGCTGTGGATTCACTTTTCTGTACACTTCCATATTGTGGTGCTGGAAATCTATTCCGTGACTTAGCCGAGAACTGGTTTTAAGGTTAATTTTCAATCACTGTTCATCCTCTGGGCAGATGAGCAGCTGTTAACAGTGAGGCAAAGGAAGCAGTAGGAGTCAGTGGCTGAGGCTTTGGTGTCAGGAGGGAAAGTCTTCAGTGAGCATAAGCTGATTTAGAAACTGCCACGCTCTAAGCTCTGATATAACCAATGCCAGTTGTGTGTTGGTAGGTGAGATGCTAATGCTGAGGCTTACAATAACCTGCTACATATCTGTGTTATCACGGAATATTCTTGACTCCCAGCACCTGTACGAACAGAAGAGAGAAATACTGAGTAGTTGATGTTCTTAGGCTATACACAGACATTATCCTTTATGATACAGAATGAGAATATACTTAAGAATAAATTTGAATACTTTAATTTTGCTAACTTCTGATTCACTCTGCATTTCTGGTGTTCTTTCCTGAGCAAGATGACCACAAATTATAGTCTCTGTTGTGAATAATGCAGTCCTCAAAACTTAATGGGAAAACCAGTATGATTTTAGATAAAGTAATAGGAACTAACCTTAGAAAAAAACTGAACTTGTCTTCCTTCTGCCTTCTTCACTTACTTGTTCTTAGCAGACTTCTTTGGAAAGGCTTTCCTTTTTTAAAACTCATACAAAATCAGCAGAAGTTTTTTTCCTTAGGTTTTATAACATCAGCAGGTAGATGTTTTTCTTCATAGACCATAAGACCAGAAGGAGAAACTGGGTGATCTAGTTTGATTATTGAAACTATGAGCTTATGGCTCCATCCTGAAGTGTTGGTCTGAGCTAAGACTTCTATATCTGTTTGTAATTACTGGGGAAAAAATAGACAGGTATTTTTCATTAAATGTTGCTTTCTTAGTGAAGAAGCCATCTGAAAATTGCTCATGGTTTGTGTTTGTTTTATTTAAAATTTCTTTTATAGGATGTGTTCTGAAGGGTTTGGAAAGTAGAAGCAAGAGGTTTTAAGACAGTCACTTTTTTCCCCCCCCTACTGCTTTTAATTTGTGAATCTCTGGTACTTTGCAGGAGGTCTGCAAATACCTTTAAGTCTTAACATGTAGTAAAGCATATAAAAGTTATTTCCTTGGTTTCTTTTTGCAGACCCTTTAAGGAAATCAGTGAACACCAGGATGAAAATGACTGGTGTAGAGAGAAATTGCAAAGAAGAGAAATACAAAGTGATTAAGAGTTTGTATTTCTGGGATTTTGCGGGCAATGTGTTATAAAAGAACAAGATCGACTTCATGGTCCTACGTGAAGATAGGAGCTCTGTGGAAAGTGTGCCACTTTGTGTTTGGTGGATCGCAGCATGGTTGAGGTTGGAACGGATTTCTGGAGGTCATCTGCTCCAACCCCCCTGCTCAAGCAGGGCGACCTACTGCTGATTGTCCAGGTCCATGTCCAGACAGCTCCTGTATATCTCCAAGGATGGAGACTCCACCACCTCCCTGGGCAACCTGCGTCAGTGCTCAGTCACCCTCATGGTGAAAAAGTGTTTCCTGATGTTCAGGGGGAACCTCCTGTGTTTCAGTTGGTGGCCATCGCCTCTGGTCCTGTCACTGGGCACCACTGGAAAGCGCCTGGCTCTGTCTTCTTTGCACCCTCCCTTCAGGTATTTATATATATTGATATGATACCCCCTGAGCCTTCTCTTCTCCTGGCTGAACAGTCCCAGCTCTCATCCTCTCCTCACAGGAGGGATGCTCTGGTCTCCTTTCTTTTTGTTATTGTCCTTTCACTGTACTCTCTCCAGTATGTCCATGTCTCTCTTACAGTGGACAGCCGAGAACTGGACACAGGTGTGGCCTCACTATGCTGAGTAGAGGGACAGGATCGCCTCTCTCATCTAGTTTCCCACCTGTCTTACAGCTGCTAAAGGAAAAACATAAGCATGTCACCACCCCGCTTCGCTATGTAATAGTTACAGTGCTTCAAACAAAACATGGAAAAAACTGCTTATCATTAGTTTTCAGAGAAGTTTAAAATAATGCTGAGTTAACTTGTCCCATCTTTTAATAGAAACCAAAGGTTAGGAAAATGTTCATACAGTGGAAACATTTATAGCCTAGAGGAGAAGAACGAAAACTGTGGATACATTGAAATAGTTATGTGCACTTCTGAGGAGATTAGTTGATTACTGTAAATTGGAGCCAGTCAGTGCACTTCTGTATTGTATGTTCACATAAATTCTCCTTTTTAAAGGCAGGTGCTGGTAATGTCATATTGGACTTTAATTTCATGCAAGTCAGGACTGCACGAATTATGGTCATAATTTGGTGTCCTAGAGAATACTGAAGTGCAGTTTTGTTTGAAGAGAGGGGTATTTTAAAAAAAAATTACATCAATGTCTGCTGCTTGTGGGAAATACAGACTTTTACATTTACTGTCCTCTTTAAAGTATGCAGAAGTGGAGCTTGTATTACTAACAGCATTGCCTGTCCCAGGAAGCCTAGTTTCATCATCAGATGCTGCACATTTGCATGCTTCACGAGGGGACACTGTCCACTCCACCACAGTAAGCAGAAACCCTGTAGTTCAGATCCATGCAAACCTATTGCCCCAGTGGTACCTGTAAAATGAGCAGAACTGGAAGACATTGGAGCAATGTCAAGGTCCGTAGACTGTCCTTTTAACCTGTCTTGAATGGAATTTCTTTCTCTGCAGCTGTGACTGATCCTACTAGCTGTATTTCTGAGGATTTATACGCTGTTGATGTAAAGTGATGAGGAGGAAATCAATCTTTCTGGTAGTACGGTTTCGTATTACAGATCTCCTGTAGTCACAAGTTGCACTGCTTTCAGAAAGGAGTGGTAGACTTCTGCTTTGTGTGGTAATACTACAGTAATGATCACTTCCAGGAATTTATGGAGGGGGTGGAGATCAGTGTCTACCAAAACCGTTACCTTCTTAGAGGCTTTGGTCCTGTAAGGAGTTCTGCAAACCTGCACGTGTGAAGGTCATAGCAAGATCAGTCCTTTATGGCTGTATTTCCTGAGGGTTATGTAATCTTGTCAGGTGGTAGATAAGCATGTTATGGTTTGACCCAGTGACTCGTGCCTGACTCAGGAGCCACAAATTTCCAATATAAAGCAGTATGAACTGAAAGTGCTTTTTCTAATTGTCTGAAATGTTTGTGACCTTTGACTACTTTTTATTTGTTCCCTAGAATTTTACTCCATAATGGCTTTCTCAAAAACCTTATTTTGCAAGACATCCAAAGCTGCTAGAATGAAAAGACTGAGAAAGGTTAGGTACCACGCTTATCTGGCAGAATACAATCTTGTCCCAAAGTCCAAAGTGGTCTCTACTGTCACGCTGTCATTTTTCTGTGGAGAACATAGAGTTGTCCATGACGTTCACGTGTATTGCTTTTATCTACTAAATGAGATTTCATTTAGGAACTGCAGTACCTCAGGGGAATGCAACTCTTAAATACTTTGCCCTTTTACATTGCAAAAGCTACAAAACATTCAACATAAACCTCTAATGAACAGAGTTTGTTCAAGCATTCATGAGTCACAGTCTTCTCTTACGTTGCAAAGGATGAAGAGGGTCAGCAAGATCAAAACATTTGACTGAGGTAACTCGGGAATTGGTGCTGTTACTAGAATTAAATCCAGTTCTTGTGAATCTCTGTTATAAGCCTGTCAGTCTCTTAGGATCTCTTAGGATCCCAGGCATGCTCTGTGGTATTAGCTGTTTAGGACCTGACAAGGTAGAGTGTCTGACACAGGCAGACTCCTCAGTAGACACGAGTGCTACACTTGCACTTTTTTATTTACAGTACTGAGGTTGATAGTATACATTACTAATTCTCTCCAGGTGGGCCAGAAGACTCCTTTCTCTGAAGAGTATATGACTTGCTCAATTTGAGTGCATTTTACAGAAGTTTTAAATACATGTCTGTCAGAGGTTGTTCAGGATAAGATGGTGCTACTGTTACAATAGTGATTTTAGTGAAATTTCTGTGTTCTTTTTGCCTTCAGTAAAACTGATGGACTATTAAGCTAACCGTGGGGTATTGTTTTGAAAAAGATCAGTGTTCAAAATGGGAGTCTGACATGGGAACACAACATGTTCAAGACAGCACCATCTCACTTTGCTCACTGGTGACTGTTCTAGGTAAGTCAGTCTCAGAGCTTCTTGAGCCTGACTTACTAACCTTCCCCCTCCAAGAGTAAACACTGCACCCATTTTGTACTATTTATAAATTTTCAGAGGATACCTGCTGTATGTTGACATAAAGGAAGAAAAATGTAAAGTTTTGTTATTAATGTCTCTCTGTACTGTTATACTGCATAGGAGGAAAGAGAGGAGGGAAATAAGATTTTTTACTTGAAATGTTTGGATAGGAATCTTTTTTTGTTTTGTTGATGGGGGTATTGCTGTCTCTTTTTAAAAAAAAATAATTAGGTAACTGCTTTTATGGAATGAGTAATGTATTAAAGCTAAGGGTGTTTGTATGTAAAGGCAAAGATCACAACGAAGTGTAGTTCAAAGTGAATAAACATAGAATTAGCATTTCACGGTAGATACCTAACTCTAATGAGCAGCTTCTGAGCCCTGATGGGGCAGGAAGATTGATGCCAGTGCACTTTGGGTATGGATGCTGAATATATCTCCTAAAAGCAGAGAGTGGATTTCTTAAATGTAGCATTTGTGATTTTATTATGATCTTCTTTAATTTGTTGAGGGACATTTTGTATCTTATTCCTATTCCCAAATTGTTGTTGATGATACCTGATGGCAGGAAATGTATCTTGCTCATAGGACCTTAAATGATATGCACAGGGAAGTTGTGGATGCACTATCATTGGAAACGCTCAGGGCTTTGAGCAACCTGATCTAGTGAAAGATGTCCCTGGCCATTGCAGGGCGTTGGACTAGTTGATCTTTAAAGGTACCCTCCAACCCAAACCATTCTATGATTCTATGAAATGTGGCTGTAAATGTGTTCTTTTGATCCTAAAGTAATATGAATGCACTATTTCGATCTATATGAATATATCCAGTAAGAATTAAGAAATGGAATCAATTTCATGTATTTACTAAAGTAAAACTGCTGATTCCTTAAAAAAATTTTCATGTGACTTGGACAGAAGTTTCAGTTCAGGTGGACAGAACTGCACTTCTAAATGGTTCTTACTGTTCAGCATCATTATTTTTTTCCTTTTAAAAAATCTTGGGATTAAGTCTGACTTTTATTTCTTTCTGCCAACTGACTAAATGGATTATTTCTTGGATTTGTAAATGTAGCACAGCTGCTCTTCCAGCAGGTATGAATTCAACAAGAACAAAAATGCTTCTTGGCCCTTCAGCTGCCATTCAGTTTCTCAGTTTCAGTTTCATATGACTTGAATTAGTCTGGGTAAGTTGAAACTGAAACTTCATCTCTATATCTCCAGAAGAGGCCATTGCTGTTAAGCCTTAGGTTAATGCTTGTGTAGGTTCTGTATATTCTGTCTCTGCGTGTTCACCTAGTGGTTTCTCTCAGTCCTGTGGTGCCATAGGTAAACACACACAGCAGTTAATGGAAATACTGATTTGAGTCCCACCAGGGATTGCTGTTCTCATGGCAGTGAAGCTTGGAAGATAACATTGCAACATCAATATTTGAAAATCCTCAAAGCTGCAGATAAAAGTTGGGAGTCACTGCCTAAAAGCAGGTGACAATGAAAGCCAATAGAGTGCCTTGGTTTAGTGGTTTGACTCTTTAAAAAAAAAAAAAAAAAAAGTGGTTACCTGACAAGCAACTGAAGCTGCAGAAGAGGGCAGTCTACCATCCCCATCCTCACCCCTCCCTCATGCACTACTGCTTGTAAGGCCGTGCCACAGCCCAGCTCAAAGAGTTGATCTAGATGAAAAATACTTCACACACCACCCTCTGTGTGTTCTCCCTGTCCTGCCTCCCCCCATCCCTTGGCTTAGCCTTTCAACCAGGTTGTGTTCCTGATCCCATTGACATGGAGTGGTACAAGCGCCAGTGGCTCTGTGAGGAAAAAAAGGTGATGGGAATATAAGGCTTCAGGCTAAGTGGGTCTGTGCTTTTAGGGCAGCCTACACTAATATCAGGTAGAGATGCTGGGAAGGCGTGTGCCTGAAGGCAGTGCTTTTGCAGCCAGATTAGCCTGGTCTCAGAGTTTGCCATCTCTGGTGGGAATAGTCCTACCCTGGCACCAGCTATGTGTTGTGCTGCTTTTGTTCACCGATCTTTCGCTCTGTTACCCAATGGGGAAATAAGTCAGGGAGGCAAATTGGAAAAACATGTTTTGAAAAATTGGTTTTATTTCTTGGATTTTTAGTTTTTTGCCAGTTTGTGTTTCTCAGGGAGTTAGATGAATGCTGGAGATGGCACAATGGCAAGGCAGGAGTGTGCAGGCGGGGCCAATTAGTGTTCAGTTTGCTTTAGGTGAGTAACACCACACCTTGTATTTAACGTGTCTGCATTAAGTTATGTAGTGCTCTCTAAAAACGAGAGTTAATGTTATCAAACTTGTATCATTTGCTAGTTGTGTGGGAGTTTTTCTGGTTTGCTTATTTGTTTTTTTTCCCTAATAAAAGCAGTAAACATAATTTTAGTAATCTTGGTTTGCAGAACTGCGTGGGGAAGATTGAATATCCTGTCCTATTTCTGTTATCTGAGATGGTAAATTAGCACCAATTACTTTGTCAAGTAGGCTGAGAGGAAATTCCTAAAAGCACCTGACAGCAAGCCTATTGTTTTGATCCTATGACCAGCAAGGATAACTTGAAGATAAATACATGATATAATATTGTAGCAGGAGAAATGAGTAAGAGGAAATAGGAGGGGCTACAGAGTCAGGAAAATGGTCAGCTTATAACAGGACTTGTTATAGCAGATGTAATACCGTGTTCTCTTTGTCCTCAGACCTTTCTCTGGAAAAGATAAGATAAGCAAGCAGTATTGTGGGCAATAAAAGATTTTTTTTTTTTTTTTTTTTTGATTTGGTGAACTCTTAGACTGAACAGCTATACTTCAATCTAACTCCAGAGATCAGGAAGGCGTGAAATTACAGGGCTTTGGCCTGTTCTGGCTCTGAGGTGAATCCTACAACAGGTAATTATTTTCTCTTCTGAACAGGAATTGGTGGTTCCTGATTGCCTTGATTTCTGACTGGAAACTGTTGTTTGTTTTGTGATAGAAAACTTACAATACAGTTGTGTGGCAACTTGGAATTGAGTATAGGTGAAACTAAGGAATAGACTTTGTGAGGGACTGTTTTGATCACTGCCTTGTTCAGTGGTATTGTCAGTTACCACTGGAGAAGTGAAAGGATTTTGAACTCCTGGAATCTCAGAATATTGAGGCACTGGATGTTCTTAAAGGGCACTAAAGACATTTGCAAGCATCTTTTATGAATTCTGACACTGGATAATCTTCTCTACGTTTTCTTCCTGCTTTTGTGGTTGTGTGGGGGTTTTTTTGTTGCCATACTGTTTCTCTGGCTTTGTTTTGTATGTCAGGTTTTACATTACTTCTCAGTTAAGAGCTCAAAGAGAAATTGGCAATCTCTTTTTCTTTACAGGGAGTCAGTTAATGGTTTGTAAAGTTCTTGGTAGCAACTAGTTACACAGAGGCATTTAAAAGAGAAATTAACAAGCAAGGTTAAATGGAACTGATAAAATGCAAGTGAAGGTCTTATTTATGATTTAGCTCTTAAAAAATAACCACCAAAATTGAAATAATTCTTTCATAAATTTATTTTCTAAATATCTTTTCACAAAAGATACCAAGAAGTTGTTGTCTAGGAGGACCTACAGAGTATGCCAGATTTTTATAATAAATCCCGGAGATGACTGTGGTGGCCAGTAGAATTTATGATACCTAACTGTATTCCATGTCTAACAAAAGCTCCTTAAAGTGCCTGTTAAAACTGATCTTAAAAAAAGGCATTTCTGAACAAGTAGACTCACTAACCTCTTGGAAAATAGATTTTAATAGGAATTGCAGATGTAAATGCCTATCAATTATGAAAAGCAGAATATGGCCCTGTAACTCGGGAACAGTTCCTTGAGTAAAGTCCAGATCGTGAGGTGGTGGATTACTGATTTTAAAAGGGTTTGGTTCGTTGGTTGGTTGGGTTTTTTTGTCTTGACAGTTATCTTTGCTCTTCTGGTAAGTAATTACAGGAGCCAACAAAATGAGCTTCAACATAGTTTACGATTTACACTCTTGAACAGCAAAACCGGATTTGAGTCACAATGGTTAAACAGGTTGTTACTTGTTGCTTTTTGTGTGAAGATCACTCACCCTTAATGTGCCTGAAGTGAAAAAGGTGGAGAAGAAATAATGTAGTCATTGGGTGGGTGAGTGTGTTTTGGGGGAGGGGAGGGAGGGGGAGTAGAATTTGGAAGGATCCATTACATTACAAGACATGACGTTTGGTCCAAAATGGCTATTATTTTGTCTTGGGAGCCTGTATTGACCTCTGGGCTTCTCTGCTTTTTAATTTACAAAAAAAAAAAAAAAAGCCTAAATTAGTATTGTTGGATACAGTAGTGCACATGACTGAATATAGTTAGTATATACAGTCCCTCAGCTGTGGAGGTAGAAGAGTGTGAAATCCTTGACACCTCCAGTTTGTCTCTGAATTACAATCTCTTCGATCTTGCATGCTGCAATATATGGACCATGTCAAAATGTCAGCAGCTGCTTCCACAGTTGCAGTGCTGACAATCTGACCTTCAGGTTAAGAGATCTCCGCTGATGTGAGCTCTGCCCAGTGTATGTTTGTTTTACTCTGGATGGAGCTTTTGTAGTTGCATACTTCTAAATGACCACAAAACAAATGAAAGCATGAAACAATTGTCTTCTGCACTTGCAAATGACTCTTGTAGTACTTATGCACCAATGCTTCCATTTTTTCATTGTGGCCCGGGGTATAATACTTTGTGATACAGTATGTGTGCAGCTTAAGTGAGAAGGCAGGAAAGGACCAAATGTATTTCTTGGCAACACTGACACTATTTTTGGACCAATTTCCATTTGCACCTAGAAGAGTGGGTTTGCAGATGGGGTAGTTTGCTTGGGAGATGGTGTAAACAGGAGGACGGAGTTAGTCTGTTAACCTCTCTCAGCTCAGTGCTGGTAAATGCAAGTTAGCACAGTGATGCTGTCTTGGGTATTTTGTCCACGTTTTGCCTCTTGTCTGCAAAGGATGCCCAACTCAAAAATCAGTACAGAGCTGCAGTAATAACAGCGTGCTGTCCACTTCTGTTAACTCTTGCTTAGATGTTTATTCAAGATGGGGATATCAACTGGCACAAGATGCAGACATAGTGAAATAGCTGATTATTCTGGGGTGTGTGCTTCTAGGGTTTGTTACCCTTTGAGCTAAGTTTAACCAAGTGACTTTCACTGGAGCCTATCACCTCTTTATATAAAAAGTGCTCAGCTGATGTGAATCGAACTGTAACTCTGAATATTAAGGCTGTGTAAGGTAGGGGACTGTCTTGTTAACCAAGCTTAATTGCGGTTTGGAAGGTCTCTAGGCTACTCTATAGCTGCATATGTCTGTGATCTGATAATTATTTATGAGCTTTGTGATTAGTTTATAATGTTAAAACAGCTCCCCCGTCCACCCCCAATCTTCCACAGACTGTGTTGCAGCAATAGTGTCAAGAGACATATTTCCAGAAAGATGGGAATCGGGCCAAGCAGGAATTATTACAGGTTGTGGTAACTGTGTCTATCAATGATTGTACTTTGCAGTTACACAATGTTTGCATTGTGTCTGTCTCTGACGTAATCATTTGTTTTACAGCTCAACCTGTAGCTTCTTGAGTAGCAAAACACAAGTTCTATCAGGACAAGTGCTCAATAAGGCACATGTTGAAATAGGAAGGGAAGACTGTTTTCTGGATAAATTGCAAATCACTGAGAGGAAGAACATAGCGTGTAGATGGGCTAGAAAGCATGCAGGTTAAGATTCCTGGCCTTCTCCTGATCACTAGTTTAATCTTGTAAGTAGATTAAGGCTGAGCACTTGTAAATTGTGTGCAGATAATGTTCTATTGAACAAAATAGTGCAACTGCAGTGTAGATGGCTAGGGTCTGTGTCTTTGAAGTGTGGAAGTACTAACCCACTTAGAAAGACTCCTTGTCTACCTGCTTTCTGTCACGTGGGACTTGGAGCTACAGCATGTAGTACCAGACAGAAAGGGAAAAGGAGTTTGGGCCTCTAGCAAATGAGGAAACAAAATCTGGAGACAGCAGTAGTTACGTGCCCACTCCGAGCCATCCGTTGTGAGCTAATTTATGGAGGTGAACTTTGTTAGTTCTACAAATTGTTTGTGCCTCTGAGAGATTATGCTTGTTTCATGAACAGCAGTCTTTTCTGCTAAGTTGAAGGGCATCATGTGTCTTATTTGTAGTTACTGTATCTGTTACACAAGCAACAGCACAGCAACAGAAGACTTCTTTAATGTGTCTGATGTCAAATTTATTTTTAAAAAGCCATGTAATTCATTATTGGTGCCAGCCCAGATCTTTGCCGCAGTCAACACTTGTGACACAGCTGTTGCTGCCATTGCATAGTTAGCTCTCCAGTTGCAATTTAAGGTGGGAATGAAGTGGGTTTGCCATATTTGCAGTCAGAAATCTACAGCATGGCCACATACATACAGCCTTCTGTATGTAGGCAGTTGTGTTGTACCATTTTTGGTATTAAGAATTTATGATCAAACAGATGTTTGAGGGTGCATCTTTTCTTTCTATAGATACTTTCCTACTGCAGGTTTTTGATTCTCCTTTGACCTTGTTCTTGCTGATGTTTAGATTTTGGTTGGAAAGGTGGGACAGTTTGCCTAGTTTCTTAAAATGTACTTTTTGCATAGTGAAGTCAGAACTAAGACCGTGTGTGTAGTTTAATGGCCTAATTGTGAGACTCGAGGTAAAAATGCTACCTAAAATGTATCTTGATCTCATAGCTCTGAGAGAAGTTACGGATCAGATCGAGGGCTAGCAGAGGAGTAAGGCATATAACTGATGCATGACTATGTTTGTCACAGCCAAATTGATCACTGTAACTGGGCTGATCTCCTGTATTAGCCTTTCTCAGACTTCAGTGCTTTTATATAAAACTAAAAAGTAACTTGTTCTGTATTTTCTCTTCTTTTTCCCTTTGTTATTCAGTGATGTGGTGCAAATGAAGAAAGATTATGTGCTCTTCTTTTAAAGTGGGCCAACATTGTTGGACAACGTGGGAATTTACAAAGTGTTGCCTTTATCTGCTTTTGGGTTTTTGTACCCTCTCTCCCTCATGGGAAATGAAAACATTCTTTGATGAGGCTGTTAGTGTCACATATTGGTGTTTCATAGTAGACTGATTAAATGGGTTGTTCGTGGAATTTGGAGCTCAGTATTCAGTCTGTTGTTACTGTGGATACAGTAATTTGCTAAAGTAGCTACCCCTTCGTGCTTTGCCAGTGACTAAACTTGGCTGTGAAATGCTTGCATCTCCTGTCTGTGCTAGAGACAGTCAGTTATTGGGTCAGGTCTAGCCCTTCATGAGTGCATCTGTGCGCATTGTATTAAATAATAAACTGAACTCATACGTGTTGACTGCTGGAGGCTACCTACGTTTTTGTGTAGATGAAAGAGTAAAGAGAACGGAGGGTGGACTGAAGTGTAATGAAAGTCTTGGGCACCTCCCCCCCCCCCCGCCTTGCTTTCTTTGTTCCCACCTTCACAGAATCCATGGTACTGTTTTGCTAGTCACATCCTTTGGGCATGGGAAATCGCAAACATTTCTCTAAAACGTCTGTGTAACAAAAAGCTGGTAATGCCCACTGCTGACTCTGTGTGAGCTAAAACATAGTTCCATTTCCTAAGTTCCTTGTTCTTCTGCCTTGTTTTTTTTTTTTTTTTCTCTTTGAAATAAAGGTTTTTTCCTTTATAAATCAGCTTTTGAACATGTTTAGAAGAAAGCAGGTAGAAACATTTATTTGTGCATAAACTAAATGGACAGGAATGGAAGATAGTCCGTGAGTTTACGGGGGGGGGGGGGGGGGGGGGGAGAGAATCCCAACGCCTCTGTAGTACAGTTCAGTGCAGTTAAAGCATTTTATGTTTCTAACCCTGGATCACTGAGACCTGCAGTTATTTTTATGAGTAGCTTCATTTTATGGAATAGGGAGTGCTCAGCTAAACTGAAACGTAATGAAAGAAGCATGGGGAAATCCTATGGAAACAGTGACTGTTGAACTGCTTGAAATGTAAGCATTTCAACTTGCTCCCTTTGTTGATTCTTTAGTGAAATGCAAATCAAGTGAGAATGAATGGATGTGTCCAACCTTTAAGTGTTTCTGTGCTTTTGCCTGGGTTGGGGACCAGTGTCAGGAGTGGTCACATGAGCCTGTGCTGAGATCATTAGACTGGGGACACCAGCTGTGCTATTATTAGGGGTTTTAAAGTCTGTGGCAGATGTTCTTAGGCTCTCTTCCAGCCCCCGCATATGGTGCAGTGGAGTACATGGAATAACAAACTTCTGACAAACTGTTTTTCCATGCAACAAACATTTATTTTTTTTTTTCCTCCCATGCAACTGGACAAGATACTTTATGTTCATAAACTTGCATGTATCAAAAGCCAGTTTGAAGTATTTTAAGCAGAAGAATGAAAAACGTGTTTTGCTTGGAAAGCAGTACTTGGGGGGCCAGCCAGGACCCAAGTCCGTGGGTGCTCATGTTCTGCCATTCATGTATTCGTTTTCTATTTTCTTTGACACTGCTATTTAGACTGGGCCATTGTTGTATTACGTGTTGCGTATGTATATAATGTAAAGCTGTTCCTGTAAAGATTCTGAATGTATGTGATGAGACATAAGATGAGATGTAATACAGAGAAAAGAGGTATTAATAATGCGGTGATTAAAATCTATGAACAGAACTACTGCTTATGATGTTATGGTGATACAGTATATAGCACAGAGAAAAGCATGTTTTTTTCTTTCTTTTTGTTGTAGTAAGAAAAATGTGTGTCTTGTCTTGAATGTGTAGTTTGTGTCCCCTCTGGAAGTCAGTTAACCAGCGTAAATATCCTCAAAATACAAATCACAAGCTGCTTAGTATTCTGTGGACTTCTGTTGTGATCTGTGTTGTACAAAATGCAAAAGGGAGGTATCTACCAGGAAGATGCAAGACTCACTAAATGGCAAACCAAAGGTACATAAGGAGCTGAAGAATGTGAACTATTTATAATAGGTAACAAATATGTCTCTGTATTTCTTGTGTTATGGGTTTTTTAACCATATAAGCATGTTGTTGCTAGGCAGAACAACGAATGTTTAAACAATTCCCTGTGCATCATCTTTTCCTTTCTCTCATTAAAGTGTGTGGTGTTTTTTGAGCTAAACCAGCTGAGATGCTGCACAAGTTGCCCTGTGTTAAGCACAAAGGGAAGAAAATGCAGCACAAGTTTTTATTTTTATATGTCCATCTCTTAGCTTCCTGACTCTAATCAGACAGCTCTCTCATACAGAGCTTTTTAGTATGATTAAAGAGAACAGTACCCAAAATAAATGATTTAACATGCAGTTCTTGTTGGGGGGCTCATGCTTTTACCATGCATTTTGTCAGTGCATGTTCCCTTCTGGATGTTACAGGTAGAGACCATACAATTGATCAGAAAATCTGAATACTCATTCTTTGCATAGTTTTATCTGACACTGAAAAAAACCCGTTGGTGATGTAAAGGTGTTGGTTTTTTTCAAGTCAGCAAACTGTGATTTTAATCAAGTGCTAGGATTCACTTGTAGGTGCATATTTCTGGCAAGAGATATGTCTCTACATCTAGTCTGAATGTGATTCCCTCTTTTGATCTCCCCACCCCCAAACTGTTAACCTTTCTACTTTCTAGTAATGGTGGTGGTTTAAACCATTGGAGACCCAGACAGTTCTTCAGGCTGTTCTCACAACATGGCGTAAAAGAACGAAGTGCCTCCATTTACTGCAGTGCAGAGAGCCGTGGGATGTGACCCCAGAAGTCTTTGGTGGTTCATGTGGGTGGGTGCTGTTTTACAGTTTATATCTAGTCATTTGAGAGTCCTGCTGTATGACTGCACCCAAAGCAAGCTGGTCTGCACTGAACCCTGGGTGTTGGTTACTCAGCTTGAAAGCAATGAGGAATCAATTGCTATTTGAATAAGATTGACAGTCCACAGAGTCACATAGCTCCTAATGAAAAGAACAGTGTCTCCTGTGTTATTGAGATTACAGTGCAGGACCCAGAGAAAATTTAAGAGGATTAGTCATGGTGTGATGCATTAAGCCTGACTGCTTAATCAGAAGGATTTTTTCCTGAAAATTATTTTGTTGGCAAAACTGAGAAAATTGAGATCATGATGAGTTCCAGGGGCTTGTCTGAAGGCTTGGAGCAAGCAAAGTTCTAATGTGCTAACATATGACTGGTTAGAACATGTTTTTCCCAGGTAAGAGATAAACTGTTGTGTCTGCATGATGAGAGGAGACTGTGGTAAATGTGCTTGTGGTATATGCTTGCCTTCATAGGTGGCAGTCCTTCTTTGACTAGAATCCAGTATTTATATAGCTTCTTACAATATCAACAACTTTCTAACTGGAAAATAATTGTATGGATTAGAGTGGTTGAGTCCTGCACTGAGAGTATTAAGCTCCAGTCAGCTCCCCTCCCTGCCAGATTCTGAACTTTAGCAACCTGTCCAATTCTCTGTGCTTGATGTGGGAGGGAGGAGAAGATTTGTTATAAACATGTTTCAGAAATGCATTTTCCCTTTTTGAGGATGGCTAGAGGAAGCAGTTGTGTTCGTTAAACTTACCTTCCAGGATTCTCTGCAACTCCAGTGATGCCATCCGTGATGCTGGTTCACATACCTCTTTCGGCAGAAAACACTTCTATGCAATTGGTTCAAGCTAAACAGTTGCCAGTTACGTTTTAATTTGTCTGTGACTATAGAATGCTTTAGACGTATAGATTCTCATGTGGGTGTGTATCTTTGTGATGGATCAGCCCTTGACAGATGAAAATCTCATCCTCTCACTGAACATATGTTCTAAATCTCTTCTGTGAGAAAGTACAGGAGCCTACAAGCCACTTTCACTCCCTCTTCAGCCTTAATCAATAAATTCTAAATAGTGTGGGAACTGCCGTGTTAGGTGTATGTGTGTATTTGTTTTATGAAGGTTCATTTTGCTGATTAACAGGTTGATAGATTAGGGCACACTCCTGCTCCTTGGGAGCAGATATTGAGGATGGGCTGTGATATTTATTTTTATTTTTTAATTTTTTAAAATTTTAAATAACCCCCCCATCTCCCAAGCTTGACACTTATTTTTGTTGCTGTCTTAACAGTACTGAGCATGTTATTGCTTCAATTCATCAGTAAAAAGAGAAACTTACTCGTGTTCTAAATAAGTGAAGCTCAGAAGAAGCAGATCTCTCTCTCTCTCTCCCTCCTCCTAACTTAAAATTAGATCTACTGGCCCAACAGGAAGAGGCTTACTTTTCTTGCTCATTTTCCAACTGTCAGGCAGAGCATGTAGTCATGCTGAACAAAGCAGCAGCATTCCTGGATCCTTTTAATGATGTATTCAGAACTCCAGTGTCTCCTGATTTAATGAGTACAGTGAATGTATTCACAACTAACAAGGGTGTGCTCATTAAACAGCAGTAAGTTAACTGTCCTATTCTCTTCTAGCAATCCAGTTCATAATTAAACGGTGCCATATCTGAATACAACACTGGGCTGTCAGATGGAGAGGTTAGATGTTCTGTGGGTATGCATGGTTAGATAGGATTGCTTAAGTAATTTAGCTTAGCTTGCTTCACTGATAGGGCTACTTGGTGGGGACTTTGTGTTTATGAGTCCCAACCAACCAAAAAAGTTTAAATTTAAGCAGTCAAAACATTAATTGAAATTGTCTTTTAGTTTGTAGTTTTCAGGTTCATATTCTTCTGCATTATACTGTTACTGTTGTGTAAATCCAAAGTAGCACAGCTGTACCAACTGGAATTACTAGACACTAACTGAGGGCAGAATTGGACCCTTGGCTGACTTGACTGCTACATAAACTCAGTCCTATGGTCCGGATGGTTATGTGGTGACATCTGAAAAATGAAGAGATCAGTTTAGTGTTCTGGATTGGCAGATGCAAGCTGAACAAAGGGTTATGCTGCCTGGAGGTATACAGGAGCCTGTTGGAATTATCTTCAGTGATGTTAAAATACAAGTAGCAACTGAGTGCTCCTGTAAGTTATCTGCCCCCAAAAGCACACTTATCTTAATTTTTCATGGAATTATGGGTGAAAACATAAATATTGAATACTTACCTTAGTTTTTAATCTGATGTCTATTCTGAAATATTTTGGTTTTAATAGTTACAAGCAGTATTTAACAGATTTGGAGGGAGAGGGAATTTGGGCCTGAGGGAGGGATAGCACTTGTATGCTGTCTGCTTTTGTACTGGCAACCTCCTGACACTGTTTTGGGGGCTTTTAGCATAATCAGGATGACACCAAGCCAATTCTTATTTAAAACCAGCTGACAATCTATTCAGTTTGTGCCATCTGTCTGTCTGTCTTTAAACTGATTTCAGAAAAAAGTCATATAGTCCTTAGTACCTGTTTTCCATCTGGAGCAGCAGGCTCCTGCATGGGTAGAGGCAGATGTACCGAATGTCTGATGCAACCTTCTGCAGCTGCTGCCTGTTACCACAGGCCAGCTGTACCCGGCTGTGATCTCTGTTATTCAGCCAGTCCTGACAGGTCCCTGGCATGGGTGCCTCTGTATGTCTGTCAAATGTATGCGGAATTCTCGAACAAATAATCATTAAAGTTTACTTCTTTCCTCTTTAAGAGCCATTTTCATTCAGATACACTGAGTAAGCATCACTGCTTGTCTTCTTCATCTGTCCTTTCACATTAATGCTCAGAGGGCAACTGAGCATCATGCAGCCACTTGCTCCCCCTTCCCCCCCAGTGGTGGGAAGGAGGGAAGCAAGAGGCCTGGGAAATTGAGATAAGGACAAGGAGGGATGATCTCATCCTTTAAGGCACAGGCAAAAACCAGACTCTTTAGGGGAAGAAAAAAAAGCCTGTAAAATTTAATTTTTAATGACACTAACAACACTTAACAGACAGAGTAGGACTGTGAGAAGCATTACCACATCTTGAAAACACCTTCCCCCATCCCTCCCTGATTCCTGGGATCAGATTTGCTCCCAATATCTCTACCTCTTCCCCTCCAGCAGCACAGGGGGCAGGGAATGGGGGGTGCAGTCAGTCCTGCTGCTTCTTCCACCTCGGGGAGGGGGGAACTTCTGGCATTCCTCCCCTGTTCCAGTGCAGTCCCCCTCTCACAGGAGACAGTCCTCCACAAACCAGCTCCGACATGAGTCACTCCCATGGGCGTGTGGGTCACCCCTGCCTGTTGCAACCCTCCCAGTGCTGAACTGCAACAGCAGGGCCGCCTTCCCATGGGATCCCAGCCTTCTTCGGGTGCAGTCACCTGGCTTGGTGTGGGACCCCCCACAGGCTGCAAATCAGTATCTGCTTCATCATAGACCCCTGTGGATGTGGGGGGGGTGGCCCTGTCGTCTCACCATGGGATACGGGGGGGCTCTGCTCTGGCATAGCTGCCCCCCATTCTCCTTTCTTTCACTGACCTCGGTGTTCGCACAGATGGTCTCCTTGCAAGTCCTCCTCACAACTCCAGCTCCTCATCCCCGATTCCCCTTCTTAAATATGTTACTGCAGAGGCACAGCTGCCGTCACTAATTGGCTCAGCCATGGTGCAAAGGTGGGTCCGACTTGGAGCCAGGGGAGCTTTGAGAAGCTTCTCACAGGGGCCACCACTGTAGCCCACTCCCCTGCTACCAGAAACCCTGCCACTCACTCAAACCAGGACAGTAAGGAACCCTTTCAGTGTAAACTTACTGCTTTGATCATGCTGGTCTGTGTTGTAAAACCTAAGCATGAATTGTTTGATATAACTCAAAGGAAGAAAACTTGCACGTTCTGGAGTAAGGAAGAACTTGTCCTGTCCATCTTTAAATATGAAGAATGAGCCACAATGGTTGATTCAAACTGGAAACCACTTGTTTTCTTGAGGTGTCGTGTGGAGACACACTTGCAGCTACTAGTGTCTTGTGTAGTGTTTGGACTGTGTGTAGTGAGTACACTTTGTGTAGAGAAAGATGACAGAGGTGGGGAGGAGACTTCAGGGTTTCTTTGTGTGATTTGTTTTAGTCCTCAGTAAAACTTTGCCTGCTGGTGTCTGGAACAGGTGAATTCAGCTGTGTGCCCTTTTTGTGTAACCTGTTGATGGAGGTGTGATGGGTACTGCCACTGGGATTCCACACAAAACTGAGGCATGGAGTGATGTTTTGTAATCTACTGCTTTTTACTTCTGCCCCCAGGGTTTTTTCTGTCTGTATTATGCAGATTGGTAAAAGGCCTGTGTGTTTTGTGGGGGTGGTGGTTGTTTTGGTTTTGGTTTTTCATGGTGTAGGATTGCCAGGGCAGAAAAGGACTATTTGGGGAACAAGCTGCTTTTGTTTCATTCTTATTTCTGAGGTTGAATTGCTTTTAACTTTTTTTTTCATACTAGACCACAAATGTGCATTAGATGAGAGAAGTTGAAACAGTTCCTGGGTTACAGAGCTCTGTCCTGTTTTTGCAAGATCTTAAATCTTTCTAAATTAATTCTAACTTTGTCTCTATTGTGGCTTATAGCTTTCTTACAGTAACCATATAACTTACTTTATACTTTTAATATTAAAGACAGTCTACTACTCTGTCCCATTTGCTTAGAGAGCAGTCTGCTGTTTAATGACTCTGCCTGGGTATCTGAAAAGCTGAGACACATTCCAAATGTTCTAGTTCTGAATAATAATTTATCCTGCCTACGTACAGTGTTTTCAGAGAAGCTGCAGGGGAAGGATTTTAGATTGAACACATACTTGTTTGTGTGGGTGTGAAAGGGTGGTGTAGGGGATATTCTTTACTGGAAAAATGATCCACAGTTTTCTCTATAAACTTTCTTGGCCCAGCACTTCAGTTGGGATCTTTACACCCACTGTGTCTAATAGCAGTTACTACTGCTAAAAGGACAAACTTTTGTTGCTTTGCATTAGTAAAACAACACTAATTATTAGCACAGACTCTCTTTAGATTATCTTTAAAGACAATGATCTTTTCCTTCCTCACCACCAAGCTAAGATGGTAGTGAAAACTATAAACTTATCAAAATAGTTTAGAAATATTGAGTTGAAATATGTTTCAGGTAAAGGAAATGAATTAAATTTTGTGCTTTGCATGTAGGTTTATTTTGAGAGTATTTTTTTTGGTTGGTTAGGGTTTTCTTCCCATAGCAAATGAAGTCTCAAAGAATAGATGTGCCAGACAGTAGACTCGAGTTTCTTTAAATGCCTCTGCAGCACTACCACAAAGCAGACAGTCTTGAGGATATCCAGTGTGAGTAGATGGCCATGTAGGTCATGCAGCACTGGATTGTTCCTATGTGATGGCATAATGTTTTATGGGTAGTCAGGAGATACCTAGTTAATGCCTTGAGGATTCGGAGGTTGTATAGTATCAGCAAGGTGATTCTTAATAAAAATCTGTGTGTAAATAGCACCAAATAACTCTTTTCTTGTTAATTATAAAAGTCCTATGTTTATATTTTGCAAAATCTGGGGTAATGCCCAGGTGTCCAAATCTGTCATTTGCTGTTCTTCCTTTTGTTGTTATCTTTTTGTCTTCCTGTCCTTTAGGAGCAGAGGTGATTGCACTTCTGTGAGAATTTAATCTCACTGCATGTACTGCAAGTATCTTGAGTAAAATGTGCTTTAGGATTTATACATGCCTTTTGTTTTTGTAAATTTTTATAGAAAAAGGTGATCATTCAGTAAGAGTTTACCCAGGTACTGCTTAACCCAGTGTCTTGACAGAAACTACTTTTCCTCTATGAAAATTAGATGAATAGTTGATGATTCCTTTACTTAACAACAAATCAATTATTTAAATTGGAATGGAGTAGAATGCCTTGAAGGTCTGAGGTGTACTGATTTGGCGATTCACATCCACAGTTGCATAGAAAGTAATGACTTACGTTTCAGAATAAACTTTGCCAAATAATAAACGTAAGCAAATCTATACAATGTTTAGTAGCCAGTCAGTTGTAGAATTAAATCATAATTTATCTCCCTGGATATTTAACAGTGACGCAGTCTGGCAAAGGATAAATTATCTTACTCTCAGCTCATGCTTGATTGTAGCGTCAGCAAATCTTCCTGCTGCTGAAGATGCATGGGCAAGACAGATGGCAATTACATGGACTCACTGGGAAACCTAAAAGAAAAATGTTGGTTGAAAAATTCTTAGTTCTCAGAAAAAGTAAGTTTTGTAACTGAAAAATGAATGAAAACAAAAAATGGATTTTCACAAGATACTTTATCTGCTGTGATTTCAGGGAAACATCTGTGGAAATCCCAACTTGAACGCAAAGGGTATGAACAGGAAATCTTTCCCTTAGTTCTGCATGTTGGTGAAAGAAACATTTTTTTCACTGCAATTTCAACATTTAAAAGAGTATTTTATTCTCTTCCCTGACCACTAAAGTGCTGAATTTGCATATTGCTCTATTTCTTTCCTATTTCTTTTTTGTACTCTTGGGGAAGAAAGAGAAACTTTTGTTTTGCTAAAATTATTTTTCTGTATCTCTGGCTTTTAAAGTACCATAGGACTGGAAAAAAATTATCTCCCTAACAGTGGAACTAAGCAGTATAAATAACTTGGGGATGGGAAGATGTCTTATTTGAAATAGCACAGGTACTACATTTTTCTCAGTGAAAAGTTCTACGTGAAATATTTTCATTGGTTATTATTTAAATCTTGTTACTTCACTATCAGGCTCAAATTTAATTTCTCCTCTTGCAGGTGCTTGTGTTCAGGTTTAAGTTGAAGTATAGAAGTGCACATGGGAATAGAATTACATTTGCAAATGTAAATCACCTCATCAAATCCACCATTCACCATATGGTGAATTGCAGTCTTCGGTAATCACAGCCTGATACTCCTAACAGTTCTTGCACTTTAATATGCTGAAACTGTATGAGTCAGGACTGTTGTGAAGCAGGAAAACAGTGAAAGGCGCTGGGAATATGCAGCTTCACTGATAAAGTAAATGACGGTTTATGTATCTTAAAGACTGGACATTATCTAGGCATACGGTTATGCTCAGTCTTGAACTGAAGAATGATGAGATGATTGAATGCAAATCACTCTGAAAACATGCATGAGTGTAAAGGATTCATACAGTAAGAAGGCAGTCCAAAATGAAGAATCTTCTCTTGATTAGAGTTGGGCATCCAAAAGCTTGATGTGATAGGAAGCACTGTAGATAATCATTGATGTAGGTGTGAGCCTTTTGAATAATTTCCTAGATTTTTAAGAAGTTCAATTGTAGTTAGACGTGAGCGGGAAGGTAACTTCTAATAAGATCAGAGGAGAAATGCTTAAAATTGCATTATCCTTTATTTTGTCTGAAGGAGCATCTGTTTTTTGAAGAGGTTTTGCAGGGAGGGAGTTGCATTTCATATTTACAGAGATTCAAAAGTTTGTCACTGGTGTGGACTCATCTTTGGAAGACAATGTTTACACAGCCTATGTTTTGACAGAGAGTTGGATCAGTCCACAAAGAGAATTGCTACTGGGAGGAGAGGGGACTGCAATTGCAAACTTGTCCTGAATGTGAGGGGACAGGAGGCTGTTTGAGAAGAACTGTTGTGCTCTGTCTTGGAGGAGAAATTAAGAAAGGAAATTGCTCAATGGTTTTCTTGAGGAATTATAATTTCCGAATTCTTAAAGCTCAGAAGTTTGTTGAGGTGACAGCTCATGCACTATATAAAAATGCCATTTGAGTAGGGCAAAGTTCACAACTGGCTTTCCTTTGGATGATAATTTAAGCAAAATGGGGTTTAATTTGTGGGAGTACTTGTGTGATTGCCAGATGAGGTTGTAGCTCTGTTCTCTCATCAGTGTTTCAAGACTTGCAGCAGAAAGCTTTAATAATTGAAATGTATGCAGCTTTAAAGTACTGCTGTATTTTGCTCTATAGATAAATCTTACTACTTTCGTGAAGACTGTGGAAACATTTTTTAGTGTTTTCATGATGGTATACACTTCCCTGTTTATGCTTTCTATGTGATGTTTAAGAGGAAAAGGTTTGCTAACATCTGTTCTGTCCAGAGAATGTTTGCGTACAGTAGTCTGTTCAAGCTTAAAAATTTTGGACATGGTTAAGAACGTAGATATTGTAAGATGCACTTGAAAGATCAAAGTTTTAATGAAGCAGACTGAAGAGAGGATTAGTCTATAGTCTAACCCTTTCTTTCTGACTTAGTTTGGTAGTTTGTGTAACTGCTCTGCCAAGAGAGGGTGAGGAAACTTGTGCGTGAGCCAAAGTTACAATTGCATTCAAATGACCTTACAGCATCAAGAACTGTTCATGTGGGGGAAACGCAAATAGAAGCGACGCTTTAAGCGAGCCTGCTAGCCAAATGGTGAAATTCTGGAGAGGAAAAGGAGGCTCAAGAAAGGAGGAATGCTATGCGGATGATCAAGAGAGAAAAGAGTTGAAAACCAGGTACAACAATGGCTGCTGCGGAGCTGTAATCCCCCAGTACTGTTTGTCTCTCTTAGAGCTTAGCTTTGAATGTAGTATGCATGTAGTGTGTGTGCTGAGACATTGCTAGCCATGTTTTAAATTAACTCAGACAAAGGAAGGGAACATGGCAAATGCTGCTTTAGTACTTTTTGGTTTCCCTTACTCTGCAGTTTAGTTGAATGCTGTTTTTCAACTATTGCACTGCATAACGCTGCCTGGCCTCTTTCTCAAATAATGCTGAGCTGCTGTTGTGTTGTCAGACGCAGGTTTTGTTCTGGTGGGATAGGGGAAAAGACTTACGCTTTGATGTGCAAAAGTAGGGCATCGACAGTGTCCTGTGCTTGAATGGGTCAAGGATCACTGCTTACTGTGGCCGCTTTCTCCCTCCCTGCCTCAAGGTCTAAAGTTAGTCTAAACAGCCACGTTATTTAAAATACTGCCACCATAAGATTTTGAGAATAAACCAGAAGGAATCTCAAATAGCTAATATTTTTAAGGTTACAGATGAAACTGGGCATCAGGTATATTAAGTCGTGATACTATTGTTAAACAAGTGTTGTGGTGGGAGCAGGCAAATCGATGCAAATGGGATTACTTGCAGTTTTGCAGGCGTTCGACTGCAAAGAAATCGCAGTTATTTGGGATACTCATATTGTCCTATATGCATAGGACAGTTCATTTGTCACTGATTTCTACTGGTGATCCTGGAGCATCAGAGGCAGGAAACATGTTTATATGCTATGTGTCTCAATCTTTGTATATGCTGATAGATACTTTGGTAACTTTAAGCTTATTTACTGAAGGTATGCTATTAGTGATGCCTGTCTTAACTGGTATCCTGGACTTCATTCTGTTGTTAAAATGGAAATTCCTACAACATAAGGAGCTTAGACATGAGTGTTTCCTTTGAAACAGAAGACAACTTGTGCTGGGGATGTTGTCATTTTATTAAGCTCATTTTGTGGATGTGGTTTGAGTTTGCTTTTCTTATCTGTATTTAAATTTGAAACAAAAACTTTAAAACAGAAAAAAGCAAAATGGTTAAAAATTAATGCATGAATTTTGGATGGAATGAACTATTTTATTCATAGATTTTTTTAAAAAATAATTTTTAAAATCTTGATGGCTTTGAAATATTAGATTGCTGTTGGAGAGTTACGTTCTTGTGTTCTGGTGGCTGGAAGGCAGGAAAGCTATTTTAGATTCCCCCCCCCAACATTGTTACTGTGAATTTGTTTGCTTACCAGTGAAGTTTAATATAAAAATCTACAATGCTATAATCCAATGTGGAACAACTCTTTATAATTCACTAATTCTTTTTCTAATTTACTCATTTTTTTTTTTACTACTCCACAACTTGGCTGTGTCTGAACTCTGTTAGAAGAATGAGTACACTTAGTGAATTTGTAAAAAATTCACTGCTTCTAATCAAGTTAAAACAAGAAATCAAGATTAGCTTTATTTGTCACATGCTCTTTGTTACAAAAGTTATTTCATCTCTGAGCCAAAATAGTTTAAAGGGCCTTTCCATCATTGGGAACTTTGGAACAAGGCCCGTAATAACTGTTCCTTGCTCTGTGATTGACTGACTTGAAGGAAGCTGACATTTCTTAATAAAAAGCTTTACATTTTAAAACTTTATGAAAATGCTTTGGACTGGCACTACCTGCAATACCTAAAATCCTTAACACACTCAAAAATCTCAGTGCTACAGTTGTTTTTAGACTGTTGTAGGAAGGCAAAGGGAGGGAAATTAAATGTTTTTGTAGAGTTGTTAGCATCTGTAACATGACTTTGCAAATTATGGGAGTGTAATTGTAGTTGGACAGAGATGGAGTTCATATCAGGCAGAAAGAATACCCTTCTTGTTAGCTCTTTTTACTCTCTTCCTTCTCTGTCCCCACTAGTTCAGGTAGGATTACACTGCAGCCAGAGGGCACTTAAATTCTAGTAGGAGCCCTTGTCCATAGGGATTAGACTAAAAAATCTAAAGTGTTCTTGGGTGAAATACATCTGATGGATTTTTCTTGTTCATTTTCGTATGGCTTACTTTTTCCTCTTATAAATTCCTGTTTCACCCCCTGATAAAGAACAGAAAGGTGCAGTGAATACAGAGAGTTGGTGTTCTCCCTGTTCACTTAACTTACCCATGCTTCTTGTTTCTTTCCATTGTCTACTTCCAGAGGGGCACTTACATTCATCACAGAGTGGCTCAGAATTTGTCTCCACTTTTTAAATTTATCTCTAAAACACAGAGGAACACCTGCCTTGCACAAGTTTTGAGCAATTTTCAGTTCTTGTGGAGAAAGTCTTTTTGAAGGAACCTGTAAAAATCAGAAATACTTTCAACAGACTTTTATTTCTTCTCAAACCCCACCTCCTGCCTGTTTGTGTATCCCAGGTGTTGCTGTTTAATGTAGTATGTACTGCTATGGCATGGCCTGCAATGGAAATCAGTTTTGTTTCTTTCTGGTGAACTGTGTCCCAAAACATGGCATTAACACAGATACTAAGAAGAAAAGTTGGAGGCAGAGGAAATTTATGTTAAAGGTGCTGTTAGAAACTGCCCTGTAGTTGGGAGGTCTTGTTCAGTGAGCAGTCTGGTTCTACGTGTGTGAAGAGAGCTTGCATAAAAGTAAAGGGCAGGTGTGTACTAAAACTTACAGACTAGCAAGAAGACAGAGTAACTTAATTTTAATGAAGTCTTCAAACTGAACTGAAAGTATTGGGACTAATTTATAATACATTTACTAGCCTTCCTAATTAGGATTTTAGTTGGAATTATTCTGAGACAACTCATTTCAAATATGAAATTAAAGACTGAGGTGGATATATGGCCTTTTAGAGCAGTACAGCTTGCTTTCAAATCATAATGGGACTGTACAGGTATTACTGGGAAAACCTGAGGATTAGAACTGATAGGAGTGTATTTCACCTTGTGGTTTCCATGTTGTTAGATTTTTAAATACTGAAACTATTTCCTCATCAACTGTTCCCTTTGATCTCACCTCATTCTGAAAGCCTTTTTCTCCAAAAGATGAAATGTGCTTCTTGATGTCATTTGACTTCACACATGTAAGGTTTCATCAGAGAGCTGGAACTGAAGTTGAAAAATGTAGCTAACAAACTTTCAATACAGGAGATGCAGAAGGAATAGCTGCCTAGTTACACTCTAAAAATCATGTGAACTTTAAGCCACTCGAGCTTAATTTAGTGGAAGACTGGCCTGAGTGGCTTAATATAGATAGCTCAGATATCATGTGGAAACTCTAATTTAGACATGTATTGATATAAGAGACCTTGAGCTTATTTTTATTTGTTCCTGGCTAGATTGTTTGCTTCTGTCCCTTAACCCCACTCTTTATTCTCAGGAAATGCAGTACATTGGCAACTGTTACTGCACAACTACACCTGACTGTACCAGGGAGAGTGAAGGAGAATCCACCTCCAGATACTGGCACTTGTTCTGGTTTAGCCACTTTTCAGTGGAGTCTTCAGTAAATTTGTTTGGTACTGCTCCTGGTCATCTGACTGGGAAGGTGAAACAAGTAGTGGCTCTGGTCAGGATATCCTTCTGCTTGCTGAGAAGTTTTGGTGACTTTTGAACGTGGCTTTTCCTTTTTCTTCCCATAAGGGAAGTCCTCAAAGTGGTGCGACAGACAACAAATGTGGTAGGGAATGCTTGTCTCTCGAAGAAAACAGGTAAGCTAATTGAGATGCATCACCCTCTTGGTGCCCTCCTTCCAGTGTAAAACAAAGCAAACTTGGGTTTGAGTGTTTACCTTGAAATGGCAGAATCTTTAGATCAGGCAAATTCTTAGCTCTTTTCTGCCTCTTAAAGATGCAAATTCACTGGGATTTCTACTCTTTTTCCTTTTTATTTTTTTTAAGTTAAGCACTAGTTTACTTATATGTTTCCCAATACTGTAACTTTAAATTATAGCTATTACATGAACAGCACAGGAATTTTTAACTTGGTTCAAAAAACTTGTTTCTGGTGTGGTCATTAACATAACATCGATAGGAAGGTCATAGTGTAACTAATGTGACTTGCCCTCTGATGAAAGTGTCATGGGAAGAACAAATGGATGAATGGATTCCCTCGATGTTTACAGTAGTCATGGAAAGTTCTACTTTGCTAAAATCTGCATTAAGCTTAGGAAAAAAAACTCACCCACCCTCTAAATCTTTGCTTTAAAAATATGATGTTTTCAAGTATCACTTCAACCCTGCGCAGGGATTTATTTGGGGTGAAATCATACTGTTGGTCTGGAAGCAGCTGGGGATTTTATCTGTACCAGAAAAAATGCTTCTGAAGCATGTGTTCAAAGTCTGGAGTAGGTGTTGTTGATATCACTCCCAGACTTCTTAAAATTACAGCCCTTAATGCAGTCACAGTTTGACATGTAACCGTACTTACGGATCTATAACTTCATAACCAGAGATTCAGTTTGGGAGGTATCATTATGAAAGCTACTGTCGTCTTCCATGTGAAGAATTAAAATACCTCAACATCCTTACAAAAACAGAAACAGAGTATATAGGACACCTTCATGTTTAAAAACTTTTTAAGTTGATGGTGAATGTTTCACCACTTAAATCTTCTGTGAACAAAGCTAACTTCTATGAACCATATAGAATAAGGTTGGGAGTAAGAGTCAGACCAAGGCTCTTTGTGGTGGGTTGCAGAGTTTTTGCTGTAATGACGCCAGAACTCTGTTCCATTCATTTTGAGTAAGTTGCAGAAGTTTGTGGTCTATACAGGGAGGACAGTTTTGTTTATGAACTTTCAGAGTCTTCCTAACTCTTTCTCTGTCCTTCTGAGAGATGGCAAGTTCTTCTTGAATTAAAAACAATCTCAAAGAGATATTGTGAGTCAGGATGATTTTTTTTTTTTAATTTTAAGACGTCTTGAAAAATTTGGATGGCACTTAAGCATAGTGATACAGTGCAAAATACCACCTTATGCAATCTCTGAAGATAACCTACTTCTTGTCATGTCTTTGTTACATTTGCATTTACCATAATTTACAAGTAATTAGAATCTATTGGTTAGCATAAAAATAGCTTTTTGAAGGGAGTAAGAGGGAAATATTTCTATTTTGTCTTTATTGAACAATGTTGTATTGCTTTGCTACTGACAAGAGACAACCACCCCAAGTTTTTGAGTGAACTTCTATGTGAAACACAGCCTCAATCTCTATGATTCATTTGTATTGGAACTAGATTTTGTTGTAACTGCCTCCCAAAATGCAAACCAAATGTTTTTATGTACAACTTTTTTGAACACTACACCAATCCCTTATTCGACTAAATTCTTGCTGTTAAACTAGAGAACTTGGTTCTAGAGACAGAAAGGAGAATAAGCAACAGGGTATTTTTGGTGTTAAAGCACTCTTTCATTTCATGAAGTGCTATCAAAATTGTTCTTGCTTCTCAAGGTTTGATGGAAACATGCCTTGCATACCTTTTTGAAACTCTAACTGGCCTTTAATTCTGTAGCTCCGAACTTTGGGTAATGGAGGATCTCACGTGCACTTTTTCTGTAGTGATCACAGCATGCAATGAAACAGCAGAGCCCACAACACAGGTGTCCATACAAAAGTGACCTGGGCATCGCTTTTAATCCCTCTGTTTTATTACTGTTCTATAGTGAGAAAAATAACTTTGAGTTTTGAGAGGGTTGTGCTTCCCTGTAGAATGTCACATACATTATTACATGTTGTTTATAAAGACCTCTGGAGAAACAATCATGGAAGACTCCTGAATTACGAACTAATATACATTTAAGTGTACTTCAGATTATCAGTGTGTTTCTAGCATATTCAGATTATACAGTCAGTGTTGCTTGTAATGCAAAAGATGACATTTTTCAATACAATTTTTTGAGGTTGCCCGTAAAGTATCTTATCACCTGGGGAAAAAATATGCGTTCTGTCTGTGATGGGCATACAGTCCCAAACTCAACAAACTATGCTTTAGTCTCTCTTCAGTCTCTCATGTCATCAGACTGAGCTGTGGGGCTGTTATTAGGTCTGCAGAAATGTTTGCCGCTGATAATGTACATGTCTTGTAGTTGAGAAGTTATTTTTAGCAGTCTGGTTAGACTCTTAGAGTCACTGAGGGACAGAGTCCTGATGGAGAGCTGCAAAAGGGAGATGCCAATGGTCTGGAATGGGAAGGAGGAAAAAAGGTACCTTTCATTCCCAACCATTTTGTCTATTTTTGACTAAGTTGTTATTTCATGGTAACTTGCAAAGAAAAGGCCCATTTCTCAGGCTTGTTAGCTTGTGTTTAGGCTAGAAATAATCTGTGTTATTCAGGGAAAATCGGTAGAATTGCATGGGTGGAAACTTCCTTTTTCACTGTGATAATGTTCAAAGGCTGCCTGGATCTCGACAAACTGACACCTTTTAACTTGAGTGAATCTGAGAGGTGCTTCTCTTCACTATGTATTAGTGGAAAGGCTCTGACCTGAGACAGTTAGGATGAAGTGGGGGTTGTACACTGCATTTGCTTATATGCCAGGCTTTTTTCTGATTGCGCAGTAACCAGGGAAGGGTGATGCAAACAGCATTGCCACTGAAAAAGGAAATTGTTATGAATTGTGGAACCTTTAATTTGACCATGATACTCAGCTACAGGCAGCTTTTTAAATATTAAAATTTGATATTTAAAAAAAACTTGTGAGCTTCAATTTTATCTATTTTATTCAGAGAACTATTACACAAAAAGCCAAGGTAGAAAAATAGCACAAAGCATAAGAGGGCCCATCAGTTTACATGTTTATGTACTGCATTATGAACTTGGAACAGGAAAGCTGCTGTTTTTCCATAGTAGCAGAATAGCTAATGAGACTCCCCTAAATACATTGCTGTGCTTTCCCCTTCCTCCCTTCCAACCTCTTATTTTTAATGTGTGTTTTGTTTTAGTGCTAAAGTCAAAGGTCATCCCCAGTGTTTCAGTCTCCACATGCATGACTGAGTGAATGTGTTTTTCTTCACTTTCATGCTTATTTTTGCAAATAAAATCTGCAGGTAGAGAATTTAAAATAGAATTGAAAGCTAATTGAGGCTTCTCTAAATGACGTACCTGGGAGTGCTGCCACATAGCAGAAACATTTCAGTGATGTGCATTTCATTACTGTGGGGACACCAAAGATAAGGTAAGGTAAGCTGTGTCAGTTGCTGCAGTGTTTCATAAAGTAACATTCCATGCAGTTGAGGGTTTGCAGCCTTGCCGAAGTGAACGATCAGCCATCTCTCTTCCTACTATTTATTGTGAGGTTTTGTATGTTCTACCGTACTATCTCTTTGTACCGGGGTAGTGTCATCTACCTGATATGGAAGAACTTTCTTTTTTCCCTTTTCTCTCAGTTGAAAATAACTTTAGAAATGTTTGTCTGTCTTTTCTCTGGCCAGTCAGTATGGGTTCATGATGAGTGTCATCTTTCTTCATTTTGACTGATGGATGTTGGTCCTGCTGAGACTGTTGTATGGTGGCTGACATCTTTGTGCTACATGCGCAGTCTGGTGGATTTTTTTTTTTTAATCTTAATCGGGTGGTGCAACTTTGCCTATGTAGGATGGTTGTAGGAAAATTCTGCATATTGCACTTCAACTTTGTTGGGTCAGGTATTTTCTGCCCACTGTCATGTAGAACATGTGATGTACTCTGGGTAATTTTCAAACTGGCTAAGCTAAAGTTTAGTTTTATTTTTACAGTTGTTCATAATTTGTCTGAAGAACACAGACCCTAATGGTTAAAACGTGGTGGCTATGGTGGTGCCCCTTGTCTTTCAGCAAGAGGAACTGACAGTGAATGCGAACTGTACTGTGGTAGCTAACTGTTGAAAGTTTGGTGTTAAAGGCTTGATGGTATACATATCTCTGTCACAGAGCCTGGTGGCTGTGCTGAGGAACATAAGAATGATGTGGCTGGTGTCTTCTCTAATTGCCTTTTACTTTGCACTGTGAATGACTGGGCAGCACTGTGCGGCTCTACTTTGGAAGGTGTGTTTGGAGCAAGGATAGACCATGCTCAAATTCTTTAATTCTCTTTCTGCCTTCACCTGTAGGAATATACTCTACCACTGTGTACTAATGTTCACCTACATTATTTTAATCAGAATTGTAAAAACAAAAATAAAAAACTTCCAAGAACTGAGTAGAACAGATTCGTATATCTTCAGTGACATAATTGTGATGCATGATTGGAAAAACAAGCTTGTTATCTAATGTGAATAAACTTGTGAAAGGGGAAAGAGGGAAAATCTGTCTGAATTCAGAAACCTGCTGCTAAACACCATGCCAGTAAATCAGCTATGCGGTCTAGTAGCAAGAAAATATTATTCTTGTTCTAGCCATATGTTTGGGTTTATGATTTCTTAATTGCGCTGTAAATTGGTATCTCTGTACAGGGTTATAGAGAAAGCTAATTGAAAAGCTAATGAACAGCTCTCTTCTTTGTTCAGTGCCTTCTGAACACAATGTAGATTGAGGAAGAATGGAAATCTATGTAATGACACTGTTATGCAGAAGTTCAAAGGAGAAAACTTGCAAAAATCGCCCCAGAATGTAGTGTCAGTTGTTAAGTGATCTGTTACCTGTTGCTGGACTTGTTTTACATTCTTTTTTTCCTACCTTGCTGTAGATTCAGCGTGAATTATTAAATCGGTGGGAGTTGTAAAACACCCTTCTGTTTCCTATCATCGTGGATGTATGAGCACTCATCTGGCAGTAGGATTCTGTGGGAGACTGTATGGGTGTATCCTGTGTTGTTTCCATGCAGTTTTATGGTATGTTCTGGGAAAACTGGTCTCTTACCTGGCCCTTCTGGCATACTGTGCAACTGATCTTAGCCTAGAAAGTCGTGGATCCTAGTCAAGTTGCTGACCTTTTCCTCCTGCTTATTAATAAACCTTCTTGTTCCTACTGCAGTCAGTGTAGGTAGAGTGAGACTGAGGAGGAGAGCATTTCAGCACTGGCTCATCCCGCTGAGAAAGTGGCAGCATGCCATCCTCAAATTACACAGAGATCGTCGTTTGGGCTGCAGGCAGGGGCTGTGAAGGCGGCTGGCGTGGGTTTTGGTGGCTGTGGAGTCTGGACTGAACAGCAGCTTTGGAGCAAGAGCACGAGTGGTGGAACTGCAGATCTACAATGAAAACCCGTGGATCTGTTTAAAAGGAAGAGAGTCTAGGGAGGTTATGGTGCAGCTTGTCACTACCACATTCACCCCAGAGGGGCTGTGCTAGACTTACTGATGCTTAAAAGCTGGCTGCCTTTTTAAGCCATAGGACAGTGGCTTATTTTGGCATCGACATGTCAGTTGCTGGTGTTGGTAATGATGGAAGTTTACAAGGGAATTATTGCGGGGCCTGAGTCATGGGAAACTTACTGTGCTTCCTCTTTTGGCCATGGAGATTCCGGCCTAATGATGAATATCAGCAGGCTATTTTGATGATGAGTTTTTATTTAGTAATATAAATGAAGTATGTGTACACTTCTTCCTTCTTTTCTGTTTCCATGGTGAGGGACAGGTGTGTGAAAACTAAGCTTCACTGCTGTGAGACCTTATAGAGATGGAAGAGCACAGAAGAAGAATGGAATATTACCAAGTGATGATTTCAAAGTGATGGCAGAATATTTTACTGAGGGGAACAGAAAATGGGTCTTAGTACAAACTGGGGGTTGTGCTGAACCCTGCAGTTGGTACAAGTGAATAAACAGTATGTTTCTGAAAAGCAAGTCTTCATCCAGAGCAGCAAGGGAAGTAATGGTGGTCTAGTGTACCCACATCATCTCTGCAGTAGGAGTAACTTACAGTGTTTAATTTCCTGCATCCTGGTAGGGGAAGTGTTGTAACTTTCTCTTTTGGGATAGTCTTGTCTTTAGCTTGAACTGCTGCGTGAACTGT
Organism: Strix uralensis; assembly: GCF_047716275.1. Lineage (NCBI taxonomy): Eukaryota > Metazoa > Chordata > Aves > Strigiformes > Strigidae > Strix > Strix uralensis. Next base: position 22,104,622 of record NC_133972.1, on the reverse strand, counting down.
TTGCACTGCTATGTTCTGACCAAGAGGATGACCAAGAATGTGTTAAAGCCAAAACTCTTATTTGTATGGGGCGAGTGATAGCCTGCTGCTATTTGGCATGCTTTTTAATATTCTATCAGCATTTCTTGCTGAAAATTCTGTTGGACCCCAAACCCTTAGGCAGATACACTATGTTACCTTGCTTGCACTTAAAGCATGACTAAATTTAAGTCAAAAACTTTTCTACATGAACCATAGGAATTAAATAAGTTGGCTTCATTTCAGGGAAGTGAGTGCCTGTGTAGAAGTATTTTTCTAAAAATTCTCTCTTTTAATGATATGATGTGCAGCTCTTGCCAAGCAAGTTAATTTTTCCCTGTCTGCCACGCTAAGTTGCAAGGAAGTGCTCCCCAGACCTTCTTTAATAGCAAGGAGAGTTTCATATTCTCTCTCAGCAGTAAAAGAGATGTGATAAAGCTTTGAGGTCTGATGCTAGAACATACTGGACAGATTAATGAAGGCTGAATTATGAAATTGAGGGTGTGCAGTGTCAAAGCACTTTATAATGTTACTGGCTTCAGCTGTCAAATCTCGGCTTCTTTTTACCTTTTTTAACTCAAATAAGAGTTTCTATGTCAAATAAGCAATCTACACAGGGATTTTACAGAGTAGGTAAAGAGGTCTGTTCCTTTCAGGAAATCCTGTGTTTATATTCAGGATTGCACCTATAGGCCTTGCTTTCCATTTTGCTTGTTATCTAGAAATCTGAATCTTCCACAGCTCCCTTGCCAGAAGCTTGCTGCTTCATGCACAAGCAAAAAGTGTGAAAGTCTTTAAAATAGTCAGACAATTACTTTGGCTTTAGTGATACTTTCCTATGGTGTCAAAATTTATCATCTTCTATAAATGTAACCGTGGGTACTGAAAGTCCAGAAAATGTTCTGGTCTTAAATCTGAGTAAATATTACCGTTATTTTGAGGGAACTGACTATTGGGAATGATAACTTTGCTTGTGATAGAGTATGTACATGAGTCAAGGAAAATTAATCCTAATTGTGGTTCTGAGGTTGATAGGACCTTTGTTTTGCCGAATTTAGATCATGAAAAAACATTTTGAAGGAAGAAGTTTCTAAGCATCATAACATATTGAGAAGAGGCTAGGCTTTCTTTTAAACTGGGGGCAGGGAACATTAGTGATATTTTTATTTTTTTTCAGTTGAGTGAAGAAGTGCTTCAAATACTGTGTGTTCCACCATTGTAAACCTACATATGGTTCTGTGCACTTTCACCTTTGCCATCTGTCTGTAATATTTTACCAAATTTGTCCAGTTCCTCCTACTGCCTCAGCAAGGGTTGCTTTTCATACTGTAGTGAAAAATTTCACTTTCAGAGAAAGTTTTTCAGAGAAATTTCAGACTACCAATTAAGTTGTAGAGTACACAGAGAAAAAAATCCTTGACATGTAGGAATAAGGGTCGTCGAAGAGCTGTTTCCCCTCACTGAAAGCTGGCTTGGTTGCTTGCCTGAGGCTGTTGGTATGCTCAGAATGCTTTCTGACTGGGTGCTAAGATATGAATAATTGATAAGGCATGCTGATAAGTGGGAAACTGAATTATTGGTAAGCAGGTCAGCTTGCCTAGTCCACTTTACAGTGGTTTTAGGTCTCCATCAACAGAGATTTACAATAGAGCAGGAGCTGGCAGGGGTCAGTTTGGTCAAGTGTTTTCTTACTGCCTGTGCCATGACTCTGGTGGGTAAGTGAAGTTCAATATCCAGTACTGTCTGTTGTGCATTTTGGAGACTATGTACATGCACAGAGGAATTTGTCTGAGGACAACTTCAAGAATTGTTTGAGGGTTATTGCAATTTTTTCCAAAATCAATTTCCAAATTGTTTGGAATCATTTGATCCATCTGTATCGAGTGACTTCAGATTTTTATTTTTGTGGTCCTTCAGGGAAAGCCACAATGCTGGGTTTCAACTTCATTACGTAATTCAGTAAGATAGTTTAGTCTGCAAATGAAGCAAAACCAGAGCATGTATTTAATTTGCATTTTTACCCCTTAGCTTGTGCTCTTGTGTAGTTCTCCCTTGTAAGGAGACTTCTTTTTTTTGGTATGAAGACTGTATCACAGTGTGGCTTTTGCCATGTTCATGTTAATGCCCCTGGAATTCTCTAAAAAACTCTGTTCCAAAGTCTTTGCTAGTGCGACTTTTACTTTAATGGCACTAAGCCATGGATAATTGGCTCAGTTTCCTAAAATTCCACAGCCTGTTGTTAAGATAAACATTTCTAGGTTCCCAAGAACACAGACGCATGTATATGGTAATATACTGGGTATACAGAGCAACCTTTAAACAGCAGATTCTTATTCTCCTATTTTATTCTTGATGTTTACACACAGACTTCATAAGCAGAAAAATGACTTGACAGAATAATTGTGCCAGTTTTTAATTGAAAAAGGCTGTTAAATATCTCTCTTTTGTTGTAGCCATTAACCTCTAGGGAAGCAGAAGGGAAGCAGTCCTGCATTGGGATGGTGTGTGTTGAGATGTACTCTCGTTAGTCAGCAGCCCCTCTCCCAGTTGTTGGGAAGTCCATGTGACTAAAGCTTTGGTATAAGGCCCAGGATTGCTGGTTGCTTAGGAATTTGTAGTCTTGTTATGTTGCTCCTCAACACTGGTACCTAAAGTGACTTGTAAGGCCCGGGTATCCACAAGTGTTGGAGGTCTGGCTTTCTCTTCACTGAAAAGGGCTATGATCTGTGTTCCCCCCAGCCCAAAGCTTTAGAGAGGGCCTATAATTATAGAGCTCATGACAGAGCTGGGTTCAGTTCACTCATGTCCTCTCAAACATAATAGTATATGGTTAAAAGTGTTGCTCCCATACATAGCTACTTTAAGATGACCGAAAAAAAAGGATATGAGGCCCAGGGATATTAACAGCTAGTTAAGAAATTGTGGGACAGGTTCTGGGTAACTCTGTGCATGTCTAGGGTTGTAGGACAACCTTGAAGAGTGAGGGAGGTTCTCACTGGATTGTGCCAGTTGCTGGAGAACGTGGGGAGGCTCGCTGCCAAGGAGTGAGGTGAGGGCCAATGATGCTAGTGAGCCAAAGCAGATCTTAGCATCTTATTCAGAGCAGGAATTGGTGGTCTGACTGTCCTTGGAGGTAAGCTTCCCAATAGTCATCTTTAAAATTGCTTGTAGCAGCAATAGGAAACTTTAAGTTCTTACTTTCTGCAAAAAAATTGGGATGTTCTTACTTAACAGATTGAGTTTTGATTTGTTTTGGTTTTTTTACTTTTTTCTTTATAATATTTTTATATGATCATTCAACTTCTAGTCCAAAGCAATAAACTCAGTCTGAAAGTAAGTGGATCAGGACACAGCAGGTATTGTGTGTGGGTTTTTTAGGGGTGTTTGCAAGGAATTTTGTTCCTTTTTTCTGTCAGCTGGTTCCTTTCATCCTGCTCTCACTGTCTCTGTTCAATAAGAAATAGAAAAGCAAAGCAGCAGTCTTAGTTCTGTTATGTGATATTTTGTGTAAATGTTTTCAGAAGGACAGCTATTAAAATTTGAAATAGTGACACTTCTCCAGTCCTGTAGAAGAGCATTTTAAAAAAATTTAAATTATGCCAACTCTACATAGACTTTGTGGACCCTTCTGTGGAGGGTGAGTAATTTAAAAAAAATCCTCCTGTAACAGGAGAAAAGCAATAGTAATGTAAACCAAGATTAAAATCCCCCCACCCAGGTTTTAAATCATGATAAATATCTGCTTTGAGTCAGTCTGTTCTTTGTTTAGGGTTACTTGACTAAAACTCTTGGCCCTAGTTTATCAGCAGTTAAGTTAATTGTATCTTTGTTCAAACACTAGTAGTGGTAGGGGGAACCTCCCGTTCTAGCATGGTCTTTCAGCTGTTTTCACTGCTTTCCCTTGGTCTTTCGTGTTATCCTGAGGAAGAAGGTATGGCTTGGCTGACTGATCAGGGTTTCAGCTTGGAATGGTAATGTATTTTAATTTGAATATATTTTCCTACTGCATGCTGTCTTAGGGCCAGGCAGAGTTCAGTAGGATTGTTGGAGTTTTTTTGTTTTGTTTTCCTCTTTACTAGTAGCTAGTTCATGCGTGTCTGGTGCATTTGTGCTTCCTTACTCTGTTCTGCTTCTGGTCAAGTGCTCTCCCTGGTTCTGAGCTCAGGGCTTAGGACTCAAGCGCAGACACAGTGGTGTTACCTCTTCTGCTGCATTTCAGAGAAATTGTGATCATCCCACAGCTCTTCCCAACTAGTGGAAAAGCAGTACCAAATGCTCACCTATCTTCTGAAAGTCTTTGGGGCTTATGGAGAAGTAAGGAAGTGGGGAGTGTCATGCTGTTGTGGTGTGTAAGCAAACAACACTTTTCAGGCTTCTGTTATCACTGTTCCCATCCATACCATTTGAGGACCTGGTTTGCTCCTGGTGTAATAGTTTCCCTCGTACCTGAACTGTTTGACAAATCTTTGATACCTGTCTGGTACGAGGAGATAGACTGGTAAGCAACATATGTGTTAATGTACTGAAGCTGATGTTCGTGTAGTCTAGCTTGTGTGTTGGCTGTGTACAGGCAGGAGTTTATACATGCTAAATACAACAGCAGCCTTAATCCCAAATGGTTTGGTGGTTTGTTTGTTTTGGGTTTTTTAAGTCATTAAATCCTTTCCTTCTCTTCAGCAAGTATTGGACCATGCCCCTTGGACCCATCTTGTATTGATCTACCTCAGTGGGCACCTTGCATGTCCGTGGGTGTGAATGAAAAGTACATGTTTGAGGTGTCTATAGTTTGTATTGCTATATCGGCATACCTCTGAGCTTCGTTATGTTACCTGATGAATTCCTCCTTTGCACATGCAGTTCGTGTTCACTCTGGTGGTGGTGGTGGAACAGCTTTCCCTTTCCAAGACAGGTACACAGCATGCTAGTTAAGATCTCGTAGCCAGTAGCGTGATGCCTTGCAGGAAAGGCAATGCACTAATTTTTAGCTGTTTTCAGTTTTATTTGTTCACAGGTGGTGGGGAGGGCAAGTTTGGTGGCCTACATTAAATAAAAGAAGCTGGAGCTGTAAAAAACTCCCAGTGTAATATGAGCCTTACACATGGAAGAACTATTTATAGAACCCTGTGATATTGGCCTCGGGGAACTTCAGAGCAGAGAAGGGGCAGTGTTACATGCAGCTGGGTGAGAGCACACTTGTGTGCTCTCAGCTGCGAAGGTCAAACCCAGGGCTTGTCTTACGGTATGCTTCCACTCTCCCTTGGCCTGAGAGGAGGAAAGACTGATGGGCTCCTTTCAAAGGCCAAATTCTAGTGGTGAGAAACTTTGGTTTGTGGAGAACAGAGGGGTGGTTTTCTTTCCTTTTTTTTTTTTTTTTCTTCTCTTTATGGGACTTTTTATTTGCAATGTTTTGACTTGCATTACTTTTTGAGAAAACATGACTCTGTCTTCATTGATCACTTAATGGTCAAACAAGGACAAACAAGGTCACAGTAGCAGCTTTGGGGACCTTGAGATTAAGGTTTTATGGTTTACATGTTTATATTATCATTTATGCATATTTTTGGTTATTGCTGCTGCTATTCAGGCTTTTGTTACCTAGTGATGACTTACTTATTCTAAATTACATTGCCATGTCACTGGCAGTTAGCCAGGCATTCTGGCTTTGGTTGCCTTCATCTGCTTAATGCTTGTTGGTTATGAGGCTTTATAAAAAGTGGTTCTAGAAACCTTTAGCTTGAAAACATTCTTTAATGGTTTCATAGGCAGAAGAGCCCCCCTTTTGGGAGGCATAGATCTGAGAAGATGCTTCATAGCACATGACATAACCACTGGGTGTTGATGCTTCTCTGAAAAGATTGCATTTGGCTAAGCCAAAGAGTTCCTACCTAACCTCACTATGAAGGGGAAAAGAAAAAAAAGCATGGGGTATAGTTTAAATGTAATATAAAGCTTGAATAAAAGGGTTCTGTGTGATGTTGGGCTAGCAGACGGCTTTGGTGTGACTGCCTGGGTCACTGTTCACAAACGCACTGTTAAGAAAGCGAGGCAGTGTTTCCTCCAGGGTAATCTAGGAAAGATGTTTGATTGAAAGGTTTTGATGGCTTTAAAACTTTGGATAAGGACATAGTCTAGAGTTGTCCAAGATGCCTGTTCCTTTGATTTGCTGTAGAAATAATGGATCTCTTCTAACATGAGCAATGCAGTACTTGTTTTTATGTAAAGTGTTTGAAGGTAAATAAACTGCTTGTCAGTTCTGTCAGTCATCTGTGACACTTTGTTTATGTCCCTCTAGTTAGAGGTTTAACTAAGTAGTCAATATTATGCATATTTAAAAGCTGGCTTCTGGGTGGAAACTAAAACCCCGTGGTTTTTAAGAAGGGTATGTAATACAGCACAAGATTAAAACAACTCATTAAATTATTTGGGATCAAATTCAGCTTTTAGATAAGTTAAATAGGCATTATGTATGTGTGTATGTGTGTAAAAGCCAGACCTATTGCAAATGGTTGTTTCTTCACTGTCTGACAAAGTGTGTTTAAATGAATGCAGGCATTTTGACTGGCTTATGAGCCCACCCACTCAGTGAAGAAGCTGTTTTTAACTTGAAAAAAAAAAAGGTAAATTTTTGTAGATGCAAGATGTGAATTAGTAAAAAATAATCAAGTTGAATGCTCGAAGCAAGTCTTAAGTTGCTCTGGTCAATTCAGTGATTATTATCCAAAACACAGACTGAAGATTATTCTGAATTACCAAGGGTAGGCCAACATGTTAATCTATTTCACAGATTAGACAGACATATAAACTGGCTTTGATTTGCTCCAGTGTCTACATAGGGCATTTTGCATCTGAAGAAAGCTTTTTCGTGTAAATAAGAAGCTTGAGGGCTCTTTTTAAGGAGCTTAGTAAAATTTAGCAGATTTAGTAAACCAGAGGTGTTTAGTGGATTTATGAAGAGTTGTACAAAACAGGGAAGAACACTTCTGGTGGGACTCTTGCAGGTACATAAAAAGGGAGGAATTTGCACACCCTAAAACCTTCTCTGAAGTGTTTAACCATCAGTTAGTAGTTACTAAATGAGAATTAGAAAATTAGTAAATGAGAATACAGGATCAGAGCTCTGTAGCTCCAGGCAGATGCTAGGAATGGGAAGCTGTCTCAATTCCTTGATACCATGAGGTTCTGTCTAAATTAGTAAATACTTTGGTTGGGAGGGATGGATGAGTAGATCAAAGTTGTTAGCACTGAAGCTTCTTAAATCTTCATTACTGATTTGGGTGGGTTACTTTAGATGCACCTTGGGCTGAATGTTCCCCACTTCCCAAGCGGTTTGAAGCTTCCTGAAGGAAAAAAATGTAATAGGTACACGCCAGATGACCTTGCAGTGATGTAGCCCACAGGGTTATTTGAAGTCTCATGTCCCTGTTTGGCAGCAGGTTGCATTTGAAGTGCATCATAGAGCAGGGTTTTCAGGTTCTCCTTACTCAAAAGGGAATTTTTTTTTTCATGTTGCAGCAAAGCTGTTCTGAAAAACCAGCTGGCTCACAGTAAATGGTTTTGCTTCAAAACTGTGCTACTTCTCTAAACCAAATAGCATAGTTAAATTAAATATGAGAGTAGGCATAGCAAAAGGATGACCTGGAATAAATGGGAAGATTTCAGTCGGAAGCACTAGAAAGGTATTTTTCCTATCTTTTAAGGAAGTATTTTTTAATTTTGCAGGTATTTGCAGTGGTTAAGCTGCCATTTTAGACTAATGAATAAAAGTATTATCTGAAGCACAAAATCTGAGCGAGATAACTAAAAATTGTTTAAAGTGTAATAATCACCGTAGGGTGCAGTGTGTGGCTCTTGGGCAGCACGTTATTTGTAGGAGTTCCAGATGGTTTGTGACTACAGTAAATTGCTGTTGCTGCAATTCAAGATGGTGATGAGACTAATGTTGCAAGGTTACAAAGAATGTATTTGTTGGCATTGCTGGGCTCTGGGTAGGCACATGGCTGAATACATCTGTACCTTTTACTGCTTTTGGGGGAGGAAGAAGGATTACTTTAATTCATTTGTGTCTTTAGATTCAAAGTTAAGATATGTTTAATCCTGAATGCAGAAGAACTTAATTTCTAATGGTTGTATGAAACTTGTGGTGTATGAAACTCAACCCCCTCCCCCCAAAACACACTGAAAACAAAATAAGAACTTTTTTTTAATGGCCAGAATTCAGAATTGTCTGACTGATGTGGAGATTTTTTTTCTCTTTAGCTCAAAACCCTCAAATCTTGGCTCTTGTGTAATGTAAATGCATCTGTTAGCTTTGAACTGCTTTGCCTAGGTACTTACAGCTGGATAACTTTTTTTTTTTTTTAAAGTGGAATGCAGTGCTGGCTAACCACACTTCAGTTTTTGACTTGGTTTCTGTAATCTGGGCTGCCACAGGTATACTGCAATAGGTACCCAATGTACTTCTTGATCAAGTCTTAGTTACTCTGCAGTCATAGTCCAAACTGTTGTGTAGATGTACAGTTAGATGACAATGGTGTTTACTGTATATAGAATTTAAGCTTTTCCTATAGTAATCCTTCAAACAGTCTATTTTAAGCACTTATTGGGTTAGACCAAAATCTGGGCATTGTACAGAGGAGGTGTGCAGGAGCAAGTCTTTGTGCTTATGGCGTTGCTCTTATAAAGTGCAAGGTTTGAATGAGTGCCTTTAATAAACAGTTTACAAATAAGGGATTTTTTCAGAGTAAAATGACCTGATTAAAAACATTTCAAGGATAAACTTAAGGGAATTGTGCTCTTTCTGCAAACAGTTTCACACTGAAGAATTAAGTTCAGACATTCCAAATTAAGTATTTCTTTAGACCCAGGTCTGTTTATTGGCCCCAAACTGTCACTGTATTTAGACTGTTAGAAATGGTGCAATACAGCCACTGAGGCAAAAGCTGAGTTATGTCATATTAGGTAGAAGAGTTATTTAAATGTAGGCTGCTGTTAACATATACAGTAGAAAGAATGAAATGTGTTGACTTTTCAACAAGAAAACTCATAATCTGACTTATAAATTGTGTAGTTGTTTGGATGTCAGAAGGAGTAAATATGAAACACCGCAATAACAACTCGTATCATCTTCTCTTATGAATACTGTATATGCAGGTGAGACTGACTAAAGAATAATAGTAATGTTTGTATTTCATGGGTATAGTAGCTACAATGTCTGTTTCTCTTCATGGCTGTTTTGGCAATCTGGTAAATACTGCTCAGCTGTAGTTTGTTTTTCTTTTCTGCAACAGCAAGATTCAGATGAAAGTTTAAAGGAAGAGTGTGCATCCCTGGATTAGGTAGCAATATTTTCCTTGCAAGTGAGGCCATGAAAACACTGCCTCAATAGATTTGATAGATAGAATCTGAATAACACTTCCACTGAGTGAATGGAAATGGAGGATATTAAATAGTTCTGAAAAGAAGCAGGCGTACACATTTATGCCTGCTTTATTCTCTCTGTGATACAAGGTTTTAAGATTCAAAACAAATTCTCTTCCTTAATCCAGACCTTGACTTTCTCATGTAGATGTTACACGTGGTTCTGCAGCCGACCAGGCAGACTGACTTGTGGGGATTTTTTGGGGGGTGGTTTTTGTTGCTTGTTTTTTCAAGCTCTATTTTCTCTAAGTGCCAACAGTGAAATAGCTTGTATGAAGGAAGAGCACTGATGACTTGTTTCTGAATGTGTCTCTCTACTTGTTCTTAACAGTGACAAGGCAGAAGCTGTTGGAGTGCAGCTTACAGGAGGGGGAGAACTGGTTCCGTGGTACCTCAGTGGGATGAATGTTAAGCTGGGTGAAGGCGGAGAGGTGAAGCTCATTCAGCACAAACTTCTAATGCAACTTGCAATGTTATGTTCTGGCCAAAACTATTTTTGGTGAGGACTGTGTGGGAGATACTTGGGAATGAGTAAAGGTGATCAGATATGTCAGATATTGAATGTCAGCGTGTTACAAGATCTCAGATTCCCAAAACTCAGTTGACTTTTACACAAAAATCAGTCTGTGGTTATCAGTGTTATTTCATTTGGTAGTGTTGCTATGTTGCTGGCTTCCTGCAGTTGCTAAGGCAGGGCATGGAGAGGAGGACAAGAAAAGCTGAAGAGTGCTGTTAATGCTTCCAGTTACTTATTCCCAGACATGCCCTTGTTCATAACAGCAGATTTATCTAACAATTTCCCAAAACAAACGTGATTCACAGATGTGTGGTAGCATCTAGGACAAAATGGAGCCCTTTTTAATCAGTCAGTCTGTGTATTTCCAGTATATGTTCTTGTTTTATAGCTTAAGCTGTTTCTATCTTCAATGCAGAGGGGAAAACAAACATTTGCATTTTGATTCTAACTTTATTTGAACAACTAATTTCTAATATCGGTAATCTCCTTCTTGTTACTCCTAAAGAGCCACTTGAAAGCGGATCATTTTAAAAATAATCAGTACAAGTGACCCCATTGTTCTTTTCAGTGTGTACTGTGGTAGCACAGGAATAATGGATGCTCTGCAGGGGAACCATAAGATCTTCTGTTAAAGCACTTGAGTGAAACTTTCTCTTCCTGCAGCTACCACAGTAGAGAGTATGAGAGTATCATAAATATATCGTTTGATTTAATCTGTTCCTGTAGCTGTTATGAACATTACATAAAACAGTTTTTTGAGCCTCTGAGTGTGAGAACTGTTTCCAGATTAAGTGAAATATGCTGAAATACAAATGTATGTAATTGAGGAAAACTTAATTAAATGTCATTTTGTGTATGAGGGTGTTTTTTTCCTCACGTTAATATTGTCCATCCATTTTCCATTTGTGGTGTTCTGATTTCAGTGTAAACACATCCTTGTTGAGACCCTCTGAGAGGGGGAGAGAATTTTGCATTTTTGTTTTGATGCCTGTGGTGAAAGGGAAAAATAGACTGAGAAAAAACGGTGTTGGTACAGTGTTACAACTTTGTTGGAGGTTTCTCTGAAGCTTACTCCCAGAAGGTCTAGAATGCATAATCTGTGTCTTAACGGTTTAGAGACAGATGCTTGAGTCTTGCAATGAGTTTCTAGAAATACTGTCATGTTTTGGTGAAGCAATAATGTTGTTTACTAGAAATGCTAGAAAATAAGATGCCAAAATCCGGAGTGTAACTTTAACTGCAAAATAAGATTTTCTGAACATGCCTAGAGATTAAAAGAGAACCTTTTTCACAGGTTTCTCCAGAAAACTTGTGTTTCTGGTTCTCAATGAAGCACTGAACATAGCATGTTCTGTTGCTGCACATGCATGTTGAGTTACATCCACACCTTCTGCTTGCGGACCAGTGCATTTGTAACTTCTTGCTGGCTGTCTTTCTGCTTTTTCCGTGTAGTCTGGGTGTTTTGTGTGGCCTGTTCCTCAGCTGCTGCTTATGCCTTGTAACTACTACATATATGAAGTCTTTTTTTCTTGTCCTTCAGTCCTTTCCCAAGTCTGGTTTCTGCAATCCCATGATTGTATTTTCCTTTCCTAGCAGTAATGAGGATTAGCATCTTTCCTTACACTGCTGATGACCAAAAGCAATACCATACCATCAATTCTTGCAGTGCCTTTAGCCCCTTACCCAAAAGCTTCAGTGAAGTTTTTTGGATAAAGGTGCTCTTCATTCCTTCTCTGGACAGTTTAATCTTGCTCGGGGCATTGGTATCTGTCTCTGAGGGACTTTGTTCCCTGTTTGAGGCTGAAGCACTGGCGAGCAGCAATAAGCCCCCTTAACCCAGTGCACCTTGAGTTCTGTTTCCTGCATACTCTGTAAAGGGAGGAGAGATGGCAGCTGGCAGCCTGTCAGTGAAGGGCTGGGCTGTGCAGGGTGGTCCAGTGGAGAGGAAAGTCTAGCAGGGTTATAGTATAAGCTCCTAATCATTTCTGTAGTGTTTGCTATCAGTCAATTTCAAATGATGATCTTTAATTAAAGTACCAGTAAATCAACCAGTGACATGCAGTCTGCCTGCATGGCATGGCTCATGCAGCATGCTGTGTTACATAGAGCTTTTGCTTGGCTGATGTGAGAGCAAGTTAGTTGGTGAATAAGACAAGATGGATGGACTGTGCTTACACCAGGCTGGGTTAGGCAAAAATATGGATGTTTAATCAGCCATTGGTAAATAACACTGTACGAGGAATAGCACTTTCCTACTTGACATGACTGGGCATGGTGCAGAGATAGGCAACTGCTTCTGTGAATAGTGTTTGGGTTTTAGTATTTGCTGAATTTGTCAGGTTAAACTACTGTGTAAGGAAAAGAAAATTATCTATTCTGATTTATGCTGTTTGGAATGGCTTGAATTGAACATTTGTTTCTTCTGTGTTTTGCAGACTTCTTGAAGCCAACTCTAGCAAAGAAAGAGAGTCCTGTTTCTGCCAGCCAGACCCAGTCTCCAGTGCTGGTCCCCCTGATGGCAGTTTGTACAACCCTGTGAAACCTGCCAAGCTGGACGCCACAGCTTTGCACGACTGCACTTTGGCCGCCACTGTGCCTCCTTCGGAGCTGTCGAATCATGCAGTCCTAGCCTGTGACACAGGCATTCATGAAGAGCACTATGTAAGTGAAGCAGTGGAAGATGATGTGCCAGACTGCAGAGAGTACAGAGATGCCTGCACCATTACTGGTAAGCAGACAAATCTTTTATCCTGGGAAGGATGTGGAGATGTATAGTTAAACTTCTGTTCTTAAGCTGTGGGTGAGGTATGTGTCTCATGAACAATGCTGCTGCTGCTCTGCACATTTTTCTTGTTTAAGAAGTGATTTTACAAGCACCTGAATTTTCAGTGAAAGCACTCTGTAAGGTTTAAGGCTCTTGCAAATAGGTTAGACCAATGACAGCTGTGAAACTGGGGTACTATACTTACGTGCTTGGGAAGTTGAACCATTTGAAATTTGTTTGGAAAATAAACCAACTGAAAGTCAGGGATGAGGGGAAGGAAATACTGCAGCTTAAAATTATGGAATGATTGTCCTAATGTTCAACATAATTTAGATTTTTATCTTGATATGACATTTGCTTTGTGGGAGAAGGGGATGGGAGAAATAGTATCTAACATATTTTGACTGTACATCTTTCTGCTTTTTAAAGCCATTTAATTTTTGTCACATTAATTCTGGAACTATAAAAGTTAATGTATAAGGAAGAGCTGCTTCTGTATGCTTGTATGAAAGGTTAAATGCCTTTTTATCATAGATTCATACAAATAAATGGATATGTGTTTAAGTATGGTATTTTAAATAGAATTAGATTCTTAGTGATGTGGTCTGCTGACCCAATTTTTTTGTGTTTGAATAATCACTAACTCAGTTTAGTCATGGATATGGCCATGAAATGACAGGCAGTTTCCATTCCAAATGCATGGTTTGTTGGCTGAGCTGTGAGGCTGCTTTTAGCTTAAAGTGACCTTGTCAGTTCCAAGGTCTTTTGGGAATGTTTGACAAGTCAGCTGAGTTTTTGTGAGGGAGAAATGAGAGGGCTGAGAAAAACAGAACTAAGACTGGAGCCATTCTAATTGGCTGTCAGATACGTTTATCCTGAGTTACTTCCAGCCATTTCTAGAATTTTCTGTAGGTCAGAGAACTAGTTAATGGTGACCATCAACAAATACTTTTGTAGTATGCTTAACTTAGCTCAGGCGAACTGAGGTATAGTTACTAAGGGTTGATATTCTGAAAAAAGAAAATAGAAAGGGAGACATGCTCTGCAAGTCCATCCTGATTGCAAAGACAAGCAGCAGAATTAACACCGAAGTCACTTTCAGTCAGGTACGCTTCCACATAAAATAAATGCTTTGTTAACAGAAACTTACTTCCCATCCCTCCTCCTTGTATTCGTGGGTTTAGAGCTCTTTAACTGATTAGTTTATAAACAGGCCACTCTTTTGACTACCATGTAGGTATTTGCTTAGCAGGTAGACTAGAAACTCTACACATTGTACAGATGCATTCCTGGTAGCATAACTGTTTTCCAGGCCCCTTGTAGAATGATCTTTCTTCCAAGTTTTTCTGTTGGCTGTGTCCTGTATTCCTTCCCCTGTTAACAGGAAGATGTTAACTTTGTTTTTCTGTTTCTGACTACAAGCCCAGACATCCAACTTCTTTCATGAATCAGGATGCCTTCTTGATTATGGTTCCTTGACAGGCAGGACAAACTCTTCCTTTTTTATTTTTTAAAAGTAGTTTTTGCTAAGTGGAAGTCAGTGCATGTCTTCCTACCTCAGACTCTTTCTAGCCTGATGTAGTTTCTGAATCTCTTTTCTTCTTGCTTAGTTGTCAGCCAGGTGTGGTTTACTGATTGATCCTATAATGCTTTGTTTTTAATGCATTAACTGTTCTGCAGCAGCAAATTTATACTGTTTGTGACCTGGAGACAACATGGTAAGACTTGCAGTAGAAATAGTGATGGGTTTTTTGGTTGGTTGGTTTTGATTTTGTGGAGGTTTTTTTTTTTTTTTTTAAATGGATTTTTCTGAGTTTCAGCTCTTTGCTGTGCTTTTTAAAGGTGTCAAAGGGCATAGACTGGGAGTTAGGAACTGGTCTCATGCTTCCTGTGTAAAATCTCTGCTTTGTCAGTAGTATGTGTTGGTATGCAGCATATACCCTTGAAACAAGCAGAAAGAGAAATACTTGCAGAGGAATAAGGATTGTCAAAGACTTTAATAGGAAGACTTTGTGTAGGTCTGACTCAGAGGTTAGCACTATTTACACTTCTAAACTGTTTAGTGGAAAAGAAATTGCTCATATCAAGTCTGCATATACCATAATTTTTCTTCTGATGCGAAGCCTTGACTACTCCTAGAGCAGGCATGTTCAAATTCAGCAGTCAGGATAATCTATTTTCTTTTAGTCTAAGACTTAACACCTAGAGCCTATTGTAAAAGTCATCTTCAAAAATTCTTGCAAATCAAGACTTGGACACAGTTAAGAAACTGGGAAACTGAGTCAGTGCTGTGTGGCGATACTTTCTGGAATGTAACCAGCTAATGGTAATGTAATCGGAGGTGACTCTAATATTTAAGCCTAAAACCAAATTATATGATGTGCAGATTTTGCTATTTAACTTTTCAAGAAGGCCATTGGTACTCCAAGAATTTTAAATTCTTGCTGGTTTCTTTTGGGTTTTTTTCCTGTTCTGTTTGCTGACAGTAAGAGAGGCACTTTGGCATTCTCTGCCAGCAGCACGATCTTTCCTGCCCTGGGACCTACCTAAGAGCAGATGTAAAGTGCTGAGAGTGCATTGTACATTCTGATTGTTCTAAGCATGTTTTCTTGGATACAGGGTTGCCGTAAACATTTCCTGTCCCCAAACCACCTCAGAATTGTGCCTATGCATGTTTCTGTGGGAATGCAACTGGAGGTATTTTAGGCAACTTGTCCGGACAGAATCCATGCTCTGCTTTTGTGGCAGAGGGGAGGTGAGGGTTACTTTATAGCTAGGTCACACGTCTGATCTGTTCTACTGTGTGGCCGAAGAGCAGTGCTGGCATAACCAAGGGAATGAGCACTGCAGGGATGGGCCTGGGTGACAAAAAACAGTGAGGTGAAAAGTTTCCTTAAGCCAGTTTTACCTCTGAGTGGGGGACAGCACCCCAAAAGGCTTCTTTCCCACTGAATTTGGTAGTAAAGTGATCCAAAACTCGTAGATGCTATAACTGAAGTGTTATGCAACTAGACACTTCTGAATCTGTGCTAAATTGAGCATACATGGGCAAATGAAATAGGACAGTTGATCTAATTTTTAAAAAATGTTGTTTGTGAATGTTTTAATAGTTATTAAAAAAATGTTAGTGGTAGAGCATGTGTTTTCTAAACACTAATAGTATTAAACCTGTAAATGGATTCAGTAGCTGCTATATTAGATTTTTTTTTTGGTAATTACTACTTCATTTTGGGTTTTGTTAGCAAGATTTAAGAGAAAAGTTCAATGTAGCCTGACTTAGTTTCTACTGCTATCACTCGTGGAGCTCCTACAAGTAAATGTGCAGAAGGACACTCAGGTCCCGATGTTGGTGGACAGTGGGGCAGCACTGTATGACATGGAAGTGACACACTGCTACTACATGTGTGAGTGAGGCACCTATCTCATCCCGGTTGGTTTTTTTCTTCCCGCTGCCACTCATCTGAAAGTATAAAGGTAGGAATATGGATGTAGCACCATCTAGTGTTCCTTTTGCTAGAAAGAGAATCAAAGTGCTTTTAAAGGTGTCTGTCTTTCCTGTAATTGCAGTGCAGACCCGGATACTTCCAGTCAGGCGTTGGTATAAACAGCAGCTGGGGTTGGGGGCTTCCTTCTCTGTCTAACACTCCCCATCCCATTCTTTGTGAAGCAGAAAGGGCTGTAATCTTGACATGATAAAGCAGAGTATCATTAAATTGCTCAATTAGTCCCATTTTGTGAATTATAAAAGCCTCTTAGTCTGATTGCCATTCTTCCTTATCCATCAGCTGCTGTCAAACAAATCCTGTCCTTCTGGAAATGGAGAGTACAGTGGGCATGGAATCTGAAATACCACTGGAGTATACATTTACTCTTGTGACGGATGTCTGGCTGCCAGAGTGGTTTTGTGGGTTTTCTGGGTTTTGGGTTATTTTAAATTATTTTTTGGTTTATCTTAAAATATGCGTAACAGTATAATTAGCCATCTTCAGTAAGTTAACTTTCAGCCTTTTTTCTCATGTCTGAAGACTTACTATTTGCAATGATTTTGGCATAATATACTTTGTAATTCAAGAGCTAACTGCTTAATATGCCGTGTGAGTTTCCTTCATCCTTCTCTGAAAAAGGAGAGAATGAATGGAGTGTGATTTAAATTGCCTAGCGCCCTCATTAGTTTGCATGATTCATTTGTTCATTATACTGATTACTCTTTCCAAATGCACGTAGGGGTGTGTTCTCTGGCTGTTGTGTTCTGGGCAATTTCCTGAGGGGTCTTGGGAAATTCTTTGTGATGATAACCTGTTCTGTGTCTTATGTTGTTTGTAATTAACACAAGTAGAGTTTTTTTATTTTTTTAAAAATGGAGTTATGTCACTGGATGGGTCAAGCCATGAAATCAGATTTCCCTCAGTTGGAAGGTATCTCTGAAAAGAGTTGGTATTATTTAACCTTGCAGGTAGTGTAACATCTACCTTACTGCACTGACTGCGGTGATGGATAGTCATAACACCCAGAGGAACCCATTTTTCTCTTGCTCTTAAACCTCACACAGTCTCCTAGCAACAAAGACATTTGGGTGCAGAAAGTTTTTTCTGGATTTTCATCCTGCCTCTATCCTTATTCAGGCCTTAATTATATTCTCGTATGAAACGGAGCTTCTGTTCTCTTCCACCAAATATTACCATTCTTTGTGGCAACATCAGCCAGTTTTGATGACTGTCACTTCATTTTAAAAGGTGTGTCTAGGGCCTACGGAATTTCCATTCCAGTGCTTTCCTCCACTGCCCCCAAGGTGCATGTTTTTGTTTGAAATGCTGGATTTCTATTCCTTCCGTTCCAAATCTGTCAAAACATGACTGCCCAAAGATAACTCCTTAAAGATTTTGGTAATACAGATTGTTACTAGAACACTTTACTCCTGTTGTGCAGCATACAGGGAAAACATCATATCTGTGGCTGTGCTGTTTTGGGTGCGTGAGATACCACCAGACCTTGAGTGCTTCCTATTCTGAAGGCTCTTGAACAGGATGCTCTGGCTGTGCTGGGTTACAGACTGGGTGGTTGTCCTCTAAACATTAAATGGCTACACAAGTATTGATAAACTAGTAATAGTTTTGAATTGCATCCCTCTGAACCACTCTGAGTCCTGTTGTGGTTACCTTTCCTTACACAGCATAAACTTTCTCTAGCACTTTCTTCTTTTCAGTTCCTGTTGTGGGGTGGTACTTCCATGTTTTTCTCAGTTTTGTTAATATGGTGGATCTGGAACTCAAATAGAGAACATAAGAAATGCTTGCCTGGGTTGGATCAGCTGGCTCAGGACTGTGTTTTTGACTCCAGCAACAGCAGATGCTGGGCATGGAGAGCACATGCTCAGCCACTCTCAGTAGTCTGTTCTTACCATAAGTACCCCCATCATGCAGAACTGTTGTACTAGGAATATAGAGAGTACGT
Organism: Strix uralensis; assembly: GCF_047716275.1. Classification (NCBI taxonomy): domain Eukaryota; kingdom Metazoa; phylum Chordata; class Aves; order Strigiformes; family Strigidae; genus Strix; species Strix uralensis. The sequence continues at coordinate 22,086,455 of NC_133972.1, read as the reverse complement.
CCCTGCCTAGTTCTTTTAGTGTCTATTTAGTGTTGGATCCTGGTCTGTGACTTTGTCTAAAATCTTTCTGAATCTGCTGATTGTGTTACCATGGAAGTTCGTGGTTTTTACTGGCTGTGTGCAGTGGTACTTACGCCAGTCTTCCACTGGTTTCTGTCAGTATTTGTCCTAGTTATGCAGGGTTTGGTGAATACAAGTTCTTCATTCCCCTTATGATTTCATTTTCATGATTTTGAAAAATCTCCATCATTTTCACACTCCAGTCTGCTTCTCACCCAGCTTTCTTAGTCTCTCCTTTAAATAAAATTTGAGAATGTGGGTTCTTACCTCAGTCCATTTACTTTGCTGTTGCTGTCACCAGTCTCATCCTGTAAGCTTGATCTAGTTATGGTCTCTTCTCCCTCTTCTATCCTGCCACTTCCTATAAGCAGCTATTGCTAAATTCTGAGCACTCTTTCTTTAAAGCATGCCAGGAGTGCGAGTCCTATTAACATGAGCTAGATCTCTCAGCATGACTGGAACTATTCTATGAGTCTGACTTTTTAGTTCTGTCTAGCATACTCTTAGCAAAATGATCTTATTCTCTATGCCTGCTGCATCATTGCCTGTGAATTTTCTGGCTGGCTTTTGGTGGATTCTCATCAACTTCACAGCTGCTGCTTTTTTCCCCTCTCCCCTCTCCCCTCATCACTTCTTCTCCAGCTCTTACCCTTTGTCAATAACTTAGTGTTTTTCCTGATTTCTCTCCTGTGACCGGTTGTTATGCCACCTCTTAGTGTGTATCCCAGGCATACTTTTCCTTTCTTTCAAGGATTATCTTTTTGTGTTTTGGTGGATTTTGCTTGTTTTTCCCTCAAGCAGAATTTGACTGCTACTGCTATGCTCCTTATCCAGCCCTCTTACTTACACTCCTCTTCCTAGTATGATACATGGTTTTTAGTGTAAACTTGTCAATTCCACAGTCACTGTGAAAGCAGCTGCGGGAATTACTGAAGTCCAGTGTGACATTTTTAAAAGTTGTTTCTAGATTTTCCCTGTTTTGGGAAGCACTTGTCATTCCTAAATGCGTACTTTTTTTAGGGTAGGGATGTGCGAAAGCAGTAAGCATTTGTTCTTTGGAGAAAGAACTCCTGAAGGCAAGTGCTTGGTGGATTTTTTTGGGGGTGTTTTTTTGTTTTCTGGTTTTTGTTTTCCTGTTGTGGTGCACTTGAATAGTGCTGGAAGACTAAAAAGCTATGTTTGATTATTTTTGTATTTAAATATGTGAAAATACTTTTATTTCATAATTTACCTCCATAACATGCTGAGTGCATCTTTATGTTTCTCTCTCAGTGTACATGTATGTGTTCATCATGAAGCAACACATTTTCCAGTTAAAGTCAACATCTGTAAAAAGCAAGCTATATAAGAATTAATTCTTATGTTTTGCTTGTGATTCTAAAGCTTCGGTTGACAGCCATTGTTTAGGGGCTGGCACATTTTGTAGCTGGGCTGAACAACAAGCAAAAGCAGAACAGTTGCTTTTCACGGTTTTCCGTACTCGGTGATTTATCAATGGGTTTTTGAGACATTCCCAGTCTGTCTTGGCAGCGGGAAGATCCTAATGGTTAATGAATGTGTTTATTCTTACTGTCGCTGAACACTGCATTGCCAGCATGCATTTGATACATGAATAGCTTTTGTTCTCGCTCTAAAAGAATAGCCATGGTGGTGGAGTTTCCTTTTATTTTCTGTTTAATGTAAAAATAAAAGCATGAGTATGGCTGCATTTATATACAGGGAGAAACATTTCCATACTGAAGCAAAGTTCATTTAAATTTATAGCATGATGTACAGTAGGGACCTAATACTTTAATGGTCTCTCATCACCAAGATCTGTCTCGCCTTTCGTACCCATCAGGAATGTGTGTGTAGGATGAAACCAAAGCAGGGAAGACTAACCTAATAAACAATGACATTCCTCACATTGGAACTGGACTTTCCAGTGGTTTTGTCTGTTAGCTTTGACATTCCCAACTTTTTCTAAAACTTTATTTGATGTGTTTGGCTAAGCCAAGTTTTTTCCCAGCTTACTTCATCAGCATGCTTTCAATTGCCACATTTAAGTAGAATTTCCTACTAAGGAAGGTAATGTGCTGGAAATACTAGTGCTTTATGCACCCAAAAATGCAGATGTAGGCTGAGCCCAGTGACCTGTATGGGAAGACAGTTCCGTGGCTTGTCCACCCCACAGACAGGCTTAGCCAGTGCCTGCTGTGGCAGAACTGAAGGAACAATGTTTTTTCTTCCACTTCAGCTGGCAGCCTGGTCAATGTAATGATTTTTCTTGCACAACAGTATTCTTTTGGATAATATTGAATGATCAGATCCTTCATACCAGTTCTCCTTTGTAGCAAAGGAAGAATTGTGATTATGTTTTATGCAGCTTCTCCACCCTTGCAAAAATCCTTTAAAACTTTTGGGGAGAAAGGACTTTTTCTTTCCCAGTGATGAAGCTGGACTTGTTCATGGGAAAGGGGATGGGAGTGGGGGTGGGGAAGAAAAGCAAGCTATTGAAGTATTTTTTTTCCTTCCTACTCCTATCCTTGCTCTTTTAAGTGCATGTTTGTATGAATTAAAATATCAAATGGCAGACAACTGAAGTGACACATAGTGTTATATAGAGAATATGATGAGAATCCCTGTTTGGGTGCTTCATTCTTCTCCATGGGCTGAACTTCTCATCCAGAATTCCTCTTCCGTGACTCAGTGTGCCTGCTTGGCTACTGTAAATACTGCCTGCCTTTCCCTTTCCCGTGGTGCCCCACCTGCACGAGGTGGGAAGTCCAGTTAAGATCTATGTATGCAAGAGAGAAAGCGCTGCGGGCAGTACTGAGTTACAGTTCAGGTGAAGCCCTGCTGTGACAACTCAGAATGGGAATACCTTGAGGTTGGCATGGGGTCTTCTATTTTCCTATGGAAGACTGGATTTTGTGCCATATTCTTCCATGTTTAGAGTCAGAAGAACCATTGCCTAACCAACTTTGGTTAAAGGTGTGGCAGGACTTGAAATTCCAAAATTGTGTCATGCCAGTCAAGTTACAGAAGTTGCCATGGCTGTTTGAGGAGTCTGAGTTTTAAAGGTATGAGACAGCTTTCTTGTTGAAGAGCTTTTCTTCCACAGTTTGGGTTTGCAGCCAGCAATGAGCCTTCTGATGTGTAGGATGCTAAGGCTGTCTTTCCCTTTGGGCAAGCCAGTGAGTTGGGAGGATGGTGAGTTTTCTTTTTATTAGAAGTAGTTTTCTTTGCCCCAGAAGCTAATCACACACTTTACATTAAAACACAGGTATTGTGTGTGTGCAGTCCTGAGTTCAGCAACAGTATTTGTCAGACTTTGGTATAATTAGCCACATTCTGGGCATCCTGGAACTGAAATTGAACAGGACTGTGGTGAGTTCTGGGGTTTTGCCTGTTACAAGTATATTGCAGAGTACTTGTTAAATAATATTCAAGAAATACTTGTAATTCTGGACCACAGTTAGTACTTAATGTCTGTGTCTGTGTAAGCCTGTAGACCTCAAGTAATGGATGACTAGAGGCTGTTTCCCTCTTCAGTTGACTAGCTGTCAGCATAATTGTGGAGTTGAAGTTTCTTATCTCCTATTTTGCATTTCATTTTTATGTAGATCTGTTCACAGTGGTAATGACTAGTTCACTCCATTCCATGATTGTCTAAATGGACAGAAAGCATTGGGAAAGTGAGGTTATCAGGCTGCTTCAAGCAGCCAGGAAATACCTGCTGGAAAAGCATTTAGAGAAAGACCATCTTTCTTGCTTCCATCCCTGGAATATGATTAGGCTTCTTTAGGCTTGTGGTCTGCTGAGAAAGGAGAATCCTAATATAGTCATGGCCTCTTGGCTGGTTGTTGAGCTAGATTTGGTGCCTTTTCTCGGTAGGAGTTTCCAGAATTTTCTCAACCCAGTGCCATGGAATGACTTTTCACATTATGGAGTTGCATATTTCTTCATTATTTTAAAAATGGGGGAGGTACTGAATACACCGAGAATTTTAAAAAGGTCACTTCCTACTTAAATAGTAGAAAATGTAATGCTCTCTTGTGTGATGGTACATGTACTATTGAATTTTATGTCATTTTACATAACGGGATGCAAAATTTGCAAAGTTTCTGAAAAGGGACACAGACTTGCAGTTTGTGTTATCTGTGCATATATGCATCACATGAAGCAAAATCAGCAGTCAAGATTCACTAGCATTTAGCATGAAATAGCCTCAAGTTGATGAACTTTAATTTCTTGCGTTACATGTGGCTGGACTTTAGCCTCCATGTGGTAGCCCTGTACTACAGAGAATCTTTCTTCTACTGTGCTAGTAGAGATCCGGCACTGAAATTGACCCTTTTCAGGTATTGTGTGCTTTTTTAAAAAAATTAATTTGTTATTTACTGATCGGTCATATTCAATTATTTTTTGTTTAAGCTTCACCATTTTAAACTTTAGAGAGCTAAGTGTCAAGGGAGAGCGTAATATGTGTGTGCGAAATGGAACAGGACTGAAAACCAGGGAGAGGAATAGGTGGCTCCATGAAGTAAAATAGTAGACTTTATTCTTTCTGCTTTCTCCAGAGAGTTTCCTTGTTTCTCTCATCTATTTTTGTTGCTGTGCTCTTACCTAGTGCCCTTTCCTCAACTGCCTCAAAAGGTTGTGACAAGTTATGATGTTTTAATTCTGTTGTGGGAAATGAAAGATTTTCCTCAAGAGTGGCTACTGAGGACTTTTTGATTTTTTTTCTTTAAGGAGAGGGTATTTAGACTGCCCCTTTCTGGCTGTGGGCTGAGCACCAGCTGCTGGGTGCTGATGCAGTGGAGACCCCTGGAAGATGGAGATGGTCGGGGGGGGGTGCCTGATACAACCTGATGACTAAAGCTTGTGTTTTGAAAGTTGCCAAGCAGCCCAGCACTTCCCCAAGCACACACTTTAAGAGTGTAGTTGTGCAGCTGGACAACAGCTTCTGCAGAGCAATTGTTTCCCTTTTCTTGGAGGAGGCACTTGAGGGTAACACAGCTTCTTTGAACTGTTTGCACGGTGTTGGCTTCCATCAGGATCACAACTCTGGAGCATGGTGCTCGGGGAATGGTACTGTCTCTGGCCAGTTTTCTTGTAGTCTCCCTTTCTTGACTTGTGTGCTCTGGTCTGTCCCTTCTTGAGCACAACTCTGATCATGGTTCGTGGCAGGGCTGGGTTTATGAGAAATTGTTTTGCTCCATTTACAGCAGTGGGCTGCAAACAAGAAACTGGCTGATAAAATGTCATTTATGTCATTTGTGGTTTAGCGGTTCGGGTAATAAGGCGCTACTTTCGCCAGGTGGCAGTATCTACTGCCAGCAGGTTCTATAGAGACCTGGAAGTCTTAACCTTGAAACGGGAGCCTCAGCTTGAAACAAACCAATAAAACCATGAAGATAGAGGATGGTTTGGACCAGAATTCAGACAGACCGAAACTAAATATTTAATGTTCCATGCAGTGACTCTACTGATAAGCTGTGCTGTGTTGTGTTTCTAAAAACTCCTGCAGATACTGACTTTGAGATTTGTAGAGTTTGTTTTCTCTGTGTATGTGTTTTGTGAATGTTTTGGGTTGTTTGTCATTCCTGCCCTTGTCCCTTCTCTTTGTTTTAGGTTCTTTTCTTTGAATTTATCACAACTTTTTATGTGAATTTGACGCTGAAATTGAATAGGTGTTCCTTCTTTATCAGTCAAGCTACGTTTCATTTCTGCAGTAAGATATGGCTATTCAGTCAGAGCTGTAAACAGGTGTAACCTGAAAGCCTGGTAGGGAATGGAGTTTGAGAGGTGAGCTGCTCTAGGTGACCATGTTTGGAATGAGATCTTCAAATCTGGCTACCTGTGGTTCATGTTGAACTTAGCTTGAGTTGAAGTTAGTTCAACTGAGGTTGAATTGCTTGGTCACGAGGTGCTGGCATAGTTCCACGTATCCAAATAACATTGACAGCTAAATATATATTTAACACTGTATGGGAAGTGACCTAACATATTGCATGGCTGCGTGAGTGCAGGATGAAAATGGCAGTGGGTGACAGCACCCTACATAATCCCTCATGATCTGTGTGATGTTAAGTGCGCAGCAGAGGAGCGGCAGTCTTTGATGTGCTGTGCCCCCTCGATAGAGTCAGCTCCTGTTGTTTGGGTCCTCTCACTCCATTATCTGCTTGATCAACTCCCTGCTCACTTGTCAGAAGAGAAGGGGGGGGTGTAAGTGTACATCTGAAAATGACCAAATGTACTCTTATCCTCATGTGGTTGTCCTAAAAATTATGCCACTTCCTCCCTGTCTGAAAAATTAAAAAACAAAACAAAACAAAAAAACAAACAAAAAACCCAACCCCCCCCCACCCCCCCCTTCAGTCTCCACAATAAAAAGTTAATTTACTATGCTTAGTGCATTTTGTATGGATAGAGGTGTTGGCTAGAAGAAAGGCAACTGGTGAAATAGTCAAAGGTTTCCAGATCAGCAAGTCTAATAAAAATTCCCTTAAGGAAATGCAAGCAAGATGAAACAACCAGTGAAACTTTAGTGGCTGTCTTAAGTTGGGAGAGAGGTGGTACAGGGGTTTAAGATGTCCAGAGAAGGGAAAATAAGCCAGTCTGTCAAATGCCAATATATGAAAAGATATGGAACAAGCTGATAAGTAATCCATTACTAACTAATCGAGAGATACTGAAGTAAGAAAAAAAATTAGCAGAAAAGAGCTCAACTGGAGTGTTCTGCCCAGTTTTGCCTCTTCATTATTTAAAGAGACGATTAGAAACTGGAACAACTAAATCATTGGCACAAAAGTCTTTGTAAGAACTTGGTTTAATCTCATTTAGAAAACACAGAGAGGATGAGGAGGAATAATGTCAAAAACTCCTGCAAAGCAGACTGAGCAACTTCTTTATTTCTTGAGGAACGGGACATGGAGAAATATATTTTTTTTTCATCAAAATAGGTGAGGTGGAGTGTTCGTGCATGTGCTGCATTTAAGCTAAGAAGATAGCAAAGCAGTGGAACATGTTACTTGCAAAAATAATACGGAAAAGAATTAACAAATTTTCTTTGTTTATACAAAATTACTTCTGTGAAGTGCTGAAAGCTGCAGAGTTCTGCAGTATGCAAGAGCCTTAGCAAATCTTACTTCATAACTCTTTTTCTTTCAAAAGCAGAACCTGGAATGATCCACGGTTTAGTAAGAATCATGAGTTCCTAATTCATTTAGCTACTTTAGTTGGTTGTAATTTCTTTGTAGAAGTTCCTGTTTGCCAAGGATTTCCAAAAAACTACGAGCTTAAAATCGCTTAGACTGCAAAACCTAAAATCTGTAACAGAGCAGCTTACAAGGATATGGTTCAACTGTATTTTGTTGCATCATTTTTTATTAATGATAAGTTAATTGTCTTTAAGTTTACAGTGTTATATTTAACTCCATAAAATGAAGGTATTACTTGGAACAAGAGGAATCATAACAGTTTTATGTCTGTTGGACATCATTTAACTTAATCATAAAACACAAATTTGTCTTCGGTGTTCTTAGGAGAGAAGTTATTTAACTTAGTTGTTTATCTTTGCAGTTTTAATCAGAGATATTAATAAAACCTATCCAGAGCACAATCAGGGTCTTCTATAAAACGTAACTGGTGTTTCAGGATGGGGGGTGGCGTTAGTCTGGGTACCTTCTTGTAACAAGGGCCTGCATCTCAGAGAAGAGAGGGGAGGAAAAGTGAAGGGGAAGACCGCATAATTGTAGCACTGAGAATATCGCTGTGATTTAAATGGTGAACTAATGTTTAGTCATACAGAAGTATAATTATGGTGTCCTGGTTTTCTAAACAGGCAATTACATCAGAGCCTGCTCCTATTTCCTGCTGGTATACAGATTTTAAAATCGCAATAGAAGTTAATGACAATAGCATCATAATAAGTTGCCTTTCCAGTTACTCATTAATATCTTTTCCAGTTGTTAGGCCTTTTGAATTGCTCAGAAACATTCAGGATTTATTATATGGTAGAGTAGAAAAATTGTCTTGCTTGACACCGTATTCCACGATAATTCTTATTTCTTTACTGTCTGTCCTTCATGTTCCAGTGAATTTCTTTTCCACAATAAATTATGGGTTTCTTTTGTGTGTGTGCCTGTGTGGTGTGGTTTGTTTTTTTTCTTCTCTTCAAATTTTATTGGTAACTTCTTTTTTCTGTCTTTTGTTACTTTTTATGATACAGCAAACCAGTTTACTTCTGTGTACAAAATTATTTGCCCAAAACTTTCTCTTTTCATCTGTAAAGTCAGTCTATTTCTTCTGAAATACTAGTTAAAAGTAGAAAGATACTAAAGGTTTGAATTTTTCCAAGCACTTTTATTTCCTTGTTCCCACGAAGACCACCTTAGTTAGGCTGTGTAGACTCTTACATTTTTCACAAGAGGAAAACTAACATTTCAGCCAAAAAAAACAAACCCCAAACCAATTCCAACAAAAACAACCCCATTTTCTTGACAGCGAGAGCAATTAGGTAACCCAAAGAGATATATATATATTAAAAAAAAAAAAAAAATCTCTGTGTATGCATGTACACACAAATGTCTTTGAATGTTTAGTTGACATCAGCAGGTGTTTTTTAGATCACCTGGTTTTTCTGGACTCAAATGGCAGCAAGATGGATGTTGTGACCAATTAAGAAGGTAACCAGGGAAGAAGAAAGGTCTTTCGTTACAGGTTGACTCTCAACTTTTGAAACGTGGGAAACAGGTCTTGTTTCTCTGTGTTAAGTTAGTAGTCCTCTGAGAGGGCTGCAAGGACCTCTTAAAATGATGTGTGCAGGCTGACTCTTGCATTGCATGGAGCTCCATAAAGATAACATTGCTGCACATGTGGGTACCTAATCCTGCTAACCTTTGCGCAGCCATTTCTGCAGTGAGATTTGGAGAACACTTACATATGTACAACAGTTAGCAGAACAGCCTGGATGAAAGCAGAGGAGAACACCTCCTGATAGGTAACAGCAGCCTCCTTGAACCATAATGTATAATGCAACTTTCCCAAGTGGATTTTCGTTTTAATCAACAAGATTTTGTAAAGGATATAGGCAGGATATTAACAGTATGAGTTCATCTTTGTATCCTCTGCCCTGTTGTCTGATAGGATAGTAATGTTCTTGCCATCTGTAGTGCTCGGGATGATGCTTATGACAATGCAATTTCTGGATTAGAAAGATAAAAAAAAAAGTTAATTGATGGTCTATATAAAAGTATGTGTTACTTTCCCATTTTCTCCTCCCTCCCCTCCCCTAACAGGTGAATTCCACTAGCTTGCAGTCTGCAACAGCCTGTGTCAGTCCTACAGTAATGAGTTTATCTCTTATGAAAATAGGTGTCTTTGTCAGGGAGCAGCAAGATCAGGGCTGCCTTACAGCCCTGCCGTTAGTTGAGTGTGACCACAGGATGGGAAGGGCAGGATCCTTGTTGACAGAGCTCAGTTGCTTTGTTCCTGAATAGGGCAAAGGTGCTGGCAGTAACGGTTAAAATTGACTCTCCAGTGACCATCAGACAAATGCCAGGTACTGAGTGGGTCTGTCATCAATCCAGGAAGCCCAGGCAGTGTTCAGTATCAGCAGGGCACAGAGTTACCCTACAGCAGTGCACAGGGGAGGGCAGGGGCCTTGGGTTTAAATGGGGCTCCTGGGCCACTGGGCAGAGGGTGCTGGCTGGGGTCCCTCATGAGCCTGGCCTGTGGGTGCACTCAGGGCATTGACAGTCTTTGCTGTTTACTCTGGAGTGAGTCTTAGCAACAGCTGCAGGAGTTATGGAACTGGTTAAAGATGGAACTGCACCGCACAGCACGTGAGCAGCCTGCCTCAGCGCTTGCTCTTCCAAAATAGGCTTAGATAGCTCTTTCTTATTTGATGGTGGTGGGGCGCTGGTGTTCTTTTCTTTTTGTCCTGGTATGGAAATGAGAAATGGGCAGATTCATCCACTAACTATTTACAAAAAACATACTATGGATTGCTCTGTTTGTTAATAATTATTTAGCAAGACATTGTAGTTAATTTTATATAGTAATTAAAATGTGTATACATAACATTATCATGCCTGTTTTGGGTATTGACATACACACACAAAGAATTCTTTGTTATAGAATAGTATAGGTTGGAAGATACTTCTGACTTCTACTCAGAACAGGTCTTTTAAAGTGAGTGCTCGTGGCCTTGTTTAGTTGAGTTGTCAATATCCCCAAAGATGGCAGATTTCTAAGCCTCTCTGTGCTGCTATTCCCATGTTTGACCATTCTCATGGTAAAAAGTTCTTCTGTTGAATCGGAATTTTCTGTGTTAAAACTTCTCAGCTGCCTCTTGTCTTAAATTTAAATCTTCAATTTTAATTGCAACATTTCTGCAGTTGTTGATGGCTGTCGGTATCCATTTTTAAAACTGTGTGTAAATTTGATATACTTGTGAACATGAGTGACTGACATCACAAAATGCATCTCGAGGTCGTGTCAAAAGGTGCCCTGAAAGTTCTTGCAGGCAACTTTACCAGTGCGTCTTAGGTGTGAACTGTGACACTGTGTCCTATTGCAGTCCTGGATTTCTGTTTCTTGAGAAAAAACTGCCAGCAGCAAAGGCAAAAAATACAGTGGTACTAAACTGTGGTTAAAAACCAAGTTAAGGAGATGTGTAAAGCTTGCAAGCTAAAAATAATCTGTCAAGTAGAACATAAAAAATGTAAATTCCTATGTGCACTAATCCTTTCTCCATACCCAGGTTGTAACTACCCTGTCTTGGTCAATGTTCACTTGCTCTCTATTTCCACCTCCCTTGTTCTTCAGTAGATGAGTCCCTCCTTCTAGAGGTTGGGCTTTTTGCCCCTAAGAGCATGCGCTTGTATTTTCTGCTGGTAAATATCCTATTTTGGGATAATTCATGCCAGTCATGCCTTCTAAACCAATTAGTATTTAGCTGTTCTTTACAGGTAGAAAAATTTTGCTGATATCAAAACAAACTGACACCTTTGCTAGCTTGTACGTATGGTACTCAATTTAAAGTAACTAACAGAGACTGTCCTCTTTATTTTACCAGATGTGTGCAATAGTACCAATCTTCCTGAAGTTGAAATCATCAGTCTACTGGAAGAGCAGCTGCCTCATTATAAGCTAAGAGCAGATACAATCTATGGTTATGACCACGACGACTGGCTTCATACACCTCTCATTTCCCCTGATGCGAATATTGACTTAACAACTGAGCAAATAGAAGAGACCTTGAAATACTTCCGTAAGTAAAAAAGTTCAGAAATAGTACTGAGGAACAAATAAAATAGTGATATTTTTGTTACATTCTCTGAAGTATCTCTGCAATTTGTTACAGCTGTGGAAGGCAAGAGAACTGTTTGTGATTTATTGCTTTGGTCTTCAAGTTTGTTGTAGGTAGAAAACAAAGGAAACATTTAATCAAGGACAGAGGTTGCATTAGTAATTTATGAGTAATCTCTCCACACTATCAAATATTGGTGAAACTAAAATACTTTTTGCTTGTGATCTCTTTGTCAAGAGACTGAAATTTCTGTATCTATACAATGTAGAAGGCTTAGACCTGTTTCCATATTGCTTTTTTTGAACATGTTCTCTGACACATTGCACTGTTGTCTGATGGCACTGTGTGCCAGCATCACACCTGGCATCAGATAATTTTTCTGCAGTTTAAGCTTCTAGGAAAGACTTGTGAAGAACCAAACTCTGAAGTGTTTGGTTGAGATGGGTTGTCTCTTCATTCTTTCTTTTGTTCATGTTCATACTATTGGACAAAAAAGTACCTTTTGTGCCTGGAGGGAAAGCATGTAGAGTTATGATCTTCTTGTTTTTTCAGTCTTCTCTTTAAACCTGTAGATGCTTTTATCATGGTAATGGATTCATGTGTCTCTGCGTTCTTCCACTGTGTATTGACATAGCTGTGCAGTTAGAGAAGACTTCTGTGATTCATCCTCTAGTTGCAGTTTTATTGCATAGCTTATGATTAAATGAGTCTTCCCTTTTTCTTTCTCTTCTCCATGGTTTTGTGTGAAGATGCAATTTTGTGGCTCTTCTGAATGTGTTGCATGTTAAAATAGCCTGCAGAGCATCAAGCCAATAGGTTATATGCTAAAGCTATAGCAGTTAGACTTACACAGTAGTGGATTTACTTAGATTACAGTAGTAGATAGATTTAGGTAGATTTACTGAGGCACTGTGGAGCTCAGAAGGGATGAGTTACAGGGCTGAACACAAACCTTTGCAAAGATGGCTTCATTGGATTTTGAAGCACCTGGACAAATCACTTTGTACGGAGCAAGGCTGGTGAAGAAAAGCATTAAGAATATGAAGAACCTGACTTTCTGACTTCAGTGCTTCAATAGAAAGCATTAAGTATTTTAGTAGACAGTTTACATATGCTCTTCACCTCTCCCCAGTGTCACAAAAACAGTGGGAAGTGAGGGAAGGCAAGCTGAAACTGATCTATGGAACCAGTTGTACTCCTTGTTTTGTATCAGTCCATTAGTGCTGTTATAATGATGGCCAAAGTTGGCTTAAAGAAATGTTTTGAAATGTTAGTTTTCCAAAGTCTTTAGTAACCGTATTAGTCCTGTCTCATGGATAAGATTGTCTATGTGGGTGAACTGTTGCAGTAATCATGGGAAAGATGTTTTGCTAGTGGGGCGAGGAAGTCAGAAAGCCATGTGGAAGCATCCTAACTCTCCCGGCTGAGATGCTGGTGGGGTATGTCACTTGCAGTGGTGCATGACTGTTGGGGATGGATGCAAAATGAAGCTACATACAACAGAGGAATCAGATACCAGTAGCTGCCCAGAAGAATTTTATTCAGCTTTTAGCTAACAAGCATAATGACTTTACCATGTTGCTGTGATTGGAGATTTCATCAAATCAGCTGGCTTGAATGAAAAAATTATGAGTGCAGTCTCAGCCACAACATATGTTTTCTGCTTTCATTGGAAATAACTGCTTAAATAAGAGGAACCAAGCAAGGAGAACTTCTATAAACAAAAGTTTATTCCTTACTACTTACATGCAGACATTGTGTATAGGTAGTAATTTAAGAAGTTTAAGCAAATTTGGATTGAGCCTTAGACTGATACCCTGGAAACTGAGATCTCTTGACTTTACCCTTGTTCAGTTATTGTGAACAAGTCATATAATGCATCTATACATGAGGGTGAAAGATCATAAAACTTTGGCATGTTTGAAAGTTATGGCATTGATTGTACACATTGGTTTATGGAAAAATTAACTATCAAAAATGTTATTTTAAGTAAGCTAGTAGAAGAGTCCTGTGCATCGTACCACCATCGCTATGGAGAGTGTTTTTCAGGGTGTGGCTGCTTGCACAGTGATTCATTTTCAGTGCTGCAATTAAGGCACTCCTTCTGTACCTGTTCAGTTTGTTTTAAAAACCTCAAGGAGGGAGTGAGCAAATACTGTAACTTCTCTATTGGAAAGTTTTAGTATAGTCTTACAAAATTATGCTGTTTTCTAAACAGTATCCTTGTGGTCTAAGAATTCTATGGATGTAGTTAAATTCAATAAATAACAAAAATGAAATTTCATGATCTGTCAAAGTGTCTTTAACTGAAGGAAGAATTCATTGATTTTGCTGCAATACAGAAGGATTTGCTGCAAAATAAATATTTTATCAGAATTAAAATGCACTACACATACAGATTGTTGCTGTACCTTCAAGCTTCTTAGAGACTCAAAGAGAATTAAAATAAAATTGATATTGAAACTTGAGCTAGTGCAGAATATTTTTAGGTGTGACATTAAGTCTTTGATTGCTTATGGTTCCTGGTGTTGTAGTGTCGATCAGCTTCGAAACCAGGATGTAACATGAATAGTTAAGTCAGGGAGAGAAAGGTATGTTGTGGCTTTATTCAGGAAATGCTCACAGACTGAGAAATACTTGACAGCAAGGGGGATGCCTGTGCATGTTTTAATATATGTAAATATTGTGCGTTGTTAATATATGTAAATACCATGTCTTTTGTAAGGCTTTCTGTTGTTTAGGGAGAGAGCTTATCAGGGAGAGCAGCTTTTTATAACCTTTCACCACACCAGTTAAAATGTAACTACTGAAGTTGGAAATAGTCTGAATGGTAAGGCAATACTGATAGTCTTGCACTGTACCATTGTTTTAATTGTTTTTCGGGTACCTACTATGAACAAAGGGAGTTAGGGAAGGGGAACACTTCTGTTTTTCCACTGGTTATAACTGCATTCCCACCCCTCCATCCACAGGTAGTGGGGGTTGATTTTGGAGGGTGGTAATTGAGAGCAGCTTTTTTCCTTTCTTCTGCTGTACGTTTTGAACACATTTGTGGCCAGTTACCAAACTCAGTGACTCGTTAACCTCTGTCTTGATTGTGATCCATATCTCTAGCTCTGTCCCAACTCATTTTGTAAGGTTTGAACAAGATAGATGTCTGAACCTTTGAGCCTCAGTACTGGATAACTTAAAAATATTTCAGGGCCCACAGAGGAAAGTGGGGTGTTCTAAATACGTATATATTTTTTTAAAAAAGTGTGTGTATATATGCATATATAATAAATATATAGTATATGTGTATTGATGTACAATTGGATTTGTAGTTATAATTTTGAAAGAAGTTTAAAGTATAGGGACTACATTTTAAAATCTCTACTCAAAATGAAAATAATTCCTCAAATGCTTTTTTTGGTTAAGACTTGTAAAGTGCCCTGAAGCTGATCAAAAAATGTGGCCATCTTAAGCCTAGTAAGCAAACTGATTCTGAAAATAAATATCTTTTAAACTGTACTATTGTCTTCATTTGTTCCTGCTTTAGAATGCCAACACAAAAGGGAGAAAACTCATTTGTCAAAAAGGTTATGTAAAAAGCTCTAATTGATTTGCAACCCCAAACCAAAATTTTAAGCTGCACTCAGAAAACAGTGCTCTAATTCTCCATGGACTCTCTCTGAGAACTGTGCTTCCAAAGCACAGTATTTGCTGTTTAAAATGTAATTTGTATATGAATTAAGAGTACATGATTTCTGTATTAGACACATGCACTTACATGTTCATGTATACCCATTTCACATTTTACAATTTGTTCTCATTATCTATCTATAAAACAGGTCTGTTAATAGGCAACTTGTGATACTGCATACCTATTTGTGATTTTTATTTTCCAAATGATACATTTATATTTAATAAGAGAGGCACTGTGGTGGTTTGGATAGATTCAGGTGTCTCCAAAGACCATTACCTGTGAAAGAATCTAAATCACTTGTAGTGACAGTATTCTCTAGTTTGAGTTCATCTGTGTTTGCATTTGCTCCCATGAGAGAATCCATGAGAATTATTATTTCCAGGAGTGATTCAGCATATAAGGTAACTGGCAGCTGCATTGCTGTCCTTTAAAGTAGAAGCACTGAAATGATGTCATTTTGTGAAGAGCTGATGGGTGTTTGGTGTAGTGTATTACCAAGCTTTTAAAGTATACAGGTGCATTTTCATTCAGTTAAAAAGTAGATTAGTAGCTACTAATGCTCACACACACTTGTTTCACTGTGACTGAACAGGTACTGTTTCAGGGAGCAGAGAGGGCTGGATTTTCTTTTTACCATAGGAAGCATGTCGCAAGGGAACACTTGGATTTAGAAAAATAGTCAATCATTTTTGAGTGAAAAGAGAAATTATCCCTTCTGTATTGCAAAATGAAGAGTGTAAATGCTTTTAATAGGGTCACTGTCTTAATGGACATCTCCATTTTGGTTCCTGTTTTTTCTTGATTGCTTCTTTAGGTCTGCTTGGGTTTGTGCATCCATCTTTAATAGAGCATAATGACATATTAAACCCTACTGTAAAGGATGCATGGAGTACAACTGTTCTCAAAAGTAACTTGATATTCACAAAATGCCATCTGTTCTTGTATTTTATTATTTCTTCTTAAAATATGAAAACAAGCATTGAACATGTACTAAAAGGGTAAGCACAAGGGTGGATGAATGAAGAGAGGACTTCAAGGCAAAGATAGGGTAGGAAAGCCATTGTGGTCTGGGAAGATGTTCAGTAAAATGAAGTATCTTCTGCAGCTTGTGTATAATAAGCAACTATAAATTAAACTAGTTTGGTTACTGAGTTCCAGGCTAGCAAGACTTGCCATACCAAAGTGTTTTTACACATACAGGGCAAGTGTTCATGCTACATTCCTTTCTTGGATGCCTGAGTGCTGTATGCCGGTGATGTATGCTTAATACTGACTCTTTTCTGGTTCTTCAGTCTACTGAACTTGTTCTGCTTAATCTTCTAACCATGTGTAGTGGTTACAACTGAGTCAAGATATGACCTATTAAAATAAAAAAGCAATGAGATTTTTGAGGGGTGTGGATATGTGTGTGCATATGGTGATTTCAGTAATTACTGAAAACCTAGGTTCTCCATTGAGCACCTCTCTGTTCTCTGTCAGTAAACCAAATTTACAAACTAGCTTTCTTAGTATTCTAATGAATTATGTTTTTGCTTACTAGTTCTGTTCTGTTGTAGGCTTATATAGATATTGTGTAAGTTGTAATACAAGATAAATCAAGGATAATAATGCTACAGAGCTATAAAATGAACTTCTTTAATGTCACCTTCAAATTTCTTAAATTCTTTGTGATACTTCGATGATACTTTAATCTTTACAATTGCAGAGCACTGTTGCTTTCTTGGTATTTTACAGTAACGAAGACTCTATATCATTGTTATTAGAATTTTGGGTACCTCCATCCTCTTTTCACTGTGGAATGCAGACTTTATTTAAGTAAAAATGTCTCCAAAACGCTGCAGCCTTATTGTGCTGAGGCCAGTAATGTTCTGCTATTTCCAGCAAAGTGTTATACCGCCTAAACTCCTTTTCATAGAATGCAGGATGCTCATCACAAGATAATACAACAGAGTGGTGGTCTTGCCTAGTGTAAATGGAGTCGATTCCTCTGTAGTGGGAAAGAAAACTATGTGCCAAGGAAATGTCTGCATCCTTTTTCTTAAATATCCCTCCACAACCTACATCAAAACTTTTAGGCAAAATACTAATAGCAGTTGGCTATTTCATTCATATGGGATTCCTTTTATACAACTCACCAATTTTGACGGGAATTCAGGTGACTTGACAACAAGGGCTGTGCTTAGAATTTTAAAATCTAGCTTTTTGACTCTTAATAGTATTTTGTTAAGCTTCATAAGGCTTGCACACTGAATGTCGTCGTAACGGTTCTGTATGAACATGTGAGGTTTGAAATCTGAGCAATTAAGCAAGGTCATTTAATTTCTGGATGACTTATGAAAAGTGTCCTTGCAGTTTTTGGACTGCATGATGAGATTGATGCTGGTTTATAACCTTTTGGCTGAAATGTGATGAATTTCCATCTGTGTTGATCCATATGGGATAAGAATCAACAAGGACCCTTAGCTATACTGCTGTGGCTTGTTAGAGCAGATTTTTCTGCCTTTCTGTGGCTTTTTGGCCTTAGTCCAGTCCTCAAACACAAAGGCTGGCAGTCACAGAATCTGCTGGGCAGTGTCACTCAAGAGCATGGACACAAGGTACTAGCCCTCCTTTTTAATTAATTTTTGAAGATATTGGTAGAAAGATGAATATTTAAATATCCAAGCATTTTAATTTATTAGCAACTGGAGTGGGGGGGGACTTGAGCTATAACCTGGGATAGGTGATGCAGAGAATTAGTTCTTAACATTCAGCTGACAGCTGGGAAATGGAGTCTTCACACTTGGATGAGGATACCTTTTGGGAGGAGCTGAATAGTGTATTAGGGCTGCATCTGTTCTTTTATATTCCAAAACTCCAAAGCACATTTTTGTTGTTATTTTCTTTGATGCTTCAGATGGAAGGCCAAGCCAGTCCTTACAAAACTAACAAAATAATGATCTAACCCTACAGCATGATCAAATAAATCAAATGTCATCTCACCAGTCTCATTAAACTCTTGTGGCAGAGTGCCTTTAAGCCAGTCTGAAATGTGCTGCACAAATGTATGATACAGCAAAGTGATATTCCATCTCCCTGCCCTCAGATTAGGGAAGGTCAAGCACACTTTTAGCTGGTGGCTAGGGAGAGCTCTTTGTAAGAGCCAGGCCTAGAGCACAGCTACCAGAGGCAGTGAACAGACACAGCAGTTTGCCCAAGAGTCTGGGTTCTGCCTTGGCAGCTTATGGGGACAGGGCCCAGGATCATCCTGGGAACCCTCTGAGAAACTTGAGGGTGCCTGCTGCTGCCAGGTAGGGAGATCCACAGGGATATGGGCCTGAGGAAGCTCTAGTGGCTTCTGAGAAGCTGTCAGCTGCCCTTGATCCAAGGGTGCTTGGAGCCTTCATTGCAGCTGCTGCTGATTAGGGGTGGGTCAAGCAGGTTTTTAGCTGGTGCTTGGGAGAGCCCTGTGGAACAGCCAGGTCTGGAGCACAGGTCCCAGAAGACAGCCAAGAGATGCAGCAGTTTGTGTGGAAGGGTTCAAAGAAGGGGTCCTCAGCTGCGTTCAGAACAGCCTAAACCTTCAGATGTGATGGTGATGTGTCACAGGGTGCGTTCCCCAGGTTTTGGAGCGCCTGTCACTACTAGAGCAGAGATTTCAAGCCAGGCAGAGCTTCAGATGGTGGATGCAGCCTTGCAAGTCCCAGGTGTTGGGAGTGCCTAGGGCCTCTCCCCTGAGGTGGGGAGAGATGGCTGCCTTCTATGCAGGAGGTGTGCTGCTGTTGAAGAGCCATCACCAAGTGGAGAAGTTAAGAGAGGAAGTCAGTAGGTTGTGCAGCATCAACTGATGAGTGCTGAAAACTCCTGATCCAATGTTTTCACTGCTCTGGTTCCACTTTTTTCAAGTTAAGCAGGCCACAGTGACATCTTGCTAAGCGAAATTACTACACTGGAAGAGACCTCTGTCCTAAGTTGCAGAGTTGTTTGCTCTTACTGAATGTCCAGTCACAGGATGACTCCTGTTAACTGTTGTTTTAGAAGTTGAAACCCCAGTAACTCTTCAGTAAATGCGATCCCAATTTAGAAAATCAGTATGCTAGCCTGTCCTTGAAAATCAGTTGGGCTTTTAAATATGTTTGCTTTCCTTTTTAATGCTCTTTAATAAGTTTCTTTTTTTTAAAGTCAGTTAAAAAATGTCAGTTTGCAAAGTAAGTATTGTGGCAGCACCTGACTATTAACAACATGTATTGCATAGTGGTGGACCGTACAGCTCCTCCTCTGGTAAAAAGGACTCCAGAAGATGTTAATGGGATGGGCAACTTTATCCTGAGTGGTGGCAACTGTAGAAAATAATGAAAGGACATGGTGTTTAATTATCTGAACATCCTGATGTGATGCTGTAGCCAAGAGAAGAAATGTGACCCAGAGTTAATCAAATGGGAGGTAATACGCTGTTGTAGCTGCCATGGAAATACTCTATCCAGCTCCAGTGTTCAGTTTCAAAGGATCCTCCTGGAGTTAGAAAAGGTTTGGAGAAGAAAGCTGAGAATGACTAAGCATGGGAACACATGATTTATAGTGACATACTATGTAATGACATTCTTTGAATACTTCATTTGCCAGCAGACATGACTTGCTGCTGCTCTGCACCCTAGCAACATGGTTCACTGCATTCTTGAGTGTGCTGCTACAACTTTCTTGAGAGGCCATGTTTATAAGTAGGGTAATTGAAATTATCTTTGTCAGAAATTCTCTTCAAACAAGGAGAAGGGTTTGTGTGATTTTTATGACCTGACTAATTTAGGTAGAACATTTTAATATTGCCCTATGGCATCGATTTATTCCAGCAAAAAGGAAGGAGGAGAGGGCTTGTGAGCTTTTCCAGCCAACTTTTCTGCTTAATAAAACCCCTTTGTAACTGCGAACTTAAGAGTGCTCAGTCTAGCTGATGACAGTTGGCCACCGGAATTCTTTGTCAGTCTGTATATTTTATTCTGTGGAGAACAAATAAAAGTGAGTTTCTTGTTTGCTTTAAAACTGAACATAGAAAAATAGAACAAAATCTAGCAGCTGGAAGGGAATGTGTAACTGTATTTAGCTTTGGAATAGGAAAAAGCAATTCCCTTATAGTCACAAATCTATTACCTGAAATCTTTCTTAGCTTCAAGTTTTGTATGAACTTTTAAGCAAGTAACACAGTAATGCCCAAGCCAAATGTAGTGTTGTAATGTGATTTGAATACACAGAGGTTCAGTGTTTTAGAAGCAGTCCACCAGAAAAATCTACTGTTTATGTAAGATGAGTCTGATAGAGCTGTAGGAAGGAAAAGTAGGGCTGCAGAGGTTTAAAGTAGGTTCTGCAAGCATGCAACTGCTTTGTTGGCCTGGTCAGACTTTAATGTTCAACCTGACAACCCTTCCAGCTCCCACTTTATAGAGCTACAATTTCTCATATAATGGAAGGGATGCTTGGATGTGGATCCCTGGATATATATAGTATTCTGTCTGTCCAGGGTTTCTGTCTTCATGGTGGGAAGATCATACACTTACCCATATTTCCAAGTCTCTTGAGGAGTTCTATAATCATTTGACCACACAAGTTGATTTTCTCCACAGAAAAATAATGCCTTTCTGGAGTACACCAGTATGTTTCAAATCAGATTGATAGAAAAATATCAATAAAACAAAAAGCCCACCCCCCCACCCCCCCCTTGAACTATTTTTATCCTGTCTCATTGAAAGGGGGTGTGTGTGCAGGGGTGGAGGACAGTGAGAAGAAAATTCTAGCATGTTGAAGACTTCCTTTGTTTAAAATGTCACGAAATAAAAAGGAGAGAGTCCCTGCAGCAATTTAAGCTGGTAGCCAGTGTTCATTCTTTATATTTTAAATGCTTGTTTAATAGCATTAACAGACTGAAACTACCTTTTGGACAAAAATAATACAAGTGGAACAAATAGCTTGTATGCAGAGCAATTGAGTTAATGTTGCCATAGGAACCTTTTTTTTTCTGACTGTATTTTAATAGTGTAGCCTTAATTGCATTTAATAGCATGTGCAGTTCTTGCCTTGTGAGTATGCATAACTGAAATTCTGCAAGACTGAGCTAGGGCTGGAGTGCCTTGTCAAGATGGCGCAGTGTGAGGGCAGAATGATCACATTTGGCAAAAATGCTCATACTATTCAAAATACGGTATTTTTTTAAAAAGATAATTCTATGACCTTTGCATGTCCAAAGGCTTTTAGTGGCTTTTATATAATCCTTTGTGATTTACTACCCTGAAGTTCATGTACACTTATTGTATTGCTTTCACATGAGTATTGGGCATAACAAAAATAACATGATCTCTGTCAAAATGCAAGTAAGTCTTGTTTTTCAGACCCTTGTTATCTCAGTGTGCCTTTTGATTTCAAGAGGGCTAAGGTTAGCTTGATGTAAAAGCAATGGCTGGGATAGCTTCTGTCCCCTCTGTGGGAAAATAAGAATGATTTTTGTGCTTTTTATCTGTGTGAGGCTAGAAGCTTAATAGGGCATGAATATTTCCTGGCCTGTGGTGGGTATGGAGGGGCAGAGCTGAATACAACAGCCTTCATTCTGGCAGCCAAAGCTCAGGTGCAGGCTGTTCAATTCTTGACTTTGCATTTTGGCACCCTATAAATGGGGGGGAAGTGCCAGTAACTGCGCCTTGATTAAGGCTGTGCCGTTTTCTTTTGAGTTAGTCTGCCAAGAATGGCAGTGCTTCCAGCCTAGAGCAGGTTGACTTATTTTACTTGGGTATTACACCAACTCAGTTGTACTTCAGTTATTGCTCGTGGACAAATACTGGATCGCCTGAGCTGGAGACTGACTGCAGGAGAACAGGCCTTGGCACCAGGTGGCTAATGCTGGCTTGGGGAGGAGAATGGACAGACACACAAGAGTGAAGTTGAACAAAACCAGTGGTTTAGACACATGAGCTGCAGTTTGCTGCCCAGCCAAGAACATCTCATAGGAGCAAGGGGGAATTGTATTTGCAGAAGAGCTCTAGCACTTCAGTCTCTGTGAATCTTTAAAGTTCACAGTGGTCTGAAACCATGTGCCCTTGTTTCTACTGTCTAGGAAGTTAAAAATAAGTGTTTTGTATAATGAAAGAAATTCAAAGAGTTAGCCTGTAGCAATTAAACAAAGTAAATGGGTGGAGGCCCTTGAACTACAAAATCACAGAATAACAGAACGGTTGAGGTTGGAAGTGACTTCTGCAAGTCATCTGGTCCAACCCTCCTGCTCAAGCAGGGTACCCTGAAGCAAGTTGTGTCAGTCAGTGCTCAGTCACCCTCACATTGAAAATAAAACATTTCTTATGTTCAGGGTGAACTTCCTGTGTTTGTGCCCCTCATCTCTGGTCCTGTCACTGAGCGCCACTGGAAAGCTCCTGGCTCCATCCTCTCTGCACACTCCCTTCAGGTATTTGTACACGTTGATAAGATCCTCCTTGAGCCTTCTCTTCTCCAAACTGCACAGTCCCAGCTCTCTCAGCCTCTCCTCGCAGGAGGGGTGCTCTGGTCCCTTCATCTCTGTGGCCATTTGCTGGACTCTCTCCAGTAGCTCCATCTCTCTCTTATACTGGGGAACCCAGAACTGGACACAGTACACCAGGTATGGCCTCACCAGTGCTGAGTAGAGGAGAATCTTGTGCATATTGGCAAATAGGTTACTGTATTGTAGGATGAACACAGTGATTATTATTTTTTTTTTATTTGCAGACTTAGGAACATGTTTTTTTTCTGGTGAAATGTACTTGTAGACAAAGGTGTATTTGAGTTTGGCCCTGGTCTGGAACTTTGGAGTTGAGCGAATACCATAGGCAATTGCCGCTGACAAACATGTGGTGGATGCATGAACAGATCTGTTAATCTGTGCTTCAGCTATCAATATATAAAAGTGATGTGGCAGTTCCCAAGCTCAAAGTTACTGCAGTGATAATTTTTTATACCGGTTTGAAACTGATGTATTTTCCTCTGCATAGCTTGACTATTACTTACCTATTTATGTTACAGTAAAGCAAAGTGGTACCAGTCAGGGAGTAGAGTAAGTGTAACAACCTAGAAAAGACATGAGTGATGGTGAGCTTAACAGAAACCTGCAAAATCATAAGTGATTGGAAAGGATGGATGAATTGAGTGTTCAGATTTCCAGAGCTGGAAGCATTGAATTAAGTTAGTAGAAGTGAGTTGCAAAGCAAAAGGTGAGAGTTTCTTATATCATGAATAGTAGATGTGTGGAACTCCTTGCAAGAGGATGTTGGAGGTGCTAAAAATGTACATGGGCCGAAGAATAGACAGGATAAGCCCTTCAAGAATTGCTAAAAGTAGAAACTGTGTCTGTCTCAGGCTGTATGTGAAGCTGGAAAAAACTGGACATTGAGAGGATGGTTGCGAGAAGTATCGGTTAGTTCTTCCGTACCTGCTTATGGCTGTTCTTGTAGATGGGGTCTTTGGCTAGACAGACACTTCCTTGGTCAGACCCCGTGTGGCCTCCTACCTTGTGTTACTGACGTATGGTGCAACTTCATCTATCTTAATGCTTCTACTGGTGTTCACAAAGAAATACAGTTTCCTAAAAAAGGGGGAGAAAGGGTTGAAGAATATGTGGCGGTTATGAACAAAATGGATGTCAGTCCCTTTGGTGACTGTACCTGCGCAGATTCAGACATGCTTTTTGAATTGCTGTGTTTGATGATGATTTAATGCCATCTGTTTTTCAGCCAGATTATCTTCTAATAGCTCAAACACAATTTTATTGGGTGCTGTGAAAGTATTTTCCTTCATTTTCAAGACATTGAACATGAACATTAAGCTATTCCATGTGACAACCATCAGCATTTTTAGGAATAGAGTAGTGAAAGTTTGTCCTAACCCCTTGTTTTTGGCTGTGCAGCTTAGATGCTATGAAGCTTATGATGCTTGGAAAAAAAAAAAGGTCAGTGGTTCATGGAGAGGGCAAAAGTAGAAGCAGATGAGCTTTATTGCAAGGGGAAATGTATAGCTCTCCTGATTTTTCTGATTCTTTCATTCTTTCGTTTGCCACTTCTGCAATAACAGGATGCATAAAGGATTCTATTATATCAGCCCAGAATAGAAGCAGTAATGTAGTTTAATTTTCCATGGGGAAGGCAGGCTTTTATCAAACTGTGTGGAGGAGAGTAGTAATGGACTCTAGATATTCATTATTAATGTACTGCATGTACCCAGTGAATTGCAATGGCATGATGCTGTTCAGTGAGCAATCAGCAGAGAGTTGTATCATCTTTCTGAGCAAGGATTTTTGTTTCCAGTATGGAGGGGTACTTCTAGTCTGCAAAGCCAGATACAGCAAAATGCATTTTCCTCATCTCTGCATCGCTTCTGGAGCCAGCTTATCTCCATGGCAACATGTTAGACTGAAAGAGATGTGGAGACTAGGGAGGAAAGGAATGAGTTAGAAACAGCCAGGCGGTGGTGTGTGTCCCCCACGTCAGCGCATCAGCCTTTTGATAGGATGATTTTGTTAACACCCATCCAAGGCTCCTGTGCAGAGCTTCTTTATTAGAGAAGCCGCCAGGGCATCTGCTTCTCCCTTCGGCATCCTTTTTCTATTTTTTATTTTCTTTTTATTTTTTCCAAATACACCCTCCACAACCCCCTTTTATTTTAGTCGCAGGCTCACTGAAGATGTGCAGCTCTTTTTCAGCTTCCTGTGAGCTTCCTTGCAGTATGGTATTTTGCAAAGGCAGGAAGGCATGGCTGCATTTCACTTGACCTTAGCAGAGAAGTGAAATCTCGTCTATGTTGCTGAAGGATACTGACTATGCAGAAATTTATTGAAGCAGATTATTACGAACTGGACTGGTATTATGAAGAATGCACAGATGGTAAATATTTTTTTCTAGTTTCTTGTTGTAGAATTTGGAGCTTGTAAGACTGGAGCATCATTATTCAATGGTTTTAAAATGAAATACCTTGAAAAAGGCAGTGCCCTGGTGTAGTGGAGTTGCCCACATCTCTGTTGCACCTCAGCATCTCTTGTGTGTGTGCTACAAGAGACTCAGCTGTATAGCTTTCTCTTTTTCAAAGGGAGTGGCAGAGGAGCATATGCATTATATGAGCAGTCTTTGGGCAGGGGGAGAAATATTTGAAATGCTAACTGTACGTATAATAATTGAGCGGAATTTAAATACACTTATTGTAAGATTCTGTATTGGTTTGAGTTTTAAGAATGTGTGGTTTTTCTGCATTACCAATACGTGGCAATATGTGTATGTTCAATGTTAATAGGCAGTACGTGTTTTCTCTCTGGTTATTTGTCTGTGAAAGACATTTAAAACTGTAGATTCTTAAAAGTGAGCAAGTTAACTTTTTGAATTGGAAAAAATTACAAACTCTACTGAGCACTATCTTCTGGGCCTCTTGCAATTTTTCTGATGTTTGCTTGGGCGATTATTTCTTTATCAGAGCACTGAATGTTTTCATCTGACTTCTGATAGAAGGCACATGAGGAATGATAAGGAATGGCTAAAACTGTACTCTCTGCAGAGTGGAAGAAACGAGATTCCTCATTAATGGCACTCAGTGGTAACCTCTAAAACAACATGCAGCCTTTGGGAAAGCAGTAGTTGTGTATGGATTTTATTCTGGTTGGAGAGCTTGACTTAAACAAGGCAAGTCCAAGATCCCAGTGAAGCAAAGAACAGGAAGGAGTAAGTGTAGGCCCAGGAGGATGTTGTACTTTTGTAGTACACAAAGATATTTCATAGTGCTTTGATAATAATATCAGAAGGGATGTGAAAAGTAAAGATATGTGTGCCAAAATTTGTATGGGGTTTTATGGTCTTTTGAGTGACATGTGCCTCCATCTGTTTCTCTGTACTAGATTTCAGAACTGAATGTGATTTCAGAAGCTTGAACTTCTCTTACATTTAATTGATTATTCCTGGCCAGGTGTTCAAAGAGAAAAGGTGCATATTTATTTGGAAGATCTGACCACTTTAAGTTGGATTGAA
This sequence comes from Strix uralensis, assembly GCF_047716275.1. Classification (NCBI taxonomy): domain Eukaryota; kingdom Metazoa; phylum Chordata; class Aves; order Strigiformes; family Strigidae; genus Strix; species Strix uralensis. The sequence goes on along the minus strand of NC_133972.1, from coordinate 22,060,417 downwards.
TCCATTATGTAACCTTCATCCTCTAGGTTTAACCCTAGTAAATACTGTAGCATCTGATTAATCTGCATGATGTAACAGGCTGAGTTGGCCTGGTTTTAGAAGCTTAAGAAATGGAACAGTTGAACTGTCATGAAAAGCTGTAGCTGATTTTTTCCCTGGGTTAAGTACAGATAGCCTTCTTTTTATTGTTCTTTTCTTATGGTCCTTTGTCTGGTCAAAGTGTCATTATATGGAAGTGTGGTGTGCCTGAATGTCTGAGCTAAGAGCTGATCTGCTTATCAATTTTGTCTTAAGGTATGTGCTGCACTGGAGAAACCATGGGAGTTCCACGGTAATGGAATAAACAACAGGTGTTGGGCAAGCATTTAAATACCTTGTGGGATCAGGGCCTTGGGAGCATGGTAGTGGTTGGTCTGATTCTGGCCTTACAAGTTTTCTTGTGAGTGCTGAGCCCCCGCCCAGCATACTTCTTCCATGAGCTGAGACCTGCAGAGAGTCAGCTAGAGTATGGGCTGGCTGGCTGCTTGAAGTATTTGGGAAGTTCTCCCCTAAGAGAAGGCAGGGTTTAATGTCTGATAGGGAAAAGTCTCTCCAGTAGGTAAGGCATAATGCTTTTCTAAAATTATTTTTTATTTTTTTAAATTAAAATACAACTTTTTACATGATGGAAGGGTAGTGCTGTCAGTCCTGTCTCAGTCTCTCAGGTGAATGGTAGTCTCATAGAGTTTCATGGAACTTTATGGGGTTTAGCTTGCTTTTGCTTCTCCCAGTTGAAGTGTGTGAGAAGGGTTCAAGAGGTGTGGTGGAAAGCTAAGTCTTTGGCCTTCAATACTGGCATACTAATTTGGGTTTAAAGTGGTATTGGCATCTCCTGTTGATGGAGAAAGGTGTACTAATTGTAGTGGGAGACAAAAGGCATCTTTATAGTAGAAAATGGAATTTTTTAAAAAAGCTGGAGCAGATGGCATATTATGAGATGCCTGTCTCTTGATGTTTGATTTTTCTACCATGTATTCATCGATACCAGAGTCATTTGCCTGAGATTCTTTTTATATTCAGTAGAAAGTGATAGGCAGTTGCGGCTCAGCTGACCTGTTTTGAATATCTATTTTAAGACAAGATGAGGCATAGTTAGAGAGCTTATTTCTCTGCCAAACATGGACTCTCCGGAGCTCAGATGTATGTGTGCCTTCAATTGTGAATCCCACCCAGTTCACCCTTTTTCGGTAAATATAACAGTGGAGGAGAGTCAGCGGTACATTGAAACTAATAGAAAACCTCACAAGTTATTGTCCTACACACTTATTTTTCTGATTAAATTGTTCATATATTCTTTGTCAGAGCCAATGGGACTCAGATTTCCATTTAAAAGATATGACCATTTGTTTTCCTTTTTTAAATTATTTTAGCAGCATATGGTTTCTTGTTCTTCAAAGAAAAAAACATTCTAAAAATACACCAGGTTATAAGGTTTAATGCTATTATTTAGCTTAGGTAAAGAAGTGTCTCTCACCGTTACCTCAGATTTAATGAACTTCTATATGGACCGACATAGTAATGATGTCTTCAACTTGCATTTGGTGGCAGTAATTTTTTTTAATACCTTGCAAAAGCAAATAAACAAATGTTCAAAATTTACAATTTATAAATCTTTGTAAAAACTTTATAGTGTTGGAATAATGAATTAATCCCTTTTCTTAAGGTCCTCTACATGGTTTATTTTTGGTATGAGTAGACAGAATTAGACAAAGTGTCACACACTATTTGAATCACTGGTGTTAACTAACATTGCAATACATTGAAACTTCTATAAATAACAACTATTACATTGTGCTTTTAGATACATTTTCAAGTAGAATATTTTATAATATGTGACAGTTGTCACCTTATTTGGCATTATTGAAATATATTGTGTGGGTGGAATGGGGCGGGGGAAAGAGCTGGGTGTGTACTCGGGTAGAAAAGTAGCTGTTTTCACTGCAGACTTTGAGATTGACAGAACCAATGATAAAAGACGAAAAGGTGAAACTTTTGTAGACTCTTATAATGAAAGATAACAGTATAAAAGTCTAGTTCATCTAGGTGTTTTTTTTTTTAGAGAAAAAAAAATTCATTAAAAAATGCACACAGTGCAACTTGGGTGAAAAAAATAATGCAAAATCCCCCCCCCCCCCCCCCCTCCCCCCCCAACTAAATAAACAGATAAGTAGATACCCACAGAAATCTTTATGAATAGCCTTGTCTCCCTGCCTCTTTCTTAGGCCAGTATTTTTCATTCTCTCAATGAACAATGCTTTCTAGAGAAATCCAGGTTGACTTTGGATCTAACTACTTTCCTTGTGGTTTCTTCCATTACTCATTTATTTCTAGCTGAACAACTCCGCGCTAATGCCTGAGAGTTCATTGCCTACAATTCCAGATGATTTTGTGTATGTGCAGTTCACCCTTTCCTCCTTTTGTTGGACATGAGTTTTGGCAATTTCTTGTGGAGAAGATAATGTCTTTTCCTTTTTTCCCCCACCAGTCACACCGTGTGACCTGTTTGTCACACCTGCTGAAGCTTCTAACCCCTTTTATGTTTGCCTGAGCACCTTCATCTTGCTCTCTTGGTCGTTTTGGCACCCCTTATCCTGCTTTTGCTCTTCTCTATACCCTACCTGTATTTTCTTCCTGCTGACATTGAAATGTTTTCACCACGTGTTCTGTTTGCAGTTACTGTTTGGAGCTTCTCTCCTCTGTTCTATTTTCCACTCCACTGAAACAATTATCAGCAAGCTCCCTTTCTTTTTAGCTGAACAATAATTAACGATGTTAATACTTTTTCTTCTTGACCTCTCAGCCACTTTAAGAATGATTACTTATCCTTGCCTTGCTTATATTAGTGTGCCTTTACAGATGTGAGACTGTGTCCTGGTTCTCTTTCTTTTTTTTGTCTTTTTTTTTATCACTCAGGTAGCATTGGAAGAATATTTCATATTCCCTGCTGCATCTCTTTGAGAGTTCTTGGTTGTCCATGTTCCTTCTCTGTGTACCTTAGTTACAGGTAACCTCGCAAACACATATCTGCCAGCTCTGTGGGTAGTGCAGGCAACATGCTTCCCTTGACACCTTCTCCCTTACAGTAGAAGCTTGGCTGATGGTTGGGCATTTATGATGAGTCATTGTCTCCTCATACATTAGCTCCTTTGTCTCCCTCCCTGTGGTCAGAGTAACCCTGGTGTTAACTGGATGTTAAGTGGATGCTGACTTTGGGTATGCCACCTAAATCTATGAGAATCTTCTGAATGCTTGTAGCATGCAATCACTGAACAGCCCTTGCTGTATAGGTATGCAGCTAAAATTGTTCTTGTTTTGCTCATATGTCCTTTTTCTCTATACTTGATAAATATGGTTGAACCTTGCTTATATTCAGGTAATCGATACCATTTTCCTATTTTTTTTTTGTCATGTCACTTCTTTTTCTTTATTCCTCCATCGACGCTGTATTCTTCATCCAGTCAGACCTAAGCTACTTCTGCTTGTATGTTGGCTTTATGTGGCACTTATTTCAGTATAGAGGTATTTTTCCTCTTTATTCTACTCAGCTGCTAAATTTCCAGAAAAGTGTTTTCCTACTTCATTCCATTTCATTCCCTTTCTGCAAAAGTAAGGTGCTGTCCTTTTGGTTGAGTGACAGCAGATGATTTGGGTGGGATTTTGAAAGAGTGGGAAATGTGCAAAACCTGTAAAAATTAGAACAATCTAACTTGGCTTGACTGTACATCTTAATAGAAAGCATGTGTTAAAAGACCAATTTATCCTCCCTCCCTGAAAAGCCCACCCCAAACCACCCACATTTCTTCATCCACGTATTTTTAAATCTGGATGCTGCTGTTTCAGCCACTGTTTTTAGGACTTGTTTGCTTACAGAGAACCTTTGTTCTAAATGCAGCGTTGTTGTTGTCAGTCAACTGTGGTCAAAATTAATGTGGTTAATTGTACAAAAGTCTAGATGTTTTTAGTGATAAGGGAAGGTTAAAATGATTTGAATGCATTGGAGTTCCTTGGAAATAATGAGTCAGGATATGAGGGTTTGTCTGTATTGTGTCCAGCCTCACCCTCTGCAAACTAGCTCCCGGTTTGTGTGTTTCCTGTTTGATTGCAGAGTTACTGGAGACAGTCTGTACCTTAGTGGAAGCAGCGCATGAGGAATGTGCATCTGTGTGCTTTAAGCATTGCAACTCGCTCAGCAAGCTTCCTGAAAGGAGTTATGTGTCTTTAGCCACTAATTCAGAGCAGTTAGTGTAGGAAATATGCCAAATTCACTTTGCAGTGGCAACCAATAAAAATAAATGTTCAATGTGGTATGTTCTTTAAGTCCCTATGTATTTACAGGAAATATTAAAAATATCTTTTGAATCTTTCCTGATTAGAATGTATATTTTCAGAACTGTATACAATTTAGCTTTTTTTTTTTTTTTTTTTTTTTCCCCCCCATAGTTGCTTATTGTTTGGTATGTGTTGGAAACCTGGCTCTTAGTCCTTAGCAAATAAATACTCCTGCACTAGTAAATAGGCTTAATGCACAGTAACATTAAAAATGAGCTGATAGCGTGAGGGTGCGGTACACGTTCCTTCTCCACCCATTATGAATTTGCATCAGCATTTATCATACGCTGATATCAAATTAGGCATTGCAACATTTATCTTTCTCTCAGCTTTTGAATATCAGAGTCCTTCTGTGCAGCATGAGTTGACATGAGTCACAGTTCAGAAGTCAGCTTGTGGGATTATTCATTTATTCTCCTTATATTGTCATGTATATTGGGCAGCAGCATGCATGTTTTCAGTGTGTTGCCCACTGCCCTGCCCTCCTTTATAAGCTAGTTGGTTAGCTGTAGTTGAACACTTGTCAGCAATATTAAAACCAACAGAGTTTAGATCAACAGGGTTGGCAGGGGTAGACTTTTCTGTCCTAAGCTTTAAAAGGTGCTTCTTGCATTCTTTTAAAGATGTCTGAGTCTCATTGTTTGGGCTACTCTCTGAATTTCCATACTCTTAGCTATTACCAAAATGTGGTCAATTGACACTGGATGGCAAGTAGGTACTTTAGATTCTTACTGTCTGATTTTTATTTTTTTTTTAAAAAGAGTTTTCAGTCACCATTACAGGGGAAAAATTAAGACACAGAAAAGCTCTAAGGAATCAGAAGCTAGAAGTAATCCCCATTACATTAGTATTATTAAAATTACATCTTTTAATGTCATGATATGGGAAGAAAGGTACAATACTCTTTCTTCCCCAACTGAATTCTTGAGGCTATTGTTGCTGCTGCTGAATATTGCAGTAAATTTTGGCAGTCAGAGGTCAAGTTGGTAAGTTTGAGTAGTAGGATCTTTCCATATTCAGAAATGAGTGTTCTTTTCCTTAGCAAGCACTTAGGTGTATTTCATATCCTTTGGCTATTGTTTATATAAACATTGTTACATTGTTTGTATATAAATATCAAGAATTTAAAATTTAAACCAGAATAATTCATCATGATTGTATAAAATTAGTTCCTTCCCATCTCATACTACTTTATAGTTTCACACTACTAATTAAATGGTAGTAGAGAAATTGTTCCTACATGACCCCAACTATTATGTTCTGCTGGCTTTAATGTCTGCCCCCCTCCCTCCCTAGCAGTTACATCCCCTCAGAGGGTGATGAGCTGCCTTTGCCTTGCAGTACACCCCCTTTTCCTGCAACTGCTTTGCCTGTGACGCAGATAGGAATGCTTTCTGCAAGCAGCAAAGGGCGCTTATTTGCCATTGAAAGTAAGAGAGGCAACTTGGCAAACATTAAATATCTATACTTGCAAAAGTTAAATAAGAAAGTTAACCTGCCCTATGCATGTAGTCACGTTTAACAGATACAACCTGTTGGAAACCAAGAGGTCTGAACACAAGGAGTTTTGTTTGTCAAACAGAGAAGAGATGTGTACACCCTTGAAAATGCACTAGGGTGCCATATGTGGGCTTCAGATACTTCATTTCCCCCATCAGGCAGAAGAGTAAAGGTGACTGGAAAACATGATATTTGACAGCTGATGTGATACGTCATTTATAAATGCTTTGTACAAGTGTAATCTTTTTTTGTAAAAGCAATAAAAAAAGCTCCCTTTCCCCCAGCCTAATTGTTCACACGGTGGTTTTAGTGTGTGGTGGATGTTGCAGTCAGACCATACTATACAATTGCCACAGCTTTCAAGATCTGTCTGCTGATGGGCTTGGCACATGCATGTGTACAGGCTTAGGCTGTTCACTACTCCTGTGAAATCTGTTACTTGCAGCATTAGGCAACTTGAGAGGTGATTTAACTCTGTGAAGGTGCACACCCTTCACCAGGTGTGACAGTCGGAGGCTGGCTCAGACTTCCGTGTGGCTGAGACACTTGTGAGAAGCTGCCACTTCACTTGGAAGAGCCGGGGCAGAGGAGAGAGAACCTCGTTGTCGTCAAGAGTGCTGGGGAGGGGTCTTTCAGCCCGCCCCCTTTGTCTGAAATATGCTAGTGGAGCTGTTGAGCAAAAACTGGCTACCCTCAGAGCTGGTATGAGGAACGACATAAATTTTCTAGTAATTATTAGACAGATGGTCTCTTCCCTCCTCCACCCCATCTGTACAACACAAAGCTGTTGTGATAAGGACAAATACTCAGTCGTTCAGGAACTCTCTGGCTGAGCATGTGAGTGAGGAAAGATGGTATCCTGCTTTGTGGAGACCTTGCTTTGCTCTCCCCAAAAATACAGCCTCCGAGGGAATGACTTCCCATCTCCTGTGAGACTAAGGCATCATATCGTGTCTATCTGGGATAACTTTGGCAATGTCAGTAAATGAAGAGGAAAGCTTTGAATATGACTACGAAAAGGAAAATAAGAGAGAACGCACTTTTAACAGGCAGAGCCTTGATATCTTGGAAGAAGGTACTTTTCACCTTTTGGTTTTAAACTTTTATGGTAGTAGCACATGGCAACATTTAAGTAATTTGAATGATGTGTGTGGATTTAAGTCTACTATACTTTACAATATTTTAGTATGTAGCCAGTACATCGCATAAAATACTAAGAAAATACTAATATGAATAGGATGAATCTTAATTTATGTACACTTTTTTAAAGAAGAAATACGTGCTTAACAGATGTAGACTATGCAATACCTTTTTTTATAATGAAACTGGATTTGGGAAATTATCTTTCTTTGGAATTGTAGTGCATTTTTATACGTACATCTTGTGTGTGTGTTATGAAACTGTATGTGTTACGTTGTCATTCCCAACAGGTACCTCTAAAAATGAGTAGAACAGGGCAACAATTTTGTGCTTATCCATGAACTTGAAAGCACATAGATAGAAGTAATCCAAGTCTTGGGTCTTGTGACTTAACCTTTCAACCAAACAAACAACTCAGAAGTCTTGTCATACTTTGTGGAAATAATGGACATTTGCAGTATTGCAGGCAACTGGCCCATTAGGGTAGAAATGTGAATATATGTGCATTGAAAATCCTCCTGTGCACCTGATGTGTAGAGAGTGTACCCATTCAAGGGCTGCTTCCAGACAGTCTGGCAATCTTTTTCAGGGCTTCAGGTACCAAAAGCTAAATGCACCATTTATGTTATTTCATATGCTGTTAATTTTGCTCTAAAATAGCAGGTTTGTGGTAGAGAACTGGTACTTCCAAATACATGACCATAAAGCTGCTGTAAGGATGCTTTGAAAGATTGTTAGCACAGAGAATGTGTTCTGCTGTGAATTTACACCCTTATTCACCTCATGGGAAAGAGTTCCTGTGTCCGGAGCCTCAGTGGATGAAACATGCTCTTTAAATCCTGTTGTATAGGACTTTACTGTAAAGACTTCCTCAGAATCAAATATTCCACTTGGATTTCAGTCATACTCAGTCAATAAACTATCCATCTCCCCTGTTGTGGGTCTCTGAAGGAGGCCGACATAACTTGTGTGTCTGTGCGAAATAGAAAGGTGCTGGGGAGAATACTGGTAAAAGGAAACTTTAAAACTGGGGATTGAATTGGGGAGGCTAATTTATCAAGAGAGGCGAACAGACATTGTTTTATGTTTGATTCCCATTTTTTTTTGGTGATTAAATGGTTGTGGAAACATCTATCATGCTGTTTCCTTCTCTTCCTGCTGACTTTACCTTTCATCCAGATCTAAGTACAGTCTGAAGCTCTTCTTGTTGATTTTGAGAGAAAAAAAATGTTGAATTCTGTCTGGGATAAATTTAGCCCTGTCTTTCTACAGTGCCTTCCCCTCAAAAGCTCAGTATGTATCTGAAATGCCTTCTCTCCTCCACCTATACATTCAGGTCACCTACACACTCAGTCTAGCAGTGGTACAGATACACAAAAATGATAGATGGTATTTCTATGTATCTTTGCACATGAGTGTACTTATAAACAACAGTATTTCTCTTGGGAATGGGTCAATCCATTCTATAAGTAAAGCAGATGGAAACACCAGAATGTAGTCTTCATACTGAACTAAAGAAACATTTTAGCCATATCTGGCTGTAAATCTGATACCAGAAATGGGAAGTCTGAAAATATGCTTCACTTCAACCATTTAGAGTTATTGAAAAGAAGGGAGGAAAATTGTGTAATTAAGACTCCTTAACTATTTGGCCTATTCCATGTGCAGAATGTGTACTCACTACTTGTCTATATTTCCATGGTCATTTTGACATAGTGAGGTTTTTCCCTTTCCTGGCATTTAGATCCTGTGACTCCCCTCAGTCCTGTTTCTAGAGCTTTTCTCAGAGAACTAGGGTTATGCTTAGCAGTGTCACAGAATAGGTTTTCTTGATGAGTATGTGAAGCACCTTCAAAAAGGTCCAAGCAGAACAATTCTAGAGTCAGTGCATGGCTTTGGAGTTTTAACTTTGCCTGACAGCAACATGTTTACTCTTCACTTGATAAGCTGGTCTTTGAACTGACTGCAGTGAAACTTTGTGTACAGGCTTAGGCTGTTGATAGTGTCTACTCAGTTTTTGTTGATAAGAGAACCTGAGCTGTGAAAGGACAGCCTTTCAGTTTTCTTTGCTTAGTGATTTGTTGGATCAGCCAAATCTGAAACTGGGCTATGTTTTGATTCTTGCTTTCACAGGTGGGACAGGGAAAGACTGTTACCTGTTTAGGACTTGTGATGGCATCCAGTCATTACTATTTCAATTTACTAATGTAACAGATTAAAAGTCCTCCTTATCTGAAGTAATGAGTAAATGCAAGCTAAGAATCTAACTCAAGTTTAATACATTTAAAAAAAAAGTCTTGTGATCACCATTAAAATCTCAAGTTCAGGAGCTCCAGGAGTCTGACTTTCAGAAAATGTGAAATGCCTGTTTTATCTTACAGAGACATTGACTAGAATGGAAGCCATACAGGGTTCTGGAATCTTAAAATAATAAAGCAAAGAAAATGGAGACTAGTAGTTCTTGAAGGCTTTGGCACAGCCAATCCCTCCCAAAGAGATGGAATAGGAAAAGATCATGTATTTAAGAAAGGGAGACAGCTGACAATGCATGGCTTTTAATATAGGCTTGTAACTTCCTTTCTGGATTTTTGAGAGATTTACAGTCCAGATTCTGGTTTAAGCCTTACACCCAGTTATTAGTTGCAGGGACTTCAGTTTAGACATTTCTTGACAAGAAATGGATGGAGGAGAATGTCAAGACAGTAATTCAATGACTAGCAGTCAAAAATGATGCAAGAAAAGTTTTAACAGAAGAGCTATACTGAGCTGTATCAGTAAATGGTGTAGGCATTAAGGTGATGGTGAGTTCTCTCCAGGCCCTTTTCCTCATCTCCTTAGCTTCACTTTGTGGCTGTGTTTTCCATGATACCACATTTGATCTGTGTTTATGCTAATAGAAGGAACAAGTGTGTGATGTTCTTGTTGAAATTTCCTTTAACTTGATTCTGCATTCATCACAAGAAGATTCAATGCAGTTCATGCCATGCTTAGAAGAGGTACTTTGAAATGGCTACCTACCTGAGTGTTCGGGAATAAGCTTTAGAAGAAAAATAACAGCAAAGTTTTTTCCCAAACCTGAGATTAAGTAATAACATAGGTTTGTATGTGAGGCTTTAATATTGAATTTACTAAGTTATTTGAATACTGTATGAGAGAAATGACAGTAACAAACATGCTTTAAACCATAGCTTAAACGGCAAGATAAAATCTCTTCTTCTAGAAGAATCAGTAACTGCTCTTTCATATTAAAAGATTAATTTGAAAACTATGCCATTGAAACCATGGTAAGCTAGACTGTAACATTAAAAAGAAAAGAAAGACCTATTGGCATTGTCTATTGAACTTACGGTGGTTATTTTTCACCGCGCTAATATGTACTTGCTGACTGAGTTTGTATTGCTAGAAACATTATGTTCCTCCAGACTCCTCCATGAAGCTCGCCCACAGTGTGACTTGACAGTTGTGAAGCAGTTGGCACACTGTGACTGCTCTTTATCCCGCTAACCAGGGTCACAGCCTCCCACTGAACTCCCCATCTGCCCTCTGGAGGGGCTGGCCTCCTCCTGTGCTTGGGGAGCAGTGGGGAAGGCTGGAGGAACTGTTGGTGTGTTGTGTTAAAATTTGGACCACTAGCCAGTGGTGCCTCAGAGGCACGTTGTTCAAGCTCTGGTGACAGTAGTCTTTTAAAATTTTTAAGCTCTTAAGATGAACATGTTTTCTTAGGGCTGTTTCAAATATAACAGGCAACAGCAGACCCGAAGAGTCTGTCCCAGTTTAGCCAGGGCTGCCAAATACTCCTTTTTAGTGGAGAAGAAGCTACCATGTTTAACTTTAAATGTGTAAAATCTCTCTAGTCTGGGTCAGTAACAGAACTGATAGCACATTTTGGGTATAATCTTCATGAGTTTATTTGAAAGGGAATATACATAATATGGCGCAGTTTTAGAATTCCTCATGCACTTGGCTCAAGTTGATGTAGTGCTTGCAGTCACCAGTGCCAGAGCCTAACTATTGGTGGCTCTAGGACCGAAGCTGTGATTTTTAGTAAGTGCTTTATCCTTGGCATGCAAAAAGAGCCTTTCAGAAAGTAAACCAACGTGAGCTGAGGAGTCTGAGTCTGCCAGGATCTCTGATGGCTAATGTTTGCCAAGTGGTATCCAGCAGTAAGGAGTGTGGCTGGTCAGTCAGTGTTACTGTGTGTGTTCTGTATGTCTCGATGCGCAACACTGAGGATGTGATGAATTTGCCATTGTATCTTCAGTGTTTGGACAGAGCTCTGAGCAGAGAGGAGGGAGGCAGAAGCTATTTGTGAGACAGGCCTTCTCATGACTGATCGAGAATATAGTAAGCCTTGCCATAGACTTTGGGTAGGGAGCTGTTATGAAAAAAAGTAATGTCCTCTGCTGCTACCTGGCCAATAAGAAGCATCAGTATTAAAATTGCCAGAGATCTGTATTCCATGAACACTATTCCCTTATCCTGATGTAGTTCTTGAGGAAATAAATTTTGGTAGTAGGAAAATCCCCATGCACTAGGGCCTTCCCTCTACAATTATACAGCTCAGTATTATCTGCCCAAAAAGTGAAACTTTACCATATCCTTCTTCTGTTTCCCAGTACTTGGAAATAGATGCAAAGAGGAGCAGTGGGAACTGGGCTTTACTTTTCAGCCATGGCTGCTTTCCTTTAGTTCTTTAGTTTGTCCCTGATTGATAGGTCTCAACAGTGAAGAGGCGGTATGCCTTGAGGAGAAATGCCCCTAGCAGGGGCTGAGGACACCCATGACTGCTGGCTCCTGTGACTTTTTTTTTTTTTTCTTTCATTTTTTTCTTCCACCTGAATCCCCTGTTTGGTGGGTGGTGGCTCATCGCAGCAGCTCCCAATAGTGGTATTTTTGCTCCCCTTCCCTTCCATGGCTGTTTCCTGTTCCTGGAAACATACTTTTCCTCTCATCAGCATGCTAGATGGCTGCGTGACTTTTAGGGAGCAATCTAGGGAGGTTCATACTTTCCTCCCTTCTCCCTGAGCATCTTCAGCTTGGAAATCAGTGCTTTAGTCAGTGCAGAGCTGAGAGCCTGAAAGAAGCTTCCAGTCAGATTCTGCCTTAAATATATTACGAGAAATAAATGCAGAGTACATCCTTGCAGCTGTACTCATGTTGGAAAACACAGGAATGTGGGTACCTGTAAATTTGCAAGCTTAAAGAGAATATGAAGATGGTGCTAGGTACTTGAAGGCAGGGGAGATACTTGATCTGTGTAGCATTTATCCATTTGTGTGTTGTGCTGTTAAAGAAACAATGACTTTGAACTGCAGATATGTCCCTGGTAGCAGTATTTAATGCTGTCATGAAAATAATGTGATAGAAGCTTTCTCTGTTCTTAGTTTCCCATTTTGGATCTGTGACATCAGTTTCAAAGCAGTTACCAAAACACATTTTCCAACTCTGTGTTTCTGGACTTCTATGATTCCTCCACTTGCTGTAGACTTTTTTTTTTTTAAATTCTTTCTTTCTTTATTAACAGCCTTCTTCATAAACTGAGAGGTGCAAAGTGTGTTTGATTTGGATGTTTGCATGTATCCATCCCTGCATTTAGACACTGTGCTTCCTATCACCCTCAAGCAGAAATACTGCTGATTTGCAAGTGAGCAGAAAGGGGTCAGTAAATTGGCACTGTAGGTGTTGTATTACAGAGCCTTGTCCTTTATCTTAACAGTAGTGTTACCAGGCTCTCATACTTGTCAGAAGCTCCACCTGGCTAGAAACTTATTATGCAGAATCCATTAGAGATGTGGAGTTTGTGGGGTTTTTTTCCCCTCCATACTTCATTGATCAGAGCTCGAAATGATTATTCAAAATAGTGTGTCTTTTTCACTGGTAAATTTTTCGAACATTAAGGAAATAAAAATCACTGCACTAGCAATTGGTGAAATGTTATCTTGTAATCTGTGGAGGCTGAATAACTACATACTTAGACATTGTTTCGAGGTTTTTTAATGCTGCTTCTGAATTACTTTCTCTCCCCTTGGTTTTCACCTTCTCTTCCCCACCAGCCTTGGTTTTTGAGGGATGGAGAGAAATGCCTCTGCAATTTGCCCTCCTTCCAAAAGGAAACACTTCCATTTAGTTAGTAGCTTTGTGCTTCTGCTCTATTTTATGTTGAGTGCTGATAGGAGGTAGTTGACTGGAGGAGGCATTTTATTATATGCGGTCTATTGAAGTTTGTTTCTACTTGGATGTTGAAGAGGATGCGTAAGATATTTCTGCTTTGAAACCCTTCCACATTGGCAGAGTAGTATATGAAGACTTCTGTTTTAACAATGACCAACAGACATTTGATGGAAATTTTGAGATTATAAAAGCTATTGGTGACCAGGTTGCTACTGCTTTGCTAGTAATAAGTCTGTTGAGGTAAGGCTGTGGTGTTACCCTGCTGTGTTAAAGATTAAATAGCAAGTTCTGAAGGAATAACCAAGTGAGCAGCTACTTGAGCCAACCTTTATCACTCTCCCAGCTGAGTGACTTTATTCTGTCTGTGGGAGCACCGTCCTTTTATCAGCTTGGATGTTAGGAAGGTTATACATTCACCTGAATTAGGATGGTGTGAGGTTGCCGTAGTCATAATCAGTGGTTGTCATTAGCAAAGCACTAATAATCATCTCAAACATTATTTTATAGTAGTGAGGGAATGTTGTAACCAAGGGAACTATTTAGTGTACAGTTGTTTTGGAAAATAACCTGCTGGCATCAGAATTTCTGATAAACATTTTATGAGATGACTTATGAACTTACTATGTTTAAAAAAAAAAGGGATTTATGGCAATGTTTATTTTTTTTAGTTGTAAATAGTCTTCTGGATATGACACCATCTGTCTTCATGTGAAGTTTTTATGGAAAGCTTCTATTTAACCCCTTTGTTTTATTATAGCTGATGTTTTCTGCGAGTTACTTCAGTTCTTTTCTGTGGAATCCTGATCAGTCTGCTTTTGACTAATACAGCTTGTACTGTATTTTTGCTTGTGCAGTGACATAGTTATTCTTTGCGTAACATTTGTCAAATTGTTACTTTGAAGTGTAAACTTCTTACTGTTACTACTTTCAGACTTAATTATTTGAATAAGTGTAATTATCTTCTGAATACTTTTCAGTGGCATTCTTTGGAGTTCACTGGCACTGCTGATGCCACTAAATATTGTAAATGTTTTCAGGATTTGATCCTCAAAAATAAAATTTGAGAAACGGGAAAATAAATGGAAACAAACTGTACTTCTTGCCGTAGTTTAAGCAGCTTCCTAATGTTTAAGTATGGAAAAAAATTCTCCAACATTTCAACAGATAGCCAAGTACTGTTGCATTTGATATATTATTATGTGCTGTAGTGGTGATCAACTGTATATTTATGTATATGTAGATTGTATGTTCATAAATGGGGTAGTATTTTTTTCCTTTAATGACAAAGTGTCTCCTGGTAATGTTACTGTACTCAGTACACTTTTTTTTTCCTATTTAAATGTTATTAGGCCTTATCTGTCATTTCCCCCCATCACCCCTGCCTGCTAGAGCAACATTAGCAAATCTGTCAGACTGAGCTTTAACTGACATAGTCAAGGGCAAATCCCCTGAAGAACAATTTGTGCTCCAGCAGCCTGATAACCTGTAGTCCATATGATCAGCTCAACTTCATTAACAATCCCTTTACAGGGTTTGAGGAATAAGTGTAGCTGAAAATAACAAGAATATAAGGGTAGAGCAGAAAGTGCAGTTGTTTCCTCTGATTATTGGAGGATTTTTAGAACACTTGCAGACTTCTAGATAAGTCACTGTAGCTTCTTAAAGGATCACCTATGGTGGTAGACTAAACTTCTGCATACTTCAGTCTAACAAAACTCCTGGTTTCACCCTAGTGATTAATAATCTTATCCAGTCTAAGTAAATATTTTTATGAGTGATACTGTGGCCACTATGGTGTGGTCTGAGTATTATAAAAATTGTTTATTATTTTGCATGCATTTTTTATTTACTTTGACTCACACCACAGAACCCACTTCTTATCAACTTAATATGACACAGTATCTTCATGTTGAACAGTGTTACTAACAGTATTGGATTTGCTTATTCATGGAGTAACTCTACTGCACGTAATACAGTGACTATGTGACATGATAGAATCCTAATTATGTATCAAAGAACATCTGTTTTCACTTCTTCCTTGATTATTTTTTTAATAAACTCAAGACATTCCTCTTCAGAGAAGTTTTAATGGTTTGTTCTGCCACTGACAAAAGCAAATACTCCTTACAAAAGAGAAACACTTGTATTCTCAGTTTACCTTGAAGCTGTGATTATTTGAGTGTGGTTTTTTTTTTACTTTTTATATACTCACACACACAAAAAAAATGACATAAGTAATTTTAAGATGAAAACTTAGGCAAAGCTAAACTCTTAAAAGGATATTTTCCCTGTGATAGTATCGCTAATATGATTAATGTTTTATTTTATTTCTTTACAGTTTTATGTGCTGAAAGAGTGGGCCAGATGACTAAAACATACAATGACATAGATGCTGTTACACGTCTTCTTGAAGAGGCAAGTATTCCATCTCTTTAAGGACCCATATACAGTATGAGAAAGTAGTACAGAAATTATATGGTATCACTACTAAAGACTGTTGGTAGACTGCCGTCCACTGAGGAGGAGTAAGTGCTGTGAGTGTATGTACACTTTATCTCATTGGTAAGGTAAATATTATTTCTAAGTAAAGATCGTTTGTTTACCTCAGTCATATGGATTAGTTACTTGTGCTTATTTTGCAGTTGAGGCCATCTAACTTGCTTGTGGCCAAATATTTGTCATAATGAATAAGGAGGCGGGGGGGAATTATCTTAAAATGATGCATATTTTTACAGTACATGTAAAGCTAATAGTATCATTATTGATGGATATATTCTCTTTTAAAATTTAAAAAAAAAGTTCACAAATAGTCTTGTATTCATAATTATGATCTCAGATAATGTCTTTCCAGAGAAGTGCGTAGACAGAAAATGAGGAAACATCTAATACTCTGTTTGTCTCCAAGCCTTTTCTTCTTTGCCTTATGTTTGGTTGGTTTGGGTTTGTGGTTTTTTTAAAATACCATTATTATGTAAATTGTTATTACTGTAATCCTTGACACTCAAGAAATGTCAAAAAGCAACTGTGAAGCTATGATGCTTACGTTCAATAAATATCATGATAAATTAACCGAAATTAGCTGCTTTTCTGCAGTAAACTTAGGCAATGACTTTCCAAATAACGTTTATGAAGAGTTTTTTAGCTGAAAACTGTTACAATCATATTAGTTCATGGGTGAGTGTAATTTAATGTTTCATATTTATTTCCTTGCTTACTGCAATAGTAATGTCAAAAGAAGGGTCTGTCTAGCCAAGATACATTGGGTGGTCTGCTCTTTCTCTAATTCTGCAAGGAAACAAGCATGGGAATGCTCACACCTCCCACCTATGCTTGATACATCTGATCACAGTACAAAGCCCTGCATTTTGTGCTTTGAGCTGAACTTGTTTAAACAACTCTATGAAATATCAGTTAAAACTGATGCTTTACCTAAAAGTCTTGTCCTGGAATAATCCATTAACTTGTAGTAACAGTATGGTACCTGTTTGTGTCCTGTTCCCTTTGTCTTGTTTGCCTAGGATTTACTTGCATTTGTTTCCATGGCTCCTTCTAGTAATGATGCAGCATTCTGCCAAACTGTTTCCTCCCCTGAGTCCATGTAGCCAAATGTCTATAGATCCTGAAATGACACTCATGGGAGCAATGCTAGAAGGACTTGCTGAGCCAGTGTTTTAAAGCTTCTGGTGTACTTCCCTATGTGGATGATAGCAAAGGAAAAATGGGGGAACATGTAATAGGTGAATCTTTAATAAAAGAAATACTTTTGGTGAGCTTTTTTGTTTTATCTGGCCATCATTTCTGATTGAATCCCTCTATTCCTAGGCAGACATGCACTTACAGCTCCTTTCTCTGTTCTCCAAATGGTGGTTATCACAAGAGATTACATCAGTTTGCAGAATTTAAGGTGTAACTCCTTCTGCTACCTTCACACACACAAGCAAGAAAAAAACCCCCAAAACTACTCCTTGTACTGTCCTTGTTGGCAAGCTTCAAATGACTGTATTGCAAAGTTGGCAGGGTGAAAGGTGCAACATTTTAGGGGGGGCGATAGGAAAGAGAAGATCTCAAAACAACATGTGTGCAGATACTTTGAAAATCTATGACTATTGCCCTGAAACTAAGCAAAGAGAGTGACACCAGGCCTGCCTGGGTATGTGATAAGAATACGAGCAGATTCCTCCATGAAACTGCTTTCTCATCCTTTTCTAATAGTAGTGTGTGTCTGACTTCAGTATTTTTTTTACATGTTGTTGTAATAAATCAGTTCCTTATCAGTGTGAGTAAGAGGCCTGAACCCAAACTGAGATTTAGAGCTGAATTACTAAAAACTGTGTAGGAAGTCTAGGGAGGTTAATTAAAGAGCCTGGAAATAAACTTACGTTCCTCAAATTTGAGGTTATAAACCTTACTTCTTGATAGCTCTTCCTCTGTAGAGTCAAATCTGCAGCAATATATTTTTTTTCCACTTCATATCATGAAGTGAGCCAAGTTACTGAACAATAAGTTGGCTTGATAGGTAAACCAAACATTTTTTGGATAACTTTGTGGGACCTATTGTTCTGAAAGATTGTACATAAGATTATGTAAAGATTTTATGGCTAGATAATGCCAGTAGCTTTCAATGCAAATGTAGGCCTGACCTTCAGAAGCCATTTGGAAAATGCTATTTGTAGATACAGCAGTGATCAATACCCTTTCTTTGTATATACCAATTCTTACATAACTTCCCTTTTTTCCACTACAAAAGCCTCTTCATTCAAATTCATTGACTTCAAATCCATGTGATTGGGCTTTGTCATTAATGTATACGTGACATAAGGTAGCTTTTAGTCATAAAATCTGGATGGCTGTCGGGGGCAGTAAATAACCCCCAAACAGTATTTTCAGTGACAGGGAGAAAACTCTTTCTCAGGTGGTGTTGAACAGGTGGTAAGTAGGGAGTTAACCTTAGCACCATTTTCCCACTATTTTAAAGATCTAGTAGTTGAATATGAAAATGATAAATAGAAATGCTTAATGGACAGCACACAATTTTATGCAGTTTATCATCCTCTCCCCAGGCAGATTACAACCCCATGTCTCAGCTTTGCAGAAGCTGACACATGTATAGGTACATGTCATCAACAGGATAAGCTTCTATTTTTTATTGATACATGTGATGAACTGTCTGGAGGGGTTATTTCCAATTCTGCGCTCATAGAGGAGGGCAAAGAGTCGTCCAAGCATGACATAAGAATAGCCACTTATTGTAGATTTGGGCATCTGCAAAAGGGAAAGGGATAAGATATGTTTTTATATGAAGGTGCTAATGGATGTACATACATGAAGAACATAGGAGCTTGAACATTCATTGTGGTGGAACTGGCTTCTGCTCCTGCACAGCTTACTGCCTTTTATTTTAAGGTGGACCAAGTGGAAACTGAAGAATACTTTGAAATGTTCCTTGATATTTTTACTGTGCTTCTGAATTCTTTAAAATGTAACCTCTAAAGCTCTGTGATTGCATTCTGCAAATGGTATAGCAAGGTGATGGAATAGTTTCCCTTAGCAGTTTCTCAAACAAAGCTGCAATAGAGAACCAGATCTGGTTTCACTTATGTTGTCCTACTGTAGACCTTGAAGCTGTGCTTTCGTGTGTATAGTTCAATAACTCTGTATGGGTCAGTCTTTTCTGAATAATGTGGGTGTAACATAAGCAGGAATAGAAAAAGAAAATTAGCAAAAAAACAATGGAACAAACCCTTACAGGAGGAAAGTCTTTTATTGTTCAAGTATCTGTTCCTTTCATGACAATTTTACCCTCCCTCTGATCCTTTGGTGAATAAAAAATTTGAAATTAGCTTTCTTTTCTTAATACTTTACAGAAAGAACGTGACTTAGAATTAGCTGCTCGGATTGGCCAGTCGCTGTTAAAGAAGAATAAATCACTGACAGAAAGAAATGAGTTCCTGGAGGAGCAAGTAGAACACATCAGAGAAGAGGTAAGTATCTGCAGTGATGGAGAGAATTTTCCTTCTAGCTTCACCTTGTTCATACCTAATTTTTTTTTGGGTGTCCTGTCCATAACAGGTCAATCTGTGTTGCAGCAGTTTGGTCAGCCATTTTTATAGCATGTACACTTTTAGGAATATGATCCAAAAAGTGATTTGACCTGTTGGTTCCAATCAGGTGATTTGAGGGGGGATAAAACCTCAAGCTATCAAATTTTGCTCTGCCTCAGATAAAATTTTCCTTTGAAGCCAGCTGTTCTTTGAGTTTTGAGTCACTGTGCCCACTGTTTTCTTCTACCTGTTTTGTCCTTGTTCCCCTGCTTTAGGCATAATTCGCCTCTGTTTGATTATCTCACTAATCGCTCTTTCCCTTCTCCTAACCTCCCTTTGTGTGCAGCTCTTTCTTTTTCTTGTTTCTCCCCTGAATCTTTCTCAGTCCTCGTTTCTTCCTCGCCAACTGATGCTTAATTGCTTTTTCTCAAATGCTTTTCTATTCATACCTGAGTTAAATCTTGTCTCTTAGAACATAGCATTTGTGCTTCCCTTTGCTTCTCAAACTCAATATAATATAGGTACCACATATAAGGTAAATACTTCTTGTATTTATGGAGATTTCAGCAGTGCATGCTCACTGAAATCATGTGCATTCTGTTTTTTCCAGGCTGGGCCAACTTCATAGGCTCGTGTAAGCTTCCATTGTTCAGATGGGTCAGGATATATTTTAATGATTGGTAAATTTTATTCAACATACTTTGTATGTATGAACTTGTCAATGTTAGGAATCACTGGGTTATATTGGGAAGCAAAGCATTATAGGCTGAGACTTGCTACCTTCTATATAGGTTGCTAAGATCTTACAGCTTCTTGTGATTTTCCTGTATCTCTTTCCAGGGAACTGTGGTAGAATCTGTTGAAGCATGGGTTGGTAGCCTGCTGCAGTACATACATTTCTCTGAGTTTTACTGCAGTAATAATGTTTTAGACATTGATGAGCACGTTTAGAATACAGTATGATGGTGCACGTGTTTCTCAATTCATAGAATCGTAGAATGGTTTGGGTTGGAAGGGACCTTTAAAGATCATCTAGTCCAACTCCCCTGCAATGAGCAGGGACATCTTGAACTGTATTAGGTTGCTCAGAGCCCTGTCCAGTCTGGCCTTGAATGTTTCCAGAGGTGGGGCATCTACCACCTCTCTGGACAACTTGTTCCAGTGTTCTCATCATAAAAAATCTCTGCCTAGTATCTAGTCTGAATCTACCCTCTTTTAAACCATTTTAAAAACAGTTCTAAAACCATTTTAAAACCATTACCCCTTGTCCTATCGCTACAGGGCCCTACTGAAAAAGTCTGTCCCCATCTTTCTTATAAGCCTCCTTTAAGTATTGAAAGTAGCAATAAGGCCTTCCCCGAGCCTTGTTTTCTCCAGGCTGAACAACCAACTCTCTCAGCCTGTCCTCATAGGAGAGGTGATCCATCCCTCTGATCATGCTTGTAGCCTCCTCTGGACCCGCTACAACAGGTCCATGTCTTTCCTGTGCTGAGGCCTCCAGAGCTGGATGCTCACCAGAGCAGAGGGACAGAACCACCTCCCATGACCTGCTGGCCACGCTTCTTTTTATGCAGCCCAACATATGGTTGGCTTTCTGGGCTGCGAGCACACAAATTGGTATGATCTATAAAACTTACCAGAAAACTTACATTGTTTCAAGTAACACCTTATGTCTTTCAGATACCATTGAATTTTTAATCAAATACTTATACAGTTGCTCTTTCTTACTTTATTTCCCTGTGTGGGGAGTTAGGTGCTGTGGATACTGGCAGATTCTTGATAGATGTATCTTGGATGGAACCATGCTAATGCGAAATGCATTAGATTATTGGGGTAGTCTTTTGACTTTGTTTAGGAAGGGGCTGTGATCATGTTCAGTAAAACCTGATGGCACTGAGACTTTTCATGTAGCGCACTAGAGAACAAGAGGTGAGTGCGCTGAAGCAAGCGCTATACTGCCTTCACAGACACTTTAGTCTCAGCTTACTGTTTCAGAATTATATACGAAAAGCATAAACATTATACTGAGAATACTTTCTTAATTGTAAATTGTTCTGGTTACAGAGATGGGTGTCTACCTTTTCAGCAGCAGAAGTATAGTTGCCAGGTACAGTGTGTCTATCTGCTGTTGTATTACCATGTTCAGTAAGAATGCTGCAGCTCCAATCTCAAGATCTGTCCCTTTTTCCTGGGGTGGTGCTACCTACAGTTTAATGTTGTCTCCTTTGAAATTAGAGCTTGATATCAAAGCAGTGTAAACTGTCACAATGTGAGCTGTGCTTGGAATGGAGTAGGTCATTAGGTTTTAGCTTCTCCTAATCTTTCTAAATTTTCTAGTTTACGCTGCTTCTTCCTCTTCAGATTTTGTCATGTGTTTCTGAAGCTAAAAAGGCAGCGCTTCAAACACAGTGTCAGTCCTCAACACCACCTCAAACCTGTAGTAACATCTGAGTAATACAACCCTCTAGTCCTGTTATTCTATTTCCAGGTCACATATCAGAGCTTGTATTTTGGTGATAGCTGGTTTTAAAGTCCAAGTTTGATTTTGTTCTCTGTAAAGTAAGATGAAAGGAAAAGCTGAATTATAATCTGGAATGCTGTTTTAAAAAAAGGAACACTGGTTTTGGTATATTAGAGTAGAAGGTAATGTTGGAAAGATAGAAATGCTCTTTGGCCTGGTACTTGCATGCGTGTTATTTACATACAGTGTAACTGGGTCTCTTATTTCAAGTGAATAATTCCAATGTATTGAGCATTTAACTGCTGTCAGTCACAAAAACAATCAGCTGGACTATTGAAACAGTTGTTTGTGATTTGGTAAGGATTGTTCCTGTGAGCTAGGACCCATGTCTCTAAACTGTGGTGCTCTATGTGAGGATCCTTTTATCTTTTACCTTAAATTATTCGGAAGATAGGTACAACTATTTTGTGACATAGTTCTGAAGCTGAGTGAAGCTTTCAGGGCAGTGGAATGAATTAACAGCCTGAACAGATGGGGTCCTGGAGAACCAAGCATGGTGACAGCTCATGGGCTCTGCCCCATGGTGGGGGAGGGCTCAGTCTGTATTGCTTGGTAACAGTGCGTTGTGCAGGGGTAGTGTGGTAGTGTTTGCTCTGAAGGGTACATGTTGCAGTGGCTTGTGAAAATGTAGAAGAGGTCCTTTCTGTTCACAAACAAATCCTGTGTTTTGCAATGTGAAAATGTGTACTGGGTCTGACTGGGAGCTGATATTCTTCATGGCAGCCAATATGGTGATGTGTTTTGGATTTGTGACTAAAGCGGTGTTGATAACAACTAGTGTTTTGGCTTTTGCTCAGCAGTGCTTGCACAGCATCAAGGCTCTTTTTTTATTTTTATTTTTTTTATTCCCATTCTTCTCCCCTATCTATGTAAGATGTTGGGAGAGGGCGCAGCTGGGATAGCTGACCCAAACTGACCAAAGGGATATTCCATACCTTATGTTGTTGTGCTCAACAATAAAAGCTCAGGGAGAGAAGGAAAAAGCTGGGACATTCATGATTATGGCGTTTGTCTTCACAAGTAACAATTAAGTGTGCCAAGGCCCTGCTTTCCAGGAAGTGGCTGAACATCTGCCTGCTGATAGAAAATAGTGAATAAATTCTGTATTTTGCTTTGCTTGCATGGGCAACTTTACTTCACTTATTAAACTCTCTTTATCTCAGCCCATAAGTTTTTCTTGCTTTTGTGCTTTTGATTCTCTCCTCCATCCTGTGGGGGTTGTGGGGCAGAGTACATGCTCAGCTGATGGGTGCTTAGTTTCTGGCTGGGGTCGACACACCACAAAATGCTATGTTAAAGAGAGATGTTGCTGGAAGTTACTGCAGTGAGTCTTTTTCACATTTCACAGCATGACTAAGGTTGGATGTGACCTCTGGAGGTGGTCATGTCCAAACCTTCTTCTTAGGCAGGGCCACTTACAGCTGATTGCACAGGACCGTGTCCAGACAGTGTTTGAATATTTCCAGGGATGGAGACTCCACAACCTCTCTGGGCAACCATAAATAAAATACAACAAAAAAGTTGTACCTGATGTTCAGTGGCTATCAGGAACCATTGCCAATGGTCCTGTTCCATTAAAAGGTCATCCTTTCTGGCTGTTCACCTTCCTCTGGAGAATTAGAATGCTTGGAAATGGCAGTAAAAATAGTATCGTCGGTCCTCTTAATTCATAGAGAAAAAAGCATAGCAAAAGCTGGAGATTATCTAGTGCCACCATCACTGACAGTATCTGAATTGTTGATACTTAAAGAGGCTGAGCCATGATGTGCTGGAGGGAAGTAAATTGTTATTTTTGGCTCAGCTTTGTAGCTCTACCTGAAATGGGGGAAGTGAACCTCCCAAAATTAATGCATGGATTTTGTTTCATGATTTTCTGAAATGTGGTTGGTTGGGGTTTTTTTTTCCCTTGCATTTTAGAACCCATGTCTCAGGAGGGCTTGGTGCCTCAGTGCATTTGATTACATAGAATAGCCTTAGTAAATGACCTTGTTTGCTTAAAATTCTGCACAGTTGAAGTGCTTTATTGCATTGAGTCTGCTTTTTGTTCGATGAAAATGCAGCTTGAATCTATTTTATTGATATTCTCTGGGGTTTTTTGCCAGTAATAACTACAAATAGGAATATGCCTACAGTACAAAAAACAGAAGTCTAATAAAAACAAATGTGCTCTGCAATTTATGCATGGGAAGGGGAAAACTGAGGGCCAAGTCTTACAGTGCAAGTGGAAGGGAACAGATCTGTCTGATCAGTTATGCTGTTTATAGCTATGCAAGACAAAGAAAAATTCATCTCTTGCCACTGGGGTCTTAAATTGCAGCTGTGAAGTGGTCTAAGTGCTACTGTGTAATTGGGCTTTTAACCCTTTTTGTGAAGAATTGCAGTATAAATTAACCAAGATTAAGTTTCTGGAGCTCACAATTACAGAGTATCTTAACTGCCCAGTTTTGATGGTTTTTCCATTTTGATACCTGTATGTATTAAGTTTGGGGCTCCCACATACTACTTTACTAGACTCATGTTTTGGAGTCATCAAAAGCCCAAACTGCACCCAGAAACTGACTGCAGCCTCCACTGTTGCAGCAACCTCAGAACAGCAGCCTGACACTGTGTGGCAGTGTTCTGCAGCTCAGCCAGCAATTGAGTCCCAAATGTAACCTTACTACACAAGCATTTTAGTAATTTTATCTGAAGTCTCTTGTAGAGGAAGAAATGTCTGTATCTGAGATCTACAAGGTCTGTATCCAAGCCAGAAGGTGACACTCATCACATAAAATGGATGAAAGTGATGTTTGACTTGATTGTGCCACATTAATTTCTTGCAGTATCAATGTAATATATCCATTTCTGTGGATGTGAATCTAGACTAATGCAATGGTGAATCAGGATTGCTCACCTTAAAGAAGGTGAAAGAGAAACATGTCTGATAGCGGTGGATAATTGCATTGTTGAACTTCTAAAAAAAGAACACAGTGGCTAATTTAAAAGATACACTTTTCCTTCTTTCTGAGAAATAAAGCAACTGGTTCTGGGCCGTTCCAGTCTTGGCCTCTTGATTTAGTCTGAAGGTGGTGCTTGGAGGGTGAATAACTAGCTAATTTGTAGTGGTTTTACTTAAGAATGCACTTAGAAAATCAACTTACTGATCTGCAAGCTTACTCTTTGTGCAGGTCTCTCAGTTGCGGCATGAGCTCTCCATGAAAGATGAGCTGCTCCAGTTCTATACCAGTGCTGCTGAAGAAAGTGAGCCAGAGTCCATCTGTTCCACCCCGTAAGTTAATCGATCTACAATGTTGAACCTTCATCTGGTACTAAGCATGGACAGTTTGGACAATTTAATAGCTTTGAAAAGTAGTAAAATGATCCCTGTGTTGGCTGGAGAACTATAAATGGGACTCTGAACTTGGTGCATGGCACCAGCTGGAAGGATTTGCATTGGACCAGCTGGCTATCCAGGTGCCAACAAGAGTCAGGAGGGGAGAGTACATAGGGAGGCTGCTGACGCAGCGCTGTAACTTCACAGGAACTAGGTCACTGGGGTGGTGAGGCAGACATAGGTCCCACTTACAAGTACCCCACCGCACCACATACCTTTGCACGCTGTGCTAGAATGTGCTACGTGTGTGACCTTTGCACTTGAAGGACCCGAAGGCGCTATGGAAAAATTCCAATCAGAGGGAAGGAAATAAAGCATGACTTACAGCGTGGGTTCCAGGCGATTGCTGGCTGAGCAGCATCGCAGGCTCTGAGGGGGCTGTCTGCACTTGCTTGCAGAGTTATTGCTGCATTCCGGTGAAGTGTGTGCAGCATTAATCAGAAAGCTATTGGGTTGCTCCCTGTAGTAGGGTGGTTTCCTTTCTCATAGCCTTGGCTAAATAACTTTGCCATAGGAACTGTGTGGAATGATAAATAAATAAAATGTTCCCTTTTAAAAATCTCTGCAAATATATTGCTGCCCAAACATACTGGCATGAACAAGCTGTATTATTTCACATTGCTCTGGCTGGTTTGGAGACCTCTGGTCAGTCTGTTCTTCTGTGAGACTGACCATAATACATGTAAAAATGAGTTAAAACTTGTTTTCATTACAAGGCTGAAGAGGAATGAATCTTCCTCCTCCGTCCAGAACTACTTTCATTTGGATTCTCTTCAAAAGAAACTCAAGGACCTTGAAGAGGAGAATGTTGTGCTTAGATCTGAGGTGAAATTGCTCCCTTTGTGTTTCACTTAATACAGTTGTTCATTTAAATGCCAGAATACAGGTATTGAGAAGCATGTATTAGAAGTTGAGAGAGTCTAATTAAGAGTATATAATTCCACATGTGACACAGATCTCTTTGTAGTTATTTAATCACTATCCTGTATCCTAAATGAAGGAAAGGATGAAACATGGAAGCTACATGAAGCTATGTGCAAAGCAGTTTCCTTGCCAGAAGAATGTGCAGGAGCATGGGTGGGTTTTGGAGTCCAGCACTGCCCTTTTGCAACAGGCCTTAAAGAGCTGACCTGGTAGATACAGGTAACTTCAGCTGCAGATCTGAAGTTTGTAGGCTGGCATGGTCTCTCTTCAGTGTCAAAGTAAAAATCAATAGCCTAAATTTGCATTAAATATCTTCAATTTGTATTTCAAGTCAGGGTGTTAATATTTTAAGTTGAATGTGTTTTTCTTGCCTTTTATTTCTGATAATATTCCCTTTATTTCACAGGTGACACAGTTTTAAAAAGTTTATTTACTATTCCTTGCCTGTCAGAAATAATGCTTCATAATTGAATATCCTGTGAATAATTCTGTATTTTCAATGCAACTTTTAAACTTTGGGAGCATGTTACCATTTTGCAAACATGTAGTAGAGTATAAGAGAAGAAATACTTCTGAGCTAAGAATGAATGTATGAAAACAGTATCATTACCATTTTCTACTGCAAATGGAGGGCCTATTGCAAATAGGTAGTGTCACATCTTTGGACAAGACACTGCATAATGGAGAGTGCTGAACACTTCATTGAAAAGTCACACAAGGAGGATGAGCAATAGATGGTTCGAGAAAAATGAAGTTAGGGTTAAAACTGAGAGAGCCACTGCATCAGGAGCTGATAGGAGAACCCCACATCACACTGTCTTCCCTTCCAGGGAGATGCAGTCTGTGCCAGCAAGGCAAAGGATGGAGCCAAATCTGAAACTTCTGAGCTACACAGGTCTTTACAGATGCAGTCTGTGGCTGTCTGTGCATGTCCCCAGCATTGGGAATAGATTGCAGACCCTCTGAGGTGGTGCCAGACGGAACCAGCTGGGGGTAGCCACAGTCCTCTTGGCACTCCTAGAACTGGAGCAGGAAAGACAAAGCAGGGAAGGAGGTAGCGTTAAGCTTTTAGGTAGGATATATGGTTACAGTGCCAGAACTTTTCAAATACTATCTGAATGTTTTTTAAATACCTGAATATTTAATTCAGTTATATAAACCATGCATCAAATTAGTTTGTGGTGATACCTAGCTTTGCTCAGGTGAACAGATCATGGTCTGCATACTAGTCTTCCGTATGTCAGGGCTTTTTTTTTTTTATTTTTAGTGCAAAATGCGCAAGTGACATCTAGTGGGGATATGGTGATAATGATGCCAGTTTCTCTGTACAATAATGTCTCTGCTGAATGTTCACCTGGCCCCTTTTTCTAGAACATGAGGGAGGACAGGCAAAAACAGTAGTTTCTCACTGTCTTCCTGGAGGAGTGATTAGAAAAGCTTGTGTTTCTGAAGCAGATGGAAATGCAGCAACAGACTGGCAAAGAACAAACGTGCTAATATAGCATATTTGATGTGGATTTCTTGAATAGGCCTGTCAGCTGAAGACTGAAACAATTACTTACGAAGAGAAAGAACAACAGCTTGTCAATGACTGTGTAAAAGAGCTAAGTATGTCCCTATTTCTTTCCACTTCTCATTTGAGATAGTTCAGTAAAAAAAAGCCTGAGTCAGATCAGTCAGTCATGTTTTTCTGTGGCACTTATTTTCCTTATATAAACGGTTGTGAGGAGAAAATTTTTGGCTGAAATTTCACAGCAGAAAATTCTGGCTGTAAGCTAAATCTTTCTCAGTTGCAAAATAGTTTTGCATTGAAAATGCTAGTATTAAGGGAAAGTACAGTCTCCCTTGCAGCATGAGCACTTTGTGTTCTTTCTGGTTTTCTGTCCTACTGTTGTTTTTCAAAAATACCTTGCTGTGTTTTGAGGGAGGATCCTGCTGAATCAAGTGATGTTCCAAAAGAACATCTTTCTGCTTACTTTTCTACTTTTGGGTTTGTGATGTTAATTATAATTGCTTATCTTAAGGGGATGCAAACATCCAGATTGCCAATATCTCCGAAGAGTTAGCAAAGAAAACTGAAGATGCTGCCCGGCAACAAGAAGAAATCACCCATCTTCTCTCTCAGATAGTCGATCTGCAGAAAAAGGCAA
This sequence comes from Strix uralensis, assembly GCF_047716275.1. NCBI lineage: Eukaryota > Metazoa > Chordata > Aves > Strigiformes > Strigidae > Strix > Strix uralensis. The sequence goes on along the minus strand of NC_133972.1, from coordinate 22,032,229 downwards.
AAGCTGTAAGGAATCCAGTTGAAAGCCTACCGTTGTGATTTGCTACTACTGTAGCTGGAAGACAAGTTATAATCCCCTGTATACTAGAGTCTAGAGGAAATTTTCCACCCTCCTTATCTGGGTGACCTTGTTTGATGTTTAATATCTAGCATACTTGACTAGAAAGCATCAGTGTATTAAAAGATGCATATATGACACATCAAATACAATAATTAAACTTATTTTGAATATTAGATGTGAAATTCTGCTCTGAACTTAATGACTTTGATAAGACAAGAATGTCAGTGCAAGTATTTCAGTGGGCACATACTTGTTTGTTTTAGGGTCTTGGAGGTTCATTTAGCAGGGCACAGACTGATGCTGGGTGTTCTTGTGTTAATATTCTAAATCTTTTTAAACTAATGTGTGGACTAGTACTGCTGCAGAGACAGTCTTGGGAAAAGTTAGAATTTTCCTACTTACCTGTAGTATAGGCTACAAACATCATCACAGGACAAAGCATCACAGTATTTCTAACATTTTTGGCATATTTTAGTGTGCGGTTGAAAATGAGGAACTTGTCCAGCATTTGGGAGCAGCTAAAGATGCCCAGAGACAGCTCACAGCAGAGGTGAGTACGTTACCTACTATTACAATAATTTAAGCCAATAGCTATTCACTTTACTGTGAGAATTTTAGTCTAAGCTGGATCAGAACTATTAAATATTTTTGCCTATGCGTATGGAATGAAGAAACATTTATGTTCCTGGTAGAGTTCAAAATTTTTTTCTTTCTGTTCTCTCCTCCTTCAACTGGCACACATTTTGAAAAACTGAGGCTTATGGGCTATATAGGAACCCATTTAGAGGTTGACCTCTCTAGGTTGGTAGTTTGAGCCTATTTTGAATAGTGAGATAACATGGAAGAGTTCATTCATACTCTATTTGTTCAGTGAAGAAACCAAAGGCAGTTCAGAATTGCTGACTGTCTTCTGGGTGCTACATTCACATGAACGAAATGGATGGAATAGAACAAATAAAGCTTGATCCCCTTAGGATGTGTCTTGTACTTGGACTGCTTGTTGTTGAAGGTGGGAATGCCCATAGAAGCTTTTGCTGCTGATGAGCCTTTTGTATCTGTGGTGCTCCACAAAGATTGAGCTTGTGCTTCTCCATCCTTTTCTTAGGAAAGACATTAACAGGATCTGTTTCTAAGACAAGTAGCTTATTTTTATGAAACTTGTAGGAATGTGATATTTCAGACTTCTGCCTCTTTGCCAAACTTGGTTGAAGTGGCTGATGAACTCAAAAACTATGAAGGTACACAGACATCTGCATGCAGAGTGACTGTGTAATAAGATGTGTTTCCTGAGAAAGTCCAGCTAAAAATAAGGCATGGTCTTAGGCTGTTGGAGGTTATAGTATGTAAGTAAGTCTTGGTTTTAAAATTCCTAAGTCCTTTGGAACACTGTGAAATGTTTTGTCCTTTTCCCATGCTGTTTGCCACTGTGGTCATCATGGCAGTAATTAGGCACTATACCTGATCAGACTAAAGATACTTTTAGCTCTCAGTCTTCTCTTTGAGAGTGGCTTTGTGTAGATACATAGGGTAGGAAACGGAGCAAACAGTTTCTTCCTGCATCATGGCTCACCCCCCCACCCCCCCTTCACATTACTAAACCATGTTACTAATGATTTTCAATGATACTCACTTGCTGAAGTTCTCTTCCTTAAAAGTGGAATATTCTTCCCTACATCATTATCTTTTACCAGTGTTAAAAGAATTTGCAGGCTTTTCATGATGATAGTGCAACCCATAAGGTCTTGGACTGTTTTCTATATGTTACAGTTGCGAGAGCTGGAAGACAAGTATGCAGAGTGCATGGAAATGCTTCATGAGGCTCAAGAAGAGCTGAAAAACCTTAGAAACAAGACTATGCCAAATGCCATATCACGTCGGTACCACTCTCTCGGTCTCTTCCCTATGGTAAGCAGATTTAATTAAAAAACCTGCACTCACTAGAAAACAACTAACCAAAGGAAGTATATTTGCATCTGACTTACAGCCTCAGGGATAGGATGCTAGGCCAGTCATGAGCATGGGTGAAATCTGTAATTTTATAGTGTTAAAGGATACCTGAATGATCAGTTTTGCATACCTGGTTCTGAAACAGTGGTACTGTGCAGTTACTTGTTTTTTGCTGCAGTACTATATACAACCTGCTGCTGGCTGTGCTTATGCTGTGAATCATGGGTAACATTAATAGGTTGTTACACATTTCTGTACACCTTTCTCATGCATCTCCTGTAATGTGGTGGCTGATTTTCAGTAGGAGCTTCCTGTTTTTCTTCAATATCATTGGAGATGTAACTTCCTGATAGCATAATGATTTCTAAACATGGCATCCTTCTAGTCATTTATGATATACATTTTATTTCTTCAGTACTTGAATAGGTTACACATGTGCTCTTGTTTTAGGGTCACTGAAAATTTAGTGGTTCATTAAAAGAATATTTGTTTCTAATATGTATTTATAGGAACATCAATTACTGCAGTGTCACAGGTGTTACCAACTTTATTTACCTAGTTTCATTTGATTATGACATTGTACGTTTAAAGCATGGGAAATATGCAGTACCCTCAACCAAATGAGGAAAAAAGAGTGAATAAGAATGCCCAGCTAAGTTCAGGGCCTGGCTCTGCTTGTCTGTGTATCTCTAATAATTCCATTACTTCTGTGGGCAATGGTATCAATGAAGTTTCTTTTGAGTTACATTAATGTAATCCAGCAGCAGAATCTGGCCCTCCTTGTCTTTAGTCATGTCTCGTCTTAACTGCTGAAGAACGCAGATATCAGTGCTCATAAGAAGTAAATTGTCAACAAAGACTTAGCTTGCCTCTGTGTTCCCTTCTAAGTCTGAACACAGGCCAAGTTAAAGCGCAGACATTTAATGATACAAGTTGTACTTGCACAAATACAGTTGAAAGCTGCGAAAAGTGTACTTATGCTGGGATAGGTTTATGTGTTTTGTATAAAAATGGTTTTCAAATGTGACCAAAGACCATTTAGATTTGTGAATGTTTGACACTTAGACCCTGCACCTAACTGTATTTAGTCAGTAAAACTTACTGACCAGCAGTGGAAAATTGATAGCCTGTCACCTTTAACCCTGTGGGGGAAGTATATAATGCTTTGTGCCAAGAACCGTGTCTTTTTGTTGGGTGGGTGGGTAATATCGTGAAAGAGAAGAGCATTTTCTGTTTATTTTAAATTAAGCAAAACTTTATACATGAAAGGTGGGTGTTACTGAGTAGGGAATTTAGTCTGGGAAGCTGGGGCACCTGAATTCTGTTGTTGCCTGTGGTGGCTTTCTAGGATCTTTGACAGATGTTGTATGTCTTCAGATGGTAAGTACCGTAGCAGTATGAAGCTAAGCCATAATTTGTCAGTGATTTAGATATATTCATTAGTCTTCCAGCCTACCAGTCAATTTTCATTTTTAAACCTTCCTTTTTTCTGGAATGACACCTTATTGGTTATTAATTATCTTATAGAAGTAATTGATTCTTTTCTGCAATGATAACCTATTAATACTATGATACTTGTGTTTCTTTTGTGCTTATTTTCAACAGGATTCTCTGGCAGCAGAGATAGAAGGGTCAATGAGGAAAGAACTGCATTTAGATGAACCCGACTCTCCTGACTTGGCGTACGACTGAAAAGAATTGGTTCCTAATTGATTGATTATATCTGAAGTTAATTATTATTTGATGAGAAAGAAAAAGACAGGAAATAGTTGAGCTAGGGTTTTAGAATTAAATATTTCTGGCAAAGTGTGAATGATAGAGAGAAAGGAAAATAAATTGTCTGGTTGTTGGGGTAGTTGTATTTTCTGCTAAAGCTACCAAAAGAAAATGCCTGTATATAGGTTTTGCATTGTCTTATGAACTTTTTGTCCTTATTCTTGAGTCCTGAGAATGAAAAAAGGTTTGTTATCTTATGTGTTACCATGCTAGGTTTCTTCAGTTAGTGATTAGGGGATGAGTTCAATTCCTTGGGTTCTCTCTTCAGGTTTTAAAACAGAAGTTACCAGGTAATTATTGATCTAATCCATTTTTTACAGGGGGACAAGCAGTATAGAAAGGGATTCAGAGTGGCTGGGTATTTATAGTGTGATGCCCATTACACCTGTGCTGAAGTTCTCTTGAATTAAACAAGAGAGTGGTTTGAAAGAAGTTACATACTTGTGATACTCCAAAAGCTATAGATGGATACAGCTTGGCAGAAGTGGCCTTACTGACACCAGTTACACGTGTACTCCAATAGGTTTATCTCACCTATTTGTACAAAGGATGGACTGGTTAATTTGAAACAAGTTAATCCTATTTAGAGGGTTTGTTAGAGAAAGAGTTTACAAAGAAAGGACAGTCAGGGAAGGTACAGTAGCCACTTTCCAGAAACCTTGTAAGTATATTTACAAAAAGTTTGCACATACTTAAACCTTCTCTGAGCATGAGCAAAGAATTTTAAATGAGGGTCTGACAGAGTGAAATGTTGATTAGAAAGATGTAAGATCAGAAAGATACGAGCATGCTCAAACACCGTAGGATCCTTCTGTCCTTCCAGAGTAATCTAACTTAAGGATAGTTTAACTTCTTTAGAATTTCTTTTATATTGCTGTGTGTGTACCCAAGAAGGATACCTTTTTTTGGCTTCATGGCTTGTCTTTTATTTCTTTGCTCAGCAGTAGTGACTGTAGCCTCTGTGGGACCGTTTTTTGATAGATGCTCTTAGATTCAGTGTCTTAAAGATATACAGAGAGCCTACACGCAGAAATTGCAACTGTTGAGTGCTCATAGATAGAAGGAAAGAAACTTAAATGACATTAAATAGCATAAGGCATGCTGTCGTTGTTATACCCTGGCAGTGTTACCTTTAAAGCTGGAAGGGATGTGCTGATCTTGTGTTCAGCCATTGTTGAACTGTAAAACAGAGCAGGATTGGCACTTATGTAGTGTGATGTAGGGCGAGTTTATTTTGTCAAGAAATTTCTGCTGAAGTGTCATCTGATCTTAATCTTGAAGCAGATGAACAATGTTTGTTACAATATCAGGACAGCAGTGTTAAAGAAGGAACTCTAGAAGTAGGTCAAAAATTAGGTTTCCAGCCTTGACAGCCTCTCTCTAGATTCTTGGTCCATTATATTTCTGATTTTTTTTTTTTTTTCTTAAAATGCTATTTAAGGAAGTCGGAAATTGGTTTCAAAAAGAAAAGTTACAACACTCTCTCGCATAGAGATACTTGGTATAGAAAATTCAAATTACCTTTTAAAATGGATTAGCCAATTCATAGTTAAGAACTGAATGGAGATCAATGTTGTTTTATAAAGACTCCTTTCCACACAATGGCTTTAAGGTGGTTTTAGCTGATGCACTGAAATGCTCTTTCACTTAATTTTTATTAATGTTTGAGAGGGCCCATGCACATAATTCTCAAATGTTCTGTCTAAAATATTCTAGGATGATGGAAGTATTGTGTTTATGGATTGAATAATGGCTAGACTGCAGTGAGTGTGGGACTCTGTGCATACTACTTTTCAAAAACTATGAAGACAAGGTGGTTGCTGGAGCTGTGAATAGGAAGGGTTGTTAACAAGCTGTTACCTGTTTCTCTGTTCCTTCTTACAGTAAGAAGGCACTGTGTGATTATTAACTGTGTGTATGTCTTACCAGACATCAGAAGCGGGTCTTCGAGACGGTGAGAAATGTTAACCAAGTTGTCAAGCAGAGATCCATGACTCCGTCACCAATGAATATCCCAGGCTCTAACCAGTCCTCTGCTATGAACTCAGTCATTTCTAGCTGTGTCAGCACTCCACGTTCCAGTTTCTATGGGGGAGACATCTCGAACATTATGATAGACAACAAGACCAATACCATCATCTTAGAGACAGAATCCTCTGACAATGGGTCAGTACTGTAGCATTGGACTTTGCTTTTGCTTGTTTCTGACATAAAGGCAAAGTGTTTCTAATTTACTCTTTTTGTCTTACATTGTGCAGTTAACACAGTGACATATGTCTTCAAAAGTTTCTTTACTTTGTGCTTACAGTTCTTGAGCACTCAGTTTGTTTAAAAGGAAGGCTTTTTGAAAGTACTGTGCATCAGTGTCTGCAACTCATACCTGTTCTGAGATGTAGCATCACCAGATGATGTAAAACCACCCTTTGTCTTTGCAGCTGTGGGTCAACACTTAAAACTAATTATATTTTTACCATTTTACGTTAATTCCAGGGAGTTGTGATGTAAGTTGCAGCTGCAGCTAACTTTTGATCCTAAAAATAAATAAAGTATGTGTGTGTAGGTTACCTAATATAAAAACTTATGAATGAAACCAATCAGAACTTTGCTCTTCTAGCTACTTGTGTCTTCCCCCAGTACAGCTCCACACTATGCTGCATATACTTTACAGTAAATATCACTTAATATCTCAAAACAATGAATATTTGTCAACATAATACACTCTTATGAATCATTATGGTATTCTTGCAGAGTTGGCCCTGTAAGATGTGGCCTGCTTACTTGAGTTTGCATAATGGTAAGAGAGACACAGGTAGGCATCTCTTATCTCTTTTTAGGAGGAAGCTCTTAAGGCCCAGTTTTTCCAACCAGGAGTTTCCAGCCAGGAACTAGAATTCAAAACGGTTTTGGTATGAAAGAGAAAGAAACTATTAGTGTTTGCCTTTTTACTTTCTGGATGAGTAGCAAGTTGTTCCCAGACATAGTAACTTAAAGGTATTGGTGAATGTCTCAAAACTGTCCTGTGGAAGTTTTAAGCATCTCTAAGAATTTTTTTTTCTCCCTCCCCTCCCTTTTTTTTTTTTTTTGTGTGTGTGTCCCCTGTTATGTTTTAGAAATGAAGACAGGATGAAGAAGCCTGGAACTCCAGGGACTCCAGGCTCCAGTGACCTAGAGACTGCCCTTCGTAGGCTGTCCCTCAGGCGGGAGAATTACCTCTCGGAGCGGAAGTTCTTTGAAGAAGAGCAGGAAAGGAAGTTGCGGGAACTGGCAGAAAAGGGTGAACTCCACAGTGGTTCTGTTACCCCCACAGAGAGCATCATGTCACTGGGAACTCACTCCAGATTTTCAGAATTCACTGGATATTCAGGAATGTCTATCAGCAGTCGCTCCTACCTGCCAGAAAAGCTTCAGATTGTGAAACCACTAGAAGGTGATAACAAAGGGCCTCGGCCTTTATCTGTTCTTCTTAGTGACTCTTTGTGGTCTCTTATCCATCACGAGAAAGCAGGAAATCTTTGCAATACATATTCTTTTTACTTTAGAGACAGTAATCCACGCTGTTGGTTTGAAATCTTCTAACTACTACATTTTTCCACAAGCCTTAAAAGCATTAGGAAACAATTCCAGCCAAGGCAGTAAAATAAATGTTACAGGCCACACATGCATCAACAGTGCAGCTTTACGTCTAACCTAAATCTCAATGTTGCCATTTCATACTTAGAAAAGGAAGGTAGTTGAGTCTCTGAAATCTAAGCAGCAAGAGTATTAGTCATCACATCTCAGTTCTGCAAATAAGTGTCTGGAAAGACCTTTACCTACTTCAAATAGTCCAGTTGGTCTAATAAGACTATTTTTGTGATTAAAAATGACCTCTGGACTTCAGTTGGCTGTTTGAGTGGCCACACATGATGTCTATGGCTTTGGGTGTCATGTGTGAAATAATTTTTTTTGTTGGTGGGTTTTTTGTTTTTGTTTTGTTTTTTTTTTAAACAAATTTCCTACATATATTGTCTCAGAAAAAGGCAAAGATATAGGTAGATGGTAGTCAGGGCTAGCGCTTTTATTTAAAAGTACGTTTCTGTAGTCATTCTAAAAAAGCTGACAGAGCACATACAGTCTGCCTGGCTTTCTTCGGTCCTTTCAGGTTGTTGCTGGAAGTTAGCTGAGTAAACTCCTTCAGGTTTTAAACAAAATGAAGCTGTTTTCCTATAGTACTTCCCAGATATGCTAGTTATATAATCTAGCTTTGGTTTCTCTCTTCCTTTAAGAGAACTCTTCTGTTACATTATGTTGTCTGTATGTGTTTTAAATGGCAAAAGTTCCTTTCATCTTTTTAGAACAAATTTATTTCATCTGTAAGGAGCATTTAACATGACACATATTCAGAGGCAAAAATAACCCTTGTGTCCTGAAGAAAGTAATGTGCTGTATCTACCTATGTAAATGAAACTATAGCCATAGCACACAAGTCCATACTGTTTAGCAGATTTTAGTAGTTTGTTTTCATGACTGCTTTTAAATGGTCGTAAAAATTCTTGTACCACATGAGGGAAGGGGATGATCTAGCTTTGTTTCAGTTACTGGTTGCTACCACTGTAACAGATTTCTGTCACCATCCCATTATATCTGCTTTTTTCTTCCAATAAACTCTGAAAGTCTTTATCATCTTTCTATCTGTCTGGGTTTTTTTTCCTGGTTTTGTTCATTGTTCTTACTGTGTCATTTTTTTCTTAAAATTATTGCACCCTTTAAAGTACTTCTCATGTTTGGTTTTGGATCTCATTTGGAGTATGTTTGTGTCTGTCTGTTTCACAAGTTTAGTGTTTGTTATATTTTAATAAATATGTGTTTATGATTCTGTTCCTCACTTCAGCTTAGTTTGTTTCCCAAGTATTTTTCATGAGATTTAATTTTTTTTTTTTTCCAACTTAATGGATACTTTCAGACTGCTGGGGCAAAATAGTCTGTTGTACCTGCAGACTGTTATCAGCAGTTATGCCTTTGGTGTTTATTACTGTTTTCCTAAGGGTGCTCATGCCATAAAAGGGAAGAAATAAAAATCAGTTCTATAATAAATTTCAGGTTAATGGCTTCTGCCCCTTTAAAGAAATCTTTTAAATCCAACAGTAAAATAGTGTGACAGAAGCACCTTTAAAAAAAGAAACACCACATTTTCTTTTAGTTGAATAGAATGATTGCTTGATGTGGCTTTCTTTGGTTACGGTCTAGTGGGTTTTTTGGTTTGTCTTGTTTTTAAACTGTGCATCTGCAGCTTGTTGTGCCATAAGCATGAAATAGCACTCCCTGGATCCTGTAGGAAAACTAGAACCTTGGACTGATTAAGTCTTCACCCACTCTGTTGCATTTGTGGAAGCAACACATCTTGAATTTCTAAGCTTTGTCTGGCCCCCATAGTATACATGCAAACGTGCAGATACCAGGAATAGAAAAACAAATTTCATTTACTCTATTAATATACTTTGCTCTTATATTTCTTCTTGCTTCAGCTTGACAGTCCCACTGTTGCACACTGATTGTTTGTTTTGTTTTTTTTTTAAAAGGGAGTTTACAACTGTTGTATTGCTTTCTGCGTTTTGTTAATGCTCTGTGTGGCAAAGTTAAAGCTCCCTTACACACATTCTATGAGATCAACATTAAGCTCTGATATCCTCTTTTTTGTGATGAAGCTTAGGCCACTTTGATTTCCAGTTTCCAAAAGAAACTGGATGTAGTGTCAATAGAAATGTTAAAGCCCAGAATGCAGATATATTATCAGTTAAATGCTTGTATTCTGCAGAGTTTTACTGAGTATAAGTTTTGGTGAACTTTAAAATGAAAAAGATTACATCTTCAGAAGCTTGCATGTAGAATTTAATTAGCAACAGGATTTTATACTTGCATGCAGCACAGAAATTAATTTTGACTTCTGTTGTTCTTTAATTTTTGAGAGGGTTGTCAAACAGCAAAGCTCTATTCCTTGCTTAAGGCTTGACAATACCTGGCACTTCTCCACATTCTGGAGTATTTCTTCTATATAGAAGCAAAAACCAATTTGTATTTATTTCTGAATTGTGACAATTTAGTCCCTCAAAACTTTAGTCCCTCAAAACTTACGTCAAATAAAATAAAATAGGGTCATTATCCAAAGTAATCTAGCAGATCCACTTAGGTAAAAATTACAGATTTTAAAAAGTGAGGTAGGCTTAATTAAATGCTACTCAATGATCCCAGTCAGTCTAAAGAAAGACTTTTTCCTGTTCACTTCCTATTTACAGTAAGCTTCCTGTAATGCAATATCCTTACTGTAAAATGATAATTTTTCTCATTCCATGAGATTTTTCTCCCATGAAGAGGGGACAGGAGTGAGACAACAAAACCGCCCTGATTTGAGCTGGCAGAAATGAAAATAAAGATGTTTTGTTTGTGTCATAGGGCTGGGAATGCATACTTTTAAGTCACGTGTTAAAACACTATAGTGATTCGTGGGCACATGGGAATATGTAGGCCCTTGCGAGCAGTGTTTAATCACTACTTGAGGAATCGGATAAATCCTTCCCTGATATCTTTGAGCCCATCTCAGTGTATTTATCAGTGTAACCTGTTACATTGCTGTTTCTGACTCGTTGTCTCTTATTGAACACTGAATACTGAATGCTTTTCTCTGTGAAATGCACCTCTTTCCTCACTCAAAACATTTTTCTGCCAAGGATGAAGCTACAGGTACAGTAGCATTCAGTCATTTGGTAGTTGAGTTCCTGTGGCATAGGGGCCATAGGAGTATTTAGGCTTGATGTATAGGTCAAGAGGTATTATCAGCTTCAGGCATGTGTAAACAGATGTGGCTTTCTAACACATGGTAGAAAGCTGAAATTGTGTGCAATCTGTGTGACTACTGTCCTCCTGTTAGCCACCAGTAGTAAATTCTGGCTTTCTCAAGCACCTTTCTTAGGGTGAGCTCAATATGGGAACATGTGGTATATGTTCCTCTTAGAGCTTTCTGCGATAGTGCTCAGATCAACTGTTAAATATAAATCCTTTCTACTCCTGCTTGATGCTGTGAATTTAGGGGGATGAGAATACTGACAGGGAGGGGGTGTGCCTTTGCACAAGTATGCTACATCTTACCACCAGACTTTGCCTATGTAAGTGTTGATGTGATCGGTTTATTTCATATTGATGTGGAAATGCTGAAGAGTAGGTGAAGCAGTTTTGCCTTGTAGCATGTCTTCCTAGAAATATTAAAGACTAGAAATATCAAACCCAGAAACATTAAAGGTTTGGAGCTCCCAAGCGTTTGTTCTTGTAGGTAAACAAAGTGGGATTTTCTGCCTTTTAGGTCCTGGATTGATTACTGATTTGTTTTGCTTGTCTGTCTGTTCCCTTTCAAGGTTCTGCCACTTTGCACCACTGGCAGCAGCTGGCTCAGCCTCACCTGGGTGGGATCCTGGACCCGAGGCCTGGGGTTGTCACTAAGGGCTTCAGGACCCTGGACCTGGACCTGGATGAAGTGTACTGCCTTAATGACTATGAGGAAGATGAGACAGGTGACATTTCTTACAAGGGCCTAACTACCTCGACGCCAGTTCAGCACACAGAGACCTCAGGTGAGAGGTCACAAGCACAAGTGACTGTTTCAGACAACAAGAATAACCCCCGCCAATCTCAGGCTTTCACAGAGGAGATGCAGGAGTCCGCGACTGACGATGATGAGGGGTCTGGTGAGGGAAACTCATTAAGTCCAGTAAAACTGACATCTTTGCAGGATTTTGATTACTGGGCCATTCTCGCATCTCTCCAGAACAGCATCCATAGTATTGCTTTGTGTGTAGCATCTGCACGTTAATGCGTGCATTAGTTAGAACATAACCATTCTAACATTGGCTCAAAAATCCTTTCTTAATAATCTTTTAATTTGACTTTTTTTTCAGTAACAGCATCTGTGGTCAATATTTTACTCTATTTTGATAAGAGAAGGCTGCTAAAAGAAAGTGGTTTGTTCACAAACCTTTGTGTGGCACGTATGCAACTTGTATGTCTATTTAGTACACGCTCTTCAGTGTATATAATGTATAGACAATATATATTTTGTATGCCTATAGTGCAGATACTCTTCTGACTGTTCATAAGAGGTGATGCCATGCTTTAGATTTTTGTACTTTGGGGAAAAAAACAGAGACTAAATGATGACAAAAGGTGCATCTAAGTTGCCTTTGCTGAAACAAATGGAAGTGCCTTGAAAATCAAGCAAAGAAATTCTGCAAGTTTAATTCAGTTACGTCAGATAAAATTGTCTGTTTTTAAATTCCCTTTGAGATAAAGAATTAAGAGGATGTTTTTATGCAGAGAATAATGACATTTTCCTCATTCCCTCTCCACCACCCTATTAAATTCTATCCTTCCTCTTTATACCATATTAAGACTTAAACAATTTTAAGTGACGCAGTACTGCCTGAGTTATTAGGTCCTCTGAACTGACGTCTGCGGTCTATTATTGCACGAGGTTACAGGTTCTCAGACTATAGATGTGTTTTGGGTTTGTGTGGTTTGTTGGGGGGGGGGGGGGGGGGGCAGGGGGCATGTGGGGAGCGGGGGTAGTATTTTAATAAGCTATATAGGACTGTTGGTCTTTATTAGATTTGCCACTGGTAAAAAATTATATTTATTTCAGAATCAGAAAACTACTAGAACTCCTTTTTCTACAGACTCCTTGTTTTTACATAACTGCTTCAAATGAAGACACTTCCTTCCGCCTCCTTTTTATAGAATAAATCATAATTTATTATTTGGCTGGTCTTTGGAAGATGAGATTGTCTCAGGGCTAGACAATAATATTTCTGTTATTTTCGTGAAGTGCAGAGGATCCTCAGCTCTCACTGAAATGGCAGTTCGGTGCTTTCAGCTATTGAATATAAGCTACTTTTTGCAGTCAGTTGTATTAAGATTAAACTTAGAATCATTTAATTTGGAAAATAACTTAAAGACTGGGTCCAACCATTAACCTAACACTACCAAGTCCACCATTAAACCATGTCCCGAAGTGCCACATCTACAGGTTTTTTAAATATCTCCAGGGATGGTGGCTCAGCCAATTCCCTTGGCAGCCTGTTCCAATGCTTGAACATTCAAACCCTTCAACTTCTCTTTCCATTGGCAAAAATTGTCTTTATTCTATGAGATCTATTGCCCAGGAATAATGATTATTTTTTTATATTAATATGGAAATAAATAATGCTTCTGCAGGAGTTGTATACAGTTTTGGATATTCTCTAGGTTTTTATCATTCTGAAGAGTCTGAGTAACAACAGCAAGAAAAGCTGCAGATCTAGGAAGCATGGCCTGAAATAATCAAAGACTGAAATAACTGGCATTTTTTAGAGTCTACAGAATAAAAGATTCAAGAAAAGATACAATTCATTTTAAAATGTGTTTCTGCAGAGGGTAAGGGAACAAGCAGTTCTTCATGTACTCAGGATACAATAATTGTGCAAAAAAAAAGCCATTTAGGTTATATTTTGGGTGAAGAATTTTCTAATTGTAAGAATATTCAACACAGGAATGTATTGAAAATTTGGAAACCTTATCGTTGTGGACTATACATAGATAAGGATATAGACATAGTTTAGTTCTGTGGGTTTTTTTTAACAACGGATTCATAAAACGTCTGTGGGTAATGATTTGGAAGAGTTCTTTCTTTGGAGTAGGAAAATAAATGTAGACCTGTGCTGTGATTACAAACTGGCAAGAAAGAATAGTATTTCCCTCCATTTTCTTTCTCCGCTACAATTTGAATACAGGTCACTGTTATTAACAGGTTATTATTCCCTGGTTGCTGCTTGATTGTACCTCGCAAAACTCTAGTTATCTCAGACAAGGTTTTTAAGCATATTCCCTACCTTATAAATTGGCAAAGTAGATAAAATCTATGAAATTGTCCTAGGAATCTTATTTCATCTTGTATTATTTGCTGAGTAATTTTAATACATTACAGAAATAGAGAAATTGGTTAAAATTAATAACTTTGATGTGTAGAATGAACAAATGCACTGAAAACTTTAACTTCCCATTCTTTATCCTTCCTTCAAATTGCCCAGCTGCTTAGGATTTAGGAGTATCCATGAGCTACCACATTATTATTGGTTGTGTTGCTCAAATGAAGTAAAGACACCGCTGTATCTGCTTTTTGTTGAAGCAATTTGTCAGGTGGTATACAAGAAGAAAATTGCAGATGTTTTCAGAGTAGGCACTGACTAATGTGGCAGTACTTCTTAGGATCCACAATTCCCACTGAAGAATACCTCTGGGAGCAGAGATGTGTGCCTAGCTTATGAATTTATTTTGTATTTAAATATTGTGCAGCCATTGCTCCTCTTGAAAAAGCCTCAGCATTCTTTCTGCCTCCCCTGGATTTCTCTGTAAGAAATGCAACACAGGTAGGGGTGTGAATGGACATGCAGCTCCTTAGAGCACTGTCAGAAGTGCAAGGTTATGACCCCATTGCTTGCATGATTCTGGGGGAGATTCCAGCTGGCAACATACAGATTAAGCTCTTGATAAAGAATGTGGAAGTAAAATAAAGAGGAAAGGAGAGAAATATCTTGGATACAATCTCTAGTGACAGTGCTTTTGCTTGTAATCCAGAATAGCTCCATTGTGGATAAATCTAGTTCAAGAGGTTTGTAAAAGGCAGAAAGTATCTACCTACAGTTGCCATTGGCAGGCCATAGAGTGTGCCAGTCTAGAGCTACAGGTCTTCTAACCTGAGAACAAAATGTCTTTGGAAATACAGTGCCTACAAGGACCGTTCCCAGCAGGTGTCAGTCATCTTAGTCTTTTGGGTAGGCATCTGCTTCATTTGATACGTATGCTTTGAGGCTTGTATCTTACCATTTTTGCACTGGAGATGTTCTCTGGCAGAGTACTGTGAGGTCCCATTCTTACTGCCATTTTGTGGATGTGCAGAGTGCTGCTTGAGATGAGCCCAAGAGAAGTCATTTTAACGTCCAGGCTCAGGAGAGCAAACGCTGCTGGTAGTGCCAAAGGTATCCTGTAGCCAAAATAAATGTATTCAGAACAGAGTGTCAGTTGTTTCTTGTTGAGTGATGGCTAGAGTCAGAAATCATTCTGACTAAATAAGAAAAAATTACTGTCCTTGAATTTTCCCGTTCCTATGCTGAAACCTGTAGTATCCATTGATACGTAAAATAACTTCCTCACTGTATGTGCAGATTGTATCCCAATTATGGACATTTCATGCAATTTATGACCTGCGGTTGGTCTATCAGAGCTACATACTGTGTGTGGGCTCAATAACTTTAGGGAAGATTGTGAATTCCAGAATCTCAGTTCTGGCCTAATACCCAGGAATAGGTTGAAATTTGTATATCACTTGTGTAGGCTCTCAGCACAATTGGAATGGTAAAGTAGTTATAGGACACAGCGATGTTAATACCATCTAGGACAAGTCATTTCTGCAGCACAAATTTTTAGTAACCTCAATATATTTTTTTATTCTTTGAAAGAAACTGTTTTATATTACAAAACTGTACAGTCTGTTTGGGGGGAGAGGTTGTTGGAGAGTTTTTTTGGTTGTTTGTTGTTTTTTGTTTTTTTGGTTTTTGTTTGTTTTTTTTTTTTTAAATTCATTACCTTTCAGGTTTTCCTTAAATGAAAAAACCTAAGCTATTCAAAGCACTTAATAATGTTGTGAATGTTCTCATTTTGAAGTTGGAAGGGCTACACTTGATTCAGTGTATGTTTAATTGCATGCTAGTATCGGGTGCGTGAACTAGTCTTTCAATACTTGTGTTTGTTAGTTCCACTGATTGATTGCTTTGAACAGAAGTGCACAGCATTACGGGATCAGCCCTCTTGTATTTCATGTTTAGACCTTAACCATGACATATGGACGACTTTCCAAATAGATGCCTAAATTAATGAAAATACATAATGAATGTCTTATGTTTGAGTTGTTTTTAGCAGGATTATTATACATGCTTCTAAGAGGTTATGATTGTACGGAAAAGCAATAAATGTTGTAACTCTTCTTAGAACTAAGGTATTGATGCATATTTAAATACATTTTATTCTCAATTGGCATGAATATTTCACAGTAATTATTTCTTTAAGAGAAGTCTGTCAGCAGTTGCTATCTGTGCTGTTAAAATGCTAGAATTTTAATTTGGGGATTTTAGCCTGCATAAACTCATGCTGAAGCCACCTTAAATACTTTTGAAGTCTTTTTACATTGGTGCTCCATGCTTATATACATATGAGAAGCAGACCTCAGCCAGAAGAAAGCTAAGAAAATCCTGTCCAAAGAATGCCTGCCTTTGTTCAGTTTTTCATCTTTTGCTGTTTCCAAAGGCAAAATAAATTGACAGTTTAGAAATGCAGATATTCAGAAAATAAATTTATTGTTGATTGTTTAAGAAACGTAATGGGAGTAACACTCTTGGCATAGATGTACGGATTCTTGGAGGCTTCATGGTTACCCCTGAAACCAAGTGTCTCCTAAAGGACATTCTGGCAGTGTTTCCTGAAGGATATCTGAAGGCACCTAAACACCTTTAGGAGAGCACCATGATCACATTTTACAGCTGTTGTATTTATCACCCATCTCCATCTTCTTGTAGTAGGTGACCCAGTCATCAGCTCCAGCATACCCTATATTCCCCCTGTTCTGTAAGCCAAGAGTTTTCAGTACAGGTATCACTGGGTATCAGAGCTCTCACCTTTAGTCACCTGGAGGAGATGAACTCTGCTAAATTTAGAGAGTACATGACGGAGCTATCTTGTCCTGTGGATCTAATAGGGTTTTGTGACTTAGTTTTGATGAACTTTACCTTGCCCAAAAATGGAGTTGGTGGCATAGACTGGCAAAAGTGAAGTCCATAGCTTGTATTTCAAATGATCACACTGGAGGAAAAAAGTACCTGTTAATGGTCCTTCGTTGTCCTCTTCCAAAGCAGGCAGAGCTTTTTTTTTTTTCTGTTCAGCAATAAAATAAACTTCTGACGCTTTAAAACACTGTCTGTTGCTCTACGTACTCCCCAACCTGGTCATCGTTTCCCTCCCCCCTGTCTCACTAGACTATGCTGAAGAGATGCCTAAATTCCACTGCTCTCTCTGCTGAACCAGCAGGAAACCAGGTTTCTTCCTTTTGTTAAAACATGCCAAAGAAATGATGAGCAGAGTGGCTTCCTTCAGAGCTGGACTAAAACATTACCTTTATGCCAGTCTGCATCAAGTTATGCTCTGAAGATACCTGATTTTTTTTTTTTAAGTTCATTTTTGCGTGAATCCTTATTTGCCAGAATAGCTGTTTATATAAAATGCAGAGATTTACTGGCTGCTGTGAGTTCTCTGCCTCCTCACTATTCGTCTAACATAACAGCTAATTTGAGTTTGGAACCAATGGTACAAAAGTTAATGGTGTTTTAGTATAGCCACCTCTTACAAATCTTCCTTAAACTCAATTTGTCTTGACGCCTTTTTGTGCATGGGGCAGGCCGCTGGTTTACCTACTGTAACTTTGTACCTTTCTCTGCATGAACTGGTTGAAAATCCAGATTAAACAGTCTTTTGAGGGCTCCCTGAGCAGAAGATCATGTCCTAACGCACCTGTTTTGCTGTTTACACCTAGCAAAATGGCCCATAAGCTCTGAGTACTGAAGCTGGATCTGAAACAGCTCTGAGCTGTATCAAATCAGCTTTGTGTTGAGTGGGGAAAGCTCTGTTTTACCAGAAGATGGAGCTCTCTGCAGTCAGTTTGACTAGTACCTGCCTTTTTTTTTTTTTCTCTTCAGTATATTGAAAGAATTTTTTTACAACAGTGTTTGTGCTTACAGGAGAGTTATCTTTCAGCTATAATGTTTGGCATTTTTTCCAAAATGTCTAAGAATTATTTGAGAGAGCTTAATAAGATGAAGAATCGTTAATGACAGAGACAAAACACAATCCAGCAGTAATCTAAGGTTTAGCTTGAATTTTAATTTAGGGGAAAAATGCACACACAGTTCAGTTAATGTTTTCCTGATGGATAAAATTACATGGTGTTTCTGTAAATTTTGTTAAACACTGAACTATGTACAGATTCTTTTTCATACAAATATGAAGCTTCATTGTTAATCATCTACTACTATGCAAAAGAGGGTTGAAATAAAACATTTGGTTTCAGACACAGTCACATGGAGCAGGTGTTTATATTTAAAATGATACTTTCATGTATGTACATGTAAAGATAGTCTGTTTTATTATAAACTTATGTATTACTTCCTCACGAATTTATACCAACTCAAGATACGGCCATTCTTATGTAAAATTACTAGGTTAGGAATGAGTCATTTTGTTTCTATTTTATAAACTTTGTTCATTTACAGCAACAGGTTCTCACTCTCTTTGTATTGCGTCCAAAGGATGGAAAATGCTACAGCACTATGATACACCCCATTGTTGACTGATGGAGGATGAAGCTGGTACAGGACTTTCTTAGTGGTATTTGAGGGTGGAATACATCTTTGGAAATTGATTGGGTTTTTTAATAATTTCAATTCGTTTCCTCTTATTAGAGTTGGTGATTTCTCTACTTTTAGCAGCCTTCTCCTATCTCTGACTCATTAATAGCAATGAGTCTTGCTTTTGCTAATGCAGCTGTGTATCTTCAGTATGCCTGTTTCCAGTCTGAGGGGATGCCCAATGGATATTTCAAATGGGGAAAATGCACTTGTATTGCAGCTATGTGCTTTGGGTTGAGCTTGCAATCTTAAACCGGCATTGCTTTATTCTGTTCTCTGTTCATCATCCAGGAATAATTGCTTTGTTTCTACTTGATTTATGTTGAAGTCCTTTGTTTTCTCTAAATAACCAATTTTTTTCATGTGCAGTTATTTGAGCTCTTTCTCCAGTTTTTTTTTTTTTTTTAACTCTCTACAATATGGAGAGAATCATGATTGCTAGGCTGTGCTCCCTTGTAATAGCTTTTATAGTGCTCACACTAATCTCTAAAGCAACTGGATTCCTGAAGCATCATAATTACCATCTCTGGAGGTGAAGTAGAGCTTGTTATTACGTTATGCTATGCTAACATTTGAGTGTGTTAACATGACACTCCAGTGGGTTTTTAGAAATATCTTTCTTTAATGTACAGCAATACATTCCAGCGCTAACTAGAAGTTACCTCACGTTGTATGCTTAGCCACTTCTGCTTCCACTGTTCACACTCCCCATGCTCTAGCCTTCACACGCTGCTTATATGTGTTCTTAAAGGACTACCTAACTGCACACACTGTTTTGGAGCTGTGATACTTTATATATGAAAAAGGGAACACAGCCACGATTAAGACTTGCCTTGCTTCTGCTGAGCATCTCTGGAAGTTCAGAATGGTGTCTGGTCTAGTTGGTCTGTCTGTCTTTTGCAATGTGTTGAATAGTTGTGTACTGTGGTATTAAAATGTGGCTTAATCAGGGAATGGCTCAGAGGGTTGGGTAGGACTGGGAGGGAGGGAGCTGCACACGGTTTTTATTGTGCATGTCTTTTGACCACTGCTAAGTTTTGTTACTAAGTAAGAGAACCTATGCAATCATGATGTCTTTGATGTAATATTTAACTCTGGGTGTTTTTCAACCAGCTTTTCAGATGCATGGCTCTTAAATTTTGTAGTTATTTTGCAATGGCCACAGCTGCATTATACAGCACGTTAGTACATCCACAGAAGTATCTCTACTAAGAAGAAAGAAATTGGCCTAAGTCCTTCAATTTTTAAATTGAGCTGTATTGCTTCCTTCCCTGTTACTGTTGCACTGACAGAGTGGCACCTTTATACCCCAATTTGTGGGGAAAATTACTTGCTACACTGTTTACAAATATTCAAAACCTGCTATATGGTGCAGCTGAGGACATACATTCTTAAAGAACCTAAACACATGCACAAGAGAAATGTCACAGATGTACAGTAGTGGATCCAAAAACCTACCACCTTCCATACAGTGGATGTGAAAAGTCAGAGACCGAGAAACAGTAATATGTGTCAGTCCCCTCCCTGCCCAAACAATCTATATTCCTGTAGTATTAGCAAGCTGGATCCATTACTGAGAAGTAATGGGGATACCTTTTTTGTGGATCAATCTAAAAGCTGAAATGCATGAGCATTCAGAAAATCTTGGTGCTCCTGAGCTGGTACTAGAAATGCTGCTTGTAATTTCCTAGTGATGAAGTTGTTAGTTTAGATGAGGACTAGCATTTCAAGCACTGCCTTGCCTGAATTTGGTTTGAGCAAAACTCACCTGCAGTGTTAGTGATTGTAGGGAAGTTTCAGCAGACCCTTTTAGCACTGGTCTTGGAGTCTTAGATGTGTTTGTTTTGAAGAACAAGTGTCTGTTAGAAGACTGTAGTACTTCTGTATTTCACTTTACTTGCATTGATCCTGTCTGAGGTACCTCATCACTTTTTGCATCTGTCTTATCAGCACACAGAACTTTGGTTTTCCCCTTTTCTGTGTAAAATGCAAAGAATTTGCTTTTTTTTAATTTAGTACCTCATCCTGGGAAGTGCATGTCACAAACCAACTCCACCTTCACCTTCACCACCTGCCGCATTCTGCACCCTTCCGATGAACTCACGCGAGTCACACCAAGGTAAGGGTTTACCGTGATGGCAAAGCATTCAGCTCTGTCAGAGTTTTCCCTGTAAAGAAACACAAAGTAATGGCATAAGCAAAAAGCATTAGCCACACTGGTGAATTACAACACACCCCCAAATAATTCCTCCCATTTTGAGTTACCTCAGCGTGATTTTTATCTGAGAGACACGTGCAATGTTTAGGAAAAAAATAAAAAAAAGTCTCTACTTAAAATATTGCAGGAGCAACGTAACTAAGTTGGCTACCAGTATCCAAACCTGACTACCCTTGATCCTAAACTAGTTGTAGTCCTTATGTGTGAATGCACAGAACATGGTCTCTCACAAAAATTGAGAGAGATTTTTTCCAGGGAGGAAAAATCTGTATCTTCAGCGCAGAAGAAAAAGGGATGCACAGGTAAAGAAATGTAGAATGGTACCCAGGAAGTACATGAGGAATGGAGGAGGAAGTATGCCTTAATCAAAAAAAGGGAGACATCTACTTTGTTTCTTGGTGTAATTGTTGGAAATGAGTTCATAGTAGCCAGACTATGAGCAATAATGGCTGTTGACATGTATAGGCAGTACATGCTGATAGAAGGCAATTTATAGCCTCATAGAAGGTGAAGATCTGAGAACCAGAGAGGGTGAGTGAATTTCCTACCTAAAGAGGGAAACTTTCCTTCCTTAGCAAATCAGCATTTAAAGAATGTTTTTTCTGTTTGGAAGGACCATGCCTCATCGCTTTCTCTGCCCTTTCCAGCTCCTGTGTGGGAGTGTACCATTGTGTAGGTCCCCATTCAGACATGATGTGTCTAGACTTGTTTAGACAGGAGATGGGCGCTGACTAAGGAACACATGAAAAGTAAGGGTATTAAATATGAAAACCTGCGAGGTGGAAATGAAATGGATGATGATTAAATGTAACTTTTCTGCTTCCCTTTCTGGACTAAGTTAATCATGACCTGTCTGGTTTTTCTTTACTCTTTTCTGTCAGTCTTTCCTCTCAACACTGTTACTGAAGAGATCCTTTTCTATGGCTGCAGTTCTATTTTAATTTTCTTACTATCGTTGAATTGCTGTTAATTGTGGTCATAATAAACTTCTTGATTACATTGGTCACTAAATCTAACAGATCAGCTATAACTGACAGCTAAATTCAGCACATTTTCAGCTGCCTTAGTTAAGCTAAAGTTCATCATCCATTCAGGAGGAAAAAGAGCATAATAAACAATATGATGCTTTCAGCAGACATGTTTAAGGAGCTCCTCCTTACCAGCTATAAACGATTCTTCACAGGTCATGTGAGGAGGACGAGGAAACTGCATTATGTCTCGTTATGCTGAGAGGAGGTATAGGGCAGACACTGTGACCCAGCGTGACAGGGGGTGAGCAACACTGCCAGCAGCCTCTGTTGGCAGGGTCACGTACAAGGAATGCTAGTGTGTGTGGCACCAGCTAACCCAAAGAGTTTTGGTATTTACCTACCTGGTTGCGTTTTAACCTAGCCTCTAACCCAGGTGATGCTCTAACCTGACTAAATTTCATCTGGCTAAATGAGATGCTCATTTATTTGTTTCTTTTCTCAATCTAACTCTGAAATTGTCACTGGGCTGAGTTGCTGAAGCCAGTTTGAGTCTGTTTCTGTGATTGCGTCCGGGCTGCTCTGCAGTGTTGGGTAGTTTGATCGGGAAAATATTTTCCTGTTAAAGCAATACCAAAATGGTGTAAAAAGCAGAAAAAGCAACACCTACATAATGACTGCTTTCTTGCAGGGATGTCTTTTTTTTTTTTTTTTTTTTTTTTTTTAATTGCACTGTAGTGTGTACTTGTGCTGACAAATTAGTAGAAATTCCAATCTAAATATCTGTGCAGCTGAAATCTGGAGCTGGAAAGAATGAAGCTGTTGGAGTTGTTAAGCCCTTGGAGTGCTGTAGTTTCCATCTCGTGACTAGGACATCTTAGAAGCCTGATAATTAACACCCTATCTCTGGATTTCCAAAATGTACTTGGGCCTACCCTGTAGAAAATCAGTTCACGCAATAAGTTCTGTTTCTCTTTCTTTTCCCTTCCTCATGCTTTGCAAGACTTCTGTACTTCTGTGCCAGTGTGGGAGATGCACCGCAGTGGCTGTCACTGCTCTTTAGTTCCACCATGAACTGGAATCAGAGCTATGAAGGTCAAGCTTTAATCAATACCTAAGAGAAGAATTGTGAACTAACTTCTCCTTTCTACTCAGCCTTGCCCTCAGAGTGCATATGTGTGTGCTGCTGCAGTGGGTGTGTGTGGCTTCCTTAGCTCTGCTGTGAAGAGTCCTTCTCCCCTGCTGCTGATTCAGTCCAGGCAGAAAGAAGAGGACGTAAGGAGAGTTTGACACATCTGCCACACGCACTGACAGCCATAGCACACAGGGGGGTGCAAGAAGACCAATTCTGGAGTCACTTAGCAAGGCTGCTTTTCAAATTACACTACCCTTAATACTAGTTTTCTCAAACAGTTTACAGGGAGGAATATATGGGATTCCTCTTGTTGAATTGCAACTGGACGGTAAAAATCCTTTGGCAGTTTCACTTGCTTATGGCAGAAGTTGGTACAGTTCCAAATCACTGTAGAGATCGTGTGGTCAGATCCTGTTTGGCCATGGGAAGAAGGCATGACTAGAGACTTAATAGCATCAGGCTAGTATTTCCTTAATTAAGGAGTGCTTTAAAGATATGAAAGTACTGCTGATTTTTAGAAAACCACTGGACTAGAGTTTGTAGTGTTATGTTAACTTGTGTCACCTGATCACTCATTAGATGATGTTCTAAGCCCATCAGAAACTGTGGCTCAGAAACAAAACATTCCTGGGTGTCTAACCTGACAGGCACAGTAGTGTTGGCTATACAGAGTTCATTAATGTAAGGTGAAATAAGACTGCAGATTCCAGTCAAGACATCATCTAGGCCCTTCTGTCCATCTGGGCAAAAAGGATGCAATTCATTCATTGAGTCTTCTCTACACCTGGAAATCCAATCAGATTGTCTCAGTGCAGCTGTTTGATTGGATTTTCTTGGTACAGAGAACCCAACTTAAGTTAGTTGCATGTATGGCTGAGCCAGTCCAACAGCATGGCTCTGCTGAACAGGGAAGATCCTGTTCTTTCCCTTGTTTCTTCCCCTCCCAGCTGCTTAGTTTTCCCACTGTCTTACATTGGCTTTAGCTTTTTGTCTGGCTCTTTGCTGAGTGTCTTCTACTTGCTAACCTGGCAAGATGAAGGGGAAAATCTCTTTCTTTGAGCAGTGGTGAGCTATCAGGTCAGTGAATTCTCTGTTAGCATCAAGTGTTGCATTGTTCAAGACTCTTTAAATGCCATTAGAGGGGATGAATCCATGCCTAGGAAATATTACCATGGAATTCAATTTTTTGTATGTGTATATATGGCAAAAACCATGGTTAGAAAAAGTTGGAAAGGTTTTTTTAAAGGTGCACAGAACCCTTGGGATTCTCCCAAATAGACATGAATTTGGAGTGTCATGGATGTCCCACATGCCTCGTTTCTGGAATACCTGAGTACACCATGACTTATTTAATGAATGGTGCACCTTGGACTGCCATAAATTTTGAGTGGGGATTGTCCATAGCTAAACATGCTGTGGCTAACCTGATCTATTAGGAACAAGATTTTTAAGGATGGCACTGTAGTGCCAGAAACACACAAACCTCAGTGTCTATGAGATCTCATAATGTGGCACAAAGGATTTGGAATGTCTCCCTTGTGTTGATAATTCTTTGGAAATAGGTGCTGCATTGAGTCCGTGTTCACTCAGATGGTCAGCTTGTGAGGAGATGACAGTCTGCCAGAATGAATACTATTTGATATGCCTCAGGAAATCCCAACCCCTAATAACTATCAGTAGTGTGCTTAAGAAAACAAAATGCCATAAGATAGCACCAAACTCAAGTATGTAGTGTCTGTCACTTGTCCTATATGTGCAGTTTATTGCCCATTTAATATTTTCTTGTTTGCTACCTGTACGTAGTTTATTTTGAGAAGAAAGAAATGGAATTGGGGAGCAATTTAGCAATGTTTCAAACTATAGAAATCAATGTTTTACCAAATGAACAGTAGAATGGCTCTTTGTTGTGCTTGGTTTGCTGCTGAGTTATCAGTTACCCATTGACCAATTGACAACCAAGAGCTTGACGATTTTTCTCATCACTTTCGATGATTATTCACAGCATTGTGCATCTCCATCAAAAGTCAGATCCCCCATCCCCTTCCCCTTAAATGAAAGCAAATTCAACATAAGAAGGGAAGAAGGGTTTAACCATACCGAAATGCATGTTGGTGACAATGCCAACTTCCAGGAGCTTTGCTACAAATGCTTCCGGAGCGGATACATTCCCCTCCTCCTTTGCCGCTGTCTCTGCTATGACCCAGCAGTACTAGGAGGACTAGCAGTTCTGTGTGTTTATCAGAAGCAATGTGGTGGTGGGTGTTGAGAAATGCATTAATCCTGTGAGACGGGTGGTGAAGGTGAAGTATGCAAAGTGGAGAGGTGTGTTTTGTAAGAGATGATGTTTTTGCCCTTTCCATCACATTTGTGAGAAGCTGGGAACTGTCATTTTTCTGTGCACGCTCAAAATGGATAAAAGGCCTTGCTTGGGGTTAAAAATCTTGCTTGCAGTAAATCTTAATTCCCTAGTGGAGAGAATAATTTGCCTGTTCCTTTGCTTTCAGCCTTAACGCAGCACCTACTCCAGCTTGTGGCAGCATTAGCAATTTGAAAGGCACCCCAGTGGCTACTCCCTGTACTCCTCGGCGTCTGAGTTTGGCTGAATCCTTCACTAACCTCCGGGAATCCACAACGACGATGAGCACGTCTCTGGGGCTGGTGTGGCTGCTGAAGGAACGGGGCATCTCAGCAGCAGTGTACAATCCACAAAGCTGGGACAGAGCCAGCAAAGGCACCCTCCTGAACACATACCCCCCTAAAATGGCGATCATTCCTTCCACTCCACCAAACTCACCTATGCAGACACCTTCTTCATCCCCTCCATCTTTTGAGTTCAAGTGCACCAGCCCACCTTACGACAACTTCTTGGCTTCGAAGCCTGCTAGCTCAATCTTGAAGGAGGTGAGGAATAAAAAGAACATCAGGAACAGTGAGAGTCAGACTGATGTATCTGTTTCCAACCTTAATCTCGTGGACAAAGTCAAGAGGTTTGGTATCGCCAAAGTTGTGAGTTCAGGACAAACGTCAGCTCCTTCTTTAACTGATGACCAGGGACCTCTTCTCTGTGGGGCACAAGGACCGGTGAGGGCCCTTGTTCATGGAGGCCTGGCACCAGACGGTCTCCCATTGGGCTGCCCTGCCGTGACCAGTGCCATCGGGGGCATCCAGCTGAACACTGGCATCCGAAGGAATCGGAGCTTCCCCACCATGGTGGGTTCCAGCATGCAGATGAAAGGCCCAACATCTCTCACTTCGGGGATCCTCATGGGAACCAAGCTCCCGAAGCAAACTAGCTTACGATGAAGGACTTTTATTTTTACAGCTAGTCTTTTTAAATAAAAATACTCAGATTTTTTTCTCCGATCTTCTTTTCCTCTCTCCACCGCCCCTTCATTGCCTCTTGAGTTTGACAAATCAACTTCGTGCCTAATGGGAGAAATGTGTAAACTTTGTATAAAATGTGTAAATATGTACCAGATCTATTGTAACTAATTGGATTATTTTACTGTTCAATTGAGTGCAAAAGGCTCTACATTAAGATTGCTGTATTAAGGCTAACTTGCTAACCTTTTGAAAAGGTTTTTTTTAAGATGCACTGAAAAAACAAAAGAACAAAACCAACAAAAAATAACTTGACTAGAAAAACATGAATTCTGTAGCTAGCCTGAGTCGAAGGTGCATGGGGAAGCTATTGAACGTGTTATGTAAGACCTCGCATTACATCACTTGAAGCATGAGAGCATTTGTTCTTCATTAAATACTGAAAAAAAGCTCTCAGTTTAACATGTGGTAGTTACAATTTTGCTTCTGTAGATGAGTTGAGCTGAGTTACTGGAGTGCCTGGCTGTTATGCCTGAATGAATGGAACTTTTTTGTTCTGTTCTGTATTCTGCTCCTCCACAAAATGATAAACTTGAACTAATACTGTGTTGAGGTCAGCAGGCCTACTGGGTACCTGGAATATTGACATATTCCTACCACCGCTGCTTCATTCGGAACGCTTACGCTCTGTGCAACTTCTTTTTTTCTGTTTTGTTTTGTATTTCAATGCTGCACTGGATTGTGGAAGGGAAAAATGCTTTACTGTGTGTTGCTGCCAGTGAAACATACTTTGTCGGTGCCCCCAAAGAAAACAGTTTTCACAACTCATGAGGTAAACATAGCAGTGACTTCCTAGAAGTCAAAGTTGCGGAACAGATTGACAGATAAGAATGTTATAAAAGAACATGTAGCAAAAACAGTATTAGGAAAAGGTGCGGCCTTGAAACCTCAGCAGAGAACCACAAAGAACATTTAGTAACGGAATGGTACAAGCTGGAAAGAGCAGCTTGCAGTCCTCATGCTGATCTTCAGGTTTCATGCATGTCAAGGACCATGGCCTTGTATGCCAGGTGAGAATATTCCCCACCCATTTTCTGATTTCTTTTTTCAGAGAAAGGTTTTTCATTCAAAGTTGGACCTTAGCAGAAGTGAAAATATGGGAAACGCTTTATTCCACAGTGTGTTTAAACTGAAAAAACACATCTGTTATATAACATATAACCCCCACTTTTCCAGAAAAGAAACAAAAGACCTCACACAACCTTTAGTTACAGCCAGGTGATCCTAATTTATTGCATTTTTGTTCTCTGTTTCACCAAACTTCTGCTGGGTGCTTGTAGAAAGAATTGAAATATTCCAGAACTGGAACAGACTTGGAGGGAGCTTGTTTGTTTCTAGAGCTGAGCTGAAACATACATTTTTCTGGAAGTGGGGGGACGGAGAGGAGAGAAGTGGGGAGGATTTAACATCCGCTTTCTTTTCCTTGCACTTCTTGTGGCATCTAAATCAAGCTCCCCATTTGTTACCGTAATCACACTACACGTAATTGCCGTGAATTGCTGTTTGTACCAGACTGTTACTAAATCATTAGCACTGATAATTTCTTGTACAAATGAAACTGTCTTTTAGTCTTTGTGACGAGAGATAGGTGGGTGGTGGTTTGTTTTTTTCTGAATGAAGTAGTTACTGCATTAGTGATATGGACACTAAGGATATTTTTTGAGAAAGAAAAAACACATCGGTTGGTTACTGCATGTGTTTGAAGACTTCTATTTATTCTATGAACTTACAATGTTTTAGTAAAATGTCATCAGCTCTCTTGGCTGTTGTATGTGTGCACTTATTGCAAGTAAATTTAAGTATCTTTTTATTTGAATGTATCTTAAACCAGTAGATAGAATAACAGTTGATTATCATGGACTTAATGGACCATTTTATATACCCAGAGGAAGAAAGCAATACCATATGAGAACTTAAAAGTGTAGAAGTTAATCATACAATTGGGAAGTATTATTTAGCCTTTAAATAAGCAGTAGGAGCTGTCCACCCACCAGAGAAAGCAATTGTAACACATCAGAAAGATGAAGTTTAAATTTTTCTTCACTAATATCAATAAAATAACAGAAAAGTTGCATCGTTGTGTATTATTCAACTTTTTCCTGTTCTTTTAAGGTGATATATCTTCCACCTTGATCCCTTGCTTTCATCTCTCAGTCAAAGCAAAAATAAGAGGCCATCACCAGGTTTAGTTTTTAAATTCTTAGACAAAGAAGTGTTTGAAAAGTTCTGAGATTTTAAGATTGCTGGAACTGGTGAAACTTAGGTCAAAACAAAAAATATAGAAGTGGATGCGTTTGTTTATTTTTGAGTTCCAAGAAAGCAGAATTGGATGTTGTGTAGTTTGAGCGGGAGAGCGGTGTGAGTTCTGCCTAATATGATGCAAAATCTGTAGTGACAAAATGTGAAAGTACAGAGTAAGGAGGAAACATCTTGTGTTTTCCAACAGAGACAGAAGTGAGGTCTGCTGTTAGCTGGTATCTTCATTACTGAGAGAGGAAACAGCCCACTGATTAAACGCCAGGTACTGAGAAACTCCAAAGGTCCCGTACACATGGTGAAAGCTAAGTAATGATAGAAGAGCTCCTTGGAGGAGAGGGTAGTGAAACAATAATTCATAGAAAGATTAGACAGCCTCCTACATTGAGGAATGTGTGTGATGTTGGGAGGCAAATAATACCATTTATATCACATACTTGTTACAGAGAGAAAACTGGAGGGCAGTAATGCCAAAATAAACTTTTAGAGGGCTTGCATTAGTATGACGCAGTGCTGTGTGACAACTGCGAGAAGGGCTGATGCCATGCTGGGCACATCCAGGTGCTGTGTCAGTGAGTACAGAGACTCATCCCTCCTGTCTGCCCAGCCCCGAGCCTGGGGGGGGCTCAGGATCAGAAAGTTAATAGTTAACAGGAGGGACCCAGGGAGCAGGAGTACAGTGCATCCAGCCCTCCATGCCTGAGGACAGGCTGAATTAAGCAAGTGCCCCTCCTGGGAAGGGGGGGCAGCTGAGGCTTGTCCATAGGGTGTATGTGGTTTTACAGTGAGTAGGATTTTGGATTTAGTTAACTCACGGAAGGGTGTGTAGGTGTGAATTGGGAAGGAAATCTGGAAGCCATCACAGATGTGTGCAGAAGAGAGACTGAGGAGGAAAGCCCTCACAAGTACTTGTAGTGGGACCTATCAATGAAAGTTGATGCTTAAGGTTTAAAAAGTGGAAAGTTCTACTTGGAGAAAACTGCATTCTGTTAGCAATAAATACCATATCAGGATATTGTTTGGTCCATCTGGACCTGATCTGTCCCTCCCTCTTTAAAAAGCAAATAGTCAGAGACATGAGCCTAGAAGGACTTCCACTTAAATGGGAGAGTTTTGCAATCATAGGGTCTGCCTGCATGTATCTTACTGTAAGACTAGTATTGAGATATGAGCATTTTGAAGAAGTGATTTTATCTTATTGGAACTAAAAATTAATATTTTAATTCAGGCTAGATAAGTCTTTTTTACAGGCTTTTGTGTTTTATCTGGACATTGCAGTGGACAAATTCAGGTGCTTATGGCCTCATGCGGTACTTTCCTGGGCCTCTGGGAGCAAGGACGCAGCCCAGCAAGTCCAGTTCCCGAATCCCTTCAGTTGTTGCCTTGGTCAGAAGCTGCAACCCCTGAGCTCATTGACAGAGCCATCAGGGGACAAATCACAGTGGTGTATGAGCTGGAAAGGCAAAAGAAATGTATGTGCAGCAGAAAATGGGAAGGTAAAATTATTTGATTGCACCCAGGAAGGTTTGTAAGGCAGTTGTATGAGTGACAAAAAATTAAGCCGAGCATAATGCAGTCCCCTGCAAGGTTCTACACCAGCCCGGCTGCTGCTGTGCTGGGGAGCCCTGCAGGAACCCACCTCCCGCACCAGCTTCTAGGGGAGGCTGTTGGTTGCATAAATGCTTGCAAAGGGTCATTCAGGGCTTAAATAAATTAATTGTGAGCTCTCACAAATGGTAAAACAAATGTCTGTTGTTTCTGTGCAAACTGTTTCCTTGCCCCGAGTAGTCCTTGATTTTATAAGCTCTGTGTGTGGTGGGATTTCTCCTGTGCTGGCAGTTCTTGCTGTACCTGCAGTAGCCGATGACTTCTGTCTGCTTCTCAGAGCAGGGTACCCTGGTGTTCCCCAGCTCTTTCCATGGCTCACAGAGCGCTCTCCAAAACTGCTTGCCCATGCAGGGTGGGAGCTATTCTGCCACAGGAGCTGCTGCGGAGCAGCGGGGCACTGTGCTCTTCCCTGAGACGGGAAGGTACGTGCTCAAGTGAAATATGCCATCAGCCCCCAGCCTGGGGAGCCAAGGATCAGGCCTAATCTTTGGCGCCATCTGAGCTTCTAGCCTGTGTTTTCATGCTGGTACATGGCTCTGACCCAAGAGAACGAAAAATCCCACCGTGACACTGCCAGTGTTGCAGCTCTGCAGCGCTCTGCTCACTTCTTGCTCTAGTCTGTCCCTGTGGCAGCAGCCCTCTCTGCGTGCAACCCTGGCCTGGGTTTGCCTCCCTGCCTTGCTCCTCATCGTGGAAGGGCGCTGGCTTCGTCTGCACAGCCCTCTCAGCTGCTGTCACTTCTTGCTGAGCTGCGCTGGGTGCTGTGGCACTGTGGTGACGCTTAGGATCAGGTGAGTTTTCTATAACACAAGAAGCATCTTTTTGGGGTATCATCTTTTCTCCTTCCAAAATCAATAGCTTTTTTTCCCCCTAACTTATCCTTGCTGGTGTGCATGAATGTTCCTGCAGTGATCTTTGGCTTTGGAAATAATAAATAGGTGGGGTTTGTTGTTCATGCTATATTGTTATTTTCTGACTTTTTTAAAAAAGTATCCAGAAGGAGGCATGTAATGCTGCGTTTGTCCACTTCTTTCTTTGGAGATATGCACTTTCTGTGCCAGCTAAGTGAACAGCAGTGGTGTTTAATAAGCGAGTGCATGTGGATTTACCAACTTTCAGGTTACCACATCTTTGAAGGTGAATTATAAATCCAGCTTTTCCAAAGGCCTGGAACTATAGGGAAACTTGAGTTTAAACAACCATGAATATCCACAGGTTTAGTATTCATTGAAGGCTCTACTGAAGAACTGGGCTTCAAGGTTGTATTCCTGGGAAAGGAAAACTGATAAAATACCCACATTGACAAAGAAGGCCACAGGGAAACCAAAGGGAGTAAGTGCAACCCACTGAGGTCAAGGGAAATCAAAGCTGAGTCAGGCCCAACTCCTCAAGATACAAAAGGAGCAACTGGGGATTGTGCAAGGGTAGGAGATCTACCAGGGTGCAGGACTGTTCTTCTCTGTGAGATGCTTCACCTTAGAGATTTCAGTGGATTTTGGAGGAAACACCCAGTTTCTGCTTCTGGAAACAATGCTGGAGAGTGTCTTAATTTCTCCTTCAGGATGGTAAATTATGCCACGGGGCAACAAAGACTGCATGAGCTATCTGGAAACTCAGCCAATGTATTTAATGCACTCAGATGATTCCAAGCAGAACAGAATTGCTGCCTAAACTAAACCTCAGAAGGCCAAATGGCTGATGAATTGGTGTCTCTGCTCTGAAAGGGTACTCCATCCTTGCAATATCTAAACATTAGAAACCTTACTGGACATGTCTTCACCATAGTACAGCAAGGAACGTGGTCATCCACCTCTGAAAGCTGGGTTGGAGGTGAGAGGAGGGTGAGGTGCTAAGGATTGTGTGTCTAAGGCTGGACTGTGGACACATAGGATGTTCTTTGGAGAGCCAAGACTGGTATTTCAGCCTTTGAGACTCCCCAGCTGGCTTTTGCATGTCTCCAAAGCACTGGATGGCCCCACAACATAATGTAGTGCACAGAGGTTTAACAGTTGCTCCCGACTTCCTGAACACATTTGTTGGCAGCTCTCCACATCGAATTGAAAAGTCCAGCATTGTCAGTGAGATGTGTCCTGCCTTCCTTTAGTACAGATAGGATCTGCTGCCTGCAGCTCGTATTCACATTGAAGAATCAGTATTGTTCGGCTGTGCTGTGGCATCTCGCTGGGTGCCGTTCAGACCTGCTTTAATTCTGCTAACAAGCCGGTTGAGACCACAGAATAACAAGGAAAATAATAAAAGGCCTGAAAGTTATTGGTGTTTAGCAATGTCCTTAAGCTGCAATGTAGGCAGTGGGCTTTCATGTGAGAATGGCGTATATTCAAGAAGCCAATAATGTTTGTATTTAAAAGATTATAGGGATTTTTGTCCTGCTGAAATAGGTTTCAAGCTGTGCTGAATCCAATTGCTGTTCAATTGACACAGGCACTTAGGCATGATTAAAGCTTTAACAAGTTCACAGCCAGAATTTTTTCTTTCTTTAAGAGCATTTTAAAGAACTCAGGCGATACAAAAATCAAACACATAGAAAAGCCTTTCACTGCTCTGCTAGGACATTGTAACGTTTGCATTTTTTCTGACTTGCAAATTCCTCCTCTTAGGCGGTGGAGAGGGACAGACTGGTTTGTGCTCGCTGAAAAACACAGAGCTGGGCTGCAGCTGGCAACATCTGGCTGCAATGTGCCCCTGGCCCAGCCCAGCTGTTGTCCCACATGCAGTGAGGACAGAGGGGCTGGTGATGCAGCAAATCATGGGAGAGCAGAGCACGATCCGCACACATTCCTGTATGAAATGCCAGGGCAGATGAGACCGTTTAGGATCAGGTGCACTGGTGCAGCTGAGGTTTCTCTTACACGCTGCCCCAGCTCCTGGGGAGACCTGCTCCACCGCTGGGGTGTGGGTGCTCCCTTGCTCTTGGGGGGCTGCCCAGGTTTCCCCTCGCTCCCAGGAAGAGCCCTTTTGGCCCTGCAAGGGCAGAGCCACAGGCTCTTACCGACTCATTCATGTGGAGTTTGCAGTTAAGCTGCTCTGTTCACAGAGATTTGCCCAGCACCTGTATTGAAATTAAGTTAATAAAGCTGAAACAGAATTGAACCAAGCACATGGAGAAAACAAGGTGTCTTTAAATGCAAAAAGGTATCGATTTGCTATTTTGCCAGTGTTAATTTAGCCCCTACCCACGGCCTTCCATAAAGATACATTTGAGTAGAGCTAAATTAAATGTCAGAGAGTTGGC
This sequence comes from Strix uralensis, assembly GCF_047716275.1. Classification (NCBI taxonomy): domain Eukaryota; kingdom Metazoa; phylum Chordata; class Aves; order Strigiformes; family Strigidae; genus Strix; species Strix uralensis. The sequence continues at coordinate 21,999,117 of NC_133972.1, read as the reverse complement.
AGTGCTGAGAAACACCTCCCAGACAAGCACCAGGACGTTGTGCCAGTGTGCTGCCGTGTGTGATGAATCTGCGGGGCACTTCTCAGCCCAAAGCCTTTGCTGGAGCCTAGGGGCTCGTACCCAGCTGCAGGGGCTCCATCCCCAAGGCTGCTGGGTCCCTTGGGTCAAAACAGAGCAGCCTGGAGGGTGGCTTCACTAATGCCCTGAGCATTGCTTGACTTTCCCAAATTCGCTGACCCCGCTGTTCGGCTCCGATTAGCACCTCCAGGTCAGCCAGGAGCTGAATGGTGTCTCAGCAGCCTTTCCCATCTGGGGAATTTCTTCTGCTCCCAGAGGAGCAGGTGACAGATGTTTTGAGGAGGAGGAGGATGTTGCTAGGCTGCTTATAGCCAGCTCCCCTTTGTCTCCAGGATCAGTACCGTGTCCTTGAGCAACAGTTCCTCTTATCTTGATGATTACTGCAGTTGCCCCTGCACCAGTACTCCTGTGAGTGTTAAGAATGGAGACGTCCCCTGCAGCTACAAGTTTGTATTTTAGCAGCAGCCGAAAATCCATGGTAGTCCTGAGCTGGATTTTAAGTGGTAAAGAGGAACTCTGGCAGAATTTAGGCCGGTAGGTCCCGACTTGCAATCCTGAACGTCTCCCTGCTCTGCCCAGTGCTCCCACTCCAGGTGGATTTGTCAGGGCTGGGCAATTCAACACCTCCCTGAAAGCCAGGTGAGGTTCAGTAAGAAGTTGTTTTCTGCTAAAAGACTGAGGGACAGGTGGACCCAAGAAGAGTCTGCAAACACAGCAAACAGCGGCAGGATCAGACCAGCTGCAAAGCACTTTCATTTGATAGTTATTTCAATGCCCAGTCAGAAGAGGGCCCTCATTTACCTGTACTGACTGGCTAAGGCCTTCAGTCTGGAGATAGGGAAAAAAAAAATAATAAATTTTGTATGTTTTCAATGCTTATTTGGATGCCAGGTGAGTCACTGCAAGTCTCTTTATTCCTCTCATCTATTTTACAGCACTGATACACCTTAAATATTAAAACTGGCATGTGCAGCGACTGTAAAAAAAATTAGACCAAGTTTTGTCTGAAGCTCTCTGGCATCCAGGAAAGGTGGCAGATGTATTACTTACAAATGTCACGCTGGTAGTGGGCTGGCAAAGAAAAATAACGTTTTCTCTTAATCACTTTCAAACCCAGACAACTTTGCTTGCAATCATGTCACAAGGAGAAAGCAGATTTCACAGGTGAAACTACTTTTTCCATAATTGACATTTTTGTGATTTAAAATGAACAAGTGCTTAGTCAAAGGCAATGCTGATGGTGGCTTGGTGGGGGTGGAAGCATTATTTGGTGGCTGGGAATGGTGCCTTGGAAGTTACTCACCTGTTGGGGATACAGAAAGGCACAACCCTGATAACAGCAAGGGCAGTGAAGACCCCCAAGCCACCCCAGAGACCATGGTCTTGCTCACAGGGAAGTTTTGCATGGCAAAGGGTGGGGCTGTGGGGCTCCTTACCTGGGAGCCTTGTGAGCAGCCAGGTGGTGAAACCATTTTATGTGTAATGGAAAGATGCCTCTGTCCTGGGGCATCTGCCCCGTAAAAGTCCTCAAAACCATCACCTGGCTGCACGGAGGGCCACGCACTTTCATAGACATCTTCAGAGACCTTCAGAAGAGAGTGGAATGGTAGGGGACATCTTTGTCCCTCCATTCCCCTGCCTGAAGGAAATGAGACAGAGGGGAAAAAAAAAGGTTTGTTTTTTTTCCTAATGACCACATTCTGCAGTAATAAGGCTAGATTTGTAGCATCACCCACCCCAGCCCCCCTGCAACATTACCATATTACATTCTTCATTAAATAAGCCAGGGATAGAAACATTTTAAAATGTTGTTTGAAGGTTCCTGTCATTAATTTAAAAGACAGTGAAGTAGAAATGTAGTAAAAACAACTACAAGTTGCTTTTAAAGAAACATCACTTTGGTGGGAAATGTTTTAATCTATAAATTTTTAGATTAATTTGTATTTTCCTCTGTTTGAAAAAGATAGATTAATTTGTTTTAATCTGTTGTTTGAAAGTTTTGGAGAAAAGGGCACTTTGGACTCTATTCCTGTGAGAAATAGTCAAAACTAAGGAGAGACTTCAGGTGTTTAGGGACTCATTACTTTTGGAAAGGAATTGAAAAAAAGCCAGACTAGGTGGCTTAGAAACTGGTTGACTGGAAGGAGCTTGAGAGGAAGAAAAGTTCATGCAGAAAAGCAGTTCCATGTTTTCAAGATGAGAGACACAAAAATATTTGGTGTTTACTGGAGATGAAATTCCCCCGTTACCATTTGCTGAAGTCTCCCTTTCAGTGCAGATTCCCGCAGTGCTGTCTGCTCTCCCAGCTGCTGTTGGGTACAACTCCTCAAAATGTTTTTGTGTTCAGCCCTTGGAATAATATTTTTTTTTTTTAATCTTCTTGGGTTTTGTAGAATTTTGCTTTAGTACAAATATTCTCTGTGTATTATTTTCTATGTATTGTTTTTGTTTATTAACTGCTGTAGAAATTGCTGCTGCGATGTTCACCTACCTCTTTCCTTTGGCAAGCACCTGCTTTTCAGCATGTGACAAATGCTTTCCTTTTCTTATTAATGCACACATTTGGGAGAAATTCTGTGAATTATGCAATGCAAAATCACCTCCTTTTTCAGTTCATGGAATTCCTTAAATGTGAGAACCAGCTGCTGAGGCAGACCCAGGAGCCGCCGGAGGGCTCACCTGCTGTGAAGGAGAGGAGTGCAGGTAGAACACTTTTAGCAGCCTGCCTGCTGGCAGGCAGAACAACTGTGAGGGGACTCTCTGGACAGTCCCTGGGGTGCTGGTTTTGCACAAGCTGGGATCACTCCCCACTGCGAGTGGGGTCTCTCTGCCTTGCTGTGCCAGGTGAGGGCTGGGCACAATCTGCCTCCTTCTCCCCACGCTGTGGGCGATAGCTAACTCAGGCTGCCTCTGTGATACTCGGGAGTGACCGGTTTCCTTTTAGGACACTGTGACTAGTCTGCTCTGACACTCCCTCCCCCTCAGGATCACCTTCTGCTCTGTTCAGGGAACTGTCCTCGACCTCTCCCCAAATGAACGCTTGGCTCACCACACGGCAGGGAATGCTCTGTTTATTCCGTGATTTGCAGCTGTCAGCAAAACTTTCACATTTAGTTCACAACATAAAATAAATAAGCCTAGAAGATGAAACATGTTGATGTCATTCTTCTTTTTCTTTCAGTTTTAGCACTGTTAACTATTCACTACAAACACGTGGGCTTAGTGTGTAACGCAGTCCTTTACAAATGGGGTCACCATGAAGACAGCTGGCCTTTTCTGGCAGTATGGTGCTGTTGTGTTTATATTTGGACAAGTTCCCCTTAAGAGTTCACAGCTACTGGGACTGACAAAAGATTTCTCTGAAAAGCGGCTCATTTGTCTGACTACTCAACACACGGAATATATTTACATTGCAGAATGAAGGCATTTTCCTGCCTCTCTTTATAGTAAGACACCCAGCAACATGCGGTGACAGGACAAGGAGGGATAAGTGAAATCATTTTAATATAATATCAATGTATGAGAAACCACAAAAGAAAGAAAACATTTTCTGGAAAATTCTGCATATGTAGATATTGCATTGTATAGTCTTACAGACAAATTTACATCAAATACGTGATATATTTTAAAACACTGATTCAAAGAGGACAACAAATTAATTTTTCTCTTTATGTACAGACATGGGAGTGTGATTTTTTTTCTGTTGCTATAGTTTGCTGTTCTTTAGGAAGAGTACTCGTATTCTTCAGCACTGCGGCGTCCAAAATCCATCCAGCCCATGTAGTCTCTGTCATTTATCCTGTGTGTAGGATCAATGCTCTGTACCCTGTTTCCCATAACTGAGAGCCTTCCAGTGGGACCTAGAGAAAGAAGCGTTTGGGAGAACAGACACATTTTTCAGGTTCATCCATTTTCTGATCTGTTTCGTACTCATTAGCAGATGTCTGCAATAGCTGAAACTGTTTGACTTAATACAGACCGTGTAACACCACTGTCATGTCATTGGGGAAAACATCATAGAAACGTTATGGGTAATGTCCTGAAAGTGGCTTTGTTTTTTTTAATCAAAAAATAAACCGAAAATTTTCTCTGTTCTGCTGCAGGAGCATTCTGCTCCTGGCTGCCAGGAAGGAATATGGGTGCATTTCTCCTTCTTCCTTCCTATTTCACTAGAGAGAGAGAAAGTTCAAACCATTTCTCCCTCTTCCTCTAAGATCACTCCCTTGCTTGCTGGTATTGCAAGAGGTGCTCTGGATGCAAAATAACTCTGCTTGAGAGCAAACTCAGGCCTGAGACAGGATTCCGCCACAGTCCTGTGTTGCTTGAAGAGCCATAACTGTAAGTGCAGGAGCTCTTACAGTGAAAATTCAGTAACAAGCAGGGTAGAGTTATAAATCCCAGGTTTTGTGGAAAAGTGGGAATAGTCCTGAAACAGAGAAAGTTCTGTCTGGAATGTATAGCTAGAGATGTCTATTGCTGAAGTTATACAGGGCTTATCACTGTAGGGTTTTTTTTGGGGGGTGGGGGAGTGTTGTGATTTTTTCATTGCTTATCCAAAGCTTTCCTAATTCCTTCCACAGCAGGGCTGGATGTTGATCTCTGATCTTGCCTTATCCTTTCTGTCTGCCTTACTTAAGGCATCAAAGAGACACAAACTATTTGCAAGGAGAATTTACGCTTTTAAAAAAGGGCTGTAATCCTCTGTTTTGACATCGTCACATTATGTAACTAAAAATGCACGGAAAGGTAAGTTACTTCTCTATGTACTCCCTGATAACAGCCAAAACCGACATCTGCCAATAACCAGATTGAGTTTAAGCCTTGAGAGAGGAAGGAACAGATTCAATATGCCAGTATTCAATGCAGACTGAGCCTTCAGGAATACCTGAAAGGAAAAGAAGCTCAGATCAAACCCCACAACTCTAAATCTACACAACTGCCTTGCTTACAGTTTCTTGTGTTTTGAAGGCACCCTTGGTCACTTTCTGCTTTTTGTATTTCAAGGTTTTCCTCATGTAATGATTTATAATGAACATGATCCATTGAAAACAAAAGCAACTGCACTGTTTTGTGAGTGGTTGCAGAGGGATAGGGGAGTTAGAGTACCAAAAAAAAAAAGAAACCAACCATGTTTTAGACATTTACCTGAAACAAAATGACAAAAAGTTTAATTATCACTAGAAAAGAACATCTACCATTAAATGCTCAAAATCCATGAAATTCACATTCATAATTCATAATATGCAATTAAGTTGATGAGAATGGCTTCTTGGCTGAAAGTCTGCAGATGAAGTTAATTGAAAGCTAGGGGTCACAAACAGTAAACTTAATTTCTTAACAGCACCTTAATTACCTTACCTCAAAGCACCCGAGAGGTCCTGTGGATACTGCAGAATCAATGTACAGCAAACACATTCAGAATCATAGTAGTCTGGCTATGAGGCTGCCATCTAGCCTGAACCTCCTGAGAGAATTTAACTCTCTCGCTGTTTTAACAGCAAGATATTGGCCAAACAGGAAATATTGGCCAAAATCAGTCCTTCTATTAATCACAAGGGTAAATGCCATCAGTGATGACTGCTAACACTAGCAAATGCCCAGACTCTCTTTGCCCCTAGATGGAATTTTCTACTGAGTATTATGGTTTAGGCGGGTTAAAAGTGACTAATAGAGCAAATGTGAGCGTTCTGCAGAGATTCTGAAGTGCTGTCCAGAATTTTTATGTTAAATGAGGATATATGTTTTGATGGGAACACTGTATGTATTGTTATAAAGTAAGTAAATACTGTTCTGTTCCTGTGACTCAACTCTTCTGTAGCTAGCAACTACATCTACAAACAAGAGCCTTGTCATGTCACAGGAATCCCATCATCCACCAACAGTTACTCTGTAAAGTTAATTATATGTGCCAATTAACATGTATGCAGGAAATCCTCCCTCATATTAATACTTAGCAAAAAGATGTCTTAAATTCAAAGTGGTTTTCTTTCACTTCATCTGGTTAAGCTATTTGGAAATGTCAGCCACGTAATGACTACGTAAACTAGAATGAGGAGTTCATTTTCCATGAACTGAGGTGGGTGACAATGACTACAGTGGGGAAGGGTAATGAGGATTCTGCTTCGTAGGCTCCTGCAGCAAGATTCTTAGTAGCAGCTTTAACTGTAGCACTGAATTGCAGAGTTTCATATCTGAATTCTCTTTACATTAGATTATGTGAACTGCTAAAAGAAGTTCCTTAATGAATATTGTGCAGATTGGTAACATGAGATGAAATCTCTCAGACTATATTAAAAGTAGCCTTTTTCCTGTTGTTTCTGATTTGACCCTATGTATTCAGATGAATGTGTATGGCTGAATAAAATACATGTGGCATCTCCTAACTGCTGACTGACATCAAAAAAAGAACAGAATTCTGCCTAATACAGAGGTCAGCAGTGAAGCTATCGGGAGGGGAGGATTAAATGTTCCGCATAAGGCTGTGTGGAGAGACAGGAGAGGAGAAAGCTCTTACATAAAGCGAGTTTTATCCTAAGCACTGGCTGGGACTGGGAGTGAATTAATTTCTCAGTGTCTATATGTCCAGGTAATCCTAATTACTGCCTTCCCCTCGAGCCCTCTTTGCTTCTCAGATGTCCTCTTTCCCTGCAGTACAGTGGATGAACTGGAGTGAAGCTATCACAAGTAAACAAGATTTGTAGTGGCTTTTGCTGAGGCTGGCAGTCAAAAGGCCACAGCAATTAGGCTGCCCATGGTGTTACGCTATTGAGATACAAAGCAATACAGGCATGAGACAGTTCAAAAGGAAAAATGCTTTCTTGGGGGGAGTTTCGGTGATTTTGATCCATCATTTTTACTGGTAGCACAGATGGCATGTGTCTGTGTCCATGTAAATGTTAACAGGGACAGCTCTACTCTTTCTCTTGCTAGCTCATGCATATAATACAATTGTTTCCTCAAGTGACTAAGAAATCACATGGTCAGAATGAAGCCCTTTTATTCCACTACTCTACCGGTGCTTCATGCCCTTGTAACAAACACAGTGCCATGGAGGTTTTAAGTAACTGCAAGATTCCGCAAGTGTTCCCAGGCTGCCTAAGACGGAAAACCTAACAGGAATCGACTTGTTTTGAAGTAAATCTTTTACTTATCACTGCTTTTAGTTAATGCATTCATAAATGTAAATTCTGATCTTTCAAAAGCTCTCACACTTTTGTAGCTTCCTCTGGGAACAAATACACGGAAAATCCAATACTCAGAAGATTTCCCCAATACAAGTATTTCTGGCTGAGGTGAGGTTAGCCATTTGGTCTGTATTGATCCTCAGAAACATTTTCCTTCTTTTCTAACTTAAAAAAAGGGAGGGACAAGGTTAACTAAATGAAAAAGTTTGAAGAAAATGCAATTACTGTATTTTATCTGAGATGCGACATGCTGAAAATAACACCAAAGTAATTATAAGGCTATGAAAATAGTAAGTTAAAAATAAAAGCTGAACTATGACCTGATAGGTAGGTTACATTTTCTTCAGTTACCTGTACAAAGCTCTCAGTCAGTGGCTGCTATGTACAAATATTTTTTGGGAGGAGTTTTGCAGTAAATAAGAGAATGCTCAGTACTTCAGGCAAAATCTACATCCTATCTTCTCTAGGAATTCACGCTAGATGATGACAGAGTTGTCTTAACATCTAGGTATCCCTGCAGGAAATTCCCCTGACACAGAAGTAGTGCAGTAAGCAGGCTATAACCAGTACCTTTTCTGGCTTGCTGGAGATATTTGGCCAACAAAGCACCGATGTTAGCTCTTTGGTCAATGCCTCCGTCCAGCCGCGGCACAGATTTCAGCGGGCCAGCAGACGAAGGGGCGCGGACGTGCCGGTGATGTTCTGTCAAGCTCTGCTCAAGCTCAGCAGCCAGTGGATTCTCATTGTGCGAGCCCACAGTTTGCTGTCCGAAAGAGCTCGCTGAGAGCACAGCAAGGAACACGCAGACACATATACCGCTGTACATTGCTGGGGAGAAAAAGAGCAATAGGCTGTTAAAATGACCCATCTTCCACTGGGGGTGGTGGTTTCTGAGCAAACTAGGGCTGTATGGTTGTTTTTTTTTTAAATGCAGGTAACTGTGGGACCTGTCTTAAGTTGGAAAACATGCACATGAATAGTTAAATAACCCTTGATAAGAGGAAGATACACTGGAAGGAATAAAATTAATTCACCGTAGTATGTGCTACGACTCCCCAGTCTACTTAATTCTTACTTGCTTTTCTGTTTTGGAAGCTGTGTGTCATTAAAACTTAAGGGAGATGAATCCAGCTCTGTGAAAAATCTCAGGATTCAAACATTCCAGTATTTTGCTGTTGTACTAAAAAGTGTTATTACAAATACTCAGTTTTGACAAGTTCTATGAAGAGCCTTTAATCAACCTTCATCGGTTTGAACTTTAGTGTTCAAGAGGTTTCATCTCATTCACAGAAAGAAAAAACAAAAACTTGTCTCAAGGAAAGAAAAAACAAAATCTAATGCTCCCCCAAGTATTTGATCTAATAGCTGAGGTTGTAAAAGCTGTTTAGTTAGCTGTAAGAAAGAATGTGCAACGTAACAACAATCTTCTTCATATAAAACATTGAACTCAAATGTAAGAAAATTTTTACTGCTTCTTTTAACAAGTACTAGAGAAAACGATGTCGCTTTACTAGATCGTTTGGTCATATAAGCTGAAATAGTATTTTTCTGGAAACAGAGAAATTATGCTCAGTTATTAGGAGAAACAACTACCTAGTACTTAATGCTATAGGGATAATTTCCATTTATAAATATACATGAATTATCTCAGCTATATGAGAATTTTTGAATCGCTTAAGTTTTTGAACAGTACATAACCTTTTAATTTAAGAAAGGAGAAAATTAAGTTTATTTGCCCACCACATGCACTAGATTGAAAACACCTGTGAAGCATAAACCACGGTTTTTAGTATTATTAGGAGATGAATGAAAAATGTCCAAGTGTCACTCCAGCACGGTTATCAGCGATGGAACCCTGTAGGTCTTGGTATTTACAAACCGCAGGTGCGCTGCATCCTTTCCACAGGGGGATCTTTATAACGGACCCGATGCCCGTATTTTTGACGCATATATGTATGTGTGTACATATATATATATTTTCACGTACTCCGTGCTCTGCCCCCCGGTAGCCGTCTCCTTCCCAGGGCGCTGCCCCGCCGCCGGCAGCCCGGTGCCCCCCGCCCTCCCGCCCAGCGCCGGCCGCAGTCGCCTCCCGCCGCCGCACCGGCTGCGCTTCCTCCAGCAAACGGCGCGACCCTCCAGAGCCGCCGCCGCCCCGGTAAGCGCCGGACACCCGCCAGTTCCCCCGCAGAGAGGCGGCCCGGGGAGGGGCGGCGGGGGCTCCCTACCTTTCCGCTGCGCTTTCCCGCGGTGGGAGCCGAGGAGGGAGCGAGGCCCGTGGGTGCCCAGGCGGGGAAGTTTGGGGAGACTCAGCCTCGGCCCCTTAAATAGCGGCGGGCGCCGCGGCGGTGTTTGCACAGCTCTGACGCAGCCGGGGCCGCCGCCCGCTCCCCCCCGCCGCCCCCCGCCGCCGGGACCGGGGCTGGGGCTCTGTGCGTGTGTTTGTGCCTCACGGGGGGAGCGCAGCTCCTTTCCCGCCCTCCCGTTCGCCTCTGCTCAGGTGTTCAGGAAGATGGGGCGGTCATTCTCTTTAAAAAGAACCCCAAAACACAAAGCCAAGGATGATTGCCCCCCCCCCCCGCCCCGAACGCCGGGGATGGAGAGGGAAACGCCTTCCACGTGCTTCTCCCCCCCGAGCTACAGCCCTCCCCCGGCCGCTGCCGTGCCCGCCGGGTCCCCGCAGCCCCCGGAGCGGCGCGGCGCGGCCTCGGACGCCCCCTGCTCCCTCCCGCCTCCTCCTGTTCGGGAAGGGAGGAACCCGCCCCCCAGCTCGGCCGGGCCGGGCCCTTGCCAGGCCGGCAGCTGTGCGACACCCGCCCGCCCGCCGCCCCCAGCAGCCGCCGCTTCCCGGGACCCAGCGCTGGGCTCCGGCGCGACCGCGCCGAGTTTGCATCGTCATTTTTAAGTTTACAAGTTGGGAGGGAAGCGGGTCCCGCAGGCGGCTTTTCCTGCCCCGGGAAGGGAGCCGGGGCAGCCCGGCGGTCCCTTCAGACACCGGGGCTCCGCGGGACGCACCGAAGCGGCCGCGGAAGGGGCTCCAGCACTCCGGGGCAGGGCGCGGGCGGCGGGGCTCTTGGCGGGGGGGGGGGGGGGAACCGCGCTTCTTCCCCACCTCGTCACCCCCGGCCGGTGCTGCCCTGGGGCAGGCGGAGCTCCGACACACCTCGCCCCCCCGCCCCGGCCCTGGCCCTGGCCCGGGGCTCCCGCCGCTCCTCCCGCGGCGGCCGCCAGGGGGCGCCGCGGCCCCGCGCGGGCGCCGGCTCAGCGCCTGACCCGGGCCCGGCCAGTCGCGCCCGAGGCCGGGCGGCTTCGCCAGGGAGATAAATTCACCGAAAAGTCGCCAAATCCCGTGGCGGGGGGATGCCGCGCGGCGTGGGAGTGGGAAAAAGCCAACCGGCCGGCCGGCGCCGCCTCGGCGGCTGCGGGCCCGGGGTGGGGCCAGCCCCGCTGCTGGCCTGAGGGGCGGGTCGTGGCTGCGCCCCGGGGCCGCGGTGGGGCGAGGCTCGAGGGACGGCGACGGCCATGGCCGGGCTGGCGCGGCGCCTTTCAGCCGCTGGCCGGGCGTTGGTTACTGGGCGCGGGCCGCTTTCCACCTCCGACATCGGGCAAAGTTGCCATCCCCAGACGGGTGGAAAAAGGTGAAATCAAAACCTGCGTTGAAAACAGGAAAGTAAGTGGAAGCGGATTGCCAGGGAAAGGACAACACTGAATTTGTTCCAGTAGTACCCGTCCAAGCGCTAGTTTAATGGCTCTGTCTGCCTCGGGAGAAAAAGCGAAGTAATATTCCTGATAATTCAATTTCACTGTTTTGGCTTGGTGGAAAAATGCTCACTGCTATTAGACAATTAAATAGTCAACACTGAATTGAACTGTAGGTGTCTGGGAAAAGTATCACAGTCTTTCTGGGAAGGTACAATGCGATAACAATTCTGGTAGGGTCACATCAAGCCCTTGTGAACTGTAGATAATGAGTTCCCAAGGGACCAGCCCAGAGCTCAATAGAAGAGGAAGACGGAGAGCTCACTGAGATAGGCATATGCATAATTCATATCACAGAGGTATAAATATAAATGCAGGCGTTTAAGGCTGACTTATTTGCCTGGTTGAGCAAATACACACTATAGGAGTTCATTTACGTTGAGCTGATTTGAAATATCGGTTCACTTACAAATATCCCCAGGACTGCCCAAACGGAGTGAGAGATGCGCGTGTGCATGTGGGTGCGTACGTGTGGCAGCCGAACTTACTACTTTGTGTTTGTGAGCATACAGAAAGGCAACAACATGCAAAGTCAAATCCAGGAGACAGGAATGTTTGCCGGACAGCTACATGCATCTATTTCTGTGGGATCTTTGTGCCTTTATGAGATCATACACTAGCTTTTTCAGTGTATCTCTGGACTGGTCAAACTGAGATGTTTGCAGTGAGGAACTCAGCAGTGTAAGCTCAGCGTAAAGTTTTCTGCTTCATTCTACCTACATGATCTCTACACTGACTGCAAATGCCTGTTTTTCCTATTTAGACATTGTAGTGTGTGAAGAAAATTAATGAGGCTGCAGCATGATGTGAAATTATTAAAGTCAGCAGTTCTGTACTGCCTATAACTTTGGTTAGAGACTTTTGAACACTGGATTTTCCTCACTGAATTCCTTAATACTAGTATGTACAGTCCTTGGAGATTGGTTTTTGACTTACTGATGTTTTCTTTGGTGAAAGTTTGAAGCTGTTTGCAAGTTCCAGTCCTTGGTAAATATATGTTAATTAATGGCATTTTGGGCAGAGCTAAAAGACCAGAAGGCCTGTTCAGCTTGAGCAGTATGACAGCAGGAATCTGAGGTGAGTTGCCTGCAGAAACTTAGGCTGAGTATTACTGACTAATGTGGCACAAAGAGGAAAGAATCAGGGTTTGATTTGCAGTGACCTATTAGGTTCCAGGACCAGTGTTTTCACCAGTTGCTGGGCCTAGGCGTGCACCGTGGATGTGTAGTGTTAACCCCAGGAGGGCCTTGTGCCGCCATCACAGGTGGGGTGAGACAGATGCTGCTCTAATGCATGACTTCAGCTTCTGTTCACCAAGAAGGAGAGTGCTTTGACTGCACCAGAGCTTGAGCGATATTGCAAGAATCCAAGTATAGATGCAAACCAAATTTAAACATAAAGTGAACCCTGCAATGCAGTAAATGCTAATATAGATGCATCCCTAAGGTAGAAGCTGGATGATACCATGGTTTAGAGGCTGCAGGCTTTTAAAAATTGGTTTTCTGGCAAGCGTCCGTTAAAAGATTTGAGTTTCTCTAACTTTTTCCCCATGATGGTGAAGATATCTCTATCCTCAACTGCTTTCTCTATTTATCTGCCGAAGGTTTTCTCCTGAGGTGGCTAAAGAGAATCTATGGCTGAGCATACATTTTGTGCTGTTCCAGCAGAAAGCTTGGAGTAGGGTTTGGAGCAAGAAAGCAGCATGACAACAGAGGAGTGGAGATATTTTCTTAGGTCTGTTCCACAATGGAGGTGATCGGTGCCAATAGTTGGAGTACAGCAGGGTGCTGTGCTGACGTCTCGATCTCTCTCTGCTGTGAGATGGAGCAGAGCTTGTCTGTGAGTGTCACAGTGGCGGCCAGCTTGGCAATGCCCTGCTCTTCCCCACAGCAGTAAGCATGCAAGTGCCTCACAATGCTTCATTTCTGTCCATGTGACTTTTGTCTCTACAGTATATATTCTTCTCGGCAACATCACATGTGGTTTGCAATAACATGGTTGTCGTGTGGAGCATAGCAACTTATGATGCCTATGTTTGATGCCTTTTCTTTTTAGCCAAAAATAAAACAAAACATATGGATATTACTCAGCATTATTGCATGGCTTTGGATTCCAAGGCGTTTAGGCTGAATATTAAATATGGAGCAGTATACTGCCAAGTATAGGTATATTGGGATTTTAGACCATGAAGGATAAAGCTGGGTGGCTTTCCTGTGCAACTGGGGGACCTCATGTCCATGAGAGTAACAAGAAATACATTCTTCTGTTTATCAGTACTATATCCTTTTCTGATTATCACTATGCAGGGTTTTTTTACTTTCCTCTGGACCCTGATACTTAAGGGTAACGTTCTTTGCTATGTTGGGGCAAATTAATATTTTTTTTTTCTGTGAAACTGATGGAGTGGCAGTCTGGAGGATTACAATGATGTAGGAATAATTGACAGAGAATAACAGGGAAGGGAGCGGTACGATTTTCTGGAACTAATGGACAAATTAGTGAATATTTTCTTTGGACCAACTGCATGGATTGTAGATGTAAAACAGAGTCTTGAATGTATTTTAAGACAGCATGTTGTTCTGCTGCTATTTCTGTGAGTGTTGATTCAGACATTAAATTTTTGGTATTTTGTTTTTTCAAATATTTTTAATTTTAATTCAATAATTTCTATCAAATGACCTAAATGCTTTCACTCTAGTCTCTTTTCTCTGAATTTGCATCCCACTTGACAGGAAGACGAACTCTGCTTGGACTCAACCCAGAAACTGAGAAATTTTGGTCCTGGGTGAGTGAACAGCAGTATTGCTTGGAATTATAAGGGTCCTCTGCCTGAGGAGTGCTGGCCTCCTTTCACAGAGCAGCGCCTCAAACTAATATGTTAGTCCTGAAGATATCAGACATAAGGAAGGGTCTAGTAGAAGCAGATCAGCAGAGCTGGTGCTGAGGATAATTGGACACTCACAGACTGCTCTGCAATGGAAACCAAAAAGCAGCAAGTGGGAATGATCAGGAAGTCTGTTTCAAAAGTGTACTCCTGGTATGAACTATGTGCACTAATGTAAATTCGCTTGTTGCTTTAGAATTACACATTAGTTGTGTGCAGTTATCTGAAAAAGGAAGATAAGAGGAAAAATCCCCTTGCCTAGGAGGAGGGTTGGATTGTTTAGAAAATCAGGTTTCAGTTCCAGCAGTTGGTGTGCAAGCTCCCTACAGATCAACTGGAAAACTTACTTGTATGATGTCTTCAAATTTGGTTTCCTGTGGTTTCAAGAAGATATGGCAAGTAGAACAGAGAAAAATCCAGGTATACTTTCTAGGAGACCACCCAATCCCAAATCACTTGCTTTTTGGTATGGTTTTTGTTTGTTTGGGTTTTTTTCTCTCTGAAAGACCAAATTGATGTTCTGTGGAAATTTGCCATGTATTTTCCAAGTTGACCACAGGATAGAGGCTTTAGTGCAAGTTGAAAACTGGAAAAGAGAATCAAAGTACTAGAAAAAAATGACAAAGATATGTAAAGTGTTTGTTCCTAGCAAATTCTCTGTGATTTCAGCAATACTTTGAGAGGTATAGTAGAGTTTGAAAAGGTAGGAAGATAAAGGCCTTTGTTGACAAGCACAAAATAAAAGGACAGTAACTATTCTGTCATGCAGAATGGGAAGTCTGTTTAATGCCTGCTTTGTGGAACGGTTTGGCATTTAGTACTCATCTTCCTTTTCCTTTATTGTCTGTGACATACCTATACATGTACATTTCAACTGAAAATGGATGAAAACAAATAATAAGTGTTACACATCAATGTAGAAAGAAGAAGAAAAGGACAACTTGCGCTAGCTGTGCCTAAAGCATGTGAATTTATTCTTAGCAGTGTGTTTCTAATCCTTACTCCTGTGAGTTGTTTAAGCATGTGCTTAAGCCCCTGCACATGTGGTTTGTAAGCCAGAGAGGGTTGACACACCTTTAAATATGTCCCTATATGTTCTGTCACAACACTCATAAAGACCACTTGATCTTTGAACTTGTTGTTTGCTGTTTTGAGACCTTAGGGCTGTGATCTCCCAGATTTTGTCACATTTAATGTCTAAAATTCAAAATTTCATTCAGCTTCTCTTGCTTGTTGTTACCTCAGATATATGTCATGCACCTCAGGAGAGTCCTTGCCCTTTTTTAGAGGAGAGGTTCTTAACAGACCTTGTGTTGTCTGCCATGCAGACTTGAAGTACCTGCTTCATCAGATATTTTTTTGAGAAAGCAGCTGTGATAGCACTCTTGTCTCTGAAACTAAAATACATATTCACAAGTACTGGAATCTGTTTTACATTGATGGGATTATTTATTGTTTTAAATAATTGTATTTTATTCCATAGTTAGTATCTCCTTTTATGTAGGAGAAACCAGTCCAACACGCTTCAATGTATATATTAGTTCATTTATTATAAAAATAGCCTAGTACAGAAAGGAAATACATTGTACCTTTCAAAATACTTTGTACTTTTCAGATGCGCTCTCCACTTTGCTGCCTGGACCCAGACAAAAAGTGTCTTTTCGGCTGTGTGGCAATAATGGAATCCTGTAGGAGATAGTGTTTGCTCCACAGTCCTCTCCTGGGAAGGGGGAATGTCTGGCTAATCAACATTTGTCAAACAATTTAAAATCCCAAAAAGAAAGTTCTATAAATGACAAATACAAAGTATTAGCCTCTCGTCTTCGAAATATTTGCATGATTTTATCTGTGCTAAAACTAGAATCAGAATTTAAGAATAGCAAAGTAATTTGACACTGGACAGACTGGACAGCCAATAAGGGCTTTTTAGTGTCCTTCAGAAGAGATAGGGGCTTTCTATTTGATACATAAGTGGATAGGACAGCTGGAGTCTTGTTATTTCACTTCTACTGTTAAATTATACTTCGTAATATGGAAGGAAATTGAATTAACCTGGTTGCAAAATATGAATTGTTATTCTGACAATTCCTATTTAAATGGAAATGCCAGAAATGTCCGTGGGAGTTGTGGATGCTACATAGCTGGTTTGAATGGCTAGAATGGAATGAAAATACAATGGTCATCTTTGGATAGCAACTCTTCTGACTGCATTGCAGTGAGCTGCTGGAAGGAGTTTGGTATAAGAGTGTTGTAAAGAAGATACTTGGATGTCCTAGGGATTGCCCACTGGATGAAGTCTATATTTCCCACTTTTGACAAGGCTGCTCCTTTACTGGTTGCTCTGCAATATCTCTTGGATGTACTGGAGGAGGGTTACCTGCCATAAAAAAAGCATTATCCAGGAGGCTCTGTAGTCTAACATTTAAATTTTTCTGGCCTGGTATTTCCATGCTCAGAAACACCTATCTTTGTGACTGCCATAACTGAATTAGAGCCTCCAGGAGGTCAAACTGATTCAACCTGTTCAACTTACTCAAAGGCTGAGGAAAAAGAGACTCAGGGCTCTACATTAAATACCTCTCAGCTGTCCCTTAGTAATTGAGCCTTCTCTTAAAAAAAGCAGAAGGAAGACTTCTAAATTAAGCTATTTTACAGAATTATTAGGTATAAATGTATTTTGAAAGCTCTAGGAACTAAGAACACACATGATAGAAAAGAATTATCACCCAGACAGAATAACTAAATCTAAGGGGAATAATTCTTTGGAAGCAGAGAACATTAATATATACTGCTCACTTTTTATTGTTTCTAGCTGTCTGTCTCTAAATTAGGTTTTTCTAAATAAAAAAGATTTACTATATTCAGAGTAGAACCTGGAATTACTTAAAATCAGCTGTTCTACACAGTGCTGTGTGGCGTGAAAGACACAGCTTTATGAAGCATTTCACAGAATCACAGAATCATCTAGGTTGGAAAAGACCTTGAAGATGATCTAGTCCAAACATTAACCTAACACTGACCGTTCTCAACTACACTTTAAGTAAGTATGTTTTCACTTCCTAAATTGACTTCCTAAAATCAACAAAGACTAATTATTAGGATTTTTCTGTATGGTAACGATGTTTTAGGTTCAGTTTGATAATTCTGATATATATGTTATTTAACACCTTACCAATGTTGTATTTTATTTAGCATGCTCTCAGGCCAAATCAATGAGCTCTTTCAAAAGATTCCTCAGGGTAAGAGCTAGCCCAAGGTCCTGGCTGTACTTCCCTAGAATCACAGAATCATAGAATATCTCAAGTTGGAAGGGGCCCATAAGGATCATCAAGTCCAACTCCCTGCTCCTCACAGGACTGCCTAATTAGGATTTACTTGTGGAAACAGGAATAAAACTGTTGGAATAGGATGGGTCTGAGTTCTCTGGATCAAATTTTCTCTTGAAATAATAGAGCAGGGTTACTGATGACTGCTGGTGTAACATGGTGGCTTGTTTATTTACAGTCTGCTGAGGCCCTGGTGCAGTGGTGAAAAGGTGCTGTGAAGTGTGCAAGTGTGTAAAATGGAGGGGAACTACATTGACTGCATTTTCTTTTCCTCCATGTATTTCTACTCAAAATATGGAAATGCATACTCCTTCCTTTTGTTTTCTTATGATTCCCCTCCTCCCTTTACTTCATCGTAGCCTGAAATAAGCCATCCAGGCTGAAAGAGGATTTCTGCCACTGGTATGCAGTCACTAAGATAGCTCTGAAATTGAGTCAGTGGGTTGTGCTTTTGGTATAACCTGGTTCAGGAAGGAGGCCAAGGAAAGTGTAGGCTCGCAGGCCTAGTCAAGGCAGGTGAGAAGTTCCAGCTCAGAGCCTAAGCAGAGCGTGGGGGTGAAGGAGTGGTGAGACTGGAGAGGTAGCCGCAGGGAAAGGTAAGCACTGTGTGGAGCAGGCTGCTGGAGGTGGACTGAGCTAAGAGCGTTAGGAACCTGCTGTGATTTGTGTTTAAGAGAAGCAGACTGGTTGTCCCGTAGCCTAGCCATACCACCTTTGTCCCCACCTGATTGACGGTGGTGGTTGCCTGCATGGTGACGTACATTCAGTACTTCATTTTTTGGGATTCATTGAAGTGTCCCACACAGAGCGGTTCACAAGGATGCTGGAGTTCCCAGTGTGACCCGTGTGGGGACACAGTCATACCAGCATGTTCTTTGTGAGATAATACCAGTGGGAGGACAGCAAAACAGATGCATTATAACTGTCAACTTTATAAGAGCTGTACGCATTGTCCTCTTGTTCTGGCTATATAATAGAGCATCCACTGTTTGGATGTACGTAGGCTGCGCTAAGTGGTTGTTGGCTACTTGATCAGGATAATCCTTACCTGAAATATTCATCAGTGTCCATGTAGTGTTGGATCTGATGATGATCTTGTTGAACATACCACTGATTGCAGTAGATTGGTTGGCATTCTGTGACATTCTCCTCATAGAGAAGTTCAGGTCATGAACAACATACGCTCAAATCCTTATTTGCATCCAGTAAAATTGTGTTAAATCTCTTCAGGCTTGGTGAGGGGCAGAGATTTCAAGTTGGTTAGTAGTATATCAGAAGACATGCTGTTGTCTCCAGCTATAAATAATAGGATGATAAACTGTTTGATCAAAACATTTTGAAGTGGAATCAGCCACCAAATCCTAGGACACTACTGAACATAAGGTCCACACTTCAGATTAATCAATATCTAATACTTCAGGCATATTTTAACATAAGAGAGATTAATTCAGGTTAATTTGTTAGTTTTGTCTAAAAACCTCTCCCCTCTTATGAGTTTGAATCACTATCTGGAATTTATTCAAAGCCAATCCTTTCATTTTTAAATAATGCTATTAAGATAATTACTAGAAGTGCACAATTAAATTGAAATGTCAATCTTCATATATTTATTTCTTGTATTTGTGAGAGAATAACTCCTGAATATTCATTTATCTAATGAATATTCACCTCTGTATTTTCACTACTAATGAAAACAAAAAGCAAAAAACCTTTCATGAGACTATCAGAAATTCAAATGATCATATTTCATTAGAATCATATTATCTTGCTAGAAATACAAAATTAAAATTTTTGGTGCAAACTAATTATTTACATTTTACCTTGATTTTCATTATTTTTCTATTGCTTTCCTTGATTATGATGTGCTTGATTCATTACTCTCACTCAACAGTGAACAGTGTTTCAGCCCAAGCCCCCAAGCGTGGATCAAATACATTATAAATCTTCAGCAATGCTGTAGTTTGGATGAGTTATACTTCTGCTTTCCTCCATGGAATATATAATTTTTTGAACTCCCTTGATGGCCTCTCTCCTTGGAGAAAAAAATGGTTCATCGTATGTATCCCAGCTGTGTTCTATCCTTGGTGAGGACTCTGAAGCTCACAGGGAGTGTGTAGATATGAAACAACTGAACTACAAATTTAGTGAGAGTGTTATTTGCTCATTATACACTCCATAAAAATGAATGTTTCTGAACGGAAAGACCTTCACTTTTGGCCGAACTAAATTGTTTTTCAGACATCTGTGTGTTTGGCCATATTCACCTATTTCAGCAGTTTGGTAGCTTTTTGTGATGTGTCAGCAGCAGTGGGACAATATGCCAGTCCTTGTGGGTAATATCCAAGAGCCTCTTTCATAAAGAAACAATGCTTGAGTGCAGAGAGCCAAGGTTTGCACCTGAAGACAGAGCAGATTGCTCTTCTGTAATTTTAGAACCACAGTATTACAGATCCTTCCAAACTGCTCTGTGGAGTAGCCAAGCTATGCACCATTTTATGCTAGCTTTTTTTTTTTTTCTTATTTCTAACATACTTTGCATATAAGATTTGACATACTTTGATTAAGGGCCAAATCCTGCTCCTTTAGAATACTGGCAAATAGAAATTTCATTAAGGCTAAGCAGTGGTGTGCACACATGCGTGGGTGGGCAGGAAGGTGATAACTGAGGTTTCCTTGGCACCACGTTTTCTTTCCAGTCCATGAGAGTACTCATGGGGCTGATTCTCTCCTCATCCTTTTCTTTTTTCATCTTAAGCAGAACATTTGTATGTATGTTTTTTCCATGCCAAAATGGAATTTCATTTATACAGAGAGTACAAGATATTTCACATTAAAATGCACTGGAATGGTTTATAGAAATGCGAGCTTTGCAAGCAGGTTCCTATTTTACAGACTTTGCAGTGTTTGGTATTAATTATTTTGTTCAAAACAAAAGGAGAGGAAACATCGTCAAGCAGACTTTACCGCTATTAATATTTTGCCCTGTCGAGGCCTGCTACTATGTGGCTAAAGTAATTTATTTTTAGAATGCCCCAGTGAATTAGGGGCCTACAAGCCCTTTACTGCAGTGATGTAGACATGTTGGAGCTTTGATGCTGATGGTTAAGTGAAGATGGATGCGAGGCTTCTGAATCTTCAGGTTCTTGAACATTCTTCCTGATTTGGTTTACCATACTGTTAAAAATTGCAAATATCTAATCTAAAACCCTACGTCTGTAGGCATTCTTAACTTTTGAGGTGTTTTGAATGATGGCAAGGTTCCAACATGCTTTATGAGAGGCTGCACACAAAACTTGAGTATGAATAACAGATATTTCAAAAGGGAATAAGATTTTTGCAGCATGACTACATTGTCTCTGAAGTGGTTTACACAGTGGAATAATAGTTTTAGTGTTGAAAATAGTGTTGGCTCTGCTTTATTCCTTAGTCAGAAAACCACAATACCAGAAGTGTAGGACATTATTAACCTTGTTGTATACTGATGTTAGAGATAAAATTGCAGTTTATCATTGTTTTGCTGGGCTTTTAGATGTATCTGTTCTTCCATACCCCTGAGGACACTTACTGTTAAGATGGATTTAGGATGTTTTCTTCCAAGTACAAAATTTTGTACAAGAAAAACAAACATCCACTATTCAAAAGACAGACCTATAGACACAAGAAACTGAAAAACATTCTCCTAACAGTAATAATTCCTTACAAAGATAGATACAGTGTACATAGTATCATGCATTATGCATTTTGTCTAATATACTGCTCAATAACAAGGTAGGAAATCGATAGTGTTTCATTATGCCATTTTACGAACAAACTTAATCATATGTCCTAGTCAAATAGTTATCTGTAAGACGTTACACTGCAAGGCATATTTACTCACATGCATTCCTCAGAAGGTCACTAAAAGCTGTAGGTGTTGCAGACATCCTTGGCAAGGTTTGAGCACCTCTGAATATGGGGATCATGAGCCACAGGAGGAAATCTCTGTGTCTCTAAAATCTGTGCTCACAACGGCTTTAATGCATTTTCACATAGCTCTTTGCTGTAGAGCTCTCATTTTCCCCTTGCTTTTGTAACAGCTCTGGTGTTACCCCTGAACCTTTTCTAAAGTTGAATGTTGTGGTTTTTTCACTTCTTTCTTGGTTCTTTGACTTGCTAGTTAACTTTATTAAAAGCGGCTAATTAGAGGGAAAATGACAGTTTGCTATCATTACCTAACACAGTGGAATGTATGAAGTGGGAGAGAAATGGGAGGAAGACCTTCATGGATCACTTTGATTTTGCTTGCTACCCCAAGGATAATGAAGCCAGCTAGGCCTCATGTTTTTCTCCCAGAAAAGCAGTAAATTATCTTCTTTTAGTCTTGCACAGTTATTTTCTGTCAATGAAGAATATTCTGCTTTGTCCCTGGTACAGGCTACAAAATATAATGTTTGACTGTGCTCTCCATCCTTAGCTTAATGTATCTGGAATTATTTGCTAGTAAAAGTTTAAGAAGAATGGGTATTACTGCCACATCCAGACTATATACAACCTCTGCACGTATAAATTTGTACAAACTCTGCCACTGACATTTCCCTTTTACTTTGCTTCAAAATATGAACTTTTCTTTATGGCTTTGAGATGAAGTCCATACATAGAAGCAGGGTAAGGAATCCAGATGCCAAGCTATAGAAGACATCTGTCTGCCACCTCTGAGAAGGAAAAAATTTAAAAGGCACCCTTGTCCTTTTGTATTGCATTGTTTATATGCTCAAAACAACACAATGCTGACTGCAGGTGGCTTTCTCCACTTTCTGGTTGCTGCAGACGACTTTCTTTGCAAGATCTATGTGGACAGTAGTTGTCTCACTAAGCATTTAGGTTCTGCTCCAGGAACCAGGAACTTTTTAGTCAAACAGTATTCTGAAGCAGTTTTAAATTACCCAAGTCAGTTGCTACTGGGTCAAGCACACTGTACTAGGCTGGAGTCAACAGATCATGCCAGGGCAAGTTTGAAGTTCAGCTAATACAAGATTTGTTGCTCTCTCATCCACACAGGCATTTTGCTTTGTTTAATTTGTGATAGTGCTTGGACTATGTATTAAAAATGTAATTTTTTTTTTTTTCTGTAACAGGATATGAATGACTGGACATGATAAATAATGAAATCTCTTGTAAATGTATCTACATGAGTATTTCATATTCTTAGAGGTGTGAATTCAACCCATGTCTGAGAATGCTCTGAACTATCTGACAGAGCTTGTTTGCTTTTGCTCCATCCCTCTCCTACTGATGACACAAGTCCGTGGCAGCTTAAGATCACACCATTTTTCAAAAGTTCAGTGTGCCTACACGTGCATGGAAAACCAAGGAGCAGACTGTGAATCTTCACCATTTTGTTGCAAAGTCTGTAACAGTGGAAGTGGAAGGAAGCAAGTTAAATTGGTCTCGTCTTTCTCTTTGGAAGTCTGCTTTCCCCCTCTACAGTATAGATATAGGGATTGGCTGCAACAGTCAGTACAAGTTTTAAAGAGCTCTCAGAGGCTAAATATGAATGCTAGCTGGCAAGCAACGTGCGAGGAATTTCTCAGTGTAGGCGTACTCTGAGAGTGAGAGATAAGGAGTTCACTAGTACTAGGTATGTTTCAGAACCAAAATGGGTAAAAGTATTTTTTTCAGCAGTTACTTTTTGACTGACTGAAAATTAACACATATATCAAATAGATGGATTTGATCATGAAATTACAGTATTTCTCATCCTCTAGGAAGGGGCAAAGCAGAAACAGGAAAATTGAGACAGTGGTGTTTGAGAAGGTAGATCTCAATAATCTTTGAGAGTTCATAGGATGTTTTGTGAGAGTTGGATCTGAAGGAAAAAAAAGAGATTGAAGATAGCTCACAACTGATGAAATAATATTGAGGGTACAGTGGAAAGACAAGTGTAGAAAGAAACCAACTTGGCTAAACTGTAAGTGCTTCATTGACCTTTAACACAAGGAAGAAGAATACAGAAGTTGGAGTGCAGATCAGGTAGCTAGGACAAGTCTCAAAGTGCAATGTGGGTAGGCAGAGGAAAAAATCAGAAGGGCCAGTGAACAAAATGAGATGCAGTTAGGTACATCAAAAGTAACTGGAAATGACTCAAAAAATACATTAGTGGTAAGACAAAGAACAAGAAAAGTTTGTCCACTACTGACTCTGAGGGTAAATATGTTAAAGGTGTCTTTTGTATCACTCTTCACTTAAAGCTCAATGGCAATCTTTCACAATTAATACTAATGACAAATGAAGACAATCTGAGCCTTTACACCAGGTGCACCAGGCCAAACAGTACTTAGATGTATCTGATATTTTAAGACTGCTGACAACCTCTGTCTCTGTTGAACAATTGACCAAAGCTATTTGAGTTATACTGAAGATTCATGAACGACAGAGGACATACCAGAAGACTGAAATATAACTCAGTGTAGTGCTTCTCTTGTTGGAGAACAAGAAGAGTTGGGGATTTATAGCGTAATTTTAATCCCCAGAACAAGTACTAGTTCTGATAAAATTTTGTAAAAACCTAGACAGTAATGGGATGAGTAAAAACCTCTCCCCTCTTGCCATCCTCTTGCCTCCCTGCAAATGCAAGAAAAATGAGTGTTATTTAAAATGGCAAGACAGGATCTGACTCTGCACAAGTCAATACTTAGTTGTAGCAACTCGTGTAATTCAGCTTTCTAGCACTGTTCCCCGTATGCATCAGGAAAAATTCCTGTAGTTACAGATGTAGAAATTACTGGCGTGGTAGCCAACACGAATACCCATCTGGCACTTTAAACAAGCTTTCTGGACTGTCTTGCGTAGGACCAAGGTATTAGTTTCTCACTGGAGAATTTCTTTCTTTGATTTTGTGTCTATTTCATATTAAGTATTGCCAGCTTGGTTTTAAATGCAAAGTTTAGCCAGCCACATTTGGTAACACACATTCAGTTTTTGATGGTGGCGGGGGTCCAGAGAATACTGAAGTATATATAAAGGGGAAATCTGCATTCTCACATTATCTGATACTGAACAGGATGTGCCACCAAGCCTGTAATCAATGTTTATTAAAGGAAGGAATAAATGTTGCATGACCTTCCAGTCCTAGATATAGCTGCCTCATTCTATTTAATAAGCAGAGGAGGTTTATAGTCTTTGCCCAGCCATTTCCCAAGATACGTTTTTTTACTAGGCTTTCTCACGATGTGACTTTATTGCTTCTTGCTGTGTTAAGGTCCTACATTGTCTTGTCTGTTCTCTGACTGAGATACATTTGTCAGAAGATCAACTGCTATGAATCAATGGACCTCCAGTGAAACTGTTGCAGGAACATTGATTTACAACAACAGAATATTGTCTCTTCACAAACTGGTGATGTCATTAACTATTTAGAAGCCAAGTTTAAAAAAATGTATCCAGCACAGACCAGAAAACCACAGTAATTCCATTTCATAGAAAATGTTAAGAAAAAATGTTTAGCATGAAATGAAGCCAAGAGGTATAGATGGAGAGAAGCTGATGATCCTAGAGAGTGAGTATTCCAAATGATAAGAATAGTGAACAATGCCATGATTTGAGACACCTGTGTTTTTCAGCCTGTGCTTCAAATCAAGTACAACGGGGGCTGTAACTAACTTTCCATCCATTCTCTCTGAATTACCTAGCTGCAGAGTTACTTTGTCCAGCTCCAGATTCCATCCTGGATCTGATGCATTTTAATTAGAATCAGTGTTTCCGGAAATGTCATTTTTGACATTCATTTTTGACAGAACAGCATTCTTCAGTGGGAAGTAAGTAAATTTGTAAGTGGGAAGTAATTATCTATACAGTATAGTCATTATTTTTTTAGTGAGCTCTAATTGTGTCTAAATGACAGCTGGCATGAGAATGATAACTTTTCAAAGCAAGCCAGCTTGGTATCACTTCAGAAGAAGAAAGGAAAAAGATTTTTAACAAATGTGGATCCATGGAATATAGCATAGGCAGTGTGCAAATGGTCACTGCTCTCCTCCTGTGGATTTGTAACTATACAGTTGTTTACGATTTGCTCATATAGTTCTTGATAAATGCATCGAAGTCTCAAAATACTATTATGGCCTCATAAAACCTAATTCAAATGCAATTTCATTTGCCCTGCATTGCAGCAATTGCTTAAACCACTTTTGAAGGTCTTCATACTAAGAACATTCTGGACTGATTGTGATTGTTCAAATCACTTGGCTGAATGGAATGAAAATACACTCACGTTTCATGGAAAAAGGTAAAAAAAAGAACAAACTTAACACATACAATGAATAAACAACCAGTGAAAATTGTACAGAACAGAATCCCATTATTAGATGCTATTGAATTTCTAACAAGTCATATACAATTATTATTGCTAAGCAATAAATGATTAGCAGCAGATCATTTATATGACTATTCAGGTCTGTAGAAATTGTCTTTAAACTGAAGATAGAATAATACTGTGGAAATGCAGTGAAGAAAGGTCTTGTTTAACCTAAAGATAAAACATTATTGTGGAAATGCAGCCAAGAAAGATAATATTTTACCATTTTTCTCCTGTATGGCTCTTACCGTCGTTCACGTTCATTTTCCCACTCTTTTGTCTTTATCATTTATGCATTTTTGTTACAATTTCTAAGCATGCTTGATATTTCAGCCAAAGCTGAGTGCTGTTATTTGCACTCGGATGCCTATACAAAGTCTGTGCTAGTAGAATTTTAAGGTAAATCTGTTCCTTGCTGTTGTGAGTCTGAACAAGTGTACTGTGCTGCAGTGCAATGACATTCCTCATTACAAGAGAGTCACAGGGAGGCGTGTGGCAGTCTTTCAGGTGGGAGAGCAACCATCTTCTCAATATGAGAAGGCATTTGTCAAGGTTGATACAGGGGCATGAGGATACAGAAAAGGAAACCAATGTCACACACAAACCTGAGACTATGTGACTGTATTCTTTCTGTAATAATTTATGTGAAATTGGTACTTCATGATTCGTGTGAAGTATGAGGATAGAGAGAGGGTTCTCTGCAAGTATGAATTTGAGGCTATAGGGCTGACTTCATACAGGAAGAAAAACATCGATAGAAGTTTAATTAAAATTATTTGTATTATTTTATGTGCACATTTATACACTTTTAAAAATACATTGTTTTTAGATTTTGCATCAGGTATCAAAATTCTCTGTAGTAGCTGAAGTTGTTGCATGAGCAATTTAGTAATCTGAGACTTTTTAAGACTGTTAGGGTGTGGTTTCTACCTCCTCTAGCTTCAGCTGAAAGATGAGATTGGAAGGGTATGAGTTTTTGAGTTTTCCAGCTGTTGTTTTTTATGTATATATTTATATAACATGTATGTATATATAAAAAAATTTAATATTTATATAAAAATTAGATTTATATAAGTATGCTACCATGTTTTATACATCAGAAGTATCCCCAGGTTTCAGCAGTCTGCTCAAACAGTCATGCAGTCTGGTCATGAACAGATCGTTCACAGAATCACAGAATCACAGGATCGTCTAGGTTGGTAAAGACCTTGAAGATCATCTAGTCCAACCATTAACCTTGTTTGAGAACACAGGGTTAACCTTACTGGAGTGAATCAACTACTTATTGAAACGAAAATTACAAAAATTATTTGTATCGTGACGTCTGTAGAGGGACTTTGTCCTTCCTATAATTTGCTGATAATGCAGTGCTTTTCACGAGAGCATGAGGTAGTTCTTTCTCCCAACCAACAGATAATCAGTTATCTTTATTCCACTACAGATTCAGAGAAACAAGTAGTGATATGGTATGAATATCCACATAGGCAAATCAGCTTATGCCTTGAAAAGTGTTTTTAGATAAAGCTCAGTGATTGTTCTGTGAAAGAGTAGGTTAAATTCATGTAAATCTGGTTTGTGATTGTATATTTTTGGTCCAAATCAAGGGAGGATCATTCACACAAATCACCAAACCAGACTCCAGTCTCTTACCCAAATATCAAGATTAATTTTGAAAGGTTTGATGCTATCTTTGTGCACTGAACAGTTTTCATCTGCCACTGAAATGTAAAGCAAGTTTGTATCCTTCGTGCTTTCATATGAGTGCAGATCTTCCCCTAGCCTAGTTTAATAAATGTAGCTGTGTAAAGAAGTTTTCAAGGAGAAAATAAATCTTTCTAGTTTGTGTCTCAACTCAGTAATATTTTTCCCTCTTTTTTTGCAAGTGAAACTAATGGTAACTAGAAAATTTATATGTTGCATTTCATTGGTAGGTGAGAAGATGCCATTTGGGTACCAGATAAGTGAATAACAATAGGAAGGAGGCATCTCATATTCTCTAATAACTGCGATTTGTGGGCACTTTTCACGGGACTGCTGTTGTGCAGAAATGGGAATGCATGTGTTCCCGTTTACCTGTAATGGGAGGTAAGTGGAACTTGCTTTTTCAATCTCTTATCGGAAGAGGGAAGCTGCTTAGTTTATCACTCCTGATCTAAAGTATCAGGTTTTGCCTGTTGTATTAATTTCATTTGCTTTTCAATTCATTCACTATCAAGATGAAAGTCTGTATTAGACAAAATGCAGACCTGTCCTTTTCACAGGTTTCTGATTGTTTCAAATCTGCTGCACTGCAACACACTTTTTGTCTTTCTTTCCTGGAGAAGTTATAAACTGGTTCCTTTCTAGTTGAATAATAAAGAAAAGCATCTGTTTCATGATTTTTTGTTTGATTGGTTTTGGTTTTGTTTTTTTAATAAAGACATTACAAATTAGGGTATTTAGCAGAAAAATCAGTGCCATACAGAAGAGACCTCCCTTTCTTAGCTAATAATAAAAAGCTTCTGAATCTTATGTTGCTGGTACATCTTTTAGGGTTGAATGTGGAACAAGTATGTTTGTTAGCAAGAACTTAAACACATACATGTGCACACTTCATTTGAAATAAAACGAGATGGGGAAGTTGGGAATCACATAGATAAGGGGTTCACAGCTGGGCATTTTTGATGAGTGGAATGAACTCTGGTTTTGTTTGAATGCTGAAGGTTTAGTTTATTTGCCTAATAAAATGGTGATGGTATTTTGGAGGTAGTTAGAAACCCCTTACTGAGATCAGAGTGCTATTTTGTTAAGTTCTGTGAAAATACATGGAAGACAGGTAATGAATGGTCTACGGAGCTCACAGCAAGACTGTGAAGACAGTCTATGTTACTTCAGAGGTCAGGAATTGAACACAGATCTGAATAATACGTGGAGTTTGCATTCTGAATGCGTTAGCTTGTATTAGATTAAAAAAACAAGAAGTGGACAGTTGTTTTTAAAATAGTTAAAATGGATCAAAAAGTGAAAACAAATCTATTGACAGTGAAAACAAATCTCTTAAGACCATGAAAAGAGAGTTGGAGAACAAGAACCTTGTTAACTCAAACTCTTATCTTTAGCCATAACTGCAAATAGCTGAGCCTTTCTGTTTCCTCACCACTTCTCTGCCCTTGTGATAGTGGTGACAATGTTAGTCTAAAGGCCTCCATTGAAAACCAGGTTTTGGCAAGAAAGATGGATTGTTTCAGTCTCTTCAGGCAAGGCACAAGCTAGAAACAGAGAGTTCCTGACAAAACTCCCACTGGGGCAGTTTCTATTCTCACTACCGTTTGTTTTATTTCTTCACTTTGGAGAAATGAAAAAACCAAATTTGCTGCCATTGAAAGGGAGGCTATATGTATTATATGTATTATAGTGCTGACTATCCTCACATATCTATTCTCTGTATATTATTGTTTTACCTCGTTTCAACACTACTCTGCTGTGCTGTAGATTGCAGACCACAGTGGGACAGTTTGTGAGTAATTTTGAAAGCCAAATGTTTTCTTGGAGAAATGGATCTACCTTACATGTATCTGCATCATGCTGCTCTGTAGAAGTGATTTTTCAAAGAGGGTGAATCAAGCCAGCATACTGTCTGCCAACACTTTGAAATGTTATTGAGCCATATAAAAGTAGTGGAAGATGAATGTCAGTAACTATGATGAGATAAAGAAGAAAACAGTAGTCAATAAAGTAAAGCTAGTTTACCATCATTTTAAGTGTAATCTGGAACAGAAACCAATTTGGCTGATCCTCAGCAGCTTTTTTATAAGGATACCTAACCAGCTCTTTAAGCAGGTGGATCACAGCATAGTTCTTTCCATAATTCCAGGAACTGTGTAGCTAGAGATCTACAAAATTGTTAGTGGTATGGAGAAAATAACTAGAGAACAAACTATTAACTGTTTTTTCCACTATAAAAATTCAAGATGTGACTGAAAGTACCACACTGTCTGTTTGAAATCCAAAAACCAAAGTGGCTTTTTACCACTGTGTCATGTCATTACACTATGGATGCCACAGGATGTTGTGAACACTAAGAGTTTACTTGGGTTTAAAGAGCAAATGGACAAGTTTGCAGAACTATCTGTGCAGGCTCTTAAATACGAAGACTCCACTCTGACTCTGGAAATCCCTGATTCCCCAGTTCTTTAAGGCTGGGAGACATAGCATGACATGTTTGTCCTGTTCTCTCTTGTGTCACAGGTACAATATTACTAGATACAGAGCACTGGACTGGGTGGACCTTTGTTCTGACACAGAACAATGTGGCAGTTCTAATGTTGGCCGATCCGGGATTTTTGTTTATTACTATGTACTAGATGTATCCTGTTCCTTTCTGTTTCTTTCTGTTTCTCTGTTTGACAGGTAGCCAGGTACCAACACTGGGTCCATGTTGGGAAGACTGGTAGACAATCTTGCATGTTGGGAAGATTGTCTACCAGTCTAGGGCATATAAGTCAGTGTCTTTCTTGCTGTACAATTCTAATTTTTAAATTCTATTTTTCAAAAATATCAGAGTTGTTACATGAACTCAGTTACTGGATATCTAAATCCAGTCTACTTCATACTACTATCTAAGGGTAGTAGGTAAAACATAAGGTCTTACACTAATTGTGAGCCAAAGCCCAAGTCTTTCTTTTGTCCGAATTTAGTTCTGTATCAGGACATTCCTGGGTTTTGTTTTACAGGATTATCCCAGATTACCAGCTAAGAGTGCAACATACTGCAGGACTAATACTGCTAT
This sequence comes from Strix uralensis, assembly GCF_047716275.1. Lineage (NCBI taxonomy): Eukaryota > Metazoa > Chordata > Aves > Strigiformes > Strigidae > Strix > Strix uralensis. The sequence goes on along the minus strand of NC_133972.1, from coordinate 21,968,786 downwards.
CACTATTTCTGGAACACTGGAGTAGCTCTCTTCTTGAAATCATTCAGAGTATAATTAGTTCCATTGTGTGGTAAATATACTTACTTACAGTACTGTGTACTATACTGCACCAAAGAAAGATATAAAAGTGCTTTCAAAATGTAGCATACATAAAATGGAGAACATAAACCTGTTGTTTATTGTTTTCTTTGTAAACTACACTGTATTTTTGATATGCTTAATTCTGTACTCTAAGTATTTTGCAAGTTTTGCAAGTAAACCAAATACTGATTTCTGTATCTATAACCTCATCCAACACCTGCTGGAATGAGGAGAAGGTTAGTTTTCAGTTCTTCTTTGTTGTAACATTGGTCTGAGTTTTACATTCTATCAGTCTTAATGGAGGAAGACTGGAGGCTACAGTGGGGTGTTTGCACTTGATTACATGCTCCCTCATCATTCCTTCACTAGCTTTGGCTCCCTGACTGCAGATGCAAGACCAGAACACAAGACAGATCTCTCTTCTCCTGTTTATGATGCATGCAGTATGATATCATCCACCTTTTATCACTCTAAACTTATTGTCTTCTTGAGTCAGAAACTTCAAAGCGTTTAGCTTCAACTATCCTTTTTATTTCCCTTTAGATTTTGTAGTTAGTATTCTACACACTATGCTTTCAAAGTTGGTGTCTTAACAGTATGTTTTGGCCTAGCTGCTTCTGTTCCCCAGGAAATTCTGACTTCCATACTGATTCTGAATGATTTTTTTTGGTCTTTGAAATTCTGGAATTTCCTAGGAAAAAATACTTCTGTATTTTCCAGTCTTAGCACATCAGTACAGTGTCACATCCTAAGGCTGGGAGATCAGGGGCAGCTGAAGTGCAGCTGTATCAGCTGAGTGGTGGCAGCACTGCATTGGTGTGAGGACTACTGAAAAACCAGAGCCCCCTGTTAGGAAGGTAATGGGTTGAGGTGGCTGCAGGAGCCTATGCCATCCTACTGCCTTGGGTCTTCACTGCACACCTCTGCTGGCCCAGCTGACTGCAAAATGGTTTTCAAGGATGCCAGGGTTGTATATTGATGAAAAGCTTCTCCTGGAGTTCCCCTCTCATGAATTTGCTGAGCCTTGGCCATGAGGATCTTTGCTAGTTGAAGAGTTTGATTAGTGGCCTGTAGTATTAAAGGTTGTTCACCTCTCATTGAACAGATTCTTCCTTTTGTACCTTATGTCTTAGTTCAGAACAAGGATTTGGAAGGTTCCTTCTTTGGGACCATTGCTGATCCTCTACAAGTGAAGTTGTCCCAGGTGATCTCCCCCATCACCATCCTGGCTTCCCTTTTGTTTCTGTATAGGCCCTGGGAGGAGAAAAAATTCTTCATGAATATTCTCAGTGAGGATTAAACAGGAAGAGACAATAACCTCTAATAGTTTATAAAGGTACATATAATAAAAGCATTAAAGAGCAATGAAAGAAATGTCTACCTTGACAGAGAACTACATAGCAGTACAGTTTTCCATTAGTTAACAACTTCTAACACTAACTGCCTTAAATCAGCTTTTAAAGTAGCAAACAGTTGAGTGCATTTTAAAGTTGAACTTTTATCACTGGGTTTTGGCTCTATTCCCAGCAAAGAAACACACAAAATAACTTGTTTATGGGCTCTGAAAAAAGTCAGGTTTGCTTTCTGATGCTTTATTTCTACTTAGGGAAAAATAATAATTCCTCAAGCCATCAGTTTCATTCTGAGATTAAATGGAATAAAGAGCTTGAGGAATCCAAATAAACATGCCCAGTATTGCACATCAATGCAGAGGGACTGATGCCTGGTGAGGGGACGGGACTGCTGGCTTCCTTTGGCTTCCTCTAACTCTTCCATCAGTCATTTGTGGTTGTATACATGTCAGAAAGCACTTGACTCTGAGTCTTCTGTGGGCCTGATGGGAGATGCCTCTGTGGCCTTGCTGTTCCTTGTTTTCTTCAGAGTATGTGGATATGGGAGATCTGGGCTGCAGCCTTCACAGTGGTGCTTCTAAGCATAAAACTGAGGACCTGTTTTATGTGCCCTTCAAGGTAGCACTAAAGCTGAGGATGGTGGATAGTACGATAGTCTTGGAGGACTGGGTAGGGCACGAGGCCAGGCTGGTGCAGTCTTATCCCTAGTGTCCACTGGGTGGACTAAGGAATGAAGACGTTTACATGCTGTATATATATCTCCATGCACCAGTACATGCTGGTGGCCTCCAGCTGGAAAGCAGCTTGGCAGAAAAGGACCTGGGGATTCTGGTGGACACCAGGTTGAACACAAGCCAACAATGTGCCCTTGCCGCAAAGAAGGTGAATGGTATCCTGGGTTGTATTGGACAAAGTATTGCCAGCAGGCTGAGGGAGATGATCCTTCCTCTCTATTCAGCACTGGTGAGGCCACACCTGGAGTCCTGGGTCCAGTTCTGGGCTCTCCAGTACAAGAGGAAGATGGACATGCTGGAGAGAGTCCAGTGAAGGGCCATTGAGACGATTAGGGGATCAGAGCATCTCTCCTATGAGGAAAGGCTGAGAGAGCTGGGATGGTTCTGCCTGGAGAAGAGATGGTTTGAGGAGATCTTATTAATATATTTAAATACCTGAAAGGAGGACACACAGAGGACAGAGGCAGGGTTTTTTTCAGTGATGCCCAGTGACAGGACCAGAGGCAATGGGCACAAATTGAAAACCAGGGGGTTCCCCCTGAACTTCAGGAAACACTTTTTCTACTGCAGGGGTGACTGAGCACTGGCACAGGTTGCCAAGAGAGGTTTTGTGGAGTCTCCATCCTTGGAGATAATCAAAGCCATCTGGACATGGACCTTGGCAACTGGCTTTAGGTGGCCCTGCTTGAGTAGGGGGTTGAACCAAATGACCTCCAGAGGTCCCTGCCAACCTCAGAATCACAGAATGATCTAGGTTGGAAAGGACCTTGAAGATCATCTAGTCCAACCGTTAACCTAGCACTGACAGTTCCCAACTACACCATATCCCTATGTCTGGTTTGCTAATAAAAATGTAGTCTAGCAAACCTATTCTCCATGTTCCAGCCATGTCAGAGGAAATCAGCAGTTACCGAGAGATTTTTAGATAATAGTTTTCTTCCATCTGCGTTTGTTCTTCATTCATAGATATTAAAAGCATCCTGCATCCTGCCTTGCCTCCTGGCTCCTCCCCATAGCCTGTGCTTCCTCATGTTGTCCTGACCCTGTCCAGGGGTTTTTGTCTGTGCTTTCACAAATCATCACTCACTTCAAGGGATTTTACTGGAAGGTTGGTGCTGAGGCACCTGCATTCCTTTCCCTACCACCCTGCTGAGGCTTTGTAGCACTGCCCTGGGACTTACCAGTTGGTTTCTGCTGTGTGGGGAATTCATTACAAAGGTGTGAAGCAGTCAATTACATTCCTGATGGGTGACCAGTGTGGAGGCTAGTGCTGGCACAGCTTCTCAGCTGCTGACTCGACTGCAGGGAGAGGGGAGGGGAGAAATTCAGGAGAAAGGCAATGAAAAGAAACCATGGGAAACCGAGATAAAACCAAGATGAAAATCGTGGAAAACTAAGATAAATGCAAAACCAGAAGGAGCACAAGAAAGAATAAGAAGGAAATATTCTAGAAAGAAAGTAGTGCTAGAAAGAAGCCTGGGGCTAGCAGAGCAGAGAAAGGAAACAGAAGAATGTGGCGGAATAAATATATAAAACAGAAAAGAAAGGGAAAAAGAAAAACATATTCTTTGTGTTCTTTCTTTACATTCTTTTTCCTACTAGCACACGCTCTAAGCACTGTGTAACCAGCTACATCCCTAGATTTGTATTTTGCAGTAGTTCTACTACACATTTTATAGCTTTCAACAGCATTCTAGCTGAAACAGAAGGAGCTTGTAGCATTTTTCTTCCTTTCTGTCCCCCAGTGCCCTCTCAACATTTCCTATGTTCTGCTGACAGCAGGCAGAAGGGTTATTTGGCACCATTCGCCCACTAGATTGAGTGCAAATGCATTTTGGCAGTGATTCCTGGTAAACTGCATATGCTTTGCACATGGCCCCTTCCCTGTAAAGTTTTGGGTAATATTCCACTAGTTTTCTCTCTCATTTATGTTTCCTTTCCCTGTGTAGCCAGACTGTGAGAATGAGCATTGGTATAGTGCTTACCTTTTGCTAGTTTACTGTATGTTTAAAGCTCAGACGCACTGATGTATGTTTTTGCCTCCCTCTTCTTTGCCTTATCTGTAGAATTCTTTTTCCTGTGTTACATGCAAATAGGGTAGAAGCTTCTGCACAAGGCAACATGTTTTAGCAGGCATCAACAAGGCAATGGGAAAATGACAGTTATCTTTACTAAGTGTACAAATTCTGCAGTATTTTCACCCAGGCTGTGTACCCTTAATTTTTGAAGAGTGTGCAAGGTTCTGTTTCTTTGAAGAAAGGAGAAAACAAGGAGGCAATGTGTTCGCTTACAATTCCAAATGTCTCAGTCAGTTTGTATTGTCCAAAAGCTATTTTCTTAGTGCTGATCCAGGCTATTTCTGGAGATTGCTTTTCAGACTTTGTGGCATCCCCTTCTTTCTCTCTTGTTCTCTGCTCACTTGGTCAAAGAACCATCAGCTCAAACCCTTTGCCCACATAGTTCAAATCTGGTGGATCCATAGATAAGTAGTGCCTTCAGAGAATGTCTTCCTTGTATCATTTCAAACACTGTTATGTTGGTGAAACACTGATAGAAGCTGCAAAGGGGTGACCTTTGGTCATGAGAGATGTAGGCAAGGCATTCTGACCGATATTCTCTGTCCCTTAAACAAACAATTCTTCTCTCTATATCTCACTTTTAGCAAAGATTTTAGGATTCTCTGTTTTGATAAGATGCTTCACTCTTACCACCTTTATTGTTCATTTGAACTTTGAGTGGTACAGCAGCCTTAAAAATAATTAAAGCTTCTCACTTCCTAAGGCAGCTATTCTTCACGTAACTTTTAAGAGTACTGAATGAATTTCTGGTAGCTCATCGTATTTTAGCTTTTGTTGAAGGAAGGGGACTATTTCATTAATCATCTAGCTCTGAGATCTGTTGCTAACATTGTTAAACCAGAACTCTTTCATTGTTAAGCTGCGTCTTCCCTATGCTATGATGTTGTTCTTCCTGAAGAATCTTCAGTTACCTAACCAGATTATTTTTGTGTGTGCATGCTTGTTTGAAAGGATTGACGACTGTCTTGGAAATGCAGTTAGTTCCTGTGTGGTGATTAGCAATACACAGTTTTCTACTGTTTTCCTATCCTAGTTTTGTTAATTGGGTAAGTGTAACAACAGCATGGAAGTGCAGAAAGTCTGTGTCACCAGCCTGAGCTGCAAAGGTGCTCATGTTGGCATGGTCTGAACGTATGCAAGGGATGAAATTCATGTGTTGCATAGTTCTTTTTTTCCAGGTAGTTTGAAGGGAATGAGCTGGCCATGCCATGCCTGGTCTTACTTGTATAGCTGTAGACATCATGGCCCATTCTACTCATGTAGCCAAGGACGATGTGGGAGTGGCTTGACATGCAAGAGCACACTCCAGACCTGGTGCAAGAGATGCTGAGATGTAGTTAGAGACACAAATGTCACAGAGTACATTTGAGAGTTGGGGCTTTATTTGTCCTTGGAGAAAATTATATTTGTTGACTTTATTTCATAAATAATTGCACAGTGGAAAAATAGGTATATTTGACTAGGAAAGGATTTGCAAAAGCACATGAGCATTCTCACCTCACTCCCTTTGAGTCAAAGCGGAACCCCTAGATTAGGCATTTTTTAACTATCTTCCTCAAAACCTGACAAAGTGTCTGTTCCTGCTGTGTTTAAATATGAGGGAATGTGAATGAGAATTTATACAGAATATAGTCATTGCTGTCAATAATTTCCCTTGAATCTTTCCATTGATCTCAATAGGAATTATACCAAGCCTTTGTTAGGTACATAGCAGACTGGGGTGCCTATCACTCCTGATATTTGGACTGGTTTTGTTTCTATCAAGTATGTTTGTTGCTATGGAAAACTATCTGTGAATTGTGTCCTTCCCAGAAAAAGCAGTTCCGATGAAGCGTGTACGTGGATCTTGGGTTTTATTACTTTCCAAGTCAACACTTTTACAGAAATAACACCTTCTCTGAAGATTTACAGCAAACAGATGTGCTAGACAAAGGTTGAAGGCAATTAGAAATGTGGTGATGTGACCACCCAAGAAGGTAGTGTAGATCAGTGGGTAAATCTGGTACTACAGTTTGCTTGCAGTACCTGTACCACCTGCTTTTCAAATGGGACACCCGATCTGCACTGTTGGGTTTTTTAGTTTTTGGTGTTTTGTTTGTTGTTTTTTTTTCTTAACAGAAGTAATTCCCATCGCTAGTGTATTGAAAGTGACCTGAAGTAAGTAACAAGAATGTTATGGTTTCTCTTTTTGTATTTACTTCCACAGCATTAACAATATAAGGACATGACTGAATAATTCATGTGTGTTTTACTGAAACATTCTCCCAAGCAACCAAAAGCTTTCTTAATGGTTTACCTAGTCAGCGATTCCAGTCTCTGCTTGGAATTGTTTGATTTGCAGTGCCCCACCACTGTGCTAATGTGGTTTTCTTTCATAGCTGTCTCAGTCATATAATATTGTTGCCCTATCTATAGACTGATAAATAATTTCCCTTCTTTGGCTCTGTCAATCCATATGAATATTTCATGCTGCTGCAAGTTGATCTGGATGTTCACTTCAGTGGGCTTCCTTTTCTCTTTGACTTTACCACTCTGATATTCAGTCAGCTCTACCATTTTTAAAGAAAAACACTAGTCATTTTGCATGTATTTTTCTGCTGTAGACAAGCCGTATATATATGATCATACATACCCTATTTTGGCTGTATCTTCTTACTTCCATCGTCATCTACCTTACTGTGTTGGGTTTACATAGCAAGGTTTTTGTAGTGGTGTGGCTACAGGGGTGACTTCTGTGAGAAGAGACCAGGGGCCGCCACCACATCAGACAGACCTAGTTCCAGATGGCCATAAAATGGACCTACTGCTGGCCAAAGCTGAGCCCATCAGTGACACTAGTAGCACCTCTGTGATAACATATTTAAGAAAGGGTAAAAAACATTGTGCAACAGCTGTGAGAGAGGAGTGAGAAAAATGGCAGAGAAACAGCCCTGAAGCACCAAGGTCAGAGAAGGAGGAAAGGGAGGAGGTGCTCCAAATGCCAGAGTGGAAATTTTCCTGCAGCCTGTGGAGAAGACCATGGTGAAGCAGGTTGTCCACCTGCAGCCTGCAGAGCAGGTGGATGTGCCCTGAAAGAAGCTGCAGCCCCTGGAGAGCCCATGCTGGAGCAGTCTTCTGGCAGGAACTGCAGCCAGTGGAGAGGAGCCCACACAGGAGCAGATTTTTCAGAATGACCCACGGCCCATGGGGGACGCATGCTGGAGCTGTCTGTTCCTAAAGGACTGCACCCTGTGGAAAGGACCCATGATGTAGCAGTTCTTGAAGAACTGCAGCCCATGAGAAGGACCCACATTGGACAAGTTAGTGAAGGACTGTATCCTGTGGGAGGGATCCCACGCTGAAGCAGGGGAACAGTGTGAAGAGGAAAGGGTGACAGAGGTGAAGTGTTATGAACGGACCACAACCTTCTCCATCCCCCTGGGCTGCTCAGGGCAGGGGGAGGAGGTAGTAGAGTCAGGAGTGAAGTTGAGCCTGGGAAGACAAGGGTGGGAGAAAGGTGGGTTTAGTTTTGTTTTGTTTTTTGTGGGGGGTTCTTTCTTACTATCCTACTCTATTTTTAATTGGCAATGAATTAAATTCATCTTCTCCCAGCCAAGTCTATTTTGCCCATGACAATAATCGATGAGTTATTTCCCAGTCCTTATCTCAAGCCATGATCTTTTTCATATTTTCTCCCCCTGTCATGCTAAGGAGGGGGAGTTAGAGAGTGGCTTGGTGAGCACCTGGCAGCCAACCAAGGTTAAGTCACCACTTTTACCTAAAATGATCCCTCGTGATCTTTTAGGCAGACCATACTTACAGTTTTACTTTACTGAGTATTTACCAAGAAATGTAATCGGCTGTCAAGGGAAGATGAATGCTTTCTCACTCCCTTGTTTGTACTCTGTATTTGAATGCACAGAAAAGATGAACAGAAACTCATGGGCTCAGGCACCTGATTTAAGCTTGTGTAAAATCTGAAAATCCTCTCCTTTCAGCTGTTTTCTTGTCCTATCTACCTCTGAGAAACAGAAGGAGAAAAATCTGGCTGTGGAAGGACTTCTTTCTAGATAAAAACAAACTAATTGCTTATGTTGAGTATCTGAATCACAGGCTTTTCCTGCTTTGCAGGAAAAATAAGCTTTGCAGATGTATGTAACTAATGAAACCTGCAAAATCTGCTTCTTCCCTTGAAAGTCTTGGACCAGAATGGGAGAATACACACTGCCTTTCTCCTATTCCCATCAGCTCAAACTAGACTGATGGTCTGTAAAGCTAAAAGTCTCTCCATTTGCCACCCAAAATGCAGAGCAAGGGATTCCATCCAGTGGGCAGACTGAGCTGCAGGGGCAAAGAAATATGGGTATTTTTGTCCCTCTTGTGGTGTGAATTCTTAAGTGCCTAGTAAAGGCTGAGCCAAACAATGATTTAGATAGGAAGAGCTAATAATCAAGCTCAAATGTGTCTGCAGAGCAGGTCTGCACCTGTTTTATAGATCCTCTCCCTCTCAGTGGAAGCCAGTCCCTCAATGATATATCCATGGTCTACCAGGGTAGAATGAGGTGACATAGATGGGACCACTTCTTGTTGTGCCATGATTCACCCTAACTGGCCATTGCCTATTGTCAAATGCTGAAAACAGAGGCTCCTTTTTGCAATGGAAGTGCCTTATCCTTGTTTACCAGCAAGTATCTCCAGCTCTGGCCAGAAAGCTGCTGATGAATGGAGTATGAGCATATTGGGGGTGAAGCAGTTTGTTTCTGGGTTCTACCTAATTTACTTCCACAACTACAAGCAAGAATGAGGCCTTAAATCTGAGGCTTTAAAATAATCAGAGAACTTCCACTTGTCATGTCTGTGTGAGATAGTGGCTTCAATTGCTTGAAACTGAGCACAGTTTGATGGCAAGGGAAGGAATGAGGGGAAGATAAAGTGAGCCTTCTTGCATGAAAGCACTAATATGCTTCAGAAGTCATGGTGGAGACTTTTAAATCGCCAGCTCACTCCCAAATTACTTGATTTTAATAGTCTGTCCAAACCCTTTTGACATTCCTTTCAAGTCCTTCAGGTCATTCAGATTCCACAAGCATTTGTTGTGCTGCCTAATTAATTTGAAAGACTGTGCTTAATCCCAAGAATAAATTGATGAAGTTTTGCAAAGGTTGATCTTTGATAACAAAGCTGAAGGTTCTTCAAATAAAGCAAGTATATATTACTTTTCTAAGAGAATCAGTGCAGAAGAAATAAGCTGTATTGCTCTTTGTTGGGATTGTACAAGGCAGTGCTCAGTGACCTTTTATATTACATCAGACTCCTGTTTATAGTAGAAGTTGTTTGAGTTTATTAATTCTGAATGTAGTGCAGCTACTGGCCTCCTATCTTACTCTCTCAGGCAAATGTGCCAGAGGAGGAAGAGAGCTCTATTCCCTTTCCCAACTAGTACTACCCCATGCAGCATGGGAAAGCTCCCCACACTCCTTTCTGTCTCATCCAGCATATATGGGGTGACTACATCAGTGGACAAGGGAAGAGCTACATATGTCATCTATCTGGACTTCTGTAAGGCCTTTGACATGGTCCTCCACCACATCCTTCTCTCTAAATTCGAGAGGTGGATTTGATGGGTGAACTACTTGGTGGATAAGGAATTAGCTGGATGGCCATATCCAGAGAATAGTGGTCAATGGCTCAATGTCTGGATGGAGATCAGTGATGAGTGGTATCCCTCAGGGGTCTCTACTGGGACCATTGCTGTTTAATATCCTAAGCAGTGACATAGTGGGATCGAGTGCACCCTCAGCAAATTTGCAGATGACATCAAGCTGTGTGGTGCAGTTGACACACCTGAGGGACGGGATGCCATCCAGAGGGACCTGGACAAGCTCCAGAAGTGGGCACATGTGAACCTCTTGAAGTTCAAAAAGGCCAAGTGCAAGGTCCTGCACCTGGGTCAGGGCAACCTCTGCTATCACTACAGCCTGGGGGATGAAGGGATTGAGAGCAGCCCTGTGGAGAAGGACTTGGTGGTACTGGTGGGTGAAAAGCGGGACATGAGCTGACAATGTGTGCTCGCAGCCCAGAAAGCCAACCATATCCTGGGCTGCATCAAAAGAAGTGTGACTAGCAGGTTGAAGGAGGTGATTCTGCCCCTGTACTCCACTCTCATGAGGCCCCACCTGGAGTGCTGTGTCCATCTCCGGAGGTCTCAGCACAGGAAAGACTTGGACCTGTTGGAGTGGGTCCAGAGGAGGGCCACAAAAATGATCAGAGGGATGTAAAACCTCTCCTATGAAGAAAGGCTGAGAGAGTTGGGGCTGTTCAGCCTGGAGAAGAGAAGGTTCTGGCAAGATGTTATTGCAGCCTTTCCGTACTTAGAGGGGGCTTATAAGAAAGATGGGGACAAACATTTTAGTAGGGCCTGTAGTGATAGGACAAGAGGTAATGGTTTTAATCTAAAAGAGGGCAGATTCAGACTAGATATAAGGCAGAAATTTTTTATGATGAGGGTGGTGAAACACTGGAACAGGTGCCCAGAGAGGTGGTAGATGCCTCATCCCTGGAAACGTTCAAGGCCAGGTTCAGCGGCGCTCTGAGCAACCTGATCTAGTTGAAGATGTCTCTGTTCATTGCAGGGGTATTGGACTAGATGACCTTTAAAGGTCCCTTCCAGCCCAAACCATTCTGTGATTCTATCATTCTGTGCTATATTTTAGCTTCAACTATGTCTGGAACCTTTCCTCTAGATAGTTCTTTGGGCATTTTACTAACTGAATTAGCTTTGGGCACTCACAGTGATATGTCTCAGTGGTCATACATCAGCTGTGGAGCATTGTATTTGCTGGGGTGCTGTTCTGCTTGCCACACAGATGAGAGACATGGTGTAGTACATCACACAGCTCCCTTCTGTCTGTCTGCCTCTGTAAATCATAAATGCAGAAAGAGAAGGGGGTATGGTGCCCACTTGTGTCTCATCCCATGTAGGACCAAGGCCTACTTGAATCCTGAAGGTGGAAAGCATGGCCATGCTGTGAAATTTAGCCATAAATCTGTGAGAGCTATATATTTTCCTGTGCAATACACTCCAGGTCCCACGGCACAATGTCTATGGCACTTACTGGGAAACTCAGTACAACAGCCAAGAATTGAGTTGGCCTTGAGTTGCTCCCAGGACATGCTCATGGTAGACTGGGATTCCTGCCCACGAGCACCAATGTGTCCCTGGAGCAGCAGGGGCTGATTCTTCTCCATAAGGGAGAAAAAGATGGAAGTGAGCACAACAGCAAGGTAGGCAAGGGCAGGAGCCTTGAGATGGAGGGTGAGGTGGGGCTCTGCTCAGTGAGCTCCACGGCTGACCAAGGTTTCTCAAACAGCTCTCTCTTCTCAGGAAGCTGACCTTAAGTGCAGGCAGCTCAGCTCCCAGAATGAGTAAAGTGTATACTCCAGACATAGCACTGTGCAAGCAGATGTTCACAACCTCAGGCTGGAGTAATATTGTTGCTTTGAGGGACTACTACACCTTAACTGCTCTGAACAGATTTGCTGAGGCTTCATCTTGTTCCATCATTTAAGTTTTTGGGAAAGATACTGAGTATTAACACCAGTGATAACCTGACACTGAACCATTGACTATGACTAGGACGGGAGGGCACTAATAGTCCTTAATGTCCCTGACCAGCCTCATCTGGGACCTCCACCCATGCCTTCTGCCCATGATGCCAGGAGCTCCATTTAAGCTCAGACTTGGGCCTTCAGTCCTAACCTGGGTTATGTAACAGGTACATCTGTCTCCAGGCCTGTCTCTGGCCTTACTTCCTTGAGGGATCCTGGGCCAGTATTTTAGGTAGGTTGTCCCTAGTCCTTTCCCTTGGATGGATATTGGACCCATATTGCAGCATTACCTCCAGCCTTGTCTCTGGCCTTATCTCCGGTGTGGGTCCCCAGGTTGGATCCTGGATCTGGTTCATTACCTTGCCTTGTCTGGGACTGTTGACGGATCCTGTTATTACCACCATGCTGCCTGCCATGTTCAAACCCTCTGGGAGTGCGCCCTGGTGAGTGAGGGCACTTCCAGTGTTGTGGTCACCTTTGGTTGCTGGCTTGTTATCCCGTGTGGAATTGATCTGCTCTGGTTGCTCTCCTGCAGGTAAAATGAAACTGGAGGGCTGCCAGTTTTTTTCTCTCCTCTTTTCATGAGTACAAAGTTCTAACAAATCAGAATGTCCTTTTATATAAAAACAACAAGAAAATCTACAGTGAATCTAAATGAAGAATAAAGGATAATACTAAAGGAGAAGAATAAACAGTTCCAATTGTTAGGTACTTACTGCTCTGAATCTGATCTAGCTTTTATGTGCCTGTGCAAATTGTCTTTGGCAGTAAGCTTTTGACAGCACTGTGTACTCCAGCAATCGCTTTCAAACACTGTTTTCTGTTGTTATTCTCCTCAGCTGTGAAGATTTCCCACAAGGACCATTTCTGAGAAGGTCTGTAGCTATGGTGAGCAGTCCAGAGGAAAAAAGTGCCCTGCAAGAATAAAATAAGTGATGAGATATTTCAGTCTACTTCTGTGAAAGGTAATGATATTTATGATAAAAAGAAATTGTACTATATTGGAGGAGAATTTTTTTTTATTTAAAAAAAAAAGGCTAAAGCTAGTGCTTCCTGCAAGGTAAGGAGGATGAGTCTGTGGTGTATGGTCACAGGGAAGGCTTAACTCACAGCAAATCATACTGCGAACACACAGTACACCCCTCTCATGTCTTTTGGTTGTTTTTGGTTTGTTTTTTTTTTTTTTTCATGTCTCAGTGCTGGCAAATTTACCACGATTTTTCAAATGGTTTCCTACAGTGCAAAACTTGCCTATTTCTCAGTCTTTAAAACCTACAGCCTGCTCAACTGCATGCAGCAGCCCCATTTGTGCCTTCAGTTTTGCCTTTTTGACCATGAAGTGTGATGGACAGAATAATGGTAGTAGCAAAAGCTTGTTTCTGAAGTAACATCTAGTCTTTAAGTGCTAAAAGAGAAGCATGGATATAACAAAGATTCTTGACTGCTGTTTTCATGACACTAAGCTCAAGCACAATTATCTGAAAAAGGATAATGGTCACATACTGCACAAGAATATGCCCAGAAGGGCAGGTGCTTTGTACCAAAAACTGCCCTGAGAAGTTTGTAAAGACAATTAGCATTAGCCTAATTACTCCCATTGAAGTCAAGGGAGAAGGCAGAGTTTGGCTCTGTACAGTTTATGGCACATAAGAATTTGTAATGATACAGGAATACTGTTATTTCCTACTGGCAAAAGGCTTTTACTGGACTCTGACCTTCTGACAATATCTGTACTATGTATCAATACAGCAAAAGCTCCACAACCATCACTGTGATTTTTGCCTGTAAAACTGACATTGTGTGAGGAAACTCTGCAGTTCATCGTGTCTCTAGGCTAATGTCTACAGCAGCTTCTCTACTGCAAATTTTCAGGGAGTCGTTGGTGTGCAACAAATTTGCTTTATGGAAAAGGGGGAAGTTTAAGAGACAGTGAAGGACCCAGGTGTCTTCTATGCATTTGCTTTAGCAACCTCAAAGCTACTTTAACTCTCCAAACAGAGAGGCAAGGGCTGGGAGAGTTGCATAAAGCAGAACCATAGCTTAAAGTATATGACAGGAAATCCTTGGTGAGGCTGGGTATGGAGTCCCCATAGGGTCTTCTGAAGTGCAGGAGCAGGAGACACCTTGTGTGGAGTGCAAGGGGAAAGGATGGTTATGGTAAGAACATGAAGAATAGCAGAGGAAAGCTGGATTTGAGGAATACTGGGTGACTTTGATGTGAGAAGCTCACAAACTTGTGGGAGTATGAGCTGTATGTGGGGAAAGGTTTAGAAGGTTGCTGAGAGAGATTTAGGGGCATAACCGGGTCAAGGGGAGAGGCTGGTATATAGCAAATAGGATCCCACGTGGGCTTCCCCCCACAAGGGGTGGGAGGGAAGGTAAGGAAACCTTGGTGGGGAGAGGTATGAAAAGGCTTGTTATAGGAGAGGACTTGGGACACAAACAGGGTGCTTTCTGGGAAGGTTAGTGGGAACAAATTCCCTCTCTAGCATGAGGATCAAAAATGGCTGTGATGCGGAGGGCAGGAGCACAGGGACTCTTCATTTGGGAAACTGGTTTTTGAAACTGGAGTCTGGGTAAATGAGAATGACAGAGCACTGGTGTAAGGGCAAACCCTGCGGTGAGTCTGAGACATGGGATAGTGAAAAGGAAGGTGTGGTGGAGGAGGTGTGGAAAAAGAGGAAGCAGCCCCCTGTATACATGTACAAGCACAGGGCAGGGGATGAACCCTTGTTAGGTAGTCATGTTTGGGGATATATAAATGTTTTGACAGTGGTGGACTGTAGTTTTGCTTCTGCTAACACTATGTGATTGGGAGGTTGTCACTTCTGGTGCTTGCATAAATGTGTATTGCTCCAATGTCAGATTCTGTCCACTGTTCTATGTAGAAAATCTAGTGATGTGATTTCCAAAAGTCCCTGGCAATTGTGGACATCAGTTGTAAATAATGTCCTCCTGGATCTGTTGAGGCAGAAAGGATTGTCAGTAGTGCACTTAAAGTAATAGTAAAATGAAGACTTGGGAAGAAAAAAGTATTTAACTTGGTTTTAAAGTGTCAGCATTTGTCCTCACACTGTTTTCTGTCTTAGTATTTAATGTAACTTCAACCTGTATTTCAGACATGCCTAGCTGACAGTTTCAGAACTATGAACCTAACAAATCCAGTTCTTATTACAGATCTATCTTATTTGTGCACACAGGAGAAACTCTTATTTTTGAGCAATTAGAAACACATTTATTCACTGTGAAGTTAGCAAAGAAACATGTGTCAGTAGAATTTTCAAGAGCACTTAGGAACCAAAATCCTGTGTTTTTTAAATATTCTGTAATAGTGAAACTATTTTATGAAATCAATTTTCTGGAATTACTGTAATGTTTGGGGGAAGGGGACTAAGCAAGCTGTCGTGGGAAAAGGTGAGCTGCTAGTAATGGTTGTGGTTAGACAGCTCATGAGACTGAGTGTTTCTAGAGCTCTGAATTCATAGCTAAACTTGGTCCAAGATTCAGCAATGGGAGCTGTGGCTGAATACTACAGTATTTGACTTTCTGTAGGCAGAGGCCAAAAATATAGGAACACAATCACTCTGGCACAATATTTATTCTCTAAATTAAATATCCTCATTGTTAGACATCTGTATTTTTAATTCTGTTCTCTATTTAAACATCTGTTGGAGAAAAGTTCATGCCTTCTTATTTCTGTTTGCGCTGGGTCCTAGCTCCATATGTTCCCAGTGCAATGGGAATAAGTCTGGATAACCAAACAGCCCTGCTGATGGTATTGTGACAGTTCTTCTGAAACTATGGCAATGTGAGTATTAAAATACACTGAAGTGGATCATCCACAAATTACACTGAAGCATTTAAGAACTTGGTTTCCTTTAAAACTGAAGGAAATAAGGATGAATGTTCTGCTTTCCCTGACCTTGCTATTGTATTCTCTGAATGTTATCCTTGTTGCTTTCTGGCTAAGAACTGTTATCTGTGAAACTAAGTCGGAGTGGGGTGGGGGAAATCTTAGGAATTGTTGTTCCAGGAAGATATTTTTGTAGGAGTTGCTGTTCCAGGAAAATATTTTCATATGTCAGTGGATCTTTAGCTGATGGAAGAAGTTATACCTGATTTATTAGCACCAACAACTCAGCCTAGTGCATGAACTTGCCATGTAAATATTACCATGCAGATACACTTATAACCACATAGAGGGCTTTACTAATTCAAATAAAAATTAACTGTACAATAAAAATTACTCTTGTATCACTGTGTTCTTGTAACTGTAGCTATACTAGGCTTTTTAAAAGCATTTTCACTGACTTAGTTCGCATTGAAGTTTTTAGCCACTTTGAGGCTAAAGAGTGCTACAGGTAGTGCAGGTCATGAACAAATGAGACATTTATTGGTGCTTGCATTTTAAGATAGAAATTTGCAATATGAAATCCAAAGAAAATGTGATAGTGAAAAGGACCTAGGGGTTCCTGGTGGGCACCCTTGTAGCTAGAATACCAACAACATCCTGGGGTGCATTAGAAACAGAATTGCCAGATTGAGGGAGGTGATCCTTCTCTTCTGCTCAGCACTGGTGGGGCCACATCTGGAGTGCTATGCCCCAGTCCTGGGTTCCACAGTCCAAGAGACAAATGGCCATAATGGAGCAAGTCCAGTGAAGGACCATGAAGATGAATAAAGGCTTGGAGCATCTGTCATACAAGGAGAGGCTGAGAGCTGGGACTGTTTAGCCTGGAGAAGAGAAGGCTCAAGCGTAACTTATCAAGGTGTATAAACTTGATAAAGTGGGAGAAGAAAAGATGGAACCAGACTCTTCCCAGTGGTTCCCAGGACAAGAGAACAAGCTGAAAATGTCTGCAGATTGAAACACAGGAAATTACAGGAAATTCCATTTAAACGTAAGAACAGTATGTTTTGTTTTTAAATTGTGGTCAAACACTGGAGTAGGTTGCTCAGAGGTTGTGGAGTCTCTGTCCTTAGAAATCCTCAAAACCTCAGCAAGCTGCTGTAATCCACCCTGCTTTGAGTTAGGGTGGTTGGACGTGGTGATCTTCCAACCTCAGCTGTGATCTGACTCTGCAAGTCTGTTCTCCAAATCTGTTCTCTAGATTTGAACATCTTAAAGCCTTTTGGGAAGTACCTAGTTAAAATACAGTGAACAAGATGACAAACTTGAAACTTATCAACATGAATGGGAGTTTTCCTGCTGAATTAATACATTTTTTCCAACATTAATCATACTTAAATTATGCTTAGATTATAGATCCACCCCACCTAGGAAATGGAAAATTACTCAGGAAATGTATCTTACCCTGTTCTTATGAATCCTTTATTCACCTAGGTGACTTTTGTGAGGGTTAGTCCCAGTAAATTGCTTATAAGCAAATTTGATATAGTTAATGTCTGCAGAATCTGGGCCTTAGTAAACACATTCCTGTCTTTGATTTGTTCATCAACCTGCCTTGGGCTTAGCAAAGGTGGCATTTCAGTCGTGATTTTCTGACTAAGAGTACAGTTTAAGGGATACACTGGAGAAATTGATGACATCACATCAAAGTAATCCAAAGGAGGATAGATACTCAGTTGTTTGTTGGGTGATAGCCCTAATTGTACACAAAATATAACCTCTGACTTAGAAATTCAAGCTTGGCTTTTAGTGATTTCAGGAAACCAAGGAACATACTGGGTTTTTTTCCTTTTAAAAAAAGAAGTACCTAAATTAACATAAGGGGAGAGGTTGCTAGGTTCCTTAAATTTTCAGGTTAAGAGTGACAAGAATGGGGGCCTGTAAGAAAGATGGGGACAAACAGGTAGGTCCCTGTTGTGGCAGAACAAAGGGTAATGTTTTTAAATTAAATGAAGGTAGATTCAGACTAGATATAACGAAGAAATTTTTTATGATGAGGGTGATGAAACACTGGAACAGGTGCCCAGAGAGATAGTAGATGTCTCATCCCTGGAAACATTCAAGGCCAGGCTGGACAGGGCTCTGAGCAACCTGATCTAGTTGAAGATGTCCCTGTTCATTGCAGGGGGTTGGACTAGGTGACCTTTAAAGGTCCCTTCCAGCCCAAACTATTCTATGATTCTACACAGCAAAGTACACCCACACTAAGCTTCATATTTCTCTTAGAATTTCTGATTATTCTCTTTAAGCACTTTCATCCATCTCCTACTGCTTCAGTCTTACATCTCAGCTGGGACAGGATACCAGTGGGTGGTACGGATGGGTACCGATGTCAAAAATCAGTCTTACTTCCTTTTGCTTTAAAGGCATCAGCTCAGAAAGTCTGGAGTCTGCTCACAATACTGGAATACAGCCCAATTATCACAGCAGTGGCACTGAGCACTGTCCAGTAGCTTAGTACCTTGCTCCATGGCTGGGTTGCTCTGCTCCAGATACCCCACCCAGGCAGCCTCTCCCTGAGGCCTCTTCTATTTTCTTTAATAGATTATTAAGTGTAAGGAGACCACCTCTTCTGCTAGAGCCCCTTGAGTAGTCTCCTTCTCTGTCTAGGTGACTCTTGCCTTTGTCAACACAGATGTCATAGAAAAACTCTGCACCTGATGTTCCTCTTGATACTTCTGTTATGGTTTGAATAGTCTTGATTTGGTTGGATGTGTAACTATCCCTGCCTGCCCCACCCCCTGCCAAAAAAAAAAAACCCACCCGAAAAACCAAGGGGACACTACTTCCTGAAATGGGAAGATCACATGGAAGGATGAAAATTGCAAGTTGATTCTAATTTCTTTCTTGTTTGTCCTGTAGGGAGATTCATATTGTCAAATGCTGAATACTTAGAGGTATACTAGAGCTCGCCTCTGAAACTCTATGCTGTTTTCTGGCCCCATATGGCAACTAAAGCCCTTCATCAGCCTGGCTGTGACGCAGCAGACTCTGAAGACTTTCCTTCTTTATGCTGTTTTAGCAGACCCTTGCCTTGGTGGAACAGTTGATTCAGGGTATGAAAGAAGGAGCAAAAGAAATTTCACATGGAGCTAATCTCTGTTGCCTTCTTTGGAAGGGTGCCTATGTGGAGGGCAGGATGCTACAGAATTTGACCACTTTTGGCCAACCTTTTCCACCTTCACTGGCAAATTTCCAGTGGTAGCAGTAGATTTGTTCAGTTGGATTTTATGTTTGCTAAGGAATCAAAGCTGGACTCAAATAAATAAGGAGGTTTCACTCTTTTTGCAGGAGAAGAATGAGAATTTTGTTAAGGAACTGATCTGCACAACATCTATAAACATCAAGGAACTGCTGGAAATACAGGAACTGAGAGTGATGTCATGGTGGATTAGACTACAGGTGAGGCCTTTCGGTGGGACAGCTCAGATGAGAGCACCACTGACAAAATTTCAAATGAGTCCAGTATACCCTGGGCCCTAAAGTTTGTGGAATTGATTTGAGCAGAATCCAATTGCTTGGGTTTTTTTAGTTTCTTCTTTAACTGTTCACATGTTTAAAGGTCCTGCTTTAATATTTTACAACTAGAAGTGCCCACAGAATGAATAAAATGAGTTCTGATTTACAAAGTCTGTATGTCTGTTGTTGCTTAAGAATCCTGATGAGCTGTAGCAAGCCAGCTTCAGATGGATGGCAGTTGTAGTGAAAAAGAAATAAATAGCAAGATAGAGAAATTCTTGAGCAAAATTAGTAGGAATTAAAATTCACCTCTAGAAGGGATCTTTAGATTTGTTTCTTTATACAAAAACATAAACATTAAGGTTCTTTGACAAACAAATATTTCAGTGGATTTGTATCTGATTAACTTCAGGGACTTACTTTCTGGATATAATTTGCAAGCTTCTATAATGATTTTTAAAACTCCTGAAAAATCCTGACAGAAACTTGAAAAAAAAGTCAAATTTCTCATCTCTGTCATTTCTCTATCCAGTAGCAAAAAACGACTTTTGGTTTAAAATGACATACTTAGATTAAATAGAGCTGCAAGAAATTCTGAAGCTGTTTTTTCCAGGAGAAGGTACAAAGCACATTGACTGTGGGTGCAGCTATGCTGAGAATGCAAATGCTTGTAAAATATTGCTTAGTGATATTTTTAAAAAATCAAGTGCCAATAGATAGAGTACAAAATTGTCAGAGACCTCTGCACCTCAGATGGTAAATATGGCAGCTTAGAATTGAGAAGTAAGGCTTATCCTTTGAATGTGAATAACTTTTAGTGAGGTTCACTGTAAATAACATTCCTACAGAAGTATGCTCTCCTGGACGAATTCTGTACCAAGTTTCTTACCAGTGTCTCATTCAGTGTGAATATACTAGCAAACTCTTCTTCAGTACTGTCAATTCATGTGGGTTGCTCCTTTTTTGGAGTTGATTATGAGAATTCAAAACCAATATTTTTATGCCTGTGCACAAACTGGTTACATGAGTAAGTTGGACATACTAATTAAAAAATATTTGTTGGTTCCTGCAATCCTGCAAGTTAGTGCTAAGTTTGAAACAACCAATTCTGCACAGTTCTAGATGCCTCAGAATTGATGGACCCTTCATAAAAGCAAAAAACCTTATTTATGAGCACAAAATAGTTTCTTTTAAACAAAATTTACCATTTCTCAGACTCTTTCTGCTCCCCACCCCCGCCCCTGTTAAGCTGTGCAGAGCTCACTGCACGGTGCAGGAAAAGCAAACAGCTCTGCATTCAGTACTGGTTCTGCTCTCATCTGCCACCTACACGTGTCTGTTCTTTGTGCTGCAAACTGACTGTGGCAACCCACAGTGTGTGAAGTGCTTCTGGATCTAGAATAGTGAATGTATTGATATCATCACAATTACTACCACATCAAGTTGGAAGTAAAGTTTGCTAGAAGCTAAAAGCATGTAAGAGAGAAAAATGCTTCCCTTATTTTTGTACTTTTCCCTAAGCATCCTGTTGTAGCTATTGACAATGGCAAGTTGCTGGAATAGATACTTGGGTATATGACTCAAGTACAGCTGTTCTTCAGAAAGATTAGGATCGGGAAACTCTGGAAAAGCTGCATGTCATGTTCCTCAACCTGGATGTCAAGAGAGCAGCCTTAGATCATGATGTCAATTTGGTTCCTGGCCCTTTTGCCAGTGTAGGTTATGATTTTGATTTCCATAGCAAGTGGCATGGAGAGGATGAAGAGAAATCAGTTATTCACTACCTTCTCCAGTAAAAGAACTAGAGGAGCATCATATGAAACTAGCAGTTGCCAGGTTCAAAGTGAAAGGAGGTAATTCTTTATCCAATGTGAAGCTACGTTGTGGAACTGGGAGACTGGAGGAGTCCTCTGAGCAAAAAACCACTGAGAGCAGCTGAATATTTGAAAAACACCTCTGGCTCAGGAAGTATTCAAGCTACAGACTGTGAGACTTGGGGAAATTGTTCTGAAGGGAAATATAGCAATATACTTGCCCTTTTCTTAGATTCTTTAGGCATCAAATTTTGTCCACTGGTGGGATGCTGACAAGATACTGAACTAGGTTTTGGCTGGAGTAGTTCTTATGACTGTGAGTAAAATGTCTGGCAATATATGCAAGAGGCCCTCAATAGCAAAGGTGTCCATAACACCTAGGTTACTTAAAAGAAAAAAAAAAGAGCATAGAAAAATAAATGTGTGTTTATATAGCTACATGTGGTTTATATCCTACATGGTTCACTCATTATTGCTACATACAAATCTTTAAAACTGTGCATTGCCAGTAACTTATCCAGTATATAACACTTTCCCATAAGATTCCCAAAGACTCAGTTTACATGAATATCACCCAAAGATAAGAATGGCAGATGTGAAGCCCAGCCAATATTTCCAGAGATGGCTCTCTCTTAAAGCTCCAATGTTTTTCCATTAAAACCTATCTAACATTTGATGTACTAATTTATGAATCAATGATTCCATGCTTTCCAGATGTGCAGCTTTTCATAAAAGCTCTTTTTAGCCTCTGTATCAGTGACAGTTTGTGGCTTGATGTGAGAGTTGCCGAATTTTCAGAGTTCTGTGATCCCCACCATATGTGGCAGACAGATTTGGCAGAGGGAATTGTGAACACAACACTGAGCACACAGTGCAAAGGTCTGGAGCAAGGGGAATTGACTGATGTCTTTCCAAACATCCATCTGGATGAAGACACTTCAATAATGGTCATTTGCTTTCATAACACTCCTGGACTATTTTGCTAAAGAAACTTTTAAGGAGGAAAGGCTGATCTTCCTGAGTTTGAGAGGTAATGCCTTCACACACAGTTACAAGCATGGCAATATCTCTCTAGGGTGTTCAGAGTGTTTCTGTTATGCAATCTTTAGTCACAGTGTTAGGCCTAATGTTAAGCTATGAGTTTTGTAAAAGTGAATCTATCAAGCTCCTACAGGACTTAAATCTTTAAGCATTTTAATGTTACTTTAATATCAATCTAGTTTTGCTGCTGTGTGAATGAGATGCAGAAAATGTGCTATAAGAAGACTGAAGTAATTTTTTAAAAATTAGGCCCCATTACTATATTAATCTGTTTTCTGTGGTTGACTTCTTGTCCCAATTACTTTTGTTCCACTTAAAGATTGATGTGAGCGTGGAGTTGACATCCACCTGCATTCCAACCCACAAATACTCAGCATCTCACAAAGATCAAGAAACTTTCAAAGCCATGCATTAAAGAACTACCATGAAGGCTGGAATTCAACAGTTGTTTAATCAAAGTTGAGAGGAGTTCCATAAGAATAATCAGAGACAATAATCCCCAGACATTTAAAGTGACTGAACAAGAGCATAAATGTATTTTTCATTTTATTTCCAATAGAAATCTCTCATTTTGGCATTTTTGAATATTGCTATTTCCTCCTTGCCATCTCTCCTTTTTTTTGTTTGTTTGGGTTTTTTTGGTTTTTTTTTTTTTACATCAGGGAAAGGGATAGAAATTACTTTTAAAGTAAGTTAGTAAATATTTTGTGCTTTTTTCCTCCCAACTTTTTTACCTAGGAGGTGGGAAATTGAGATAAATTAAAGCAGAAAAGGAAAAAAATGAATTTTGAATCTCAAAAGCATCTCAAGAAAACATTTTGGTTTTGAGATTCTTGTATGCTACAGTATGTTATAGTTAAATGGCAAATCTGGTAGCCCCAGTCATGTTTAGTCACAGATGTTTTGAACCATCTGTGAAGAGGTAGATGTGGTAGATAGACATAGACTATATTTTGTTGTTCTCTGCTCCTTCAGGGAGTGCATTTGTGATCTGTGTGTGTGTTTAACTTGTGTGTGTATACATGCACAGCCTTATGAAGCAATGCCTTCTTTGCTCTACTTTTGTGTATTTCTTTATAATATTTTTAACTGAGTATCTTACCTTACAGGTAGCATTCCAGCAATGGGAAAAGGGAACCTCAAACTAGCCCATAAGTTACTTTTCTATTTAATATAAATTTGAGGTTTAAAATTACTTTTATAAGGAAAGAAATTATACTTGTGGCAAGTAAAGGAAAAGATCAATGAAGAGGGAAAGTTGGCAATTACACTTACTGAACTGTTAATGCCCCTGACTTGTCAGAACAGCCTAAAGATCGTTCTAAGAGGAAAACCTGACCCCTTTGCAAATTAAACTGTGGCTCAATAGGCGAGCACTAGACTAAGTGCTTGTCGTAGCTGTTGTATTGGTGTAAAAAGAAATGTCTTTGATATACTGCCTTGTTTATTTGACAACAGGGAGTGATTATTTGTTTTTTGTAATTATAACTGCCAGGAAAACATTATCTTAATCTAATGTGGGGTTTTCAGTCATTAGTGTGCTCTAAATGGTAAGAGATCTCATACTTACCCATAAAAGACTCTAATAGGATCCATGACTGTATCTTCAACTTGGTTTCAAGAAATTCAAAAATGTGACTTTTGGAAACTTTGCAGAGCACTGTTGTTGAAATTTGGATACCCAGACTCTTGAGTCCTTAGATTTCAGTGCTGCACATTGTGCATCTTTCAGAGTTGTGAGGAACATTCAGCACCTCAGAGCATGGTGCTCTAGGAGTGCAGGGACACCATATATAACTGTATAGAGCACCTGAAGTGGGAGATAATGTGTTTGGTTTGTAAAAGCACAACCCTCGGAAAGGAAAATGCAGCAGAGTCACAGTCTGCTGCAGCCTTTTGCATGGCTGCCTTTTTGAAGGGTGTTTTCCTGCCTTGAGCCCAAATGTCCTCTTCCATTAATGAGGAGAAGCTTACAGCCTCCTGTGACCATGCTCATCTAGTCTTGCACAAGAAGGGAAGAAAGCTGGAACATTTTTCTCCTTTTCTGTTCTCTTGCTTATGGCAAGAGACAGGCATCTTATTCCTCTACCAGATTAAGACTTACTGCAGCTATGAGGAGTTAAAGATGGGGCTATATATCCTTGTACAAGCAAATAAGGGCTGTGACAGCCTTATCCATTGGTATTTTAATCTTTGAAACCATTCTTCTTACTGTAAAGAAGAATGTGAAGAATTCAAGGTGAGACGGGATCATTAGATTGTTTAGTCTAACCTCTTGAGTATATTAGCCCATAAATCATCACCAATTGAACTGAGTTGAAGAGCTTAGCAATAAAGTATCCTCCAAACAGCATCTAATTTTTGTCATAATGTTTTCTGAAATGCAGAGTCTGATGCCTTCTTTAGTTTATTCCAGGTGTTAATACTCTTCACAGATACAGATTCAGGCCTTAAAGCTTAATTTTGTAGTCATTAGTTTGTGTCATATATAGGAGACAAAATGTATACTATACGTCTTTCGTTGCAAAGTATTTCCCTCAATTTATGAATTAATTTCTGAGATTATTCTATGATTTTACTATCTTCTATGTTCTAAAAAACAAGGAAAATAATACAATCCTTCAGTGCTAATCACCTAACTGGTATTGTTCGCAAAACAGCTGCTGTACCCCAGGGTGACTGTTAATGGTCACATAAGCCTTCTTTGCCTCAACCATGGTAAGAGCTCTGCTCAGCTGCTTGTCTGAGTCTCTTCACAATACAGTCCACCACTTTATAGAACTCTGTTAATCTTTGTCATCTACACAGTTTTAGCAGATGTGCTTTTTAGATCTGCAGTAAAGACTCAGTCCGATCCTCACAAAATCCTATTGGACAGTACCTTCATCGGGGGCTGGCTTCCCACTGATTTCTGCTTTTTTATGTTTCTCCATTTCTCCCATATAACATGGGCTTTGTATTGCTGTTTTTTTAAAAATTAGGCTGTTGTACAATACTACAAATGCTTCACGATGGCCATTATATCTGTGTAGCAACTTTTATAATCCAGTCTTGTGATTTATGAGTGTGTTTAACTAATAGAGGTGAAGTTTGACCAAAATCCCAGATCAAAGTGTCAGTATTGCCTTCTTTCTGTGATGAGGAAGTTAATGGGAGTAAACTTATCATGGCTATCATAAAAAATTCAGAATTGCCAACTGTTTTAGCTTGTACATGAACATTAGTTTCCCAGTGGGAGCTGTGTCTACACAGGCACTGTCAGAATTATCTCATGCTTAAAAGTAGCATTGTGTGGCAACAAATGATGGTATTATAAGGACAGGGCTTTTACTTTATTATGGATTTCCACATATGTAAAAGTGATAGGGAACGGATTGAGCAGGAAACAATACTAGTCTCTCTCTTAATGGTCTTTAAGATTTGCAGGAGAGAAAATGAATAAACCAAAATGCTGCACTGACAAACACTCTTCCCTAAGGGGAGAGAGAAAGTGAAGTGGCAATATGAGGAATGGAATGGTAGGACTTTGATACCAGTATAATAAAGATGCGGTGAAAGAACCTCTGTAGACTAGAACAGGTTCTCACTTTCAATATTATATTGATATTTCATTTCTAAATGCTTTACCAGTGACAAATACACAAATAATAGATGTTACAAACCTGAGCACTATACATTTTATCAGTTACAGGTATAGCAGAACAAATCTGTAACAAAGCTATAGGGGTTTTGGACTTTAAAATTCTAAGAATTGATTAATAATGAAATTGTGTATTAAACACTTATTAATACTTTAAAAGTATAATTAGGACATTACTATGAAGTCAGTTTCCTCTTTACTGTAGCACTGCGTGGCTGTGGTGGAAGGCATATTGATTTAATGAATTATTTATTCTTTCAATACATTCAGTGAACCTGATATGATGGACTTTCTGAAGTGACAGCATAGTAGTATGATATGATCTTGATACAAATCACTGATCTAAAGTTTCTTCAAATCTGGGGATGTTCAAGTCTAAAGTCAGATAAAGGTAAGCCTTTGGCAAGCACAGGTGGAACTAAATTGAGTTCTGACATGGCTGCAATGCTGGCAGTCAAGCCCAATTCTTTCCCACATTGAAGTTGAGAGGATGGAAAGTTATTCTGTATACATCTTCCTGGAACTATATATGACTTTTCAGGCTCATTTATAGAGACTATCTTTCTCCTAGAACAAAAATTGCTTTATCCACAGGCAGACACTGCCCTCAACATAGAGAGAAAAGGAGACATATATGCAGCAGCAGTAGTACTTGGTGACAACAAAGCTCCAGTGTGTCCCCATTTCAGTAGATTTCTGTATAATCTACATACTCACTACCATTAAAATACAAATAACACCTCTCATCATTTGAGTCTTAAACACCTCATTAGAAATTTCAAGCATGAATGCTGCTTACTGGCAAGAGTTCAAATGCAGACACAAATACTAAAAAGCAGAGGACCTGCCATATTTTGTACTGCAGGGATCCTTGTTTGCATGGCTTTACTAAAACAGGAAAAAAGTTAAAAACAAAAGCCTTAGACTGTAGCTAATTTAATGGTAGGGGAGATGCTTTGTCCTTTCACAATTGCTTTGTAATGAAGAGGAGATAGGCTTTATCATTAGACTATGGTAGTTTTCTAAATACAAAACAGCACCAGTAATGACCACTCAGCGTCAGCCCAACTAATGTGGTGCACTGCAATTGCATGACTGTTTGCTGTATCATCTCTTTATCTCCACTATCTGTGGGTATTCTGGCGATATCACAGTCTGTCCTTCCCTGCTCTTTTGGCTGGTTTTCTGTCCCATCTAGTCAATTTGATAATGGAAAGAGGATGCTATATATTTCCAAGACCTGTGGTCCTTAGTAAACCAAGTGGAAGAAGCAGCTACAGCAGGCAGGCTTCTTGACCACAAAAAAAAAGAGATGTCTAAGAGATGTTTTTATAATTCTTGGTCCCTGTAGTGATAAAGTCCTAATGCCCTGACTTTTGTAGGGCAGACTGTCCTATGAAACAGCTGGTCAAAATGGAGCTTGCCAGAAGAATGCAACTAAGGAGTTCTTGTGCTGTGGCTATCATAAAATGCTCCCTACTGGTCCTTGGAATGTAAGACTTGACAGATTGAAACATCTTTGCACTGAAAGGAGCAGCAGGGGGGAGGAGGCACCTTTGCCCTGCCAGGTTACCAGACCCAACCTTCTTTTGTAGGTCTGACCGTGTGCAAACTAGGTTGACAGTGATATTACCTGAAGGGAAACACCGTACATGCTGCAGAGCCTTTTCTTAGTCAAAAGAGACAACTTCCCACTGTGAGATTTTGTAGAATCTCTTTATAAAGCTGCACATGAATGAACACTATTGAATGTGTTTAATGCTCCTAGTGTGGATTTGAACAAAAAGAGACTAAAATTTCACCTATTAAAAGATAAGAAAAAACCTCCAGGAAGCCGTTTGCTGGTGCTGTAATAAACATTCATTATTAACACTACCTTGTGAACTAAGAACAAAGCTATTTTGCTGGTAGGACAGTCCTGCTGTGTGTAGCTCTGAAGCACATTAGTGATATGCTGCAGCAAGTATTGATATTCAGCAAGAAAGTCTTTGCTACTCCTTCAAATTTACCCTTGTTGGGAATAGAAATAATAACTTTTTATATTACTTGTTTGAAGATGCTGAGTGAGTTATTGGGCCTAGTAAGAGCACTACGAACAGTGTTTTATTGCCTGTCCAGTTCAGACCACCTTATGGCCCCAAGCAGGTTTCTTTAATATTTTTGTAGCAGCCCAGTGAGAATACTGATATACTTAATAGAACTGCTCAATAGCTAACATATGGGTGGCAAGGGCATCATGAACAATCAAGCCTATTTCTAAAGGACTTCATCTATTTATGTGGATCCTTTTACTGTTAGGTGAGTTCACATGAGTTTGCGTTAGTCCCACTGAGCCCTTTCTGTACGTCTGGAAAGTGCATTCATTTGATGCTGGACACTCAGGAGGTGAGACCATGCTCTCTGAGTCTCTGTTGGCAGTTAACACTGGGTTCTTCTGTAATTTACCTGGAAAATGTCAACAAAATAGCCCTCTTACTGGAACTTCTGTTGCAACTATATTGACTATGCAATGGATAAATCAAGTGGTGAGCTGTATTTAATCACTGAATCAGACAAGCAGTTTTGGGAGCAGGGGAATGAAGGGAACCTGGTTTCTTATGGATGTATTATCTGTATGGAGGTATAGGCTATGTATCTGAGGTTAAATTCTCAGCTGCCTAATAAAAAGGGAACCTATGCTACCTTCTTTCTCACAGTGAGGACTCTCATGATTTTTTTGTTTGGCTGCCCCTCCTTGTGAGGCATTGAACACTGAGGTTTGCACTACTCTGTCAGTTTTGATCAGAACTGGTCTGATCAAAGCCAGGCAGGGAGGGCAATGAACACACAGAGATATATATCATGGAAATAAGCAGTATGAGTATTAGTTACCTGTAAATTCATTTAGCTCTAAGAGAAACTCTCTCATTCAGCTAAAAAAGTTGTAATGCGTTGGGAGATTGCATGTTGCTGGTTGGGGATCCAGTCTTTCAGAAGTAAAACCTGTTCAATTAAACCACTGAGCACTCCAGGTCTTTAATGAAGCTGGAATTCTTATCTTAGAAGGTACCGCTCCTGTTTCTGTTGCCTGAGATGCCTCATGTATCTCTTTCTGAGAAACAGGGAGATTTTAATTTTAAATCTACACTGACAAGAACTACTCTTGGTTTATATGGGATGTGCTTGTTCATGTGGGGTTTTGCTTCCTGGGTCCTAGTTATTAGGTATAAAATATCAAAAGATCTAGTAGGGAATTAGGTGATTTTTCTTCTCTCTGTGCCTAACATTTCTTGATTTAAATATCCATCAGATTCCTTATTCAGCCAGTCTTGCCTTGAGTCTGGTTTCACAGCCACTGTAAGACATTGCAGTAAACTTTATCAATTACATATCCAAAAAATAACAGACACACATGATCTCACTTTCAGTTCTCTGAGTGACACATAGTGACTCTATGGCATATGTGAGCATGACAAAATATGGATTTTTGGTTGGGATGCCTTGAATCTACCTCACAACTTCTTTATCTAGGGGAATCCCTTTTGTGACCTTATTTTGCTGTTTCACTGACCTGAAACACAGTTTCCTCCTCAATGTTTGTATCAACACTACATACCTTTTTCTCGGAATAGTGTTGCCAACAGAGATCTGTGTGACAGAACAGTAAGAGCATTGATAGGATTCAGCTTTTTCTGAAAGAATTCTAGCAAATTGCTATAGGAAGAGTAATCAATAAGTTCAGTTTTCTTTCGTGAACCAGCCCTTGACACAGAAGATGATTACTCATCTTGAAAATGGTGTTACCTTTCAAGACTCATTATGTGAAAGACAGAGTATATTAAAAAGAACCTCAGTTTAATGACACACAGTGACAATCCTTTGAGTTATTTGAGTGTAAAAATACTTTAAATCATTGTTTATATTCTTCAAAGTTAATAAGATAATATATGTCAGTTAGTGGAAAATGAAGTAGCATCTTAAGACCCTTTTAATTAATGAGTGGGAAAAAGGCATATAGTCTCTTCTATAAGGTATATGATGAATTATTAAGACAAAAATATGAAGATGCATCATATATGCATACATAGGGACATTAGGAAACTTGCCTGGAGGATCAGCTTACATATATGCAAAAGGTGCTGAGGCAAAGGCCTATCCATTGAACTGCCCTTTCCCCACCCAGGCTTGTTACGTGCCTTTAGGAAGCCTGTGAGGATGAGAGTGAGCTATGGCTCAAATCTCATGACTGGTTGTGGTGTTTATAGATAAGCATTGTGATCCCATCAAAGATAATAACTTTTCCATTAATTTCTTTGGGAAGTCAAGTCCTATTTGTTTTCACAGTTCTTTATATGGTACAGCTTTGATCTGGGTTCTGAAGTCCAATTTTTTCCTTGGCTTCATTGTCAGCGGGTTCTAAAAAGATGTTGATATGGCAAATTTTGCTGGATTTGCCTTTTTATGTTCTTTCCAGAAGATATAAGAAGACATTGTCATTGCTTATGATGTGTTTGATTTCCACTTTTTTATGTCTACCTCATCATTGTAAGTCAGGAGCTGCATAACCTGGGTGCTCTGAAGTTGATTTTAGTAGTTCCTCTGACAACTCAAGAAGAAAGGGCTGTGATATTCCATTACCACTCATCAGAAATTTATTCATTTTATCCCATAAATTGTGTTCTGAATAGGTTGAAATCCCATTATTTAACTTTAGTGTGGGCTTGTTTCTATACAGATAACACTGGGTCTGGTTTGGCTTGATATAGGGCTACTGACTTCTGTAAAGGTACTCCTGATCTTAGTCTTCCAGCAGTACACTGTTCTGGCCTTCACCTGGAACAGCCTTTCAGCAGGGCTTTTTACCTCCATATGAGGGCTAACATCCTTCTTGGATGTTGGTGGAAGTGAATCAGAATGCAGTCTCAGGGAAAATATGCCCAGATTACCAGTGTCAGAGCAACACACAGCTATGTAAGCTTTTCTTTACTGTCCTGCTTGTCTCTGCCAACTGTGGGCAGTCCTTTTCAGCCTCATCCCTCTCAGAAAAGTATATATGCATTTTGCAGGCATAAGTAGATGGGTGGCAGTTAAACGAGCTGTTCTCCTTCCTGGATATCTGATCATGCCACCTAGCAACACTGAAATGAATGCATCTCACATGGCTCCTCCAAGCTGTATTTAAACTTAACTGCATTAACAAGAATAGTCTTGAAATTTAATACATATGCAAAACTGCCAGAACTGTACTGAAACTTGTTTCTATGGTGTTCTCCTTCCTGTCTTCATTTATGCCTTGTCTAAAAGGCATGTCAACATGGCACAAATCATGCAAGAATCTGGTCTTGTAGAGCTTGCTTCTATTGTGGCTGAACTTTCATTAACTTTTGAGATAATTCTGAAGCCAGCTGAGTATTTAAACTTAGAGCAGCTACTAGCCAGGAGCCTTTGAAGTATAGACAACTTGTTCAGATATGAGGGATGCTGTGACTGTCAAACATAGAGGTACTTGTTGATGGATGGCTCCAAGTAAGAGTGAAATAAAATTTAAATCCTAAAAGCTCAGATCTTTTCCTGTCTAACATTTGCCCAGAGTTTATTTACAGTTGCCTTTTGCACTCAGGTGTAGTTCAATGAGTCCTGATTTATGAAAAAGATAGTTGCAGCTATTTCTAGTTTTTTCTATTTATTTTCAGTTCTCTCTTCTGATCTGTCTGCAGTTATTAGTAGGGGAATTTTCTACAGGAATTGTAACGGAAAGTTCCTCTATTCATCAACAAACATTTTCTCTGACTGATTTTCCTAAACATATTTGTCTATTAGAACAGAAGGAAAAGTCTGGGGATGAGTTAATATTTAGTAGAAATGCCTTTATGTCATTCTGGCTTATGAGACTTTCACTCTTATCTTTCATAAAACTTACTGCACCTCTGCATGGACAATGTCACAAACCACCCCTGTGCAAAGCCTAAACACTGAGAGCTTCCGTGAGGTTTGGCTTTAAAAAAATGTTCTTGTGAACATATATTTCTGTTTCTGAGTCTTCCCAACCAACTAAAAATATGCTGCAGAAAATGAAAACAAGGAGTCCTTATGACAAAAATGAAATCTTGCTGTTGAAACAAAAAAAATCCTGTGGCACTGTTAGATACCAGGACCAAGCTGGTAACCTTCTATGGTGAGACAGTTAACGAGCTTGGTGGATGAGGAGAGAACAGTGGATGTTCATCTCAATTTTAGTAAGGCTTTTGATGTAAAAAGTAGTAAAGCTGATGAACTATGGACTAGGTAAGTGAGCAGTAAGGTGGATTCGAAAAAGGGTGAACTGCCAGGCATAGAAGGTTGTGATCAGAGGCACAAAGTCTAGCTTGAGGCTGGTTACTAGTGGAGTACCCCAAGGGTCAATATTGGGTCCAATAGTGTTTAACCTCTTCATTGATGACTTGGACAGAGTGCACCCTCATCAAGTTTGCTGATGATACAAAAGTAGAAGTGGCCAATATAACAAATGGTCACATTGCCATTCAGAAGGACCTTGATGGACTGGAGCAATGGGCTGACATGAGATTCATGAAATTCAGCAAAGGGAAATGCAGAGTCCTGCACCTGGAGAGGAATAATCCCATGCACTAGTGCAGGCTGGGGGCCAAATGGCTGGAAATCGGCTTTACAGAGAAGGACCTATAGGTCTCAGTGGACAACAAATTGAACATAAGCCAGCAATGTGCACTTGCAGCAAAGAAAGCCAACGGTGTCCTGGGCTGCATTAGGAAGAGAGTTGCTGGCAGGTTGAGGGAGGTGATCCTTCCCCTCTACTCACCATTGCTGAGGCCACATTTGGAGTACTGTGTCCAGTTCTGTGCTCCCCAGTGTGAGAAAGACATGGAATTATTGGAGTGAGTCCAGTGTAGGGCCACAAGGATGATGAAGGATGGTCCTCCCTTTCTTTCCCTCATCTCTGCTCTGGACTCTCATCCAAGACTTCACACTTCTCCTTCCCTCTTTTATTTTTCTACCAGACATACAACATTCCTGACTGGTGAATAACAGAAAACAGCCTACAATGCTTGTGAATAGTTCATGAGTAAGAAGACTTAAAGATGACTGAAATGGTAAAGTTGTATATGGAGAAATCAGTATATTCTGTTCATTTGTATTTTTATTCCACACATTATGAATCAGAATATCTACTTGAGCAACATGTTTAATGATTTAGTACTTTATTATGTACATTATGGTCAGACTGGTAATAGTTCCAATGGTTAGTGCATTGCCTGAAAAACCAGGCCACAGGAAAGAAACTTGACTGACAATTCTCTGTAATTATCTCAGATGTTACAGTGGTGTTCTAAAGAACCATGGACTTTTACCTGTAGCTTTATTCTGCAGCAAAAAAGAGACAATAAATGAAACTATTTTAATGAAATCAAACAAGCTTGCTTTTCACTTGGTATCTGCCTGGACTGAAAGGCAATGTAAAGCACCCTATATCTAAATGTACTATAGACTATTCAGGATGAAATGTGATTTACTCTTATTAGGCTGCAATAAGCAGTTCTTTAAACTAGTATGAAGACAGATTGTTGGTGCTCTCAAAAGAGCAAGTACCTGTCTCATAACTAGCACTGTAGCTGGCTTCTACAACTTAAACTACAAAATGCAATAGAGGTGTCTTTTCCCTTTAATTAAAGTTTGAACAGAAAAACAGTCTGGCTGGCAGGGCCTGTTCTTGTCCCCTATTAGCAGGTACTGTTGGAGAGTTCAGTAACTAAAAAGGGCACTGACATATTTTTCTAACTTTCTGAAGAAGTGTTCTAAAAATAAGAATGTATTCACTGTCTTTCTGCCTATTTCATTTCAAATGCATCAAAGAGCTGGGAGTTCATATCTGCATCTGTTGGCTTCAAAAGCAAAGCTTTGGTATGGGACACAGATGATGAACAGAATTAAGAACTGGTTTCTCCTTGAAAGACTGTGTAGCCTGCCAGTCCATCTTTCAACTAGAATTAATTCTTCTCATACTTTTTAACACATTGCTTGTTGTGGGAATACTTGTTCCAAAAGAGGATAGAACAGGACAACCTCATTAGCTGACCACCATAAGACAGATAAATCTTTTCTGCCTTTGTCTATGCTGATCAATATAGCAAAAGTTCCTCTAGATAGAATTTTGTCATGAAAGATTCTTTGTTTTGAGTATCCAGAACGCTGAGCAAATCTGTAACTATGCGGAGGTGTTTGAGGAAAGCACAGTTTGAGTGTCTGACAGGCTGTCTCACTGCAGTGCAGCGAGTTGCAATTGGCTTTGCTTTTTATTGATCAAGGCCAACATCTTGCTCAAAAATATCAAGGGCCAATTTTTTCCTGGGATTTATCATTGCCATTCCCACTCCCTTCTACAGAGGCTCCCATTTGCACTGTCTTCTTATCAGATTCCTCTATGCCTGTGGTCCCTGAACAGCTTTAATATTAAAGTCTGTGCTGAAAGCAATGAAAAAGCACCCATTGAAAGTATGGTCTCAGTACTATGATGCCCTATTCCAAACAGAGAAACAAGTTACCAGCTTACCAAGGCATAGATATACATTCACTCAGCAGATGCTTCTGGTGGCTAAAGATGTAATCCTCATCAAAATTTGTTTGCAGTTGTCCCTTTACTGGAATTTATCACCTCTTTTGTCCTATCAGCAGAAGGGAATTTCCAAGTCTTCCTTGTCTGATTCAGTGCAGACTTCACCAGCTTAATTTAAACTGTTGGGAGAGATGATTTGAGTTAAGCTGTGATATTTTCTGGCTTAAGTTGCTGCAACCATTTGTTGATCACATGCCTGCCTACATCAAAACTGAGTGGTGCTTAAGAAGATGAGTTGTGCCAATCACGACCTCTTCTAAGGTGCTCTGGGTTTAAATAACAAAATTAGCCCTTGAATCATCCTGGAAATGTATTTATACTGCAAGAAACTTCAGCTTGAACTCTCTATTCATCTATTCGTCTAAAATATAGCATTCCCTTCCAGAATGTTGAAAAATTACGTTCCTTAATGTAGTTTGGGTGAGAGCAAAATGTCATGTAGGAAACAGACTGAGAGGAGAAAGGGAGTTTTTTTATTCCACATGGCCTCTTTAAAATAAAAATAGTTTTTTAAAAAGAGGCTGTTTGAGGAAGTTTGGAGACACTTGATGCTTCAAGCACTATAAGTAGAGAAAGAATAATTATATGTCATTGAAAATATTTTTTTCATATCTCTAAATAAGTTTCTGCACATTATTATTTTGAGATATTGAAATTAAAACCTCTTTAAGTTAAGAGCTTATAGAAAAGTGTTTAGCCCAGATAAACTTCTGTTTTAATAGTTAAGCCAAACATTGTCAAAAATAGGAGCATGTAGTTCGATAAATTCTTTCAGTGTTGAGCATCCAGTAGCTTCCATGGAAGAAAATGGAAGCAGGCACTTGTTCATAGTCTTGAAAATCACTTATGTGTATGTCTGAGTTGGGAGCAAGCATTGCATAAAAACATTTTGCTTTTTAGAGTCTTGATGTTACTGTTGAAGTCCTGTTCTTGCCTCTTATTTTGTGGATGTCTCCACAAACTTTCTCTAGCTTTTCCCAGCAAATATCTCCTTGAAGACGTCATCTGTATTGGTCTTACATAATCACTAGTAACCCGTGTAAATGTGTGCATAAAGTCCAACTGAAGCATAATAAAACCTATCTTTATTCAAAATGTGAGTGCACATGACAGAAGGAAACCAACACAATAACATATTGCTGCCTGTTGATTCTAACACTCTTCCCACACAATGATTTAGTGAGAAGAGCTACCTTGTAAGACTGCCACTATCAATCTGGCCACACTGTGCAAAAGCAAGTAACTAATCCTAAAGGGTCTAAGGCAGAGTCATTTATGATCTCTAAATCAAATAAATGCCATGACAAGAGGTGTAGGACTTCCCAGTAAATTAAAAAGAACAAGTGTGCACCTCAGTATACAATATAGTGCAAACCCCAAGAAAGGGAGGAATCATTCTGACCAGTGCTGACAGGGTTTGGGAAGATAAGCAAGGAAAATTTTGAAACTTTGATTTTAGCCATTTTTGTCCGGTATTATTGATTGATCACACAAACAAAGGCCAAGAGTCTCTGTGTTTTAACAAAATAAAAAAATATTAATCTATGTTGGCTGAACATCAGCCTTATCAGATGTTCACTGAAACTGTTTGGTCTATTTCAAGCACAAAATTTACAGTCATATGACTTGCAATCTTCAGGAAATAAAGATAGCTAGAAAAAGCAGTTCAGTTCCATGGAAACAGAGAAATCCACATATTTTGTTTCATCCTATTATAGAATGAAATGAAAATTTTTCAAAACATTTCTCTCTCCTTCTGTGTTTTTCTGAGACTCCATATATGCAGTAGTCTCAGTGATTTGGGCAGATACCTGTGTGGGGACAATTCATGTTCTCCCAGGTTCAGTAAGTGTTCTGCAAACAAGACTACCTAGGCTATCCTCCTTTCTTGGAAAGGTGGAGGGCAAGTTGAGGCTGCATAGCCATCACTCAGCCAAATTCCTCAAGCTTGCAGTATGCCATGTTGGCACAGTGGTCAGAGGTCCTGCATTGTGCTGTTGAACAGAAATTCTGCCGTGGACCAGAGAAACCATCCTAACCACACTGTCAGTTGCACTAGCACATCTCTCTGAAGCATTTCTGTTTCAAAAATTAAATGTGTCAGGGGCATTTTTGGTTTTTGACTTGATGGAGAATTATGCTGTAGCTTAAATTTTTCTCTCATTTATATGTCTTAGTAGTCCTCAATGAGAAAAAATGGAAACTGGAAGTAGCACCCTGTACTTGCTTATGCCTTCCATATGCTGAAGAAGTTACAATCCCTTCTGATCCTATGTTTAAAAAAAGAAAGTTTAGAGGATGATCTGTGCAGCTCCAGAATGCAAATTTGGCTAAGTGCAGATGCATCTCTAAAGTGTGTTTGCAAGGATGAGGTCAATGCTGGTTAGGAAAACCAGAGACTGATAATCACCGCTGTTAAGGACTTAATTTATTCTAGTGCTATAACATATTCCTATCAGTCATTTGTCATAGCCGTTTCCAGCTTCAAAAGCAAAGTGTAATGCAACTGTTTATGTTATTGGATGCAACTTCCTTTCACAAAGGAGGAGCTTGTATAAAACAGATAAAACTATTGAAGGCAAAATGTAACTCTGTGGAATAATAATCACTGTGTCTTCAGTGAAACGATCATTAGACATAGGTTTCAAGAGATGACAGTTCTGCCAGCTCTTCAGGTATGGGTCAGTCTGTCTAAGAGTCTATTTGCAACTTGTAATAGCGATAGTGTCATGCTCTCTTCTGTATGAAATACCCATCTTTTCAGTGTTACAACTGTACAGATTGGGTCAAACTCCTTTTATTTCCTTTACTGTTCCTGCTTCATACTCCGTTGACAATCAACGTAAACCACCTGTTTTTAATGGTCTGGATATAGTGTCATAGAAAGAGTTGTTTAGAGTTGTCAGTGGTTAATCCATTTCATATGATGATTAAACTGCTGGTGACACTGAAACCAAGACTGAAGGGTGTGATATTGAGAAGTGGCATATCCTTCACTATCTCTGTTAATGACCTAAATTCTGATCTGATATCACACTTAATTTAGGAAATGCTTAGCAGAAACTTCAGACTATATACCACTGAATCACAGAATGGTTGAGGGTGAAAGGGACCTCTGGAGGTCATCTGGTCCATCCTCACTGCTCAAGCAGGGCCACTGAGAAACAGTTGCTAAGGACCATGTCCAGACTGGCTTATGAATGTCTCTAACAAGGGAGATCCCACCATCTTTCTGGGCAACCTGTGCCAGTGCTCACTCACCCTCACAGTGAAAAAGTGTTTTCTGGTGTTCCTTAATAACAGTGGCACTTTGCTGGACTCTCTCCAGTATGTCCATCTCTCTCTTGTACTGAGGAGCCAAGAACTGGACCCACCACACTGTTGTGGCCTCACCAGTGCTGAGTAGAGAGGAAGGATCACCTCCCTTGACCTGCTGGCAGTACTTTGTGTAATGCAGCCCAGGATGCTATTTGCAACCTTCACAGCAGGGCACATTGCTGGCTCGTGTTCAACCTGGTGATGCCCAGGTTCTTTTCTGCAAAGCTGCATCTGAAAGAAGAAAAATGCCATCTGTATTTGAATTGTGTTTTGCTTTTGTTGTCTTTTGTTGCTTTGATGTGAGGCTGTCAGGTATAATTTCTGGGGCCTTCTTTTGATTAGTAAAGAAAATAGTTTCCTTTTTGACCTCTTTGTCATCAAATGAGCTACCCTGAAAGAAAAAGCCCAGTTGAAAGACCAGCACTATATCCATTGTATGGAAGGAGATAGCATAAGATTTACTTAGTGGATAAACTTAGGTGCTTTGGCTTCTTTGTGTTTACCTCGTGTTCATTGGTCATCTTGTGATTAGATCATGTTCTTTTGCAGTGAACAAAGATCTGGCCTTAGTCTTGGCCTCTCTTTCAATGGTGACCTTAAAGGCAAAAAGACCTCTTTGTAGCCATTGGTCTGCATACCCACAGTCCTGCTGGAATAAATGTTTTTCTTTAGTAATTGGCATGGCATGAGGTTAATGGCAGCACTTCGTATCATGGTAACCTACTAAAGACATTGAAATTATTGAAAACTCAGACAGGAAGGAAAGAATTAAGATGTGGGGAATGACAAATTGCTATATTTCAACCTTGGGAAAAAAGCTGTAAATAATGCTTATGGAGTGGTGAGGAAACGCCTGAATTTGATTTATTTTTAGTGCAAGTGCTACAAGACCACATAGTGGCTAGGTAGAAATGTGGAAATTAGTAGAAACTGGTTTTGGTGGAACAATAAAAAAGTTGGCTATCAGGGACATCTGATGAGCTGGTGACAGGGAAGTGCATATAGGATGGATTTGGGAGACAGAGAGTGCAGAGGAAATGGAAAAAAAAGCCCACTGGAATTAAGGTCATAGATAAGGCACTAATTTGAGGCTACAGGGATTTCTGTGCATATTCAGCTAAAATATGTTAAGGAGTTCAGAAGAGCTTGACATGCAGAAAGATGATATATTCTTAGTGGGAGTTGAGAGATTAATTATACACAGGAAAAAATGCTTAATTCTTAGTGAAAATAAAC
The DNA here is from genome assembly GCF_047716275.1 of Strix uralensis. Classification (NCBI taxonomy): domain Eukaryota; kingdom Metazoa; phylum Chordata; class Aves; order Strigiformes; family Strigidae; genus Strix; species Strix uralensis. The sequence goes on along the minus strand of NC_133972.1, from coordinate 21,929,928 downwards.
TGATGAAGTGCTGCTCATAACTTGACATAGTCCTGTGTGGTGTTGCATGTGAAAGGGTCTATTTTAATCCAGTTTGCTTGAGGTTTTGTGTCAAAGGTAATTGCTTTATTTACGCCAGTGAAGCATTTATAGAACCAGCTGCTTGGATGATGTTTAACTCTAAATGGGAAATATGCAGACACTACTATTTACAGACTCAAGGTTTATAGTCGATTAAGGTCAATACAAGTTGCAGTGACCTTAGCTGTTCTCAAGATTGTGTCTTTACCCATTAGAATCAAACAGTCAGCATATTTGCTTACATTCTGCCTCAGTGCAGGTGCTTATAGTAGATCATACTTAAAGGTTGTTCCAGTGCAACATCTCTGTGAAAACTTATCATTCCTAAAGGAATGAATTGAATAAAAGATAAGAGACAGGCTGAGTCACATCCTTTTGCAGAATGTCCTTTCCTAAGATTTGCAGAAAGAGAAAGAAAAAAAAAGAGGAGAGTGGAAATAAAATAACTGTCCTAGGGGACATACTACAAATGTTATAGTCAATCCTGGTATAAGCCATAGCAAATGAATCGTGGCTTGTTGTCAATATCCTATTCACTCTGGGATTAAATCAGAGCAAGTGTGAAGTTATTCTAATATGAGCATGCAACCATAATCCATCCCTTAAAAATCTTTTTTCATGATTTTGGTGTACAATAAAATATAGTTCAAACTAAACACTTCTACTTCCCTATCCTTTGCAATACTACAAATGTGTCAGGGTTCTAAGTGTCTGATTTATTTTCTGGATCATTAATAGAGAGGCTGACAAAGTAGATACATTAGACTGCCTATGAAATGTCAGTCAAGTTTCTAGGGCTACCCTGCGTTACCTGACCTACATACTGCTATTGTTCTGGGCCACATGAGTTGTGCAACTTCCCTGTTTTATCTATGTGATACTATTTTCTCTAAAGTCCAAGTGACCTCAAAGTTGTGTTGCTCTTTTGTGTGGGAGTGATAGACCTTGCAGATGAGGTTTTTTAAAGTGTAGAAGAGCTGTATTATTAAGTGTTAAAGTTATGATCGTTGAAATATTAGAAATGAACTCTTACAGCCCAGAGAACAACCAGAGCACATCACATCAGTCAGGGAAAATTTCCACTTATCATAGACTCTTGTTTAAGACTAAAAATGTGAGAAGAGTAGTTAGACCAATGCTGCCTCTTTCTTAGTCTTAATTTTCTGTTCAGTGCAGGATTTTAAACAGTTTCATACATACTGAAAAGCTTGTATCCTGAAGAGTTAAAGTATTTTTTATGTTTGCTCCTTGTAACGTATTTCCTTGTACTTTAAGACTGAATCAAAATGAAAAGAACTTGGTCTAAAAATGCTGCACAGTAGTTCTGAAGGTTCCGCTGTGTTATGAACCAGCAACAGTGAAATTAAATTCAGAGACTTTGTCTTGTGGTGAAGTAGCCACGGCATACACTTGTGAAGAAAACTTAACACTGAAAAGATTTGCATCAGTTATTTTATCATGTCAAATGTATTTATTTATCATGTCATTTAGCATCAGAAATCTCTTGATTAACATGCCTCTTTGCTGTTCAGTGCAAGATAATATGTCCTTCAAATGGTAGACAGAGAGAAGATCCATGTGGGCCTTAGACAGAGATGACACTACTTGTTTCACAGACAGTATCTGAGCTGAGGATAACCCGCTTTTTAGACAGTATTTGTTTAAAGAACTTTGAAGTCATGACAGTGAAAAGAAAGGATAAAAAACCCCAATAATGCACAGCCCTGAAGTAAATCAAGTTATCTTTAGCTTATTCCTGGAGTTTCTTTTTCAGTAAGTTTTCTGGGATCCTGTTTTCTGGAAAGTCTTTACCTTTTAAATTCTATGTAATTTCACTTATTGTTCAAAAAATTCAAACCTCGTAGGAATTTTGTAGGATCAAACTCAGGCTCTGTGTGTGTGTGCATATATAGTGGATAGAATGGGCCCAGTTATCATTTATTACAAAGAAAGAAGCCTCAGGGTAGAAATAACATCAATTTGCATTTGCTTTAGGATCCCTTTAAGCCATCAGAGTTGGAGTAAAATGATAATGGTGAGCAGTTTGACACTGACTGATAGAGTAAATGAGTGCATGACACCCAGAGGTTTGGTCTCATAAAAGAACACTCTTTTAGCTAACAGAAGTAAAATGCACAGCTTTCCAGATAAATGTATGTGTAGGCTAAGCTTTGGTAAATCGGTTTTAGAATGGGTTGAAATTAGTTTCTTTTAGAAACAGAAAAGAAGCCATATAGCATACATATATAGACCTTGAAGCAATGTGAAATATATGCTGTCCCAGTGTATTACCAGAAAGACGTTATTTACTTTATATGAAATTGCATGAGAGTCAGACTAGGACAGCTTTAAAGAAAGTTAAAACTTTGCGGGAGAAGTGGTGGGTGGTGGGAGTCTGTACAAACTTCATGCTCCTCGCATTATACATCACTTTATGAGTGTCCTTGCTAAAGTCCTCATGGATTGAGGTACTGCCTACAGCAGTAGGCAACTGTATCACAGCATAGTTATTTGTCTGTAGCAATAGAAATAGCACACATCACAAGAGAAAACATACTGTGTGCAGTAAAGAAAATTTCAGCTCAGCTTGTAGCCCCAGGAATCAGAATTTGGAAATGGCCTGCACAGAACCTCCATCTTATGTACCATCTTGTGATTATTTCACATAGATGAATGTTACTTGATGTATCACTGATGCTTCTGTCAGCCAAATAATGATCAGCAAGATATTGAAATTTACTCTGGGCAAGAGCTTTCAGCTGATTTTCATTAGAGATTTCAAATGACCTGATACTTTTCTGTCTTGTTAAGCATTAATACTAGAGCAATTAATTTCCTAATCTTTATCTTGAAAAAACTATCATGTACTGCACATAAAATACAAATGGAATTTTTGCTTCTTTTTAATAAGATTACTGTCCTGCTGCTCATGTTCATACTCTTTGTTGAGAAACATTCACCTCAGAAATTACGCACTACCTCAGAGAGAATGTTGTGCTATAGCCTTATCATATATTTGTGTGTACTGCTTAAGCTTCGTGTAATGTTGATTTCTATGAATGAGCAGTACAAATGCTAATCTGATGTAATGACAAAAGAGGCGCCTGCAATGTTATGGTACAATCTGTAATGGATGTGAAGGGTTCCTAGCACTAACAATGTCTATGGGACTTCAAATTCAGCCTAAACTATTTGAGAACAGATATTAGTCTAAAGTTTTAGTCGTTTGTATCTATAAGCGAGGCTATTATCTTCTATGGTTTGCTCTACTGGTGCCATCAGAAAATCCAATCCTATTGAAATCAGTAGGAGTTTGCAATTAAATTGGGCAGAGTCAGAGGACAGGCAGCACACTGAATCTTTTCAGTTCTGATTTTCCCTGAGTTTCAAACTCTGTTTGATAAAGAGATGTTTCAGTATGTCCTGTTGTATTTCATCTGCTTTCCATTTCTCTTTGGCTATAAAATCTAAAACTTCTTTGAGTACTGTTCTTCGTGTGGGTATCAATTGAGCAAGCAAATGGTTCATCCCCTATGTAGCCTATTTGTTTCCGGAAAGTCCCAGCCTGCAGGGATTTCCCTGGCCTAATATGATGCTTTTCTAGTAACAGCCTATCACATATAATAAAGAAACATTGAGGGTTTCTTAAACCTGTATGAGGTGGAGGTACTGTGATTCATTAATCTAGGTCCTCTCCGACTGTAATGTGGATTTATCTGACCACAGTACAAACTATAATTGGCTGGCTTGCTTTAATGTAGCATAATTCATTTGTCATTTGCTTGGAATATGTCTTTGAAACACACACACGCACACACAAAATTGCTCGTTGGCCAAAGTCATCTTTGACTCAATCCATTTGAAGACTAAGAGGCAAAGTTTTGTCACAGTTGCATTGATAAAGATACATCTCAGTTCTGGTAAAAGTGAGCTGTCAAAGCAAAAAAAGGCAGTGAAGAAATTCAGCTGACTGCTATCAGCTTCTGGTATGGTATCAGTGAGCTTTGTGTCACAAGAGGATTAAAGGCTGTTTGGTAATGATGTAGTGATGAGCTTAAGAAGGAAATGGAATAAATACTTGTGGCAGCTGATCAATAGTACTGACTGGAAGACAGTAAGTGAGCTGCATGGAGCAGGCACATCGTGGATAACTGGCACATCATCATATGCAAATTTGTCTTTGCAATTTAAAAACCATGAGTAAGTTAAGATGCCTTTACTCTGACATGAAGTGAGAGTACTTTTGACCTATTTGTCTACTTTGACCTAAGTTGTCTGTTGATGATGCAGGAGAACTTACAAATTTTCATCTCAGTCTGGAAAAGGCTTTGGTAGAAACACATTCAAAAGCCAAACCATGCTGATAGTATGTTTAATACAAAGAGGAGAAGAAAGTGCCACACTTCCTTTCTAACCCTTCTGGTAAGGACAAAAGCTGGCCAGAACTTTTTGTAATGTTATAATTCCTTTAAGTGGGAATCTGAACAGGGAAGTAACCAAGAAAAACTGCTTAAGACAGTCCCCATAAAATACTTTTTAGATGTAGCATGCCTCCAAACCAGGAACCAGCTGTGTGAAAGTCACTTGTTGGATTTAGGGTGAATACCCCCACTTACTGTAAATTGAGATCACCTCTACATGAATTGCTTATACGGTAATATCAAATATAAAGAAGACAAAAAAAGACTCTGTTTGAGCAGCAGAATGTCTGTTTGTTATGTCTGTGCTTATTAATGGAAAGTTACAATTACAGACATTTTCTGTTAAGTGTTTTACATAAAGCCCTCATGCTGACTTTGTAAGACTTGCACAACATGTTTGCCAATAAACAGCATGAGCAAATGTAACTATTAATATGTTTTTTTCCCAGGGAACAATATTTAAATTATTGATTAGAGAGTAAGTGATGAGTTAAAAGGCAAAGGGACTGTACAGCAGATCAAATTTAAACACAAGACTAACCATATCTAGGAAGTTACTTTCATGTCCCTTTAGATGGCAAGGATACCACTGGTGTGTTTGTGCACTTCAAAAACTTTGAATATCGAAAGAACAGCTGATTGACACTTGGTAGTGGTGAGAAATCTGAATTTCCTTGTGTTTATCTCATTTGTTAGAGTCTTTTATTGGTTTCAGATCAAGACATAATTTCTGCCACGTTTGCCCTGCGTTTGTGTTCATGTGTCTAATGTCTACAAAGAAATTTAATCTTCATCTTTCCTACTGTTGGGGATCTTGATGTGACAGAGTTCATGTCACATATCATGACCTTGTAAGCATAATTTTCTAGATGATACCCTCACCCTGAATCAAATAAATTTGTCTGTGTTTTATCAGAAATACCCACACAACCATTTGCTGAGAGTCTCTATTTTTACCTCTACTCCAGGAGTTACCTGATAACAGTAAAAGTTGGTCATCTCTATCAAGGGATGAAGTATGCATTTCCTTTATCAGGAGAGAACTACTGAAACTGAGGAATCTTGTATCCAGTTCTAACTAGCTGAGGAGTGTGTGCCCCTATAGCCTCAAACCTTGTTGTTAATTGGCCATGCCTTGATCTTCTTTTCCTTTGCTCTCTCCTAGTGTGGTCTGTCCCCTACCCCTGTCAACTTCTAGTCCCATTCTCTTTGCTTAGACAGTTCAGACCCTGTTCATTAAACTTCCCACGCTAGATTAATTCTCATAGTCCAATCCCTTAACATTTTCCTCTCAGAGGACTTCTGAGGTGAGTTCCCATCGCTCTGTTTCTGGCTCGCTTGTTCAGCTCATTGTAGTCTGCTTCTCCACTCTTGTTCCTCATCCCGTTTTTTTTTTTTTTTACTTTCTTTGATCTCACAGTTTCTTGCTAGGGCTCCCAGAGCTCTCTAACTGACCTCTCATTCATTCTCAATCTCCCCTCCTCTGAAGCCTGATGCAGGGCCTTTTGACCATATAGTCCAGGATCAATATCCCTTCTGCTTCTGTTTCTCATGCTTTCTGTCTGCCTGTGTTGTATTTCTGTTCTCTCTTTTTCCACAGGTCTGTTTTCAGGCATTCTTCCTCACCTATTCCTTCCCCATTTCCCTCCTTCCCTGTTCTCTTAGATCACTGAAAAGGGGGAGTTGTGTGTTAGAACAAAAAGACCTCAGGGTGGTGAAGATAAAGGGAGTGGAAGAGGGAGAAGGAACGTTCAGGAAGATGGACCAACACTGGACTCACTTGTCTGACTTCAGATGCCATCTGTGTATGTCCTAAGCATGTTTACTGCACTGTTACCATTTACTAAGTGGTCTGAACCAAAACTCGCTTTACTTCTGGAATTTGGAGGTTCTTATAGGGTGAATCACTGATGAAGCTCAGGATCAGCCAGGCAGAGATTATGGCAGTATGTGTTGGTTTGGGTGGGAGACCTGTTCGGCAGCTTTTCTGGGAAAAAAAGAGATGACAGCTGTGGTTCTTCCCAAAGACATTCTTTGTGCTTGTATCCAACTGTAGATCCTGTGTTTTTTTAAAGGGACTGTAGCTGTAAAGCTTGGGGGATGGAGAGCTGAACAGCAAGGACATAGCAGTGAAAACTGGGACAAAAATGTCCATAGCTGCTGGGAACATACTGGGAGTACATGCAGGCTGTGACAGATGTTAAGGGAAAAATGAGAGACAGAGGCCTGGAAATTTACACTTCTTTTAGGTTTTCACAGTGCAAATCCAATCTCAATCAGAAGCTCATGACTGCAAGCTAGTTATTACTAATGCCTACATCTTTCCAGAATAGTACTGGCTATTGGCAACTGCTGCTTCTTCATCTCTTCCTTTGGGGTTGCTTCCTCTGTCCCATTTCCTCTGCTCCTTGCAATTCCAACTTACTCCAACCTTTCCTTTGTCCTTGAATCTGTGGGAGTGTCAAATGGTTTGGGATGAAATCCAGGATAGAAAGAATAAAGGAAATAGTAGTGACAGTACGATCTCTGAGGTTGTGGAACTATTTGCCCATAAAAAGGAGGGAATGCCTGTCACAAGAACATGAGAAATCATTGTGAGGAAAATGCTATAAGGAATAGTACTGCACCACCATCAGGATAGATTAGATCAGGGCCAGCAATAACAATGTTTTCAGATATCAGTTTTCTTTCCCATACTAGAAGTGCAGATGCTGTATAGTGTCATCAAGAGATGTTGCTTACCAGAGAGGCAAGATGCAGGTTGCCAACTGGGAACTTCGGTCTCTCCCAGGTGCCTCTTATGTGGTTGCTGTGCACCCAGCACAGAGTTTTGTGTGCTTAGGTTGACACAAAGGAAATCTTACCTCACAAAGGTGCTGAGAGTTTGCTTCCCCCATTCACTCACTATTTATGAGGCCCACAAAATTCCAAGGAACTACCAGGAATTTGGTTGATGGCTGGGTGCCATTACCCCCAGAGCTTTCCCTCTAATCAGCTCCAGTATCACCACACAATAGCTTTCTATCCACACTACTGGAATAGAGTGTTCCTAAGAGCCATAACATGAGGTGATGTATCTGCAGCAGCAGCTCTAGCTCAGTTTGTTGTTTCCTTTATGGTACAGTGCTGCACTTGTTGGCTTGTTCTTAAGAGACATTCAGAAGTAGTAAAAGGAAATTTTTTACATCTCTGTTACTAAAGAGATTATTAACTGAACAGTCTCTCGTAGTGTTCTCCCTCATTTTATCTGATCATACAACAGCCAGTGATATTTCTCTTTTGGATGATAATCTTTGAATGAGCCTAGTGGGAAGGAGAAGAGTGTTTTCCAAAGCAAATATTTTAATGGCCCGAAGAACTGCAACAACTATATTTAAATATATATAGAGAGATTACAGATAGTTCCAAAAATCTTAAAAAAAAAAAAAGAAAGGTGATGTGTTGCATGATGGGCTCCAATTGATTCTCAAAGTTGGGATTGAATCAGGGACATCAGAAGCTGAAAAGCACCTATTACTGCCATTTGAGCTAAAAGACTGTTGTTTAGTAGAGGGAAGTATATTATTTCACATTCTCTACAGGCCTTGTGCAGAGGCAACATTATAAAAAAGCAGTCTGTGCTTTTTAGAAGTGTTGGTATCCAATGTAGTGGAGGGGGGGAAAGGTATTCACTTTAATTTCAACATTGCCAGCAGTGTTTCATATTTTATTCAAACACTGTCAAAGCCTCTTCATAAGAGAGAACAGCACAATGTTACCTGATTTTAAAGCAGGGATAAAAAGTGTCTTTGCCCAGTTTTGTCTGCTTTCTTATGAGGTGAAAGAAAGTTCTGACTTGCCTCAAGCAAAGGAGGTAATTCTTGGGCAAGAACTCTAATCACTAGAGTATAAAGCAGCTGTCCCATTCTCAGATGCAGTCTGGACATGATTTGCATAAGGAACTTGGGCACCTGATAATTACCTCTTGACAATACATACTTAAAAACCCTGTTAGTGCTGAATGTTGCTGTCTGTGGAATTGAGCTGTAGTTTATATTTTCCTAGAGAAAAGGTAGTTTTAAATGCCAAAACTGACCTAAGGGAGTTACAGTTTCCTCCCTCTTCTCCTTATGCCGTCCACCTCCACTAACAAACATTTGTTCTTTTCCAGCTCTGTTCATGCATGTATCTTCTCCTTGCAGTTACACAGAGGGTGTCTGGCTTGAATCCTAGCTTCTACCCCAGATTTTCTTGGGTATATTTGTTTGATATGTTGCCAAATGTTAGAGAGCAATATGCAGAATTTTATTCTCCACTGCACAGGAGAGAAAGATTCAAGGTTTCACTCCTCTTTGAGAGACTCCACTGTTCTGTACATGAGTGATCAAGTGAGCAAATGGGAAGATTTCTTCTTTGCAAAACCAGTTGCCCAAATTAATGTAAGATCTATGGAAGCTCAGACCTTTGCTCATTACCACTGATGTCCTCTGCATTCCTTATGTTATCTGTGTGTCCTGTTGTATGTGACCATACAATAGATTAGGAATGATCTTTGAAGAATTGCCACCTGTATGAAAAACAAGTCCTTTCACAGTTACAAGATTGCACATTTTAATTATGTGGGGAGTAATAGTCTTTGAAGCTGAATCGGGGAGTCTACTGCAAGGACAGTATTTCTTTAATTATAGTTAATTTGCTTTTCTGATTTAAGTTAATTTTATTTTCTGATTTGAACACTATGTTTTTCATAAACCTCCAGGACTGGTATACTCACTGGAGATTGAATTCTCTGTTAACTCAGTTGTTCTTATGGCCAGAGGTTATGATTGAGGGAAAAAACAGCAAATGACAATGTTATTAAGTACTTACCTAGAAAAGGTGTTCTCAAATGCAAGATCACAAAACCAGAATCGTAAGTGATGTCTTGACACCATTCATTAGGGGAAGACAACCTTTCCCTCAACATTGCAAGATTTTCAAGCTAGTCAAAATCACAGTGGTAGACTAATGCAGAAACTGCTGGGGATGATCTCATATACTTGCCTGGTTATTGTATTTCTCCCTGGATGTTCAAAGCTGGCCAGTGTTGGAGACAGTATATTAGGCTCAGATTTCAAACAAATCTGAAGTGGCTGTTCTTGCATTCTTTTCTTCTGGACAATTATTTTGCTGTGTGGTCAATCATTCAGGTTACTTATAGAAGTTCCCTTTGGCCTTTAAGTCTCTGAGTCCTACAGTGCTGACGCACATGTCATCACTAGTGAAGAGAGCAGTTCTATCAACTGTCATGTTACTGTTTGGCTTTTATGAATCAGAGCTTGTATAGGGAAGGTGAAGAGGAGCTGAAGCTAACTGAGTAAGATGTCAGACACTCAGCAAGAAATGACAGTTTGCGATAGGAAACAGATAAAAATGTCAATTAATAATCCAAATGTAAATGAGGATTTTTATCTCATGAAACATTCACGAAAGAGGCTGAAGGCAGGTGCCCACAACTTAGGCATAGTTTGCAAATATGGCAGCAGAAGGTGGTAACCTGCTATAGAATATCAGGCACAGAGTAGAGATGATGATCGAGAAATATGAACATATGAAGACTGAACTGCTTTAAGTAGAACTTGTTCCATGAATTGCAAAAGATGGAGAAGACGAAAGGGTATCTTTTGCAGAGCTATTTAATGTCTCCATCAATCATCCATCAGGGCAACATGAAGCTTTGGCAGAGTCCAGCCCTGTGGTGTCCAGCTGATGCTGTGAATTATTATTGGTGGTATTATTAATAGCAGAGTGAAGGTACTTCACACATTTCCTGCAATCCTGAGTCTCAGACTAGCTCCTTGTAAGGCTTGCTTCCCTCATCCCTATGTCTGATGATTTGGACATCACCTGTAGTGTGGGAGACTGACATTTTCTTTGTCACTCTTCCCAAATTTTTCCTGATTTGTATAACCACTGTGCCCAGTAGCTAAATATATTCCTTTGTTTGGCCTGCCTGGAGACAAATCTTATCATGACAATGGTAAACACACATACTTTTTAACAGATGCATAACTCTGTAACTTTTATTTCATTGGTTTGTAAGAGTCACTTAGATTTTAAGGATGGCAAGCACAAGCAAGAAGAGATCTGAGGCTGGGAGGATGCCTTAACTGTGTAATAGTACATTACACTTCAATTTAGGGGAGCTCTTCAGGAGATACTATCACAACCATATAATGAATTTTCTTCATGATCTCCCTTGCTACCTTTTCTCTGATCAGGATGCCAGCTTCCCTATGCGACCGCAGCACTGTCAGCTGGAGTAATACTGCCTTGGGTTCTTTTTTGCTTAAAATGACTGGCTTGTTCATTTAGTTGCTTCTCTTCAGAGTGGCCCTGTTGTTTTAAATTCATGTCTTTGAATGGGAATTAATCATTTTGGCTTCTACAATGCTCAGGTCGTTCATTTCGGAAAATAATTTGTTTCGCTTCTTAGTTGACTTGTTTTGTTAACATGAATAATTCATTTAATCTTACGACCTGCTGATCTGGAGGATGCCATCAAACTGAAAGGTTACCCTCTTAGATAGTAATGATCTAATTGGCCCTTTTAATATTGCATTATAGATAGTGTAAGTGATTATTCCATTTGATTAGCAGTGCAGGGATCTGTTCCATTACCACAGGGACCACCTTTATTTTTCCTGAGGGGTTCAAGGGAGGGGAAAAGCAGGCAGAAGAAAGTGACAAGAAAAACTTAAAAGAAACATACAACATTCAGATGGGATTCTCCTGCCCGAATTAAATTAATTTCTGAATAAGATTTTTTTCTTACCACTGGCAATTAAAACCGATGACTCAGTGCTTGCCTTGATGTTCAGTAGAGTATGATAATTCATCTGTAACCCACTTGTATGGTAGCAAGAAGAGAGGAGAGGAGATGAGAAAACACAGTTTGCTGCTACTGGCACAGAAAGGCTAGAAAGCAAGTAGTTGTAATTGCTTCTAGAACTTAGAAGAGTTGCTGAAAAACTTTCCTAGTGAAATGTCATTAAATGCTACCACATGTGACATGTAAAAGAAAAGCCCAGCAGGAAAATGATATAAAGGAGGAGTGAAAAGAACCTGATTTTTAAAGTAGCTATTCAGTTTATAAAACAAGACCCCACCACAGATTACATCCTGTTCTTTCTTCTTGCTTTGTGCAATACCTAATATCAACAGGTGTTTTACAGCTCAGTCAAGAAGAAAGGAACCTAAAATCAGGTTATTTTGTGGGATTGCAAGATCTGGGAATTTTGAGCAGAGGTAGACTCAGAGTTAACAAATTGGAAGAATACTTTATAGTAAGTTACAGGGAAGTGGTAAGATAAAGGGGCCATATTTTTAAAGCTTTAAAAATATTGAACTTATTTGATAGGAACAAGTCAAATAGTTATAATGTTTTTATGTCCTGTTTATTTCTCAATTTCTCCTGTACAGATTTCACACCAGTATCCATTACAAGAAGATAGTTTTCTTAACATTATTGGGAACTGTGTGGAAGTTTTTGGACACGTGAACTCAAAACCTCCCTTTTGCAGGTTCCTGGGGCTATGGAATTCCACTTCAGGTATCACATCAGGAGAGTGAAAAGTAGAGTAGCTCTATGGCTGTTTAGAGAAGTTTGAGCTGGTAACTCTTAATATCACTTAGTTGAAATCCAGTATGGTTCAAACAAGCTTTCTTCAAGCTGGTGTTACTTCATGAGGTGGAAGTAGAATACACATCTTCACCACCTTTAAATGTGACTCTAGGCTGTCTCTGTAACAATCAATAGAAATGGTAGCATGTCCATTGATTTTACTAAGAGCTAAATCAGGCCTTGCAGCAAGACTGCTGAACTTAGCAAAACCTGAGAGTAAAGAGGCATTAACAAAATGCCCCTTCCCTCCCCCCACTTCTGGAAGAGGAGGAAAAACTTATCTGTAACCAGACAAAATCATAATAAAAATAGCAACAAATTGAGTTGTGATTTTTGCAGACATTTTTAGAAAGATAAGATGGTAAGCTCTCTGTCATGATGCCGTCAATGTGGAATGCAAATCAAAATTCAGTGCCCCTTACGTCAGGACAGTGTGACCTGACAAACCTTTAGGCTGATATTCAATTTGCAATAAGGTACTGATGAGAAAAAAAAAAGAAACACTATTTCAGGTAGGAATCCATCCAGTATGTTTCAGTTAGCATCCTCAAGGCCTACAAAGCCACCTCTAAGCTGGTTAAAAACGGCCTACCAATTTGCTGATGCTGTTAATTATAGTTGTGTTAAATATAACATGACACCAAAAGAAAATTTTCAACTGCCAATGTCATCAAGTGGTGTAACTTCCTCTGGATGCACTTTTTAAAGTGTAATGCAAAGAAATTGGACTTATGCCACAATTTCAGCTCCTTCTTACGTGCTCATGCAGGTCACCTCTTGATGGGACTGCGGGTGGGGGAAAGGCAGCCTATGTTTCTGGTTTTGCAACAGGGGAACTGTGCTCAGATGTGGAGTCTTCATGCTCTTTTTCTACCCACTCTCTAATGAATCCAGTGCATCACTGGAACAGTAACATAATGTGGGTACAAGGTAGACACTGTAGTGAAAAAAAACAAGGGGAGGCACAGTTAAAGATATATGTGTCTTATTTCAGGCAGAACATGACGATGGCCTTACGGCTTGTTCATTCTTCACATTGACTAAGGTAACCACACAAATTGGTTTGGGATGGGGGGTAAGTTGCTAACAACACCAAATGAAAAAGTAAGGGCAAACATAATTAAAGTGTCTTGAGGATTGATTGATGTGAGAAAGAAAAGAGTTTTTTCTCCTTCCTTCATAAATATTAGAAAACACCTCTACAGATTTGTTTAGTCAGCTAAGCAACAGGTTATATAATCTAGTAAAACTAGTTCTGGTTCTACAGGGGTTCTCTGGTATATCTACCAACAGCGATGTAGCTGCTAAGATGAAATGCAAGTTGAAATGGAAACAGTTGAGGTTTTGGGGTTTTTGTTTGTTTGGTGGTTTTTGTTTTTTTTTTTTTCTATTTCAAGCTTTACTTTATGGCTGTTTCAAATGTTTCTATTCATTCATAGTAGTGATTCCAAAGTTAATTATTAGTGATCAAGTGACTTGGAGAGAGCAGTAGTATTTGCTTTCTAAATCCCAGTGCTCAAAATAGTCTTGGTTCTCCACTAGAGTAGTTGTTCAGGCTGGGAGGAAGTTAATGCACTGTGATATGATGTGATACTAAACATAATGAAGAGCTGTGCAAGGTGTAGCACTGATTCAGACTTAATATATTAAACCAGCTATCCATTGCTTATCTTCAAGCCTTTTTCTTCATCCTCATCTCTTCTATAATGAAATCTTTTTATTCTCTCCACGGAGAAAAACAGAGGACTCCTTCCAGGTGGAGGGAACAGCAAGCAATTTTTATGTTGGTTACCTTCTCGATGAGTTTCTGCCTGGAGAAGGTGGCTTCAGGTTCTGCTGGAGGCTGTCATAGTATGAGCGTTGCTGAGCCTAGCTAGTAAGGGTGTGCATGGTGAAGCTGCAAAAGGGCCTGGGCCTTAGGCTTCAAATTTACTAACAAGCAAGAATGAAGCATGCGCATGAAAAATCCCTGCGTCCCGAGGCACTCTCCCGGTGATTGTGTCCTAGACTTAGGCAGCAGTACCCATGTGCCAGTGCTCTGTATGGCCTGCTAATCAGGGAACATTGTGAATTGATAATGCTGCACTCTGTCCAGAAGAGTTTCCACCATTTGAACATCTCTGCATTAGCTATCTGCAGTCTTTTTCAAGTAGCCATCTACCAAAATGAATTCAGATCTTGCTACCTTAGCTGAAACAAGTTGCAGATGTTTTGGCCTCTTTGTTCTCAGACTCGTCACCATGACAGGTCTTCATTAGCAGAGGGATCAGAATCGTATTATTGTCTGCAGTAAATGACTAGATGGTTATTGAGATTTCTATTATATTGTTTAGAATTCAACAGTCTCTGCTGGAGTCAACAGATGAAGGACCGTGAGTGTCCCCTTATAGCAGCCACGTTTGAACTAAGTATCTTAAAGGCAAGGCAGTGCTTAGTAGTTCTCCTGTTCACAAAGGCTTATATGTTAGTGAGCTCTGGAAGCGGGTTGTTAGAAAAGAGCATCAAAATTGTGTCACTCCCACTGAAAGACAAGTGATAAAATTCTGTTCAATCTATTTATGCAGTCACTGTACTTTATTAAAACTCATTTTTAATTAATTTCATTGGGAATTGTACATCTATAGACTAGAACTCATGGGGAAAGCACGTAGGAGGCACTTATTTGGAGTAATAAAATCAGACGTATGATGATGATTCTGAGACTTTACCTATGAATTAATGACCAAAGAGGAGAAGACTGCTCTGTTTTTCATGATGAAGGAGGAGAGATGAATGGCCCAGTTGCCTGCACTACAGAATACATTGGTTCTTGTACCCACTTCTCTTTGACACCTAGTATTCCAGGTTCAATTGTGAGGCATGCGTTTTTGTACCATACAGGCAAGTGAGGGGTGCAAGGTCACTTTACTGACTCTCCCTGCACTGTTCAATTGCAGGGCAATAAGCCAGGGGTTACTTTTTTTCAGAGGGGTGACTGGAGGAGTTTGTCTATCCCCCTGCTCACCAGAACTGAACTGAGAGCACCTCTTAGGAAAGTACACTTAAATGTGTGACTCAACGTTTGCAGAACTGAGACTTTCCTGACTTCTCTCTCCCCAAGGTGCAGATGTTCTTTCCTTAACCTGGAGTCACCCTTTAACAACTGTTTCATCTAGCTAATCAGTTGGCTGCTTCATGGCTCCTCTAGCTGCTGTTTCAGGTCAAGTGGTGATGTGAGAGGACAGTGTTAGCATCTCAGTGAACACTGCTCTTCCTCCTGCCTCTGAACCCTGTTACTATTATGCTTCTGCCTCAGGAATCTGTCTTTGCGTTTTAGTGGTAGAAAGAAATAGATATTTTTGCAGAGGGCATGGGATTTGGAAAATCAGGCGCAGATTTTGGAAAGCAGCCTGCTAGCTCCTGGGATTTTCAGACCTGTAACTGGCAGGTCTTTTCTTCCCAGTGCCCTTAGGAAGTGAGCTGTGGAGAAAGGGTGACTTGGAGACAAGATGTTACTAGTTTTCTGACAATGCAAGGTGAGGTGCAGAGGTGCTATGATAAGTTTTGTGTGCTTAGTGGTGATACTTCTCCCTTGGTTCTGCAATGATTAGGCTTTTACTAGTGAGCTGTAGAAGAACACCATATTCTAGCTGTCAGACCTCTCCTTCCCCCCTCTTTGTGCATTTGTTTTTTGTGTGTATGATGTGGTGCCCAGCTGCCTACTCGCAACACTTCTGCAGTGAGATCTGACTGGTGTCAGGCCTGAGGTGTCCTCAGAAGAAGGCTGGTGGGATTGAGTCCCCTTGGCAAGGTGAGAATTTCCCTCTCCCACCCTTGACTAGTTCAGAATCTTGATTTGAGGGCTCTGAAGGTTCACTTTGCTTCAGGATTTCTGGGACTTCAGCCAGAGCTCCTGGTTTTGGAGCAATTCATTAACTATAGAGTGGCAACACTTATTAGGCTTGTAGTATCATTGGTGTCTGTGTTGTGAATTTGGCTGCCTACCTGTGCTTAAATCTCTTTGAAAGCTAACCTTTCATTATTTTTTTTTTTTAAATGGGAATGGAATTTCAGCTTCATTTACTTTGTTTTGAAAAATTCAGTGATAGTTTTAGAGGTGATCTACCAAAATCCATCTATCCATCTGCTCATTGGGCCACCCATCGTATTTGTTAAATGTAGTTGTCAGTTGACCTGCAAGGTGGGACTTCTGCTCCAGAAAACTGTCTTCTGTCTTCTGCTGAGAAATTAATGATGCAGGTTTCTGTAAACTATTAATAATAACATATATGCAAGTGATCTAAAATTTTAATAAAACCCCCAAGATTTTTCTCGGTCCAGTAATGTGAAGAATGAGTGGAAGCTGGGCCTATATAAAAGGCTTTCTTAGACAATGTTAGCAGCCTTCTAGAACTATCCAAGTAATATAAATAAAATAATAATAGATATAAAATATATAAATAATATAATGTAGATAAAAAGTGATAAAATAAATATAAATAAATCACTACTAGTACTACTAATGCTGCTTCTTACATGGATAAACATAAGGAAAAAGCTGTAAATTGTTCCAAATGCAGTCCCAGCTGCTTCACTAACACTTCTGGGATACATGAAAGCACAGTGCTTCAGGAAAACATGCTAAGAGGGAATCTAATCGTTGTAGTAGAAAATTTAAGGAGTGCATGGAAAATAAAGAACAGGCATCAACTTTCTACTTTTGGCAGGCTCCTCAGAGGAAAGTGACATGTTTACTGTGCAGGCCAAATCTTTGCTGGCTCCCAAAGCAATTAAAAGAATCTCAAAGTCCAGAATATTAGCCTGCCTAATTAAGATAGCGTCATTAAATCAGGGGATATATTCTGATTTGCTGTAGCTCAGAATCTGGCCCTGCATGTTGTCTTACATGTCATAACCAGGCTTTAGTTTCCTTTATGGAAGCAGAGAGATGGTGACATGGAAAGGATGCACAGCCAACATGCAGCTGTGCTTTTCCTGCTGTGGCCTCAGGGAGCATTCTCTATTAAATGACAGGCCATTTTCCCTGGGAATAGCATTGTCTTTAATTGATTTATTTCTTACAAAAATCAGATGCCTTGATATGAACATGGCTCAATTTTAAACTGAGATATCACCTAGTATGTGTTTATTTTAAAATGATCTTTCTACTGCACTCATTTCACAGATCTATACCCAACTTGCCAGCCAAAGAATGTATGCTTAATATTAAAAAAAGGTTTCACGGAAAACAAATGACCATATATTGAAGCTTGACTCAAGTCTCTCTTTGGTAGTTAGTACAGAGGTAGTGGGGAGGCCTTCAGGACTGCTGCTTTTGTACTTACTCATACACAGGTCCAATTTCAGGATTTTTCTATATATCAGAACTAAAATAAAATGGGGGGTGGGGTGGGTGTGTGGAAGGGCAAAGGAGAGGGGGGTAAGCTCACCTTGTACAAAAGTATTATTGCATCAATTCAATCTGTAGTCCTGTTCTTCATCCTGTTCTTCATTTCATACATATTTCATGTTTCGTCATCTATGATTTACAACTACTGAAGTGGAAAAATAATTCTAGCAGCACCTTTCTGATCTGTTGCTCCTCTGTAGGGCTAAAAATTAAATAAGTGACAGTACTTTCACTTTATAATTACCCAAAAGACAGCTAAGAGGTGACATCTCTAGGCACATGAAGTGAGTCAGTGGCAGAACTTAGAAAAAATCCCACAGCATCTAATTCTGAGGTTGCTGGCCTAATTTGAATCATGTCATTTCACAGCCTGCTTTGTCATGGGTATGAGGCATCATTAGCTGATCTGAGTAAATTACAAGGTTTCATTATTTTAATTTTTCCTTTGCCTTATTGCAGCACCTAAACACACCATTGTGAGTAAGCATCTATTATACTAGGTAAGTCATTAATAGAAAGATAGTTCTTTCTTACAAGTCAGCAGTTTCTTACCCTGTATCAGGTGATACGCTCTTTCATAAAAAATATGGAGTAAGAAAGCTCTTTGAAACTTTCGTCGTGTTCTGCATATAAGGCCAAAACTCAGCTTCACAGAACAGCTGTTCTCAAGCCTCTCTACAGCTGAAATGTACTTTATTGGGAAGCAAATTCCTGTAAAACCTACCTTAGTTTTCCCTCCACAACAGACAAAAAACTGGCCTCCATGACCACAGCATTTTGCAGGCACTTCTCTCATATAATTTAAAAGCCACATAAAAATAAAAAATTTTAAAAAACCTAACGAAACTTTACTGATTTACCATTAACTTCTGCATCATTGAAGCGTATAAACACATCTTGAAAACACATGCATGCTAATAGTATTTCTGTAATCCAAACTATCTGATTTAGGGCCTTATTCCTCTCTCAGTGCTAATGTACCCATCCAATGGATTTCTCCTACATGTTTCCCAGTTTGACTTGTTCATTTAGGTGAAACCTTTACTGTCTGCAATGCTATATTCTTTATTCTGGTTTTGTAAGGTAGCTTTGGATTGGATTGCCCAGGTGTAAAAAAATAACTGTCTGCTTTTAACATTTTTCAGTCTTATCTTCATCATTTAGCAGAAGAACTGTATGAAAACATAACATTTCTCTCCTCAGTGAGCTGTTGCCTCAGAGAACAAGACAAGTCAGTCACCCAGGGCAATGTTATGGTTAAAGCTATTGCTGTAGATCTAACTAAATTGTTGGCAGTTCTTTTGCTTTCATTCATAACCCTTGTTTCTTTAGTATTTTTAGCTCCGCTGTAGTTAGATGTGTTTGTAAAAATGGAGATTTAAGATGATAAACCTTCAAAACTGTACTGTCATCTGCCCGGTATAAATCGGTCGCTAGGGAGTATCAAATTTGTTACTGACTTTCAGTCTAATTGCAGCTGTCAGGCTTCTGATCCATGGAAAGTGCTTGGAGGAGGATTTTAACTTTATTATATTTTTTCCTTACCTGTGTTCAGTTTTGTCTTTTCTTGGAGCTCCCCCAAAATGCTATGAAAGTGGAGATGGGCACCTAATGGAAATGGTTTCGGATATCCTGAGAGCCAATAGTGGTGAAGAAAAACAGTATCTTTTCTCTGTGATTTCTTAAATCTGTGGTGACTAGGCTTGTTGAGCAAGCAAAAGACTTACATACTCTTAAAGAAGCACCTGAAGGCCAAATAGCGTAGCTTTGGGAAGTGATCAGAGCGTGACCTGCTGGTTAGACTGGAAAGTTTTGTTCATCAACATCTATACATAGAGAATGGGTGACCCCCTCCCACCCTTTTGTAGCTGTAAGGATCTCATAAAACATTAGGGCTAACAACCTCCAAGTCTGAAACTTGTGTAAGATGAAGAATGTCAGCCATACTTTCTGCACTCAGCCACCAACTCCTCTTCACTCTGTAGTACATCTGTTGGAAAGACAGCTGGATGCTGCTTAAGGAAATCCCTACATCCCCAAGAAAATAAATCCAATGGATAATTACTATCACAGCTCGTAATTACCAATCCACTTCTGCTCTGATGTGGCATTAATTTGCAACCAGTAGATCTTATTATTTCTTTTTTTTCCTGTCACTGATCTACATTCAAAAATCTCTTCTATGGGTAGGTAGCTTAGACCATGGTAGCATCATCTTTTTTTTATGTTCCAACTTAGAGAGGCCAGGAGAGGGGGCAGCAGAACTACCATCCTGGACTTCAAAAGGGCTGATTTTGACTTGTTTAGGCAACTGCTTGACAGGATCCCTTGGGAGACAGTTCTGAAAGGTATAGGGTCCAGGAAGGCTGCACACTCTTTAAGAAGGAAGTCTTAATGGCACAGGAACAGGCTGTCCCCGGATACTGTAAGAGAATCCAGTGGCAGAGACCACCCTGGCTAAACAGGGAGCTTTGGCTGCAACTCAGGGAGAAAAGGAGAGTTTACCGCCTTTGGAAGAAGGGGCTAGCGACTCACGGTGATTACAAAGATGCTGTGAGGGTATGCAGGGTGGAAATCAGGAGGTCTAAAGCCCAGCTAGAAATTAATCTGGCTTCAGCTGTCAAAGATAACAAGAAATGTTTCTATAAGTACTTCAACAGCAAAAGAAAGACCAGGGAGAGCCTCCATCCCCTGCTAGACGCAGGAGGAAACATGGCAACGAGTAATGAGGAAAAGGCTGAGGTGCTTAATGCCTTCTTTGGCTCAGTCTTTAATAACAAGACTAGTTGTACTGAGGGAATCCAGCCTCCTCAGCCACAAGACAGAGACTGGGAGAACGACCTCCCCACAATCCAGGAGGAGACAGTCAGTGACCTACTGCATCACATAGACACACACAAGTCTATGGGACCGGATGGGATACACCCGAGGGTGCTGAAGGAGCTGGCTGGGGTGCTCGCCAAGCTGCTTTCCATCATTTACCACCAGTCCTGGCTGACCGGGGAGGTCCCCACAGATTGGAAATTGGCCAATGTGACGCCCATATATAAGAAGGGTCAGAAGGATGATCTGGGAAATTACAGGCCCGTCAGCTTGACTTCGGAAGCTGATGGAGCAGCTCATCCTGAGTACCATCACACAACACATGCGGGACAACCAGATGATCAGGCCCAGTCAGCATGGGTTTATGAAAGGCAGGTCCTGCTTGACAAACCTGATCTCCTTCTACGACAGGGCGACCTGCTTATTGCATGAGGGAAAGGCTGTGGATGTTGTCTACCTTGACTTTAGTAAGGCCTTTGACACCATTTCCCACAGCATTCTCCTGGTGAAACTGGCTGCTCGAGGCTTGGATGGGCACACACTTTGCTGGGTAAAAAACTGGCTGGATGGCCGGGCCCAAAGAGTTGTGGTGAACGGCGTTAAATCCGGTTGGCAGCCGGTCACGAGTGGTGTCCCCCAGGGCTCGGTTTTGGGGCCACTCCTGTTTAACATCTTTATTGATGATCTAGACAAGGGGATCGAGTGCACCCTCAGTAAGTTTGTAGATGACACCAAGTTGGGTGGGAGTGTTGATCTGCTCGAGGGTAGGGAGGCTCTGCAGAGAGATCTGGACAGGCTGGAGCAATGGGCTGAGGCCAACTGTATGAGGTTCAATAAGGCCAAATGCCAGGTGCTGCACTTGGGCCACAACAACCCCCAGCAGCGCTACAGGCTTGGGGAGGAGTGGCTGGAGAGCTGCCAGTCAGAGAGGGACCTGGGGGTGTTGATTGACAGCCGGCTGAACAGGAGCCAGCAGTGTGCCCAGGTGGCCAAGAAGGCCAATGGCATCCTGGCCTGTATCAGAAATAGCGTGGCCAGCAGGGACAGGGAAGGGATCTTACCCCTGTACTCGGCACTGGTGAGGCTGCACCTCGATTCCTGTGTTCAGTTTTGGGCCCCTCACTACAAAAAGGACATTGAATGACTTGAGCGTGTCCAGAGAAGGGCAACGAAGCTGGTGAAGGGTCTGGAGCACATGTCGTAGGAGGAGCGGCTGAGGGAACTGGGGTTGTTTAGTCTGGAGAAGAGGAGGCTGAGGGGAGACCTCATTGCCCTCTACAACTACCTGAAAGGAGGTTGCAGAGAGCTGGGGATGAGTCTCTTTAACCAAGTAACAAGTGATAGGACAAGAGGTAATGGCCTCAAGTTGCACCAGGAAGGTTTAGACTAGATATTAGGAAGCATTTCTTTCCAGAACGGGTTGTTAGGTGTTGGAATGGGCTGCCCAGGGAGGTGGTGGAGTCCCTATCCCTGGAGGTGTTTAAGAGTAGGGTCGACATAGCGCTGAGGGATATGGTGTAGATGGGAACTGTCAGTGTTGGGTTGATGGTTGGACTAGATGATCTTCAAGGTCTTTTCCAACCTAGGTGATTCTGTGATTCTGTGATTCTGATTCTGTGATATTTTAAAACTTTTTCTAATTTTATATACTTATTAACTGTCAATCTCTTAATTTTCCACCCACTTAGTGCATAAAACCCACTTAGACTATAGTTCAGCTATCCAACTACTTTTTAACCGTCTCTAAGCCAGCAACTTGCAAAAAGATTGCGAAAGAAAAGCATCTACTACATGTAGTTCTGTTCCCAGATCTTTTCAAGTAAGAGTAAGGTTCCTGGGATGGTGCTTTACTAAAAATTGCACAAGATATCCTTCGTGCTGTGCTGTCTACTTGTAATTCTGCTGCTTCCATCTTGCTTTTTCTTTGCCCAACTCCATACTTGTATGGTGCCACTGTGAAATAGAAATTTGGTTTATTTGCCTCAGACTTTCACAGATCACAGTGAATTATACACAAGCTAGGGAAATGACAAGAAGGATAAATTTGACCAGGCATAAAATTGTAATCTGATTCCTCTTGCTTTTTTCCCCTCTTAATTTTAGGTATGGTTCAAAGTCTTCCACTTTACAGATGCAAATATCCTGCTCCTTATTTATACTGCAGTAAAAGTTTGGTTTTAAGTGTACAGTATGCAACACCCCTCGGAACCATGCATATATTCACTCTGCAGTGATCACAGAACGAGGCAGTAATAGGAGACTCTGTGATGAAGAACCTTAGACTGTTTTCCCAGGCTAATCGCATGCCTGTCACAAACACAGCGAGACATGAAGCAGTTGGGCTTGTGGGTGCGGGAGGTCAGTGGTGACTGTCCCAGATGAGGGAGGTGTGGGGTGCGCTGCATTGAATAGGTTGTGCAGAATACTTACAGGGACACACTAAAAAAAGCGACAGTATGGAACTAGGCAGAGATGGTGCTCTGACATGACAGAAAATGGTGGTTGGAAGATTAGCTGTATGGCTATGATTCACATGACTGTTTTCACTTATGTTAGCTCTAGCTGTTTTGGGGGATTAAGGATATAGTTCTCTTTGTGACAGATAGATCTCAGCTTAACAATTAAAGATGATTGATTTTTCCATGCAGTCAGGGCTAAAATGTGTCAGATGAATAGGGAATTGATCCTAACTAGAAAATATCAGTTCAAAGATTATCATTAGCTGCTAATAGATGTAAGCAATTTAGAAATATATTACACTGTGACAATGAGGGAGGCTGGCTGGTCAGTCAGTGTAGATTCATTCAGGTACTGTGCATTTATACCACCATGAAGACCTGGCTCAAAATACTTAATCTGTCAGTATAAGCAACCAGCTTGCTAACATGCCTGATCACTGTGTAAGAGCTATAGAAAATTAGTTTTAAAATAAATGCTTTTGGAGCTATCTACTCATAGTGAAATGAGAAGGCTGCTTCTCTTGACCAGAACTTTACAGAAATGCCCATCATCTGGTCTTAGAAATCAAGAGGCACAGTAACTGAGAGGAAAATAGTAAAAGTGTATAACAGTGTGTATGGGGAAGAGAGGTAGAACCCACATGAGACTGAGTCTTGCCAATAGCCTACTATCTGGGGGGGACAGGCACAGGCGATGTCATGCTGGATGGGGCTCTTCTACAGCAAGCTTCAGACAAAATGTCTGGAGCGTGCTCTTTTATAATAGCTTATCAGAAGGCCTCTGGCTATAGCAGAGTGTCAAATATGACTTTCCAGAAAAGGCAGTGTTGTATTCCTGTTCAGCGAAGACATATTCTCTTCCATAATGCATGTTAAAGGAAGGGAAAACTGAGTGACACATTTAATGCAGAGCGTCTTGCACCCACATTGTTTACAGTTCTGTTGTGGTTCAGCTGACATTGTTGCTGGTAGATGGTGTTAGAGATTTAAATGTTGTCTTCTGGACCATGTTAAAGAGGATTCAACAGTCCTTTCTGACCACAGATCTCTATAGCTACAAGAGTATGTGGTGATGGTGGATGTTTCCCAAGGTCTTAGCTGAGTAACCTGAAAGCAAGCATTGGAGCTATCTGTGCCTCTTTTCACTCTCCCCACCCTCAAGCACTTTTAGATACCATACAAGAATCAGACAACCAGAAAGGTAAAAAAAATGGTTAGGTAATTGAGTTAAAATGGTACTAGTTAATGGGTCATACTCTACTTGGTGGCTGGGAGCAAGTACCACAGATGGTAAAGGGGACATTTCCCCTTTAACATTAATGACCCAAAGAAGGCAAGTCAGGTTTGTGTACGACACTGAATTGGGGGGAGCAATCATACTGTTGACAACAGGGCTGCCATCTATAGGGTCCTAGACAGGCTTGGAGATTGGGCAGACAAACTTTATGAAATTTACCAAGGACAAACACAAAATCTGGCACCCGGGTAGGAATAATCCCTTGCAGCATTACAAGCAAGGAACTGACTGGCTGGGGAGCCGCTCTGCTGAAAAGGCTGTAGGGTCTTTTTAGGCAGTGAGCTGAGCATAAGCCCACAGTGTGTCCTGGAAGCAAAGGTGGCCAACAGCATCCTGGGCTGTATGAACAGCAGCACAGCCAGTAGGTCAACAGAAGGGAATATCCTGCTCTACACATAATTTGTAGTCCACATCTAGAATATTCTGTCCAGTTTTGGGCCCCCCAGTACAGTGATAAACTGGATCAAGTTCATTGAAGGGACCCCAAGATGATTGGGGTGAGATCACCTGAAGAGAGGCTGAGGCTACATTTTTTGAGCCTGGAGAAGAGATGGCTTTGGGGGAACCTGGCAGCAGCTTGCTGCTACTGATGAGTTTATCCAGAAGATGGAGCTAGGCCCTTCACAGTGTGTGCATGATGAGAAACAAGGGGCATAAATTGAAATGAAAGGTTAGGCTGTATATAAGGCAAAACTTTCAGTATAAGGACAGAGTCTGTGCACTCTCTCCATCCTTGGTGATTTTCACAATCTGGCTGGATAAAGCACTAAGTAACCTGGCCTGACCTAATGGCTGACCCTACTTTGAGCAGGAGTTTGGACTAGATGACCTATTGAGGTCCCTTCTTGTTGTCTCTTCAGCATCTTGAAGGATGTTGGATAACCTGACAGTTGGAATATTCTTTCCACCCTTTTCTGCTCCCTTGCTATTTGACCAGTGCCATATGGTCTAGGGATAGACAAATCTACTGACCTTACAAGCGATGTACCCCAGCCTTCACGAATCTGACGACCCCAGACACTTTCTGTATGAATTGAACAAGACAAGTGGTAGTTCACAGGTAAAGAAAGACAGTGGTCCCTGAGTATTATCCAGGAGACTCCATGTCAACATGGAGCACGAGTCTGCTCCCAGTCCTTTGCATGTGACTCGGGATATCGGATGATGGAGGAAATGACCACATACAAACTAAATCATTACTGAAACTACTGGTAGCTCCATGTGGTGTGGTCACAGGAAGAAGTCATGTGTGAAAGAGACAAGTGGCTAAATTACCTGGAGTGGGTACAAGCAGCAAAGAAACAGAGTCCTGGACTTTCAGGTGCTTTGAAGTGAGTAAAGAATAGGATTATGTTTGCACCACATAGTGCAGAGACATCATAAATGCTTCTGAATGACTGAGTAATAGGAATGAAAGTACTGTAGCTGTACTGATGTAGCTTTGCATTTTCCAGTGCCCAAAGGGTAATCTCTACACAACAAGGTATTGTGCAGCGTTCACACCCCAGTCTCTTTGGCGCTGATTTAGAGGTCTCTCACATAATGCTCTGTTGTTCTGTAAGGATATGCTCTTAGGGAAGAGACTGGGACTCTGAGAAACACATTTATTCAACATTCAGTGACAACATATGTTCTAAAATCAAGAGGCTCAAGAGGACCAGCTGCCATATAACATGTGTAACAGGCCTTTGGATGTTGTTCAGACTATTGTCAATTTGTGCTTATGTTTGGTGTACTCTGATTCTATCTGCGTAGAATACTTAGAAAATACAGTTTTTTATGTAGATGGTGGTCCTTCAGAAAAAGGACTGTATTTTCTTCAGGTGACCAATGTAATGGAGTCTCCATCCCAGATGGCCATAGTAAATAATAATAGTAGTAGGAATAATAATACCACCTCCTGGTGCCATTAGGTTATTTATCTAATCTAATTTTCTTCATGTGTTTTGTTTTTAGCCTAACTCACCATGATGTTTATGGATTTAAGGATTAATTGGCAGAGTTTGCAGGTTCCTAATTAACAGCAATTAGGTGCAGAGGTCTCACTTGAGTTCACTGGGATCTGGGTTCGTAATTGTCTGTAAGGCCTTCAAAGTCTGTGATCCTTCTTGACTGCTCTGTGCAAGTAGTGAGCATACCATGTGAACATTTATTCCAAGACACTCTGTCACACTCTTTGGAACTGAAATGGAAAAAAATTAAGGTGCAAGATATATACTTTGAGCAATTGGAATGCTCCTAGTGGACTGCAGCCTTGTGTCACAAGGAGTGTTCTCAGCATGTGGCACAGTCAGCAGGGGCAAGACTGAAGGATGAAACTTTTTGCCTCTACCCCAGTAACAAGACAATCAGTCTTTTTCTCCCTGGTGTAAGTGATGCATGAATGCTCCAACTTATGCACTAGTTGTCAGGGGTGCTCTAAAAATCATACTGTACTTGGGGACTGCTGAAATAGAAACCCTGGGGCTCAGCATACTCCTGCCAGGATTTTGCTCACAGGTGAGTAACAGAAGGAAAATCTTCATTGCTTTTTTTTGCTGTTGTAGAAACTCAGAGAGAATAAAAGGTTTACCATTTATTCAGAATGCCTGAAAAAGAGTTATGATGGCTGTTGGGGAGGATACGCTCTTCTCTGTGTCAATAACTTCCAAATTTAATTGGTGTGAATTTAGTAGTATGGCTTATGGCACACAGGAAAAAATATAATCATGACACTGTGATAGTAATAAAACTGATCCTAACATCTAGACAGTGGGAGTGCAAGCAGATTTTAAACCACTTTCAAGCACTGTTGATTTATGTGCTGCAATGCTGTTGTATAAAGAACACAGAGCAGATGGGCCAGTGGCCCAAAACAAGTGTGCATTTGCTCAACTACTTCATGAAAAATTGCACTCACTTGAGCCTTCTTGTAACCTATTTGAATGAATGCAAGTAGCAAATGCAGGACTGTGGCATCTAGTGAACTTGCTGCACAGGGAATACTGTTTTAATTTTCTCCTCAGGCAGAGAACCCATGGGTTGGGACATTTTCTGTTGTTTGTGTGATCTCACATAAAAAAAAAAAAAAGAGGCAGAGTGATTCTCATTGTATGGGTGTGCAGCACATACAGTGTACAGGCTCAGGGTGGAAAGTTAATAAAAAATGTGCTATTCAACTGCCTGGAGATCTCTGCCCCACTTATCAGGGACAGTTACTATCTGAGTCCTCTCGGCATATTCCTGCTGTCGCTACCTTCCTGGAGGCAAGAGACAGCATGTGGTACCAACATTTCAGCCATAAATGTAGATCTGGTGAGGATTTTTCTGATGGTTTGTGATGGGAAAATCCTTCCCTGGCAGAAGTTCTTCCTATGATATTTCCAACAGAAAAGGACCATCAGCTGGCCCTTGACATACTTCCTAGTTGCATTACTTTGTTCTGAAGAGACCCACCATTGGCATACCTTAACTGGATGATTCTAAGATAGTAAAGATGAAAAACCGAAGAACAGCTCTAGAAAAGCTCTGAATAAGCAGCTGTGAAAAAAATCAAACAACCCACCAATGAAAAAACATCAAACCCCTTGTAATCTCAGAGTACTTGAAGTCTGTGGTGGGTTGGTCCTGGCTGGCAGCCAAATTCCCACCCAGCCACTCACTCCCTCCTCCCCAACCCTAGCAGGACAAAGGGGAGAAGATAGAGTAAGAGTGGAGTAGAATAGAATAAGTTCAGCTGGATGGGACCTACGACGATCATCTAGTCCAACTGCCTGACCATTTCAGGGCTGACCAAAAGTTAAAGCGTATCATAAGGGTGTTTTCCAAATGCCTCTTAAACACTGACAGGCTTGGGGCATCAACAACCTCTCTAGGGAGCCTGTTAGTGTTTGACCACCCTCTCTGTAAAGAAATGTTTCCTAATGTCAAGTCTGAACTTTCCCTGATGCAGCTTTGAGCCATTCCCATGCATCCTGTAACCGGATACTGGGAAGAAGAGATCAGCACCTCCCTCTCCCCTTCCCCTCCTCAGGAAGCTGTAGAGAGCAATGCGGTCACCCCTCAGCCTCCTTTTCTCCAAACTAAACAGACCCAGAGTTCTCTGCTGCTTCTCATAGGAGATGCCTTCCAGCATTCAAGTACCAAGATGCACTCAACATAAAGACAGGGAGATTACTTACCAATTGTTGTGTGCAAAACAGACTCAACTTGGGGAATTTAACTTAATTTATTGATGATTAAAAGAAATATTTAATTACTGATTCAGGTAGCAGGAAACAAAAAGACAAACATCAAAGTATATAGGGAAAACACCTTTCCTCTGCCCTTCTCAGGCTCAACTTCACTCCAGGCTCCTCTCCTCCTTCCTTGTTACTGCTGCAGACTATGCTCAGTTCCTTCAGCCAGGCCATGGGCTATGAAAGTTGGAGTTTTAGTTACAGTCAGTACATAGTGGTTTCTCTCTGCTGTTTCTTTCTTCACACACTTTTCCAGAATAGGCTCTCCATGGAACACAGCTCCTGCAGGAATATCCACCTGCTGCTCTGCCATGGAACACTTTCTCCTCTGAGCTTGGTGTTTCCTCTGCTGTTTCTCACTCTTTTTTTCCCTCCTCCTCTGCCTATCCTTAAATATGTTTTCATAGGGCTGCTACCAGCTTCATTGATGGGCTCAGCTGTGTCCTGTGATGGGTCTGTTGGAGCTGGCTGAAAATGGCTATGTCTGGCACAGGGCAGCCCCTGGTCTAGTCTCAAAGAAGTCACCCCTACAGCCCCACTGCTGCCAGCACCTGGCCACCTACACCCAATACATAGGCAAGAAAAAAAAATCAACAGGGCCTCAAAGTCCAGTGTCTGAAGAGATACTTGTCAGGCCTCATTGTGATGGCAGGTTCATGACACAAAAGTCACCTTGACATCACTTGAACTTCTCACAGTAGTAAACAGCATGTAGTTCTGTTTGTAGCTTTGGGCCCTGGGTTATTCTAATTTGTGCACCCTCTTAGCCAAGAGAGCAGAACGCTAAAACCAAAAATCTTAAATGTATAGCATACTGTTAATCCTTGTTTTATGTTCTCCCTTTGCATTATAAACTTCTAATATGCATCTGTTCTTTTGCCCAAAGACAGGTTTTGTTTGTGATATAAAAAAAATACATCCAACTATGGGTAGTGTAGGAAGCTCCATCCTCAAGCTGGCTGTTAGCTAGAGAGCCTTCTTTTGGTGTTTCATTCTTCAGGATCTGGTGGAAGAGTGCACGGGGAGAAGGGAAAGATCAGTTGTGATTTATCAGGCTAATTTGCCAGAGTGTTTGGCAGAATATTGAGCTAAGAAACATTCACCATCTGTTTAGCTTTGGAAGGAAGGTGGAAAAAAATAACCTCCTGAAGGTTTTGCCCTTGTAAATATTTTAAAGTGCTGTTCAAAAAGTCTTCACCCAACCATATACTAAGTGTGTAGCTGATACCAGCTACCCAATAGTATCAGGGACAGATGGTAAGCACTTGGTGTCCTCTCAGCTCTTGTAGCTGTTCGGATGTTCTATTTTTAATGCTTACCATATATATCCTTCTCAAGTGTCATTCTGAAACAGAGTTGATGCCTTTGTTTCACCAATTTGAACTGCTTTGCCAAATGGTCTTCTTTTAGGGTCCAGTTGTCTGCAAGAAAATGCTCTGTTGGGGTTATGAACAGTCCAGTCTCTTCTAAGGAACTCACTGTCTCTGAGTTTTGGCTCTTCTTTTTCCAACTTCTCCAATTTCAGTTCTGTATGAAGGGTTAAAATGCAGAACCTTTCTAATATGTTCCATAGTTATTGCTATCTGAGTGAGTTAACTGAATATCCCAGATGTAGCTGTTGCTAAAAATGTGGTTAAATTCTGATTTTCTTCCTTTTAGGTGTTTTCCATTCGATTACAGATAGAAATGAAATGCAGTTTACACCTTTTGCAGTTCTATTTAATTTGGGGAATTTTAAACTGACCTATCTGTCTTCTTCCATTTTATTGGTATTACTGTGTGGTGCTCAGCAATCAATCAGCTGTCAGCAAGAGAACTGCTTCAGTCTCTTTTTTTCCTTAGAGCTATGCAAAGCAGCAAGAACTTCTCAGTGTCAAACTTGGGCAGCTTGAGAATTCATCTCATCTATATTTACCCACAGATTAGGTAGTAGTAGTAGCATTGTGCAGAAGGCAATTCATTAGATGTCTATTTAATGGTAGGAGAAATCACTCATTAGAGGTGCTCGTTTCTCTTCTATGGATGACAAATGGATTTCTAAAAGTATCATCAGCTACAGGCTCAGCTCTTCAATACCTGAAGTTGAGTGAAATGAATCCCACACTTGAGAATGTCTCTCTTCTCACCTTTGAGAAGCTGAATCCAAGAGGGCACAAGCTACAATTGCACAGTAGGTTGGGTAGCAGAATCTGAAGAGAGAATCAGTGAGGGGAGGAATGATGAAGGAGAGGCAGAATGGGGAAAAGAAATGAAAAGCCATAATGGGAGCACAGGGAGAAAGAAAACAAATAGAAATGGAAGGTGATTTTTGTGCTACATTTAGGAAAATAGAAAGAAAGGAAAAAATTATAAGAACAGAATTGAATAGTTTGTTTGTTCTAGAAACTTCTAAGCTGTGCTAATTAGTTCCAAAATACAACACTTGGAGGAAGAAAAAATTAAAACCATAGAGCATTTACAATCCTGGGTCTTAATTCTTAGCTTGCAGAGTGGCTGCTTTACAGGAACTTGTTCTTTAATATAATTCAACCTAATGAGATTGCACCAAGTGTAACTTGAAGTAGAATTTGGTTTATTATTTCCCTAGTTATTGGCTAAGAAAATGGAATGTGTGGAAAGAATCACATCCATCATTATTCTTGTGACTTACATCACAAATTGCCAATTAAAAGAGTGACAGGGGAACAAAACACATTTCCTTTCGTTCCCAAACATGTCCATTCTACTTATGTTCAGAGACTCAAATTAAACAATACAAGGCAATTTCTTCTTGTTGGTGACACTGCATAGAATGTAAATCAATATGGAATTTGGCTTTTACTAATCTCCAACTTCTGTCACAGGCTATAGCTAGTGTGCATACACCCAGCATGGCTTAAAAGTAGCTGGGTTGGTACAGACAGCTGTGGAGTTGTTGACAGCATGAAGTTCCGCACAGCCTAACCACATGAGTATTTATTCATCTTCTCTGATGACTTTAGCAGTCTGTGAGCTCTGTGTGGCTGCTGTTGCACTCCTAATGATACTTCAAGCAAAAACTAATTCTTGTGTGAGATGAAGTCACAGCAATGACAAGTCACTGCTGACATCCATGAGGGCAAGGCAGAAAAGGGATCTGTTTAAAAGAGCAGTGGAGAAACAAATGGTGATTTCATTTCAAAGCCTCCCTTGTAAAGTTCAGCATCACTGTTGCTTCCAAGATGAAGTGTACTCTTTAATCAGCTACAATCCATACTGACTGTGTATTTACCTCCTTAGAATAGTATCTGACCCCTCACAGTCATGAACACATTTTTTTCTCCTATATCTCTCTGTAAGTTACTAGTATTCCTGTACTAAATATGGGAAAATGGAGCAGAGAGCGCCTGTTTCCAAGGTCACATGAGGAAGAGGAATACATGATTTAATTCAACTTTCACCAGAGAGTGACCCGGGACAGAAATACACATTCATGTTGGGTTTGTTAGAAATGTGGAAGGTAGCATGGAGTTTTGCAACAAGAATGTAAGTCAGAAAACACTTTTTTTAATCACCTGGACTCATGTAGAGTTAACTTGACTATCTTCTTCTCGAGCAGTACAAATAAACCTTAGTGACTCTAATCACCAGATAATTTTTCCACATTAAAAGAGTAGCCTGAGTGAAGAGTCCTTTTATCTGGACATAATTTTCCCTTTATACTGAGAAGCCATTTTCCATTCCTTTTTTATGTGAACCTCTATTTTAGTTTAAAAGAGACAATAGCTGTTTAACTAGGTTTCTCCTTCTTTTTCCAGACAGATGGTAGAACCCAGTTCCTACAGGTCCAAGGATATCCCCTGTTCCAGGGGACCCTTTCTGTGCAATAATGGCATATCTTAGCTTACCATATGATAAGGTGACTTCAGCCCTACAGAGACAGGGGAAGTAGTAGATAAGGTGACTGTCATATTTGTTTTCTCTCAGGACTATCCTGTTTGCCAAGTAGTCAGTTTACAGGTTGCAACGTTAACACTGAAAATATGGAAGTCCCTTTTTTGTACATACCAGAAGACATATGGCTTGAAGTCTATCAGGTTCAGCCTTGGTTTACAACAGAAATACTTAACCCTCTACCCCACAACAAAAGTCTTTTCTTCCTGAAATGCCTGCAGAAGAGATCAGCAAAATGGGATCCATACCTGTCAGTTCTTTCTTTCTACCCAGACTTAAGTGACATCAAACCCGACCAATATTCTTTGTTACAATGTGTCTGCACTGCTAGTCTTTGAAAGCTGTATTTTCGTTTTTGGTCCACTACCTTAAGGCCCAGAGTCCTGTATCTGTTCCATTCACAGGTAAGAATGCATTTTCTAATTTCTAATCAAGCCTCTCCCCCACCACCAAAATAATATATCTCTATATATCATTATCCTGAGAGAGATGAGCCTCACAGCTGAAGAGGCAGAAGAGGATTGCTTATACCCTTGAGTTTCTGAAATAAATGATGTTCAGTAAAATGATTTCTCATCCATCTGTTGCAGAGAATAATATAATGCAGCAGGAATTTGTTTACAATTGTGCTTTCTCACTCAAAGCATTCTGCTGTTGTTATCCTTATAGAAGAGACAGGGGTAGGAGAGCCTTGCTTTTCAGAAACCATATGACTGTGGTAATTAATAATCCCTTTACTGTATAGATTATTACAAGTTATTTTAGATCAGCAGCTGATAACAAAGGTAAAGGCTGACCAAGTTGAAGAGCATTCAGAGAGAGTGAATTTGCACTGCGAAAGAGCATGCTGCTCAAGAGGTTGTCAGGTAAGCTATCAGGTGTCTTTTTCCTTGTTTTTCAGAGCCAGCCTCATACATTTTAGACCCTGGCACTGTAAAGTTTGATGGGGTAAATCAGCAGAACATCAACAAATTTATCCTCTTTTAAGCCTGCGGACTCCATACATTTTGGTGGGCTACTTTTCTGAACAAATTTTACTGGTTCATGCCATGAAAATAAGAAGACTTGATTTTACACCTGTGTGGCACTGACATCATTAGGTTTGCTGTAGATTGATGCTGGGCAAAGGAGAAGCATGACAACCTCACCAAGCCTCATGAATGGGATTGTCTGTGCACTCCCCATCTTGTATTTCCAAGTTCCTGTTCAGAAAACCAGATGACTTGTGAGCTGCTGACACAGATTGTTTCACTCTTCAGCACTTCTTAATTTTCAGGCTCCAAGAGTAAATTGAAAGGAGCATATTTTTAACTGCATCCAGACTCGACTGAATATAGCTGACAGAGGGATTGTCTGCAAGTCAGTTACTGCTTCCTGATTCTGGCCCTGATCCTGTTATTGCCTCTTCTCTTTTTCAAACTCATGATAAAGAAGGCCACATTCGTAACCTGAATGCTGATTTCTACCTTGCAACTTTCTGAAGGCATCTCTTGATCTCTAGAACTTACTGGGGCAGGAGGTTGCTTTTTGAAAAGCCTTTTCTGAGTACATAAAAATTCTTGCTTAATATGTCCAAGAGACACAGGTTGTGAAAATCAGACATTGAGAAAAAAGTCAAGAAAATTATGTTGGTCTAAAACTAACTGAAGTGGAAAACTACTTGCGTTTCCAGACTAGGCAAGAGAAACCAATCAACAACCAGCCACCATAGGAGTTTCCTGAACACTTTTGTGTTTAAGCACACTGCCTCTGTGTCCATTTTACACTGGTTATCTGCCAAAAGTCTAAGAGATTTTCTAGTATTATTAACAACTTAGTAGGAAAATGAGGAACTCAGTGTCAGGTTAAGCCCTGAAAACTATTATGTCACTTCAAAGAAAAAGCAAAAGCCAGTTATATGATTTCATCAATATTCCTAGGCACTTCAAACTAGATTTAGTTCTAGTGCCCTTTTTTGATTAATTTACCATATAATACACACTCTCTTTCCATTTACTAGTTACACACAGTCAGTTATTTTCCAGTCTGTTCGTTACAGAGGGTTGGCACACTGGAACCTGTATGAGGGAAGCAGCTCTTGTTTCTTGAGTTATCCTCAGGGAATATACATGCCAGTATAATGAGAAGGAACAGCATGCTATTGTTCATTGACAGAGATATTTTGGGTCTTTCATGGAGAAACAGTTCTGAAAGCAGATAACCTTTTCATATTTTGTTCCAGTTTCAATAGGTAAGCAAGGAAAACCTAGTTATGAATAGATGTAAAGCTAGAGATTGGCAGGTCAAAAAGAGCCTCTAGGAGCCCAGTGGGAAGTTTGGATCATTTATAATATTGTCAAGGCAGGTGTATGTCTCTGTGTGTGAGGAATTGAGCGGAAGAGTTTTGCAGAAGTTTGGCACTCAGGATTGACTTTTAAGAGATGTTTTTGCTCAGCACTTGAGTCATCGTAGCTTCTTATGACCATGGGGCATTGTAGAGTATGACATAGCTCAGTATTCATAACGGGTTAGTGTTCCAGCTGGAGACAGTTATGAATATGAGGTGTGTTATGGCACTCCTTTGAAGGAGGTTAAGCTATTGAGTTAAATGTGATGGCATTAGTGGAAGGCTGTTCTGTAGAATAGCCTGGAAAAACATTCTTTAAGGCATGAGGATTGCCATCATATCAGTTTAAGGAAACCACAGCCCAGACCTTTCCACAAAGTAGACCTAGACACAACAGTATGAGAAAAAAAAAATCACATGCATCTGCAGACAACTTCTTAGAGGCACATTCTGTCTCATGCTTCAAAGCTGTAAGTCTGAAGCAAAAAGCAGAAAAATAACATGTGAATAGTGCTCACATTGCAACTAGCCAGTCTGTATGACTGTGAATGAAGGTTGTTTTTTTGAGTATAAATATCAAGTCTGGTATTTTCTACAACTAACTCTCTTGAAACTCTTTTTCAATTGATGAGAAAGGGAGAAACCTTTTTAAAAGCACTGGTGACTGCTTACTTTAATACAATCCTAAAATTTTTAGTTCCCTGATGTTCAGTTTACTTTTTGTGTAATTAATCTTTGGCAGGACTTCTTGAGAGTGAGGATTGGAATAGCTGTGTAACATATGCAAGTTTATTTTATTTCATTTCCAATTTTTGACATATGCATTTGTATTTAGTTATGTTAGTTATGATTTATTATCCACTTCTTCTGATGACAGGGAATAGATTGAATTGCTTTAAATCAATGCAGCCTCTCAGAGTTCAGTGCCACTTTATTCTTGCTGAGGGTCTGCCCTTGAATTTTAGTACTATTCTCTCCAATGTTAATCCATGCAATCTCATCTAATCCAGATCCCTATTAGAACTCTAAACTGAAGCTGTCTTGCCATGCATGATCTTGCAGTGCTGTTTGTAAAACAAGATTTCCATGGAAATTTCCTGAGAATGAAATTGAGAAGCTCAATCCTCTGCAAGGAAAATAGAAATAAAGAAGAAAGTTGGGACAGCAGCAGTTTTTGAGTAGGTTTTGGTTTTGTATTTTTTTCACCTGAGAACAACTTTGATTTTTTACTTTAAAAGTAAATGGAAGGATTCTGTCCAGTGAAGAGTGTGTTAATTATCTTTCTCCATTAAATATTCCTTCCAAAACAGAATTCTTATTTTTTTAGGATGACATACAGTGAGTATCAGACATTCTGTGTAATGTCCATCTGCTCTGGAATCAGTGCTATATTCTCTACTGTATTCAGTTAGTATCTAATATTTGCTTAGAGATATTGCATTGCTAGCTTTGTGAGTTGTGTAATAGTTTCTATACATAAGCATGGGCATAGATTATTGGCTGATTTCTAAACCAGTACATTATCAATGGTGGGGAATTTATCGTTTTCAGCAGGTGAAGGATGTTATTGACCAGGTATACAGTGTAAGGTGTTTTTCATCAGCTGCAAGTCTGAATTGATTCTGAGCAAGCCTCACCTTTATTGACTGTCCTGGTTTTTTTTCTTCTGTAAATTGAATAACTTATGTAGGGTCATGAAATCTGCTAATGCCATCTGTGGTCTGTAGCCTCTGGAGGCTTCTGGACAACTTATAAATTGTGACTATTATTCCTTTAAATTGTGGACTAATCCACACTGACTTCAAGACCTTTTTGTGAGACCATATAGCCAATTTAGAGTCCATCATTGTGTACATATCACTGAGGTTTCTTTTTAAATTATTTTAATTTGCTGAGGGGTCACCAGCCACTCAGTATCATGAACTACTCTACTGCAGACAGTTTCACTATCCTGGATAATTTCATCACATTACTAAATGATCCTATCTCACTATTACTCCAGGACTGCTTAATAATATGTTGAACATCACAGATCAAACCATGGGTGCCATTGATAACCTACTCCATTTTTAAAATTGCTCATGTATTTCTATCCTTTCTCAAAGATCATGATTATCATTTAATAAACTCTTAATCTAGGAGTACTATCCTACTTATCCCATGAAAACATAGTGTCTTTAAGAACACTCAGTGAGGGACCTTCTCAAGGCATTATAGAAGTAATAAACCATACCAACCAAACCATTTTTATTTAGATGCATGCTGACTCCTTCATAGAACTCTGGTTATTTCTGATATAAAGCTACATTCTATAAAGGATTTTGCTTTTCCCCAGTGTATTGCCCCTATGTCTACTGAACTCATTCTTTGTTATAATTTCCAATCAACTTGCCTAATGAGGAAGTCAGACTTCCTGGGTGGACTGGTTTCCCAGATCACACACCAAGCTCTTTTTCAAGATGGGTGTCCAACTGTGAAGAGCTCCTTCCCTTTCAGTTAATTAAACTGGTTCATGGTTAACAAAGTGTGGTTAATCTTATCCACACATCAGTTTATCTTGTCTACTATTGAGCAGTGTACAGGGAAACAAGAGCTCGGCAGACTGATTAGCATTAGAGGAGTAACTTAAAATTATAATGTATTCTGGTTCAGTTCTATAGTCTTGTCATATTTCCCTTTGGAATAAATCAGAAGTGTATGCAGCCACTTTTGCCCAGATGCTGCCCTTTGTTATTAATTTATTTTGCAATCTGTTTTTCATTATTTTGGCAGAGATAACATGCTATTCTCAGCTGCCTATTTGGGAATCCTTCATGCAAACTCTAACAAGTCTCTGGTGTATTTTTCTTTTTCTCTGCCTCCTTATTGATCCCTCAGCTCTTCCACTATTTCAATGGATCATGCTTTTTTGTGTCTGTATTCTCAGAGATGGAAAAATATAGGTAACGCCTGACAGTATAAATATCCCCTTTACTGTCTTCTCTGCTCACTGGTTTAGACCAACAGCTTGAATATGAATACATTTGAGAGTCACTACCAGTCTTAAGATTCAAACCTGGCTACTAAAATGGACCCAAAGCAAAAATTCAGTCTAGAACTTCAAAACTGATTTGTCACTGGGCCAAAATACAGCTACAATCTAAATCTAATACAGATATGAGAAAGTTAAGGAAGACATTTTCATGTTTAGGGTTTATACCTGCAGATTCAAAGCAAGGTGCAGTGTGTTACTGTGCTTTTCCAGATGGCTAGCATCTCACAGTCATTGCTTTCCTTCCAGATTCCCGTATACCTGAGGAAAGAAGCTTTGCATGTTCCGTTCCACCACTGAGCCATGGGAGGGAAAACACTCAGCTGGGAATGCTGAGGGGGGCTGAGCACCTGCCAAAGGTACTAAAGACATCAGCTAGATCGAGAGGATGTCTAGCTTTACCCTCAGATACACTCTGTTTAAAGCTGAGGGGTTGTCTCTGCTCTCACTTGCACTAGTGCAAACTGGCAGAGCTTTCACTAAAGCCAGTGCAAAACTGGAGCAGTCATATGAGAGCCAGGCCCTGAGAAACTGTGCACTGTACACAGCAGTCACCAAGTAGAGCCAATCCTCTCTAGTCTGTTTCAGTCTAGCCACAACAAACTTAATAAGCAGAAAAAATCTGTGTAAAATGTTAACAAGTTTTTACATTGCTTTAAAAACAGTATGCACTGGTGTAAAAACCTATTTTTCCTTATGCATGAATGCTATTTTATGTATGTAAAGATACAGCTCTCGTGACAGCGGTTCATCTATTTTGTGCAATAAACTGTCCTCCTAATGTGATGCAATCAGAACTAATTACTTTTCCATGGAATACAATCAATATTTGCAAGTCAGTACTGCTAAATCATTCTTCCCACAAATGGTAATGTGGAAGCAGGTCATAAAACAAACCAGAGAATCCTTCCTCAAGAGAAAATAAAGCTTTCTGAAAACCAGAACATTTTCTTCTGGTCTGTAGTGAATGATAAACTTGAGGTGAAAATAGACTGCAGGCTGGGCCACTTTAGGCTTTAGATACTGCATTCCTGGAGAACCGATGCATTTCAAGTAATCCTGTTTCCAGAAGGCAAGACATGGTAAACAGGCCAGCACCTTTGAAAATCATGTATCACTTTGGAAAACATATGGCCTTGTTTTTAAACTTTGGAAAAAACCCAACAACAGGGGAATCTGCAGAGTTGTTTCCCGGAAAGATTGTTCAAAGACTAATGCACACAGGACGTCACTAGTCACTGTACAGCCTTTTGCCAGAAGCACCTAAAAGCTTCTAGACTTCTAAGAAGTGATGATTCTGCCTCCAGTGAGCTTCCCCTCAAGCCTCTCCTGCACCCCTGCAAGTGCGTCCATGCACAGAACATCAGACACAATGAAAACCTCTTTCCTGACATTTATCTTCTCAGGAAACAATTAGAGGTGCACTATGGAGAGAAGGCCTTAGGAGCACTAATTTTTAGTAATGTCTTCAAAGAAAATGGAAGTATGTAATACAGCTCATGATAGGTGTAGTACAGATATCATTGCCCGTTGTCTGAGAGACTGAAACCTGCTTCAGTATGGGCAGTTACATTATACTCTGTACTTTCTGTCTCACAGAGAAAGAGGCCTTATTCTGTAGCAACTAAGAAAGACTCTCCTCTAGGTTCAGGGAACAGATGCCGTAGTCACTTGACTTTAATACCCTGAGCTCTGTTACCAGTGAAAAACTAAATGGAATCAGTAAAGGGTCCTTAGTTCTTTCTAATGTTATAAAGGGCTATAGGAAGATTATAAGGCATTACTACATACAGCACAGTTTATTGTAAGATGCATCATCTCTTCATTTCCCTTTTGAAAAAGAGATGCTTTTCTATAGAAACCTTTCAATTCAATCACTAAATTGTTTCAAATAGCGTATCTTAATCCTGCAGTGGATATAACTGATCAGAAAGTGTAGAGAAAACAAAGCCATGCCAGCCTATTTAAAAAAATATACCGGTGATGATATTGAAAAAGTATTTAATTGAATCCTGAACTTCCCATATCAATAGGGACAGCTACAATGCAGTACCATTGATCAACCTGTAATCCAGAATGAGGAAGAAATTTACTACCTGGCCTTCTCTTCCCGGCCCATTAATTTCATAAACTGTCATCAACTGTTTATGGCAGTCTAATGTCAACATGCATCTTGTGCAAGACAACAAAGCAAATGGTCAAATATCAATGAAGGTTAGGGCAAGGATATGCACTGCTTAGTGTTTACAAACATCTCATCAAGACATCTTTTAAAAAAAAGTCAACCCCCACATTTTCAAAGAACAGACCAATACAGACGTACACAGCATCATGGCTCTTGATGTCAACGATACCTTCACAAGATAAAACCTCAACTTTAAACACCTCATTAAAAACAAACAGCATCATTCAGGGGAGTTGAAAAGGATTGAGCCAAACTGACCAAAACCATTAAGCAGTAAATGCTGGCATATATTGACTTTTCAGATGCTAAGATCTACATACTAAATAATTTTGTTTTGGCATTAGCCTTTAGCTTTCATATCTTCAAATCCACCTGTGTAAAAGGGGACTGGGCTTTCTATGGATTTTCTAGTCTTCTATTTGGTCCTGACTATCTTATATCAAGCTGTTTAGACATAAGCCAGAAAAAAAAGAGACTTCTCTGCAGAACAGATTTTTATGTGTATTGTCATAATGACAAAGAGGCTTGCTATAAATCTAGGCACTGACCTTGCTAGAGTGTGTCTGTGTGTGTGTTGGTGTGCAAATGTGCACAAGATGTCATTGTTACACAGAGTTTACTGTAAAATTGAGGCCTAAGGCCCAAGATCTCCTGTCTGATACGCCATACATTTGCTCTCAATTAATGAGCATGTATAGGCATAAATAAGAATGGAAGTCAGGCTAGTATTATTATATTTAAAATGAAAAATGTTAAAAAGAGGGACAGTAGTTCTTTCAGTAGAGAAAAGTATTGGAGAAATCTGAAGCATACAATCTGAAGCAAGCTATCCATAAGGAAGAAGGTTTCTTAACAAATTTTGTAGCAATTCTTTTTAATCTTTGTAACTTGTGGTTCTCTAAACACATTGTAGAAGCGGTGTGGGTTTCTCTACACTTCCTATGTGTAACTTACTTTAGAAAACCCAGGAGTTTGCTTTTCTTTTCTCTTCATGACTTACTTTTAGTCATCTTTGTCTGCCATATCTGTAATTCTCTATTTTTCTACTGAATCTTTTTTGGGAGTGGGGTAATCAAAACTAAATATTGTAATAAAATATGGGGACAACGCAGATTTACACTGTGATATGTAATGCTGTTTCCTGTTTTCTTCTTGGTTCCTTTTTAATAACTATTCATATTTTACTTGTTTTTTGAACTCCAAAGAGAGTTTTTTAAAAAATTGGTGTCTTTCACCATTTCTTCAAAAGAGCTGGAGCTCATCCAGTGGAATTATAAAAGCAGCAAATTTCAAACAAATCAGAGCAAGGAGGTTTTAATATATCAAGTAGTTATACTGTGTAACTCAATGTTCCAAGATGTCGGTGAAACTATAAATGTAAATAGATTCTCATAGAGCACAAAACTATGGTGGTTAATGAAGAATATAGGATACAAATTTGTCTCGGAAAGTTTCTGAACTTCTGATTTCTGGAAACTAGGAGAGTGTTTCAGGTGAAAGACTTGTACTTATTCCTATGCAGCTACTACCAGCCATGATCAGAAAAAGAATATGGAACTCACCAGATCTGTGTCCCAGTCTAGTGTACCTGTTCATACAGACAGCACATTAGACAATTTTCAAGGTTTGGGATTTTTTTTGTTGTTGTTTGTTTCGTGGGTTTTTTTTTGTAATTGGGAACTTGAGAGAATTAAAACAAACAGTTCAAGGCAATGGATACAGGGAGATAATGCCCTTAACCATGCAGCATGGTATAAAACTTCCAGGGGCATGTTAGACAATTTAAATAAATACAACAGTAACATATTAAAAGGTACACATGTAATTGAAAACCAAGACCTAAAATTTTGCTCCATTGGCTTGGATAGAGTTTGCAACAACTAAAGATTGGAACCTGCATTTGCTTACAGGTAAAAGGCTACAGGATGTTCACAAGGGAGAAAGCCCTGGCACCGTGGCCTTTCCTTCTATTCAGGAGCAAGGGGGAAGTGGCAGTCCTGACTGAATAATTGATGGTGTTGTCCACAATGTGCCTAAGGTAACTGAGGACAGAGTCAATAAATCACTTTCTTTCAGCAGGCCCCGCCACCTGTGGGCTCAACAAACTTCACCTATATGTTATAGCAACTGTCTCTGGTGGGAATCCAAATGGAAACGTGGCAGCTGTGCTGTAAAATACTCTCAAGGAGAGAAGAGTTCAGACTAGGACAAAGTACTTCTTTCTTCAAAGTTTAAGCTAGGATAATTTTTGTCTTTTTGATTGGGTCATTATTCAAAGTACAAAAAGGGAAAAGAATATCTAGATAAGAAATCATTTTAATGTGAAAAAAAAAAAAAAAAAAAAAAAGGAATGCCAAGCATGAATTTCTTACAATGAAATTTCCCCCAAAAGGGAAATTTCCCCAAAGTCACAGCACCTTTCTTATGTTCTGCTGAATAAGATCCCTTCTATTTCTGCCATGTAGATTTCCTGGAATTAAGGGTCATCTTTGTGTCAGCAGGGGTGTAACTGGAGGTTAAGTGATGTAGAAAAGCAAAGTGTGAATGCTGATAAGCGTTTTCCGTTTCATTCCCTTTCAGTAGAAAAACACCTGTGAAATCTGGAGGTCAAGTCGAAATACCAAGAGGTTTATGAAAGGAGCACCAGGGGATATTTGCAGCAAACCCTGCCAGTCTGTGCCATAATCCAATTTATCATGGACAG
The DNA here is from genome assembly GCF_047716275.1 of Strix uralensis. Lineage (NCBI taxonomy): Eukaryota > Metazoa > Chordata > Aves > Strigiformes > Strigidae > Strix > Strix uralensis. The sequence continues at coordinate 21,887,462 of NC_133972.1, read as the reverse complement.
GTAGTGTAGATAGTAGAGAAAGAGGTAAAATAGAGTACAGACAGTACAATAAATAGAGTTTATACAGCAACTCCACAGCCATTATACAGCTCTTTTTTTTGTAGTCTGTGTAACTTACAAGAAGAGCCTTCTCAAGGACAAGACTTTCTGTGGTCTGGAGGCTTATTTTGTGTGGAATGTGTGAACTCGAACCTATAACAATAAGGAAGTTGTGTTTTCTCCCACAAGAGCCCTCATGTAATTCTCAGCAGAGTCAATGAGAGCTGAATGGAGCCGTAAGCCACTAAACATGCTGTGGAGATTGACTTGTGTTAAGGCATTAAGGAAAACACATTGTCTTCTTCCAGCTGATAAAACATCCCTGCAGCCTGGAGTGGGGAATGAGGAGAGGATGTGAACAGGGAATCAGCAGGGAAACTGCAAGCAACACAGGATCATTTCATCCCTGCATTTCTACCCACTGTGCTGTGGGTTTTTTTGTCAACAACATGAGTTCCCACCTAGAAAAACCTAGGAGACTAATGCTTGCACATAGTTGCTCAGGTTTTTGGTGGGCTTGATCACTTCCTGAGGTGACTATCTTTTTCACTGACCATGAAGTGCCTATCAAGTTACTCATCTGTTGTCTCAGGTGCCTCAGTCACATGCTCCTCTGTAGGTGAGATGAATCTAGCTGTACTCAGCCATGCTTTCAGGATGCTTACAGATCAGAATGAACAATCAAAATCAGTAACAAAATAAATGGATTGTAGTAAAAGTACATAGGCCTTACAGAAATCTCATCACAGTTTTTTTTTTTAAATGACTTCTATTTCAAAGCATATTCCCAACCATTCATTTTTATTATATGTTACCACCTGCTTGGTTTGCTCAGCATAAAATAAAATAAATAAGAGCAGAAAGAAATAATGTTAACAACACTGTAGATATTTCTGCTGGGTAAGTCTAATAAGAATCATGTTTGCAGTTTTCCCCAAAGCCAAAGCAATCTGTTTGATAGTGGTATTATGAGCAGTTAGGGAGAGTGATACCTTTGCCAAATGCCTGTGTTTTTTAAAATATTTAAACAGCCTGTGGATTCCAAAGAAATGACATTCAACTGCATCTGCACCCAGGGTACATACACAGGTACTGGGACTGGCACTCAACCTGTGTGGAGTGTCTGCACTTTCATAAGGGTTTGGACTTGGCCATGAGTGTTGCTTGCCAGGCACATGGGTATAAATGGAAAAGACAGGAGTTCTTTGCTCTGTTTGCAGGGCCAACACAGGATCTGCTGCCTGAAAACACTTTTTTTTCTCAAGCTGGTTCTTTTGGTGGAAGTTTGGAGACCTGCAGTGTTTCAGCATCATCTGTTTCCTGTCAAGAGGCTGCTAATGAACTACCCAAAGTAGAAATTGTTGGAATTCCTGAGACATTTCTGCTTTTCTGGGCAGATACTGAAGTGGGCCTAATGCCGCGTGCATTGTCGGTACAAGCAGTCCCACTGATGCAAACAGAGTATGTGAAGAACAGAGGTGAGCAGAGGTTGGAATCTGTGTTCCATGTACAAAAGAGACTTCAAGTCAGAGAAGGAAAGCAGAAATTTCAGGGCTGTGGAATTTATAAAAGCATGTAGGAATGGTAAGAACAGTCACATGTCAAAGACTGTGGCCTCTTCCCTGTCCTTGGACTTGGCATCATGCCTTTAAGGAATCTGCTTTAGTAAAAATTGAAACAAGGCTGTTGCGTATGTGATGATGGAAATTAACACCTGCATAATTTGCTGGTGTCAGACCATCTTTATAAACATTTCTGTGCTTTCTTAAAGAATTCTGGAGAGGAGCTGCCACAAACCTGCTGAGTCCCAACATCACCTGAAATTCCAGAGCGAAAGTATCCTTGTGACATATTCCAGGGCTTTCTCCCTTTTTCTATTCTTGCTTTTATACTTCTCCTGATTGTCAGAGTCAGATTTGAGGGACCATTTCTTTTCCCATCATATCCCACTTCCCTTGAAGAGTTTCTTTTGTCACTATTTATTCCAAACAGGAACAAAACCAGGTATCTGCTCCCATCTTCATGGGTTACATCACCTGAGTGGGAGCCTCTAAATCCTTGCCGTGGTCTCCATTTTATAGACCAAACAACATTTTCTGCTAGGGCCTCTGAAATTCCCTCATATTGAAGCAGAAGCTCTGTCCTGAAAAGTTCAGGGTTACAGAAGAATGTTAGTGTCTATCCTGCTAGATAACAGGCTAGTGATTGAAGCTGTGGAGTTATTGGGGTTGTAGGCTCTTTCCTTGCCAAATTTGTTTTCTTTATTCGGTTTGTTTGACAGAAGAGCAAACATACGGACTGTTTCCGGCAACAGTCCAAAAACCTGAGACAGGATGCAGAGGGACTTTTTGTTCTTCCAGAATGTCTGCTGAAGGTATGGGCAATCCCTCAGCAAGATGATTTCATCACTAGTTGATTGCTGTTCCCAGGGAGGAATGGGACTGTGTCCTCATCTGGAGAAAGCCACCAGAGATGTAGGATAAGAAAAGCTATGAGAGGAGAAACACAGAGAAAAGAAACAATGTGGTAGAAAGCATCTCAGAGAAACTGCAAAGGCAGTAAGGAAGAGCTAGTTAATATGAGCTTCCAAAGCTGGAAGCCAAGAAAGAAATTGCCCTGGATTCTCCTGTGGGGTTTTTTTTCTGGAGAAAAAAAAGGGAAATATTGTAAGTTTTAGATTAAAGAAGTCCTGAGACTGAACTTGTACGTTCTGAGGTGTACCCTAGAGAGGGAGGTTTCCTTCACTGTATAATCATAGCTGGTAGGAGGCCTGCAGTACTGTCTGGCTGTGGAGGCACCACAGGCATTGTATACTGCTGAATCTTCTTATCAGGGTCTCATGTGCACTGTGTTGAGTACATGTGTGGGGGCAGGGGGAAAAGGGCATTCTCTGCATTGTGCCACACATGAGCTAGAAACTGGTCATGGACTCACAGAACGGCTGAAGTTGGCAGAGACCTCTGGAAATCATCTAGTCCAACACCCCTGCTTAAACCAGGGTCAACTAGAGCAGGTTGCTCAGAGCCATAGACAGTCAGGTTTTGAATATTTCAAAGAATGGAAACTCTAGAACTTCTATGGGCAACCTGTGACAGGGTTTGATGACTCTCACAGTAAAAAAGTTTTTTTCTTAAGTTTAAGTTTAATTTCCTGTCCATTTCAATGAGATGGGAGCCTCACTGTACTGATTTTTTTGCTAAAGTTAAACAGGTCCATGGCCAGTGTAAAAGGCCAAGGTAATAATACCTGCCCATCAAACGACAACTTCTGTTTGAGATGGTATAGCAAAGGAAAAAGCCATTTTTCCTCAAGGGTACATGCTGTCATGACAGGCTTGACAAATATAAATATTTTATAATAAATGAGCTGTCTATACCCATTCAATTGAATGCTATGTGACACTTGTGAATTTAATAATTTCCACCTGGTATTTAATGATTTTCACCTCGTGGAAGATCTAATTTAGCTGTGCTGTTGTTGAAATCATGGTGTAAACAAAGCAAATTAGTCACTGTACAATAACTATTCTGCTCTAAGATGGACATGGATCTCTAAATGGCATGTGAATTGGAAGATTTACAGTCAGATTAATTTTGAGTGGTTTGTAAATAACTAAGGTAGGATTATGTCAGTTCTCTGAGCCTATGCACGCTATCTTTGTGAATTAATTATCTTATCCTTACTACAAATTGATCAACACTTGATTTCTCAGTGATCGATTTGACTCGACATCTTCCTAAGTAGTACTGTTCTACTCTTTTACATTTAGATGAATGTCTAGCTGTCATTCCTGGTAGCAGATGTAAGGAAATATTTAAAATATCATTAGTAACTGATTTTTTTCCTTATTCATCATTTTTCTTTCAAGCTTCCAGCTTTATTGCTTATGATTTGGGTTTTGGGTTTTTTTTTCCATTTGCTTCTCTGCCTTGTTAAATCTAATTTCTTAAACTACAGTTCCGTGTTTTCTGTGGTCTGGAGCTGAGTTAATGCAATTACAATATTTTGACATTTTCTGATTTTATTTCTTTTCAGATTGGACAGAAAAAAAATGGGTACCATACTACTAGTAAACACTAGCTTAAGATGGCCCAGCTGATCAAATATGTTTGTTAAACCACTGAGACTGAAATAACTGGATCTGAGCAGATACTTTCTCTTACAGGTAGAAAATATCACAGTTTCAATCAAGGCATGTATGGCTTTTCATGGAGTGATGAATCTGGGAATCTCCACAGTATAGAAGTTGATATAAATCATGTCCAAACTTCCTGTAGTCATAGAAGTAGGACCTAAGATGTGACTAGGAACCAAGTTCCAGTTCTGGCACTTCTTGACACCTTACCACAAACCTCACAAGGGTTTAACTTTTGTCTTAACTGAGAATTAATTCAGCATTCATTTAAAATGCATTAAAGACTCTAAGGTCTGGGACAGTGGAGAAGAGCTAAAGAAATGTGGACGTGAGGACATCCTGAAAGCTCAGGAGCACAATGCAAATAAACTTCACAACAGCATAAATGAGTATGTGCTGGTTTGGGTTTCAGTTGTGTCATTATTTTGTCTCAGGACTGATACGGTCTTTTTCTTAATGACTGCATTGTCAATAGCACTATCTCTTGCAATGTTTCTAGTATTTTTCCATACCAGAGGAGCCCAGCTTTGGGATTGCATCCTGTTCCCATTCTAGACTTCCTGTGGACTTCAGTGGGCATTGAATCAAATCATTTCCTTCAAATCCAGAAAGGAGGTGGAATAAAAACTCTGGGCCTGTAAGGCATGTAATAGCTAACTCCCAATTGATATCAATGGGAACTGAATGCAGACATATCACGATTTCTATTAATAGACACATCACTGAAGGAAGAAGGATATTTCTGTCTCAGTTTCATTTCATCTCGCTGAGCAATTCAGGTGCACATTAATTTACTCAAACTATTTTTCTGGTTCTTACAGTTCAGAGTTTAGAATTGGCCTTACCATGAAAAATGGTGGAGTTGCATTGTCCCATGGAAGCAGGAGTAGCTGTGCTGCCTCTGGCCTCCTGGGTATGCAGAGAAGACAAACTGCATTCCCTTATTGTCCTGGACTATGGCTGCAAGGCAGCAAGGGCAGGACTCTTCTTTTTTAAGATTTTCATAAGGCACTCTTAAGAATGTCTGTCTTAAAGTCTCATACAGAACTGACGTTCATTGCTTAAAGGAAGATTACACGTGCCTACTTAGTGTGTTTACGTAAGACCTTACTGCAATTTTTAGTCCTAAATATCTTTGAACAACCCTGCTGCTACAAGTAAAATATGCTAATTACATTTTACATATCTACCTTGAGGTCTTTTGTTAGGTAATTAAGCTAAATAACTCTGAGCTAGAGTAAAATTCACTCCGTTCTGTTTAGTAACAGCAACAAGGGACTCTGTTCCATTAAAAGATCAGCAATTCCAGCTAGGAAAATTGATCTTGTGAATGGTCTGGCCCTTTTCTTTATGTAGCTTACGGTGCCATCGTTAAAATGATTCCAGGTCAGTCCTGGAAACGTGGTAGCTCTTAGTTTTAAATGTAAATATTTGCCAAGACAGTCTATTCCCTTTATTGTGCCTGTGGTATGTCAGCTCCTGAATTAAACTCTTAGGCATCTGTGAGATTGCTCACATTGCCAGTCGCTGTTTAAAGGTAAGCAAGCACAGCAGACTTTGGGCCTAAATGACCAAACAGGAAACCAGGACAACTCATTTGCAATCCCTGACTGCTGTCAGTCATAGCCTGAGGAAAGCCGCAAGACTGATTGCATTGGGCAAAAGCGGTATATCCACACAACCACTTAACTGGTGAGAATAGCGTAAGACAGAATGAAGGGAGGAAAAAAAAATCAAGCTGTCATAAAGCTGCACCCTTTGGTCATTTATGACGTTATTGTATACCCTGTGCAGTATGTTGCTGCACAGCATTGAGCAATCATTTGCCCTTTGAATGTATTGTGTAACTGTCCATGCTTTGTAATGCTATTAGGGTAACTGCCTGCCTGTGCAACAGTTTATTGAACATCTACCTAGTGATATTTTATTGAATAGTTGCTTGATGGATGGATTGTTTCACTAAAATAGTTGCTTGATATTTTCTAGAACTATTTGTAGGTCTGAAAGGGGCAAGCTTTCTCAGGAGTGGGCGGTCTCTCAAGCCAGATTTCTTCAGATTTGCTCATTTGTTCTTCCAGAGACTTTATCCCAAAGCAAACTTCATGGCCCTGCTTCTGACACACTGCTATTTTCTTTGAGGCCTGAATATTTTTTCATGATTCTTCCCCATTCACCTAAACAGACTGGGCCTGCTTTTTCAATGAACATTCTGTGGTTACAAAGAAATTGCACTCATCAGGAAGCAGTTCATTTTTCTTCTATACTGTTTTAGCACTTGGACTCCTGACTTTTCGATCCAGTGCTTTATGGCGTAGAGCACTGACTACATGTACAACTGATGTATTTAGTCACTGGAACTAAGGAAAATTCAGAGCTTTTTCCATCATGCTTCAGGTTTGTGGCAGGTAGCATACCATGAAGCTTCGCAAGCATTGCTGTTGCTGCTGCTGGGGTAGGGGCATCATTCATCACTTCCCATTGATTTAAGACAGGGAACATTTCAAAAGGCAAAGCATGTTATAGGAAATAACTACACAGTCTTTTCTAAAATATGCTGACTATCACTCATGCAGCCCTATATTGCTAAGTCCTTCTTAGTGTTCTTTTCTTATTCTTAGCATATCAGACAGTGAATCTGATTCATCATTATCTCAAGCCTTACTCTGCAAGACCATAATGCAAAGGAACTATACAAGGCTATTATTCAGAATTGTTAAAAACAGCTAGATATGATACAAGGCATTTGCACCTCGATTCCTGTGTTCAGTTTTGGGCCCCTCACTACAAAAAGGACATTGAATTACTCGAGCGTGTCCAGAAAAGGGCAACGAAGCTGGTGCAGGGTCTGGAGCACATGTCGTACGAGGAGCAGCTGAGGGAACTGGGGTTGTTTAGTCTGGAGAAGAGGAGGCTGAGGGGAGACCTCATCGCCCTCTACAACTACCTGAAAGGAGGTTGCAGAGAGCTGGGGATGAGTCTCTTTAACCAAGTAACAAGCGATAGGACAAGAAGGAATGGCCTCAAGTTGCACCAGGGAAGGTTTAGACTGGATATTAGGAAGCATTTCTTTACAGAACGGGTTGTTAGGTGTTGGAATGGGCTGCCCAGGGAGGTGGTGGAGTCCCTATCCCTGGAGGTGTTTAAGAGTAGGGTCGACATAGCGCTGAGGGATATGGTGTAGATGGGAACTGGCAGTGTTAGGTTAATGGTTGGACTGGATGATCTTCAAGGTCCTTTCCAACCTAGTTGATTCTGTGATTCTGTGAAGGCAACAGTGAACTGGGCTGTCAATTTTGTTATTTGGGATCAGCAGTTCAGATATACATTTTCCTTGTTCTGTGAGCACTGAACAAGAGACACAGAGTAAAGGCAAGAACTGGATGACTCATGGTAATCCAGTGAAGTCATATACTAGGTGTTTAAGAGGTCTGTTATTCTCAGTGCTCTGAGTAAAACCCAGCCTTGTCTGTTTATGTGTTATTTGCCTAGACACATGCTGTCTTCAGTTTCAGTTGTATATATTCTTCTTTGCTGCTCTCTGTCTGTTCTGTTCCCTTTTAGTTGCTTGTGGTGATTCAGTTCTGGGATAGCTCTGTTCAAGTGGTGAGAAATATACAAGAGATGCTTATATATTTCTGGCAAAATAAGGACTGTAATAAACACCATGCTAAAGAGAAAATGGCAATAATGTATTATGAATGATGATGAAGATAAACAGGCTGTCTGCTGTCTGAAAGGTTATATGCAGAAGCGTCCTATGCTACATTTGTTGTAAACTTGGAGCACATGCTGTTCCAAACCTCAGTGGATATATGGAGCAGAAAGAACAGAGTCCCTGCCTTCTTCAGGGTTGTTGATTACTCTCTGCACTTCAGGGAGAAGAGCTGATGCTGTCTCTTGTGCAGGTGGTCTAAGCAGGACCAATTTCACCTCCATGAGTCTTGTTAAGAGCTATAGGTCCACTGTTGCTATGGTAAACTGCAAATATTTTACTTTGCCCAAGACTTGGTGGCTCTGGGGTATGATGATGAAGGAGAGTTGGGACAAGCACTCAAGGTTGGCTGGACCAGGCTGTACCTCTTCCCTTGCTTAAGGGCAGTCACAGTATGTACTGCTTTGTCTGTGTCCTACACTAATGAGAATGGATGTAACCATTAAAAATAATTAAACAAGCTGCCTTTGTGGCAGAAAGCTAGAATACCTATAAAAAAATCTATAGATACATACACCTGTAGCAACCCGATAACCTAAAGGAAACTGATATGCTGTGAACCAGATACAATGATTTATCCCAGGAATAGCATTGCTAAAGGCAGGGGTCAATTCTATTGTGAACTGAAATTGTTTATTTTATCTCTAGTGGGATCAAGAAAACTAGCAGGGATGGCATGGACAGACAAGTCCAAAAGTTGCTGAAGGCCTGAAGGCAGAAAAAAAGAGATGGAGAACAAGTGACATATATTTACTGGAAGGCAGTGCCAGACAATTCTTTCTTTCTCACCTGGAAAAACCTTTCCAATTAATGTTTTAAAAGTCCCACTGAAACTCTACTGAATATTTTAGCAGGTGAGGTGATTCTCTTTTATATTTTCATGGTAAATATTTTATTTTGCTCACATGGATTCATCAAGTGAGAGAAATTCCTGTATTTCTTTCACCTGTCTTAGTGCTTGTATAAGCTGCCCCAGCTTTAGCTGTTTTGTAAGCAGTGTGAAGGAGTAAATTCTTCAGGGTTCCTCTTCACAGCACCACTGAAATGAGAGCTGGAAAACTCCACCAGACCACTAAGTCTTGTTCCTCCAAATAATCAGCTTTAGAAACATCTCGGTTCATGGGACTTCAGCCACTGTGCATGGAATATTACATATTCCATATGTATCTAGGACATAGCCTAGTTCTTTATCCTGACCTTATCAGGAAGGGAAAGGAATCAATAGAGTACCAGAAAGTCCCTCTGACAAAATCCCATCGTGTCTTTTCAGGTGAAATCCAACTTGTTTCTCCCAGAAAGTTTCAATTAACTTCTATAGATTCTATTTAATCGAAGGTATTTAAACTGGCTCTCCAGTGAGCAGATTTAGACACAAACTGAAGAGACTAATGGTGGTGATGTCTTCTGGTCATGTTTTCCTGTGCCTGCCTGCCAGTTCTCAGTTTGGGAGAGCTTTGATGCAGTTACTAGTTGCCATGTGGAGGTTGCTCTGATCTTTACTGTGCATGTCTATACAGTGCTTTGTTTCTGCATCCTTTTTCTATGTTGACAGATCTTCCCCAGTAACAGCTAGCCCTGTGATATGGTGGAAGTATTGCAATGCTCAGTGTTTTAGTGATGGTGACTGATGGCTACAGAAATCCACAGATCCAAGTCAGTCCTTTGAGTGCTCTATTTCATATAGGGAAGATAAGGTACAAAAAAGGGTAGTCTGCTTGAGCTGCTGAATGTGCTGACCTACCCATGGGTGAGAGAAGTATAGCTTAAGACTCACCCTTCAGAGCAAAATAATCACCATTCCAGGGTCCTGGTGGAATCAAGAAATTTGAGAGAGGTGCCTAAGAACTTCAGGCAGTGTCAGACTTCAGAATGGGATCCTAAACAGGCAGATGAGGAGCAAATGAGGAGCAAGACCAAGCATAAACGTCAAATTGCTCTCTTTTAAATATCTGTTCTGGCTTTAAGGGGGACCTGTTCAGCCACTCTGGATACCTGTCTCTGAACCCTCTGCTATTGCTGGGACCCCCACTATGTACAGTACTCATGCAGGAGGGGACCCAGCCAAGTTTCTTAGTATTCAAGCCCATATTTCTCATCATCAGGAGTCTGCATTACCCATGTGACCCTTGGCACATGTTCAGGTCTTTCTGCATAGTCTGTGCCATTCCAGAAAAAAAACCTCAAAACCCAAGAAAACAAAAACCCTAAAGGATTTACTCAAACAGAATACAAAACAACAGGATTCTTTTGACCTAAGACTACCTCCCTGTTTTACCCAGCAACTGCTTCATGTTAAAAAACTACTCTTGTTATAAAAGGTGGGAGGGACTGCTTTTACTTCATTTGAGTATAGATTGACACTTCCTCTTGTGCTGTCTGGCCAGCTCATTATCTTGAAATGTGGGTTTGAATCCCCTCAGGCAGAAGGAATTAAATCTATGTCTCTCAGGCTGGGGGGTATTATAGGCTTTTCCAAAAGGGGATGTTTTTCATGTCCTCCCCACCCTCAGTATCTTAAAAGGAAGTGGAGAGGTACACCTTGTAGGAAGGTGCTGCCTAACTGTGAATTGGACATGCTCCAAAGCTTTCTGCCCCATCTGCCCCATCAGGGTATTTAGGCAGGGAAATATCTAGTTTCTTGCTCTGAGTGACCTAGGTATGGGAGCGTTCAGGCCTGACACAACCAAGGTGTCTCCGCACCTGGGCAGGAGCAGATCACGTTGCTGCCCATGATAGGAGATCCCAGTGGAGCTCATGCACTTGAGTAGCAACAGTGTGGGAGAGGGGATCTTGGCTGAGCTGCAGGAATTGAGTTAAAGCTAATGTTCAAGCAGAATTTGGGACTGTATTTTACAAGTGACAGGACTGTAGACAGTTAAAAAGATGTACTTACCTGTATGTTTTGTGTGCGTGTAAATGTTATGTTCAAGGAAAAAAAAAAAGGAAAATGGATTAATATTTTGACACATTCTGCCTTATACTTCCTCAGCATCATCAGACACAGAGTACACAGTACACAGAGCACAGTTGGTGAGGCAACTGCAGAGAGGCCTGATAAATGCCATAATATATAATTTGTCCAAGTCTGATTCCCAATTATATTTTAATGATGTGAGCTAAGTTTCTCTCTCAGGCTGACAAATCCCAAATGAAGAAAAGATTGGTTTAGAGTTTATGGATTTTAAAAATTATTTATTTTTGAAAATAATTTCATTTTCATAACAAATGCAATTTTGGACAATTTTCTGATGCTTTTTTTAAGTCAGAACTACAGCAAGAAATGAAACTCTGATGTTGATTTTTTTTTCCCAGGTCCCTGGAGGAGAATAATCTTATATCAAAAATGTCAAGTTTACTCTATTGATTATGTTATATTGTAGTGTTAAATGTCATATAGTGGAAGGTGAAAAAACCCCTTCTGCTATTTGCTACTTACCTCTATGAAAAGTTTCACTACAGCCATTTATTATTTAGATTGCATTTATTCAGAAAATGCAAATATAGTTAAATAAAATTGCAAAATAGTTATGTACAGAATATATGAAAAATTAGCCCAACTGTACTGTAGAAGAAGAATTTTCCTTTTTATAGCAGGATCAATCAATAGAAATTATTCCAATTTCTGCTTGATTGGCTGAGCTCCGCACAATAAATGCTACAGTGCAAAAAGACAGCTAATTCCTCCAAGTTCTGATAGGAATGACGCTAGCAGATTCCTTTTCTTCTTTCTATTTTTTAAACAGGGATTAAAGCAAACAATCAGTGCGTCATCTTAGATGCTGTTTTATGCATTATCTCCTTTGCTTTCCTCTTTACCTCATACCTTCTGACGGTCTCTGATTGATAAATGTGTAGTGTTTCAGATCTGTTTGTTCACAGCTTTCCTAGCAGCACGTTTCAAATCTTCCTTTAGAAAAGATATGCCGTGTAATGTCATAAATGGAGCTTGTGAGAAAGAAACCATCAAATCCAACAACATATATTTTTATGGTGGTGTTGGGCCAAGGGGATCATTTTTATGTCACTTGTGAAGGTTCCTTCCACCAGGTTCCTACCTTCATATAATCCTGACTGTGAAAGTTATAATGCCAGTGAAGGTTTAGTGAAGAGTGGCTCAGAAGCAGAGCATGGTGAGAAATGGCTCAGCAACATTTCCATCCTTCATTTAGGAAATAAAAGTATTGTAATCATTAAGTAAAATTAAAGCTTTAGTGTAAAAAGATGTCAGAAAACAACAAAGATAAATTTCTGGTGCTCCTGAAGCTAGTATGAAGTGCTGAAATATTCCATCCCCTTGACATCTCAGGTCTGTTGCATAAAACTGTACAGGAAAGAGCTAGCAGAGCCATAGCGTTGCATACAGAGTTACAATTTAAAAAACTAATTAAAAAATGTGAGTGAATGCAAGTCCCTTTATCTATATGAAAATAGATGGAAATATATTCAGTGCATTTATGGCATATGAAAGGTTATTTTTAATGTTATCTGGTCTTGACCTTTAGACTGAAATTTGCATTTGATTTTCAATGCCTCTGTGAATGTTTTACTTCCTGTGCAAAACCCTTTCTAAACGATGAAGACTGCACACCCTGTTGCAATATTGATCATTTTACACTGATGCTGGTAACTTTTCATGGCTTTATAAAGTTAATTATTGTTTTGAAGTGAAATTCTGAATTTTGGATCCAGTGGGATTACACTAGGAATAGACTTGTTCAAAGCTGAGACAATCTTTGTGCCCTAATTTATCTGCAGAGAGTGTGACTGCTCTTTGAAAAGGTTTATCATTATGTCCTGGCTTTGCTTGAGTTCACACCAAGACATAGCCTGAAAAAGAAAGGCTTACACTAAGACATAGCCTTAGACTATGGTAGGATGCTTGCAGTTTCATTTTATAATCCCTTTTATAAAGTCAGTCACTTAGATTTGGTAGTGTTATTCATTTTATGTCACACTGCATTTCCCTATGCCATGAATGTCTGTGCACAATTACATATTTCACAAGTAGTAATTAATTTGTTCGTTCGTTCATTCATTAATTTTTCCTTTTTTTTCCTGTCTCTGTCCTCTCTTTTCTGTAGAGTATAATAAACTTATTACCAGCTTTATCATAACACTACCACCTCACGTGACTGGTCTAACATACTCAAATTCAGAACAAACATTCTCCACTCTTATTTAGCATTAAACCCAGCAAACTCTACTTCAGATCCGAAGAAAGGTTTGTCTTTCTTAAAGCTCGTCTGCTTTTTTCCCCCAGTCATAATAGTGGCAATATCTTTTTATAAAAGATACCGTCTCCGTTATTAATTGTTGGAATTACGAGAAGTGGCACTTGAGGATCAGGACCTTACAATGAGACAAGGCAGTGCATTTATTTTGCTCACACACAAAATTAGCTTTCTGTATAACTTGATATTCTCAAGTCTTTTACTTTTCCTGTATTTTTGGATCAGTTTGTATATTTGTGTAGGATAGTGTCCTCAAGGCACCCAGACATATGCTTGTGAACACACTACACAGTAGTACCAGCATATGTCTCCCAGGATCGATCCCCTTCCTCATCTTTATGCCATCTTTTATGCCTTCTTCCTGTTTGTGCCAGAACAAAGCAAAAGAAAGGTCCAACCCTTAAAAACCAAGGGCTAAATTATCTCCCAAAGGAAGGAGTGATGCATCATTCTGTAGCAGTGGTTTCAAGAATTATGACACACATTTTTAAAACATTTTGAAGTATCTTTTTCAATTCAGCTGTGAACAAGGTACATTGCTCAATTAAATAATGATTTAGAATTAGCAATTTGATGACCAGCATCATTAGCACAAAGAGGTTAGTGGGCTGCTGCATTAGACAATAGACTGCATCATCTACATTACACTTGGGTTCACTTGCAGCTCATGAAAGGAAGAGGGATGTTCTCAGAGGCTTGTGTGGAGGTGTTAGTTCAGATCAAATCTCAGTTCAGAGTGCATCAGAAATTAAAAAATAATGTTATATCAAAATATTTGAAATGATATATTATGCTGATAAGCTCAACAGAGTGGTGTCCAGACAATTGCATAATGACTAATGCAGGTCAAGCAACAAGGGGAAATTACCTGTATTTAATAAATTTAATTTGTGATTACACAATATTGATAGCCCTAATTGAATAACTTATTCAATACGTAGTCCCAGTACTCATCAGATTTATTCTCTCAGGAACACTAGCAGTATAGAGCTTAATTATTAAATCCAGAAAAGCTATTTACAATATGTATTACTTGTCAGGGCAGTCATATTTGCTGAGTAATGTAACTATAATATAACATAACAATATAACTATCCCAAGCAGGAAAAAGCAATCTGGTTGAAAAAAATTACACCACCTTTATTTAGAGGCATAGCTACATGCAGACTTGTTATTAATGTCATCAACAGAAACTTGACTGAGAAGTTAGATTTAGATTGCAATGTTTAAGGCTCCCCCTTTGCCACTGTGCATTTCCAAGTGTGTCCCATGGAAGGATGACATAATGTAGTGCTAGTTACAAAACAAGACCTAGGGTTTTTTTCTCATTTTGGAAATTATTTCCAAATAACTATATGGAACCTGACCATGAAAGATGTTAGAGTGATCAGCAGTGCAGTAACCAGGAAACAGTTGTCAGTGTTAGGGGCTAGGATTTACAAAGCTGAACTAGGTGTTCCCTGCCTGGGGAAGATGCAGGTGTTGGGATGTTCTTTACAAGACATGGTACATAAATATGCTGGGGTGACCACACAAGCAAATCAGAAAATAATGAGAAGGTGTGTCATATGGTGGGACACCTGCTTTTTACATTACCCCCACTGCAGGTTAGAGCACTTTCCCAGGAAGGAAGGAAGATGGGTTCCCATCCTGCTTTGGCCAGAGAGGTTCTGGCTGCACAGTCTCCTATCCGAGGAAGCGCCCAACATACCTGGCTATAGGTACTGGGCTGGACCTGGGCTAACAGGGCCAAAGCAGAAGGGGTGGCAGTGTCCCTCAGATGGATGGGAGGAGATCTGGGGAGTAGTGTTCCTGGATTATTTTTTATTTGTATCCTATGTCTGTCTCATACAGAAACAGATCAGGGAACTGGAACAAACCCCAGTACATCTCCTTTCTAGTAGATATTTCATTGCTCCAGCCACGTTTACTGTTTTGCTCCAGTCTAACATAACCTGGCATGGAGTGGCTTTTCACCTTGTATGCCCCATTTATGTTTTACTTTCAATTGAGTCAGCCTCCTTTCGAGACTTTCCTTTCCCCAGACAGTCCCTTTTATAGTAAGTGCAGCTGTAATGAAGTCCCTAAAGATCTTCTGCACTGCACCAGTCTGAAGGGAACCTGTATCTTCCTCAAGTTTTCTTCTGAAAAAAACCCCACAACCCAACACAACCACAACTCCCTGCCAAATCCCCAAACATTGCTGCTTTTCCTTTGAGCCCTTCAGCACCCCACTTCACTTCTGATTGTTCTAGTGCAGCATCTTTCTGCACTCAGATGAGGGATTATCAGGCATTATCTTCCCTCCTCCCTCATGTTTTGCATCTCTTTTCCTGGCAGGCAGTGCTATATTCTGGGCCCCACATTCTCCAGCAATTGACCCGCAAGTTCCTCCTTTTCTGGTGTGAATCTTCTTATGTCTGTTCTGCCTTCTGCTCTCTGTCACAGTTGTTTCTATTTTTTTCTTTTGCCTATCCCTATTTCTGCTTACTCTTCTCTCCTCTGCTATCTCTTCTTTCCACTATTGAATTAATTTCAGCTGGTGCTTTGGGGTTAATGACCCCTCACATCTTCTGCACGATCTATGGTATCACGTCTCTTCTTTAGATCTCTGCTGCTTAGCTGCAACATCTTTTTGTTGTTGCTTTTGTGCAACAGAAAAACAAAAAGAACAAAACCCCTAAAAAACCCCAAACCAATCAAAAAACCCCCAATCAACCTCCCATGAAAATTCCTACTTACAGCCCTTTGTTCACTGCCTTCCTTTCACTGAGTTTCAGCATATAGACACCACTGACACGACGTTTTATTGCAACTGACTGCACGCTTGCCTGACTCCATGCATCTTGTCTCTGACTTGCCCTTCATTGTTCACAGACACTACAGGCTCTGTAACTTGAAACATAAATTAGCAGAGGGAAAGTGTTATTGCTTCAGTATCTACTATTCCTTTTTCTGCTGTTCAGTATATGGCAAAATAACACCACCTGAAGAGTAGCATGCTGCTAGTGTTGGTTACCAAACCTGGAAAACTATTCATTTTAATTATATATCTTCTGCTGTTTGAAAAGCAGCAATGTTACTGTTGGATGAGACTGTGCTATGGTTTGTGGAGGTTTGGCTGGATTAGAACCAGGCCTGCTTGTAGCTCAGAGCTGTGGGGCAAAAATTGCTTTATATGAATGAAAAAAAACCCCCATACCCAAACGAGCACATTTTTTCCTGTTAAAGCTCAGAAGAGCTCTTCTAGTCACAGCGCTATTTCACAAAATAAAGTGGCCTTCTTAATGAACAACCTGACTGTTTAACTGGGGTACGTAGATGATTGCAACCCAGTAATAATGTTTAATTCCCCTGTGGTGGGTTGACCCTGGCTAGATGCCAGGTGCCCACCACGCCGCTCTATCACTCCCCTCCTACCAAGCCACTCTGTCACTCCCCTCCTGAACTGGATGGGGAAGAGAAAATATAACAAAAGGCTTATGGGTCAAGATAAAGACAGGGAGAGATCACTCACCAATTACCATCACGTGCAAAACAGACTTGACTTGGAGAAATTAGTTTAATTTATTACCAATCAAATCAGAGTAGGATAATGAAAAGTAAACCCAAACCTTAAAACACCTTGCCCCACCACTCCTCCCTTCTTCACAGGCTTAACTTTACTCCTGATTTTCTCTACCTCCTCCTCCCAAGTGGCACAGGGGGACAGGGAATGGGGGTTGCAGTCAGTTCATCACCCATCATTTCTGCCGCTCCTTCCTCCTCAGGGGGAGGACTCCTCACACTCTTTCCCTGCTTCAGCGTGGGGTCCCTCCCACAGGAGACAGTCCTCCATGAACTGCTCCAACATGAGTCCTTCTCACAGGCTGCAGTTCTTCACCAACTGCTCCATCTTTGTTCCCTCCCACAGGGTGCAGCCCTTCAGGAGCAGACTGCTCCAGCGTGGGTCCCCCATGGGGTCACAAGTCCTGCCAGCAAACCTGCTCCAGTGTGGGCTCCTCTCTCCATCGGGCCACAGGTCCTGCCAGGAGCCTGCTCCGGCACAGGCTCTCCACAGGGTCACAGCCTCCTTTGGGTGCATCCCCCTGCTCCAGCGTGGGGTCCTCCACGGGCTGCAGTGGAGATCTGCTCCCCTGTTAACCTCCATGGGTGCAGGGCACAGCTGCCTCACCATGGTCTGCACCACGGGCTGCAGGGGAATCTCTGCTCCAGCTCCTGCAGCACCTCCTCCCCTTCCTTCTACACTGACCTTGGTCTGCAGAGTTGATTCTCTCACATATTTTCACTCCTCTCTCCAGCTGCAGTTGTGCAGGTTTTTTTCTCCCTTCTTAAATATCACAGAGGTGCTACCACTGTCGCTGGTGGGCTCAGCCTTGGCCAGCAGCAGGTCCAACTTGGAGCTGGCTGACACTGGCTCTATCGGACACAGGGGAAACTTCTAGTAGCTTCTCACAGAAGCCACCCCTGTAGCTCCCCCTGCTACCAAAACCTTGCCATGCAAACCCCATACATCCCCAAAGGGAATGGAGGCTAATTTATAACTACCAAGCATATGTATCCTTCCAAAAAACAGTGACTTGTGATACCTGTCTCTGACAATAGGTAACATTTTCACAGGCTGAAAGTTCTTATAAGAAACAGAGCTAAAAAATTCAGTATGTTACAATAAGAGACAGGATACTATTAAAAACGTGCCTCATTCACTCTGCATTCAGTTGTCCCTTATTTGGAGTCACTGCAGAATAGACAACTGGCTAGTGACTCATTTGCAGAGGGGAGTTAGTTAGAGGGTTAGTTTATCAAACATTATATTCAGGAAAAGATGAGTGAATCAATCATATGAATTATTTTCACTTGCTCGTTTTATCTCTTGCCAACCTCCCTCAGGAATCTGACTGCTACAAATACTTTAAAACTGTATAGATGTTTTTCTAATGTCAGCACAATATAGGCTTTACCATTGCTGATCCATGCTTTGTAGCAGAGCATCACTTACAGAGAGGAAAACCACAGCAGTAATAAAAGGTCAATTTAATTGTCTTCACACTTTCTCTCTATTAGTTTATTTTTATCTTCCTCTGTTTCATTCCTTCCTCATTTCTTTTTTGTGATGATAAAGAAGTACTTCACAGCCAAAACAAATCCAAAGATGAATGGATCTTAGTCACCAAAGATGGACTTTTCTACAGCCCCTCAGTTTTTCATTCTAAAGAGGTCATTGTTAGGACTGCC
This sequence comes from Strix uralensis, assembly GCF_047716275.1. Taxonomy (NCBI): domain Eukaryota; kingdom Metazoa; phylum Chordata; class Aves; order Strigiformes; family Strigidae; genus Strix; species Strix uralensis. The sequence continues at coordinate 21,869,110 of NC_133972.1, read as the reverse complement.
TGTCTCTTTTCCCCTGTTTTATCACCAAAAGCACACAACCTCTTGAAACTCCTTTTTGCAGGATATCTTTCTCCTTACCTCTCCCTCTGTCACACTTCAGTTATCTTTCTTGCTCCTTACACTCTTGATTGGCTTTTTTCCTGCCAGCACATTATGGAGCTTTTATCAACCTGAAGGTTCATGAGATGATGTGACTACATACCATAAAAAGCAATGTAAAAAAACTGGGCCTGCATTCGGAATCTCAGATTGGCCAAGAGGTGACCATTGAAGAGTTACAGTAGAAGATGGTAATTATCTGCTACACTGGCTACTAGAGAGAAAGCAGAAAACATGTCTTCTGGATCCTGAAGCCCGTTGTCCAGATAAGAAAGAGCAGAGCTGTCCAAGGTGGTATATGGAGCAGAATGGTGAATGTCCTCCAGGAAACCTAAGCTTTCCATAATAATCATACTGTGGAGAGAGTGGGCTGCATCTGTGCTTGTTTTGCCAATCAGGAAGGCTGTTAATCAAGAAACCCATCATCCTTTCACTGGCAATCACATTGAGGTAAATTCCTGCTTCCTCACATGCTCTGCTATTTTCAAAATTTTGGAATGAGTATGTAGTGTACAGGAAAACTCACCGTGAAAAAGGCACTTACGGCATTGCCTGCACAGCATGGGATACAGACATAGTGTCAGGGATCAGTATTTCTGATTTTCATGTTGCACTGGAGTTTGAATGCTGTCATCACGCTTTCAAAAGTGTTTGCATTAATCAGGACTATAAAACCTAAAAAGAATCATGAGTATCTATGACAAAGTCCATTTCTGCTTCAACCTGTTAACATCTGCGGTACTGCAGTGTTGCTGCGTTGTCACGGGGTGGATTTATGCAGACACTCTAATATGTAAGAATGGTGGGCTTAGTTTCTAAGCTCTGAAAAGCAGAGCCAGTGTTGCCTATGCCAGTGTTGTCTATGAACAAATTCACCTTCCTTCACCTTGCTACCTCTCTGAACTCATATCCCTGCTTTTGGAGAAAACTTGCTAGAGATCCTCCTTCTTTCCAACCATAGCAATGTAGGTGTCAACATCTGGGTCTTGTTTGGAGGCAGATGGCAGCTAATGCCTGGCTGGAAGGGGCCCAGGGAGTGGAGGCTGCTGGCGGCACGACCAGAACTGTGTTTGTGTTGGCGGCAGTCATGGTGCCATTTGCTGGTGCCTAGTGTCTGTCTCTGGCTGATTCTCAATGCAAATGTGACAGCAGTTCATCCTCATATGTGAGACAAGCCTGTTTGAAAAGGGCTTCCCTGTTCTCGCCTACCTTCACCTGCTGTAGATTTGCTTTGAAGAACCCATGTGATTGCTATGATTGTGGCAGTAAGTTTTGAAAGGCTTCCTTAAAAGCATGTGGCCTGTAGGAGCCATAATTATTGCCCTGAAGACATATTAGAAAAGGGGTTATATCAATGGGCAGCTGCTCAGGTCAGTCAAAGTATTTGCAGCCATTCCCTTTGTTCTTTACCCTGCATCTGGCAGGACTGTTTGATTCTGCCCCAAAATGTTGCTGAAGTCCCTCTGTGCCATGTATACTTATAAATTCTCCCTTCATGGTGGCTTGTAAACATAGAGAAATAGTGGGGAATTCTGGCTCTGTAGTTTGAATTTTGCATCATGTATTATCGTGATTTTACCAGTTGGCTTATATAGCTGAAATGGCTAGCGGCTGCACCTGAACTTGTGACCTCCAGTGCTGTTGCCATTGCTGGTTCTTGTTCCAGAATTTGAAAGATTTCCTTCTTTCTGGTCCTGGTGGCGACTGAGACATACCGCACTTGGAGTATGTTGTCAAGAGTTTCCTCTTACTAAGCAGACCACAAACCATCTGTCAAGGCCTTTTCAATCACTAATTTAAAGGACAGATGGATCACCACTAAAATAGCTCCAGTTAATTGAATTTGTCAAATAAAACTGTCCAAACCCTACCAGGCCTTGCTTGAAAATATGCTTTAAACAATTCCTGAAAAAATAGTCTTTGAAATAGCTAGGATGTTTAAAAACAAGTAAAAGCGATCCCATGTGGAATCAGAGAATGCAAGATACCTCTCCACAAATCTCAGGTTAAACTATTCTGTTGGCCTTGGAGCCTTCACAAACTGTTAAAACGGAACCCTTTTGAATCTTAATTGATAATGCCTTGCTTATATCCTGGCATCCAGGAAGGAATTGTTGTCTTATATCCAAATGAGATGTTTCCTGCAGAGTCAAAGCACACCGTGAAGGGAATGGTAATTAGGTATTGAAGCCCACAACAGCAATAGCTGCATGTGAAAGTTAGTCATGCAGTTGCTGTGAGAATTGTTTACTTCTCAAATTTTAAAATATTACCTTAGCATTACTTTTACCATAATCTTTCAAATATTTAACAAAACTTTATTTGCTGTAAATTGCTGTAGTTCAGTTGGTTGGTGTGGAACAGCATGCGTAAGTATGCTATGTCATTATCACTATGTGTGTGTCACTTTGTGGTCAGACATACCCAGGGATGTATCAGAGGTTCTCTTTTGTCAGTCTGCCTGGTTTACAAATAATATAATGGATACTGAATCAAAAGAATTATGGGAATCAATTACTCATGAGAGTATATGTACTTCAAGTGCTGCTCTCTTAAATAGATCACTTCCTACTTTGTCTTCTTTGACCACTAATTGCAGAGGGCAGTTCTGAGTTAAATAACCTGCAGGGCATGAATTATTTATAAAAGATTACACGCATAGGACTTTGATATTTTTTTTAATGCTGTATAGACAAGAACACTAAACCCTGGAGGAGACTGGTGCATTTGTAATCGCAGCTTGAAATGCATTTACTGTAACAGGTGACACCATGTATCACAAATATCAAATGTGTAATATTCTTTTTGTACTTGGTTGAAACTAACAAAATCTTTGAAAATGCTGTGAGGCATATCCATGTAGAAATACATTTGCCCTGAAACTGCAAGTCTATAGAGCTTTCATACGCACGTCTCGTGTGAAGTCCTTCTGTTATGAAAAGTGGGTACGAGTGTCTGTGCGTAAGCATAAGTGTGTGTCTGTGTATATGCTGGAGGGAAACGTCAGTTCAGGCTTTTTCTTAGTTTTCATATGACTGAGATAAACTCTCATGATCTCCTGCTGTTCCCTGTTAGCAGACTGTCAGAGGAAAGATATTTATTCAATGCCAAAGATAATTTCATTTTTATGTCTTAAGGATCTGTTTGTTGTTAAATTTAAGGAGGAGTTTTATCATCCACCAGAGCTAGAATTTTAACTAATATAAATTAGCTTAGAGCTTCTAAGATCTGTGGAGATGCAGTGCAACAGATCCTCAGCTCTTTTGTGTGTGGATGCAATGATGGAAAACTTACATTACATGGTATAAAAAAGAGAAATAGCAAGAGAGGGCAAGAGAGAAGAGTGGGAGGAGGTTTTTTTGTAAGAGGCAAAAATTAATTTCTGCAGTGTTCAGGATCTTGGGGAATAAGGAAATACTGACTACCTGATAAAAAAAATAGTTGAGGGAGCCCATCCTCATTCAATAACTGGCTGAGAAGAGCAGAGGTGCAGTATCTGGAGCTGATAACTGAGCAGGCCATTCTGAGAAGCTTCCCTTCAGATTAGCCAGAGTGGAAACATAGTTCAGCCTCCAGCCACACCATCTGCTGTGAAGCTTGTTAGGATCCCTCTCATACTGAAAAACCTGTCACTCAGAAACCAGAGAAAGTCAAGTTTTGTTATGGGGCACAGAGGTAGGCACCATATGTCTGCTTCACTGAAGTTGAGTATTCCCCTTGCTTAACTGAAATCCAATTTTCAGGTGAATATAAACAAATTTAGATGTTTTAGAAGAGTTACACAAAACTCAGTTTAATATTGCTTCCTCTTAAAACTAGGCACTTGTGATGAATTCCATTTTGAGATTGTAAGTAGAGCTGAGAAAGATTTTATGATATTTTATTTGGAAGGGACAATCTGTAGTAACCAAAACCTACTATAAGAAGGAATCAACTGAAATAATTTTCCATTAAAGTTCCAGAACTGAATGAGATTGCACACTCTTGAATGTTTCATTGCATCATTGCTAAAATGTAAAAATTGCTGGTTTTCCAAATCAAAATGTTTTCATCCTGAAATGTAGTGTACTTCAAAAAGTGTCTAGAACTTGAAACTTGCAAAATTAATATTTTTTTAGTTGCCCATTACTGGGTTTTTTGTGTTTTATTAAAAACTTCATTAAAAACTTTTAAGAGTTTAAGTTTCACCTGATTTGTGGCAGGAACATTTTTGTTCGCCTAGAAGCTTGTGTAGAATGGCTGACTTCTTCGTCTGTTGCTGTAATGATTAGCTCATCTGTCCAAGTGAAACTTGGGGCTTCATCAGTTGGAAATTTATGAGTTGTCAAAGGTCTCCTAATCTTTCTTATGCATCTATCTTCCCTTCCAGTGGATTAGAGAAAAGGGAGAAGGCTCCTAAGCATTAAAGAAAAGCAGGAAAATTCAAAGTTGTTGGGCTGGTTTCACTCCTAGCTTACCCCCTCAAGCTCTGTCTATTGGCAAGTCCTCTGAGTAGCAGGTGGCACTGGTAAAATGTGCTCTCCATATTTTTCCTCTAAACTGGACCCACAGAGTGATAGCTACATTTCTGAGCATTTAGCCTTGACCTGTCCCACATCCATTCCCAGTTATATAATTTCATAAATAATTGCAAGGGGATGGTATTTAGCCTTGAGTTCATTTTAGATGGAGCAGCCTCCCTGTTCCTGTGATGCTGTTTCCATATTTATGTGGCCAGTGTTCATACCATGCCCTGATGAGTCTTTCCCGTTGCCATTGTAGCCCTGAAAGCTGGAAATTGCAAGTGCTGCAGGTGGTGAGCAGCAGGGTTTGATTAATCCAAATTCCATTTTCAAATTATTGAAAAAGGATGGGGCAAAAGGAATGCTCTGCAGCTGAGTGTCAAACATAGTTAGAAATATTGCAGCTATGGGGATGATGATATGGGTCATGCAGTAATTATTTTGAGCCAGGAATATATAGTGGGACCGTATCAGAAATTTGTCAGAGAGCATTGCTTTAACTCATGGTTATATAAGAGCTCAGTGAGAAGGCCAGACTGCAAGACAAGTGGCTTTTTGTCCATTGTTATATTAAAAATATGATTTTCACCAAAACTATGCTGAGCTACAGGCTGTTAACAAAATACATAGGACTGACATGAATTTGATGCACAGCTCTGTATCAGAAGATCATGCAGTCTTCATGCAAACAGAAAAACACTCAACTGCTGGCCATGAAGAACAGCCTTGGAGTGAAAGTAAGAATAATACCCAGAAATAATTATGACCTTCAGAAATAACAATGGCAGCTTCATCCCTTTCCTTATTTCCATTTGCTACAGATTCACTGGTGTTTTCGTTTTTGGTTTGTGCTTTTTTTCTCCATCAGTTTAATCCTGGATTTCATATTCTAGATCCTTCTCTGTTGCCAGTATTGGAGCTTCACGCTTCCTTGCTGCGCTCATGAGAAGTGAGGAGGTTTTGTTAGTGCCATTTCAGAGGTGGCTGTGAGGAGGGTGTGCTGCTATTTCAAGAGGGAGCAAGATACTAAATCCATATGTGACATAGAGAACAAGATTTTATTTCTCTTATGTATAAATTCCATGAATTTCCTCATTTCCATGGGTAGGAAGAAAACGGTAGAAATAAACTCCAAATGACAATGTTTATTTTTGCACTGTTCTGTCCAGAAATTGATGGGACTGAAATCCTGTTACTGAAATGTTTCAGTTCAGTCCTAAAACTCACATATTTGCTGTGAAAACACCTGTATATTTGGGACCTGTAGCACTGGCTCAGAACTTTGTCTCACTGTTGGAACCTCAAAATTGTTTTAAAATAGGCTCTTTTATAAAGCCCTTTCCCATCTACCATGCACAGGGTAATTCTCTGAGCATAAACAGAACGAGATGTAATTCTTCTTGCAAACTTGTACCAAGGCATGCAAACAAAAATTTGCAAAGCGTCCTACGCTGGCAATCTCTTTGAAGAGATTGCCATTTGATATAGTACTTACAAGAGCTGCTGAAGTCAAGCACAAGCCAGGTTAGTGTGACCTCAGTTGCCAAGGCTGCATGCCCTGAATGTGAATTTTGGCCTGTACCAGGCAGGGTCTCATAAAAAATGGGAATGCGAGGGGCAGGGCATGATGTGTTTGAGGGTCTGTTCCTGGAGATCTGCCTGGAGCAGGCCACCCCTTTCAGGGTGGGGATGAAGCTGGTGTCATGGATGTGAGTCCTGCTGTGCCTCAGGACCAGAAGACAGGCACATCAGGTTGGGTTTTTTTTTGTTTTGCACACCAAGTGAGACTCAGCCGGTGCCATCTTACCCTTCATGGTCAGTGCTGTGATTCTTCCTGTGGCATTTTTCTTGTGATGAACAAGCAGATTAAATTGTGCAAGTAACTGCAGAGAGGCTTGAGAATGCTGGGCAGCTTTGGGCTTCATCACAGCAGTGGAGAGAGTGGAAGAAGCTGTTTTTCAGGGATGTTTTCTCTGGGTTGGCCTGGGTCTCCTTGTGTTTCCTGGCAGCATGCTTGGCAAAGGCACCACATGCTGCTAATTGGCTCCTCTTCTCTAAGCTGCCCAGCTTCCAGTAACAGATTCCCCTCATGCCCATGCATTACTATGCTACCATCTGCATTGACTGGGACACGGAATGGCATTGGTTGAGTACAGTTATCTCCTCTAGGGTTTATGTTGAGTTGCAGCTGCCCATCAACTAAGTCAGGTATCAGCTTGTGTACTTGTGTGTAATCACAGCACGGAGCAGCAACCAGCATATGTCTCTTTTACAGTATGATTTTTTAAGCAGCTTATTTTCATGTTGGTAGCTCCTTTTACCATTAATTGGTTTTACAGGCACATACTTTGCTTGGATCTGTATTGCAAGAAGGAGAATGAAGACGCTTTTAATAGCCACTGCTATGCTTACTGTGTAGTGTATTTTATGGAATTGCAATCCCTTTGTCTTATTCTTCAGCCTGGATTCAGTATTAAAGCAGCGGCTTATGTAGGGCAGGAATCCTGCAGAGTGATCGCCATCAACCAGAACATTCAAACTCACATTGCTGTGCATGTGCACAGAAAGATCATGTCACACTTCTGCAGACTAACATAACAGTATTTCTAGTAGTTTGCATGTATGTCTCAGTGACCTTAATGTTCCTCTAACACAGGATTCATTTGCTGCCTTTTTTCCTCCTCAGCTGTGAAACTTTCTCAAGTCTTTAAAACAAAAACCAAAGCAGTGTCAGCTATGTGGGGACAGGAAGCACACATCTGCATCCATGAGTGCTCAAGAGCCCTCAACCCCCCTGTGTCTGGGCCAGCAGGACATGATGCCTATCCGTCCTGGGTGCTAGCTGCTCTGCATCACCATCACTGCCACAGTGCATCCCTTCTGGCATCTGCTGTGTCTGAGCCGCTCGCTTTCCAGCCAAACAACTCAATTTTATCTGTCAGTGTTTGGTGGCTTACGGTGACCCCTGTGAGTCAGGGTGTGATCATATGAATTGTCACTGGCAGGGAGGATGGGATAAGTTGGCTAAGGGGGGTGTGTGTGTGTGTGTGTGTGTGTGTGTGTGTGTGTTTGTGTAATCTCTTACTGGGTACAGTTGTTACTGAGAGAGGAATTTAAATAAGACCTTGGACTGTAGGTGTCAAGGAATAAACCAGGGCTCATAATTCATAAACATGGACATATATCAAACAGAAGTTCTGCCCGCCTTCACACGCAGCTTTCACACAGAATATGGAAGGAGGGCAGGAATCAGTGAATGATGAATGCACTCCACAAGCTACACACCTGCTGTATTAAAAGTGAGTATCTCCACTCCCCTGTCTTGTAGAAGCTGATACAAGCCTGGAAGAGTACTGAGAGAGCTCCCATTCAGTGGAATTTTCCACTCAGTTTATATACATATGCATGCTGTGTGCTGCTGGGGTGCTGGCAGAATGGATACAGGTACTACAGAACAAGTGGCTTCCCTGATGCTTTAAAATACAGGGAAAAAATTAAGCAGACAGTCATAAGAAATGGCTTATAAAACCTGGCTGTTGAAAATGCTGTAAAATAGCATTTAGTCTGGGAGTGAATGACAGGATTTCACAAAAGACTACTTATCTGAGATCCTATACATCATGCTGAAACGGTGATTTTTGTATTTCTACTTATTTCAAATTTTGCAGTCATTAGAATTGATATAATATCATTAAAAAGCCCCAACATTTCTGACACTGTTAGCAGAGTGGCACTTGAATCTTTCATTTTACTCTGTGCCAAACCTCTGCAGATCTTTAACCTAGGGCAAGATAAGGCACCTGTAGCTATTTGAATATATTGGGGCGTGCTGTGCACTGTGGGGGGAAACGATCCCAGGTTCCCCACTAACCTAGCTGAACTGTCTTGCTTGAAACTCAGAGCTGCTAAAGAAAAGTGGTCACTGCCGTTACTCCTTACTGTTTTGATTGTGTTTTATGAATGACAACAGGTTTTAGGTTCCTGCCGCCATGGAGGTGTTAAGAGGTGTGAAACCCAGGTAGTCACATATCTCCCTGCAGATTAATGAATATGTACACAAGATGGGGGAAGGCAGACAGTACAATCCCTGTCCTTGCTTTTTGCCTGAAAAAAAATGCTCCCCAATTAACATGCTGGCTCTGATAATCTCCATTTAAATTTTTTCTCAGGCGTTGTATGGCAAATCTGGGCCCAAAACCTGGAACATAAATTCACTGAGCAGATAGGCACATCTTGGAGTGCTGCAGCAGCTGTATAATTTCTCCAGGCCTAGCACTTACAGAATAAGAAGGTAAAATAAAATGAATGAAGAAATTATTTTTATGAATTTACAGTGCATGTACCTCTTTGCACCTTTTTCCAGGTGCATGCAAGTGTACCCACACACTGGCTGTATCATTAGGGCCTCACACACAGACCCTCACCATCATACAGCTGGGTAACTAGTGGGAGCATTTAGGCTCCTCTGGGACCCTGCTTACATCCTGCTCTGAAAACCAGTGTTCAGTTTGACTCCAGTCATATCCTTGCTTGCTAATCTGAGAAGTAAGAAAAACGTGATACCTGTGAAATGATGCATCTGCTTTCTTACGTCCAAAATTTGGCACAGGAAAGCACTTTAAAACAAGTTTCTTAAGCGAAGCCTCTAAAACTATCTTGCACACAGGGAGGAAAGCTGACAGAAGGGAGCCCAACCTTTCTATCTCCTACTGATGTCAACTTCATGTCTGAAGAAAGCTTTACCTTCCTTCCAAAGGTCAGATTAACCACGAAAAGGGAAGTTTTAGTTTCTCAAATTAAGTTTCCTTGCAGAGTGCTTCAAACAGTATATTTTTCTGTTCTAGTTTGTGCCTCTGAGCCCCAGCTCCCTGTTCCACTTTGCTATAGATAAAAAAACCACGTTGTGCTTTTGCCTTACTGTTACCCTTATCAGCATTATAATGCTTACTTTGAGTTCATTTTTCCTGGGTTCCTTGCTAAAAACTGAAGAGATGACATACTGTAAACAACAAAATCTCTGCTGCTGAGAGCCAGTTTTGCATACTGAGTTTTTTATGTGCAAAGATTTAAAAAAATGTGAGATTGATCTAGAGATTAGGAGCTATGAAAAGGAAAAGAAGAACATTTTATTTTTTAATTTGTATTCTGCTTCTCCTTTCTTATTTTTTGTAGACAGAGTGTTTGTGTTCTTTTTCTGACACCAGGGGCCAGGAATATTTTTAATATGAAAACTGAAATGTTCATACAATTCTCACCAAAGTAGGGATTTAATTAACATCTATATTTATGCATATTTTTGAAAATTTTTATATAATCTATAAATTTATTTTATATGATATAGAGAGATATAATTTGCTATGCAGCTATCTATCTATCTATCTATCTATCTATCTATCTATCTATCTATCTATCTATCTGTATATGTGTATCAGAAGACAGACTGTGAAAATTTTACAAATTGTAATGCTTGATATTTATGCTGTGCTTAGAAATGTAAAAAAAAAAAAAAACCAACAGATATTGTTCTGGTCTACCAGAATCAGTCTGTTGTTAATGCAGGACTCCCTACATGCAATCATTTTGAAGAGGCTCTTAAACCATTTCTTTCACCAGTTCTTTAATTAATCCCTTTGTATAATGAATGGCAGTAGAGCCTTCAGCCCCCTACCAAGGGCCTGTAATTCTAATGCCACTTTCAAGGTCTACAGCTTGAACAGTTAATATGTGTTAGACAAGTATAATATGTAATAGTACAGATATGCAAGTAATACTGCAGGTATTTTAGAAGCACAGATGAGCCAAAGGAAGATTAATGGAATTTGACAACATGACAGAAATGCTGCTGCACAAGGACATCCATCTCTAGGCTTTTTGTTATATATTACTGTGAAAGGAAACAATCAGTGGAGTAAAATACCCCTTCGATGAGTGTAATTTGGTAACAATTTGCAAACATGATAATGTGCCTTCTTAATTCAAAGGCATTTGACAGAAATATCTTGACATTTTCTTTATAGGAGCTGTCAGGAATAATCTGGAAGAGGAGAAGAGTCTTATTGGAAAGTGCCTACTTATCTTCAGTAATCTAATAATCTATAGTAGTAGGGTCAAGTATTTTTTAATGATACATCCTTTAATCATCTATCAATTACTACTTTTAATTACAGCTGAGCTGCTGAGATGTACAATGATCTTCCTGGGGACAAAATGAACAGTTGTAGCTCTGCTCTGACTAATGCACTATTGTCAGAGAGACAGCAATTCCCTTTTTCCACCACCACCTTCCTATGAATGAACTGGCTGAAAAAAAAGAAAGGTGCTGAGCCCCTTATACATAATGCCAAAAATCTGGTTATGACATAACCATATCCATGACAGACTGAATGAAGATTACAACAGAAGTTTTTGTGGCTTTTTCTAATTTACAGCTACTCGACTTTGCCCTTCAACATTTCTAACTAGCTAGCTGCACTAACAGCTGTAGATACACTTTCTAGATAATGCTGAACATCTGTATGGGCCAGGATTTTTTTTTATTACCAGTCTCTCTGACACTGTTTGAGTCTCTGCCCCAGGGAGGAGAGAACACCTTGCCTGGGAGCCATGAAGGTCTGCTCAGAGCAGGGCGATCCCAGTGCTGAGCGTTACCTCCCTCGGTAGCACAGTCCTGCTTGTCACATGCATATGGATCACTTGAACTGTTTAGGGTAGATAAATAAAAGTACACATTAATAGGTCACAAATATAAATTTCATAGCCCACCAGTCACCCCAAGAAGCTGCAGTTCTTCCTTGATTTCATGCAACAAATTTTGCTGTGTTCCCTGAAGGCCACTGTGTCTTGCTGCTCCTTGGTGGCTCTGTTTTTCTGTGGATGGGATAGCTTCAGAGGGCTTGTGTGTTAGTAGCATAGCAATAGCTTTACTGATTTTGCAGGTTAGTACTGCAAGAGTCCAGCTGTTTATAAAAAGCAAGTAAATCAAAACCCAGTGTACTTCACACCAAATAAAAACTCCTTTTTTTTACCCCTTTCTCTATGCGTAGAACTCTTCAGTCGAAAACAAAGATGCATAGAATGACCCTGCAAATCAGATCAGTGTAATTCAGAGAATGAAATTAATCTGTCAAGCCCTGGCTTTGTTTGTCACTTACCATCACTGTAGTTTCTTTTCATCTTCAGATTTTGCTCCCCTTCATTATTTGCTATAAAGAGTTTTATTTAGAGGAAGAAATAGAGTATTTTATGCATCCATTATTTAATGATGGACTTTTATCCTGGGGGAAAATGGGCAAGAAGGATTCTGATGGCAGAGTGAAGTGAATTAAAGATCAAAAATTTCCTAAATTTGGCTGAGAGTTTATGGCCTAATTTGCATAACTCTGGTTTTAATATCAGTGACTTCTTTCCTGCTCCATTGCTGGGGCTTTTTTTGTTTTCAAATTTAATTGCTTGTATATTAATTTTCACAATTCTGGAGCCAGCATCCCTGTGAGATCTAATTTAAGGACTGTATTTCCTCTTTTGAAAATAAGAGACTATTTCACAAAGAGAAGGAAAAATCAAGAACAATGGCATCTTTGAAATAACACATTATTTCCTTTCAGAACAGCATTTCTTTTCTAGGGCTTTTTAGGAGGGGGTGTTGGCTTTAAGGAAGTTTGCCTGAATGCAATTTTTGGACTCTCACCGAGCAGCACAAAAGGCCAGAAGAGGTATGACAGCATTGCTCAAACTTGCCTAAGTGGACCTCATGCACAAGGGGTACCACTGCAATTAGGCTGGGCAGAGAGAATTTTACCCTGCTCCACCTCCTCGCTGGCTGGTGGTTCATGGAAAGAGCAGGATAGCCTGCACACAGCTCTACTGTAGTAGCAACTAAGCTATACCTGATCAGAGATGTCTTAATATATTGTATATACAACGTTTATTTTACAAACAGAAACAATTTTAGGCATAAGAATCAGGTGCCAGAAGTTTTCTAAGCTGCTTTCTGCAGTGTATTCTGTGTGCTCTGCATTGCTGTGCTGATGCAAAAGAGCCATACAGCAGCGTAACGGGCCACCCACACCAGCGTGGCCCCACAAAAGATGCACCGTCAGGAAAGCTGCTGAGCCCCATGTGAATGTGAGCCTGGGGGACACAGGATTATTGTCACATGAGGGAGCTGCTTTAATTCTTCTCTGAAGCGACATGTGCGTCATCCACCGGTGAGCAGCAGGGTTTGGAGCAAACCGCAGGGCTGGTGTACTTGTTGCCAAGCCTTTGCCTCCCCACTGCAGGATGGTGAGTGGGGTGAACAAGCTGGGGGGCTCAGCTGAAGGACAAACTTCCTCTTACTTCCACCAAGGGACAAGACAACAGTATTTACATCAGATTTGACATCACTTCCAAGATATGTATCAATAATGCCTTTCCTATCTTCTTCCTTATTTCTCCCCATTTTTACTAATAAAATTGTGCCAAACTTCCCTTCTAAATGACTCCTGTGTATCTCTGTCTTAATTTTCTTGCCTTCTTTCCTATCATTACAGCTTCCAGCCTGCCTTCCCTCTTTTTGAAAAAAAAAAAAAAAAAAAGACAAAACACGGTATTTAAAAACTTTATTACTATAAAATGAAGCACAGAGTAGGATGAAGAATTTTAGGAAATACACATTACTGCCTAAAGACGCCTTTAATGAAAAGATGGGGGAGCTTATGGATGCTGGAATGCTGGACCCTTGTGATTGCCAAGGACATGTCAGAAAGCACACAGAGCCACTTGAAAAGACAGCAGGACTTCTGTGTAAAGAAGAGCCCCCAAGGAGTTGCAAACATGGTAGAGCTGATAAAAGTCTGGAGTCTTCTGTTTTCCAGTTAAGCTGGTAAGAGCAGAGTGCCCCCATATAAACAGAGCTCTAAACCTGACTGGGTTACAGGCACAACTGAACGATTACCTCCCCCATCTCTTTTCTAAGGCTGCTTTGTCCTTGGTTCCTAATTTCTGTACTGGTGTAAACCAACCTGGCTCCATCACAGTTGACAAAGTGGTGCCCATTTGTACTGCAGCAGGCAATTTCCTTTAGCCTGAAGCCAGTATTTTTTGTAAGAGGATACTTGCCTCCTTCCCCAGCACTACTGGTAGCTGTGAAGTGCTGCGCACCTTCAGCACAAGGTGTTTGCACCATGGGAAAGCCTGCAAGTACAGGAAGAGCAGAACAGGCCCCAGGACCTGAAGGCATAAAATATGTTGGACCTGAGTCAAAGGAGCAAAAAAGAATCACGATTCACAGTCCTAATCTTGACTAGTGAGGTCTCTTCTGCACTGCTGAGAAGAAGTCTCAGAGAAAGCTCTTCTCTGTATAATTTGAAATTAAATTAATGAACAACTGCACGTTTCTGATAAGTGAAAACACTACATCTCTGGAAAGAGAATGAAAGCAAATGACCTTTCAGTCATTTGGTTCCTGTGAGGCTTAGAGGAGCTGCTGTTCTACTCTGTAAAAATGTCTCTGGGTGATTCTGGATTAAGACTACTCCTTAACCCAGACAGAAAAATACTATTTTCTCAAAATACTAGAGAAACTCGCTCCAGAGTCAGATACAGCAAGGTCCTTCCTGGCAAGCAACAAAGCCACTAACAGAGGCTTTTCTACATGGACACATTAGACTTTGGATGCTGCTGTTTCCATTTCTACCTCTGTTTAGTCTTGCTGGTTGGCCTACAAGCCCTGGGGGTCTTGGCTCTGCTGTGTCACAGCTCTCCTTGCAGTACTGTAAACCCCAGCAAGACACAGGAGACTGCAGACCATATGTGTGCATGGAGATAGGTTGAGAGATTACTTATTTTAAGGCCAATGCATTATTTTCTGACAGTAACTGAGAGGAGATTCACACTCAAAAGTTATTCTTGAAAGGGTGATTTTTGCAGAGCTAGGAACACTGACTCACTCCTGCCATCCTCTCAGTCTCCAGTGTGTGATGCAGAGGTGAGGTAGGAGAAGGAAGCGAGTTATGTCTTGCTTTTGCCGTGATAGAAATAAGGGCTGGTTTGTGACTTGGCTCTTTTCCTGAAAATTTCCAGCATGAGATGGGAGACTGCAAATAGCAAATCACAGAGAGCTGGCTTCTGGTGCATAGAGGCAAAGTTTTAATTCCTCTTACTTTCAGACAATTGCCTAAAATACATCGAGACCATACAGTCCCCAAGGAAGAGAAAGACAAGATCAGCTGACTTTCACATGGTCTTCTCATACTAAATCAAGCATAGGTAGAGTTACAAACGTCACCATGAGATGAGTTTAGTCAAGACACATATACAAAGATACACCTTCTCCAAAGAAGAGCTCTTTTTCTCTAACTCTCCTGTAAATGCCACATCTCAGCTCTGCTGCCAAATGATTGCATTTGCTGGTGGAAATGCCAGTTTTTTCCTCACGTCACACAGTGCAAGTGCTGTCCCATCACTGGGTTGCACCACATCAAAGTAACACAGCTGAAATGAATGCAGTTACATTGGGATGCATCTGTGTTTACAGCAATGAAAATGTGAGGAACTGCATTATTCAGGTGGTGGAGAAAGGAAAAGCGATTTAAACGAGCTATTTGGAATGGTTGCTGCTTTTCTTGTGCTTAGGTAAATTACTATTTTTACATCTACATACCAAAAAGGCAATTTTAATCTGTCTATGACTACAGGAAGACAATTTGCTGGCAATATTTGGAAATACCTTAGATAATATTGGACACAGAGAAAGAACATTCTAACACAAATGGAAAAGGTGACAAACCTGTAATGGTAATGAATTCCTCAAAAATACCCTCACTGTTGCCTTGCAAATGAAAACTGGGTCTCCTTGGAAATTATTCATCGAAAAATTTGGTTTAAAGTACAATCCAATTAGTCATAAAGTTATTATGTAGTGCAAAGCTTTCATAAAGTATATTCTGTCAAAATTTATGCCCCCTCATTGAAAAGCAAAATCCAGCTGGAATATACTTTTGTGTATTTTTCTGAAAACTAAGACATTGCATTTGGAAACATGATCCCTGGTAGCTGTACATTTAGGGCCACAAGTTCCGTTTTTGTATTCTGAGTTGGGTCACCTCACCAGACTAAATCTTACATTTAGATTCCCCCAAGAGATCAGCTGCGAATGCAGGGAAGCTTAACAAACCTGCCCCAGAAAAAAAAAAACAAACAACAAGTACAATGTTTCAAGGATGTCTTTCTTTTCATTAGAAATTAAATGAGTAGTGAGCATGTAAACAGTAAGTAAATGAAGAATAGAGCAACACAAGAGATAATACACAAAGACAAGTGATGGTATCTTCCAATACTTCATATTATAAACTCAACAAAAGGCCACCTCAGCCTTTACTACAGAGTCACTAGCCTAGCTAGACTTCTCCTAAGTTTCAAAGGGCAAGCTTCAAAGAAGATTTGGGATGGGAACCTCTGTGTAAACAAGCACTTGTTTCTCTGATGCTTGGAACGAAGGCAACACAGAGGGGCCTGTTACAGCAATGTTATGTCTAGGCACTAAAATATTGCTCATTGTAGAGAAATACAAGATAATACATTTCAGGGGGGAACATGCCAGCTATATTCCAATGGGAGGGAAAAACATTAACAGCAAGTAATACTAGAAATAAATCAGGTGTAAACTGTGTGGTTGCAAACTTCAGGAGAAGAAAATAGTACACATGAGGAATTCAGTTTTTCTGCTTCTGCAAGGCTCTACGAAGACAACCCTTACGTTTCTAGGACATTTCACTAGTTTCAGCTGTTAAACCCGAGCTTGGAGTGGCTGACAAAGATTACAAAGGACTGATGATGATGAGAAGGAGTAAGGAGAAGTCAGAAGAAATAAGGGCTGAACTCTTACTTGAGAAATTATAAAACACTAACAAAAAAAAAATCAGTGGCAGACCTGTGCAGAAAATGATGATACCCTCAGGATTTCTCCTTCACTAGCAAATACCTCCAAATAGGCAAAGGTTTGCAGGTTCTTTACAGTGCTCGTAAATCACCTCAGCCCTGCAGCTGCAGGTGTCCTGGGCAGCTGGTGCAAGGGTTGCTCTGGTTTTAGCAGCAAGGCTCTTTCACTGGGCTGTGGACCAGATGTTGCCTCCTGAAAAATACGTTGTTTTTGAATGGTGATACAACATCTTTGCCTTCACATCATACATTCTTGAGCTCAGTTCAACCATGGGCTGACTATGTCTCATTTGTCCAAAGAGTATTTAAAGAGGGGTTTCAAAATGCCAACAGAATTTAATAAATTCTAATACCACAATAGTGAAAGGATGCTCGTGAAAGGCATTTCAATGGCGTGGCCCAAAAAGAGGTTGAACAAGAGGGAGACCCCATGGTCACTGAGGAAATACTGGGAAAAATACAATCTGCATTATGCATTTAATATCAATGTTGATAACGTTCTCTATGATACAGTCCTTAGGGGGAAAAGAAATAAGAGCCTTCACTCTCTTACACAGCCAAGCTGTCCACTGCCACAGTAGAATAGAAGTAAGAAACAGATGCAGAAGTGGAGAAAAAACATTCAGGCAACTTTCCTGTTGACACTACAGTCTTTCCAAAAAGTCTGAGCAAGTGGCCTGAATGAAATTAATAATCAGTTTTGATCAGAGGACCTTGCTGTATTATCTATTTATTTATTTATGTATCTGTGCACACCCACAGCCAGCAATAGGGTAACAGTCAATGTTTTTATTCCTAATGTGGCTTATTTTTTCCAGGTTATGAAAGGCAGGTTAATATTTGATCTTATATCAATAAATCTCCCTATACTAAACATATAAAGGTTATTCTGGAAAAAAACATCCTGGCACGGTCATGAACTTACTGTGATAGTTTGTAGGAGGGAAAGTACACTAAGTATCTGAAGAATTTCACCGCAATTATGTGAATATGTGATTATACTAATGCTAGTCCTGGTTACAGTTATTGTCACAGGAGATGCTATGGACAGGTATTTGAAATATGTGACTTACGAATTTAATATGATGTCTTATGGACTCTGTTTCACCATTATAGTAGCTGAATGGCATTGATTTCTTCCGTCTCCCCCTGCTTATCTCAAGCTCTTTAATTTTGCTTGTCCTATTGATTTTCATGTTCACTTCATACATTATCTCACCAGAAGCTGGTAATGAATCAATGTGGCCTCCTAAATATATGTTCTGCTATAACCCTTCAGAAAGAGCCACTTTACAGCTATCTATATTAAAATGCTCTAAGTAGCTGTTGCACACATCTAAACAAGAGCAGACATATTTGTCTCAACCCAACTCATGGACGGAAGGCCTCTACAGTCTTTCTATCGAGTGCATGTATTTTTAAATGCCTGCCATGATAATATGGACTTAAAAGGAAAACACTGGAGCAAGCTAAAGACACCTCAGTGTGAGTCCTTCATCTTAAGCAGTTCCATTTTCAGTGGCTCATTTCACAACCTTCTGCCTGTAAGTTGTGTGCCCTCCTCTCAACCCCTTCTTTTCCTATATCCATTAATACTAGAAGGTCTTCAGAGCAGGGAATAGCTCTGATTCTCTGCTTACATTGCCCATAATATGCAGTTGTTATCAGAAAGAGTCCCATTAGCACAAAAGGGACACCTGAAGTATAGATAACAGTAATACTAATTATGCAAAGCAATGCCAGGACAGCTATGATGACAAATTGTCATTATTTTTGCTTCCTGCTGTTCTTACACCTTTAGGTAACATTAAAGTTTAATGGTTAGTTCATTCCCATAGAGGCACTCTTATTTATCCTAGCTGGCCTGCTGCAGTACATAAGGATACTGATAGAGCTTTCTGTTATACAGAGAAGGGTCTAGCTGGGAAAGGAAGACTTGTACTTGAAACTGCTGCTTGAAACTAGTCAGAGTAATAACACAGGAAACTAATTTCCACTTGAGGATGTTTTAAATGGGTACTTGAGGGAAACATAATAACATCACAAACACCATAATTTAACCAGAACCTCAGTGATAGAAAACAGTATGTTAAATTTAGAGATTTCTCCTAAGAGATTTCACATGAGTTAAAAATCTACTTGGCTGAACAAAAGTAGAAGATGCATATGTTCATTCTGGAGCTCTCCAACATGAGAACAAACACTGAATTTTTAACATCCGTATATACAATGTAGAGTGATTACTGACAATATTGTGTGCCTCATTTATTTGTAGGCTCACACAAACCTCATCCTGTCCCACACTGAAATTGGGTTTGAGCGGAGACTTGTCACAGAAGCCCCCAAGGCCCCACAGCTCAGAGTGTTTGGAAACACTTCAATGCCTGATTTTCAAAGGTTGAGAGCTCTCTCATTCCCATCCAATTCCCTAAGGGCCAGACAGCTAAAGGCTCTTCTCAACCCTGAACAAATCATGAATGCATTGGTAACAAACTTGCAGAGCTTGCTTTGCTAGAAAAGAGCAACATCTTAGTGTTTCACTGCCTCTTTCCCCTTCTGCTCTTTACCAGCAAATGCTGTCCTAAATGTGGACAGACAGATTAAAATTCGCACTGAAGTATACAGAAAACAACTGCCAGAGCTGCGTGAACACATAAAACCTGTATGCAAATGCTTTGGAAACAAATGCTGTATAACCCTTCTGCCAGCAGATGTTTTTGGCAGTGGAAAGGGTTCAGTCATATGAGGTGCCTCTAAACTTCCCAACCCCTACAACAAACATTAAATTAGCCTGCTCTGAGATTCTCATCAGGTACTTGGGAGACTAGATTACATTGTCTGGGCTGAGTGAAACCTCCCCACTCACAACAACCACCTGGAAGCCCTTGACTGACTGGACCTCTCAAATGGGCTCTGCCAGGCTCTTGGGCCAGGAATTTAAATTTATTCAAGAATTCATTCATTCAAGCAGAAAAACTAAAACACTTATTTCACAGCAAAAACAGGTAAACAAAAGAATCAAAATCTATACTCATTTGCCTTTACAAGCTGTTTTGACTTTAAAAAAAAAAAACAAAAAACCCCCAAGAGGCACTACTAGGCTTACCAGCATTGCAATTAAACTGTGAGTTGACAGCATTTGGTTTTGTTAGCTCTGCTGTGGCTAAGTGAACAAATGGCTTATATGATATTAAAAGATTTTTTTATCTGCTCAGAAGCTCTTCCCTATTTACAAGGCAGAGCATGCAATGCATTTGCCCTCCTCTTGTTTGAATGTGTCTGTTTTTCAATGTCTCAGTAAAGCTTCAACCAGTGGGCCCTACAGTAATGTCGCTGGACCAGCTACCATCATGCTTCACAACTATCAGAGTAATTCAATAAGCATTTCTTTTATAGAGTGCTACAGGGAACTTTCAAAGCCCCTACAGCTCCAGAGGTGCCTGCACCAGGAACCCTGCCATATGAAGTTTGAGGATGTTCACGAGCTACACTCTGCATCTGCAGCAAATTACCACCAGTAGTCAGCAACCACTTCAAAATATCCTCAGACTTCTTCCAAATAGTTTTATGAGAGGCCTAATGAAAATCATCTTGGCTGAACAATTAGTCCATGAAGGTCTCTTAGGTAATTGCTTTGGTGTGCTTACCATTTTCAGTTGTACAGGGTGCTTCATGGTGACCTGCAAGCAGTGGCAGGTCTGTAAGATAACTCCTCCTCCCTAAACAGGTCTGTCGTCCAGTCCCCCCATCCCTCCCCGACTGTGACCTGGCTTAATCCCATTTCTACCTGAACGAGCCCCTGGAAAGCATAGTTTTTACTGCCATCTAATGTCCACCCAGACTGCATAACCTCCTGCTGGTACAGTATATTAGGCTAATGCCATCAGACCATTGATTCTCCTGAACCTACTTATCCGCAGAAGGACACCTGGTTCATTGCAAGTTGCCTGCCCCATCGCAAAAACTTCCCAGCTAAATCCTGCTCAGCTCTTCGCAGCATCACACTGCAGCCCCTGGGTCCCACAAGTGCCAGTGTCCCCTGTGACTGCTGGCTGGCACAACTTGGGCAAATGCACCATGTTTGCTCAGACACTGGAGTCTGCAGGTCATTTTTGGTACTTTCTGGATCCAGCAGCTGATGTTTGTCATGGCACCAAGGAGCATCCAGGACAGGGGCTGGGAGAGGCTCAGCTCTAGGCTAGCACAGGGGTGGCTGTTTTGGGGAGTCCAGCTGGTAGTAGCATGTGTCACTAACCCTGCTGCCCTGTCCCAGCCCCTGGGGAAGCTCTCACGCCCAAAGATCCTATGGGAGAAGGTCGAGGGGTATTGCCATGGGCGTGTGGCACTCAGCCCCTGCTAGCTTGGGCTGTCCAGTGGGCTGCAGGTTACACAATCTACGGGGCAACACTGGGGAGAGACCCCAGCCTCCTCTCATCAGCCAGATTTGGAGGGGCAGAAGAAAATTTCATCTGGTGCAGCCACCACAGAACCCTTGGCTTTGGCAGAAAGGAGAAATGGGTTCAGGTACTCCACATCCTGGCAAATGGCAGGGAAGGCATATGCCTATATCTCGCATATGCTGAATTTAAACTGCCTGGATGGGACTGCACAGGCACAGCAATGTCCTTTAACTAGAGATTCCAAGTGCTTATTTCAGCATTGTTTCCTACCATAACAGATTTGCACAACATTTAATCTCATTCTAATTGACCAGAACTGCTGATTGTGTTATAATTAAATTGCAGTCTAATTTTACTTAGCTATAACTGATAGAACACAAATATACAGAAATTAAACCACGTCAAAAGGAAACTGCACTAAACACTGGTGTGAATATTAGGCCAGAAATAGGCTGAAGAAATGTGGCAACAGACCACCATCACAGCCACCACTATTTATAGAAATGAATATTTAGGGGCCAAGGGAATCTAAAATAGTTTTTTAATGTGTGGCTTTTCTATATCCATCATTCTAAAATAGAATTCGGGTTTCAGTTAAAGGGACAAAAGCTGAGATTGTTGGATGACAGTCACTGTGGGCTCAGCTTTTTCAGATGTGTTGACTGGATACCTACTGTTGGGTTTACTGGTGGGGCTGAAGGCCATGCTTCTAATGCCCATTTTTCTACAGTCATATTTCTTCCCTCTCACCAGACCAACTATTTTATTTAGTCTGTTGTAGAAAAGTTGGCTCATTGTGCAGATAAAAGATCAAAGGTGTTCATTGTGCAAACCCTAGAACTAGGTCATTCAGTTTCCCTTCCAGATTTAATCTTATCTCTCTTTTATATTAATGAAGCTGCAATGGAGGTGGCTTTTTACATTCCTTGGGCATTGAAATAAAAGCTGCCAGCACTTCAACCCATGGAAAAGCATGAGAAAAAGGTCTATTTAATGCTAGAGAGCAAATACCTGGAGGTCCCAGTTGTCATGTCATGCCCTCTGTAGAGTGTAAGCTTTACTGAAGCAATTGTACACTCACATTTCCAAAAGCTAATTTTCAGGGGGTAGCTGAAAACTGTATCAACTTCTCTCCATACATAACATGGAGCACAGACTGCACCAGCAGTGTTAACATCGGGGAATACTCCCTTTATGTCCATCCTTTTTGCCATCTCGCCCACTGGCCAGTACATCCAAACCTATGTGGGGATGTAAACTTTTACACATGCCAATGTCTGGTGGCACTGCAGGTGACAAGGCACCTACAGCTTTTACCTGGAAATTGCCCCATAATGGCAACCTCATCAGCTTCAGCCACTGCTGAGTTTATCCTGTGGTAAAATGTACACCTCTGGTCTCCTCCAGGATTTTGGTTTTAAGGGCAGGGTAGCTCACAAGCAGTTGTTTTCCTATTGATAAAACATACCATTTTCAACAATGAAGCCAAAATCCCAAGTATGCAGTGACTTACGTGGTTAGGCCTTCTCAGGAGAGCTAAAAAGTAGAGTGATGCTTTATTGCTCAGACAGAGAAACTACAGAGAAGAAACCTGGTTCGGTCATTAGCCTGCCAGACCTAGGCAATGTACCTCTGAAAGCCAGGCTATGGCAGGAGTGACTTCAGCCCAAGAGCTGAAGACTGAAAGATGCAGGCCCATGCCGTAAGATATCTTCTCTTTTCACTAACCAACCCACGTAAGGTTAATGTGTTATTAAACCTCCTACAAACTGATCATTTTTCAGTTCATTAAACATTATTGCTAAACTACCAGTAGCTCTTCCTCAATTACTCACCTCTGAGAAGAGTGGCTCACGACTAAGTAAGAGCAGAAATAAATACTAAACTGTTTATTCCAATAAAATCTCACGCTGTGCAGGATAATTTCTGTTATTACTTGGTTTCTTTGGTGGGGGTGGACAGAGAGACTAGGTTTGTCTACACTGAAGTATTTTGTTAATGCTGACATGTATTTATTTGGTTTAGCAAACACTCATTTTATGTTTCCAGAATTTGTATGATGGGCAGAGCTGACCAACCTCTTCCCTCCAACCCCTTCCATCACCCTCCTTGACTCTCTCCCTCCAGCAATATAAAAGCACCAGCCCTGTGCCTTTTCGCCCAGCTCCATGGTTCCTTAGGAGAGGCCTCTTGCAGACATGCGAGGCCATCCCTTTGCCCAAAGCTGTAAGTCTGAATTTCAGACCCTGGCACAGCACTGTGGCACTAGCAGGAGGTCACTTCTGCACTCTGCCTTTCCTGCTGGAGAGGGGCTGGAGGGACAGAATCAAGGTTTGAAGGAGGCAGCAAGGAAGAAGGTGACCAGATGAATACTGTATTTCAGCAGATCCTTTCCAACCCTGCCTCTAAAGGAAGCTGGAAAAATCCCCAATAAGGCTTCTGTTTCTGGTAAGAGGAGAGGACATTTGGAACAAGTTGAGGATGGTTGCCTGGTGCTGGTTAGGAAAGGACAGTAATCTTAGAAATTTGATAAAATGCAAAGTTACCTTTGAAATAATTTTAGGCCCTGCCAATCTGGGTTATTAAACACATCTGATTTTACTTGTAAAAGGTATTTGCTCAAAAATTTGAGCAATTTATGACTTTCAGATCTAGCTCATGGGTACAACCCTCAGTAGACCTCTATTTCATGCCTTCAGAACAGCTATCAGTGTCATGAAACCTCAGTTTTTCATCCAAACCAACAACTGGCAGACCTGATTTATTCACTTACAAAAGAGATGATCAAGGAATTCATTTCCAGCTAGGTCTCAACCATCCACACTTATTTAAAAGCAGTGCCATGGTCCTCAGAATAACCCTTCTATTATGCAATACAAATTGGTCCAGCTCTTCAGTTGGGAGCAAGGCACTTTAGTGCTACTTTTTCCCCAGCTGTCAAAATTGTTGTATGACTGTGATTTTTGGAGAAGGAATAACATTGATTTAGATTTGTGTTTCCAACTGTGGATCTAATTTTGAAACATCTACTCTGTATTCTGCATTCAAGAGGAATGATTGTAAAATGACACATAGATGGCATCTTCCTGAATTCAATGGATAGACTCCAAAAGACCAATTGTTCCTGGTTTCTATGCTTTCTAGCATTATAGCTTTTCCTAAAGGACAGACTCCTTTTCAGGGTCCATGTTCACCAGGTCTGTTGGTCTCAAAATCAGCCACAGACTGAGCTCCATCAAGCAGCAGTAAGCTCCTGACTTCAGGAGAGCTGTAGAACCCAAATTACAGCCAGTCTCTTTGGTGGGAATCTCTGCTAAATTGAAACCAGCCAGATCTTATACAGCTAATCAGCAGGTAAGAGATCCACACTTCCAGTGAGTGAACTGTTATAGGAAGTATTAGAGTACCTACCTGTCTTCAGCAATGAGAGAGGGGATATTACACAAAATATTTAGGTTGCTAAATCAGCCAAAATCAAGCCCACCCAACATGTAAAATGGCAGTATTTCCATTAAACTGACCCAAATTAACCTATATAAATAAAATTCTAAATGGTTTTCTTACTGATATCTAGACTGATGGGCTCGGTCCCTACAAGTCTTTCCTTGTAGGAGTGTGCAATGCTCAAGTTATATTTACAGCTTTAATCTAGACCGGGAATGAAATTGATAAGGATTACACTCTAATCTATCTGACCTACAAACTATTTGGTTTGGGATTCTGTATCTTATAATCAATAAATTCCAGAATTAAGTGAGATGTCTGCATGTCCTTGCTTCCTAGGGAACCTCTATGCTTCCCAAACAAACAAGTCAGTTCTAGTTATTTGATTTCCTGAAAGGGAAGGAGAGGAGAGGATTAAGAGAGCTTTGGGTCAAATAGAGAAACATACTTAGGTGCCTACAGTCCCACAGCAATCAATAGGCACTCAGACACCTAAGAGACTCACTGGAGCCTGTCCTTAAGTAATATTGGCAGTTTCCAAAAGGTGGTCCAGCAGCAGCTGGCTGGCCATACGGGCTGCATCCATTTCTGGGTGTGCACAGCCACCGGTGAAGTCACAGAATCACAGAATTGTCTAGGTTGGAAAAGACCTTGAAGATCATCCAGTCCAACCATTAACCTAACACTGACAGTTCCCAACTCCACCATATCCCTCAGCGCTATGTCGACCCTACTCTTAAACACCTCCAGGGATAGGGACTCCACCACCTCCCTGGGCAGCCCATTCCAACACCTAACAACCCGTTCTGTAAAGAAATGCTTCCTAATATCCAGTCTAAACCTTCCCTGGCGCAACTTGAGGCCATTCCCTCTTGTCCTATCGCTTGTTACTTGGTTAAAGAGACTCATCCCCAGCTCTCTGCAACCTCCTTTCAGGTAGTTGTAGAGGGCGATGAGGTCTCCCCTCAGCCTCCTCTTCTCCAGACTAAACAACCCCAGTTCCCTCAGCCGCTCCTCCTATGACATGTGCTCCAGACCCTTCACCAGCTTCATTGCCCTTCTCTGGACACACTCGAGTCATTCAATGTCCTTTTTGTAGTGAGGGGCCCAAAACTGAACACAGGAATCGAGGTGTGGCCTCACCAGTGCCGAGTACAGGGGTAAGATCCCTTCCCTGTCCCTGCTGGCCACGCTATTTCTGATACAGGCCAGGATGCCATTGGCCTTCTTGGCCACCTGGGCACATTGCTGGCTCCTGTTCAGCCGGCTGTCAATCAACACCCCCA
This sequence comes from Strix uralensis, assembly GCF_047716275.1. Classification (NCBI taxonomy): domain Eukaryota; kingdom Metazoa; phylum Chordata; class Aves; order Strigiformes; family Strigidae; genus Strix; species Strix uralensis. The sequence continues at coordinate 21,843,460 of NC_133972.1, read as the reverse complement.
GGTCCCTCTCTGACTGGCAGCTCTCCAGCCACTCCTCCCCAAGCCTGTAGCGCTGCTGGGGTTTGTTGTGGCCCAAGTGCAGCACCCGGCATTTGGCCTTATTGAACCTCATACAGTTGGCCTCAGCCCATTGCTCCAGCCTGTCCAGATCTCTCTGCAGAGCCTCCCTACCCTCGAGCCGATCAACACTCCCACCCAACTTGGTGTCATCTGCAAACTTACTGAGGGTGCACTCAACCCCCTTGTCTAGATCATCAATAAAGATGTTAAACAGGAGTGGCCCCAAAACCGAGCCCTGGGGGACACCACTCGTGTCCATGGGAGGGGGCTGACTGAATCAGGATTTTGCCTGTGCTCGCTTTGCCACCTCTTAATTCACATTTGTAGGCAGCCATGGACCATTCAGGGACAATGTCTACCCAGTGGTTCTGAAATTCTGTTCCTAAACTCACATCCAATGCCTACTGTCAAGATATTTGGAGAGGAGCAGGCACTACCTGGTGATGTTGTATGGTGTCTAGTACCGTGGGTCCTGGTCTGTGAGATGACTCATAGTATCATAAGTAGTGTGCTCATACTCAGTAAAAGTGATCGATAGTTTTATTTCAGTGTCACCATATCATTAGCAGGTTTTCATCTGTCACAAAATCACAGCTGCAGTTTCCTGGCATTATCAATAGACCACCTTCTTCTCTCTAATGTAGCACAACCAGACTCTTTCTCACATGTATATCTTTGTGGCAAACAGCTAAATCTAAAGCTTTTGCTTCATGTATTTTCTTACATGACATTAGAAACCCCCTTTAGGCTTCATCCAAGCTCTGCACAAGTGAGAGTAGCCTCAGCAGCAGATCACTTTGTAGCACTTAGATACATTTACATGCTTGAGTTAGCCTGCCATGCCTATACAGGAAGGTACACGGACTGGACAATCAGTGATCACGTAAGACCACCTGATGCTTAAATATCTATGAAACATGACATACTTCAAATAATGTATATGAAGGTTAAATTCTACTATAAAGCCACTCACCTGAAATTACCAGTTTCTCAAGACCACTCTGAATGCAGCCAGGATCAGCATCTGAGTTACCCATCTGAGCTCAGTGCCAGTTTTCTGCTTTGGTTGCTTTCCTCTCCTTTTTCTCTTTTCAAGTTACCATTTTCAGCACCTTGTGCCGGAGAGATCAGTGCTCCTGCCCCAGGAACAATTAGCTGCTGCCTGCCAGCCATGATGAGGCAGCTGTCATTATTCCACAGTGGACACTAAGTGTGGCATTACAGCATGCAGTAGGCTACAACTGCCACATCCCAGAGTGACATTACCCAGAATGACTTGAACCATTATATAAGCTCACCAGCCCCAAAAGGAAGAGGCAAGAAGACATCCCAACTGATGAGTAAGTTCCCTTTCTTCAGGGTTAACATTTCCATCAGCAGCTGAAACCTTCCACATAGTCAACCTTAATGGAATTAATATACTCACAATACCAAGGGGAAAAAAAATATAAAATCATTCAGTGCTTTCTTATGTTGCAGGAAACGCCACTGATTTATTTGAAAGATTCTCCACGGGGTATCAGGAAGACCCTCCGCATGTGAGTTGAAGATGTTAGGCTACATTTGGGATTAGAGCGTGTTCTGCAATACAGCTGGTAGCAAGGAGGCTGCTGGACCCAAGCTATTTATGCCTGCTGGCTGTGGTTTGAGATCTTACCAATGGTGAGATCAGACAGGGCCTTTGGCAGGAAAGAGCCTTTACCGCTGTAGGGTAGGACATTATTCTCACGGAGTGTACTCTCAGGTCTATGGGGGCTGAACCAACCATGTTTGTCCAGCAGGTGCTGGAGAAGGGCCAATTTGTTTTCTTCCATCACTGAGCCTGGCTTACACTCCTGTACACCAGCCTCCGCAAAGAGAGGAAACACGCCTGTGTCTCTTCAGGATCTCACTTGAAGTGCCTCAGCCCACAGCAGGTGCCAAATCAGAAAAGGTATGACAGGGAGAGAAGTGCAATGCACTTCACATCAAGCTGGTCTGATGGTTGTCAGCAAAAGACGTGGCTGCTTGCCCGAGTGAGGAATAGGCAGGGAAGAGCCTAGTCCCTTCCTGCATGTCATGGACCCTAAAACACAGGCAGGGTCTCTGTATCAGCCCAGAGGGGCTAACTTCTCCCCGCACTCCCAAACCTGGTCTCCCACTGTTGTCACTGTAGCTATGTAGTTTGGTTTTGTTTAACAGTGAGGCTGGTTGAAACAAGCTACGAAAATCATAGTGCATCCCACCACGCCTAAAAGCGAGCATCAAACACTGACACCAACAATGCCTGCTAAGAGAGTCCACAAGCATCTAAAATTCCAAAAGCAGAGGGGTCAGTATCCCTGCTTTGACCACGAATGAGACATACATAATTTTAGGAAAACAGGTTTTAAATTACCAACACGTTTCTCTGGAGTTGTATCTTGGTACAACAAAGCATTGATTGCAATGACATGCCCAAAAACTAGGGTCTCACTTGATACCCATTAGATATAACTGGCTCTGGAATGTCACAAACTCTGATCTCGTGGACACAGTGTACTTTCTAATCATGTAATCTCATAAGTCATTGTACTGTAGCTGATGCTTTGCTCTTGGGGGAAAAAAAAAAGGTTAATACATAAAAGGAAGATTTCAGTTTTACAAAGCTCCCTTTATTCACCTGAATCCCACTAAGGTCAAGAGAAAGACTGCTACTGACTCATAACAGCATTTGAATCAAGTGCTGAATTAGAAGTCACGCTTTGTACAATTTCAGCTCAGGAAAGAACTAGCTTCCTAAAAGATCACGTGGTGACAACTTTTATCCTTTTTTAGCAAAAGTCCTAGGAGTACTTTCCAACACTTACCAAATCAGAGCATTTTTCTCTTCTGTAACAGTTTTAATAAAAGCCAGTTATAGTTTTGATCCTATAGATATTAAAAACTGGTTTCAGCCTCCTTTCATGAACAAAATACCCACTGAAATCCAAAATGTTGTGTTTGAGGAGCCCATCTCTAATGGGCTGATTCCATCTCTTACAGCCTTGGGAGAGGAACAGGTCCCCAGACATTGTCCAGATCCAGATCCGCTCAAATACCCTTATGGGCCCAGCCAGCCTGGGGTGGCAGTGCAGAGGACCATCTTCTGTACAAACTGCTGATCCCTAAAGGTGCCTCCTCTGACTTCTGCCATGTTTTTGAATGGCTTTTTCAACGCTGGTTCCTTACAACTCTTTCCTGTAGGCAGCTGGGTCTGGTGTGCTCCCAGTTGCCTTCACGCACATGCACACTGAGCTCCTCTCCTCAACCTTGTTCCAGCAGACCCAACACCATCCCTTCTCTGAGCCTGCAGAGAACTAAGTGGACAAGAATTGACTCCTTAACCCCCAAAAGCAAATAATTTCCTGCTGATTCACCTCCCAGAACTGGCTCGCTGTCAGAGCATGAGCTGGTGGAAACTGTGGAGATGTACAAACGCAGGTCTGCCTCTTTCTGTGGCACCTTGCCATGAGCTGCTTTTGCCTGTTATGAAGCCATAGCTGTCATCTCCTGCTTCTCCCAGTAGATTTCTTTCTTCTCTCTGAAGTGGTGCACTGGGACTCTCTTCCTCACACCTCTTGCACAGGGCTCTGCAGTAAGCACGCACTGAGCTACAAGTTGCTGATGATGTGCAGCCACTGTAGGGAAGGTGTGCATCCAAGGACAGATTTCAGATCTTCTCTCTCTCAGGCAGAGGAAATTTGGAATACAGTTTCACATGGGTTATGCCTGCAACCACCCAGGAATTCTACCAGATTTTCCCCTCTGCATTCCCTCATCTAAGTTTTAGTCATTTTTCCTGGCTTCACGATCACTATTTTCAGCATGTGCTGTCTTCCAGTGACATCTAGGGATAGAGACGGGAAATAGCAAGCTGTCCATTTATGTAATTATTGTTTAAAACATATTTCAAGCTGATAAAACAGGTTGGTTTGATAGAGGCCAATTATTTAACTGCTTCTGAAAAAAAAAGGCTGAGTTCCCTATCTTCCCCAAGAAACTTTAAAAAAAAATTTCTCATGGCAGAATTTGTATTTTTAAAAATCTTTTGTTGCAATCTCCTAATAACTATTTGTAAAACTTCAGTTGCACAACAGACAGAAACAGAGATCTTAAATAAGCCAATGGCTGAAGAACAATTGCAATTGAGATCAGGGGAAAAGAATCTCACATGTTTTGCAGGATCGATGCATCATACTCCTCAAGGCCCATTCCTCAGCTCATGTACATTAGCATTAATTTCATAAAGTGATAACAGAGACATGGCACTGACTGACATAACATTTCACTCTGGTACAAAGAATGCAAGCAAGATGACGACATTTCATTACTAAAAACAAAGCACGTGAAAATGGAAAAAGTCATCAGGAGGACAGAAACACTTTGAGGTCCAAAGAGTAAGCATGTTGCTTCGTGTAGCTGGATCTACTATTTACTCATTGCTACTACTACTAATTTGCTCCTTATATTTATGTCAGTCCTCTGGTCACAAATCAAAGTCACTGTGCTTGGTGTTTCACCTACAGAGAACAATGATATGGGCCCTGACCTGGAGATCTTACCTGCAGGGCAAGACACAACCGGTGGACAGAGGCAGTAGAGCAGAAGGGACGGTGGCTTCATCCAGACTGCTCTGTAGCCCGGCTTGATGTCAGACTGAGTCCGCGGTGCTGAACAGCTTGTTCCTCTAGGAACAAAGCCAAAGCAGCAGCAAGGCTTTGCGCTGTGCCTTCATTTCTTTACTGGAGCAGGCAGGCTTCCCCCAGAGCATAGCTAGGGACAGCCAAGCAGGATTAGATATAAAATGCACTATGTGTCTGTGTAATACAGCACATCAAAGATGCAGAAATGTATAGGCTAGCTCTTTCAAAACAGACTTTGTGTGACTGTACAATCTACATCTGCTCTGTATTTCCCTGTGTAAATTTAGACTTCCTAGCTCTTCACAACCCATGAGAACAAAAGAATCCTGTGCTAATTCATGCCTGGACCTTTGGAAAAAATACACATCTGATGGCAGGAGGAAACATGGACCATACTCTCAGAAGGAGAAGACATCAAGAGAAGTGCTTATACATGTGTCAGGGGCGTGTATGTCCAAACCCAAAGTATTTAAAGTGGCTCACACGGAAACACAGGGTGGAGCGGGTGGGGACCAACACAAGCTGGTGGTTTTTCAAGATCTTTTGGTCCGATCAGATGGAGCTGTGCCAGCTGAGGCTCAACTTTCAGTGAACAGGAAAAACCTCTGTCCAAATGTAAAGGTCAGGTAAACTTTTGAAATATAAGTCACTGATGCTTTGACAGTATCAGCACTACAAGATAGGATCCTGAAAATATGCTCTGCCCAATTGTATTAACTTCAGGGCAATTTCTCTTGATACGTATCTGCGAAGGAACTGGAAAAACATCCATCCCTTTGCTCCCAGCAGCTATTTTGTCAGATCACTAAACTAATACAGAAAGTAGAAATTGCACGCCAAACCTTTTGTTTCTGTTTTTGCCACCTCTGCTGTTCCCATCACACAGCAGTGCTGCTCAGCAACTGCTCAGCCCCCGTCCTGGGGCACCAACACATGACTGGTATGTTCCTGGAGCTCATGAGTGGAGCCAGTTGCAGCAGGCTTTCTGAAAGCTCATGCAGCCCGTGCTGTGCCTTCCACACAATGACCTGGGAGAAAGCACTGCTTCAGGGCTGATTTAGGGCACTGAAATAAATGCAGCAAGAACTCTTCTGGGCAGGAAATGTTTCTTAAAGTAACATAAGACAGGCTTCAATTCTAATAGCTTCTTTGAAGAAACAGAACACCCAAGTCATACACTTGGAAGATTCTCACGTTGTCTCCTTATATTCAGTTGTTTCAGCTAAGCTTTCCTTTTAAAGCATCCCTAATGCCTTCCTCCTGAAAACATACCTTAACTGCATGAATATTAGTAGCCCCAAATCAAATTGAGACAGCTAATAACATACTAGACACTAATAGGAGATTAATCTCCTGTAATTGTGACTGGGGAGAGGGAGTGCACTGAGCAAACATAATACAGACTCGATACAAAAATTTCCAAGGAACACATCATCACCGTCTTTGCGTAACAGCCTGTAGAGCCTCAAGACAGCTACAGAAGGGGTATTGCGATTTTAAGCACATTTCCTTTGCATCCCTACTGCCTGTAGCCTCATCCAGCAATATGCAGCTGCTAGCAACAGGGTGCTCTTGCTTTTGTATATAAAATTGTGTCCTCAGATGCTCATTTGTTGTCTTCTGAATGTTGGCCTTGATGATTTCTAGAACTTTACAGGTTTGCTTGGTTTTTTTCCCTGTAATTCTCCACAGCAGTTAACAGCCAATTTTCCCTGTTCAGAGGTACTGCCCTGAAGTTGTTAGGATACTGCTTTTATCAGACAGACAAAAAGTAATTAAAGGACTGTAGGGGCAGACCCACAGTAGATGTCCATTTCTGCGTGGTCAGATCACATCCATGATCAGAGTGCTCTGTACTCTGAATTTACTGCCAGACACCCACCTGCATATTGGCCTGAACTGTCACAAGAACCAGCCAAGACCTGGAAATCCCCCAGCTGCTGCTGTGCAGCGCAAACCACGAGGCAGCACGTACTGCTGTGCCCTGACTGGCTTCCAGTGGCGGCAACCTGAAAGGCCCTGCATTGCTCTATGGGAAGCAAGAGGCAGACACCTCCCTCCCTCTCACCCTCTGCAGAAACCCTTTTTATCTTCCATAGCGTTACTGAAGGATGATCTAGTCTAGTGTGACTTAAGCCAGTACTGGAATTGACTTCTACCAGGAGAAAGGAAACAATCTGATGAGCCCAAGAGACATCCCTCCCCTCGGTGCCCTTTAAAACCAGCCTAGCATGCAGGGCGAGGCAATGGTGGGTGTGGGCTCCAGGCCCAGGTAGCTTCAGAGCACTGTTCACAGTATTTAAGAAGTAAAACCACTACTGGACAGTCAGGAAATTTCTCCATGCCACTGCATAATCTTACCTAAAGAAAGGTAAGTAAAGAAGGAAAACACTCGTCTTCCGATATTCCCTATTCATACTGAATTCTCACTCATATAAATTATCTTGAATAATGAATAGATTAATTTACAGGTTACTATTTACTAGAGGAACCTGGCCAGCGATTTTGTTCTCAATCTTCAAGTCCACATCCTGATCTGGGCTTTGAGTTACAGGTGTAACTCAAAGACACTGACAAGTATCAGTTTGCAGGGCTGTCTTTCACCAGTGTTACCCAGTACAGATGCGTTGATACCACCGATGTCTGTTCGGTCTGGTTATTGAGGTGTAGTCCATCACGCATCTGAAGGTACCCCCATCACACGAGTACCTTCCTCTGGTGGAGAGTAGCTAAAGGCTGCTTCCTCTGCAACAGGGCCTGCCCTTCAGTAAATTTTTCCAGCGTGGTCTTGGGAATAGACCACTTCTAACCTTTCTTACCCCATAACTATTCTCCAATTGCACACCAATGCATTTATGTCATTTGCTGGGTCTACCTACCTAAAGGGCAACTTTCTAGTTCATTTGCAGGACAGCTACCAAAACAACTGTGGCACCACCTCTTCCATGGGGTTAGCTGTTCCATCATGATACCCAAGGCTTGTCTGCCTGTACTGCAGCAACAGCGCTGTTTCCCTTTCTGATTGTGAGAGACCACAAACACAGCTGACAGCTAAATCCTGTCTTTGAGGAGCATGACCCTTCTGCTTGCAACCTTGTCTGCTGAATTCACCTACTCATGACTTGGAGAACTGAGCCTGGATCATGGGGTTTTTTTGCTGCATAATCATAGCAAAGATGGCTTAAAATGGAAAAAAGTGTTTATTATATACACAAGTACTTTTAATCAAACCCCAAATTAATTTCAGAAACGTGCTGTCACATTTCACAGATGCAAGACATTCTAAAATAGCTAAGACCAAACTTGAGCACATGTTACTGGCTTCATCATAAAACACTGTGTATTTTGGTTATTCAAGAAATTAGATGATCCTTTTCTATCCAAAGTTTTAGACTGCAAGCCAATCTTGTTTTAGAGCTACAATACCCCAGTACAAGTCGCAATATTTTTAAGTAGGTTAGTACAGATTATGGTAGAAGTTTAAGAGGAAATATAACATTTCTTGAAGAAATCAAAGCTGATTACAAGAGGATCACATACATCACTAATAAATTACACTACTTCTATCTTCCACCAAAAAAAAAAATTCTCCTTAGTAATAGCATAAAATTCCATTTGTCTTAGAAAAGCATACATAAAATAGCATTGGTACATTTTATTTCAAAAGACTTTGTTGTCTCAGCTCTCTATCAATACTCCAATACAGGTTCATAAAGAGATCAATCACAGGCATGTAGCAAACATTAAAAAGGCATGCCACATACAAATCATCTTTTGAGATTTTCTTTTTTTAAATGTAAACTGGAAACAGTAGGCATTAAGCATCTGTACAGCAAACATAAACCAACTATGTTGTTTTTCCCTTATTCATCTCAAGAACTTCTGATCTGGCAACTGGAAAATAACCTTCATGTTGCTGTGCATGGGGGACACGTTCCTAATTAAACTGAGTACGGATGTATGGAGAGTCTTAGGAGGAAGGCAGGTTCTTAATACTTAAATACACATGACCCTCTAAGGCCACTTCATTTCCCCAGTAGCAGCAGCATGCTAGAGGAACACTCAGTGACACTAATCAGCACTGAACACACCAAAAGTGACAGCAACCCCTACTGTGTTCCAAAGTCATCTATAAAAAGGCCTCCCTCGTTCTTTAACTGGCTAAATGCCAATCCCGTGCATACTTTCACATAGTAAGAGGAACTACCGAGTCACTTCAAACAAGGGTGTAACACATGGATCCTGTACACTTGAGCCTTCCAGAAGAATTAAGGAAAAGGTAACTGCTGACTGGAACTCAAGGTACATCTGTCCTGTACTGTAAAATTAGAGTAGTACAGCCTGTAACAGTGCAGCACATTAGATAAGATCTTACAAAAGCTACAAACAGGGTATCGCACTACAGCAGGGATATCCACTTACTGGCAAGTCTGTAAATACGTTTGCATCTTCAGGGTAGCTACATACCGATTATAAGCAGGACAGCAGTATAGGACAAAGTGCAGAGCTCTGCTTAATTATTATTTGTTCAAATATTTAAAACTTAAGCTTCAACAACTCTTCACAATTTTAAATTTTGTAATGGCTTTAGATATATTTAGAACCTTAAATGCCAAACTCTCAAGGAACTTTAATTAGGGTTTTTAAAGATACAGAAACAAAAAATAACATTATAGAGGTCTTGCAGTCCAGGACAATATAAGTTAATGAAAACAGACTTAAGATATAAACTAATTTCTTAAGGTGATTTTTTTGTGGGGTTCCTTCCTCCCTCTCCAAAAAAGTTCTTCAGAACAAAATGCTCTTCACTTAGGCTGTGCAAGAACGTAGTGCAGGAAGTAAGATTTAAGCAAAACACCAATGAACAGTACGCACACACAATCTAGGCACTATTCCTTTCAGAGGTTCTTTCACTTAAGAAAAATTACTGCTTATCTGCCCATAGTTGTGCTTTTCATGCTCACCTCTGAAACACACGGTCAGATTTAGTGGACCACAGGTGAAGGTCAAGGGCCTTATAATTCACAAAAGTAGGCAGTTTACAGAAATAAATTACTAAATCTCACCTTCTACGAACAAGGACTGCTACCACCATTTGGGAAGCGATGGTTTCACTGTTCATAGTGGCACTAGGTAGATGTAGGCTCTGAACTAATTTAACTTATGCACCACCTTACTCCAGTGTATCGGCTAAAAGTCAGCTGCAACAGTTCAATATAACTATGCACAGCAAGGCCCTGAATTTGAAACAGCAGTTCCTACATCCAGTTGCAGCTTGTGATTAAGCCCTGGTATCACTAAGGCTGCAATCTTGATTTGGAGATCTGATGGACACAGACTTCACAATATTCCAACAAAAAGAAGCCACCACTCTTTGCAGTCTAAGCTTGCCCAGTCTCAAGTCCTACTAGAGGTTTTTTAAGGTGTTTTCTATTATTAGCTCTCTTTTACTGCCTCGACAATTATGGGCCACATCCTTTACCAATTTTCGATCTATTTTGAAGTAGATGGAAAGATTGAAAGCTGCCTTCACTGTGAAAACAGGTTTTCATGGCAGTAATTTCAACAGTTCTTTCCCAAAGTCTTCCACATTTTTCAGCGTTCTTGAAACACAGATATATATTCCAAACAGGCTGAGCTTTGACAAAGAAGTTTCAGCATAAGATGATAAACCATGAAATTGTTAAGCCTTTCCTCTATAACATGCAAAGAGGATTGGGCTTGTAGCATGGCTAGTTACAATCTTATCCAGACATGGTTATAGTTTAAAACACTTCAAGGACAAAAATTTCTTTTTTCCTTCTAGAAAGACTGTTTGTTGCCACAATAAATCTCATCTATTTGAACTGCAAATGTGTTACTTCTTATTCCCTCTCCTTTAATCTTGCCCTTCAAAGGTCAAAACACAAGCAGTTCCACCAGAGCATAAAAACCAAGACACCTATCAAATGCAACGTGTCTCCTATCAGAAATTACTTTTAAATGAGGAGGAAGAAAACAAAGGTTTTTCTTATTTATTCCAAGCAGAATGACTATGGAGACATGACTCATGCTTAGGTAGTAAAAGTTAATGGAATGCCATCTGAAATGAAGACTGACTCAGTAACACATGAGACTTGCTAATCATTTGTTAATCTCCAATTCAAGAACCACTAGAAGTACTCAAGTAATACCAGTGAAACAGGAGAGAATACTGCTTGTTTTTCCTCTTGGGCAGGAGAACAGGCTTTAAATGAGAACGTTGGGTTTTCTGGCATTTGATAAAATGGAAATCACTAAGTGCTATGTACCCCCCCAAAGGATTAATTACTTTAGCATCTATGAAACAGGACTAGGTAAACTTGCAGTACAAGAATTTTATTCTGCTATGTGCAAGGTTTGCATAACACTTATTTTTTGGATTTTCATTCTGTGTGCTGGTATTTCATGTTTTGCAGCAGGCATTCCCTCCTCCTCCTCTTGAACACATTATACCTTAACAGTATACAATCTTTTGCAATGTCCTTTCTCTGGAACAGTTAAGGTCTGTAACACCAGGCAGAATTTCTGGAGACTGAGAGACTGGACACTGGATTCTTACAGGTGGAATTGTCTAGACCAGACAGAGAAAGAAATTGTCATATGAATGCTCTAGAGTGCTCCCTTCATTGTTGCTAGTGCCATAAAGGTTCATATCTGAATTCAGAATTTCCTCCCCCTGCCCCCCCCCAAAAGGTTCAAATGAGTTAAATTGAGCATTGCTGTTTAAAAAGTCAAGTCTGAACAGGAAACCAAGTATAGGCACAGGTGATATTAAGTAATATAGGTTTGCCTATTATTGATATTTACTTAGTCAGATTTTTTTTTTTTCTGAATAAGTTATTAGTAAGTCTTAGCAGCAAAGAAATGCCTCTTTCTTCCTTTCCAGAGAATACATATTACCAGAAGTTTTTTTAACATTTAACACTATTCTATGGTTTCCCAGCTCAGCATGTTTTAAATTGTTTCAGAGAAAATTTCCATGTCCATCTCACAAGATAAGATCTGCCTGTTTCACCAAATAAAGTAATTTCATTCTGTAAAGAGACCTGTCTTAAAAGCAGAATACCAAATGTCTACAGCTAACTAAAACTAGATGAAAAACATGGTGGAACAAACCTATTTTAACAATTACAACTTTAGATAACACTGAATGGTCTGCTAGAAAAGTAGACTAAATCAGCTTTCTGTAGTAACACCCAAACCCCACTACAAACCCTGCAATATTAACTGTTAATCACAGCAAAACTTTCTATACCTGGAAAGAAAAAGGTTAGTGTAGAGCCTGTTCCCATCCTTACTTCTGCAGCTAACACTACCAGCTAATTAAAGCGCTTTGCTCGCCAACATTAAATGCACAGTCATAGCAGAAACCAGCTCGGTGTCTTTCCCCTTCACTCAGTGACAGAAGAGATACAAAATCCCATGCACTTCCTTCAAATGTTTTGGGGGTACTATGTAAGACCTAGATGTTTAGCACGGTCTCAGTAATAGCAGCCTCGAGGAGTTCAGCTTATTTTAGTCCTACTATGCTTAACGCTAATACTTCATAGAGTCACTGCAGTAAATTTTAGAGAAGATCCAGTTACTTACTCAGCAAACAATTTATGTCTTATGATGCTGCTACTAAGACACACCTACACAAAAGACTTTAAAGCTCTAGTCTTACAGCTACAGGGTAAGATCACATCAAGCTAATCTACTGATTAATTAGCTAATACTTCATCATGTAGATTTTCCAGTTTATTCAATCAGCAGCGAGCTACACCTGCCACAAAAGTTTAGCCATTCTTTAGTAAGGCTGCTATGCCAGTTTAAAACTTAAGCTAAAGCATTTCAGATATCTCAGAAAACATATGAATAAACTTTTATTTTTAAGCAACAACACACGCTATTTTAATACAACCCACACATTTAAGTCAGGTGGAGAGTACTAAACTGAACAATCAGCGCTAAAACATTTCCATTGGAAATGTGTTAAAGTTCACACGTGTCTTCATTACCACCTTACTGAAGTTTTCTTATGTGTTTCTAGTCTACACACCACATGTTTCACACAGGCATGCAAATCTGAATCAAATTTTAAATGTTCAGGCAACAGGGAAGTCCATTCACTGCAAAGATTCATTTTTCACAGAAGAGCCAGGCTAGGTAAGACCAAATACTGCAGGATTCTTCATGAAAGTACAGGTATTTTAGAAACCATGAACTTTCAGTTGTTCTTCCTTGACAATGCCAATCTAAAGGAGAAAAGCAACATGTTTCAGTAAAGCTTACATGCTAGGGATATTACAGTGATATCAAGTTACCACAAACTTACACTTTGATTAAGGAAACTGCAATACAGTAACATACCCAATAAAGTATTTTCTACTTTCCAGAATGCTTCTGGGCCAAGCAGAATAATTTACACAAAAAAGAAAATCTTATCAGACATCTGACTTATTCTGTGGTCCTAACACTTACTCTTTGACAGTGTAACATCTGTGCATCATGATTTGCATCAGTAAGCCTCTTTCCTCTACAGTCTCAAAATTACGGTTTGTATCAAGCACTTGATTTTACAAACGAAGAACTCGAGTTGCACTGCCAGAGAACAAGTGGTGTGTTGTAGCAGGGTAAATGCCTTCCACGGTGCTTTGATTCTTACCAGAGGTTTACTCTCATTCTGAAAGTGTCATTTTACTTTTTGGCTGAAAATACAAAGGAACTACAGTGGACATCTTTAGCTGGTTAATTAACATCAGTGCCACCTGTCACTCTATTGCTTCCAGAGCGGTTTTAGATATTTATCTGCAGATCCTCACCTCCAAGAGGAATTGGCAAATGTTCTTCCTCTGGTCACCTTGAAGCTGGATAACTTCACCGTATTCAGGATGTTCGATCACAGTACCATTACAAGCAAATTTCTGGAGAGAAACATTCATCATATTGTAAGACGTCTGATGTACATTATGATTTTGCTTAGTAAGTCTTTTCAGCAGAATTTTGTCACAGAAACTGCTTACTAAATTCTGATGCCAAGCAAGGCAATGACTAGATCTATTTTACGCTGGTTTTGAGAGCAAATGGAATATATCTGTTGATGCATAGAGACACAAACTAAGCTGCTGATGGTAAATTCAGACCAAGACAGCTACTGTGCAGAAGGAACAGCCCAACATTCATTGCAAGAATGGAAAACAAAGTCATAAAATACAGCCTTTCAACACCACACTATTTTAAAATAAATATTTTCATCCTGGTAAAACTCAGTATCTCTATTTTCAATAACAACCCAGCTATGAGAGAAGCAGAAATGCAAAAACAGTTCTACTTTAAACTGATTTTATTCTTCACATCAACAAAGCCAGGTATCTGTGAAATTTTAATGAAACATTCAGGAAATATTCTTTATAGGAAAGAAACAATTAACTTTTTAGCAAAAATCAGTGTCACTAGACACCGATAGGAATTTTGAGAAAGACAGGGAAAGGAATCAACGTGAGTATGAATATGATGTGCACTAGCAAGAATGAAATAAAACAAATATTCTGTTACTTAGTATTAAAAGCTATCAAACTCCTTTATATAGTATCTTTACTATCAAATCAGCAACTTCACCTTTTTGAAAGCTTTCACAAGTTTCTTCTTGTCATAATCATCTGCAATTCCCTGAACAGTTGTTAGTGTCTTTCTTCCGTTTCGTTGCTGGATCCTTATATGAATGTAATCCTCAGTCCCCGCCGGGAGTAAGTCGTCACCCTTTGTTGCATCAGCAAAGGGGTCTGCAGGAGGAAAAAGGTTCATGTAATTCCCACAAAGGAAAACACTCAAGCTCAAAACTAACAGGTAAGTTCCTCACTTCCCCTAAATAAAGCTCTTTGTGAAAATCTTGCCATTTCCTCCCTGTTTAAAAATACAGTTGAAATCAAGAGTACTTTTTTCTACAGCTGTATTAAGTCTCACTAGTCTACTAAGTCAGCATAGCGCTCTCAACCATCAGGCATCCAGTTTCTTCAATGCCTTCCTGGATATAAACAATTTTCAGCTACAGTATCAACTTCACTATTTCTTGCAAACGGTAACTCAATCCTGAAGCTCTGAACATGAAAACATGGTTCCGAGAGAACATCAAGTGCATGTAAGTTCTAGACAGCCACATGCATTTTAAGAGAAATATAGAAGTAGTATCTTTTATCAGATCGACTGAGAAGTACAGACAAGTAACATAGCTCTTGTACATACACTCCTTTACAGGTTCAAAACGTAAGTCTTACACCATGACAGCTACCACACTACCAGCATTTTAAGGCTACTAATGTAAACAAAATACCACGACACTAACAGATGTAAGAGGCTGTAAACCAGCACCCCTCTGCCAGAGTCAGTAGCTTTAGACAAGAATTGTAACAAAATTCATTTAGGCTTTGACTATAGAAAGTTCAATTCTCAAATTCTTCCAAACAGGTGAAACAGGAAGGCATTTAGGAAGACGGGTTTGCAGGTTATACTTCTTATTCTCTGTTCTCCACAAAAACATACTTAACACTCTGTCAAGAAATTTGATAGCCCTACAAGTTTCCTAATCAGTAGCTCCAAATAAATCTTGAAGCATGAAGTGCTTTAAGTATTATTTTTTTAAAATGAAATTATTTTTTTAAAATGAATCACAAGTAATTTTTTTGTACTAATCAGAATCATAATGAAGAGTCCAATCTTCAGAAAGTGTACGTTCAACACCCATGCAAGCTACAATTTCCCAAACCTTCATCCAAAACTCAAATCTAAAAACACTGATCAAGTTTTGCCATCCACTCAAAACAAATGCTGCAGAAGAATAAAACTTCAGCAGAAATAGGAACAGAAGTAGTTCAGCTGCAGACAGACTGACCCTTGTAGAAACAAGAATGACAAGAACACTGAAGGCACTGAAAGCATCATGAGGATGCAAGCACCACAGGAAAGAAGTAGAGCACTAGGCAGCTTGACAGGCTTAATTTCTACTAAGGCATTTGTTAAAACATGCTGAATTTCACTGTGCCCCACAGCTTATGGGGCAAACACTAACAGAAAATTTCAGTCAAAGAAAAGGTGAAATAAAAAGGGGGCTTGGGCACGAAGATCACTTGGCAGTTTAGGATTCTAGGTTGGAGGTGAGCCAGGGCTGTAGGTGTTAACACTGGATCACTTCAAACAAATCCTTTGGGCAGCACCTTCCCAAACACAGGGTCAGCTCCCAAATCCTTATTAACATAACCTTCTCATAGGGCTTATATTTGCAGAGGATTAAAGGCAAAGCTGAGACCAAAAGCCTGACAACATTATCCAATAAAGTGTTAACTTGCTCACTTCTGTGCCTATAGATACTGAAGGTGGAGAACCACGGCCCAGCAGGGTAAACTCCCCTGCTAATACAAGAGAAACGACCTACCATCTGTACAGCTCAATCTATAGAAACAATCCTCTTTGCAGGGCATATAGCAGGTTTTGGGATATTGGTAAGGATAAGATCAGGCGGCAAATCCAGAAGCAATCAGAACTGAGATTATTGCCTTCCTTAGCAGAGGATACAAACCCTAGTCTCCCCTCCACCCACAAAGATTACAACTTTGGGACTGCAGAGTTGGCAGAAAAGACCGGTTTGGGGTGCTACCAGACACTGAGGCAA
This sequence comes from Strix uralensis, assembly GCF_047716275.1. Lineage (NCBI taxonomy): Eukaryota > Metazoa > Chordata > Aves > Strigiformes > Strigidae > Strix > Strix uralensis. Next base: position 21,827,089 of record NC_133972.1, on the reverse strand, counting down.
ACAGCGCAGCTGTCAGAGCACAGTACATGGCAGCACCTCCTGCGGGAGCGGAAAGGGAGCGAACAGAGAGGGAGACGAGCCTCCCACCCGACGTGTCTCCGCCGCGCAAGCAGCGCACGCCCCGAGGCCGGCGCCGCCGGAGGACAGGGACGAGCAGGCAGGGCTGCCTGTGCCGAGCGCGGCGGGCAGCGCCGGCGCCGGCGACACCCGCTCAGCAGCGGCCTCAATGTCACCGCGGGGGCACCGAGACGCACACCGCGGCGGGGCCCTGGGGACAGCGGCGGCGGCAGCAGGGCCAGCGGGCCGAGGACGGGGTCGCGGGGGCAGCCACGGACCCGGGGCGGAGGGGGGGGTGCCGAGGGGGTGACTGTGGGGTTCCCTGCGGCACGAGGGGGTGGCGGGGTGCCCGGCGGGTGGCGGCTCTTACCGAAGGATTGGAGGTTCTGGATAGATGACATGCGACTCTGCGGCGAGAGGCTGGGGCAGCGGGGAAAAGGCCGCGGCTGGGTCCGCTCGGGTCACGTCTCCGGCTCCGCAGTGCCGGCGGGGGCGGGGAGGGGAGGGAGCGGGGAGGGAGGGGAGGAAGCGAGGGGAGGGGTAACAAAAGCAGAGGGAGGGAGGTGAGCCTGAGAAGGAAGGAACGGGGAGAGAGATTAAAACGAGTGAAAGGAGGAGGAAGCGCAAAGGGAAATAAGAAGGGGTGGGAGCGCGCTGCCCCTCACCCGCGGAACCCCCGGGACACCGCCCCACGCTACCGCTAACGGGCAGCAGCCGCCGGTTTTCCTCATAAAATGGCGGCTCGCCCGGACCGCGCCAGGCACGTGATGGCCGCCGCCGCCCCCGTGCCGCCCCACGGGAAGGAGAGTCCCCGCGGCCATGGAGCGCGGAGCGTCGCTCCGGGCCCAAGGACTACAGGGCCCAGAGCGCACCGGGCCGGGCCGGGGAGCAGGTGGCGGGGCGCGGGCGCTGCTGCGGGGTCGGGCCGTGTGTTCGCACATCCCCGCCTGCTCAGGAAGGAGCCCGGCTCCCCACAGGAGGGGCCCCGAAAGCAGCGCTGGCGGGTGGCTGAAGCCCCGCGTTCTCCACGCTGCCCGCCCTCAGGGGCGGCGCAGGCCCCGCTGGGTGACCCCCGCGGAGGTCCCCTCCATGCTCCCGTGCCTTTGGCTTGGGTGGTGCCGTTCCCTGGGCTCCCTCTGTTTCCAAGCTCGCTGCTGGACTGACACTTCAAGCTGATCTGAAACTGGGAGAGTGCTTCCCCTTCCCCGCTCAAACATGTCGGAAAACCCCTCCCTCAGGCCTACCTCGCTGGACAAAATGATGCTTAACACAAAGAAATACACTGAAGGAGCCAGTTAGCACCCCACAAACTGGCCGTGTCCCCTGCTTTGCCTGCTCACTCTCCCTTTCGGGTGGGCACTGCCAGCGAGGCGGAGCTGCCGCGTTCCCCGCACCCCGAGGTGCCGCCATGGCTGGCCACGAGGCCCCACAGGAAGGACATAAGTGGTGGCGGGGCTGCAATGGTAAAGGTTTGCCTTTAAAAAGGTGAGCTTGTGTTACAAAGCTTTCCAGTCCTTGGGAAGTGATTAATGGCTTTGCTGATGCACAATAACCTGGTTGCATTGGCACAACTGCCAGAACCTATATTTCTCCCTTTTTTTCCTTTTTTTTTTTTTTTTTTGGCTTTTATACTAAGCTTCGGTCCTCTTAAATCAAAGGGATATTTTTCTTCTGTGATCCAGGGCCTGGATCAGCACTGCAGTAGCTTTATGAATGTCAGCATGCACTGGTCTAAGAAAGTTTCTGGTTCTATCACTTTGCAGCAAAGCTTTTCTTTTTCCCCAGGGGAAAGCAAGGCCATTTGCCATGGTACAAAACCTCTGCTTACCCTTTGCTGCCATTGCTGATGAAGCCTTTCACTGCAGTGTGGGCAGTAGAGAAAGGTTCTCTTTCTCCCAAGCAGCTGCAAAAGGCACTATTGGGATGGTAATGGGAGGATGGGGAGATGCTAATCACAGAGGTTGAGGCGCCTGCTTCAGTTACAGAGGCATGCCACGATTTGGACAATGTCTGTGGATTAAGGATGAAGAGCTAGACACTAAGAGACCTTCTGGGCAGGTTGAGCAAGCTCAGGACATGCATCCCCAGGGACATGTCCTTAGGATGTCTCCAGCACCTCTCTCAGAGGAATCCTAATGAGGGGAATTTTTGATGCATTTTGCATTTTTGCAAACTCTACATCTCTGCAAAATTTTGCTGTATCTTTTTGCTCTCCCAGCATCATCCCATGAAACTTTTTCCCAGCAGAAAAACAGGCATGTCATCGTTTTTTTCCCTCAGCCACTGGTTTTTGTTACCTTGACTGGGCCAGTACCACTGTCTGTAGGGCATTGTGATGAGCCAGATCAGCAAACTGATTTGTTAAAAAACTAACTCAAAGGTTAAAACCTGAGATCCACTCCACTTGCATAATCCTGCAACAGTTATGCTGGGACAATTGAAGAGGACAGAGGCTGGGGATAGGCCAGGCCATGGATGAGAGGACAGTGGGTCCTCAGACACAAAATCCAAGCCCAAGTCTGCAGGGTTAGGTGAAACCTGTGGCAGTTCTTGTGCTTACTTTGAATCCTCATGCATTTAAAATAGTTTTGTACTTCTAGTTCTCACTGCAGGCTTAACCCAAGCCTGTCATTGGGCAACTGTGGGATTCATTGGCCCCCTACCCTCGTTGGGCATCTGTGAGATTCATTGTACAGTTTACAGACAAATGAGATTTGCTGTCTGGGAAACAACAAAGCTCCTTTATAAGCCAAGAAGATGTGACTTTTTGTCCTTAAAACAAAACCACAATGAACAGTTCTTAAGCGCAAACCTTGACAACTGCAGAGGGAATGGAAACAAGCCCTAATTGCACAGCTTGGCATGCACTGGGCAGCCATTAAAACAAAGGCGGTGGCCAGCACGCTTATTGTTCCCTTGGCAGCCTGCCGCAATGGCCACATGCATTGGCGTGGGGTCTCTCTGGGGCTGTGCCAAAGCGAAAGAACTCTCCCTCCGCTGTCCTCCTCAGAGGGAGCTGCAGGTCTCCGTGTCATGTCCGTCACTGAGGTCTGCCACAAATATAGTCTGTGCCAGCGCCTTGCACCAAACTTTGGTCACTGTGGGCGGAGACAGGTGGCATCCTGCTGGAGATGTGCTTCTCCTGCTTTTGCCCCTTGACAGCTGTCCTGAGGTCCTTTGTTCTGACTGAGTCCTTCCCATTGCTCTTGAGCAGCCACTTGTGACAATAGACTTGTCAAAGCCCTGGTTGCGAGGGCTTCCAGCCACACCAGACTGCACAAAGGTGGGCCCAGCAGACATGACACAGCAGCAAACAAAAAAGGTAGAAGCAGTTAAAATAGGTTTAAAACCTAAGTGGAAGCAAGAGGTGGTGTTGTTTAGCCTGTTAAATTTCAGATTACAGCTAATCGTCCTAGAGCCAAGGCTGGAGTTAAATCTCATTCGCTAATATCTATTAGACATCAGGGTTTAAGCAATGGATTGGGAATAAGACTCTTGCCTTTCCATGACTAATGCATAACCTGGCAACAATTGTGCCAGGAAAGAACATCATCTCTAATTATCTTGATCATGGCTTCAAGCTATTTAAGTGTAATTGTTGCAAGACCTGGTTATGAATAGCAATTAGAGATCCCCTTGCTTGCCTTTCACTGTATTTCAGTTCATCTGTCAAGCTGTATGTGAATCATTAGAGGTTATTTATGACTGGATAAACTTCAGGGATTAGAACCAGGCATTCACTGGCATGCAGATGAAAAATATGATACACTGAAGCCATAAAGTACACTTTTGTATAAATTGTCACCATAGCGCAGAACCCCACCTTCACTGGGTACCGTCAGAAGTACTTCTGCTGCCCTTTAGGAGCAGCAAGTAACCCAGACTGGTGGGAGAAACGTTGTTCTTCCAGAGAAGTGCTGCATTGGAAACATGGGCTGGGAATGCCATGAGAAAGCCTTGCATCAGGAAAAAAGCAAGTCACCCACATGGTAGGGGCTAAAGCTCTGCTTTAATTTAGGACTCTGTGTGACATCTGTCTTTGCATGTGTGCATGCACAAGGCTGCCATTACCTTCAGTTGCCTTCAATCCCCTCTGTAATAACTGGCATGAAATACTTCAATTTTAATTTCCTACAGAAATGGTTCTAATGTGCAGCACCTTAATATTTTAACCTTTATGCCTTAGGAGCTTTTACTAAGCCAAAATTTAATTTAATTAGGGGTTGCTCCCGTAGGCAGACCCCCTGTGCCTGGTCCTGCAGTCTGCCCTACCAGAAAATGGCAGGCTTGCATGCTGACCTGTCCTCTGCAAGAGCCTGGAAACCCAGACAATTGCTGCCTGAAGCGTGCAGTGTTCAAAGAGTAGTTTAAGTTGCCTGACAAAATGATTGTGCATGAAATGTGCAAATGGCACGTAGCAGCACTAATTTCTCTCCTGTATTCCAGCAATGCAGCTACTCTATACACAAATTCTGCTCCACTCCAGTGCCAGAAGCATGCCTTTCCCAGACTAATATTGCCATCCTGAAAGGAATGTCAAAGTGCTGGATGCTTGAGAGATAGGCAAAAATATTTCCATCCTTGATATTTTTTTTCTTGAACTTCCCTGCTCCCGCTACATGACTCTACCTACAATATCCAGCTGCATTTGGCAGTTACACATCCCGAACCACTGTGCAGAAGGCTTTCTAGTAGGGAAGAAGAATAGCGAAAGTGTCAGAAGAATTTCTCCCTCTAGCTGTACAGTCAGCAGAAGAGTTTTGAAGGTGGCTGTAACCGTGCCAAGCCTGACTCGTATTTTTCCATAAGAGCTCTAACTCTGGCAAAGCCTCCACAGTGTGCTGAGGAAGGGCTTGGGGAGACTGGCTCATGTCCTGAGCTGTAGCCTATGCTTGAGCTGCCCAGTTGCTAACAAGTTGTTCCAGTAAGCATATGCTGACTGGGAGAACTGGGCAAACCGGGAATTGTGCTGGTGCTAAACACCTGGATATCCAGTCTAACTTGTCAGAATCTAGGTTATATGAAGTTTGGTTTAGCTTCAGTACCTGGTCAGATTTCAAGATACACATGCTTTCGTTTGAAATGTGTTGGGGTTCATTCCTTGCTCAATAATTATTGAAAGCAAGAAGATAATTTCTGTGGTAACCACTAGATGGTCCTCTTTCTCTAAGGAAAAAATAACTCCAAAATAAAGGCAGTCCTGGTTAATCTGAACCTGAATGTTAGTAGAGAATGGCTTCAGACTAAAGCTACATACCTGTAATTATCAGTCTCATCTAGTTGCTTGAATTGACATGGTCTTCTGAATAGATTTGAATATAACTTTTCGTGAATCCTCCAAACTCAATTAGTGCAACCAGGCCTCTTATCAATCATCAAATAGTTAACGTCAGTTAAGAATTTCCAGCTCCAGGTAGCACAAGGGTCAGTGTTATCCCCCACTCTCATTCAAGACTAAGCAAAATCAGACCAGCAATGTTTTATTTCACTTCACACACAGAATTCCAGTACAGAAGGCTGGGCAGATTCATGGGTCAGGCAGTAGTTCATGGCATTTGCAAACTATTCACATACTGGTATGTGAAACAATGAGAGTGGTGGACTGGAAAAAAAGTGTTTATATTTCTCCACCCAACTGCATCAAATGTCTTTGCTTTGGTGGTTTTCACCAAAGGAAGGCTCCTACCAGCAAAAGAAGTACAGAAAAAAAAAAAAAGTTTTGGATTAGTTCTTTGAGCAGACTAGATGGTAGAGTTTGGCATCAAAACTGTAGTTCACTGTTGGCCTCTGGCGTTGTCTTCCCAAAGAATATTCATCCGTGGCAGGCTCCCTGGACCTCGTCCTCTTGGGTCACTCCAACCTCCAGGTGATACCTTCCCATGGCCACCATTCATCCTCCTCACCATTTCCTGCCCAGGAGCCCTACCTCTCTTTAGCCTTGGGAAGTTGCTTTCCTTCCCACAGCCCTTCACACCTGTGTATCTGCTGGTTTTCTAAGAAGTTGTATCCCACAGTGGCTCCCTGGTCGACCACCCCACCAAGGCACTGAGACACTCCAGCTAACAGTGGGCTCAGCCCTGCTCCTGGTTCCCATAACCTACGCAGGAATTTTACATGCAGGAGCCCTTGACTGTGTGTGGGCCATGGAAGTGATGGAGGCCTGAGACCTTTCCATGGGCTATCTGTAAAGAAGAGAGCATGTGCCCAGCCTCTCCAACACAGAAAAAGGTTGGAGGTCTTAACACACAAACCTCTGCCCCTTCACGAAGCTGTCCTCTAGACGATTTTCCTGGTTGACTCTTTCATGACCTCTTCTCCGCTGACAGCTCTTTCCTAGTTCCTCCCAAGCCTGAGTGGCTTTCACATTTCTGTGTTGCATGAGCTGGCTTGCTTTCCTCAGCCAACGCATAAGCCCTGCTACGAATGGGATAACAAAATAAAATCAAATCACAACTGTCTGAAAAGTCCCCAAGAAGTCAGGATGATTTCAGTGAAGCTTCTGAGTACTGTACATAGCACTTTGGAGTTCAGTTGTGGTCTGGTGGAAAGAAATGATAACTTACAGTCAATGAGGATGGAGTAAACTAGTACTTTGGTAAGAGAAATGCCTGATGAGGCTCCTTTAAATAGACTGTCACATAGATTATTACTCTTCATTGCTTAGAATGTTTTATAGATATATAGATATTTCATGAAGGCAGAATGAAAGCAAAAATGAAAAAATAAGTACTTGAAACTGGGAAACAGCTGTGATCCTTCTTGTAGCAGGGAGAGAGCTGTGAAGTCCTTGGTGCATGATTTTGTGGATGCTGAGAATTTACATGGGTTCAAGAAGCAACTATGAAAGAAAAGTAGTCCATTAAGGGCTACCTACCACAAAGAAACAGTTGGCCTGCGAAGCCTCTGGACCACAAGTCTCAAGGTCTAGTGGGGAATGTCAAAATATGCTGCCCTGTTTTTAGAGTCTTCACTAGATGTTCTCTACCAAGATACCGCAGTAGATGGACCTCGGGCCAGAGTGAAGGCAGCTGATCATACTGAAACATTGTAAATGCTGGCAGTCCTAATAATGGTTTTTCTTTGTATGGCATATTATTTTGCAGGCAGCATTTACCAATAAGAAAACCTCATTAACGTGAAGACATTGCAGTTTTATTTTACATGGTAAATTCCACGTAGGTGTGTCCATCTGTGAAAATGATCTGTGCTATTGAAAGGCTCACATTGCAGTGCCAGCAAGACTAGGAAGAGTAAATGGGATGAAAAAGGCTTTTACTTCTGTTTTATGATGATAGGATCTCTTAGCAAAACAGCAAGACAAGATGGGGTCCTACATATCCTGGAGAGAAAAAGCCCTCACTCCAGCAGTTGCCCACTAGAGATCAAGAAAGGGTACCCACATTGTCTGGTCAAAATCAATGTAAAGAGCAGTAAGGGAAAAGATCTACAATGCAAAACTGTGCAGGGGCTTCACTTACTAAGAAGATACGCTCTCCACGCATGCACACATAATTAGCACATCGGAAGCAGAGGCACTGCCTGGTTCTTGGATGCAGATTGATTTTTAGGTAGGGAGCATTTGCAAGGTTCAACGGGAACACGCTAAAAGGAGGTTGCTGAAGAAAGCGTGTATATACATTATTGATTATGTTAGCTGTAGGAAGACCTTTTGTGCTATCATGGACTTTAAGGGCTCTTCATATTTTGCAGTTGTGATCCTGAGTAGTCTGAGTAAACTCTTGAAAACTTGGATGAGAAAGACACTTCTTTTAGCTGTTACTAGGTGGAAATTGGAGAATGGAAGAATTCTCAGGCTTTTTTACCATTTGTGTTCATACACATGCCCATAGAGGAAACTATTAAACATAAGTGAGAAATTTATTTTAATCCCCACAATTAGTGACCCCAGTGGTGGTGATGGTATCATCTGCTTGACGCCTGGATACTGACTTAGGGCAGGGCCAGCCAGAATTTCAATCATGCACCCCACAAATTTCCCCAAGGGAAAAAAAAAATTCTTTTTGGGGGCAGCTGCAGTGAAATAGTATCATTTGTACTTTGAGGTTTTCCCAACTGGAAGCATCTTTATAGAGAAACAAAAGAGGTTTGCTATTGAATTTAGGGATTGCAGTATTTCTTATCCAGTCTCAGCTTACGGGCCAGGTCATGTCTCAGAGCCCTCTCTTCTAAGCACAGCTTTAAAAATTGTTTCTTCAGGTAGTCAGTCTCACCAAGAGCAGAGTACAACCCTGCATCTGCAAAGAACTCTGCAAGAGAGCCTGTGGTCCCTGGGCAGCCCAGTAACGTTTCACGTCTCAGCCTCTCCGCAGGATGGTGCCGAGGGAGCGAAACACCTGCCAGTTCAGCTGCTGCTCCTCTACAAACCTTTATGGTAAACACAGTCTCAGCTATTAAAGCAGCAAGATCTGTAACAGCAAGACTGTGATGACACATTAGTCAAGAGACAGAGTTAAAAATAACCATGCAGAAGAGATGCCTATTGTAGAAATACAATATTGCTCAAGATATTAGCCTCATGCAGATGAAACTTTCTTTGCCACAAAACCGGTAAGAACCTGCTTAAGCACTGAAACACAACTGATTTCATTAGTTACTTGGGTGCTGTGTTGCTGTATGGCCTAAAACTTATGCATGGGTGAGTTGACCCAGCTGTGGGTTAGGAGCTGCCATCAAGTAAGATCCCAAGCAAAAAACAGAGGCAGGACGAGGCAGGACAAGGCAGGACAAGAGGAACAAGGGCTGGGAAGGGGCTGACTGCTCCAGCTTGCTGGCCCTGAGAAGTTCCCACTGCCCATCTCCTCTTTCTCCCTTCTTTCTCCCCACACCTCATCCCCACCCACGAGTGATTTTCCCCCCACAGACACGCACTTCAGACAGAGCATCTCAGCTGGGCAGCATAGAGAGCTTGGATCTCTTGTGCAGAGAGTGTGGCAGCTGGTGCTGCTCTGGTCTGCCCATGTCCCCCCATCCATAGGGACATGGCAGCAGCCCCCTGCCCTCTGCTCTCCTGGTGGGCTGGGGAGGCCTCAGCCAGGTGTCCTGCCGGGCCCCCCCTGCAATCCCCTGGCACCGCCCTCAGCTCCTGCTCTCTGCTCTGATCAATGGCTTTCTAATAGAACCACAGTCCTCTACCCCTCCTTTTGTAAATTTAAATTTTGCTCACTAGTACTGCTGACGTCCTCCTGGCCCACCTCTTGACTCCCCTCCCCCCTTCCCTGCTTCAAGCCCACTTCCCTCCAGTATAAAAGGCACAAGCCCCCAGGAGCTGCCCTGCTTCTGCTTGGAGCAGCGGCTACCTCAGGAGCAGCTTTGGTGTGAGCAGGTGAGTGCCTCCCTCTGTCTCCTTCAGCATTTGCCATGGCTCTTTCTTGCTGGTTTTCCTTTTTTGGGTTTTGGCTTTTCTACACTAATGCACACAGCTGTGCTCTGGGCTCAGTAACTTTTGCCCAGTTTTTGCAGTGAAGGACACCGTGCTGAGGCAACACTGAACCCGCGGGCAGTGTTGTGCCCCTGCAGGGAGAGCCCACGCAGGAGCCTGCAGCACAGCAGTGAGCCCTTCGTGTCGCTCAGCCCTGGAATGAGCCGTGGTCCCAGGCCTGGATTCACCCAGGATTTGATCTCTTGCAGGAATTTCCAATGCTGCTTTCAAAAATGAAAGCTATTTTCATTTGCATTGGAGGGAGTGTACACTTGAGATCAGCCACTGATCCCGAGTAAGATGCTATTTTGGGGTTTAAAGACTTAATAGCACCTTGTCTTCTGCCATGGTAGGTTTTGACCTGATGAATCTGCAGCAGAGCTTGAGTTTGGTGTGCTGGAGAGCCCCTGTGTGCCCAGAGGGAGAGCCAGGCTGGTCTCCCACTACTGGTGTGAGGCAGACCCACGGCAAGGTCTGGTATCACTGCTTCAATGTAACTTTACTAGTGGCTTTAACTTTCGCCTCTCATGCTGATGGAAACTGCCAGACCGCTGTCATAGATGTTGATCAGCCAAAATTTAAAGGCTTTTTCTCTTAGGGACCAAGCAGAAGTGGCAAGTTGACCCTTTGCTGAGCTCCAGGAGCACAATTATTTCCAAAACTTTTAAATATGTCAAGTTTTGTTGAAACTAGTAAGTTTTTAAAGTTTTTGGTGATCATTTAATGGTTGGAACTGGAGAGCACACACAGAGTGACTGTATGAGGTCTCTTTTTTTTTCAATTTTCCCTTTGGAAGAAAGCTGCATATCTGTGGGCTAAGGCAGGTCTGGACCTGAGGAGATCACAGACCATCCCCAGCCCCATTACTCGTGAAAGGACTGTGAGTGGGTAACCAGGATTTTTTGCTTATCTAGTGACAAGGTAGAGCTGGTGTTAGAAATGCTAAGCATCGTGCAGGGTCAAGTTTGTGGCATTATCTGTGTCTTGGTTTCTCCCTGTACAAACAGGGCTGGGACAATTAAGAGGAGGAAAATTTGGGGAGGATTGGAGGTGCTGAGCCCCTTGATTATTTAGGGGTGGCTTGTTACTTACTGAGGAGAGGTGGGAGCTGTGTGCTTCACAGAAATCCTAGCCTGGTCAAGGGTGTGAGCAAAAGTTTCAATAAATAATGGCACTCTAGAAGGTGGCTGGAAGGGCTGATTCGGGCACAGGACTAGCTGGTGGAGACTGAGACACAGCATTGCTTAGGAAAAAGCTGGTGCTAAAAGCTTTTCCCTGTTTTTTTGTCTCTCATCAATGATGAGCTCAAGGCAAGCTCTTCCTTTCTGTCACTCAGTTCCCAGAAAAACAAGGCAGAAAAGCAGACAGCAAGTAATCTGGAAAACCTGTCAGCAGCCCTGCAAGCCTGCTGGAGAGATGCCTCAAGATATCTTCTTTTTGTCTCACTGAACCTAAGGCTTTGCTAAACATGGAGCAACAAGAGATGTACACCAGCTGAAACTGAAGGCAGCATTCACCCCATGTGGTTTTGTGTGCTAAGATCATTTAGTCCTGATGGTCATGAGATACTAAAGTTAGAAAAAGTTAATTCACAGTTCTGTTGAAATCACAGGTTAAAATCACTTTCCTCTAAGCTGCCTGCTGAGTAACTGCCAGTGTGGGGAAAAAACCCCAACAAACAATCACTGAATACTAGGGCTTAAGGAGCTTTTGACTTCTCATTTTAATGAAAGACACAACCAGATTCTCCACGTGCTTTAGTTGTGTTGCCTGTGCGGTATGCTTGGGAGCATCTTGCATCAAAAGATTTTCATTCCTGCTGTACCTGTGCTGCAAACAGGCTAAGATTTTGGCAGCAACTGGGGAAAAAATCCCACCCGTACACACGGAGAAGCCCCTGTGTAGGCACAGCTGAGAGGATTTCCTATAGCTCTGTACCTGTATACCTACTGTAAGTGATGCTTAAGCAAACAGGGCTCCTCTGACTTCTGTAGGCAGAGGCTCCAGGCAGACCTTGCATGTTACAAGGCAGACTGTCCTAGCATGACAGCTGGGAGAGCTGCTGCGGGGAAACTTGTACAAAATACCAGAGACAAGGTGCCGTGTAACCTGAGCCTGGGATCCTTCACCTCCCAACTCAGCACCTTCTGTTCTGCACAGCCCTTCCTGGGGTGGGGATTTCTCATCTGTTTGCATCTAGGTGCATTTACAGGATTGGGACATCTACCAGTGGAAGCCGTAAGTGGAAATCGTACTTTTCCATGCTGTGAAATGGAGTGATGACACAGAAGGAGTGTTCCCTTTCATACTGAAATGCATTTAGTTATAAAAAGAGTGTGTAAAATGCAAATGGTAGATATATTTTACAAGTGAGGAAAGGTTGATGGGAGTAGTGGCTAAAACACGCTTTGGTGGCCAAAGCCCATGGTCACAGAGGGCGACACAGAAAGACAGCAGCAAGCTCAGAGCCAGGACTTGAGTGTCCTGTGAAGCCATGATAGGGACTTTCACTGATGGTGAGAGAAAACCTCCAGTTGCAGACTTACCTCTGTAGATGGCTCACTGCATAGCCTTTGCCTTCAAACAGAAATACCCAGGGCGTCCCCAGCATCAGTGTTTCACAGAACTTAGTCATGGAATGGCTCTGATGGATAGGAACATGCTGTTACAGTTCACACCTTCCTTCACCTTGAAAGCTTTAACTCATATGTGTTCCCCATGTTCACTTTTCTCCTCACAGCCTTCCCACCACTGTTCCATCATGTGGCATCCAATCTTGTGGACACCACGTGCCCAGTGGTCACCCAAGCACTTAAAGCTGGTCACTGTCTACGTGCTGGTGCTCTTGGTATCGCTCAGCTTTGCTTCAGGACAGAGCAGGCCATTTAAACATCAGATAGACAACAGAAGTAAGTATGAGTCTCACCTGATGTGGTGACCCTGTGGTTTCTGGTGCATCGAGGGATCAGGATTGGGCTGTCAGGCAAAGTTCAGCAGCAAATCCATGTGTGTGTTTCTATGGTGAAATGGTGGTGTGGGGTCCTGTACTTCCATTTACACTTCTAAGTGCATGTGCAGAACCTAATGTCCTTCTCACAGCCATTAATTAGTGAAGGGGAATAGCGTAATTTTTGATAAATACCAGAGAAGACACTAATGTACAAAAGATTGACAAAGGAAATGTAAGGCAATATACATCAAATATTTAAGCATCAAATTTTCAGCTGCATTCGGTAGACCTGGGGTAGTTCACAACTACTTCTATGTAGTAACAAGAAAGCAAGGGCCAGAAGCTTAAGTTCGCTTTACAGACATCTTCTCTCTGGAACCATGAGTTGTCTGAAAGTCAAAATACAAGTAGTTGAAGTGTCTCCTTTCAGAGATGCTGTGAGGAACTGAGACTGGCTGGGTGAGGGACAATACCACATATCCCAAGTAAAAGCTAAGACACAGTTCAAAAGATTTTTGATAAAATCTTTATCAGGAAATCTCATCTTCCCCCAAAGAGCAAAGGCTGATAATTGTATGTGGAGTGAGAGGGAGGGGGTGTGGGGAGTAAGACACATGGGCTCTCAGTGGCACACCTTTCTCCATTAAAGAGGACTAGAGATGTTGGGAACCTCAGTTTTTAGGTAGCCAGGTGGAAAAAAAAGTTACTTGGATTTTGGTGGGCAGGAGGGCTGTTAAACATGGTGTGGAAAGACATGTATTGATAGAGAAATTTACAGCCAAAATGGATTTTTTGTTTTCTCTGTTCAAGCATCAAAATGCACAGGGGAAAATCCTGCTGCCTTGCCTGAGACTTTCATATGACTTGGATGATGTATAATGCACTTAAAATTGAAATTTATTCTTGTTCCTGACAGTCCTCTGGCTTTGGAATGATTTGGTATTTCCTTGGGGTGGCATCATCTCCAGCACTTTGTTGATTTTCCGTCTTGCCATTGTCTTAGTCTTTTAATGCAACTACACCCCTCTCCACACCTGCTCTAAAACTAGACTATAAAAATAAGACAAGTGTATGTCAGATGCTTTAAAAGAAAAAAAGTCATCCATGAAAACAACTTCCTAAGTGAACAAGAATTAGCTTTTTATGTTTACCTCTCACATAGGAACCCCCTCTGCAATCTAGTGGATTTGTTAGCCTGTAGAGATAGCGTACCTGGTGCACACAGCAGAAAAGGAGGCTGGACAGAAGGTCCTTCAGCTAAGAGAGGGCAGTTTAAAAGTGTCAGTACAGGGCACTAGTATGGTTTTTCTGGACATAGGCTACGTTGTAACCTCTTCTGGGGTTCAGATCAGTTTTAAAGTATGCTGTGCCCTCCTGAATTTGATGGGTACTTTGGCTTATGTTAGAATTGCAGGTTGCAGCCCAGATGGATGAAAATCCTCTTCCTTTGGGCTCTACACACGGAAAGCAACCCTCAAAGGCACTAGAAGGTTGTGTGTCTGGCTGTAGCCTTTCCCCTTCTTTTTTTTTTTTCTTTCCTGGACTACAAATAAGCTGTCTAACACCCTCAAGATATTCAGGAAATGCTGTCTTTAAGTACAGTGGAACTTCCTTCACCGACTGCTTTGAATTCCAGGTCCTGAGATTGATCCTTTTTGGTATGTGGGCCGTGGTGTTCGCCCCATCGGTCGGTTTGGGAAGAGGCAGCTGAGAAGCAGCCATGGCAGCCTGAGGCCTGTGAGCAGGCACCTGGATTTCATCTTGAATGCTTTGTGGGAGCACAAAGTGTTGGACACAGAAGACAAGGACTGGTGATCTCTGTTCCCTGAGGTGGTGACCCAACCTCTCTTCTTCAAATTGCATCCTCCCCTGCACCTCAGACCTCCAGTTCTGCTTTTGCCTAGCAATCCCACGCTGCTCTTCTTTCTGCTCCTTGTGCAAGTTCCTTCAAAAAGAAGCATGTTCAGGGTGCAGGTAAAAGACAATGCATGGACACTAGCACCGAGTGCCACTGTAGCTTATAAAAATGTTTCTTCGTCTTACATACCCAGCAATCCATTGATGCTGTTCACTGTAACGTTAGGTTTATACAAAAACCACACAGCTTTTGTATCAGGATCTGAACTCGCAGTGTTAAATGTATCATGAAACCTTCCTGTCACATTTCAAAGTCAATGGCTGTTGATATGTAAAAATAAAAAGCAATGGTTGGAAGAAAGAAAAAGGGCTCTAATTTTTAATGTACCTGCATTAATGATAGGAAATGCTGGTGCTCTGTGTGTAGTTTTTGTACAGATTGTTACATCCACTCGTAGGAATGTAGCCCTGAACCACCCACTGGCTCTCCGTGATTCTTCCTGTACTGCTGGAGAGATGTATTAATGAACAAAAAGGAGCTCCTAGCAAAGACAAATATTTTCCCTCTGCTGAAGAAAAAAAATTAAAATTGGCTAATTAAACTCTTCAGAGTAGTTTTGTGCCTACTGCATGTAATCATGCACCATTATCCAAAAGTGGTAAGGACCTAAACTAGCTGAGTCCCTTTAAAACAATGTAGTTGTTTGGAAGTACGTTACCTGATCGCGCTGAAGTCACACTTTGAGGGTCACAAGCCATGTACCTTCTACTACACTGGTCCACATCATAAGGGGTTGTGGCTCAATACTCATGTTTGCCATGGTAACTAACTTTGTTACATTAATTTTACAGGAAGTGTTATTTACAATATGGTTAATCTTGATTAATAACTATTATCAGCAATAATATTCATATGCAGTTTCATCTATGACTTATATCCAGAAAAGAAAGTTTACAATTTAGCTAATGACTGACGGTTAAATCCAGGCCATGAATTATTCTGCAAAAGACAAATTAGACTGAACTTGCATTTCTAGTTGTGCTTTGTTAGAATTACTACTGAAATATAATAGTTGTTGAATCAATAACTGTAGATAATTTAACCCTTTGTTCTCTTTGCAAATGGTCTGTCAGCAAGGAGTGGATTTTTATTATAATAAGGTAGTTACTACTATTTATAATACAACACATCTGCTGACCCAAAGTATTACTTAAAACATGTTAGTTTAAATGAACACCATCATGGTGGAGAAAATATGCTGATAAATATTTTGATCAGCATTCATCGCATGGGACTTTGGAAATCCTAGGCTAAGATTATCTGCAGGGTTCTTGCTCGGTTTGTCATTTTGTAGCAATCCCAGTGAGAGTTACAGAAATTCTCCCTCAGCAATTCTGTTTGAGATGGTATTTTGCCCAAGACTTGACAGTTTGGAGAAGACTAGCCATCACATGTTCCTAACAGGACTCCTCCCACCCCAGCCCCAGTGGAAAAAATCGGAGCTGAGTGTGTTAATGTGCATTCCTCCCCTCAGCTAACCAAGGCAATTCTGCGGAGCTGCCCATCTCCTGGGTTTGACGGGGTCACTTGTGGACTGGCAGTACCCAAGCACGGCGTGCGGCAGCGTGTTCTTCACGCTTCATGGCCAAAGCGCACATAAATCCAAACAACAGAGAAGAACTTTTGGGTTTTCTTTATGAATCAAGTCCTTGAAAAGGTATTCTTTTCATAAATTGTTTTTACTCTTTTATAATTTCTTGACAATAATTCTTGGTGAGTATGCAGATAACAACAACAAGGCAAGCTTAATATTCACTCAGACTTAATCAAATAGATCATATAGTCTTCATTTTACCCATTAAAATATTTTCATTTATAAAAATTAATCTAAATATAAATATTAACACTAAAGATTGAAATCACTTGATGACAAAATAATTCTTTGTGTGCTATAACGTATGCTTTTATGATTTTTTTAAAACAGTAAATTATATCTTTGCACATATTTGGCACAATAAACATTTGTAAAAATTCAAATGCCTTATAGCAGGTGGGATTTTTTTTTTTAAATTTTTTTTTTTTTGCAATGCCTACACACTACACATTTTTCTGTCAAAGAAGACTGAATATTTTAACATTGTAACACGATAATAGTTGCTTTTCATGCCTCTTAAAGAAAACAACCTATTCCAAACTTTGTTGGCTTGTTTAAATCACACTAACAGAACAAAAGCCAAAGAGTTATTCTATTAAAATTAGTAATTTCTGTATTGATATTACATACACAATATTAGTTATTATTTATTAGACGAATATGTAGACCAACCACCATTAATGACATTTCATAACACGCATACCGGCATAAACCAGAACCTGGGAATGTATTGTATACACGCACAAGAACAGTCAAGGAAGGAGGAGGAGACTGGATAACAAAAAAATTACTAGGCATCCTACTCTGTTTAATCTCCTTTAGTGGATTGCATATATAAATAAAATCTGTTTGTTTTATATATATATTTATATATTAAACAGAGTGGGCCATATTCAGAGAACTAGTATTGTATGAGAGTAAAAGAAGGCATAATTTCACCCAGAATGAACACATTGGGTCAGATCTTGGGCAGATGGAAATTCCTTGAAAGGATGGAGTGATGCTTCTGTATTCTAGGTGGGAAGAGGGTTGTATTTACTCCGAGGGTTCCTTACATGCAGCTGGACATCAGAGTGCTGACAAGCAAGATGCCAAATGTGGGTGGCAGATTTGCAACTGGCACTTTTTCCAACTGTCTCATCCAGCCATTCCTCACCTTCCCCACCTGCCCCCCTAAATCCAGCCTAGCCAGGAAATTTGCCCAGTTCTTCTCATATTTGCCCAACCACAGACATTTCACGGCCTGGCGTCCCAGGGGACTGCTTACGCTGCTGGTGGGTGTTTGCTGGGAGCCCAGGGAAAGGAGCAGCTCTCCTCCTTTGCTGGCACCCGCTGCTCTCAGGAGAGCTCACCCCTCCTTCCTGCTGAGGAGGAACTTACCAGCCTGTGCCCTCCTTCATAGCACCTTTCACATCGACCCAGTTTGCATTTGGGTACCTGCTCTGCACTTTGTGTGGAAGATAAGGGATTCACTGGCTTATCACCTCCTCTGACTACCTTCTTTGTATTCTGCAGAGCAAAAAGTACCACAAATTGGCAAGGTCCTCCCCAAAAAAGGTGAGAGGGACACCCTGTAAGCAGCATCTTCCCTCCTGAGCATCTGCTCAAGGGCCTTCCGGTTTGCCTCACCTTTCAAAGGTCTCAAGAAATGAAAGAAGAAATTTTACTATTCACAATCAAATTCAGAGTGGTGCAATGGTAGTGGGATGCACATGGCACCAGTGACAGGCCCCAGCTACTCTATGTTGGCTACAGGGTAGTAAAGGAAGAGACGTCTGGGCTACATTTGCCCCCTCCTCAGAGAAGCCAGAAAATGGCAGAAGGAAACCTCTTACAGGCTGCAGCCACCCTACAACCACCAGCCAGTCAGCAGAGATCTCATCCACAATGGTTTTACTTTCTTTTTCCAGTCTTAGAGATTTGGTCAGAATTTATTCTGAACTACAGCGTGGTTGGACACCACCAAACAGACAAGAAAAACAAGACATACAAAGGTGTTGGTTTCACAACGGTGTTCAGGTGCCAGTTCCAGACACCAGGATCATAACTCAACAGACATCTGGTCCACGTGTGCTGCCACCAATTCACGGTTCAACATCACATCCATGTTCCCCCCGCCACCAAGAGCAAAATACCTAGCTCTGGAGCTAGAACATTAACTCTACCAAGCATACCCTTAGTGAACAGAGCAGTCTTTGCACATCGCATCTCATCCTACAAACCCTGTCAAAACTTCCACTGACTCCCTGGGAGCAGAGCTAGGTGCACTGATTTTCCACTCCCATACACTGCACAGAGTTGTTATTGCTCAACAAGACGGACGCCTACGTGAATAGTAAGAGGCCAGCAAATATGGATCACAGGTCTGCTTTGTTCTTTCTTTTTGTACGAAATATTGGCCTATAATTAT
This sequence comes from Strix uralensis, assembly GCF_047716275.1. Classification (NCBI taxonomy): domain Eukaryota; kingdom Metazoa; phylum Chordata; class Aves; order Strigiformes; family Strigidae; genus Strix; species Strix uralensis. Next base: position 21,808,721 of record NC_133972.1, on the reverse strand, counting down.
GATTGACTGAGTGTACAAAAACATACTGCAGTTTAAAGACGACATACTTTAGTACAATCAATAGGGAGAAAAAGTGCATCTTAAAATGTGGAGCCTTGCATTTGAAACTCAGCATCCTTTCTAGAGTCTTGTGAGAACTTTAAGGCAGAGTTTCCTTTAGCAGACCACAATGCTGAAGACTTGGACAGCTTTCTCAGTGAGGTATCCAAACGAAGCCCTATAACTGAGGCATTGTGGGTTCTTGAGGGTCCATTTTCAGCTGGACATACACAATGGCTGTTAAGTAAAGGCACTCTCGTGTACAGCCTTAGGCAGTGTGTTATTGGCAGTAGGGAAGTGTAAATTTAGTACATCACAGCAGATCCTATAGCAGGTTCCTAGAACAGAGAGGGACAGGAAAGAAAAAAACACGATGAAACACAAAACAAGCTTGCTGAAGCTTCTAGGGAGTCAGGTCTTCCTCTTCTCACTTCCCCACCTATTTGCCACATATCTAGTGGCAGACTGCTTCGGGACAGTCAGTTTTTTTCCTTATCCCTCAATGGCTGCTGTAAAAGAAATGATTGATGGCTGCCCAGTGAAGCTTATTTGTTCAAACCCTGCAGAGACAATGCATGGCCTATCTACCTCTTAAATTCCAGTTAGGTAACCTTTGAACATTTCTCAAAAGTTAGTGAGATTCAAGGTGACTCTCACCTGCTGTGTTACAGTGTGCAGCTGGTTCTGTGAGAGTCTGGTTCAGAAGTCTGAATTGCAGGGGACCAATAATTTATTTATTTTTTTAAAAATAAGGATAGCACATTCCTGGAGATCTGGCAGCCAGGGTACACAAACTGACATTCAGGAGCTGCTATACTGTATGCAGTCAGACACCTTCCTGGTCGTACTTGTTCAGAGATACCTCAGCGGTCTCTATTCTTTTTCCTCAAACTATTAAGAGAAGTTTTGTGAAGATGCCGAAATATAGCTGCCTACACAGATACCACTATCTCTCTATTTACTACTTTTAACAGCAGTTTTAAAAACATCTGTTATGAGTTTACCATTAAGTCCTTGGCAGTGCTTTTCCTCTCTTTAGTTCTTTGTGTTAGAGATCCTTGAAGCATGAAGTTTCTGTTAAATGTTCTGATGGTGGTAACTGGAGAACCATCTATTTTTTCACCTGGGAAAAATACAAAAAGGGAAATTTTTCACATAGCAGATTGAAGCAGATGTAACAATACTCCTAAAGAGTCACAGCTTCTAGAGAGATAAAACTTCCCCTAAGATGTATGAGGAAAGCTGGATTTAATTTAAATGAAAAACAGCAGGCTGTGATATTCCAAATTTATTAAAGTTTGAGGCCATGTCAATCAGTGGAATTAAACAAGAGTAAAACAAGATTAATGCAAGGTGAAGCAGGCCCTACAATTGTCAGAGGTAATGCACTGTGGGGTTAAAAAAAAAAAAAAAGGGAACACATGAAGGAAAACAGGATTTTATTTTATAAAGCCAATTCACAGCCATACCCTAACGTACCAGGAACATTGCTGAGCCACATCGTATGGACTGAAATCAACATACAGAGGCTTTAAGAAAGGAGTGGTGGGTTGTGGAGGGTGGCAACTGGCTTTTGGTAATTAAACACTGTGACTGCTTGGGCCTCACAAACTAACCCCAGGCACGCTGGAGCAGCAGCATCCCTGTTGCAGGGCAAGTATTCAGCATTCCTCATTTGCTTTTCCCAGCCTTCTGCTTCTGCTCCTATTAATTTGTCATTTGTCACAGCTTCCACTGAAGAGAAAGTGGTGATGCATTTTAACATGACAAATGGGTATTTTATGCAATTGAAGTACAATGGGAGACGAAGAGGGTGGACACATTTAGGCTTTCTCTGTTCATTTTGTAACTTAATCTTTCCCCTGCTTTGCTGAACTGTAAATTATATTGAACTTTATAAAGAGAGACTCTCTCTCTAATGCATGTAACAACTTAAGTGCACCTTTTATTGGTGGAGCTGGAAGTTTTCTCCTCTGCTGTCTTGATGTGTCTATTGTATGCATCTGTAAACAACATATATGCATTACTCGACTCTGTTACAGAAAAAGAGGCGAGATTTCCCCAATGTATTTTTGAATACTACATAATATTCTGGCACCTGGTTTGTTTGCTTTTGATCCCGTTTCCTTGTCAGGCGAACACATGGAGCCACGTTCAAGCCTGCAACAGTGAGAGCTGATATTCTGCTCTCAATATCTGAAATCTTCAAAGAAAATAAAGAGAGAGACAGACAGATGGGGAGGGGGAAAAAGAAGTTTAAAAATTACTGTGGATGCCACTACTAAATTATATCCCTCCCCCAGTCAAATCCTCTTTCATCAAAAAATATAATCAGATGGTTAACTTCTTCAGCAATTCTGACACTTTCCTATATTCTTTAGTCCTGATGTTAAATGGGGCTTAATCTGTTATTAAAGATGGAGTAAAAGAACAATCCAACCTACCTTGTGAATCCAGAGGCATTTTACTCCTTTTGAGGAAAAAAAGAAAGGAGGGGAGAAACCTGCATCTGCCATCTCCCAGTTACCTTTAGCTGCATAATTCCAAATTCCTTCAAGCTGTGTTTTCCAAAAGCTACATTCAAAGAATGACTTTGTAGGACACATTTCCTAATTCAAAATGAATTTCATGCACACGCAAAGTACATCCTCCATCACAAAATCTAAAAATTTGATCTTAAATATTTGTAATTTAAGTGTATATGTATGTTAAACACAAGCATGCATAAATGCAGGTACACACTATATAAAGACACTCAATGGAAAACAAATTGCTAGGAAAAAGTCCAAGAAAGCAAAGATCTGGGGGCAAAGTAGGCTGATGTTGAGACTAGTGGAAAAAAATGTTGCCAAAAAGGGAAAGAAGTGTCAGAGAAGTCAGACATATAACCTGACTCCTGATTCACAGTGACACCTGAAGCTATTCACTCTGCAGAAGACCTTCTGTTGGCCTCTTTGTCATCCTCCTTGCATAGCTTAGGCCTCTCTCCTCTTCATGTCTCAGCCCTATTAACATATCTACTGTAAAATAATGACTGAAGCCAACAAAACGTCACTGCCAGTTTGCCATCTAGTGCAGCAATGCACTTCTGACATCAGACAGATGTCAGGCTCTCAGATCTTTGCTCAGTCCGAAATTGAGCATGCTCCCACCGAGTAAAATAACCAGGTACTTCCCATTAAAGCCTGGCACAGGCAGGTCAGAGTGCCTCGCTTGGTACAGTGGTCAGTGAAATCATTGTCAGTCAGTTGCTAGCAGTGTTAGCAGTGAAATCTGGCAGCATTACCTCCTTCAGCTTTCAGCACCAGATCACGATTTGTTCTTCTGAGCCCCAGACTTTCTGCAGCCCGCTAGAAGGATGCTAGATTGCCGCCCACGAGAGCAATTGCCTTTTGGCTGGGATGTGTGCTGCTTAGGGCTGAATGCCAAGGCAGGTTTGCAAGTGCTAGGCTCTGTGCTTGCCTCAGCGGTTGGCTGCTGTTGGCCTTTTCTGGTAGAACAGGACTGACACTGGCTTCTTTTGGGAAGTGCTTTACAACCTGCTGATTAGATAAACTGCCTAAGATTATGTTTGCAGTTTGCCCACAGCCATGCGTTGACACAGAGCACATCATGGGAGCGGCCTGGTAGCAAGGAACAGGTTCTGTATTTGTATTGCAGTAACAGGCTGTTGCACTCCCATGTCCAAAAACAAGCTGGGGAAAGAAATAAACAAATACAGTACATCTGGCTGGGCTGAGTTACGCATCTCAGTTATGCTTTGCTCAGCTCCTGTGATGCAGTCAGCATCTTTGGATCATCAGTCCACTGTGGTACAAAAGAATATTGAAAGTAAGTGTGTGCAGACAACAGGTAAGAGCTAGGCAAGGCAGTGTGAAACCTGCAGATACAGAGGAGCTGCTGTCCTCACCTGAAGCTCCGCATGATGAACTTGTGCAGCTGCTGTGGCCACCTGATCCTCCAGATCGGCCAGCTCAGATTCTGCAGTAACACTGTTGATCTTGCGTGCGGCATCTTCCAGGTTGGTCAGCTGCCCCTCCAGCCCGTACACCGTGCTGGCTGTCAGGTACACCTGCAGGGCCAAGGCAGGCAGAGGTGTCAGTGATTTCTGGTTTGTGGGCACGGAGGTTAAGCAGACTGCATCCTCCACGATACCTTTGAGCTTCCCTCCTTGCTAACCCACTACAGGGAGACTTACCTAGCAGAGGAAAGTCATGGGGGAATAATCTGAAAACACACATCCACAAAGAGAAGGGAGGCATGAGTTGGCTGCACTCCACATTTCATAGGTGCTACAATAGTATTCCAAACGGATTTGTTCACGATTCACCAGAAAAAAAAAAAAAAAGCTGAAAAGTTTGCTTTTTTATTTTTGATATTCAGTTGCATAACAAAACCCCCAAGTCTACAAGGGGAAGTCAATGGATCACACCTTATATAAAGCTGTGTTTATTGAAACACACCTAATGCCTTCCGGCAATCAAAACTCTGCAAGAATAACTGTTTAGCAGCATATGGTTATTAACTTCTTACAGAGTAAGTGTGCTTACATGTACAACACAGTTTTCCATCCCATCCTGTTCTCACCCAAATATTACAGCAGCAAAAACCTTCCTGCCTCCTGGCCCTTTGGAGTGAATCTGTGGAGGAGGGTCAATAGACTTATCTGGGACACATAAAACAGAATAACAGACTTTATCATTTAGAGATCTTCTCTAAAAACAAACAACTTCTAATATTTTGACCCACCTACAATACCTTTGATAACTGCAGGTAAAGGTTTCATTTCCCATTCCGCCCCTTGAAGCAGTAGTTCATAATACATTGTGGTTTATGTGTTTCTTTTATTACACAAAGAAATCTAAGGTACGCGGCCAGATGGAGGTCTCTGGTTTATAGAAAAGACTAATTTTCAAGCATTAGATTTTGACATCTGTGCTTAAAATTGTGTAGACCCATATGAAAATACTACACCTTCTGCCTATTTACTAGACAGCCAAGTCTAGTGTCCATGAGGCTGGTAACAGCACAGTGAAAATGAAATACATATTCTGATTTTCCCCACTGGCAGCCTCACTCACTCTAATAGCAGTAAAGGCTGGTGCTACAAAACTAACATGAATTAAACATGTTCTGTGGCTGTCTTCATGGTTCAAGGGGCAAGCAAACAGGACCTGAATCAGATCCTTGAGTGGATACCTTCATTTCATACATGTTTTTCACTCAAGTCATTATATCTGCCCACAATTCCTAGATCATGCAGTCCTTTGACATAACAGGTATTCAAATAATTTCTGGCCACGCTGTGACTTTATGGATCAAAAATGGAGAATGACTAGATTAATATTTAAATGAGTGATTACTTTTTTATTTTTTATTGTTTCTTAATTGCTTGCAATATTTTTTTTCCTTTGTATCAGTTGTTTCAAGGCATAAATGCAGATACATTTTTTCATGTATGTGACACTGCTAAGAAACAAATTCACTACGTCTTGTATGAACTGCATCTTCACAGTCTAACTGCAGGCATGAAATATTTGAAAAATATACCTAGAACAAATAACTGATCTGATTTAACATCTTTGCTGAAGTACTTGGAGACACAGGTGGGCCATAAAGTTAACATGCTGATTTAAATAGAAATGCTTCTGTTACTGTGGGTTTTAATTATTCTTTCCATTCATTTAAATGATACATTTTTGTGGTGTGACATACCACAGCCACCTCAGATTAAAAGGCGATTTTTAAAATTTCCCTATCACGTCTAAAAGCTCAGAGAAAGAAGAAAAATGAACATTCTTAATGGAAACATCTTTAAAAAGTTAAAGAAAAGATGCATTTAAATGCTGTGCCAAAATTCTCTCACAATAAGTTGTACTTTTCAAGAAGTACTTTTCAAGGGAAAAAAAATTCCAAAGAAAATAGGACTGGTAGAAAAATGTGGGAAGGGAAGGTAATTTTTTTTTTTTGGTAACTCAATTAGCCCCTACATTTGTTAAATTTTAATTTCACTGAACATTTTCCAGCTAGATCTAAATAAAAGATTTTTCTAAAGAATGTTCTTTACCTGAACAATCGTTGCACTTCCAAACAGCAATGGTGTACTTGCAGGTCTCCACTAAATTATGCCCTTATGTATACATTCACATTCAGATTGTGAAGACTTATTTTACTATCATTTAGGTATGTACAGTTTCCACTAAAACCCACCCAACCTTGTGCTGGTATAGGTGGCACTACATTCTTCACACTGATGTATGTACAGTCCCTGAAACACTAGAGATAGCAACAAAGAACAAAGTGTCTATGTACACCCAGATCCTCTTCCAAAATTTGCTGCAAAGAGGATGTGCTGCACGCAGATATGCCCCCAGCTGCACATGGAAAAGTTATGGATCCCTGGATTTCTAATGGCTCCTTTACTCTACTATGGAATGTGGTGGTGAAATCTTGAAACCATGAAGTTTTGTCATCTACTTCATACGTTGTGTGGGGCAGAAAGACGTAGTGTGGGGACACAGCAAGGCTGAGCTGGATACCTTATGAATTATGCAGGGAACTGAGAAGAAGCTAAACCAGGGATATGCTGCAAAGAGGGCAATGCCACAGCAAGCAATGCTCTGCCTCAGTGCCCAGTCTCTGCTCAGTGAGAAATGCTTGTCCTGAATGAGTGACTAGGGGCCACGGCACCACAGATGCCAAAGCTCCACAAGGATGGGAGGGATTGTCAGTGTGTAGTTGGGGAAAGAAAATGCACCTCATAGTTTACAACAGTTCTCCACAGAAAAAAATGTGGGAGCAACTCTCCCCAAATTGCTCTCTGTCCTCTTGTGGAATTTCTTAGTTCTTCTAAAGACATGGTCCAGCCTGAACTTGGAATTTCATTCTGTATTCACTCTCCTGCCAAATGCATTCTGTGTTGTTTTGAGCTAGGACACTGTAGTATTTAATGGGGAGAAAATCTCCATCTACTTATCTACTTCTGTTATTCTGAAAAAAAAAACCTGAACTCAACTAGAATTTGTTGTGGGGATGCATCTGTTGTGTAAGAATGAAATGGATATCATGGTAGGTGGCATGAGGAAGGCACTTTGCTTGCCACAAACTTAAGTTATACCCTTCTCATCCATCATCTCCTGGACACATCCTCTTCTCCTGCCCTCCCAGTCCTACTCGGGAGGACTCCCAAGCCTATTTCGCTTGCTTGTGTTGCGTTCCCCTTCCAGAGAGGAGCCAGGAGCATGACTGCTGTGTGGAAAGCCCTGTGGTGGGGCAGCTTCAGGTGGCTGTGGTGCCCCATGATGGAAGGCAGGAGATGCCACCAACCAGGACAGTGTGTGGGAGCAAGGGGGAGCAGGAGCACCTCAGCTGGTACAGCAGGATGCCTGCAAAGGCTGAGCATAGGTGAGAAGGAGAAGCTTGGAGGTCAGGTTATGACCAGGAGCTGGCTGGGGAGGAGTGAAGGTGCTCTTGGTGGGTTGGAGGGCACTCTATTGGTGTGGAAAAGATTTTGGAGCAGATGAGGTTAGGAGGGGTAGGATCTAGTCTGGGAACCTCTGAACTGAAGCAGAGCTTGGAAATTTGAGCTCAGAAAAGGTGTGGTGAGAGGGTTGTGGGACTGGTGGGAGGGCTCGGGAGTAGGACAGGCCCAGTACCAGGACTGGCTGTTATTGCCATGGATTATCATCCACTCAGTCCCTAGCCTGGGGCTGTTGTGGAAGTGCATTTCTGTGGAGGAAACTGATTTTATCCCCAAGAAGAGGTTCTGTCTGAAAATTTTATGGGGCTAAAGAAAACCAGGACCTATTTTCTTGAATTGATCAGGATGCTATAACAGGACATCTCAGATTCCTATGATATCTTTAAGAGCTCCTAAGGAAGGGAAAAGTCACTGAAATGTAATTAGTTAAATTTGGTAAAAAGAGAAAATCAAGAGTTACAAGTGTACCATCTCCATTAAGTGGATGCATAAAAATTTCTAACGAGTAGTGACTTCCCCCTATGATTCAGCACTGCACTTTTTCCTGCAGATGACAGGTACTCATGAAAAAGGACGGATGATTCAGACATGACAAAAAAAATGTTTGTTTAATTTGGCTTCTCCAGCCTGCTCTTTTTAACAGTGCATCAGGTAGCTCCAGCTCCCTGGGTGCTCAGCACAGTATGCTGGGGATGTGTGGGTGAAGGAAGAGCTCCTCAACTTCTCTGTGTGACTGGGGACATGCTTTCCCTACCTGTCCTTACAGTAATGAGGCTGTGCTGGGACCTGGACACGTGTGGTTTCAGCCAGGCATGGTGCACCCACATAGCCACAGAGGTTCAGAGGGTTCAAGTTAACTTTTGAGGCAGAGATTCTAAAATCAGTTGTAAACCTCAAAACATCCAACTCTCCGCCTCCCCCACATATTTTAAAGTACACGTTAAAAAAACCCCAAAACACATATGAGCACCCCTCTGAAATAGGATTTTTTGTTCTGTTTATTTGTTTAATAAACCAAAATTAATTTGGAATGTCCACTGATGCTGCCTAAGTGCTTTCCCTTTCCAGTTGGCACACACACACAGGTACACTCACGCACATACGTCACACTTTCACATACTGATTCATGTTCTTACGTTTTCTTCCAGTGTGGTGAGCTGCTCATCAAGTCTGATGGGGTCAGTCCCCAGTGGGAAGGTCCCTCTTCCTCTGTCCTGAATGTCAGCTGGGAAATCGCAGGGACTGGTGGATTCTGCTATCAGTTCTTCAGTGGCATTGATGACTTTCAGGACTTCTGTAGATATGTTGCAGAGAGAGACAGCAGAGTACTTCTGTTTTGTTACAAGAACAGACAGAGAAAACAACAGCATTAAATTAGCACAGAGGGGTAATATGTAACATCACCTTGCTAATAGCTGCAGCTTTAGCCGTGCTAAAACAATATACCTGGCTAACTGCTGTGAACAGACACAAGAACTGTGTAATGAAATTGGAATCTACTTCTCTTTTTCTCCCTCCCTTTTTCACATATGCACACTGCTACAGCATGCAAAATAGCATACACATGCAATTCTACAACACAATTTCTACTGGAATCTTATCCCCAAGGAGCACACAAATGTCCAGCTTTAAAATCCAAGTGAGCTAGATAAGGCTAGTGTTTTAAGCAGGTTTTAAAGCACAATCTTCCTTTCTGGGTACTGGCAAACACATGTGGAATCACCTCTCTCCATATGCACAGGAGCTATCTATCGTATTGCAGCCGCAAACACGGGAGAGCAATCTTCAGCGGCCCTATGAGGATAGCATTTTACAAAGATGTTTGCTATGAATTATATGGTAGCCCCAAAAACCAAAGGTTGAGCGATAAGCGTGTAAAGATTTGTATCCTCATTTTTTTAAAATTTCAATTTACCTTTTTTTAATATTTATGAAACAAATTATATCAAATACGAAGGAAAAGCATACAGTTTTATCCATGTTTTTTGTTTTTAAACAACTGTAAGTTGTTTAAATCTGTAAAAAACTGTAAGCTGTTTAAATCAGTGTACAAATTGGTGTTCTTGATTTGTAATTTGTAATTAACTATCCTGATTCTGACGATTCTCACAGAGCTTTAGGCTTCAGGACAACTCCTCTGCTGGCAATAAATTTTCACCTGATGTACCTTCAAGCATCAAGCTCAACATCCAAACTATAAGGCTTGGAGATTGAGCCAAAGCCTGTTGAATCCAATACAAATACCGTCATGTCATTATGTGCAATACCTTTAGTGGTGCTTTGCCTAAAAGAAAGTGTGGGAAGTCTAGACCTAAACTGCATTCATTCCTCAAACCTGCAAATACTTATGCATGCGAATTAGAGGCACACCCATCTGTAAATTTTCCCAAAACCAAAATATCTGAGGATCAAAACCAAGGAAACAGTCTTTGGATTCTATATAGTAAATTCTATAGTGCAGAGAAGTATAACTGATTAAAAATGTCTCTCTGTTATGTAAACATTGTATTAATCAATATGTTGGCTGGCATCTGAGGCAGGATATAGCAGAAATAACGTTCCTCTGCTTCACACAAACTTTGGTGAGTTTAACTGGAAAACCTTTTATTATCTCTTTCCTTTAATTAGCTGTTCATTTTATGTTAGATAAGACTTTTACTGAAAAACTACTTTTTTAGCAGTGTGTGCTCAATTGTTGTGTATCAATACATTAAGGCATCTTTAGCACTGTTACTTCTCTGAATTACAAGAAATAATTAGATACATGAGATTAAAGAGAAGGAGAACAAAGCAAAAACAGTATGCTACAACACTCAGATCTTTAGCTTGTTAGCACAGCCAACACAGCCCTGAACAAGCGGGCCTAGGACTTTCTTACTGAGAACAAATACTTGAACCCCATAAACAGCCTACTGTTTTTTCCATTTATTTTCACAAGTGCCAATTAGGTTAAAAACAGATCAATAATTTTATAGGACAGAAGAGGAAATCAATGTTACTTTGCTTTATCATTTGCTTTTATAAGTACCTAATTCTTATTCTATTCTATGAGTAGTGAACAAAAAAAGATAAAGGTCCGACACTACATTTTCTTCATCATCTTCACTGATGTATGTTCTCCATTTCAAGAACTGTAGCCTCACTTTAGTGTTCATTATTTCTTAAATGTTTTCTTACCCTTTGTAGTTACTGATGGATTTCCAAAAAAGATTAAATTAAATTAGAAAAAGGCGTTCTTATACCAGAACATGAGAAACCATATTGGCATTTGTTACAGACCAATTACTACAAAACAGGTTTGTTTTGTTTTGTTTTCTGGTAAAGTATTCTGTGATAGGAAGCTTTATGAAATCAAGATTTTGAGTAAAATACCCTACCTTCTCAACAGGAAATGGATAGGGGAAGAAAAGTTTAATGAGGTAGAATAGAATAGAATAGAATAGAATAGAATAGAATAGAATAGAATAGAATAGAATAGAATAGAGTAGAATAGAATAGAATAGAATAGAATATTTCAGTTGGAAGGGACCTACAACGATCATCCAGTCCAACTGCCTGACCAATTCAGGGCTGACCAAATGTTAAAGCATGGTATTAAGGGCGTTGTCCAAAGGTCTCTTAAACACTGACAGGCCTGGGGCATTGACCACCTCTCCAGGAAGCTTGTTCCAGTGTTTGACCACCCTCTCGGTGAAGAAATGCTTCCTAATGTCCAGTCTAAACTTCCCCTGGTGCAGAAATGTGATTTTTAGCTTTCCTGGAATTTTGAGGTAAGTTCTTAGTGTCAGATGCTGTTTGACTTTTAAAATCAAGATATGCTTCCCATTAAGTGCTGCACAAGGCAGCTAGATGAATGTCCTTAAAGTGTGTGCATCACTGAATGTATCTCAATCCTAGCCTGCAGGTATCTAGACACAGCAGTCACAACATTAAAACTTTTCTTTAAGCTTGTGAAACATTTGCTTTTATAGTATAACAAGGATACAGCACTAGACTTTAAACACAGTAAAGAAATACATGGCAAGCAAAAGTGATTTTCTTTGGAGTATATCTCATGAGTAACTCTTCCAAAACTTAAGAGCACAAGTAATATTTCAATGTATTTAAATCTAAACTTCATGAAACTTTTCTGCTAAAGGATATTTAGAACTCAGCTTTGCCTTGGGCTGTATTTTACAGAGAAGCAAGAAGAGACTAATGTCTGCCTGAGTGAGACATAAAATCAACATGTGGGGAGTTCAAGTGTTCTCAAATTGGAAAAATTGCATAGTCAATTAATGGTTTTGCATATGTTTTTACCTCTTTTTTGAGCAACTGTCAAAAGCTGTTAAATCAGCCTGTGTTCCAATGGCCAGTTTGCAAACCTAGTGGGGTATGCTAGATAGAATTATTTAAACTGTGCCAGGAAAAAAAAAATAAAAAGTGTCCTGGAGTTTTAGTGCTTCACAACCCTCTCCCCTCCCCTCCCATGCACGTCAAACTTAGTATTTATGAGGTTCTATAAAAATCACCTAAAATTCACAGACACACGCACACCAAGATCATCCTGGTAGGTGGACATTTCAAATTGCTATAAAGACCTCTTGCCTGTCTAATTTGTCTTGCCCTTGCAGGAAAGGTCATTGTTAACATCTGTAAGTGATTGAAAGAGACAGCTATCATGCCATGATGAAGTCTCTCCCATCTGTCTTGTCAAGCAAGTCAAAGAACTAATATGGATGTGATAGATGCAGAAAGCAATCTCTATTACAAATACCTAGCACAGAAAAGCTAAGCACAGCCATTCTTCTCGAAACACTGGGATGAATTCTGATTTCAACTGTGCTACTCTACTTCTGGATTAACACCACATCTCCCAAATTAAATCAGTGCAGGTGATCCAAATTTGAATGTTTCTACTGGTTATGAAAATCTAATTTTTTACTGAATTTGAGACAAAGAGTTTAATGGAATGAAGAAAACATGCATTTATCCTTTTTATGATAATGACCACCCTCACAAATATGTTAAAGACACAGTCAAAAGGGGATGCTCAATTTCCCCAAGTTCTTTGTGGGAGAGTTTTAAAACCAATGAAATACTAAAAAAGTGTGTGTATACAAGCACATATACATATATGTGTGCACTGAATATAACAAACAGCATCTTGTAAAACTTCTTTATTGTCATTTCTATGTGTGGCTGGGAAGATGGAAATAATGCCTGTTTTGCTCAAAATTATGTTTCAGTGGTCTAAGCTAGCTCTTGCTGACTGTTAGCTATTTCCCTTCCCTTCTGCTGTCTCTCCTTCCTTGCTGATGCTGCCAATACTTCCTTTGTTGTTTTACTTAAGGATGCTACACTGGAAGGCGCTTTACAGAACAGTACTTGCATCCTTGCACAAAGGATGACGAGTAGTGGAAGGAAAGCAGGATGATAAAACTGAAGCAATGTAAGCGTCCAAACTGCTGAGAGTAGGTGAACACTAAGTCCTTGTATGCATCTCAGCAGCCTATGACATTTCCACATCAAGTCTCCTTTCCATGGACATTATTGCTTTTATTTTTAATGCTCTTGAAGTAGTTCTCTATCACTTGCATTAATTTTTTCTCCACGTTGTACTCAGTCATTAACATTTTATCTTTTTTGCCACTATGATGTTATGCCATCATTAGGCTCTATTAAACTGGCATGGGAGGCAGTGACTTGCAATTCAGTAGAGAACAGTTGACATCAACAGTTAGATCAAGAAGTAGAGCAAGAAAAACTTTGCATTGCTAGCAGCCCCGGCAGTATTGACCACATCCTTGGTAACTCATAGTGCAATCATTTTTAGCAGTCTCAAGCTGTTCTATCACTCTCCAAGTCACGTGCCCATTTTGCAGTCGATATCCCTCATTTTATGTAGTGAGTCGAGGGGGGGGCTGGGGAGAAGATGAGTTTTGCTTTGCCACTGGTCAATTCAACTTTTCAGAGTAACCTGACTGAATCCAAACTTGATGAAAACAAAACCAAACCCCAAACTTGCCTCCCTCATCTCCCCACACTGTGGGAGTTTATTGTAGAGCTTTGAGGAGGCCCTGAAAAGCCCACCAAAAGTCCTTCTTCCTCACAGGCAAGAAAGATCTGAGACACTGGGCAAGTCACAGGCTGGGAGGAACAGAGCCATCAATACCCAATTATCAATGGCAGTCGTCAGCTCTGACCTTCAAAAGATATTTGGCCTAAAAATGAGCCCTAACCACTCATTACCACAAACACTGTGAAAGAAAGCTAAAACTTGCCTTGATATTTGACGGAAGACAAGTATACTATGATAAACCATGGTTTTAAGTAATTCCTCTTCTGTGCAAGTTTAAGACTTCTTGCCTTGACCTTAACATCAATATCTTCATTTATGGGCACTCATTTAGAAAAAGAAAGCTAAATTATCTTACAGAGTGAGCTATTATTCTACTGACATTCTTCAAAGTATGACACAGAGAAGTAGAGTCTCTCTTTTTGATTGTGCTAGGTAAATCTGAATATTAGATTTTTACTAATGAATTCAATCTACTGTTCTAATGTAGCTAGAGATGTCATTCCTAATAATTTGTAATGCCTCATTTCTAGAGACAGGTTGCCTATAATCATGAGAAAGGAAGTTACTTTCCAAAAGGTGAAATATTATGGTCCAAGTTGAAAATGGAGATATTTAAATCTTAAAATCTGCACAGGATTCTGTAACAGAATCCATAATGGAGACAGGCTGATGACACTGCACAAATGGAAAAATAATTTTTCTTGAAAATCATCCTTGATATTTTTACTAAAGAAAACCAAGATGATTAGAAGGTGATTAAAATTCATAGTACAAAACTTAATTCTGCGAGTAAGGAAAAAAGAAAAAGTTGAGAGGAGGTGTGTTTTGCTGAATTAAGCATCAACTTTTGACACAAAAAAGTGATTCTTATTTTATGATTGAGAGAATGTTACAGGATTAATTTGCTTACCACTATATATGACATATTAAAAATAGCATGTATTTTAAAATATAAGATCAGCATATATTTGCTCAGGGAAGAAAATGAAAATCTGTTTTAATATCTGATTCTCATAAACTGAATCTCAAATAGCACAGATTATGAAATGTCTTTCCACCTAGATGAATGATAAGCAATAGAAACCAGCACAAAAGTGAGAAAGGGCCTACTCACTACGTACAATCTCTACAATGAATTAAGGGTTTTGTTCATTTTTTAAATTGGGAGCATAGAAAGATTTTTGAACACCACTATGGTCAGAAACTGCTAAAAATCTTTTTGCTGAAATAAAATTTTCATTTTTTTCCTTCTAAATTTCTTAATACAGGTGAGTACAAGAGAATAGGAAGATCATACACTTTATCTCTGTCTTCTGTTCTTCTTTACTGATAAAACAAAATTCTCATCACAAAGCCAAATAAGAGAGCCAGTCTGCTCCACATGTCTACTTCATGTTCATCACCCCCATCATCACACAGGGCTAGTTGTGATTATAAAATATTTTTCTGCAATGGTTATTGATTGTGGCTAAAAGGTATGATTTTTCAGGCCTGATATTTCCAGGAAAATGTTCTGAGTTTGAGAATTTTGCTTGGGATATGTGGAAACCCTCAATATCACTTCATTGCATCTCTTACTACATAAGAGATGTAAGAAGACACAGACAAAACAAAGCATTCTCACCTGCTGCAATACAGTGGATAAAAACTGCAGCTTTAAATGAAGATCAAAAGCCTTTTGTTTTTCCTAGATAGTGGGAAAGCAGTTAAATAAAAAGGCAGAAAAGTTATATTAACAGCTACAGAGGTTAACATTAATATAAGTTCAGACTTACAGAGACCTTTAGGATGAACAGCAAGGATAAAGAAACTAGCAAATATAAAATACCATAAAATTTATATTTTACATTTATTGCTAAAATATTGTTGTTAACCCAGGAAGATGTCATTGCATTACACTATTCAGCTTTATTAGCATAGTAGTAGCAATGTAATAAAGCTACTATACTTACGCTATTACATTTTCTTGCTGAAACCATGGGGTTCTGGCTCCTTTAGGAACTTTTACTCCATCATTTCTAAAGCTTTCAGGCATGTGAAGCTGGATGGATGTTTCCTATTAGCCCCTGCCTGGACCAACACACCAACCAAAATACCCAGGAGTTCAGGGGGTTGCAAGATAATGATCACAAAAACTACTACATCATCTTCTGTGAGGATGGTGCATGCACCAGCACAAATGATCAACGGAAGCCACTGGGAGACACAGGTTCCCTCTCGTTATTATAGCACTGCTGTTATAACATCGCCGCCATCCCTACCGGGATGCTTTAACAAGTTTGCGATACACAGGAGGGATTCACTGCCATGTGCACGCCCAGTGCCATTCTCCAGGTCCATCAAAGCTGTGAGCATATTTCTCTTCTGTGACCAAGTCCCATGAGCCCTCCCTCACCTGATCTCCCTTACTGATCCCTGGCCACCCTCCCCCGGCCAGCCCCAGGCATAGCCACCAGCGTACACCACACCAGGGAGCTGACTTTCTCTTCTGCTGTGGTAACATGCACCCACGTGCACAGCTACTGGCTATTCCTCTTGCTAAGAGAGATGCCAGGCAGATTTTCTAACAAGTGTCAATCTCATTATACAGGTGGAAAAGTGGTAATTTACCTGGTGAAAAATGTAAGATGTACTCTCTCGAAACAAAGAATATAGGTCTCTGGCACAAATACACATGAAGATGATGCTTGCAGTACATAATTTTCCCCAAATAAAGCTTTATAAAACCTATGAATAAAATGTTTCCAGAGAATGAAGGCATAAATATTTTATGGAAAGAATATTTATGCTGTTATTCATACTGCCAAGGAACTTGGGAGGTTTCACCTAGGGAACAGGATCCCACTGTGCTATTTAACAAACTTACTTACAGGGTGTCATTCAGAAAAGAGCTACTGTGTGCCTAGTCATGCAATAATGCCAACAGAAAACAGCAGGATTTAAACAAAATTACTAAGCCTTGGTTGTAAGATTCTCTGAGCAGAAGTAAATGCATAAAGGGATTAAAAGAAATTCCTCAAGCACAAGCACATTGCGTCAAGCTAATGCAAAGAGGAAATTCAACTTTACTACTGAAGTTTAACTCACTTGCTCATTGGCATATCTTAAGCAAGGAGGAGCACAAAGTAGGAGGAGACAAAAAGAGAAACACAGTTTTTATACTATGCAGGGCAATTTACAAAAATGGCAGGGGCTATTCTCTTTTTTAAACAGTATCTCCATAGTTTCTGATAAGGTGGTCACAGTGATAGACTGCATTCAAAATGCAGTCTGCATTAGGCACTGCTGGAATTGCCTTCTCGAATGTAATTCTGTGGTATACTATGAAATATAGATCCGGCCTATTCATCTTCATGAAAGCATTTAAAGAGAAGGAGAGAGGATAGAGGAGAGAAAGAACTAAATACATCCCATTTATCATGCTTGTCACTCTCAAGATCAGTGTCATTAAGACACTTCCAAGGGGATTTAAATTTTGCCTTTTTCTTCAGGCATTTGGTTAGGCTTTGATGAGGTGAGGCAAAAAACCCAACCCCAAAACCCAAACCCAAAGCCAAAACCAAAGAAAAAAGCAAGGCAGAAAGAACTATGCAAATTACCGTGCTAGTACAAGATGCTTCACTAACACAACAGCTGCGCAATAGGATTTTTGGTTTGTTCACAGAGGGGCTGAAGGCTAACTCTACCCTGATCATAGAGAACTCCATGGCCTTTCATTGCACAACTAAGACAAGCAGGCTTTTCAGGTGTCTGCATATCCCCGGAAGACCATGAACTACTCATGTAGCATAATAAGCACAAAATGTTATCTATAAAAATAACTCTGCTGTAGGATTATGTTTGTTTTAGAGAGCTGTGAATATCCACAACACTGTTTTAGACAATCACAAACTTAGAAATGTTGAAAATTATTGTGCTGAAGGTCTAAGTGGATTTCAGTCTAAGGCATAAAATTAAATTGTGTGCATTAATACCTACCTAAATCCTCGAGTATCTCACATGAACTAAATAATTAACTCAAAGGTCAGCATTTTCAAACTTGTATCTTAAAGGCAGACATACAACTCAAAAGCTCAGTTTGAAGTGAGAACTCACCCATAAATGCCCAACTTCAGCTAACTTCCCACTTAAAACGTGCCAATTCTTGCCATTGCTTCAGATCTTAATATACCAAATATCCTTTTCAAAGCATCAGCTCAACATGTGATTATATGAGATTCCCAGCTTCCATTAAAAACAGAAGTCCATATTTTTAAAGGTGCAGACATGTGAAAGTCAGATTTTCATGAGCACCAGGTACTTAATTTCCAGGGATTCAATAAACAGTACATGTTTTTTGAAATCTTTTTCTATGGTCAGGTGTACTATAACTAGAAATTCCCTGTGATTTAAGCTTGCTACTCTGTTCCAGAACAAGCTTGTGAGAATAGAAGACTAAAGGCTAACAATGACAAGCAGTGAGGCTAAAATATAAGCAAGATGGCTCAAATACAGTATTTAATGTGTGGTTCAGGAGCTCAGAGAAGATTGTAGGCACCTGAGCTCTCATTTTAATGGCCCAGAATTAGTGCTTCTGTATACCTAATTTGAAACTTGATGCCCTGGTCAGAAGTCTGGGTCTTTGGCTGAGAATGTTAAGTGCCAGTCTGAAAGATCTGTAATTCCCTACATGTGCATTCTCAAAAAATCAGGCTTCTTAAAGAGACAGCACATTGTGACATGTGGCTTTTAAGGCATCTAAAATTACTGGTTCCCTGAAAATATGTTTCCTCTGCTTGTCTCCATTAAGACATGACATTTACTCATTAAAAGTTATTGCATGTTTTTTTACTTCAGCTATGTCTTCATATTTTACCATAGCCCCAACTGGTATTATAAACTGTCATCTTCAGTACTTCATTGTAAGATGTTGGTCAGCCACCTTTCCAAAGAGAAGGCACGTGTCAGAAGATTTTAAATCACGTTTAAGGACAACTGTCAAGAATCACAATGAAAGCAGCCTGCTTGTTTCTGTACAGCTGGAGCAAGTCTTGCTATCAATTCCGCTGTAGTCATGACCATGAATAGTATTGGGATATTTTGGTTTCTTTATTATAGACAGAAAGAATATATACTGCGGCCATGAATGACTAAGACTTTTTTTTCATCCAAAACCAGTAAAGAATTAGGAACTCCAAGCATTCCCTTTTTGCTGAACATGGCATGTCTCTTATTTTTTTTATAAATAAGGAAATTTTACTGAGAAAAAAAATAATAATCTTTGTTTTATTTTAAATACCTGACATACAAATGTTAAAGAAATAATAAAATTAGAGGAGGAAGAAACAACTATTATTACTTTGTAGATGCATGCAGATGAGTAAGTACACCACAAAACATACATTTGCCATTTTCTGTGCTCAGTTCACCATATAGGAGCATTTCAGAAAGTCCTATTCACAGCCTTTAATTCTGGACTTTAACTGCATCATGTTATACTCTAGCTTGTCTATATATCCTGTTGAATAATTTGATAATGCTGGTTTGTCTTTGTAAACCAAAGATAAGCTAAATTGAATGATGCTAACAAGCACTGGCGATAAAGCTGTTATTTGATTTCCTTAGAAAGGTTGTGTGTATGTCATGGAGGTATTTGCATACATGATGGTGAAGGTACTTACACTGCTGTGTAGTCCATGGCTAAATAACTCAGAATCAGAATCACAGATTACTTAAGTTTGGAACTCTGGAGATCACCTAGTCCAACCCTTCTGCTCAAAGTAGGGTCAACTAGATCAGGTTGCCCAGGGCTGCGTCCAGTTAAATTTTTATTATTTCCAAGGACATAGACTCTATCTCTCTGGGAAACCTATTCCAGCATTTGACCACCCTCACAGTGAAAAAGCTTTTTAAGTTTAGATGGAATTTCTTGTATCACCCCTTCTATTCTCCAGGCTAAACAATTCCAGCTCTCTCAGCCTCTCCTCATATGATAGATGCCCCAATATTTTAATCATATCTGTGGCCCTTCACTGGACTCACTTCAGCATGTCCATGTATGCCTTGTACTGGGGAGCCCAGAACAGGACACAGTACTCCAGAAGTGGCCTCACCAGTATTGAATGGAGGGGAATAATCACCTCCCTCAGTCTGCTGGATGCCAGTGACCTTCTTTTCTGCAGGTGCACATTGCTGGCTTATGTTCAGCTTGGTGTCTACCAGGACCCCTTTTCTGTCAAGCTGTTACCCAGACATATGGCCTCCAGCCAGTATGGGTGCATGGGATAATTGCTTCCCAGGTGCAGGACTTTGCATTTCCCATTGTTGAACTTCATGAGGTTCTGTTGGCTCATTTGTCCAGCCTGTCAAGATCCTCTGGATAACAACAGAACCATCTCATGTATCAACTGCTCCTCCAAATTTAGGGTACACTCTGTCTCATTGTCAATAGTGAAGATGTTAAACAGTACTGGTCCCAATATTGACCACTGGGATACACTACTAGTGACTAGCCTCCAGCTGGACTTTGAGCCTCTAATCGCAATCCTTTCAGCCCAGCAATTCAGGCAATTTTCAATCTACCTCACTGTCTACTTATCCAGTCCTTACTTGCTCAACTTGTCTGTTAGGATGTTATGTGAGACAGTGTTGAAAGCCTTGTTAAAGTCAAAATAAATAATATTCAGTGCTCTGAGTGCCTCAGATTACCATGATCTTTCAAAGATGAACAACAGTGGCCCCACAATGACATGGGTCAGTTCCCTCAGCTCTTGTGAACACATCCCCATTGGGTGCCATGCACATGTGTATGTCCCATTTGTTGAAATATTTGCTAACCTGATCCTCCTCTACCATGGGTAAAGTCTTCACTGCTCCAGACCTTCCCATAGGTCTCAGGGGCCTGGGATTCTTGAGGGCAAATCTTACCTGTAAACTGAGGTGAAAACAATGTCGTGTAACTTAGCCTTTTCCAACTTCTGTGTCACCGGGTCACTGCAGCAGTAAGCCCTGCTTTCCCTCATCTGCCTTTTGTTGCTGATATATATGTAGAAGCCTTTCTTATTCCCCTTCATGTCCCTCACTAGATTCAATTCCAGATGGGCACTGGCTTTCCTGACACCATTCCTGCACACTTGGACAGCATCTCTATTGTCCTCCTGGATCACTTGATCCTGCTTCCATCTCCCAGTGTATTAGTTCTGTGTATAATTTGGACAAAATACCTTTCAAATGATGAACAGATTTCCTTTAGAGAGTTGTCCATACCCTGTCAAAGCTGAGCTGCTGTGCAGACAAAACCCCAAGAGCTGAGTCAAGACACACAGCAGACAAAAATGAGCCTAAGTGGATCTAAGAGATAAGAGTGCTTTACTGGCAAAGGGCAGCAAAGGGCTTCTACAGCACCAACTTCAAGCATACCACATAATCTGAAGAAAAATTCAGAGGAAGAAAGGGAAGAGAGCAGGTGGTAAGTCCTGTGGGGTGACACTGAAATCAGATATCTCATTGTAAGGATGAAATGGCACAAACAGAGGATCTCATACATTATCAGAACTGACACAGGATTTCAGTTTCACTAGAGTATGTTACTACTCACAGTCATATTAGCTGACAGAGTAACAGGGTTGGAAAGCTTTAAAAAAGCACAAAATATTCCAATAGAGAGGCAAAAGAAGAATCTCTGATACCAGAGTGAACTATATGATACTAAAAAGAGAGGAGCAAATAAAAGGACTGAAAAAACCACTTAAACCAGCTGGTTAGCAAGGAGGGAAAAAGGAGAACTGGGTACGTTTTTAAATAAAAACATATAAGCTGATTCTCAGCATAAACTGACATTAATTCCATTAATATAAGTCACTTAACAGGTTTATTACACAAACTAAGTTCGCTGTTTTGAATTGATGCTGTAGGCTCACAGTGAGGAACACACACCTTAACTGAAGTTTTACCTGCACAAGGGTTGCTGACTCAGACCCAGTGTAAAGGACTTTACAAAAGGGGTTTTTTCAGCAACTATGTTTAATTTTCTAACCACAAGTTTCTCTTTCTGGATTCTAACTATAACAATGCTGTCCCTACTCCTCTACAATGACCACTTACCTTCTTTAACTCTTCCTGAATACTTCTGCCATTTTCTTCTGAGGACAAACTCTCCTTCTGGTTTTCAGGGTCTGTTCTAGGTTCTGACTCTTGTTCTTCACCAGAAGATGTTTCCTTGTCACTCATTTTAGCAGCAAGCTGAAATAACCTGGATTTAAGCTCCTCCTCCATAAGGTCAGGCTTGATATTATGACGCTGATCCTCACTGCTTATATCTGTTTCTGATAAGTCATCGAAATCCTACAAAGAAATTAGAAGAACAGTATAATTACTGTATAGGCACAGAAGGAAAAACAAACAGCTTCCTAGAAAAGTATAGCTATGATCACTCTGCAGGGAAACTAGACAGAAAGCACACTAAGTGTGCTGATAAAAAAATAATAAAAAAATGTCTTTACAGAGGAATGCCAACAAACCCCCACTTGTTGGATTATGTTTATTATTCCTGTTTACTTTTATATTATGTAAAAAGAAACCATCAAAGACATTATGTATCTGTGTGCAACTAATTAAATATGCCTAAATGGCATTTCCCATTCCCAGCGCTGCACTGCCATCACTCTCAGGCATGGTGCAGATAAAGAAAGTGAATTGTGGGAATGAAATAACTTGTGACCTGGTAGTTGTGTCCAGCTTTTAGCTGAAATCTGTGCTCAGGTTCCCTGACGGCTTCGTCTTGAGCATTATCTGTGTTTTTCTTAAAGATTACTAGAAACAAGTTTTGAAAAATTTCTCTTTTATTACGTGATGGTGCTTAAGATTTTCAGCTTTCTCAGTGCTTATTTACATCAGTGGAACCTCTACAGCGATGATTATTTTCCAAACACCAACCTCCTTGGAATAAGTTCAATCTTTAGGAGCACCTTCTTTTCCTACTCTTGGATCCTTAAAGGTGAGAAATACTCAGAGGCTCAGTTAAGAACAGTGGGTGTTACAGACTCGACCACAAGTCCCTTTGGAGGCTGAACAGAAGAAAGGTGAAATGTTTTTGCAAGTTAATAATGTGGAAAGGGGGATATTTTTGTCAGCTTTTGCAGGAAATCTGAAAATATCTCATGGTTGTTCCAAAAGCTAATGTCCAGATACATATCAATTCATTTTCTGGATCTGTGCTATCTGACTAGTACCTAATTTTCCCTGATTTCCACTACAGTCCACGGAGAGAGACAGGCATCTCTCAGAGCAACCTGCTCCACCTACAGTGCTAACTGTCTTCTGAAAATGTTCTTCTCTCCCTGCTGGCTGCTAAGGGAAAGTTTTGAATCATTAGACAGCTCGTTTAGTGTTTCAGTCAAGTCCACAAAGTAAGGTGGAATTAGGTGGTTTTAAAAGTGATGAATTCTGAAAGTGGAGCACAATCATGACAAAACCACCCAGAAGGAGGCTATGAAGAATGCAGCCTGGGACCAGAGGTGATAGGCATATCTCAGCAGGTCTAAGAGGCTGACTTGGAGAAATTCTCAGATGGGAAATTATTCCCATTTGCCTTACACTCTCCTACCATGACAGGACCACACACTGCTGGAGAGACTAAAAGCTGTTGTCTCTACAGATCATTCAGAAACACACAGCTTTGCACAGCTACTCCCTCTGCAGCCACAGAAGCAGTATTTATGGATGGACCAATTACCTCCAGTTCTCAGAGGAAATGTTAACTCTGACAACTCCCTCACAAACCCTACCTTCCAAACTGCTCTTAATGGATTAACACGTCATGTTCATAATGTCAGTCCTCATCTCTCATACAGTAAACTGCACTGTAGTGTCTAGCACTTTCACAGCTTTCTGGACAATTTCTGTTTGCAGTTATCTTTGAATCAATTGCACAACTAAATTATTGCTTTATAGCTCACCTTCAGGATGCAGAAGGCCCTTTTAGAAAATCAGGATTTGAAAGTACATGCCTAGGTACAATAGAAGGGGAACCATGGGCTTATGCTGAAATGTATTCTTTTCCCAATCAGCTTTTGCAGAATAAAAAGTCTTTTCTGCCAAATGAACTTCAAAGCTGTTCTGAATAAGATCAAGAACAAGATTTCAAATCAGTGTGCTTTGACTTTAGTTTTATAATATGTTATGATATGCTTTTATATACATGTAGAAGATTGGTGTCATTTCACCTTTTTAATTAAAAATCTGTATTTATCATAATGGTGCTGCCTCAAATTGTAAGAATAGATTTTTTTCAGACATACCTTGCATGTCATTCAGCAACTCATTACAACCCCCACCCAACAATCGGCTAATGAAAAATACAAATCACTAAACTACTATAAAAATGTCAGAAAGTTGTTGTGGAATCAATCAGTTCATCAATTTGTACCCAGGAGAGAAACAATCATAATTTACGGGATTTACAGGATAGAAAGCACAGTTAAACTGTGCACTTGTGTTTTAGGAGAATACAGTTTAGTGGAGATACATCTCATTAAACTTGAACTATTTACAGTTATGCATCTAGTCTAAGCTAATTACTAGAATCCCTCTTTACTTGAGTTACCTCCATTCAGTTAACAGGTACCTCCAAAAACCTACTCTCATCTACCAAAACATGTGGTTTAAGATTACAAGACTTGCTAGTGAGCTCTGACAGCTCTGCACCAGGGTGTGGGCTTCCTCTAGCAGTGTCTAAGGCACGAAGAGTACGGTTTACCTTGGGGTCAATTCTGCAAGGAAGAGAAGAAAATCCTATTCTATGCAGATATTCGAGCAGATCAAGCTTGTAAAGACAAAAGTTTGCTATTCTTGCTTAAATAAGCTGACAAATATGTGTATAAAATCTAGTGGAGCAGTGAGGGAAGCTGCCCGTCCAGAGGGATGAGTTTTCCCACGTTTCCACCTCACTGCTGTATCATGAAGTACTGACAGACTTCATCGTGCAGCAAGACATTCATGATTCCTCTGAGGGCTTCTTACATAGACCTGCTAGGCAGCTGTATCGGAGTAGCAATACACACATACCCCCACAGAAAGCACCACCAGTTAATTTAAAGAATCCGTATTGACAACAGCAGAATCACAACTCCTCTTGATCCTGAAAAACTACCAGTCTTCCCAGGATCACACATGACAGCACCTTTTAGGTTGATCTCTACTGACTCTATCCAAAGCTCAGTGAAATCCTGCAGAGCACTGCAGCTGACTACCCATGTATTTTGGAGGAAGGCATGGCAGGACAATATTGCTAAGTTGCCCAGCTTCAGCAGGATAAAAAAATTGAGGGTATAGTTTTATGAAACAAGGTGAGCTAATGTAACAACCTAGTGCTGCTGAAAGAGTCATCCTGCACCTTCCTGTCCTTTACTCAGTTTAATGAGTTGGGTAGGCTTGGTGATGGGGTCCAAATGTGTGCTAGAGCTGACAAGGGAGAGACTTTGGACCACACTGGAGGCAGGTGGAGGGAAGGCAGGAAGGTAGACAGGAAGGAGGTATTCCACTTTTGGCAGCAGCAAGCTGCTATGTTACCTCTGCCACACGTCACACCGTTAGTGAAACATTCCCAATTCTAGCTTATGCTTTCACACATATAACAGAATTTTCCTAACTCACTGGCTGGGAAACTTAAAGAGGTGTTTACTACATTTGTCAGCACAGGTGAAAGTCATGAGCTGCCTTGGCATCCCTAGGGTTTTATTCCACATTAGCTAAATTTGTGTTATGAATACACATTGTTTTTTAGGAGAGGACTTACCTTGAGGGTACTGATTTTATTACAGCTGGATTCAGGTATGTCTATTATGCACCTTTCTGCCTTCCAACTTCCTTACAATGAGCAGGTGGGGTATTTACATTTGCAAGAGTTCTTAGTTCCTGCTTGCGCACAGAGATAATGATATCCTATAATGCTACACTTTGTGGTCCTGTGACTGGTAGGCTGCTCAGCTTGTGTGTTGAGCTTTTCAGATGGTGGCAGTAAACTACTTGTGAGGAGATGATACCTCTTTCATGGATTAACAAAAAATTAAAAATGTATTAGAAGCCACAACAATAAAAAAAAAAAAAATACATTGAAAGGTACTATTATTATTTATTTCATAGATGCTATCTTAAACTTCATTATTCTTTACTGCTCACACTTCGGCTCTATCTGGTATGTTTAATGACATCTTTGTGTTCATATAAATCACTGTGTAAATTCTCATTTGCATCTATCAGCAACATATAACACTAACATCTGCTAACAAGAACAAAAGGCTACTGCTTTATCTGAAAACAGAGTTTCAGTGAGGGCCTGGCAGACTAACACAGCCACAAACCCAGTCTCACTAAAAGAAAATGAAGTGTTTCTATGCAAGCAAAAGTCCTGTAGCAGGTAATGAACTAAGAAACACATCCTTCCTCATACACACTGTCCAAATCTTTGCGTGCAAATGGCTGATAACACAATGTAATCCTAGCAAGCAGAAAAAAAAGCCCCAAAATAAAGCAAGCAAGCAAAGCACTGGCTTGGAGGCTCCAGAACCAAATCCATGTTATACTATAAACTCTTGAGAGAAAGCTCCATTCATATAGGAAACCAAAAATCAGAAACCACAATTTTTAGAAGACACAAATTGTGAGGTTTGCAGACAGTTTCTCAGTGAGAGCTAGTGTAATTTCAGGGCAGCTGTTTTCAATAAATACATCCCAAGCACCATCCCGTGGGGACCAGCAGTCTGACAGTGCTCAGCCCTTACCTGGCTGCAGGGCAGGAGGGCTGTAATTAACAGGTGGGGTCTCCTGATCAAAGAAGCAAACTCATAATGAGGGCACTTCCTTCACTTGAAGCAATTAAGCCACTCCACTTTGCATCAGAAATATAGGAATTGAAGCTACACTAAGTAACGTCTCCTCCTCTCAAACCCATAATGAAAGCCAATATATCAATACTATTATTACTAATAATATCAATTATTAATATTATTAATAATAATGAAAGCAGAGAGATTGGTGGTTTGAGTAGCAATTTATTGTAAAAAGTTACAATTTGAAAAATAATTATCATTAAAAGCAACGTTGCACTTCCCAGTTCAGGTTCCACAGGAATCTAAGTCTTCTATGGTACATAAGCAATTAGGTTATCAGAAATTTATTACAGTAGCACCTTGGTTTTATCAGGACAGTTTTCAAGTCTTGTTTCATGACTGCATTTACAGCATCTCTACAGGCAACCCAGTAAACCAGATTGTTCTTTTACCTATCATTAAGTGGCAAAAAACTCTCCCAAATACAGTACATCTTGATATCCGTTCTCAGGTTTCCCTTTTTAAGTTGCTCTAGACTTTATACAACGAATTCTCTCTAAGTCACAAAGTCAGTATTCCAGTGTTGAGTCTAAAATACATTTTTTAAAAAATGCCATGGCATTCTCCTAATCTAGATACTGGATTTTGATTGAAAAAATACCTGATTTTAAATAGAAATTAAATTGTGAGTTATGAAATGACCAGGGTTGTTCAAGAACATAACTGCTTACAATTTTCTGGACTTGGAGCAGGGAGAGAGGAAAGGGTCTGTTTTCATTTCACTGTGAGTCTCAAAGAGCAGCAAACAAGAAAGCAATCTTCACTACTTGAAAACTAAAAAGCAAAAGCCAACTTTTAGACTGCTAAACTGAAATCCTGTTCTACTATGCTGATGAAAACATAATGGTTAGCATACTATCATTTTATTATTACAATGCAGTAAAATAAGGTTATTACTGCAATTCAGTAAAGCACGGAAAAAGTCTGTTTCTTCACCACAATTTACATATGATCAGTTGTTCGGTGTCTAATGTCTAGATGCAACATGGTTTAGAAGAGTGTTTTGTATGGTTTCTGCAAATTCTGTGTAATCTTAACATGTGAAAATCTATGCCTGGTTTAAGATCCCACAATGAAGCTTCCTTAAGTTTATGCTGTCTGCAGTTCTCCACGCATCTACACCATTGTTATGTAGAAACTGTTTGCGTGTAGGGCGCTCCCTGCTGCAGCCTTAATCATTCTACCAAGATCAGTAAGTTACTTTGGGGATTATATGAAACCCTGACATCCCTTTAATCTCATTTTTTTAAGCAATATAAATGATGCCTGGCTAATTTATTTTCATACCTCAAATCATAATCCTTATGCTCACGATCATTTTAATTACTTCCTAGAATTGTTCAACCATGCAAATCCTTGCTATAAATTGTAGTAGCCAGTCCATTCCTGCTCCCAGCAGTGCTTGTGTACCAGAGACCGGAGTAACAGTTCTCCAAATGGGGGCACTGGCTGTCAAATCAGCCACCAGGGGGTGTGTGTGTGCATACAAACACAAACTAAATGTATATAAATCCACCCATACATAAACTTCCTAGTAAGAATTTCATTCCTTTGAAAACAGTAGTGTGATCTGGAGGCAGTGAGGCTCTGCCTGCCCCACTGTGGCTGAGGGAGCAGAAGAGCAGGAACAGTCTCTTTTAGCCTAAAGGGTAAAACGAAGGGGAGAGTGGGTCAGAATCCCAAACCTTGCATTTTGAGCCCATCAGAGAGGTATAAGTAGCACTTAAGTGACAAAGCAGCTCACGAGAGCTTGAAAGAACAATCATTTTCCACACCAGCTTGCGCTTTGAAGCACACACTAAGATGCTGAAGGATGCCATCATGTATGTCTGGAAGCACTCTGCCTTTCTGACCTCTACTGGATGAACGTGGGGAGGTTTAGATTGGGTATTATGAAAAATTTCTTCACTGAAAGGGTTATCAAGCACTGGAACAGGCTGCCTGAGGAAGCGGTTGAGTCATCATTCCTGGAGGTATTTAAAAGACTTGTAGGTGTGGCACTTAGGGACACAGTTTAGTGGTGGACTTGGCAGTGTTAGGTTTATGATTGGACTCAATGATATTAAAGGTCTTTTCCAACCTAAATGATTCCATGATTCTATAACACCTCCAGGACCTTTCCTGTGAGCTCTGATCTTCTATACTCTGCAGAGCAGTAGTAACTAGAAAGGCACAATATGAATACAGACACATATAGAATGTGCACAAATACACAAAGCCAGAACAGGAAATGCAGAGGTCTGTGTACAAAATACAGTCTTTGTGCAGTCCCTGGAAAGCCCCGTAATTCTGCCTGATGTTCTGAGAAGTCATTAATGGTCACTGACGTGTTAGAGCATATTATCAAACATACATGTTGAACTCCCCTTCAACAACTCTAGATTATAAAGGTTTGAGGACATGAGTATAAATGAATCAGTACAAAACACCTGAAACACCCACACCTAAAAGCAGATGGAATAGATACAGAATTATCAATACTTTACCCAGCATTAAAAACTTGCTGAAATCCTAGAATCCTCATCAGCTGTACTGATGTTTTTCTATGGGAAATGCAGGCTAGTAGCATAAGCAAAGAAAACCAATTCCAGGCATCCTAAAATTGCTCAGATGGTTTTAAAGACTGGGTCAGGTTGCTTGCAGGCAGAGGCATAGGGAGAAGACAGCACTTAGCTCCCTGCTTCAGGCTTACCATTACTCTGCTGCAGCAACGATGCAGCTCCAGGATTTAAGAGGGGTACAATACTGGAAAAGGAACTGGACAAGGGGTCAGTATTATCCTCATCCAAGTGGGTAATTAGAGTTAGAAGTGTGCGTGCACTGCCAAAAAAGTTCTGGGGGTCAACAGGATCCCTATCAGTCCCAGGCCTGGACAAACTCCAAACAGAGAAGACTTCTTGGCTTTCTGGTTATCCCACGCTTGTTGTTTAAAAGAAATATTTGAGGAGCATGTTACTGTCTTCAAGTTGTATGATCAGTTTTTCCAAGTTTGATCTGTTACGTTCTGGGTTTGTTTGGGTTTTTTTTTTTAATCGATTGACAAACTATTTCAATGGAATTAGTTTGCAAACACTCACCCTAACACATCAGAACTCATAATCAAGTGGCCAATTAAAAGCAGACATCACTTGCACCATATTTCAAAAAAAGCCCTTTCTGAATTTCTGCTGCTCATTAGCCTTATCCCTTACCAGGACATTTGCAAACAGCACACAGAAGATTCCCAGGCATATGAGTTATTTCTTATTCCAAGAACAAAGGAATTAAAGAAACCTCAGTGCAACAAAACAGGTGATTAGTCAACATTTGTTAGCAAATCCTAACTTTTTTTTTTTTTTTTTTTTTTTTTAAGAGCACTGTATTTTACAGCATTAACAATGTCATTGATCAGATGGAAGTGGCACGTTTGAGAAAGAGTTCATGGTATATGTAACCCTTTACCTTTGCTTCTTCTCAGCTAGGAGCCATGAGAAAGATAAAGCTTGCAAGAACGCTCCACCTCCCACTCACAATCCACATGTTATTGCCAGCATAGCTTAATTAGTTTTGCCTAGCTCGTTTTAAGAATGCATTTGGCAAACTCAAACACAATTACCTGACTTAAATTCATCTTGTTGGCTTTTGTGTATTTTTTTTCTTCACATAATTCTTCAGAGATTGCTTTGTTCTTCCTCCACCTTCTTGATCTCTTTTCTAAATTGTAACGGACTTCTTCAGTCTCACTGCTGTCTGAATACTCCAAGCTGGTTGCCTGTGGGTTGAAATTTACATCCAGTTCTCCATGGAAATGTTTTTTTTCCATTCTGGGCGTATCACTTTGAGTTCTGCTTTGTAACCAGGGAAGTTTGCTAGGTCCTTTAGCTTCCTGGGAAGAGTTTACTGAAGAGGTTTCCGAGTCCGAGAGCAGTGTCTCAGTATTGGTGTATAACCCAGAGGAAGGGGAGGTCACTGCCTGGTACTGATCATTGCCATAAACCCATTCAGTACCATACTGGGAATTGGTATAATAGAAATCGTCTGGTAATTGCCGAGGTCTCCGATGCAGCTTGTTCAAGGCCACATTCCAGTCGTACTCATCCTCACTGTCTGAGCCCATCTCGTCATAGGCAGACACAATGCTGGATTCATTCTCCAAAGCTTCGAATACTTGACTCTTTGGTTTGGCGAGCATTCGAGGACGAGGCAAAGTGACATTCTTCAAAGCTACCCAGTTTCCATCAGTGCTTTGAAAAACAGAAGGTGGATCTATGAAAACGAAACAAGAACAATTGTGATCACAGTGTGAAAGGCTCATTTTACTTGCCAGTTTGCGATCAACTGGCCACAAATTGGAGGGTTCAACAAAACTAATGAAATGCAAGTGCTGCTGCTACATGAGCACTCTCAGGTTGTGAGCCATGCTGCTGTACTCCTTTCAATCAGAAGCCACTACTTAAAGCCACGGCGATGACTATTTAAAATGTGAGAGTAGTTGGACCAAAGCTTCTTTCTAAAAGAATTATTATGAAAGACTGAGGGAACATCAATATACAGACATGTATAAATCCTGTGTTTTGCAAATTTCTTTGATTCTGTGTGCAGCTCTGGTCCCCCATCTTGGAAAGGAAAGATGGAAACAGGATCAGAGAAGAGCAACAAAGGTTGCACCAGGTTTGGAAACGTCTTCCATTCAGGGAATGATTAAGTAAGCCAGAGCTCTGCCATCTGGAAGAGAGAAGACTGAGAGGGTACATGTTAAAACAGATGGGGGAATCTCTTCCAATCTAACTACTACAGGACATCAAGTGAAACTAGAGAAATCAAGGTTCAAAACAAATAAAAGAAACAAATGGGATGCAATGGGTACCAGACCTATGGAGCTTCTTGCCTAAGGGTGTTATGGATGCTAGAAATTAATTTGAGGTAAAACAGAGATGGCTATGGACATGGAAGAGAAATCCACTGAGGTTTACTAAATACAGAAAAACACTTCTAGCTGAGATAGTCATTAAGCTGAAAGTTCTGGAGGTTCAGAGCCTACTCAGAGGCAGCATGAAAAATACTTGCTTTCTCCTAGTCTTTCCTAGGCTCTTGCTTATGGTTGCTGTTGTATCCTAGACTAAATGAGTTTTTTGTCTGACCCAAGCACTGCTGCTCTTGTATTCTTACACTTTTTCAGAGTATGTTTCACAATTCCGACAGAAAAAAAAAGTCACAAATATGGTCAAAAAGTGCTGTATAACTCAGAGAATTGCATTTCTTCTAAATTTATTTTCCATTTCCGATCAAACTTGAAAAGTCCCTTAATGGGAAACGTGAATGTCTGATGACTCTACCTCCTACAGCAGTTGAATAAAGATATAATGCCATGGGTTTACACAATAATCTCAGCCTACTGAATGAACTTTTCAGCCTTATGGATTCCTTCCATGGGTTCAAATTTGCCATTTCCAGAAAACTGTAGAAATACTTATAAACTACTAGTTTTCTAAAACTGTAAACAGAATATCCCTATTTAAAAATGGATGAAGTAAAATCTGGATCGTGTTGTAGATGATACTCAAGCATCTTGCATTACATGATTACAAATATTTGGGGCTTAAATTCACTTTTTCCCCCAGAATTGTTCATAAAAAACATAAGTATGCAGTAAGAATGTGCACCTAGTTTAAAAAAAAAAAAAAAAAAGAGTCTGTGGTGTACTACCACCAAAACTTCCCCACAAAAATGAAACAATAATTAAATGGTAATTAAACTTAGGAGCTATGTAAGTTTTAGAACAGTTTTTGTATTCGCTACTCATTTGAGTCCTTCTGGCTTGTTTTCACTTCCTAAATTTCATGCCAATTCAGACAACTTGAGAAAATACATCACTGAAGTCATTCTTACTGCTGCTTAAAAAGAAAACAAAATAGTAGTAGTTTTCTTGTAGCAGTGACTAGCTGAGGACATAAGAGAGGTTTACAGGGAGAACTAATAACTCTTTATTGTAACATCTGATTTTGGAGAAAAAAAAGAATATAAGCTATCAAGCATAAAGAAGTTCTGCTTGTCCACTTTTTCCAACTATGCTCCTAATCTGAGTATAGGATTCTCTTGAGAGAAAGATGACCTTTCCTTAAAAGCACTGTTCCTTCAAACAAAGCAAACAGCTCTGCAAGATAGAACTCTCCAATTGGAACTGAATTCAGCTGCACCACATGACACAAACATAGTGCCACATACCTTTTTCTCTCCCAAACCATATCCCCTTATTTTGTTTAGCAACAACACATGAAAATCGGTCAAACATCCTCAGTTATCTTAAGAAAGGACAGGATAATAGTTGATTACATCTTAGAGGGTAGGTAGGGTGGAAAGGAAAGCCACTGAGAACTTTATATTCAGAAAGCTGACTCAGTTTTATCCCAGCTTCAAGTAATGTCAGATGCTTCCTTCCTGATTTTCCAAAACAAAGTCACTTACTTGAAAGTATGGATTTTGCACACAAATCTTTGGGTATACGCTATAATTTATCCATGTGAGAATGAAAACAGATTTAAGAAGTCTCATTGTGAAACTATTGGTAAACGGGGAAAAAAAGCACAGATTAATGATTTGGCTCTTGAATCATCATTTAAACCAGTGCAAACTGTAATCAAAATGAATTGTGAACTGCTTTTTGGCTACATGACTAAAAAGCCCACTGATGTTACTACTACTTACCCCACACAGGCCTACAGGCTTGGGGAGGTGTGGCTGGAGAGCTGTGTGGAAGAGAAGGATAACATGAGCCAGCAGTGTGCCCAGGTGGCCAAGAAAGCCAACAGCATCCTGGCTTGTATTAGAAATAGTGTGACCAGCAGAAGTAGGGAGGTGATAGTCCCCCTGTACTCTGCACTGGTGAGGCCACACCTGGAGTATTGTGTCCAGTTTTGGGCACCTCAATACGAGAGGGATATCGAGGTGCTCGAGTGAGTGCAGAGGAGGGCAACGAAGCTGGTGAAGGGCCTGGAGAATAAATCCTATGAGGAGTGATTGAGGGAGCTGGGACTGTTTAGTTTGAGGAAGAGAAGGCTGAGGGGAGACCTCACCACTCTCTACAACTACCTGAAAGGACATTGTAGAGAGGTTGGTGCTGGTCTCTTCTCACAGGTAATTGGCGACAGAACAAGAGGGAATGGCTTTAAACTCCAACTGGGGAGGTTCAGACCAGACATTAGGAAAAAATTTTTCACAGAAAGAGTGGTCAGAGAGTGGAATAGGCTGCCCAGGGAGGGGTGGAGTCACCATCCCTGGATGTGTTTAAGGGTCATTTGGATGAGATGTTGGGGGATATGGTGTAGGGGAGAACTTTGTAGAGTAGGGCTGATGGTTGGACTCGATGATCCCAAGGGTCTTTTCCAACCTGAATGATTCTGTGATACTCCAAATCTTGGTTGAGATTTCTTTCATTTTCGGTATCCTAATACAAAGCTGCTTACTACTGCATAGGTGAGATCATATTTACACATATTAGCACAACCAGCTATTTACTTTAAGCTCAATAGGCACCACAATTTCATCACAAATGCGGTTCTTAGATGAAAAAAGCAGAACAAATCCTCTGAACACCTGAAAGGAATCTGGGTCAATTTGTCATTCTCTTATGGTTAAGCAATTGTTAAGTACTAAATTGCTCAACAGTTGAATTCAATGGGATTGAAGTGGGTTCTTAAATTTAAGCACCCAATTAACTGCTTTACTGAAAATAGGCCTTCCACTAAAACGCCCAGGAGAACAACATTTCTGACAGGGTGTTGAATGAGCAGTTCACAAGTAATGCATACTTAGTTAAGTCATATTTTAGTACTACTTTACTATCACTTTCTTTTTTGGGTGAGGAGGAGTATTGACACTGTCTAATTTTCAGTCTCCCAGTTTATCAACTAGCATTACATACAAACAAATTGAATTGATGGCCAGCTCCCATCCCTGGTCCCCATTACTCCCAGCTGTGGGAGTTACAGCACCAGTAAACTCACCCTACAAAAGAAGTTTTCTGCTTGTTTAGCTTCACAAGCCAATTTGCTACAGGGGTCAGATGGGCTCTACAGCTGTTACAAGAGAAGCAGTAGACTCTGTCATGGGAGGACAACAGCAGCAGATACGTTAACTTTGCTGTTCCCCATCACCTGGAACCAGGGGCTGCAGTGAGCAGTTCAACCCTTCCCCTTGTGCAGCTGCGGGGGTGAAAACTAACCAACTCATCTGTGTAGCATTTGCCTGGTGCTGCACTCTTGTGGCCTCGTGAGCACTACAGCCAGAACAAGAAAGGCAGTGAAAATGGGACATCCTCCTCCTCCAAGAACAGGAACCACCTTCTTCAGTGACAGTCTGTACTTAGGCCATCTTGAAGTAAGTAGGGAATTGCATTCTATTCCAGGATGCTGATTCAGAAATGGGGCTGACTTAGGAAGCTGCTCACCATCCATCACACATATTCACATTCATACTTAATGCATGGAGACAGAGGACAGATCTAGGGCACCTGCTGCTCTGTGAAGTTCTTTCTCATGTAGCGTCCTCAAACTTGTGTGGAAGCAGTGGCAGATTGGTGGATTCATCTAGGTTGAAAATAAAGGTGCAAGGGGGAATCCTAAATGTGAATTATTTCACTGTTTGGTTCACCATGTAACCTCATCAACAGTTAACTTGTGCAACAGAAGGGATACTGCAGGCAGCTGCAGACTCCTTCAACTGGAGGACAGATAGCCAGGTGACAAAGCAGGGTCCTTGGGCTCTTGTGTCCTAGAAGCTCTGAAATGTATCTAAATTAGATGCCTAATGTTTCCTAACAGTCCAAAATCAACCCCCCAAAGGCCGAAATTTTGAATCCTTTCAGGAGGGGGAGTGGAATGTAAGATAAGCAATGACACAGCCCAATGAAATCACGATGCTCAACATCACCAAACAGACATTTTTACATGTGACCCCTGCAAGCATAGAGGTCAGCAGAAATTTCCTGGAGAAGGTCCTTGCTTTAAGTTGCATTTATTCCATGTGTGAGTGAGAACCAAAAAAAGAATCATATTCGTACTAGAAGTATTTACTTGTTTCATTTAGCCTGTCCACACTTTTCCAGCTGGGTAACGCAGAGAGCTTGCGTTCCTTCTGTTTCCTGAATTGTCCTTTTTGCTGTCTCCAAAGAGCCTCAGTCACAGATGATGCAAGGTCTAGTCCTTTACTGGGCATATCTTCACTAGCCAGGGAGAATGCAGATTGAGACCTCTGTGGGAATAAAAATCAAAAAGCATATTTTAAAAATAGAAATACTTAATTATCAAACTCTTTACTGTAATTAATATGAGTATTCAGTTACCCATAGAAGTGTGGGATCTGCTAGCATCCAGAAATGGAATTTAATATGTTCAAAAGAATTGTTTCAGCACTAGATTGGTTATTTATGTGCATTTCTGATGCTATGCAAGGAGGCAGGAAATTGTTTATACTACCACGGACCAGATGGAAAGAAATAATTAAGGTGATGTTGTTAGGAATGTGCTTGGTGAGGAGTGACATCTCACTGCTTCGACTCAAGCTAGCCAGAAAGATCCCATTGTGGTGAGACATGATGATCTATTGTTGGCTCAACAGGCCATCTGGTGTAACAATTTGCAGAAGTTAAAAATTAAAATACAGCAAACAAACAGCCTGTTCCCCAGAAATAGACG
This sequence comes from Strix uralensis, assembly GCF_047716275.1. Lineage (NCBI taxonomy): Eukaryota > Metazoa > Chordata > Aves > Strigiformes > Strigidae > Strix > Strix uralensis. Next base: position 21,772,604 of record NC_133972.1, on the reverse strand, counting down.
TGCAAATCAACGGATTTTAAAGCAGAGTTCTTTTGTTTGCTAGGACATACATATCACACAATATGTTGGGCAGTTTTATGCAGTCTTTTTAATGAAGTCAACATAGCCTACAATTGCACATCTATTTGGTTTTAGGAGGGTCACATTTCAAGTCAAAATGAGGTAAAAAACTGTTGTGATTGTTAATGAGCCCTGACTACTATTGAGGGGATGGCACTTTCTTTTGGATCTCATAAATAGATCAGACAGTTTTGACTTGGGCACTGGGGTCAGTTACAGAAGTCACATTTAAATTTGCCCAGTTTTAAAAACCTGTGAAAGCTGGCAGTGTCCTGCTGATTTCAAGAGAACTCGCTCTTACATATCAAATCACATATATAATTCTAGAAACAAGGCTACAACAGCTTGAGTCAAGATTTAACATCTGGCTGACACTTTTGCTGCAGCACAATTATTTTTTTTTTCATTAATAACTTTGCTTTTGATGACAATATGTGCTTAGGCAACTTGAATGGCAAAAGAGATCACTTTTTCAAATGACAATCAGCTTTTTCCCCATAACTTTTTACCACCCAAAACCTGTCTTGGCCTTCATAACAGAGTCAGTAAAAGACTGCCTGTACATGTCAGGGTTTCATTAAGAAGTATGCTTTCAAGTGGCTTGGCTTCTTTACGCAGGCCAAGTTGGCACTCTCAAATCTTTGTAAATTTTTACTGATGTTCAAATTACAAATAATTAACTAAAACTGTTAATCTCAAGAGGGCCAGTCTTTGCCTGCACCAGAGTTCTGCTTTGCACTGGTGCAGATGAAGAAAAGCATAACTTGACTTCCAGCTACTTTCAAGTTCCTTTAACTCCCAGGACAGCATAAGCATTGCTGGGAGTCCTGCTGGTTTGAAAGCAACTTTTCTGGCTGTACCTCCAACCATCTGAAATGCTCCTGTGTGGGACCTGTGTACCATGCCAGAAGATTTAATTAACTGCAAATCTTCCTGTATCCTTGGCTCAGCAGTGTGGTTTCATAACAGATGCAGTAAAAAGAAACACAACTAAGCATCAGGGTTTAGTTTGGCTTCTGAACTCTGGAGAAAAAGCCAGAGTTACTACCCTAGAATCAAATAATTTCTGTAACCACAATGACCGCATAACTTGGTTAATCCTGTCCATGCAAAGACACAGGTCTTAACATGATGCATTGGAGTGTTTCCTTTCAAATTCAGTGACATGAACTACTAACAATAAGTTCATAGTACTGTATAATTTTATTAGAGGGAATCTTTCAGATGAGTCACTTTCACAAGACAGCTATATTCAAGTGTATATTTAGGCTGTTTCAACACTCAAACTAGACCCTCAACTGATCGAGATCATCTGAATCCTCTTTAACCCTGTAAAAGGGTTAATAATTTAGCACAATACAGACAGGTACAGAAACAGTTCTGATATAGGAATTTGCTCATTAGCTTTGATTTCATCCTGCCAGGATATATGGACAACAGAAACAAGTTTGCAGCCTGAAGTTTCAACTGTGCTGTGGCTCACTTCATTGTAAAGCAAGACCTACTGAACTTCCCATTCTTACAATAAATTAGGTCCAGTTCATGTCTGCCATATCCTCTGATATCTTTGTGTTAAAGTTGTTACACACTGAAAGCAGCAACTTGTTGCGGCTGTCACTATTTTCACAGTACCAAGAATATTTCCTCAGAGCACATTCTTTTTCCACATATATGGCAAACACAAAGACATAAGAGATGCTGAAGAAACCAGAAGGAATATTCTAGAGTTTAATCACTAGTAGCTATTTTCCTTTATTACTTAAAGAACTGAATCATAAGAAGAAGAAAAAAAATCAGGAAAAACTTTAGTCTGTTTACTGATAACCTGAGCTCAGATAATGAAAGTACCATGTTTTTTCTTATTATGTAAAATCTGTAGGTTTGACAACTTTTCTGGTGTTTTGTTTAAATGGCAGCTTCTCATCTGCCTACTCACTGTTTCATAAACATCACAGTAAAGGCTGCATCGCAGCGATGGCAGTGTCTGCACTTAGCTCTCAACTAACCTGGGACGCACCAGCAGCTTAGCCCTGACAACGCAGAACTTGGCATGGGCTGTGAAACCCGCTGAAGGAGCTCAGCAATCCTGCCCTCAGACCCATGCTTCTGCAGCAAAACTGCTACCAGCACTGCCTGAGCAATTTAAAGCTAGCTCAGGTGTGTCTACATGATAGGGCAGATATATCTTTCAGAAGGACTAGAAGATACACAACAGCTTGAAGGATTTAAAAAGGAGAAGGCGAGTATGAAGGGCCTGATGGACGAAAAGCACTGAAAAACAAGGACACACAGAAAAGTAGACACACTCCCATGTGGTATAGCAGTCTAGGATCTCAAATAAGCTCATCCAAAGAAGTTTATCTAAACCAATTCTTTTAAATTGTGTGCTGAAACTTTTGGGTCAGGTCAGAGGGAAACTGCTCTCCACAGTTTCTGCCAACTCTCTGTGGAGAGCAGGAAACTGGTATTATGCAGGAACTACTGTTAATTCCCAGGAAAATCCCTCCAAATGCAGCAAGGGAAAAAGCTTTTGGTACCTCCAAAGCTTGGCTTGAGGCCATCCTCATCCTTTTTCTACACTTTATGTGAATTTTTGATAAAATGTGTCTTGAACTGCTCTGCTAGAAGTATGCACCTCTTCTCAGTGAAGATGGTTCAATGTCACAGAAGGCTCAAGGAGAGAGAAGGAATGCCAGGATAAAATAGCTTGGCTGCATCCTTGTATTCATATCCTGAAAAAGGATGAAATGATGCTACTAGAAGAAGCTGTTAAACTAGCACCCTTTACTACTACTTTTGTAGTTCTCTGTAGTTCTTGTATCTGGAGAGATTTAAATGATCAAGTGACAGCATTCTAATAAGCTCCAATTAAGAATAATAAATAAAAATAGAGGATTAGGTTATTTCTTGTTCTGAAAGTAAGTTTTAGATAGGGATGGAAGGACAGATAGTAGAATTGTGTTTTACTCAGACAAGTATGGGTGGAAGGAAAATGTAAATATTCATCCTTGATAGCAGTTCAAATCACTGTTAATACTGATAATGATACAAAAAAGGAGTGTCAGTAGCCCAGCCTGGTGTAGGAATAGGACAGAAGCATATCCTGGCATGAGAACAAATCAGTCTACATTGGCACAAATTGGCCATTTTTTTCAGAGCACAAGAGCAAATGTTTGTCCACAAGTTTATCTCCAATCAATTATCGGCGTGACCGATGACTTTATCTGAAAAGCAAATGACTTAAGACTTCCTTTTGTTGCTTTTGCAATTAAGAGCAAACTAGAAAGTGTTACGTGGTGTGAAGTTACACAGCAAAAGCTCTAATCTTGGTTGGCCCATTTGCATCAACTTCAACTCAGCTGGCAGCCCTACAACTACAGCATGGGCTACAAACCTATGTACGTGCCTGCCCATGCTGCTGATTTCACTACCACACTTGCCTGTAGCAGGCAGCAGAAGTACACATTACTGTGATGCATTTGTGCCTCCCTTTGTCATGGAGATAACAGCCCATCTGTAGATCCACAGGGGACATTTTTCCCTTGTGGACATTTGCACAGGAAGCAAAACATTGAACATAAGGGAACAGGATTGAGAAGCTTACCTGGCAACTGGTGCTCCATGTAGTTTCCCTGAGCGTGGATGCAGGGAAGCCCTGGAGGCAAGGCCAGCTACCCTGTAGGCTCTTGGATCAGTTTGCATTGGAACAAGGTGCATTTACTGACCAAATGGAGGAGTTGTGGCCCCGAATCTTTACCAATTGCCTACGAACTTGGACAGCAACAAGATCTCAGGGCAGAATAACCAATCCAGTCTATTTTCCAAAAGTATTCAAATAATACAGCAGCCTAATTACAACTTTCAAAAGGAGGCAGGAATGTAGGAGCTTTGGTCCTGATTTATAAAGACATGAGAGGTTAAGAAGATCCTTCCCTCCCAGATAAAGCTACTGGCACCTTTTCTAACCAGAACTTCTGGTTCCTCAGCAGAATAACCCTGTGAATCAGGTGCTATTTTAGGTGTATTTATTTGTGACGAATTACATTATGTTTGCAGTCAGACACTGTACTGCAACTGTTCGTTTCTGCAATAAATTAGTACATCAGCAGATGGCATCGCAACCCAACAGGTCATTTGCTATGTTCACTGCACACACTTATCAGAGACAGGCGCTGCATACCAGGGTGCTGTGCAGTACAGCACAGCTTGCAAAATACAGTTAGAGTATTGACAGGCATTTCCAAACACTTCAGTTAGGTAAGTTCCCACCAAATCCTGCCTACTGGCATCTACTGTGAGATGTTTGTTTCAAAAAGAAATTCCAGACACGCTATTATTCTCTTTTTTTTAATCCCTCTTCAGGAGATTTCTGCTGCATAGTTATGGCTGGATGGAGAGAACTCAGCCTTCATCTTGTACTGGGCTAGCCCTAAAAGGAATCATTTTTGCATGTACAGTCCTGTTTCATTGCTGGCCTTCAGAAAAAAATAAAAAAGAAAATGTGGTTTCTGACAATTAAAGAAGGAAGGAGTGAATAAAAATTAATCACATACAGTGTCTCCTGTTACTCAGTAAATATAAATATTCCATCTTCTGTCTATAACAATTTACAACTTCATGCTTCTGAACACTGAATAAATAAAAACAAGTAACTAAAAGCAAGAACAACCTTTTAAAAAACACGCTTGTGAATCCTAATGTTGATAATTTATGGAATCTTTTCCTTCAATAACTCTCTTATATGTATGCATATTGTTTAGAGAGACAACAAAAAGATTTTGCTCTACATTCTTCCTCAAAAGATGAAAGAGTATGGGTAATTCCTCCTTCTTCTAAAGAGAAGATGAAGTAGTAATCCAACATAGATCCCAAAAGTAACTGACTGAACCCTGCAAAGGATATTCCGGATCATGCATGCTTTTCTCCTCACTTCCCTCCTATTTCACCCTCTTTCTTTGGTCTGGTTTAACTAGTAAACTGTAATTTATTCTGCACTTTAGAGTAGATCAAGGGCTCTCCCAGTTTCAGGAGGGACTGAGAACCCTGGGTGCCACAAGGGTAAGGCAGCTGCAGGGTCACCATGGTGGGAGCCCTTGCAGGCACTGGGACCTCAACACCAGGGCTGAGGGCAGGGAGGGCACCTCTGGATCTGGGCAGCAGAGGCCTGTGCTGTGCAAACTCTGACCTGTGGGGCAGCTGTTAACGTGGGCCTTGAGGACCACCTTGTTTATTCAGGGAAGCAGCCTAGAACTGACAGCACAAACACAGATGACTTAAAAGCAGCCTTATCCGTCCCCCCTCCTCACCCACAAACTCTGTGCTGTGCCTGCTAGCGGTGCAGCAAAAACTCTCGCTCGCTTCTCAGCCGTGCTCTATGAATACAATCAACACACAGACAGAACCAGCAGGTCCCACCCGCCTGAGCAAATACAGTAGCAATCCCTAAGCATCAACAGCTAATGCATCCTTCGGTAAGTAAACTCCCACACCAGGAAGGAGACAGTATGAGCTTGGGAATGGTGCCACTCCGCCACAGTCTATTTATCCCTGGAAGTTATTTTCGCTCTACTCAAATGTATGCAGTCCAGACATTTAGTTGCGCGAGTGAAATACCAAGGGTTTCAAGCATCTGTTCCTTAGTTAATCTTGTATGTGGCAAAGGATCTGTTAACAATCCTACCGCTTCTGAAAAAGGGCAAAACCAGAGAGATGAATGGGAGATTTTCACACTCAATTGAAAGAAAACTCCCTTCTTCATGCCCGGACCTAAACACTGGTTAGGATATCCCAGCCATCAGGGCAAATCCTTGAATAGCAGGCTGGGAGAAAGCCAAGATGACTGCTCCCTCTCCTGCAAACACCTTAGAGCATCCGTCCTTCCAGGGTCTGCCCAAGCTGGCTTGTTGTTCACTAGCGACACAGACACAGCCTGGCTGTGCTGGATGGTTTGCCATCCTTCTACTGGCCTCTCAGGCAGCCAATCCTCTTAGAAGAATTGTTTCTTTAAAAGGAGTACAAGAATAATGCTCAGTTAATCAGGAATGGGTCTGTCAGCAGTATGAATTGCACAGCTGTGTAATAATATGTAGAGCCACATATGGGTGTGCATTTATTTTGGTTCAGTTTGGACTAACTGACCTTGAGGATCCAGAGATGGGTTGCAAGGGAGAGAGACAGGAGGTTATTCCCCAACAAACCCATTGCTGCTGAGCATACAAGTAGCTCTACACATCACCACACAGAAATATAATCCATAGTGATTGAGAGACTTCTCCCCCCTCCCAATAACAAGCAGGTCCCACATGTGAAAAAGCTATTGTTTTGGTTGCAAGGGATTTGTAAGCTAGTAATAAGGAATATTTAAATATTGGTTCCAGATTATGAGTATAAACATCCTGTTATTGTACTTACGGGGCTAACAATTTAGGAAAGTTCTAGGAGCACAAAATAGCATAGTTCAATCAATGTAATGGATTTATGTGAACAAGTCTATAGAAGTTTGGGGTAAATCAACTGTTAGGTGCTTTGACAGGAATAGCGGGTAGATGTATCAATGCAACTGTAATCTAAGTGGTGCCTTTGCAGGTACTCCTGTTTGTTTAGCTGTTAGTATTGCTCACATGATCCCCCGTGGCCCATTCTTTTTCCCTCTTCCCAAACCTGGAATATTCTATTACAACTCTTTAAAAAAAAACCCAAATACCAAACAGGGGAGATGTTTCCCAGCTGCATAACACCTTTCATTTGAAGACACCGAGAGCTCAGTTACTACCCTGTGATGACAGTATTACCATATTACTTCCAGACGAGAAAGCTGAGCAACTGAAAAGGCCAGATCCCTGGTTCTAGTGTAGGACAGTATGATTCTAAGTCACTACTAGCATACCTCACTGGGACAGTGCATTTGTATAAAAGGATAGGGAAAAGAGGTGAGCTGGCATTTTCGTCTCAAGTCTAATCACCGCCTCACACATAAACTCACTTTTTTTTTTTCCCCCAAGAGAATACTCTTTACTGAACACAATTATTCTTTTTTCATTAACTTCTAGGTTGCTCAGTGCCCTGCACAACCTTTCATGTCCTGTTCTGACCCTCATCTACAAAGTTGTGCTCAGCAGAGCACTCACCCATCAGGGAGAATCACTGTATCTCCTACTCAAACACCCACTTGACAGAGGAAGCCTTAAATGTTCTGTGTTTATTTGCTTCTCGCTGTGACAATATACACCCTGATTTCATCTAAAAATAAAGATGTGTCAGGCAGCCTGGCTCTGAGCATCACAGGTTTTAAGTCAGACCCTAAAGCTTTGTGATACCCAGCAGTGTATTAGGTTAGCATCTTTAAAACAAAATAAAGCTGAAAGAACAACATATGACCTAAATTATTTGGAAAATAACATTCTAGAATGACCACCCTCCTCTGTCCTCTCTCCTACTCACTTTCATGCCTTAAAATCTATCTTGGTTTGCTAGCAGTAAGTGCAATTCAGCTGAATTTAGGCCTGCATGGGCTTGAACATATACCTAGCATCCAAAATTGTCATCTTGGATGTTTGTCAAGTGCATGAATAGTACTATGAAACCAAGAATCAGTACTCTTCTGCTAGAGACACATTTCAAACAAACTCAAGATGTACAAACAACTTTAAGAGGACAATGATGTCATGTTTAGCTTTGCACTGATTGTTTAGACATCCGAAGCCTTAAAAAGTGGTACTAATTGCTGAGTCAGAACTGCAAAAGCAGTGGTATCCTATCTTTCTGCTGCAGTGGAAGGAGGGAAATCAGACGGATTACCATGGATAGGGCTGTCTTGATCTGAAATCCAGATCACTTTTGCAGTGAGACTACAATGTTACACCTGCTAAATCAGAAGATGACAGTAAGATGTGTAACCTGGAAAATACTCAGAGAAAGTTGGATCTTCTCATAATAAATATTAATTAAAAAAGACCCGTTATTTTCTGAAGTACCAAGCACTTTTCCATCTCAAAGTGTACTGTTTTTTCCCATTCTGTGCAGAGAAGATGGTGCTGCAGTTGGCTTCTTCTGGAAGGAAACAAAACAGTAAATACCCCATCAAGATCCAGCTGATGGACTTCGGGATAAACGCACACCTGCCTCATTGGAAGTAGGCCCAGCAATATCCTCTGTGCAACGTTCTGATCCCAGTTCATGTATAAAAGCTAAAAGCTCCATCTTCCCTATGACATGACACATTTATTAATTAGACATAAATATGATGTTTCTGATACAGAGTTGTTGACAGGTCAGAACTGATGTCAGCTGGTACCAACTTCCTACAGTGTTATGCCTCTCTCATTTGAAATAGTTCTCCCACTGTGTCGTAAGACTGCTAAATGGGATTCCTCCTTAAAAAGGTTTTCTTCAAATATTTGTTTGAGACACACCTACAAATGTACAGAGCACCTGCAAAACCTGCAAGGATTTCCAAAGCAGTGTTGGACCTCAGGCTTGTGGAACCTTCCTTCTCTTTAAAACAAATCAAAGAGGAAAAAAAAAAAAAGAAAAAAACCCACAACTGTCAGTACACTGTGGACCTTATAATTAGCTTAACCAGTAAATTTCTGCTTCCCCTGAGGTGCATCATAATGTGTATTTAATGAAATCCTCCTTTTCCCTATAGCCCTAGCTGTTTTATATACTATAAATTATGGATGAGCTTCTGTTTATATATGCAATCTTTTAGCTGTAAAATAAAGACCACTAATACAGCACTTAGAACACACCAGGATGCCTGCACTCTATCAGTGTTTAAATGGGATACAATATGCCACTTGATCGTTTGCTCTCACTGGCAGTGATGTATGGGGGGAAAATGGACTGAGAGAGCAGAGAAGCATCCACCCATTGCTCTAAGCTCCTCCTATCCCAACATTATACAGCTTTGCTTATTGGTAATGAGAAACAGATGGTGCCATCCATCTCATAAAAAGAGATGGTGAAATAAAATATTCAGCCTTGTATCACTATTTTTAGCATGGGCAAGGAATCTCAAAGAAATCTAAGAGGAAAAAAAGGAAAAGACAATATCTATAGCTACTACTACACCATAGTACTGCAGTTAAACAATCAATAATATATTTCAGGGAGATACTCTGTGTGTGTGTTCCTTAATATGAAGATCAATAGGTCTTGCTCCAGTCAAGCAGGTCTCATGCAGTTGGTCTCATGGCACTGTGTTGTCCCCAGCTTACACAGCTCAAGTTCCCTGCATACAGCATTTACTTCATACTACAAAGAGGCAGTGTAATTTATTTAACGATTATTTCAAAATAAGTGATTTTGAATGAGCAGGAAGGTAATGCAGGGCTTCCAGAGCCCACTGAAAGTTTCTGCCTGATATGGATGAGCTGCACACAAATAGCTGTGATTAAAAGAAAAATTGCTTGGCAGGTATCATTACAGAGTTATATCTGGGATTACAACTCCCCCCCCACACTGTAAGCAAGGACTTTGGTAATAAAATGCAATGCAATAATAAACATGGGTTTCTAAAGGCCAATGTTATCGCATGCAACTGCCCTAAGTAACTGCTTATTGCTAGCTTTATTGTGCTAGCGAAACCGCATGTATTATCTTCTGCACAGAAGACAAATAAACGTATTTCCTCTACGATAAATTTTCAGTTTTAAATTACAGAATCCTAACTGCCTTAAGATTTACGATCCTTACCTCCCTTTCCTCTGCATGTTTATCTTTCTGTTAATCATGTTTCTTCATCCTTTTTATTTAATCTATCCCATTTCTGCTTGCTTCAAGTACTAATTTGTTTGCCAGGTAAAAAAGAAAGTCTTAAACAGAGGAAGGTCTACTTAAATAATCCTTATTGGTAAACAGGTTCACATATGTAACTCTAACCCAGTAATGGGTAGCTTTGATAGAAAAAAATGCTCACTTTTATTTTGCTTCCCTTAGGGTTCTTGTGGCCACATAGTCTGTCCACAAGAACCCTGGTTACACTAGGAACATCTGCCCTAATAAATCTGTTGCAAGACCCCCTTGTTAGCTGTGGCATGTACTAATAGGAAAAGGGTTTTATGTTATAGGCAGATCTCTGCTCAAACTAAGCCAACAGACACAGGTCAACGGTAGGATGTGTATACAAATCAAGAGGTTGGGGCTTTTTGGTCAACATAGTGTCATCAGTTAGGAAATACAAAAACTTCACTTATTGCAGTCAAGCCCATGAAGATTTGCTGTTACAAGCTTGGACTCCAGAGTTCCAAAATCCATCTGGGAAAGAGTAAGGAGCTTTGCCTTGAAAGAGCATATGGCCATAGGGCCTCTCTGCCAGCTTCCGTAGAAGCTAGGCTTTGTTTTGGAAAGAAAAAAAATATTGCAATTCTTTTGGCACAAAAGGTAACTTTCTCAAATGATATATAGAGGAGAAACCGATGCAGTTTAGTACTGAAAATCTGCTGACAGATGCATGCTTACCATTTGTAGCTGAATGAAAGCAAAGTTGAATGGAAAGCAAGCTCAGGAAAAGGAACTTGGGTTGTTCCACCACTGTTCAATCAAGCAGGCTGTAATTGCTCTACGTTTGCTCTGCACAAATTGCCTTTCAGCATGCTTTCCAGCAGACCCTTTGTTAGAGCTTCTATGACTTTATTTCTTCTAGCCTAATAAGCTAACGTAACTGCAACTATATTAGCTACAGGAACAACTGGAGCTATGCTACCTTTGCAAGGGTGTCTGGTTGTACGAAGAAAATTCTCCTCTATTCAAAGCAAAGCAAAAATAAACACATGCATACTTCAAAGGACAAAATAAAACAATAAAACAACCGTAGCAAAGCACAAGGCAGAAACTGAATTTATGGGAGGTGTGAGAGAAACCAGACCAAGATGGCCAAATTAATTCGTGTTCCTTAACGCACTGTGGGAAGATAACTGGACCACATGGTGACAAATGTGGTAAAAGACCCTGTAAAGAGGTAGAAAGTTCTTATAAAGCAGTGTATACATCTGGATCCTTAGTACTGATTGATGGCTGCAGAAGTTTTGAAGCCGTTCATTGCGGCTTTTCTCTTGGCGTGACATTTCTGCTACTCCAGTATTTTCCACCAATGAGCCTCCCCCTGGCAAAAAATCGGGACTCAAACTTCTTACTTCATAACAGAATTTCAAAAGGTGTTGAGTTCAAGCTTAACTCTCCAAATGCAGAACAACAGGCTTCTGGTGTAATAACTGAGGATTTGAACAGCATGTTCCCCTCCAGAAAGAAAACTCAGTTGAGTCAGACACAAAATTAACTCTCCCTCTCCTGGCTCTTCTGTTCCACAAGCAAGCTGCCTAAGAGCTACAGAGCAAATAAACACGCTCACCCTGACTTGTGATCACTTGGTTAACAGCAGCAGCTTGAAGGCATTACTCCTTCAATTTGGAAATAGGTGGGGGACAAGAATGTGAGTCTGTATCTGAGAAATTCTGGCCTGCAGCCTTATATTCTGGCATGAATATATTTTCACCGGCAGTATAAGTTACCAAACGTAGCTGGGAACTAGGGCACAGCACACATTCAATTCTGGTGGTTCTGCTCAGCGGGGGAGAGGTGGTTACTGCTGCAGTAGCAGGACACTTGGGAGCAGCAGCTTAAACCACTGTATCAAAATGCACTGGAACTCATCTGTCACTGTCCTCCCTCTCCGATTGTCAAACAGCCTATCCAAGCCTATGGCTTATTTTCGCTTCTTCTCCCTGACTGCTGATCTTAAAATGTTACTAATGCAGCTTGTCGGATTTTCTTCAGCTTGATAGCAGGAACTAAAGGCATTATGCTGAGAAATAAGTGAAAGAAGGAGGAAATAGTCTTTAGTATAAGACATAAATGGTGTTCTATGGTTGGTTTTACTTTTTTGTGGTTGGTAGTGGCTGTTTTCTTTAAGATGGCTAAGGAGAAAAAAAATTACAGAAATCTAACATCGTAGAAAAGAAAATATTCAGCAAAAATCCTAACAAAAGCTAAGTGAGCATAAAAACTGTTTTAAGGAATAAACACTGAGGCACTGAGTTCTGTTAGCATTCAAATCAAGCAGTGAGATTGCTCATATCATAAACTTAGTCCTCCCCAACACACTCACCCATACAACACAATGTCTGTCATGTACTTCCATGGCCCATGATGTTCTAGGAAAGCATGCAACTGAGCGACAGTCCAGACACAGGTTTAATGTTTGTTCTCTGCAAGTCTCTATGTACCATTCCAGGCAGTAAGTATACTTATCCATGTTTTCAATCTTTCCATTTTGTGCAGCAGAAAACATCAATAGTTGGGCCAAATCACTTACCCATAATGTGTAGGACCCCCTCCGGCTCCCTGGAAAAGTCAGCATACTCTGATCTGAGACAGCAACAGATGCCAGGCCACTGCTCCTGGATGGTGGCCATTCAAAGTCAGCCTCGGCCTGCTCAGTTTTGCTTTTCTGCTTCTTTATAATCTGTAAGGTAGGGGGACAGGAGGTGGGAGGGGAGAAAAAAATGGTGCTTGGAAAATACTGTTTGAGCTGTATGGAGAAAAACTACATTAACCCTGTCTCAAGGCAAACTGCCTAGGAAGAACATTTGAGTTTCCATTTGATTTTGCTCCAGTTCATGCAAGGACAATTCTGACAACTTGCATGCATTTCTTCGCATCTGAAGTCATATTGCTTCCAAGTGCATAAGCATTGATACAATAAATCATAATCAATGCCTGCAGAAACATCAGAGGGGAATTAAATAAATGTGGAAACCTGTTCCTACAGTAACACTTTAAACATTAGCAGCATCTAAGTGTCAAATACTTTCTCAGACAAGAATTTTTGCAAAGAAACATAAAATACTAGATATGAGGGGAATTTCAAAGGCTCCCATGACATCTAGACACATTTCTACTGAAAACAAAGAGCTCTTAAGTGACTAGGCACTATTTTTGTTTTTGAAAATCTACACCATCTTAAGAGAGAGAGAGAAGATCATATAGACTACCTGTCTCCCTACACTGACGGATTATATCCTGCTACACTTCATTTTCACAACTTTTCTGACTCGAATTTAAAATATCTACAGAATATTATTCTATGGCATAAAAGATCTCGTTAGGTAGCTTTTGATAAAGGTGATAGCAATTCAAGCTTGGCTGAGATAGGCTGTGGTCTATCAAAGACCTGATAAACAGAATTAATCTTCTAACATCCCTATTAAAAAAGAAGGCAGCTTATTTTCCATTGCACTGCTGCTCTTCTGGCTTTTCTTGATAGCCTTATAAACAACATGTTCCTCTTCTGGTGTGTGATACATACATTGTTAAATGCCACCTCCCATACATAGATGTCTCAATTAGCTTAGTTCATGTGGAGGGCAACTAACTTAGCAGAGTGGTTACTGATCACAGGAACTCAGCAGCACTCTGTTCACACCCGTCTTGCCTTGCTCCAGACTGTCCAGACAAACTCAACGGGTACCTGTTTCCACTAGCCCTCCATTTCTGTGCTGCGTCAGTGCCAACTGTGAGCTTTGCAGGAGAATGAGCTTTCTGGAAAAAGCCACATAAATCAGACACACAGAGGGTTCTGTGATTTTTTGGGTGTCTCTCTCACAGCATCAATAACCGAATTCTATTTTAATGATCACTGTTTTCTTTGTATGTGTTGCAGATGCAGGGTTCAGTAGAGCTGGTATGGTTAAGAGCCTTCCAACACAACTCATTCTATGATTCTATCATTCTTTACATTGGAAAACTTTGTGCCTTTGGAAAGTGAAGTAGAGATGCAAAATTCCATCGAGCAGGGGCTTCCTCTTCCAAGCAAGGATATCACAGACCTGAGGGAATGGTACCTCTCAGCTTTGAGGGTGTAGACCATCAGTTTAGACACTGGATTAAGCTTATTTATAAACCGATCTCTCTGTCAGATGTAGCTGATTAAGCCTATACTATGATAGTAGAAGTTGCAACTTATCATTTACTCTACTTTCTACATTGGTGTCATCCATTTTGCTGTCAGCAGAGTCAAAGGTCACCAGATTCAATGACTGTGTTTTGGCTATTAAACAAGCTAGGGAAAAAATGCATGCCATACCTTCTGCACGATGGTTGTGGCCAGCTCTTCTATGAGGTCCTCCTTGTGTTCCTGCAAGTAACAAGCCTCGTTCTGCTTGTCCTACATGAAAATGGATATCTATAGTTTCTAAAATCACATAAAACCAGCCTTTCCACAGAAATGCTATAGATCAGGAAATGGGTAATATGCCCTATTGGCACTGTGGGAAGAAATTACAGGTACTTGCATTGAATGTCACCTTCTGAAATGCCACATGCATCTTGGATACAAGTTCATAAAACCCACACCCAACTCTTTGGGTATGGCATGAGATAGTCACTACTTCTTTATGGGGTTTTTTGTATCTACTTGGTTTTGTACTACTACCCAAATTAAAAGAAACATAATTGTTCTATTTAAAGTAATACTTTTTTTTTTTTTTTTCCTTTTTGAAAATGTTACCAGGCTGTCACTGTAGGTCTCTGCCTTAGAAATAGCTTCTTCCACTGCTTCCTCTGCAACACGTAAGGCCACAGCAAGGGTATCCATCATGCTGTGTCCTAGGTGAAGAATAAGATAAAACCACCATGGTCATTATATATGTATATTTTGCAAAACAAGCTCCAAAATCCATATTCTGGACATATATTCAAATCTTAGGTTGTTCATGACAAAGTTAATTTCCTCAAACTGTAATTACGCACAGTAAAAGAAACACCTTAAGACAGAGAAATTTGTTTCAATCTCTATGTTACTTCTTAAATGTAAATATTAAATACAATGAAATACAGTATTTTTATGTTGCTTATTTTAGAAACCAGCAAAATAGTTAGGAAGAAATCATAGGAAGAAACTTTGTAAACTTCCTATAAACACCAATAGAATGTAAGAAAGAGAATGCAAAAATATATGAGCATAGGAAAGGAAATGGGAGAGAAGTTCAAATGTTCAAAACGTTCAAAAACTGAACATTAAGAAAATTGCACTAGCATAAGCATGTATTAGCTGTAATACTGAAGCAAGATATCCCAGCAAAAAAAAAAAAAAAAAAAAAAAAAATCCAAATATGTTGAGTATCTTGTTAGATGTTTCAGCTAAGAGATTGTTGGATTTGTGAACAAGACTTACCAGCATTCTAGGCTATTTGTCCAGTAATTCAAAGTGTAAGGACTGTGTTTTAATCAAACGAATTTTTAGTAGCATACCTTCTGTCTGTCGGTAGAATGTAGAGTCACTGCCACAAATGCTTCCTTCATTTTCAAAGCTTCCTTCAAAAAAACCTCCTTCTGCTCAAAAAAGACAGTACTGTGTGTTAGTATAAGTACTACCCCTTAACAGCAGAGGCATTATTAGATTGGAATATTCACTCAAGAGACAGTGGCACCTCACAAAAAGAGGGATAACCAGAAAATTCTTCCTACCTTTTCTATAAACTATGACTGCAGCAGTTTTTGTACAAAACATGACTGCTTTTACACAGAAGACCTCTCATTCATTTTGGATGGAGAAAGCTATTTGTACAGTAAAAGACAGAGAGAGGAGTAAGCTACTATGTATAAAACTTACATGACAGAAGTTAAGTACAGGGAATTTGCCTTTAATATGACATTTGGGGTTGAAATAGATTCTACATTTTAAAGGGCAATGCTGTATAAATAAGCTAAAACCCAGACACGTATACTAGTATTTATCTTCAAAGGGAACAAAAGGTTTACCTAACAGTCACAGGGAGAGTAGAAGAAAGTTAGCAATGACATTTAGACTCAAAAGCCTTCCTTAGAAAGGTCTCACAGAGAGTGCACATGCCACCGCAACTCATCATTGCATTGTTCACACTTCCATTCAAGGACAAATTCAGTGAGATTATGGCTTAAGGCACCACATCATATTAAAGTTCTGAAGGATCCATTCCCACAGTTTTTAATTCCATTGTCCCACGTCAGCCCTCACTGACACAGATTTTCTCATCTTCATACATAATTGTTCTCAACTGTTAAGGAATCTTCTCTAGAAAAATAAATTTGATACAGAGAAAGCAAAAAGACTAATAAATCAGAATTTAATGCTTAGGACACTTCTCCCTAGAAGCTTTTATGACAATTTTCATAAGACACACCTAAAACTTTCATTCAGGACTAGAGAGTCCACTTACCATCCTATATAATTTAAAAAAAAAAGACGAAGTAAAGACTATAGAAAGATTACAGTCTCTGTACAAATTTTCAAAGAATTACATTAGGAAAGTATGTGGCCTAGTAAATCCAATGAAATTTCAAACATTCAGCTGGCTGTGTTTTGAGTAATTTGCTAAAGTTACCAATGTGACACCAAACACCATTTCTTCTAACCCATTTTATATCTCCAATTACTTATTTTACGGGATGAGGCATTGTAACACCATAGTTAAGGGAGAATTGTGACTTTTCATTTAAAAGGGTGATGACAATACTTAATTGGCACCTTTTAACCATTTACAAACGTCAGTACAAAAATAAGATGTGGCCAGTTTCAGATCCTTAAGCATGCAAAACTCTAAGTGAGGACAATCTAAGTTTTGGTCAACTTGGATACTGAATGAAGCCCATGTTAACCAAATTTTACTTCAAATACCACGGAAATGTGCTCTAAGGCCAAATGTTGAATGCAAAATGATTTTCTCATTCATTGACTACTCAGAACTGCAATAAATTTTGGAACGCAGGCTACAATACAAACTGCAATTTACTTTACTGAAGATAACAGTTCTGTATCAGTGGCATAATTAAGATTAAACATTCTTTGAATTCTTAAACAGTTCTCTTCACTTCTTTTTTCTCTCCACTGAGAAATTTGTTAAAAAAAAAGTAGCCTTAAAAAAATCTCTTCCGAAATAATCTCAGAATTTCCATTGTCTCAGCTTGTGTGTTAAAGTAGATAAGCTAATAAGAAGTCAACACAGCTGTTCTTACCTATTACATCAGGACAAACTCCGCTCTCCAGTCTATGCTTTTTGTATAAGTTCTTCAGGACTTTGGCACTTCCAAAACACTTAAAGCGGCTTTTGACATTATTATAGTACCAATCCAGAGACTGGGCCCTTAGAAGCCTAAAACAGAAACATAAACTACGTATTTGGAATGATTCTGCAACAAATAAATGTAAGCAGTTTACCATCCTTTTATGTAAAAAGGATCTTTTAGGTCTCAGAGCATAAACATATTAAATTCTGAATACTTCTTTAATGTTTGTACTTTGCAAGTGTCTGGTATACTGAGACCAAAAAAAAAAAGGTAACTCATGACCAAATACCTGCTTCACATTACTCAAGGTTTTATTTGATTTTGCTACTATCAGAAGAGGTGCTCTCCCCTTTTACAATATAATGTCAACACTACAACAACCATTTGAAAAAAATAAAAAAGCCTTGGAACAGCAGCACAGGCAGGTTTTAAAAATAGCCTTTATTTACACAGATCTACAGATAATGTAAGAACATTAGCCTATTAATGCACCTCAAAAAATAACACTTTCATAAAAATATATCACTGCTTTTATTTGGGGAAACCAACAGAGTAGACAAAGCCTAATTAGAGGACTTCAAAGCAGAATGAGTGAAGAATGGGAGGCAGACAACCTTTCTGGTTGAGGAAGGACTCACAACTGCAGTTTGGTTTCTTACTTTGAACAGTAAGCATCACTGACGTCAATAATTCATCCTAACGGATTTGTCCCCAGAGCTCACACACTTTTATAAAGCCATGAGATACTGTCAAGCTCTGTATTCTTTTCCACGTGGCAATGGGCTTTTGCTTCACCTGCAATTTCAGCAGTGGGTGAAGAGAATCTGCACCATATTCCCAGGCAACACAACCACAGGTTACTGCAGGGTAACCCACAGCAGACCCGTACATTTCCTACCAAGGGTGTCACTGGAGAGGGGGATCCTAGGGTTCCACCTGCAAATTAAAGCTGACTTACCCAAAAGCCTCCAGAAAGGAGCATTAGGTCTGAGCCAGTGGACATGAACTAATTCTGAGTGTTTGCTTCGCCGTTTGAGCCCATTTGTTCCCCTGCACATTTTAATTTACTGCACTTACCTTGCAAGAACCAAGATATTTTTACAGGACATGAAAACACTTCATACAAAACAGTATTTAGTATAGGCTGCAAAGGTAATTCCCCTTTTGTAATAACTACAAAAATCAGGGTCTTGGAACTGGAAGCCCTGTGGAACTTGTTACATAAGTAGGCAAAGAGAAGATTCTTAACATGAAGATTTTAGAAAACAAAAGGCTATGGTTAGTGTGCAGGGTCAATATATAAACCCCTAAAGAAATAATGTTACTATCAGCAGTGCTGGACTCTCAGCACTTCCAGACTTGAACACATTCAGATGATTTAATTATGTTTTATAAAGCTGGGGTCGTGGGTGAAAAACAAAATAAAACAAAAGCCCCACCATAACCTTTAGATATTCCTTCAGGGACTCTGAACTTTTCTTTATAAAGTGCAAAGCAAGTAACAATCCACAATTTTTGTTTAAAACACACCATTTCATAAGCAAATAAAATCTCACCTATTGAAGAGATCAGCAATGTAGTTCTTACTTGGCACTGAACCTTGGGAGATACTCGATGACAAACAAATACGTTGAGGCTGGGTTTCAACTAAATGCTTTCCAGTTTCAGAATACTGCTAAAAAGGAATATCCACTTCATGTAAAGCAGAACATCATGATATAGTCCACTTCTCTGTCACCACTGGCAAGTGTTTAGTAGCAAACACCAGCAGTGGGAAATTAAAAATAAAAATAAATGAAGCCAGTCATATTCAAACTGTGAACTCTTAAAGTTATATTAGTTGCTCTACTGAAGACAACAGAAGAAAAAGCACATAATGGAACAGAAGGTTTTTTCTGTATGCTGTGTCAGCAATTAGATGCAGGAGATGTTTACAGATACTGTAAGAATATTAGCCCTTTACTACCTATTTGCACAGGAATATCCCAAGCCTACTATGGTTCCCAGGAGGCTGATAGTTCCAATATTCACCATTCTACTAATACCACTAACATGTGACAAGGGCAAAAATCCTTTTTTGCTGGAAAATTTCCTTACACACAGTGCACAGATGACTGACATTTGATGAAGCACAAGTGGCTGGTGATAGAGCAATAGGAAGCATGCCTAGGTCTGTTTGTGAAGCACAGGATTTGTGAACTCCTATAATGCTGCCACCAAGAAATCTGTTACGATGCCTGTTCAAGTCCTGACCCACTGACCAGGGCTTGGCTGCTGGCACAGTGATGAATCTGTGAATGAAGGCAAATTTCTCTCCCAAACTTGTAATTCTCTGGCGTTTTGAGAACCTGCCTTCCTTGTGGGCGGGAACAATTTTCTGTCATAGAAACTGCGTCAGAAAGGAACAAACACTGTCTTCTGCTTGTTGAATTTGATTTTGTCCACTGAGTTTCTACAGATGCTGGGAGTCTAAGATGTCAGTTCAATAGCATGGAGTCACAACCATTATGATGAAAAAAATTGCACAGCTGGATTGGAAGTGGCTTAGCAGGAGGTATTGTCCAGGAAGGATATTCTTCTGCCCAGTTAACATGGTTGACGCTGTCCACAAAATAGTATCATAGCACTACCACCACTGGTGGACTCACAGTGCTGTAAGTCCTCAAATACAATGCTTCAGGGCTTTCAAGATCTCTATCAACTACCTTAGCACGTTTACCAAGCAACCTCAGCTCCACTAGCTCAAACTGTTAACCTTGTCATCCTCTTGGAAGCCGAGTAGAGCCAGTTCTTAATACTCAGACTGAGTGACAAGGTACCAAAAGCAGAACATCACCTATCTCATTGTACACACTGTATGAGTTAAGACAGTCAGTTATGAATGCTGACCTGGCAACCTGGGACAAAATGAGAGATGGCACCCACTGGAAGCCTGCTTCCCCACCTTTTTCCCCATATTACCATGTTTTTGTGGGTCTGATCAATACTGTTTCTGTAAAAGCAGAAAGCTAACAGCACTGGTTTCTTAATGAGGTGAGAGTGGTTTGCAACTAACACAATTTTAAAGATAGGCTTTGTATTTGTAATGATAACATTTTCTGTATGTGAACTTTGGAAGAGTTGAAAGGATAGGAGATTTTACCTCTCAAAGCAACAATGGAAGAAGAGATGCTTTGTACTAGTTAATCTGGTGTAAACACAAGGATTGTGATTTTTTTTTAAAATTTCCTCATTGCTGCACGATTAACACTTTGTGAGTAATCTAATCATCTCATGCTTCTCTCCTATGTGTTGGAGAGCTACCAACAACTCTAAATCTATGCCTCTTGTCTTGCATACATTTTATAGCAGATTACAATGCCTAAAGCTTTTCAGCCTCTTAACTTTCAAATAAGTCACAATGTCCCTGCTGATTCCTCCTGGGGTGAAAGGATTTGGAGAAGAGAGTAGTTCTCTTGTAGATACTAAAATAAAGGACCCACTCAAAAGAGAAATAAGAGCATTTTTGCCTTTTTTCAAAATCTTTTAATGTTGACCCGTACGTTAAAGCTGTACTCTGCAAAAGCAGTCCATGAGTCCAGAATAATGAAAGACTAGGACAACGCTAGCATTAAATCACTGAAATGAAACACTTCCCTGATTACCTCCAATAGAAAGTGTGCAAGTTTTCTCTGTGAAATGAAAGTTCACACTTAAAGGATATTAGTTGTATGCATTTTAAAGAAGCAGGAATGGTTGAAGCCATTTCTCTCTCTTACTGTGCCATAAAAACTGCTATGTCTTTATTGCTAAATAGCCTTAAACACTGAAGGACATTATTTATGTTACATAATATTGCCATGGAGTTGAGTTGCATTTTGATGAGCTTTTGGCAGAGGGGAATACTGTGATTTTAAAATTCTGTCTTACTAGAAAGTGTGAAAGCTAGGCAGACACTTTTGGTTTAGTAACATTAAAACTTGAACGAGTATTACAAAGCCTCCTGCCTTTTTTTTTTTTTAGTGCAGCACTGTATTTGCCTTAATCATGTAGCACCAGGTAAGTCCATTAAAATCTTTACAAGTGGTTTTCAGTACACTTCTCACCTGCAGCACCCAAATACTCAATTTTTAGCCTTCTGAGAAAAAAAGTACACCAGCTGTGCTGGTGAGTGGGGACATAAACCATTTCTCTCTATATTAGTGATGATCACAAGAAGATCACAGGAAAGATGCCACTCATGCATGATGACAAGTATTCACTACTCAATATCAAGAAGGTTGTTTAGTAACTGATTTACCACTTTAGTTTTTTTCTTCTAAAAAGTTGTGAGGTTTTACTTGGTCTAAAGGCAACATAGAGCTTCTGCAATAAATTTTCTCTAAAAGGTAGTACCTACTTAATGTTCATGAACTTACTCTCTAGTCATAATACAAGCTGAACTACAAGGAAGCATTTTACAACAATATTTTTCCGTTTTTCCATGAACTTTGTGATAAGTTTTCTCCCACAAGAAGAACTTGTCACTTACTGAGCTACAGCCTAGTTTCTGTAAGTCAGAAGGTGCTTCTGGAAATCTGTACTTACATTATTTAAATGTCACAGTGAATACATAATCACTTGCAGTTTCCTTGCTGTTGACTTGCACTGGAAACTGAAAACTTTTCAGCTTTCCACTCCTATCTTACTTCATCTTCCATAGCTTTGTGCAAACAGCCAGGCCAGTAACCTCTTCTAGCTTCTCAATCTGACTCCAAAATAAGAGCCACAAACTTCACCTGCATATCAACAACTATTTGTATAAATGGTTATGCCAAACAATTTGTATTTCTGAGCTTACCCCCATATATGTATTGTGAAATGTTAGACAAAGTTTCATGCCACCCTGCTAGAGCCTCTTATGTTCACTTGAGGTGGAGGTGTCCCCTGGAGCCCCAGCTGTCTGCTGAGCCTCGAGGCAGATTCCTCTCCCTCATCCATAACCTTTGCCATCTTTCTACTGGAATGACGGGAATCACGCTGTAGGCTAAATGATACTATCACCTCCCTGCAGATCCACTGATTCTGTGACTGGTCCACAAGTGTTAAGATATTGGAAATCTGACTTTATGACTCTTACATACATAATGACAGTGTAATAATCACAGAGTAATATCTTTAAATATAAGTTTTATACTTCCTTTAGACAGGAAAAGGTACTCCTTCAAATACTCATTTATTCTTTTTAAACATGTTAAAACATTACCATCCCCTCCTCCAATTAGTCCAGCATTACCACTGCATTTACTAGTAGCAGATTTGTGGGTTGGTTGCAATTTTCACTGTAAACTCCATTTTTCAGGGCTTTATAACTTAGTTGTGAGATGTTCCCCATGGTTCTTACTTTATAAAACATGAAATAATAAAAAGAAGCTAGTAGCAGACCCACTAAAGTAATGTCCAGCATAAAAAAGGTCTTCATTAAACAGCTGCTTAATGTTCTTGAATGGGCATCAGCACTACTCAGACCTGAAATGCAGACATTCAGCAGCAATTGCTCAGACAAATGATGATCAGGTAACAACCAGTCAAGCTTACTAGAAACCAAATAAAACAGTTGCTGAAAACAACTTTTATGTGTAGAAAAAAAGAAGAAAAAAAAAAGCTTTAAAAATTGTTACCTTGTGCTTCTCCTGCTGTGCCCTACTGTAACATCCAACCTCAGGTCACTCAAGGTCTGCATTTGGTGGTTGGCTAGATTCACTCAGGAAGGGAGCTGCTTTACAATTCTTGGACCTTTTTACTTTTGTGGATGTGACAATTTTTTAAAATTAAGTAATGAAAATATAAAAAGCCAAACAAAACCACCTCTGAAATACAGGACTACCCACAGATCAGAACTGCTGCTCTATGGGACAGTCCAAAACGCAACACAACCACATCAAACTGAAGAAATATTAGAAGTGAAAAATTTTAATGGAAAAGCAACATCAATGTTTAGTTTTCACTCTTTCAAAGCACTCCCAAGGCTCCTTGAACTGCCCTGGGGCTCATGAGTGGAGAGACGGAGGGATTGGGAGCCAGGAGGAGACTGCCTGCTGAGCTATGCCAGAGCTGGGATACCGGTGGAAAGGACCCCTCCAAACCAGACCTACCTAGCCATGCTGCTGGGCCGAAGGCAGAGCCATGCTGCAGTTAAATATTCTTGTCTTTAACCATGATGTTCCCCCACAGACAGGTGACCAGTGCTGTAGGACCAACATCCTTGAAGCCCTGCCCTCGCTGGGGAGCTGCACATCCGTCACCCTCCCACTGCACTGGCACTATGTTCTGTATCACTGGTTGGGAAACTTCAGGTAATCCAGATTATGCCATCTGAGGCACACCGGCTGTCACAGGCCCCCAAACACGACGGGCTCTCTCCTCGTACTGGCCTCACACAGAATATGATGCTCAAGGCCCTTGTTTCCATTTCCCAGGCACTGAGTGGCCTCAGTCTGGTGCCCAGAGAAACAATTAAGATTTAGCCTGTCACTTCTTATTTACTACTTTTAGAGTAAAATTGCTTCAAACTCAGCATCCTGAAATATTCTTCCTCTGCCAATAGCAATATTTGCTTTTTCCCTTGGGCTGATGTTTTAGAGCTTGTAATGTACTGCTTGTTACAAATTGTTGAATTAAAGCATTCCAGTTCCTTTCAGTTTCAGTGAAATCAAACATACTGCCAGGTTCAAGAATGCAATTTCACCTTCATTCCCTTCAGTATAAATCATTACTATAGCACACAAACACTGCACGCATGAATATTCTGCCAGCGCTCAGCTCCCTAAAAATCAGACTTAAAAACCCCCATATATATATTGAGGACGTCCAGCCCAGTGAAGCCCTGAACAGGAACTTTGGCAAAGCTCATGTCATTCCAAGAGGGGACTTCTATTTTCCTGATTGTTTGGAAGGCAGTTGTTCACACCTCAAGAACAGCAGCTCCTAATCATTTAGCCCAGCAGACCACTGTTAACTCTTTGTGACACCTCCTTCCCAAGCTTTAAGTTGAAATCCTATTTATTTTTTTCTTAATGGCATTCTGCAGATTACCCATCACTGGAGAAATGCTGATCCCGAAAATTTCTTCCTCCAATTATCCACAGCAGAGGGCTTGCACCCAGATTACACTGTGACACGTGAAAGCACGGCACACTGACCCGTGCAGGTGCGCCCCAGGAAAGGCTACAGCGGTGCATGATGAATGCTACACTCAGCAGCCAGCAAAATCCAAGTAACAGCAGAGGAGAGACCACCTCAAGTCAAAGCATCTACCCCAGAACCAAAACTGTCCAACCCAGTGAAAACATCA
The DNA here is from genome assembly GCF_047716275.1 of Strix uralensis. Taxonomy (NCBI): domain Eukaryota; kingdom Metazoa; phylum Chordata; class Aves; order Strigiformes; family Strigidae; genus Strix; species Strix uralensis. Next base: position 21,748,189 of record NC_133972.1, on the reverse strand, counting down.
CCTGTCTTTTCCACAAGTGAAACAAAACAACTGTCCATGTCCTTCACAGTGGAACCACGACTTGCCTGTGCCAGCCCAAATGAACCTGGCTCAGTAATTTACTGCAGTTTACAGTACGTTAATTATCAGAGAACACAACCAACAGTATTGTACTATATAAGGCATTTCTTAAAAACACACATCCTCCCAAACATTCACTGAGAAATTCACTGCCTCAGTTTGGGCTTTTAAATTCCAACATGGAGCAACATACAACAAATAATAAATTAAGGTTAGCACAGAGGAAGACGAGTTGGGTTTTTCTGTTTACAAGAGACAGCTGTATGGGCAACCCTCAAATTCTCATACTCTGTCTCCTTTACATTTGAAATCAGCAGTTAAGAAGTTAGATGTGGGAGGGAGACAGAGTAGGTTTTACACAGAAAACCTAGATACACTTTCTGAATGGAAGAAAGATCAGAACTTGTAACAAGTTCACCTAATCCTGATTATTGAGGGAAGTACTAAAGCATCTACCACTTGGGCCCTTTAAACCAAGCCTCAGTGACTTTCCAAAGGGAGATGCCAAGGATTGCTCACTGAAGTGTGTGCCAAAGTGCAGGAATCACTTGCTGTGTTATGCAGCAGGCCACAGTAAATGATTGCTGTCTCATAAAAAAAAGATCATGAGCCATACTAGTTCAAATAAAAGGTTCACTTAACCTCTTACTCTGCCTCTGGCCATAGGCAGATGCTAGGAAAGAGATGACAGGGAAGATGCACGTGTGGAGTGACCCTGCCTTTGGCATGCTCTGCACTTGTCAGCTCAGGACTCTGTTTGACATTACAAAAGACACCATCGATGGACTCATCTTCCATGAATTTGTCTATACCTTACCTAAATCTAGGCATACTTTTGACCTCCTCAAAGCTCTCTGACGATACAGTCCGCAGCTACATGCCACATAGAGACACATCACCTTTCTTCACTTTGATGTCTACCTGCTATTTCTTAGGATGCCCCATGCATGCCCTGACATGGGATGCTGCAGTAAAGCTACCTATCACTGGCATGCAAAACTGGAAAAAAGCCTTAGTGAAAATACAGACATTGTAGAGCGGCAGAGGAAAACCAGCAGGTAATATGTTGATTTCAACATGAAGTTAAAGTTCATGTAGAATCACATTTCTGTCTTCTGGGCAACATTTCACAGCCTGCTAACAAAAAATATCTTAAATATGTGGTATGCAGAATACACTAAAAACCATTTCTCCAATTCACAGACATTTCTCTCTGCCATAGGTTTGTGGCCCATATTCCTAGTCGTAGCTTGATCATCTAATCTACATTAAAATAAACCATGAGATCGCTGATCTTTAAATGTAATTCAACTATTAGATGGTAATCAGAATTTAAAAATCAGGAGTAAAACATCTGTCTCAGCCTTTTTGAAAACAAGAATGGAGAAAATACAGATGCCCCTCTCAAGAAAATAACAGATTTAACCCATGCTTTATTAAAAAAAAGAAAGAAAGATTAGTTACAATTTGTAATGACTATACTAGCAAAGCAACATTCCCTGGAGATCACATCTAGCCTGCAGATAAATGCTTGCATACACTTGCTGACAGATATTACATGCAATGATTAAACATTGACCATAGCCAGTGACAAAAAACTTGGTGGGTATGGATTGTGTTTGCTCAGTGGTATGTTGCGATCTTCCAGAACTGACAAATTTCAGCCAAAGTCAAACCCATGAGATATAAGAGGTCTAGACCTGAAGTGAACACACCTGTAAACTCGGCTATGTATCTCTGATGGTTCGCCATAACTCAGCCAGAGCATTTACACCCTCAAACTCTCCCTGAGAAATGCAAGATCTGACATACCACCGTCAATTCAGATTCACACCCTTTTGCCATCCATGTTGCCATCTAACAATAGATTTTCACTTACCCAGCACCATGTGCACACCCCTCCATCACCACATCCTACTTGCTTTTTGGCAGTCATCTGCATACTTAACTTACTTTTCCTATGGAGCTATTTGGGTCTTCTCTGAATTTTCCGGTCTTCCAGTTACATTTCCCCAGAATTAAAGAGGTTCCTTTCACAGAGGCTTACTGCAACAAGACACCTCCCTTTTAAGATTTCTTCAAAGGATAAGATTTGAACAAATGGTGGCTGGCCACAGGGCAGGTTCAGTGGTTTTTGCACATTGTCCTGAGTTAATAATCTCATATGAAAATAGTCAAGCTAAAAAAGTCTTCTGGCTTAACTTGGGTACAAAACCATCATTCTGGTTTGTGAATGAAGTCTGTGAGTATGAGTTTGGTGAGGACCATTTTCAGGTCAGTTCCCCACAACGACAAGTGTCCTGCAGCAGCTGAGGAAAACACTGAGCCAATACCAGGTATAACTGGAGTTATGGTTTGACCCTCCAGTAGGAAAACACACATAAGAGTAGAACATGTCAGCATTTAACTGAGCTATTTTGCTCTGTGTCTTCCCTGTGAGGCTGTATCATATAATATCCAGGAACCCCTGGCTCACGAATGAATGCATATTTGGCACATTAACCCGACCTGCTGCCCCCAGGAAGCATGTTGTGTTTTAGGGGAACTCAACTGAAAATACAGATTTTGCAGTGGTTATAAAAGTCAATTTCCAAAAAGAAGAGGGTTTTCAAACCCAGTGCTCCACTGTAATTTAGCTGACTATAAACACCAGGGGTGAAATCACGATCATGGAGAGTTAATGGCAGTTAAAGGAACGACCTAAGGAGGGGCAGGACCTCTCTTCAGGCACCTACCAGCAGTAAAAGATGTGAGAAGCCATATCCAATGCAGTGCCTGACGGTATCTCAGCAAGACCTAATAAGCTTTTGCCATAACAACATGTTTATAATGTTTGCCATGTCTTACAGCCATTAGTGAATACTCTTTCTCCATTTTTGCTTTGTAAAGTGAGCATCAGCTGAATGATACTTACTTATTCAGAGCTGACTTCCAAACCTAAAAGTTCAAAAGGCTGCATTGCAGGGGAACTTGCGGAGAGCTTGCAGTACAAGTTACTTCTGCTTTCAAGCCACTCTGGCAGAGCCTTAAGCCATGAAAGAAATGGGATCACATAGGTGTTCCCTTTGCCCCACATATGGTGAGCAATACCTAGATCACTCCCAGCATATATACAGCTAGCCTGTTCTTAATGACTGCCAATGCTGCAGAGCTCCCCCAGACATCCACTTTGGTGTTTTCCTATCCTAATACTGAAAGGTTTTCTTAACATTTAAGCCTAGTTGTCCTTGTTTCTATTTAAACAAGACAGTTTAAGATGTTTGCCTTTTTTTTTTTTTTTAAAGGCTAAAGAATTCTGTTTCATCCTATATCGTGTTTTCTAGCCATCTCATGATTCCCACTATTTTTTCTTCCTGGAACAAGGGAAAAAAGACCCAAGTGGTCTATATCTTTGTTTAAATACAGATCCGAGAACTGGTAATTTGAGGCCTTACTAGCTTTCTTTCGAGAAAGCCAAATGTAACTTTCAGGATATGACTTAGCCCAGCACAGACCCTATAGACAAGGTCCCACTGAAAGCCCCAGATATGCCATACTGATATTGAATCTGGGCTATGCAGTGCTGTGAGTCACACATCCGTCAAAGTCGTGCTGAGACTCGCAGCATAGAAACTGCCAACTCTTTAAAAAGAAAGATCCTGTCGAATTAAGTCAAGGGTATTTTCACTTCACCTTTTCTTTAAACTGATAATTGCATGGATGCCACTTTCAGAAATGAGGTTTAAAGTGTATCTCCTCACTAACTGGAAGACATACCAATGGGCTAAAACATCACTTTTGTGGGAGAAATCCAAGCACCCAGCTGTTAGACCTTCCTATCAAGCAGCAAATAATTCTCCCAGATAAGAAAGACATGAAGCCTGTTATTCACAAGAAGCCTTATGGTCACATCCACACCACTTCCACCCCACCTGCAGAAAAAGCCCACCTCTATTTTACTCCCGCTTTCCTTTCTAGTTTGTTGTGTAACAAGCCCCAGATGTTACTGCAGCCACCGTGGATCATTCAGTAGCCAAAAACCATCTGTAGTCCTCATCACCAACAGTGTAAATGGAGCCCAAGAACTTGTCCCCTTCTTTTCTCAGGTGTTTCATTCAATGCCTCGAAATTACTTCCCCACCACACTGCCAAGTATTTTCCTCTTAAGCCTTTCATTAAAATGCATATCTTTACAGAGCTGATTAATACTACCTGTCAACCCAGATGAAAATTAAATAAGCAGCCACCGGATACTTGAAACCAAAATGAAACAAATCCAAATCCAAACGCCTGAGTAAAAGCCGGAACACTCAGATATTGCCAAAATGGAACATTCCACATATTCACTTCAAAGTGCTTTTTATGAGGATATTTTAAGTTACAGGATACATTCATGATATTTCTATATTAACTATAGGATTTTATGACATAAAAATCATAAACATACAACAAAAATATTACCAGTGAAACAAACCTTTTCCCCTTAAATAAAAATAAATATTTCACTTTACCTGAATCCCCTTTTCCCCAGAAATCTAATTTCATGTCAAATTTTGGGTTTTTTTTCTATCTTGATTTGCAGTAAAATACATTTTCAGTATCTCAATATTTTCCAAAGAAATTCCATATCCTGGTCATCTGGTGGTAGATAGTTTTTCAGGCAAATCACAAGTATTAATCCATACTGCATCATTACTAAATTTATGACACTCCCATGCACACAACATGCTGAAGCAAAATACAAATAAACATGAATCAAAGCAAGTTATTATAGCTACACTGAACACAGATATATTGTCTTTTACTGTCATATTTGTTTCTACTTGCTACATCAATGTAATTTTTATTTCAGATTTCTGAAAGAAGACAGGCAAAAAGAACAAAAATACACAGCACCTCAAAATGAATACATCCTGCTGCTTTTCTTAAGAAACAACAGCAAGAGATATTAAATTCTCAATCCAAAAGGCATTAATTTCCTGCTGTGCTATTACTATGAATTTATCCTTTGCACCTACCCACTGAAGGAGAATTCAGACAGAAACCTTATGTAAATAAACTTCAGAATGCAAAAAGTGACATCAAAACACTCTCAGGAACATTTGGTCATTGAACTTTGCATTCATGTTAATAACATGAAAGTATTTACAATCAAAATACAACTGAACATAAATGGCTACGACTAAATGCACCGTTCACCCACATGAGAAATGTTTTCCATTACCACAGCAGACACCACATGAAACAACAGAACATAAAGCCACTTTGATTAATTATTCAAATTACCTAAGTGAAGGCTTTTCTTTCTGCAAACTTCATTTTTCATTCACAGATTATTGAAAAACAGCTGAACAACAAAAAAAGTAAGGTCGATGAAGAATAAAAATTTTCATAGAAGAGATACAAACTCTGCTCCATCAGAAAAAAGTACCAAAGGATAAACCATGCAAATTAATTCTGTAATCCTGATTAGAAAAATACGCAGGGCTTTTAATATAGAGCTCAAGAACACCAAAAAGACAACAATCCTCTGCTTTAAGGTCCGTTTCTTTTCTTATATTGGGAGAAAGCTGTGAACAAACAGCTGTGAAATGCCAGCAAAGATGAGAAGATTCATCACCATGTACAATCAGAGAGAAAAGTAGGCTCATTTCAAGATTATTTAAAAAAGAAATGGGGAAAAAAAAAGAAAAATAACTCAAAAAAGCCAAAAACCTTAACACTTTGCTTGGAGCAAAGAGATGCGATTTCAGTTCTGATCTTCTGCACTGGTTATTTCACCTCGCAGGGCCAACTTCTGCTGAAGCAGGCTGCACTGTTTTCTTCAGGGAGCTTTGCACGCAGTGACTTCACCACCCCTTTCTGAGATGACACGTATTTGTAGCTTTGCAACTCCACAAGCCACAGAACAGCTTAAGAAACACATTGTTCTGCTGGAGGCACTGCCATGCTATCCAGCAGGAGCATGACGCCTCCAAATCCGTGTCCCATGCAGGTCTCTAACTGGGAGGTGTAAGGGATGAATTTTCTTGCCACCCATTCACCCACCATGGTAGGAGGAGTAAGATGGAGTGATGCTGCACTCCCCAGATAGCAAACTACCCAGACATGGTTCAGATGTCTACCCAGCAGTTCAAGCAGGGAGATCTCCTTGAGTTACAGGTGAAAATAGGCTAGATGGGGAATAGCTGGCCAGCCCCAGAAGGTCGGCTCAGTCAACCACTGCACCTCAGCAGCTCTTCCCAGTACAGACCAAGGGCAAATAAGGACTGAGTGAGGATATGTGACACTGTGCAATGGTACTCTCCACTGCTGTGTGCAAGTGAGCATCCTAAGCATACTGTGTATGCCTCCTAAGTTCCTTACCATTCTATTTCTGCTTTTGCAGAAAATGAACCTTCTGTATGTTGTGCTACTTATGAGTGGAGCTCTCTTTGATTAAGCCTTTAATACTCACAGGGCATAGTTTTCTTCTTCCCTTCTTTTCTAAATAATTTTTTTGTCAAACTAACTTCATAGTCACTGCATTTAAAATGGTGGGATTTTCCCTGTTGCACAAGAAGTATTTTTAGTTGGAAGCTTTATTGTGCAAGCTGTCCAGCAGTCTGACAAAAGCTAAATTCCAGCTTATGGCTGAAAACCGTAGAAAAAATTCCAAAGCCTTTACAAATTATACAAATGAGACTTTAATCCCAGCTGGCCTCACTAACGGGGGTCTACATCTGGGCACACATACCAGTGTACTTTTAACATGGATTTTCAGCTATTTGAGTAATGAAAAATAGGAAAAAACCCCAACCTCTATTTTTGTAAATACTTGTATCACAATAATAAAAAACAAACAGTCCTGCAAACACAATTAGCCAGACTGTCAGAGAAATACGGCTGTTTCTCAAAACTGGTCCTGCTCAGAGCTCTTGGGTAAAAAAAATCTGCCATCCAGAAGACAATCCACTTCTCTAACAAACAGAAAGCTTCAAAGTCACACAATCCCCATCTTCTCCAGGGCAAGCTTATTCTCATTGGCACAAGGCAGGGGGTGTCTTCATAGGGTCACCTGATTGGGGTAAGATGCGTGCTTGGGTGGTATCAGCAAGTTTGATGAAGAGCAATCAGGAAAAATGGAAGGAACTAGAAGAAACTGTGTATGAACAGGAGGGGTGAAAACAGGAAGAGCTGCAAAGCTATCTGGTCATGCACATGGAAATATGACAGTGTGCAATGGCTCTTTGAGTTCCTTAGTGCTGGCTTTCAATTGCTGGCAGTGAGTGGAGTGCAAACATCTCAGTCCTTCTCAGCTATGTCCACAACGCTCATTCGAGAAGAGCCCCTACTCCACTCACAGAAGAAACACACGCTGAGGATTTTTGAGTTCCCATTAAACTGGGATGAAAATCTGGTAGCCAAAGGATAGATGTTACTTGACCGAGATGTCTCTTCCTGCTTTAATTGCATGAGGTATCACTACCACAGCTTTTCATGTTTGGTTAAGGCAAATCCACAGACGCAATTTTTTGAGAATAATGAAATCACGTTCTAACATTTTTTTCAACCATGCTGTTTAGGCCCTAAGTGAATAAAGGGCTAAGTGAATAAAATTTAATGCAGACCTACTGCATACACTCTTGTAGTTCCACCTGACAGTGGCAGAGAAGGTCCCATTACAATAACAGGAGGCATCTTTACTCAGGCATCCCTCCTGTGTGTGGTGACCACAGGGAGAGACAGGGCCAAGAGAAGCTATTTGTAATTTCTGAGACATGGTTTAGTCTCATCTCTCACTAAAAGGGAGGGAATGTAGGTCTTTTCTCAAGCAGAGCTCGTCCCATAAAGACAAAAAACTTGATGGCATTTTGGGGAAGGAATCCTAGCTACTAGGATTTCCAGCTGAGCAGGCTGGTTGTACTGTGAACTGCTGGCTGCTAATATGGCTCATGGTGCAGGCTGCCAAATGGCTGCTGAGCCTGAGCGGATCGGTGACAGAGAGGGGGAGATGTGTCTGTCTATCCTTCTGTGCATCTTTGCTTTAAAAAACAAATTAAAATGTTCTTTCTTTCTGCATGTACATAGTACTTTCGCCAGAGGGCTGTAGGTAACTCTTACGCTGCCCCTGCCCTTTTCTTTTCATTCTTTTTTCTCTGTTCTTCGTTTTCCTTAGGAAAACATGAAAGTGGGATAAATGATTCGCTTACATTGCTGAAGACAAATTTGGAGAGTACTGGGGCAGGCAGGCAGAAGGCAGGTGCATTAAGAATGTCCTCAGTGTATGTGCTGCTCCATTAATGTACTGACTTTCTTTTAGGAGGTCAGACTACAACAAATCACCAGTCCTTGTCCAGCAGATCTAGGGATATGAAAAAGCCTATTACATATAATGCTAAAATACGATCACAAAGCCTGTGCAATTCTGTATTTGCCCTCTTACAAAGATAATGCAGGTGTTAAAGTAATTTCCATTACATACATACCCATGGGAAAATAATTTAATGACCATTTTTAAAGGATGGAGTTATGGATAATGCAAACATATTTTCAACCAAAGTAAGTTAATAATTATTTTGGGCCCAGAAAAACATTAAAAGAATCATATAATTGAGACACAGAACAGATTAGTCTCCATGAAGACAGATTAGTCTACGTGGAGTTAGACAGATACATTAAATCTGGTAACTGTAATGGAAAGTGGAATGATAAAAACAATTATCTCTTCTAGATATGAAACAAAAAAAATGCATACTGACTATTCAAGGGTGTTTACCCTCAACTTTTCTTTTAGTTACGATGAACTTTCATTAAAAAAATACTCTTTCCCATTTTCTTCAGAAGTTCATTTTTGAAAAGGAGTGGAGACCTCAGCCGTAGGAACACCAGGGAAAGATGGAAGGAGGGAAATCAAACAAAAATGAGAAAAAATCCTAATTGAACTGAGTTTCAAGATGGAAAAAAAATTTCATTCTCTCCCAGTCCCCAAAAGTAAGAGGTTGTACCAATATAAAGCATTAAGAGTATCTACTTACTTTCAGCATATTAAGGAAAATAATAAAAGGATCTACACCCATGGACATTTGACTCCTAGGATGAATCATATCCTGAATAATGACAGATTAGTACTGCTGCTTTAAAATATTTGGGTTTTATACATCTAATGCATCTACAACATTAGTTAAATAAGACAACCTGAGATCATAATATTACTCTGCCAACTACAACAATGGGATTATTTATTGAGTACACCTAAAATAAAATCACAGGTAGCGAAAAGAGATTTTCCAGAAAAAGTCTAGAAACAGAGTTAAAAACAAGAACTTCTTTAATAAATAGTAACAGAAGTATTTTTCAGATCAGAGCCAACTATCAAATCCCGTGATACAATCTATGATCCAACTCCTAATTTTTTGACAGATTAACTCTTTAAGGGTCAAAGTGCCATAATTCTATAGTAGGCAAAGCAGCTAATAAAACTCTTTTACATATATCCTATTTCATGCTTCATTTTTATATGGATTTTTACTACACTTTACAACCAGTAAGTATATACCATATATCACAGCTACTTAAAACTTAAAGCAATTAGGATCTTTGAAAGGAAGCCAACTAAAATCTCAACAAATAAATAAATAGAAAAAATCCTTCAAATTCATTTTACAGGTGAAAAACCGAGGCACCAAAAGACTCATTTCCAGTTACTTTGGAAAGCTAGCGTGTTGAGAAAGGAATTCAGATATCTTGACTCTAAAGCCTGAGTTTTCGACTCAAGTTGAACCCCTCTCCCCTTCTGAGGCATTAAACACTTGTCTTAAAGCTCTATTTTCATTTCTGCAATTTGTTAAAATTAAATATTTTAGATTAAATACTTGTGTCAAAGAGAAAAGGAAACCAACACTCTCAAAATGTTTATGCATGAAGAACTCTGAGCAAGATCAAAGGGTTGAGTAAGGCAGTGTGACAATGCATGCAATCCTCTTCCAAATTCACTAGACAAGTAGCATATCTGAACTTGGAAACAGCCTGTAGCCAAGGATTCTGCAGATTTTTTTGTTAAGATATACAGCAAGAATTATAAATGGCTGAACACATGACAACAGATGCAAATCTTGGAAAGTGATCATCTGCATTAAGCCTATTTTGCACTGCTTCTACTACAACAGCTACGCTGCTTTGCTCAGAAATGTATCAGAGAAATAAGACATTCACATTTTGTAGCCAGCGAGCCACAAACACATAACATAGCTCAGCCAACTCCTGCCATACAAATCCCTTTGCGCAAGCCTGCACTCCCTGTGGCCCAAACACTGGCTTCATTCTCAGAGGATTTGAGATGACGCAGAAACCTATGTGCCCACACCTACAGGCTTCTTCACAGTTTCGCATGCTGCCTCATTCAGAAAAGACCATCATTGCTCAAGAGGGCAATTACCAACACGGCAACATCTTTTAGAAATATTTTTGGCCAGTATGATCAAAAATGCTCCACATTTACTGAGACATCACCGTAGCAGGAGTCAGGCCAGCCTAACTGAATGTTTTTAGTTATATTCCCTGTGTTTTATAAACAAGATATCACTCCAAGTTTGGGCTTATTGAAAGCTATTGAAACCTACGCTAATTGAAAATTCCATAAAGTAGGAGGTTGCAGGAGAAAAGGGAATTGCTTCCTGCCCTGATATCACCCCCAGATCCAGTGTCACCTCTGAATCTACGTGTAGCGTGTTATTTTGTGTAAAAGCTTTCATAACAGTCTTTGATCCCATTAGAAAATGAGACATGCACAAATTGCTTTATATCACAGAATCGTCTAGGTTGGAAAAGACCTTGAAGATCATCCAGTCCAACCATTGACCTCACACTGACAGTTCTCAACTCCACCATATCCCTAAGTGCTATGTCAATCCGACTCTTAAACACCTCCAGGGATGGGGACTCCACCACCTCCCTGGGCAGCCCATTCCAACGCCCAACAACCCGTTCTGTAAAGAAATGCTTCCTAATATCCAGTCTAAACCTTCCCTGGCGCAACTTGAGGCCATTACCTCTTGTCCTATCGCTTGTTACTTGGTTAAAGAGACTCATCCCCAGCTCTCTGCAACCTCCTTTCAGGTAGTTGTAGGGGGCGATGAGGTCTCCCCTCAGCCTCCTCTTCTCCAGACTAAACCCCCCCAGTTCCCTCAGCCGCTCCTCCTATGACATGTGCTCCAGACCCTTCACCAGCTTCGTTGCCCTTCTCTGGACACACTCGAGTCATTCAATGTCCTTTTTGTAGTGAGGGGCCCAAAACTGAACACAGGAATCGAAGTGCGGCCTCACCAGTGCTGAGTACAGGGGTAAGATCACTTCCCTGTCCCTGCTGGCCACGCTATTTCTGATGCAAGCCAGGATGCCATTGGCCTTCTTGGCCACCTGGGCACACTGCTGGCTCCTGTTCAGCCGGCTGTCAATCAACACCCCCAGGTCCTTGAAAGCAAAATGCATCTGCCACTGTACCAGTAAAAACATACTTGGAAAATTAACATCAGGGCTCTGATTTAACCTTCATATTAATGTGCAAAGAACAAATCAGCCACTGTAAGCCATTAGTCAATACATGGGGACATGAGGATAGCAAGGCCACCAAGAAAAAGTAAATGATGGCACAGACAGTCATAGCGGGCTATAGAGTACAGAAAGGGATTGGAATATCCACCTCCACTCTAAACAGTCTTTTTCAGACGCCCATATGTATGCTGCAAGGCATAGAGAGGGAGCATACGGCCACACACCACAACACACGTGTATATGTTGTGCAGCACCACAGGAGTGTAGTAGATTTACATATTCTGCTTTGGAGCTACAGAAGTCGCGCATTCAAGACTTCTCTGCTTGCCAAACCAAACTACTGCAACCATTATCACAACACTTCAGCTAGGTTATGCTCAAATTATCCATCACTTTGGGTCTGCACTTACTGGTTATTTAGCACAGCGATGAAGCTTAATTGGTAGAGGACCACATTCCTTCATGAGGAAGCTCATTTCTGTTAACAAAACCTCTGATAGCAAGGGAGCAATATGTTGCTGCCTTTGGAATTGAGTCACTTCAGTAGGAGGACAGGGAGGATGAAGAGAATATTGAAAGGTTTTCTCAACATTAAGTCTTCAAACACATCATAACTCAATTTGTACAGATGCCAGCCACTCCTTTTGGCAGACTGCATGATGTCTTGTTGTATTCTACAGCCAATTTGTTGACTCTAATTAGTGATTTGGGAATAGAGCAAGAAGAAAGGAGAAATGAAAAATAGAGTGTGCAGTGCCAGTTACTATAGTGGGACACACACTTGTTCTTTTTTTTTTTTTCTTTTTTTTTTTTTCTTTTTTTTTTTTTAATGTAGCTGAACATAGGCTGCATCCAGCTGTTTCTTCAAAACCAGCCATGGGTGTGAGTAGTTCCATATTCTATTTGACTCTGGTTGGGTAAATACTTGGTCTCTTTTCTGTGTAAATATCAGTTGTGATTTCCTGGGTGAACTCCAATGTGCAGCCTAGCAGGTGAAACCACGTATCAAGGAACACTTTTTTTAAATTTTTACTGTCTCTTATGCTTTGTTTCAACTTAATAGCAACAACCTGGGCCTCTCCAAATTACTCAGTCCCCAGAAGCACTGGGAGAGCACTACCATGCGTAAGTCAGCTATTCAATACAGTTTAAAACACAGATCAAATCCAAGTTCAGCAAGTTTCAGGGTATTCAGTTTGCTCCTCTAAAATCCCTCATGTTCTAGGATTTTCACGTTTTTTTCTAGTAACAAATGAAACAAACTGGTGGTGTCAACACACTAAATAACCATAAAAGACACTTACACAGCCACTACATTCTCTCGCATGAACCACACATTTATGTTACTATGTTCTCTGACATGAACCACTAAAGCATTTACATCAAATATCCCTAGGATCCCACGGATTTTGACAGATTAATTAAGGTAAGAAAATACAAGCAAAAGAGAAAAGACTGTAATGATTAAGCAAAGGAAAGACAAGAAGCATGTCTATCTTTTTTCTCTTGTACCCAGACCTCTTTCAGGGATCTTCAGATACAAAGTCCCAGCAGTAGACGTAATCTTTCCTTGGGCTTGCTATACACTGTCCATAAGCCTTTCCTTCGCAAACAGATGTTTTGGGCCCTTATGCCCTATTTCTCCTACTTGAGGAAATTAATTTTTCTCACAGCTAGAAAACTGATAGTTTATCACCTCTCTTTAGCCATATAGCTGTACGCAGGGACTTGCACTGCCTGCAAATGGCCTGTTTTGGGAAGGGAAGAAGCAGCCAAAGTCATGTAAGGTCCTCAGCTGGCCTTTACTTTGATGAAATGAATTTCAGTTTGTGGCTATGACTCTCCACTGAGGCTCTCCCCAAGCCCTGCCTGCCTGGGCTCAGGCGGTATTTCACTGTTGGAAGTATCAGCCAGCTCCAGGATCTCTCATGGCTTCATGGATGCTCCTGCCTCTCTTTGAATCTTCAGGTGCAAGATCTGGGTACCACTTCCCTTTGTGAGCTATGGCTACAGAGCCATGGTATCAAGGAAAAGCAGCCTCCCCTCTCCTGTATGTATGACAGGTAGCATGTGCCTCATATAAGATAATGCAAAAGGAAGTCATCTTAGTCTTCTTTCAGATGTTTTTTGAAGAGCATTTTGCAACCTCTGTTCCCTTTACAGACGATGCATATGGGGGCTGGCAACTGCAGAAGTATGAATCAATGCACCTAAAAGAAATGGATGAAGCACTTTAGTATGAACATCCATCCCAAAAGAGTTTCTGATCAACTTCACTATGGTCAATACATCTACACCTTCCTCAATGTCCCTCAACCTTTCCTCCTTGCTGTCTTCATGGTCTAATGCCACACTACTCTGACACATGCAAAAATATAAACAGAACAACTCCTGCTTCCACCACTACCTTTCCTCTTTTCTCAAAACTCATGGGTTTTGGTTTTGGTAAAGACAGCTCCTATCACAGCTTTTGTTGCTGGCACAGTACAGAGCACATCAGTGACACAGGTGGGGTATAAGACACCCATCCGTGGTGGAGCAGTTCTTCATCATTTCTTTTTCAACAAAAGCAAGTATATCTTAAACAGCTGCCTTTAACAAGAGTGAACCGAAAACTTGCAATGGCTTTCGTGAAAATTACCATTAAAATGTCACAAACAGCCACAAGAGTGCTCACACAGCACTGATGAGCATGTTGAAAATCACAGAGAACGCACAAGTAATAAGAAGTTTGATTACACTCATTAAGTAACATTTCAAATTTGCACTTTGAAAATATTGTACATTCCTTGTGAGAGATGACATTTGATTTTGGAACACCAACTCAGGACTGTTAGCCATGAATATTTGGCTGCTAAGTCATTTGTATCTCCTTCATGAAGGAAGAGTTCCCAAGGGGCATGATATTTATATCAAAACATTCAAGTTTACATGATCACAGATATACAGAACACTCACAAATCTTGAACAATTAAAGAGATTATACAACACGTGCAGAGTTTCTCTCTTTTCTCCTAAATTTTCCCTTTGCCCACTCCTCATAATTCTATTAGGGCAATGGCCTCACTGGCATGCCACAGCACTTCAGCCAGGCACAGGCTAGCACATCCACTGGCCACTGCAGCTGCACCCCTTGGGCCAGCTCACAGATTTTTGGCATGCCCAGCAGGGTGATTGGCAGTGGCTGGCTGATGTGCAGCAACTAGTCAGCGATCAGGTGGTCTGTCTAAATGGGTAGCCTGCCCATTTTGACCACCATGTCTAGACTTGAGTCCAGTATGCACAACAGCTCTCACTAAGCCTGCCAGCCAAACAGGTTATGAATACAGCAAGAGCTGTGATCTTGTGGTGGGTAGAAGATAAGGGGCACAAAGAAGTATCTGAGGTATAAACATAGGGAAAAGTGATAGATGCAATCCAAACTGGCTTGCTTTTGTTTGTTATGCATCCCTGATCTAAAAGATTTAGAGCAAACCAAGCTGTACGTATTTACTATTTGTCACCACATGCTATTGCTAGAGCTATTGCAAAACATGGGACTATAACAAACATCCCTTCCCCTAGTGAGAAAACACAGCGAGAGTCTCTAAAAATCACCTAAGTCTTGGGAAATTTTGCATGTCTCTATGTGTCTGTTCTAAAAGTTCTGGTACTATGTAAAAACCTTAGCTTGCTTTGGGAGATAACAAAGAAAATGGGTTCACTGTGTAAACAAGAAACAAGATCCAAAAGTTTGACTCAAGGGGTAAAAAAAATCCACTTTGAGAGATCTGCATTATTTTCTGCGCCTCTTGGGACTTCCTTAAAGGCCTGACTCACGTTGATGCTTCCATCTGGACCTAGTTCCAGTCCTGACAGCGAAACTAACATGCTCTCACTGATGGGCAAGTGTTGTGGTAAAAGTGTAATACAGCTTCTGGAGACAAGGTGCCAGAGGGGTGAGAAAAGTGGTTTCGGTTCACCTGTGCCACGTCTTCCTCTATCTCCTCATCATCCTTGTTCTTTTGCAGTCCACGTCATAAAGGGGTGTCCAAAAATCTCAAATCCTCCCTCAAAACAAAATGCCCATTTGAAGTCTTATTTCTGTGCATCACACCCACTATGCCAAAATCACATCAACACTTTAGCCCACCAACACCCCAAGCCTAGCAAACCCTAGTATAATTAAATGCCGCCTCCCACCTTGGCTTCAACTGCTGATTCTTCAGTGTCTGCCTGGCTCTTGCTTTGCAGTTACCAATACTCTCCTTACCTATCAAATTTCAAAGCAAAGTAAAAAATGCCAAGATTACCTGATTGAAAAAAGTTTTCTCCACTTAAGGACCCACTTAAATTTTTCCACCTAATACTTAAGGTCTTGGACAATCATCAACAGTTTGCTGTTGACACTTGGTATGCTGGCGTGAGAGTTAACTGAGGGTGGCCAAGGAAACCAGCCACCCACTGTCCCCATCAGACTGCCTAAGGCGCCTGCCAGAACAGAATGCCCCCCACTGTCAGTATGTTGGTAGTGATCTTGAGAAATGCAGGAAAAAAAAGAAAAATCTAGTGCGGGTAGCAAAGAACTAAATAGATTTTACGTAAGCGTAGTCCAACAGTGTGGCAAGTTAAAATGGTCAGGAAAACGGAAAGGGTAAAAAGCCACTGAAAATTTCTTCCTCATTCTTTTGAGAGAAAGGTGAATTGACTGGACTTGGTACAGCACTGAATCTACCAACTATAACATGTTCAAAACACTATATAACCTGCAGATTTACGTGGATTAAGGTATTTCAGCAGGTTATATAGAATTAGTGTCTGTGAGAAGCTCTTTACATATACACACCCTATGAACACTTGCAGGAAGAGAACTGTTGTGGGAAACAATGTACATATCTATCTAGTTAAACAAGAGGTCAGAGAGAAGCATCACAGAGATAGACAGGTTAATGATTGCCTTGGTTCGTTAAACGTCATTTCCATGCTTTATGTCAAACTTCAGCCCGGCAGTTCAGAATAGCTTTAGGATCATTATTATTTCATTGATAGGAAGTGGTTTGTAGCAGTAGTTTCTGAAATTAATTTCTAAATTCTCAGCTGACTCACTTATACAATTTGTCAGGCACTTGTGGTTTCAATAATCATTAATAGATAAACTAAAGGTTTGTTAGCACTGACACTATTTCAAATTGATCTTGATGTTATTATGATCAGAACTGGATTTCTGGAACTGCATGATATTCCCCTGCCTCAGTAGCTGTGAGACGACGATGCTGCCGTAGGTGTAAAATTCACTTAAGACTTTTATTGGAGTCTTTGATGAGTAATAACCCACAAAAAGCTGTTGTGTAGGAAGGGAAAAGTGACCATCAAATCACAAATTCCAAAAGCTGCCAGTAATGCAATTCCCAGAGTGGGCCTTTCTCCAGAAAACATGTTGAAATCTATGTTGGGTGGCAGCAACTACTCAGAAAAGCACTTAGACCTGCAATGGAGATACATGGCTATTATTACGTTTTATAGTAAGATCAGTAACCCAGAAACAAGAGTCATGGCTATCCTTAGCTTTCAGTACAACAAGATCTAATGAATTCTTTATAATTTAGCACACCACCTTCTTCTTACTATGAGAAACATCCATTTACAAAGTCTCCACTAACAGTAACATTATTTTTCGACTTAGGAACAAGATAGGTGACATTAACATTGGCGTTTGACAATGACTTTTCTGTTTCAGATGAAGTTGCCTTTGTACCAAAGTGATGACGCTTGTTCTCCCTTGGTCTCAGGTGTACCATTTCTCCTCCCTTTTAGCCTCAGGCTTGCCTATTCTTTTGTCTTGCTCCCTTTCTTTTTTACAACCACTAGACCTGAGTTCCCATTTCAAGAAGCAAACTAGTCCAGGGCCTGCCAAAGCAGTGGCATCTCTGACTTCAGGAAAATTCACTCACTAGGCATGGTTGATGCACAGCTCCTGGAAGCCCAGGATCACTGATATACAGGCATTCTCAGTGCAGCTGATGGACCAGCCGTCCCAAACCAGGGAAAAATGCCATCAAGTCTTCAAATTCCACCAGGAGGGAATGGTAGTGCTCCAGCAGATATTTTCTGCCCCTTAATAAATGCTCTCCAGACCTGGAGTGCCATGCAGAGACGACACAAACAACAGGTTCTTCCTTTTTACTTTGCTCATGCTGTCCATCTAGAGGGCATAACTTAAGAGTGAGTGTGTTCAGATATAAAATCTGGTGGCTCAGCCTGGCCTGCAAGCTTTCAGCTGTAGTACTTAAACATCGGTATTGTTTGTGGAGGACTGTTCCTATAGAAACAAAACCTATGAATGCATTCACACACAGAGCATAGAGGTAAATTTTGCACTACAGGAAATCAAGCAGAAGCTGAATTCTCCAGGAGCCAGAGTTCCCATAAAGTTATGAGAGAGGAGAAATTCTGGATTACAAATGTTGCTGCACTGAGCGCTGTGGAGTACAGCACCCATACACTGCCTAGTATCTAGGTAAAGCATCAGACAAATCAATTGCCTGCTTTTTTTCAGTCTTCAAGGCATGCAGACTCCTTCAGCAGCATCAACACAATCAGTCCCAAATGGCCCGTGTCGTTTAGGATCCACACTTAAATCCTATGGAAATATTTGAAGGACACAGATGTTAAAAGGTAAAAATTATTTGGGTTTAAATTTACAAGTGTCCTCAAATAATGATGCACAAAAAGGGCCGAATATGGGGGAACTGGACTCAAACTCTTCTGTAACTCACTCCATTGACTTAAACCAAGTGAAAAAGGGGTTTCTGTGAGATTAGCAGCATCAGCACATCCTGGCAGGGCTAATCTCATCTCAGTTTCTTGACATGCACCAAGTGCTTTTGTTCTAACACTGCTGATGTAATAGATTTGTAAGTGTGTGGTTGTGAAGCTGAAAGGGGTATAGAGACATTGCTGACATCCACATATCTGCACCAAATAGGACAACATCACCAACCACAGTGGCACTGCAGGTCATTATTATACAGGGAGAAGGAAACCTATGTTCCTCCCATCTACTACCCCTTCCACCATCTATTACCCAGTCACCTGGTATTTGCCAAAAAAGGTGTGCCAGCAGGTGCCATCAGAGGGAAGAAGCAGAGAAGCTTGTACCGGTGTGTGACCCTCTGGCTTGCAAACATTGTGTCGCCTCTGCGGGAACCTGGCCAAGTCATTCACCAGCTCTGTACTACTGCTGGCGTAACAGGGGAAGGAAGGGGCAGACAAGCAAATCCACTAAAAATGAGTCAGACACAGTCTTTATCAAATGACTCAGAATAACAAGTGAATAACAGGGATTATGAAAGTACAGACACTGTTGCGTGAGGCCATTCATATGACTTGTGTTCCCCAGTGACGCAAGAAGCAAATGAACTGAGGAGTATTGACAATGTACAATTCCTATCTCGCTGCCTGCAATACAATTTAGAGGATGCTTCCAGGGATAGGCTGAGCCAGAGATAAAAAGTGACATGAGACAGCTGGGAAAGAAAGAGAAACAGACTAAGTTGATTTTTTATGCACTTTTTGCCCCCAGAGAAATAGAAGAAACCTGATTGCTAAAGGCTTATCAAATGGGGCTCATTCTTCTACTGGTACTGCTTATTCCCCTGGAGAAGCAGAGAAGTTTTCTGCATGACTCAGACTGCCTGGAAGCATAGCTCTGAAAAGCCACACATGCATCACCTGACACTACGGAGCACCCTTCTCCACCAGCCAGACATGGGCTGGGATGAACGTCAACTGAAACCCAGGCCAGTACTTTGCACAGACCCCAAGGTACCACACAAGCCTGAACTGCTATTATTCCTCCTAATAGTCCAGCAGCTAAATGGGATGAAGTTTTAGGCTCTGTCACTAGGATTTAGGGGCTGTTTGACATTCCAGAACATCACTCTATGCCAGGAGAACACTAATACTGACAATGCCCAAGTCTTTTGCAGCACTTTTTGATCTGCAGATTTGGAAGCTTGCTGTGAAAGTGTCCTAATCTTACCTCCATCTTACAGATTCAATAAAAGCGTTAAGTACAGAGAGGAGTGTTTCAGTGGTAGTTAAAATCTCTTGTGCATGGGGCACACAAGTGAAATGGTCACTTACTGGTCATATCAAAGAGTAACGTCACCTCAAACCCTCAGGATTTCAATACATGTCAGCTGTCAGTCCATTTGTCTTGCATTTCTCATGTTTGACAAAACCAAGCTCCTTCAAATTCAAAATAATTTATAGTCAAGTGATAAACACATTGAGTGACAAGAGATAGGGAACAAATGATAAATAGTTCAGATTAAAAAATGACCCAGGTGAGCAGTGGGGCAATGTTATCATCTTCCAACATGGAACAGAACAAGCCCTATGAAGCAGCATCATCATGCATCACTGGTATACATTAAAGCTGTGGCATCTACTTTGCCTCTGGATAGAAACCTCTTCAGGAAAGGATAGTGCTACTTTCACTGACGTTGATTCTTGATTAGAAGTCAGGAAGGAAGGGAGGGAGGGTTTTCAGTGCACACATTCTCCTAGCTTACTTTGCACAAACAACTCCATGGGACTATGCTTTGAATGCAAGAATTCCAATGAACTATGTGTTACACTGGTAAAATACTGGTAGATTTAGTATTTTCTAGTATGAGACAATACTAAATGAATGCCTTAACCTTTCCCCCAAAAGGTAACTTTTTTTATAAAGTTCATGAACACTTTTAGCCATTAGGGATCTCTTGGTGATTGCTAAAAGCCTACTTATTTAACTCCACTTTGTCTAACTAAATACCTCCTGTAATTTAGGCATTCTTAATCTCTTCATTGTACTCCAGATAACTGAAAGGAAACCTAAGATCCGATAGACTATTTACCAAAATGTTCCTCTCATCTGACTTCATACATTTTGATAGAGATTCTTTTCCATAAAATGTTTGTGATTAATTTGTTATTTCATGAGTCTAAACAGAGGACATACCAGTTTTCTAAGCCACTGTACCCCGAAAGAGATGCTACTTTTCTTTTCATTAAGAAATGATAACAGCCAAAGTAGGACAAAAGCTGTAGCAGCAGCTTGAATGACGCTGAGACAGCAACAAGAATGCAAAGCTCATTAGAAGCATTATAATTAAGTGGAAAATAACTCTTTCTCTGGCCTAATGACAAAATCACATTAATAAACTGCAAATCTTAGTGTCCATCCCTGACCATGATATTAAAACCAGCAACACTCCTTCCTCTCGAAACACACCCACAGGCTTACAGACTGACTCAGCAGATGGAGTTTCTAGACCCTGCCCTCTCTTTAACTGGGGCTAATTAAAACACCACCACCACCACTTTCTTCTTACATTAATTACATAAAAGGTTATGAAATACTGTGATACAGAGGCCACACAAATATCTGAAACAGAATCTGTATTCATTCCCACTTGTCTTTAAAATCTTCTTACTGTGATTTGCTTTTGTAGCTAATATGATTAGTAGCACAAAAATCTTAGCCTCGGCTTTCTCCCTAAAACCACTTGTTTGCTACAGAATTTGCCTGAGCTCTGTCTTACAGCTCCCATAACACTTCCAGTCTGGTTGAGTAACTAAGATACCGTAACTCTGTAGATCAAGTAGGGTCATTAGCTCTGCAGTTTCTGAAGAATGCTAAATCTTGGAAACTGGGCAGGAAGACAGCAGAAATACCTCACCAGTTCCCATGCATGTTTTAAAGCCAATCAACATGCTATAGGTTTCCCACACTGGATCTGTTCGGGAGTTACAAATGGGTCTCCTGAACTCACAAGTGCTACATAGCAGGTCAGAATTTCTTCTGAATTACCCACACACCTTATAATAGCACTGCGAAACACCACAAGGATCTGTTCAAGAGCACTTCAAAACTTCACTTGAATGCATCTGAAGCAAGGTTCCTGATACAAAAGCACAGGACTAGCTTTAAGCTCCATTTGCTTCACTTCACGTTCCCTTCATTCCTCATGTTTAATCACTTCTGTGTCTCTTGAGAAAGATTTATTCTCAGGCATATTTAAAGGGTATTAACCTATGCTTCCAGAAAGCTAATGTGCTTGTAAATTGTTTCACAGAACAAAAATCACTTTTGTCAGTTACCAACTCTTCCTTCTCTGAATTACTCTGTAGAGTTCACTGGCCTCTGCAAGCATCCAGCAAAAATTGGAAGCTGTTGCTAAAGCAATTTTTGCAATAATTTCCTCTAGCAAAGTCCTACCACAAAAAAAACCCACACCAAAACAGCTAAGGCCCAACTTTCTCCTGAGATATCACCAAAGAAAAGCACTAAAAACCCGACACACTGACACAATACTGCAGAAAATCACAGAAGAATACCAACACATGTAATAGACTATCACCCTTATCAACACTGGTACAACTGGTTCTTCTCAAACTCAAGAAGAAAGATTGTGAATCAACAAACCACATCCCAGAGCCTTTCAGAGTAATGCATCAGATCACACTCTCTCATCTTTGTCATTATGATGAGCTCATATTCTGAACTGAAATGCCTATAGGCATTAATAATGAGAAAATCTATAGAAAAGTACATACTGACACAAGAAGTGTAGAAACAACCAGATAAGCTTTCCTTTGGACAAATTTTACTTTTTATTTGAAATTATTATGGTATTTCATTCCCAGATTTCTGAAACGGTCATCTTATATTTCAATTCAATTAGGACAGTTTTTTTAGATAATACCTTTTAAAATGCAAAAAATACTTTTCAGGTATTGAAAAAGAACAATTTGTCATTATGTCAAGTGCTTTGGGTTTTCTCTGTTTGTTCAGTTTTTTCTTACTGAACCTTTCCTCTTCTACCATTTCATACGATGCCCTATTTTTACCATGTTAGTCCTATGCTATCAGAAAAGTGAGGAAGTGAAGATTTAAAATAAAATTGTTTGTGAAGAATAAATGCCCTTCCAATCTCCTTGCGTTCTAAAGGTTCTCTTTGTCGTCCAGTTCTCTGCAGCTAAGTTTTCACTTTAAAAGCACAACTGTGATTTCTTCTTCACAAAAGGTGTATATTGCTCAGTAGTTTTCACAAATGTGTTCTGGAGGTAGATGAAATAACAACATAATTTCCTACTATAGCCTCTCAGGTTTCTTTTAACTTTGCAGTTGAAGATCTGCATTTAACCTTTCCAAACTTTTTTTCTCTTTTTTTTATTAAACCTTTGAGCAGAAGGCAAGTAAACTATAAGCCGTGATCAAATAGTGTCACAACAAATTCCTTGTGTTTTTTCAGGGATACAAAGGCCTTTCCAGTAGTCACTCACTGTTCAGAGACTTGTAGCATTTGGCTGTCAGACAGACTTCCCATCATTTGCTCCAGACTGGCTTCTTAGGAGACTAATGGACTTTAGTTGCTGTAGCCTTCCCTTTGAAATTCAGACCCTACTTGAAAGCCCTGACTATTTCAGACTTACTATTTTTAATCTCTTTTCAGGACCCAGCAGAATCACACACTCTCTTCTAGTCTCTGAATGAAGTTTGGTGAGTTTGCATTACCCTGTACAGAAGCTAAAAATACAACTTTAGTGGGACTCAAACTCAACTGTTTCACACCATTGTCTTTCTAGTGCATTTTACTTCTATTCAGAGATCAGACCATTTTCCAAATACCCCAATAGCCTGCACAAACATGATTAGGATCAGTTTAACTAATTGACCTTAGTAGGAACTAGATGGGACTCTAACAATGGACAGTAGCAGCAACTCATGGGTTAACCATTCAGGAGGTACCTGGAGACTTTCTGTCATCTGCAAGGTACCTCAGTGACAGTCGGCACTGAGAAACACGAGTCTCTTATTGCACAATGTTGTATCTGATAAGCTCCATTCAAGTGTTGGCCAGAGCAGACTGTATTCTTCAGAGTGACTGGTCAGAAATGAACAAATGGGGCAGTGGGATGAGAGCTGAGCTTTATGGCTGCAAAGAGAAAGATGACACACTGAAAGAAAGAATTTTAAATGACTTACACAGATCACCAACCTCTGAATTAAATGTGTCCAAATTAAAAAAACAAAACAAAACACAAAAAAACCCAACCAAAAAATCCAAACAAAAACAACCCCGAGAAAAGCATCACATTCAGTACTCTATGGAAAAACTCTGGTCAATGGGTACTAGAATTACAAAAAAGTTAAAGAGAACAAATGGAAATGGAAAATTAGTCCCACATATAGCTGGTATGGCTTCATTTAAAACACACTGTTCTGTTTTCATAGTTCTGGAGGAAGGAATCAGAATAGACAAATATGCATTGCCAATGTTATGAAAAGATCTAGATATGTTTATGAGAATGTAAATAAATGAATAAAAAGGTGTATATATACACACACACAAATAATACCTTCATACATACAGTTCATATAGATCAGAAACATATTTAGAAACTGAAAAGATCTTATCTGGGTTGTCTAAAGCAATCCAAGTAGCAACAGGCCTACAGAAAGAGTCAGTGAGAAGTAGACTAGCTCTTACTTTGCACTGAGGGATAATGAGAATTACTGAAAAGGAGTTATACATGGTACAGACACACTAGAATGGGCAAGATTTATCCTATAGATAAAAAGCTGCAGATAAATCCACTGAAATTATCTGTGAAACAGAACAGTAAAAAACATGTGTCAGACTGAAGGTTTCTGGTGAAAAGCACAAATTAGCATGTGGAAGGATATTTCTGCCACAAAGCATGAGCTGCAGCCAGAAGTTCATAAAAAGAGCTGCACAGGTAATAAGAAGAACCACACTTGCATGAGAAACTTGGACTTCAACAAGCCCATAGTCTAGAAACGGTAGTTTTTCACAACAGGTTGAGTTTGTTGATGTGGTGGTGGCTTGGTCCTGGTCTCCTGGAGAGAAGGGGACCCTGGGAAGCCTGGCTGGGGGCAGCAAGCTCCCCAAGGCAGCACTGAACACTGGTGAGGAAGGAGCAAGATGCCATGTCAAAAGGCAACAGCCACTTGCCAAGACATAGCCTGCTGCCTTTTACATCTCCAGTGTAGCAAGGGAATAGGACATTTTTAGATTAGGCTAAAAATCATAAAAAAGCTGATCCACTGCAGAGGTTGGTTTGTTCCCAATAAATGTGCTCCAGCCTGAGGGCAGGGTAGGACCTGAGTACCACAGCCGAGAGGCAGCTGCAAGATCTAGTCTGCTTTGGGGAAAAAAAAAAAAAAAAAAAATTTTTTTTTGTACTTTTCTGCAGAGTTGGCACATTGACCAGATCTGACCACTGTAATAATTTCAGGTATCCATGTCTCAAGAGGAAACTTTTAATTTAGTTAAGTTGTAGACAATTAAAAAATTACAGACTTCAAGGTTGTTTCTTCTTTTCTGAGAGAATAAGAATTTATCATTAGAGTATTTAATATTTTGTAGGCCAAAGTGGAGGTTGGAGAATTCAATACTTGTAATTAGACATATGTAGCTGCTTTCATTAAAAGGATAAATCTAATAAAGGAGACTTAACATTTTTTTTTGTTCTCATTAAAACAATTCATACAAATTTAAAGGGAAAATTTCTGTGTTGATAAAGTGGGAATTGGGGGAAGGGGCAGGAAAACATAGGCTGCATTTAAAGTAGGATGAAGCAGTAATATTTGACACTTCAGATATTACCAACCAGAACCTCAGCAGGAATAAGCTAGGGTCAATTTAATGAGTTTGATGAAGCTTGTGTCAGAAAAGTAGCCTGAATTACATGTAGCCAGCATCAGGCATGAAAAGGCAGCATTATCTCTAATTCTGAATGATGATTCCTTCCAGAGAAGGCCAACTTACATTGCAATGGTAGGGGAATACTTTTACCCACTTTTACAAAAGGGAAAACCAGGACACAGCGGGCTCAAGTAGATGGAAGCAAGATTTTACAGTCTCAAAATTAGCAGACCCTGTTTAGCAGTCTGTTATCAGCTCAATCAAGTTGCTTCCTAATACTTCTCATGTTTTATTTTAACTGTGATTTTAATCTAGCTGGGTTCTTTAATTAAAAAATTAAAACCTAATATCCACAAATCTTTATAATTGTAAAGAGAGAGAATTTTTCCTTGAACAGAACTGCTACTGCTTTACACATGTTTCATGGTCAGAGAATATTGGAAAAATTCAAGACTGATGATAATTAGTGCCATATTTTGCACAGATTTTTTTACTCTGCCTTGGTGATTGAATAAATTTTACATTTTTGTTGTAAGGGATCCTTATTTTTCTTAATACTTAGACACTTGAGGACATGCAATTATATGGTACTTGTTTCCTGTTCAGGAGCCTTATATAGCAATAAAGACTTCTGAGCTATGCTTGTGATAAAAATAATTAATTCTTACAGAATTCATTTGCTCAGCGTCCAAAGGAAATTAGCAGCTCATTGTTATTCCCTGCTCACCCCAAAACTACCTGGAAAAAATGAACAAACAAAATCAAAATACCTCAATTTACCAAAAGAAAGCTCTTTAAAGGGATCGGAGTGACTAGAAACACGGTGCCTAAAAATAGTCAGCCTAGTTATTCTGCCAAAGTGAAGGAAATGTCAGCAGGGTCATTGAGACTGCAAAATGAAAATCAATTTTCATGTCATTCTTTTATGTATTTTTACCTTTTCATCTACCTAGCCACGTGTTGCAGCTGGAATACTGCCCTCAACAGGCACTTTATGGTGCAGATGATAAACACTTGCACTTCTGAATGCGGTGGAAGTTTTGCCGTGGATAGTAACGGTGTAAAATGAGGCCACTGATAGGAATGTCAGATGCGGTGGTGCATTTCTGGCTGTCATCAACCTCATCCTAACAAAATGACTGAAATACTTTTGACTTGTGAAAGTCTACTGCAATACTTCAAGGCACTATTGAAATGGATTTGTGACTAATCAGTGAATTATATCGCACCTAAGGTCTGTGCAGGAGAGACCTTCATGTTCTGTATCACTCGTAAACTTAACTGGAGCAATGCAACAAAGCTAATTGTATTCTTGGCATCACTCTTCAGTGAGTGCTGAGAAAGTGCTTATTCTTCATTTCTTCAAATTTATTATTCAGCTCTTATAAATGAAATTAACTAACAGGTTTTTATCTTGTCAACTATTGGGAAATGGCTATAATGCTTGAAATAAGATTTCATATCTAGCCAGCTGGATGGGTTGTTCTCCTACATTTTACACCATCAGAATGACTGCTCTTCCACGTCTTTTTCTCAGTCATATTTTTTATATATATATATGTAAAGAGGTAAAAGTAGGCATGAATTGTATTTTGCTGTATTAACACACACAAAATAGTCTGCTGTTTATATGAATGCACAATGAGCATCTTCTAATATATACAAAAAATTATTTTTATATTTTTTAACTTGTATATAGTGAAAAGACTGTTTTATCAGTTGGAGGCATACTGGAGGACCCCACTGAAAGGAGACTAGAAAATGCACTTCAAGTTTGCCATAGTATAAACACTTTGTCCTTGATAAGAATTCATCATTTTACAAATGTATACAATGGGGTATGGCGCTCTATGATTTTACCGATTGAGGCTTTTGGTTGTTCAGTGCTTTCCTGCATGGGAAAGCATAAGGAAACCACAAAATATTTCTGATATTTCTTTCCAGATAACAGCAATGTGTTCAAAAGTCACTTTCAATTCAATATCTTTAAAAAAGCACCTCTGTCATTTGCTATTTTACCGGTATTCAAAGATTAGGTATATCAGTAACTGTCTTTGAAATATAATTACAGAATGGGGTAAATTTATGTAAATTTTAAGATTCCCAAGGAGATCGTCTTTCTTTAAATAAGAATGAATTAATGCGTAAGCCACAAAACCACCTTTAGTTTTTGTAATTCCCTGATAATTTTATGATGATCACTGGATAACAGAGGTTGTTACTGGGGAACTAACCACAATGAGCAATTTTCAGAGCAACAGTTTATGCAATTACAGACTTCATCTTCCTCCTATTGAAGCCAGGGCAGGAGCAGGGCCAGAGGTCCAGTTCCCCTCCACAGGGAAATGTCAGCACTTGAAACTGAAACCCTGTAGTCTTTGCTTCTCTTCAGTGGCCTTCTTCAGAAATTGTACCCAGAAGCCTGCCATGATCTTTAAAGGCTCAGCAAGGAAAGCTTTATATGGGAAGCAGAGGCCAGGTCCAACCACCCCTCAGAAGATGGGGGGTAACCACACAGCAACAGAGACCTGACTGACCTGGCTACTGACCATGGGGCTGTTATGCTTTCCATGCAACCAGTTGCGAAGGACAGGCTCCTAAAGGTCACTCAATGAGATGGGAAGAAAGGAACAGGTGGAAAGAAGTGCTCAGCACACGTGAGAGCTAAGCCTCACAGACACCTGCCCACACGCTGCACCACTGGGAACTTCCAAGGCATTTCCAGGGTAAATCCATGCTTGTAACTTACCAGCAATTGAATCTTTGTTTTTCACATTATGCTGCTTTATCTTTGCCTTTTCACAATACTGCACAACCCCTTTTGCTCTTTACTGCATCTAACAGTCCCCTGACAACTCAGACATTCAGCAAGTATGTCAATGCATGCAATTAAAACATCTGAAATCTGGTGCATGTGTTACCCTGCACCTGCAGAGCTGCTTGTAAAAGTGCAAAGACAACAACATTTTTAGTTGTACCTGCTGCTACATCCGTGTGTCTAGTCTCTTGTTTGAGATAGACTGAATACCCAGCCACATATTGTGTAGAGCCATGAAAGTCAGAGAAATACTCTGGTGGGCGTGCTAAGTATTATTTTAGTAAAAACCTGGGGAGGAGGGTGAGGCAGGAGTCCCCGGCTGGCAGGTTGTTCCAAACTCCCATACCTTGCTGTGGCTCCCACCCAGCAGCTGAAATTCATATGGACAAATCAGCAGACCTCACATCCCTTCGGGAAGTCCCTCGGCTGCTAACGTGGTACAGAGCTGTACAGATACAGCTGTTTTCTTGGTCTCTCCCTCAGCCTTCCCCTTTTGCTGCACACTCTCTAGCAGCTCGTGTCTGTTTTTCCATTACAAGAGCCTTCCCTTCTAATTGCAGAAGCATTAGTAAGGGGTGGGAGAAATTTCTCATTAGCTTCCTGGCAAAGGAGGGAGTCAGGTCAGAATTGTTTTCCCAAACTGGATATCAAGTGAGGAAACTCCACAGAAATTTTTATTATTATAAAAACTGGGATCCCAGGGCTACAGTCTCTGATACTTTTTCTCCTGACAGCCAGAACTATGCTGTCTGTTGCCTCCAGAATTACAAATAACTACCAGTTATTCACACAGCCCAATTTTTTATGAACAGTACAGAAAGAGACTGATGGGCACAGACAGTAGATCATCTCCATAGCACAGGCAACAGAGATGGGAACAACTCAGCAGCAACAACATAAGCTCAAGGTACAGTCTCAAATGGCATGCCCTGTATCAGTTTTAATTGATTATACTTGCGAGTGAGACATTACATCCTTTAAAGTTGTGTTTACAGAAGAGCAGGAATATGTTTCACAGTGACCCAAGCCAGTTGGTTACTTGAACATGCCTAACTTTTTTTGCTGACCCATCTTACAAAAAAAAAAAAAAATATCCAAGATTTTGAAGCTGTTGCAGCTGGCAAGACAGAACACAGAAGACAGAATTATCCTCTCATTACCTATGCTTAAGTATATGCAGTGTAATAATGTTTCAGCTTCTGCTCACTTCAGAAGTTGTGATTCCCCCTACATTAGTGGGATAACATATCACTGCTCTATCGTCACAACACAGATGCTGTGATACATCTGGTAAGACTTCACGCTGACGCTTGTAAACCCCATGTTATGACTGCAGCAGTAGAAAACAGTGTTTAATGTTAATGCTGCTTTCCTGGAATACAGTTAAAAGGCATTAAGAGAGAACAGCTCTAGGATCACTACAGAATCTTTGTCAAAACACTGTCAAGACAAAAAAAAAATATATGCAATGCTGAAGGAAATGTGTCCTACCTCGGTTAGAGAACACTATGGATCATCAAAGCAGATCGTTAAACCAACTAGTAGTTTACTTTGCATCAGTGAGCTCTCAGCATATCTATCTGTCCAAGGAAACTACTGCTATGGTTGTGCCCACTTCCTTATGCAGCCACACAGCACTGCATTGCTTGGGATTTCAGCAGTGCCAGTAAACATTGACTAAACATTTGTATTTACTCACAAATTTAAAAAGTAAAACTATTTTATTCATGTAAGCCTCTCCGTTGCCAAATTTCTTTTTTTAAATCTGTATTTTGGGACTAAGCTATTTCAAAACATCTTTTAAAGTCATTCAAAATGTAAAGATAAATCAAAACATCTTTAGGAAAAACAAAGTTCCCCCTAACTAATCCAGATAAATATTGTGCAGAGATACATTTGTCACAAGTTAAAAAAAAATGAAACTTGAAATTTTTGTCATGTTCGCTGCATCTCAGCATCCAATATTGTAAGGTACTCCCAATCCTATGATTAAATCATACACTAATGTTAGGAACTGAAAGAACTGCATTGCAAGGACAGTGATGCACAACACAAGGAATGAAGTAATCTCATTGTAGTATCATGCACAAAAAAGATACGGGTATCATCATTACAAATGATAAGAAATAAAGCATTAAGTAGATTTACCTGGAGCAGTTACTGTGTTCTATTCCTGATCTGTTTCATACTCCTTTCAGGATAAACACCCCTAAAGTATATTTCCCACTTTGTACTAATATTTTATTCACGACATGTATGTTCTTCATTATTAAGTGAAGAACTGTAAGGTTTTCAGATGGAAGGCAGCGGGCAGGGGGAACAGAAATCCCCCCATTCCCAGCTCTCGCAACTGAACTCTTATGATGCAGGTGGACAGAAGGATTCTGCTGAAGGGAAGGCGCAGTGTATGCAGCTCCTCTCAGCAGCGCTTCTCTCCCCAGCAAATGCAGTTTGCTCGCGGTGGAACAGCCTGCAGTAGAATAACAAGAGAATTTCTCAAGTGCTAGTGTAAGCGAAGGAGGGGGTGTGAGGGAAAGCAAGCAAAGAAAATGCTTGGGAAGCTGCTTCTCTCTTCAGCTAAGGCATGCTGTATATCCCTCTTTCAGTGGGGTCTTGTGAGGATAGGCACACCACAGATTTTAAGGCTCTGAGATACTAAGTGAGATCTAACACAGACGGTTGGCTAAAATAACCAAGGTTAAGGAATGCAAAATATTAAGTTTCCAATAGCAACATCAAGACCTCCCTGTTGTAGCTCCTGTAACGTGATGTACATTTTGACACAAACAGCAATATTGTGTGAGATAACATCTTTGGCCTAAAATCTAGTTGCAGAATCAGTCTCGCTCTACCACACCCCCCTCAAGACTCATTTGCTACTTTTAAATTCTTCTTTGAATTTACAGATACCATTTTCCCCACTGTATTCTTTAATATTTTCTCTCCTCTGATGGTGAACAAACAACTAAGACGTTAACCCTTGCAGGTGCTTAAACAGCTCTGTTTACAGCCCATTGCTGGACAGTAACTGAAGTGACCACACAGATGAAAAACTAGTTTGCACGTACAAACTGCCAGCAAATCTACACAGCACATGTGTCAGAAAAAAAGAGAAAACCAGACTTTTTTCAGATGTGTGCAAGGCTCATCCAGCCATCATGTAACCAGAGTGTAAAAGACCTGCTGAGCCTCACACCGTGCACGAGGACTATTTATCTGGGATGCCCTCCTGCAGCTCCCTGGAAGCTCCAGTGGCTGAGCTGATGTTCAGTGTGCAGTGCTGGCCATTCCCCCCAGCCCGCACCACCTCCCTGGGGCTGGATCCTAGGCATCCCCACATGTAATCTCACAGTTGGCCCCAGAACATGCCTGCAAATGGCACCTTTTGCATTAAACAACAGGAGCTGAAATGTTTGCTCTCATACATATACTGCTAACAGTTGGAAGGTTTTTTTAAGGAAACTCTCTTAAATTACTACAGCCTCTTGTCCCTGCTGACTTTGATTACCAGCTCTAAGTGATATGAACCCAGATCTCCCTCACCCACCATTATAAAACCATATTATTTACAATTAGTTGTTTTAAAAAAGCATTGTTCTGTTAATAGTATTCACAATGATATAGTAATGACT
Source organism: Strix uralensis (assembly GCF_047716275.1). Lineage (NCBI taxonomy): Eukaryota > Metazoa > Chordata > Aves > Strigiformes > Strigidae > Strix > Strix uralensis. The sequence continues at coordinate 21,716,468 of NC_133972.1, read as the reverse complement.
ATACTTTGTAATCTAGTAATAATAGCTCAGAGAAGTTTCTCTCAGGGAGAATTTTCACCCCCATGTGGTTTATATATGCTAATTACTATGCAAATTAAGAACCCATTGACACATCCTATTATAATACTTGCCCATTTTGTACATGTATTTGGTGAAATCATCGCACTCATATTATGCTTTGGAAGAAGAACATGTCCCAGCCCATACTGTTGCTACAACAAGAGATGAGATACGGATCCATCACGGGAGTGTATCCTCCACGCTGGGAGGTGGGTGTTCACTATCACTAAAATGGCATGGACAGTGGGTGGCAGCAGGTTATCATTTCTTTCCTATGTTATGTAATTAGTACTGTCATTCCCAGTCTTTTAAAAACTCAGAACAAACTGTTGTATTTTTATTTATTGCTTCAATATTCTAGTCTTTAAGATTCATATTTTCTGTTCTAAAGAGCCAAGCATAACGACTATTTTTAAAAGGAAAGCCTGAGCTTTCCATCACTCTGGAAACGAAAGCTTTAAGTGAAATCACGACAAGATCCGTAATAAAATCACGGCTGCCAGCAACCTCACATAGCATGTGAAGAAGAAACCCCTTAACAACATCATATTGTTACTAAACACAAACTGCTGACAACTTACGAGGAAGGAAGAGCAAGCAATGCAAGCCAGGCTGTGAGTGCAATGTTAGTGTACGACAGAGCCCAGCCAGGACACTTGTGGATGGGAAAGGGGAAGGGGCTCGTGCTTGTGAGGGGACAGAGACACAGATGTCAGCCCAGCAGGCAGTGCCGTACATATTGCACTGACAGTGCCTACTCTGGTGAGAGCAGTGTCAAAAAGGCAAACGCAATTGCTGAAAAACTTTCAAAAGAAGAGTACTCCCTCAAGGCTGAATACACAGACCTCTAACAAGTCAGGATTGGGAAAACCATCAGCTCATGGCATTTATATGCTGCTTAGCTTTCCAACAGCTAGTTAACAGTGGGTATCCTGGTTTGCTTTTACATGCAAACCCAGTACACAGCTCCAACAGCCCTGAGTAAGGACAATCCTGACTGTTCTCTTTCTTACCTCATGTAGATCTGGATCTCCCACAAAGTGCAAGGTCTTCGGCTATTCCAGACTCCAAATATCAGTGCAGACAGATCAGCCAGGGACACAGAGACTCAACTACTTTAAAACCTGCTACACGGCTGCAGGCCTGAGCATGAGCTTACCTGGCAGATACGCAGGGCTGGCTGGTTGACAGACCATGTGCTGGCTGAGCACAAGCACGTCTTGCTCCTGGGCCACCCACATGAGCACAGGTCATGCCACACTGCTCTGTGTGTGACACCAGTGTCACAGAGCAGGAACAGCACTTGTATGAGTCCTGATCTAAGCCCTGGAGATGTGATGGGTCTGACACATGAAAAAGAGAAGAGCCTTGTCTTTATAGCTCCCTATTGTACATTATTAACACAAGGGCCAGCAACATCCATCCCTTTGTGAAGATTAGGCTCCTCAGATCTGTATATCAGAGATAAGTGGTAAAACTGATATGAATCACTATTGTTACAGGGCTGGAGACCCCAAGGCTTCCAACGAAACCCAGAGAACTGTACAAACAAGAGGCATTCCTTGCCTAGGGAAGCTAATCATCTAAATGAAAAAGACAGGCAGGGAGTTGGAGAGGAAGCAGAAGCACAGAGAGGTGAAAGCAATTTGCCCAAGGCCACAAAGCCAGTCGGCTAGCAAACCAAAAATAGAGGCTGACCTCCTTGATTGTCAGCCCATTGTTCTCTCCACTAGACTGAATCTCCCATGGTGGATGTGACATTAAATTGGTATTTCTGTTTTGCTGCTGTCATTTTTAAAAATAAAGCATGATAGCAATGTCTCTGTACTGAGCTGCTGTAATCGAGGCCAGACAAGCACTTTCAGAAACAATACCATGGAGAATTTTTGCTAAGAGAAGAAAGCAAGGCCCCCAGACACAGGGTCTGGAGAGCACATCCTGATTACCAACTACTTCTCTGACATTAAACACAAGGGTTACTGCTGTTTTGAAGGCTCTCAGCATCAACACCTTTACCAGAGCAAACCCTGGACAAGAAGTGCAGCTGAAGAATGCAGCTAAGAGCAGATGCCATTAGGGATCGTGAAAGGATCTGGCCCTGCAGAAGGGTTAATAGCACAAGAGGATTTAGGATCACAAGGGCATCTGCAGTAGCTCTCAATCTGGCAGGGTAAATTCTCCTGCGCAGAACTTGGCACTGCCAAACATGGAGTCTTGCTGATGACCGACCAAGATCCTGGCTCCTCTGTATGCCACTCCAAGCTGCAGGGCACTTGTCCTTTTAAAGCACAGGTTTTCATACCCCTTAAATGTCACTTTAAAATGTGTTAAAGTTTTCCAAAAGACCTATATCTGTGTCTATAAAGGCTGCACCGGTGTTACTTCAGGCATCACAAATGCAAAACAAGACTTCCACCAGTGTGTACCTGAAGCAGTTTTTCAGAAAACCTTAACGAGTGTATGACAGTGCTTGGAGGCCTCTGCAGGAGGAACAGCCACACATGCTGTCCTCATGGAACAGGAGGAGGAATTCAATTACCTGCACTCTGACACAAGGACAACTTATTCTGAATGTGTTGATATTTTATTCCATTCATTTCAGAACAAAATCACACAGAATTCTTTCAGTTCTGTTTTGAACACAGCTCCTTGGTATTGTACACACAGCCTTGGTCCCCCAAACTGGAAGAGAACAAATGTCACACTGATCTTCAGGAAGGTCAGAAGGCAGATTCAGGGAACTACAGGCTGGTCAGCCTCACCTCAACTCCTGGGAAGGTGACAGAAAAAAATCCTCCTGGGAAGCATTTCCAAACACGTGAAAGACAAAAAGGTTATGGTGAGTAGTCAGCATGGAGTTACGAAGGGGAAATCATGCTTGATTAACCTCATTGCTTTCTACAATGAGGTGATTGGCTTGGCGGACAAGCAGAGATCAGCAGATGTTGTTTACCTTTCAGTGAAGTTTTGATGCTTTCTCCCATAAGCCCATCATAGTCAAGCTGAGAAAGCATGGGTTAATTAAGTGGACAGTGAGGTAGATTAAAAACTGGCTGAACAGCTGGGCCCAAAGGGATGTGATCAGTGGCACAAAGTCCAGCTGGAGGCAAGTCACTGGTGGTTGTACCCCAGGGGTCAATATTGGGGTCATTACTGTTCAACATCTGATTGATGACCTGAACAATGGGATGGAGTGCACCCTCAGTAAATTCACAGATCATGCAAAACTGGGAGGAGTGGCTGATACACCAGATTGATGTGCTGCTATTCAGAGGGTCTTCAACAGGCTGGAGAACTGTGCAGAGGGGAACCTCATGAAGTTCAACAAGGTGAAATGCAAAGTCCTGCACCTGGGGAGAAATAACCCCAATCACGAGTACAGTCTGACAGGTGACTCTGCCAAGAAGGACCTTGGGGATCCTGGTGGCAAAGCAGTTGACCATGAGCCTGCAACATATTCTTGCAGCAATAAAAAAGTCAAACAGCATCCTGGGCTGCATTAGGAAGAGCATCGCCAGCTGGTCGAGGAAGGTGATCCTTCCTCCCTACTCAGCACTGGTGCGGACACATCTGGACCACTGTGTCCAGTTCTGGGGTCCCCAGTACAAGAAAGATATGGACTTACTGGAGGAAGTCCAAGGCAAGGCCAAAAAGATGATTAAGGGGTTGGAGCATCTATGGAAGATGAGAAGCTGGGAGAGCTGGGACTCTTTAAACTGGAGAAGACTTGTGGGGGAATCTTATCAATGTGTATAAACATTGATGGGAGGGAATGAAAAAGAGGGAATCAGACTCCCCTCAGTAATGCCCAGAGACAGGACAAGAGACAACGGACGCAAATGAAAACACACAAAATTCTATCTAATCACAGGAAAACACTTTTTTTTCACTTTGAGGGTGGTGAAACAGTAGAGCAGGTTGCCCAGAGAGATTATGCAGTCTTCATGCTTGGTGGTATTAAAAACTTGACTGGATATATTCCTGGAAAATCTACTCTAACTGACTCTGCTTAAGCAGTGGGGCTGGACAAGATGATCCCAACAGGTTGCTTCTAACCTCAATGATTCTGCGATTTGCTGGTGCTTCAGTACACAAACAGCACAGTTTGCTTGCAGTGATCAAACTACAATCAGTGCAGGTGTATGCAAATACCTCACCATGGTTTCTTGGTGTGCTTTCTCTCCTTCTGCCACCAGCAGATTGCATCAAATTAAAGAATGTAATGCTAGTCTTAAGACAAATGTGATAAGTAATTAATTCCTTAATAAGCAGTGCTAATTCACCTTTATGTGTCCTTTTGACAGCTGCTGTGCATATTCCACTACTTCTAACCTTTTGGCATGCGAACTTTGGCATTCACCTCATTCCCACTAAAAGTCAAAATGCAGAAATTAACTCAAACTGAAAGCAAGTATGTAACTGTGACTTCATTCTAGAAAGCAGAGTATACTACTTTAACAGATGTAATCACCTCTGGCATAAAACCAGCAAAATTTGTGAAACGAGTGAGACAATGCAATTTATAAAGATATTGCAATCTACTATTAATACAGGGAAGACAGACTCACATTCAGACACTGAAATGTGTCAGAATACCATACTTTAAGTGAAGAAAGGAAGATATCTTAAACACAGTGCTTACCAATGTTAAAAGCATTGTAACTTTCTTAAGCAATAAACTGACAGATTTCAACACATTATTAAAGATATTTAGTACTTGCTCCTCTCTTGGGAAAAAAGGGTAAGAAAACTATTTTTCTGAAGTAGTGAAAATTTCACTATTCCTAGACTGACTTGAGCAAGAAACTAGTAATTCTAGATGTCTGTAATATGGATTTCTTTCTATCTACTTGTAGGATATCCAAATACAAAACACATTTGAAGGTAGATGGCAGAAGCAGTTTCATAATTTCACATATCCACGTTTCCAACACTATTTGGGAAAGGAGTCCTTTTCAATAATACAGGAAGACACAGAATGAAGTCAGAAGTTCAGTTATACAAAACAATTATACATACAATTGACTATAATTTCTTAAATGAAATGAGCTACAAATAAAGATTTTACAGACTTGTATGCATATGCTGTTTTGAGGAAGAACTCCCTTTTTCCATATATTTGGGTTATACATTAGTTCACTGGTACTATTAGAAAATATCAATAGAGTAAGTATCACCAGTTGCAACTTCTTCCATGAGAACCCTCTTCTCATTTAAATCAGCAAGAAGATTATTAAAAAGATTCATTTCAATGGAAAAAATGAATTATCTCTGTGTGTAGCTACCCACTGTATACTCAATATTTTTGAATACAAGTTCTGCAGCTGTGCTTTTTAAAACATACTGTACTTTTTAAAATTAAAGACATTAAAATTCTTAAATGTATACAAAAGACTTGATAAGGTTTTAGATAAATTAGTTGTACTAACTTAAAAGCAGTACTTACAAAATTACTTAGAACCCCTCTATTTCAGAAATATAGTTCTGAAAGAGCAGTTTCTAGGGTTTGAGAATTAGGATGGCGATACTGGAGAAGGGATGTGGGACTTCCTATTATCGCAGCAACCCAAACAGTTATGAGTTCTCATTTTTTGTTTGGACATTATCTATTTAAGACCAACATCTACAAGCAAATCCCCAGGATTCATACTTGAACTTTGTTTGATGGCAGCAGAAAGGAGATCCCCCCACCTGAAGGGTTTGTTCTTTTTTTCCCCAAAGAATCTGACCATATTTAAAAATAATTTATCTTACAAGCTAAAATATTGACTTCTTTATTATGATGACAGTGTGGGTATAGGAACTGGTCTTAAGATTCAACAGTCAAGACACTAAAACCTGTGGCTATGGCAACATCGGCTTCCTATTGTAATCCTTACAGCACAGAGATACTTCAGAACACAACATTGTAAACTAGAGTTAAAAAAAGCAAGCTCAGGAAATTTATGTAGTGCAATTCCCTGGTGCAAAAAATTTAAAAAACTCTAGTAAGGTGGCAAAGTTTAAAAAATGAGGATTTCCAAAACACCTTACGTTCATACCACAGATCAGTAGTAAAGGAAGAAAAATGAAGTTGTGATTTCCCTTCTTCATGCTCTGAAGTTCACCACGTACTTAAATTGCACATGGATTTTAGTTCAGTATAGTTCAAATCCTGAAAATTTGCCACTTTCAAGTCAATACTGTTGCGTAACCAAAGAAAGCAAGTAAGAGACTTACACAAATATTTCCCATAACAAAACAACCAAACCAAAAGCTAGATTTTGCTTCTATGATGCTACAAATCAGACTATTGTGGCTAGTTTATAGACAAGTTAGCACAGGAATGGGTGTACTTGCTTACATGAAGATATACTTCTTCAGGATCTCCAGATATGCAGCACTCTTGGAATAGTTTCCAGCAAAACAAAAATGCAGTTACTCTAGGCACAAACCCAATTTGCCAGCAAGATCGGATTAAGTTTTCACAGTACTAATTCCAACAGGTTTGAAACATAGCTAAGTATACTCCGTTATACCTGTAGGTCAACTGTTTTGTCCAGTATCAAAGGAAATTATTAAAAAGATGAACACAACTGTATATTCTTCTACTAGAAGAATAGAACACATGCATGAAGCTGTAAAGTTTCATACTTTACACAAAGTCCTGTGTAAGAGCTACATATAGCCATTCTGTTGTATGCTTCCAATAAAATTAAGTGCAACACCCTTGAGGACAGCAAAACTTTTCAGAGGAAATAAGAACCACAGATGGGAAATTTGCTCAATCAAACAAAAGGCTCTTACATAAGATAACCTGTCCCAAGTAAGATAAAGAACCATCTCACTTGTAAACTCAGCACAGAAGGGCAACCTTCTAACTTGCCATTAGAATCAAAGAGAAAGACAGTAAAGCACAGGAATATGGTGGATAAATGTCCATGGTTTACAGATTATTCAAATGAAGTTCTTCTTTTCCCCAATAACTTGCAGACTTTAGCAACTAGTATTAAAAAAAACCAAAAACAAAACCAAAAGGTTAATGTCACTGAAGTTTCTTGTCCCAAGAGAAGTATCAGATGTAAAGGAATGGTGCAACAACTGAAACAGATTTTAACAACGTTGAGATTCCCAACTGTGTTTGCTCTGGCAGAACAATGCAAGACGCTTAAGAAAAATCACTTATTCTTCTGGTTGCAGTATTTAAAGAGGCCTTTGAGAAACCAAAATAAAAGTTTTTTCTTTATACATCTCAAATTGCAGGCCTCCTTTGCAATTAAACTATTAAATCCAATGGCTCCAAAATAACCAACAAACATGCCTGCAAGTTGAAGTAGTACAGCTCAGGTATCACATCTGATTGTTATTTAAAAAGCTCATATGGTGTATATATATTGCATCAAAATCACTCCCTTGGGCCTGAAAATAATATAAATATTCATTTATGTAGGACATGTTTCATTAGGTAATGCTGATATGAAGCTTCCATGTTAGCTCCCATAATTTATGAAAAGGGTTTTGGAATGTGCATGAAACCATTTTTTTTTTAAACTACATTTCATCTAAATATATATACACTCTCAAATATATATTATTTTAAATTTTTGCATAATGGTACTATAGACATGAAAAAAAATCCTGTTAATTTATTTTCACATTAGGGTAGTATCGATCTTGTGCTCTTTGATTAAACTTCCTTAGAAAAAGATGATTGCAACTGATAACCTGGACAGTAAAATTTAAAGACATGTTGACAATATTTTTAATTAAAACTTCAATATGGTCCACTGTTTGCAATGTCACCTTTAAAGTCTGAAAAGGCAATCTCTCCCACTACTAAATTTTCCCTTTCATGGTTAACGCTTAATTGATCATCAGGAGCAGTAAAAGGATCCTGAGTTCAGCCTGGCTTGCAATGACAAGAGAAGCCTTGCTCACATTGTCAAATAATCCATGCTGGAACAACTCCCAGCTCTGTGTTAATTAAGGTTATAACTTGATTTTCAGTCTCTAAAGGAAACTTCCAGAGGGGGCTGGGAGGAAGCAAGCAAGCTACCCTCCAGACCTGAAGGAAATCAGCACTAGAATTTGCTATTGCATATCACACAGTATTTCTACAGCAAGTCCATCAATATTAAGGCTCTACCATGCCTGGCAACATAAAACCAAGTACGGTACCCCTGCACAGAAAAGCCTGCAGTCTGACAACATGGGGAACAATCTGTGAGACAAGAATTAAATTTGTTGCTCTACCAAAGCCTTGATGGATGTTCCCAACCAGAACACACATGGCTTCACTGCAGCAACAGACTCCCAGCTTTCGAGTAGGCTGCGGCCAGACGAGCAGCACCAGGTCTTCCTGTCTCACAGACCTGTAGATAGGAGATTATATATTATACCTGTATATAAACTCACCTCCAACAGGAAAGAAAACCTTCATACCAGCATTAAAAAAATATTTTGACCCATACCTTTATGGATGAGAAACATGGATGTTTTCATAGAGCACATCTTACAACCCTGAATAAATTCCTGATCCCCACTACGTGAACGGAAATGAGGGGAAAAAAGTGCTCTTAACTGAAACAAGGCTCTTGCTTCCTGCTGCTTCCCAGCACCTGCTGGTGTCTTAATGCTTTCTCAGCAAATGAAACTGCATTGCAAAAACTGGCAGAATTACAATAGAAAGTAATATGGCTTCAAGGCAGCACGACACCCTTATATGGTGGCTCCCTTGCTGAAACCAGCTACTTAAGCGCAGGGAAAGATAAACATACCCTGTAATGAATTAACTTCTAAGCACAAAAAGGGTACAATGATCAGAAAAAGATTTATTAGCATCACCTATGAAAATACACAGTAAGAAATTAAAATACTAATCCATGGTAGGAAGTGTGTTCCTATTAAATTAGCTAATTACATGGTTGTCAGAAGGTGGGCAGGTAAGGTCTGAAGCACACTGCCTTACAAGTACTGTAAACCGGCTTATAATTTACTGTTACTCTTAAGATACCTGACACATCTCCATCTGTTGTTCATTACTTTGATAAACCTCAACTCCTTCGAATTAAGTGTGTTGGGCTGGGGATTTGCCTTACATTAAATATTTTGAAAAAAATATCAAAGTTGTTCTGCAGTTTCTAAGGATGAGACTAAACAACAACATGCTTTTCACATACATGAAAACATTTATCTTGTGATCTTTTCTTTAAATGCTTCGCTCTTGAATGTGTTAGAGGACAACTGAAACAGACATAGGAAAGTTTGTGCATCTCCATGACAAAACACAAAATATCTCAAAATCACATACTTTTGCCAAACTAAAGTGAAGTTTACAGAGACACAGCAGAGTGGTGTGACTTTGCTAACAGGCTCTCTATATCAATAAAATCCGCTCACTAAAGCACACACTCTTGCAAAGGTAGGAGCAGAGCCTGAGTCATCTGCTGTTGACAGATCTCTGAGAAATAACCAACAAAGCATCTCATTTTCCTCTCACTCTGCCTCCCAAAGGAAACCACCTGCTAACTCCTCTTGCCTCGACTGCCAAAAAGCTGCAAGCTTTGCTGAAACATGCTGACCTTGCTAAAGATACACGTAGGTCTCAGTCTAGTAGCCCACAGGGACGACTGGTTTTGATTTGGTTTTTTCTTTGCAGAAGGAATACAGAAGCTGTGCCTCCAGGGTAATTTTTGGCTTATTGACCACATTACTCCTAGGTTCTGAAACAAATGAAGCAAGTGCTTCAGCCTCTAGACAGTCCTTTCTTCACTCCTGCACTGGGATCACAATAAAGCAGATGTGCTGTGGACAAACTAGTAAGAAATCACAGATTGAAAAAAAAAAATTATAATGTACATGTCTGAGATATCCCTACACAGTCTTTTTAATCATTGCAATACATACCTTTCATGTGCTTACCACTGCAGCTTAAATGCTCTTTAAATACCTTTGTGTGTGACTGAGATAGTTAGAGCATTATATTGTCTTTAACCAATCAGTGATTTTCTTTTTGTAGCCCTCAAGGTTCTACAGAATGTTAAAAATATTTTTAAGAAACTGAAAAGCAAAGAAGACAACTAGATCACTACTGATCCAAAGAATTAATCTACTGCATTAGCTGATAAAGCATAATGTTGGTTAAAATATCCAAGACCACTATGATCAACCTGAACTGTGTCTTCTCTCAATAATAACCAATTCATAGATTTCAAGGTAAAGCGAGCAAAAGTGAAAACAGAGAAGTGAAATGTTACCATGGAAATGTTTGACACCAAAGACAAATGGAAGGTCTCTAGGAAAAGGGCTCAAGTTTTAAATAGCAGGTATCCAGTATAAGCACACACGCATAAAAAAAGCAATCACTCTGGAGAGTATGTTACATTTTTCTTTGCATACAGTTGCTTGTTCATTTGCCTTTAGTATTCTCAGTACCTGGACTACTATTTGCGAGCTGGAATTCCTAGTATTTTTACTGGGAAATGAACTGCCAAAGCTGTCCCAAAAAATGCTGGATTTTTTACCCCTGTTATAATTTCAACACTTGGTTTTACTTTTTAAGCCTATTTCAATCTAGCGTTGCAGTTGAGAGTCTATAGCAGTAAATTTATGTTAAAAAAAAACCCCAAAAAACTGTAAATTTGTGCCAGCTATTCCAAATCCAGCAAACTAAAGGTCAAATTACATCTCAAACAGATGCAGCTATATTAAGGTATGTAACTGTAAAGCAGAATTACTCAAACAACTAAAAGTGGTAACAATCACAGCCTGTAATTCTACAAGGTTTGCAATCCCAGGTTAGATTTTAAAGATTTTTAAAGAACATTATTCATTCCCACTCATACTGTACTGTGACACAGCAAAAGTTGTGGTTCATTTGGGAATGCAACATGAATACACCGATACTGAACACAGCAGGGATAGTTTGAAGTCATTGTCTTCTCCAGGAAGGGCTTAGATTTAGCCCATTTAAGAGATCAGTGAGTAATATGTATTTTAAGACTGTCCTGCTGAATTTAAGAGTATGGGGAAGTAATTTTGAGACAGCAAAGGGATTTTAAGAGTTTGTGACAGTGAAACAGTATGTTTTAATGCCCTGATGAGAAAGAAACTTTCAATTATAGAGCATGGCAGAAAAATCATGACCTAAGAGCAAATTCTTCAAATATACCAAAAGGTTTCAGTGATTTAGTGAAATGGGAACAGCCTGACCTGTTCTGTCATTACACTGTATTATAGACAGAAATTATTTAGAAATTAGATCAAATTAATCCAGATACTTATAAAAATTTCAGAATATTTACTTCAACCCCCTAAATATATTTGTTAATCCTAGCAGTAATATGAATTAGCCCTCTTGTGAAGCTCTGCTTCAAATATCAAATTCGTTTTAACTTCAATTATGGAAGCACAAACAGTACTGGCATAATAACATCAAGTAACATTTCACAGATTACGTTAGTGAATATTTATTTATATAAACTAATCCAGGACCACATATGCATGCTGACTCTGAAAGGCAGATTTGGTTTCAGGGTGGTTTTTCCTCCCTCTGACAGTACCACTGTGGATTTTTAAATATTCCAAATAAGCATTTCTCATGTCCTTCTTGTAATGAGGCCAAACAGGTTGGGAATACACAGAAAAGCCATTTAGACATGGTGCTTTTACACACTAAATTCTTGGCATCAAATGAAACACAGAACCTGAAGTGACTCCTTGCAGAGGCTTTGTCTAAACCATAAGTATTTTGTGATCTTTCAATGTAAACTTATGAGAACAGGAGTAAGTGGAAGAAAATAAACAAAAATTGTGATAATGTTGGAATAATAGAAAGCTAGGCAACTTTAATGCATGGGAGGAGCTTATTATCTCTGGAAAAAAAATATTTTCCTATTGCAATCAGACTTAGCAATTTTTTCTACAAAAAAGCGGGATGGTACAGTTCCATGTCATAGGAAAAAATAAAGCTCATATCAATCTTGATGTCAGCTTGAATGAATTTATTTTAGACCCATGGCAATATCCCATGACACTGCAGATTTTTTAATTAGGCATAAAAGCATCAGTCTTAATAAATCCCAACAGTAAGGATAACGGCAGAATCATTTTACTTTCTGTAGACTCTCAAAGGCAGTAACTGCTACATTTATTCTGAGGGCAGTGTTCAGATCAGAGATGAATCTGTAGAAGCATCTGTAGACAATTATTCAGCAAGAATTAAAAGCAGAACAGACCTGTGAGATTTGTGTCTGAAAGGAGGAAGTCTTTCTGCACTGGAAACAGCACTCTGCCAGTGCAGAGGCTCTGAAGATTTGCTGTACAGGTTTTGGTACCACAAAACGTTTTACTCCATCTAGGAAGATGGTACACTAGTGAAAGCTAGTAATTTTAAATGCAGAAAGGAAAAAAATTTCCACTTGTCTCATATATATGTCAAATAGGGAAAAAAGCCAAGTAACCAATATGTTGCTGTTCTGATGGGATTAGGAAAGATCACATCACAGAGAAGCAATAAAGCTATTTAGCAGCTGGTTCCCCACCCCAACTCTCTTTAGATTTGCCAGAATCTTTGTTACCACAGGCAAAAGATATTTAGCTAGAGGAAACCTTCACAAAAGCATGGTAGGGCAGTTATGCTTTCTGGCTTGGCTTAACAGAAACTTCTTACAATGAGGAAATTCTAACTAATAACAGAGTCCCAGTTAAAAGCATTCTCTTAAGAAGCTAATTCTTTCTCACCAGATACTGTGGGTTTTTTCTTGCAAAATATAAATAACGGAATTTGGGAGGTTTCATCTATGTTGCTTAAATAACAATTTCCTCAGCACACAGAGTACCTCTGCAGAATGATCCAGATCTTACAAAGGAAGGGCATCGTTAAGTTTGCTACATGCTGATTTTATCTTCCATAGTTTATAACAATGGAAGTTTTAACATGCAGGACAAAACACATCAGATATATGTTAGCTCACTATATTTCTACAATCCCTGCTAAAATGAAATGACTTGCAGAATCTCAATTCTCACTTATATTAAAATCTTATTCCTGCCCCTGGACCCCCAGATACATCTTCTTTGCAAGCTTCATCTGCTAGTCCCCAGAGAAAGGACAGGAGGTGCTGCTGGTTGTATTAGTACACCCACAGCTGAATCTATGAACAGGATTTGCTATGATTTAAGAAATCCCATCACAATGGACGAGGTTACTTGTAAAAATCTCATTAGAAAAGAATTTTTAGAGTTTATTATATCATCTGTCCAACTTCAACCAAATCAGCTAGTTTCAGACACAAATCTTAACCAGTCTGTTAATTAGGATGTATAATAATCCCAATCTATGTGATAATTAGGAGAAGCAGTGTTTTTAGATTTTTGCCTCACTATTAAAAACTTATTAAAACCATGAAATCTAGTATCTAAAGACAGCTACTACGGAGGAGGTGTTTCCCTTCACTAAATGCAAGGCTTTATTTTTGTTTTGGCTTTTTTCTGATCAAGATTTCCCATCTGCTATGTTATCGACTAAGAGAATTTGCCAGAGAGCTCTCCTCAGATTTCACTTGACAATTATTCGGACAGGAAGGGCTACGTTTCCCACAGGTGTCTCTCAGGTTCAATTGCACTGCCTCGACCACAGGAAAAACACACCACTGCAGTAACAGCAGTAATAATCAACTTTTAAAAGTCTATGGGTTTTTTTCACCTGATGGCAGAAACCCCAGCTCTGTAATCCTCATCACCCCACCGTCTCCCCATGTTATAGCGCATAGGGAAGCAAATTCTGAGCCATCTTGATGCTTTTCTGACTGTGGACCAACCTATGGGCTTACCCCATTCTCCAGCAAAACAGAGTAACTTACACTCTTCTGCCTTGGAAAGCCCTTCTTCAAACTCATATTCTGGCCAAGAACAGGCAGGCTGCAGAGCACACATGGACACACAGTAAGACTAACAGAGAAGAGTAGACTGGTGATACCCTACTTCTGATAAATGAGATGAGACTCTGGACTGATCCTTACAGAGGATTCAGAAGGAGAAAAGCTTTAAAATGTCTCGCCTGGTATATCTGTTGTTCCTTATTAAGATGCAGTATGACTATCAGAGCCTGGAGCCTTCCAAAACCCTCACTTCCCATATGGAGCCTGTCATATCCATGTTTTTTATTCAGACACTCTAGGTCTGTACAACCTCAAGTGAAAAAAAAAAAAACAAACCCAAAACCAAAACTATACAGAGCTCACATGAACGTACTTTATCAAGGTAGTGATTATCTGTCTCTCATAATGGAGCAAAAAGGGGAAAGGCAGCATGACCTCCTCAACACCAGATGGTGAGCAAGTTATGAGTAGGAAGCAGAATCCAGGTCTGCCTCCTACTTCCTCACCTGATTAATTCTGTCACCTACATAGTAATAAAAAAACTTTACTCCCTCCATGTACTATAAAAAAAACCCAACCCAAACCTATCTACAAGCCCTTCTATATATGTTATATAAGACATGGAGAGACATGAAGGAAACACTCTTTTCCTCTGTAGCAGGATCCGTGTATTAATCTTCTACCTTTAAATATACACTAAAGCTATGTCCCAATTTGAAGTTCTACCATTCATAAACCATCCAAAGACATTTGAAATGCACAGAATCAGCATCAGCAATCATCCAGGAAAATGGAGGTGTCCAAATAATTATAGAAGCCATGATGATGCCTTTATAACCTAAAAGAAAATTGTGCAAATATGAGACAGCTCACGAGATTCAGCACAATTCAGAAGCCATTGCCTGGCTTTGTCAATGAGATTGCATAGATACACTTTCTACTTTAAAAGTAATTCTGACAACTAACACTTTTCAGCTTAAGTAATGCTGGGACAGCAACTTTTTAATGTGCCTTTTAAAAACTGGAGCAGTACATTTGAACTGAGAGAAGCAGAATCTTTGCGTGACAAGAGTTAACAAAGCCCATGTAAAGGCTAAACCGCATACTGGAAGGCACCCAGTTATACAAAGTGAGAGAGTTCAGAAGTTGTGCTGATTTGTATTTGCATTCTGGTAGCACACATCAGCTGTACTGTACCTGAGATTAGAGCAGAATTTAGAGGTGGTCCTGCCCTGAGAAGCTCTACACTTAAACATAAAGGAATTGCCATCATCATCTATATTTCACCAAAAAGGAACTGGGGCACGCAAAGTTTAACACAGCTGTCCATAGACAGAGATGATCTGAAGGAAAGCTGGGAGCTAAATTCTGACTTTCAGAATTTTGAGGCAGTAATTTCCTCACATGACTTTCTAATATCAGTAACTGGTGCATCTGAGCAACTACAGCAGAGGGATGGACGCTGCCAGACTCTGTGCAAGCCTTCAAGAGTTGACATATATGCTCATTTAACACAATGCTCAGTACACCTTTGAAAATCAGCAGATTTAAATAAAGCACTCAAAGGAGCCTTCAGGGCTAGAGTCCTGGCTATCTCAGATCAAAGAGGATTTCTGTCCTGAAACTCCTTCCTTAACTTTTTTTTACATCCAGATTACTCTAGATGCTATTATCGTAGCTAATCCACACTGAACGCCTGAGAAGTTTATTTGGTATCCATTAATCTTACTATCAAAAGTGAGCTGTTGCTAAAAACAAGTACCACAAAAGTGGTATCACTACAGTGAGCTCAAAGTGCACGGTTTTGAATTTACCTCTGCATTTTTCTCAGGCTTTTACTTGCAAAGAAAAACCATGAAAAAAAAATGAGTATTCAACTTTTAGGTATCTACAGTTGTCTAAACTGCACAGTGTATGGCCAGGGGAAGGCTCCGGGGGTCAAACCACTGCTCACAACCACTTCGTGGGAGGATTTAGGGAAGAAAGTGCCAGACTCTCCTCAGAGGTGCCTGGGGAGTGTCAAGAGGCTGTGGATGCAAGTGAGGACATGGGAAATCCTGATTAGATACATGGAAATACTTTTTTACCATACAGGTGGTCAAACACTGGGACGGGGGCCTTGAAAGGCTGAAGGATTTGCACCCTTGAGGACCTTCAAAACCTGACCAGAAAAGTCCCTGAGTAACCCAGTCCTCCTGGTCCTGCTTGGAGAAGGGGACCGGACTGGAGACCTCCAGAGGTCATTTCCAACCTGAATTATTCTGTGACCTCACTGCCAGAGACCATCCTAAGGAGCAGGTGTGCACGCAAGTGTAGCTGTGTCCCACACCTGCTAACAGCCTTCAAGCTGGTTCAGCTTCCAGCAGTGCTGCCTTTGCAAGCCCTGCACAACCAGCTGGGCATCACCTGCTCTGTTTCACTTTGGACCTCCTGTATCACCAGAGAGGTGCCTGCTGCCCTGGGGGAGCCGCAGCCGCTACAGCTCCTGGGAGCAGGTGGCTGGCACAGCACCCTGACACATGAGGATGAATAAATCGTGTAATTTTTCTGGCTGGCTGTCCCATTTTTATTTTTTTTTTAAATCTCTCCATGCAACAGGCGTATTGTAAAGTCATAGCCAGCTAGCTATGGAGCTGGAGGTCTGGTTTTGCTAGGACTAATTATATTAAGCACTGGAATAGAGTAGCGTATGGTGTGTGTGAGGCAAGTCTCTGTCAAACAATTTGCAAATTATATACTGAAAGTGTTGTTCAAGATCCTGAACGTTACCCTACAGTGTTACTAATCCTTTATGCAGATATGTGCTGTTTAATTGCCAGTTGGGAACTATGATGACATGTTACATGACTAATTTTTCAAAATATAATCATGCTATTCCCCCCACCCTCCTGCTTCTGCTTTTTCTGTCAATCTCCTTTCACTCTATTTTGTTGCTGTTTCTCTTGCCAGAACCACCTTCTTTGGTAGCAGGTGGAAAACTTTGAAAGTGGGAAGTACAGTGTTCAAATGTACTGCAGAGAATGGACTCGGAGAACTATGCTTTTGCAGGTCTCAAAACCAACCCTCTCTACTACAACTCTATGTAAGTCTGCTTTGAAAGCTGGTGTTTCCCAAGAATAATCAATCTCTAATTATAATTTCCCTGATGAGAAAAATAACCACTATTACACACCATGTTTAGGAGTAACATAGACAGTTGTTACGTATGTTTTCTGTGTGAGTGGTCTAGTTTCTATACTCAGAGAAACAGTTTCAGGGGGCAACATTGATACAGACACATTCTAAAATATTAACCTCAAATTCCCTTATATCCAATAGCCATTTGATCCTAGAAACGAAACACAAGGAATTTTGACATAGGTCACGGAGCCTAAGGCTGACAGACAGCAGTTGCAATGTGTTTTTTTAAAACATGTAACATAATTACTTCCCCCAAAATACAAATGGCTCAGGATTTCCAAAGCACTGGAGATTCAGGCATTCAAAATGTAGTTCACAGTGGCCACTTCTTCACAGTACAACACTCTACAGCTTTTTTTTCCTCCCTCAGGACAATTTCCAAAAGCATTTTTGATCAGAAGTATGCACAGAGGCCTGGCTACCGGTGAGTTTGCAGGGCTGGGACAAGTCATCATGAATTTCTTCCTTGCCTCTAACAGATATTAATTCATTTCTTATCTTGCCAGAGATTGAAGTGCTTTTGATAATTGCAACTACCTGAGACACAGAGAACACAAGAAGTTGCCTAGGTTACAAAGCCCTGCAAACACATCAGTGAGACAAAATTACAACTGTGACCACCACCCTTTAACATGGATTTCCTCTATCACACAAGCATTCAGGTTTCCATAATCCAGGCACTATTCTACAAGCCACTACACTGACCAGCCAGGAAAAAACATGAACACAAAGCAAATCTGTCAGCAGCAAATTGAAGACAATGCAAACCATGATGTCTTCATTACCCTATTAACCTCACATACAACCTCAGAGTGTGACAGATGATGGAAAATAGTATTTATTAATTAAATGAACAAACTCTTTCATTCACCACTAATTATCTCTTGGGAGCTTCATGAAAAGAGAAGGAAGCCTCTCTCAAGATGGGGCCCCGAGAAGCACCCCTCCGTATTCACACCAATGGACAGAAAGAGATGAAGCCTGAAAGAACCAGCATGGACATCTGACTTGCACATATTGCCAAGAAACATCACTTGCTGAATTATAACAAGCTTCACAGCACATTAAATTTCAAATCAAAATGATAGGGCAGGCAGTATTACAGATCCAGAAACAAAGGCCACCTTATTACCTTACAAAGAGGCTTCCCAAAGCAAAAGTGTTCAGCTGAAGATGCAAGACCATGGTCACAGAACAGCTCCTGAACCACAGAACTAACAAAACCACTTCAGAAAATCATTAGCAACTCCCTGTTGGCATCCAATAATCAAGAGACAGAAGTCAAACTGTAAAACCATACCATGCTCATTCTGAGAAACATATACGAGTTTTAAATATATTGGGGGGCTATGGAGAGAACAAAAGACATATTTGGTATGATTCTGAGGAAAGGTTTCAACTTCAGCTCCCATGTTTCAGGCAACTGAATTGTGATCTCTCACAGGTTCCTTTTCAGAATTCCAATGTTGGTCCTCATCGTTTTCCAGTCAAAGTAAGTATGTACTTGTAAAGAATTTCCATTTTTACTACAGCAGCTTTCTGATGAAAACATTTTATCAAAGTAATTCCCAAGCACACTGTAAATCTAATCGTAATCTTAAAATGAACAGGCAGCTTTCTTTTGCTATGATCAAACAGAACTTTCAACCGGTTCACAACTTCTGCAACCAAAAGTGTTCTGGTTTTAGACAGCTTGTATTTAGGCACTATGTCAAAATTCGATCTTCATTTCTGAAGCTGTTTCTGCAAGAAATGAATGGAGATGAAACTCAAAACCAGCTTTAGGTCACAGATGGTTTTCCCCCTACGTTAACATGATTTTACTTGTGGATACAAAATAAATACAAGAATTGTCTATTAGCTCCCGAGCTAAAACGAACAAGACATTTGCCTGGACAGCTATAGTAAAAGACTCAGGTGTGATGTAGGACAGGAAAACCCATGAAACATACTTCCAGTACAGGTAACTCTGGCAGGCATTACCACTTATTTCATCATCCACAAGCGTAGGGTCACATTTTGAAAGCTGGGGGGATGGAAGATGTAAGAAGAGTAATTAACTCTCTAGCAAGGCTCCAGCAGTGCTTATCTGGAGTAAAACTTCACAAAAACCTAGGTGCAGAAAGGTATGTTACTACAAAAAAGTACAAGAAAGCCACATACTTAACTCTGCAAACAAATTTAGAAAACCTTGTCTTTGGCAGAAAGACAGGGCAATTGCTTTTTCCACCTTCCTTTTCCCCCTAGTCACAGAAGCAGTATGAGTTACTGCCTGATGAAATATCTAAATGTATGATCTCATAGATTCTTATTGAAGATACTAAGCAGTAAGTGCTTCACTATTTATTTCATGTGAGAGGTGGGTCTGAAGAATAAGAGCATAGAGGGACTTACTATTGACGTGATTAAGCTCTTCAAAAATGACAAATTAAATTCTCACTTTAACTTCTTTGTTAACACAAGAACCTTTTAAGAGGGTACTATTCCTGATTGCAAAGTGCATTAGCTACAGGAAAGACACATTTGTTATTGCCATTCACAGCTAGTGGCTACAAGTTTGGAGGATTTCCAATTTTATCACCAAGAAAAAAATTTAGTGCTAACCACAGCATTTATAATGCTCTAACGGTACCCACACATAACCGGAGGAAAAAAGCAGTAAAGAGGCCCAGAGGGCCTCTGATCCATAGAAAGTGGGATAAAAATAATACAATTTGGCAAAAAAATCTCAATTATCTGTGGACTGCGGAAATAGTCCTTATATACAACTTATAATGACAGAAACAGAGGGACATACAATACAGATATAAATAGTCTTCTCTCCTTGTGAGAAGCATATGGGAGCTAAACATATGTGATGCTTAGGTGGAAGAAGACTCCTCCTTCACAACATAGACCTCCCTTCTTGATGCCCAGTTCCTCAAAGTCACAGCGGGCCCCACCAAACATAGTAAATCCAGAAACTTTAAGGTCACATTTCCCAATCAGAAAAAACAAAGAGCATGCACATAGCATGTCCCTTCAGGACTAGCAAAGTACAGGCCAGAAGCTGACTTCACTCTTGAAGGTGGCAACATCAGCGTTGGCTGGAGGAAGTGACTGATTTTTGTACTTCAAAGCTTGACAGTTCCACAAATACAGCAGGAGAAAACCTGAAGACTCAGCAAATGCTGAAACAAACATGTATCAGGCCAATTAGCAATCTTTCATTATTGATAATTAAAAAATATTCAATAGCATGTCTACATGAAAGTGCATTCTGCTCTGTTTAAAGGCTACGTTAAGAGTGTTAGCCACAGCATGACTTTTTGCTTTATTACATGCATTTTATGATGGGAAAAAAGTAATACGGCACAATAAGACTTAACAAGTGAAATGTGATTTTCCCTGTTAAAAAAATAACTTCACATAATTGTCATTAGTAGAGACTAGAAAAAGAAATTCTAATGAAATGATATACAAAGATACTCTGACTTGACCCCAAAATCAAACATCTGATCTAGATGAGATGATGTGAAAAACCCTGCTTACACAAGTTTTTTCTATTCAAAATAAAAATCAGTAGTTTTTAAATTTCACTTTTCCAAAGGGACTTTCACAGGTACTAATTCAATGTTGTTTAAAATAAAAAATTTAACAGCTTTTTCAGATTAACCTGTTTTGAAAAACGTTTTTCAAACAACATTATGCTAAGAGGATTTTAGAAACCCAACCCAGAGGGGAAAAAACATGAATCAGAAATCAACCTCTGTCGGGCAAGTAAACATAGAGTGGTCATGAAGAGGATAAGGAAAGGCTGATGCTCGCTGGAGCTGAGGAACATCCCAGCATGCTCCAAGGCCAGCAGATAGTTCAATGCTGCCGAATGAGCTTGGGAGGCAGACAGTGGGGTCTGAAATGCCTGGGCAGAAAACGTCTCCTCCTGAATGTTACAGTTCAACCTGACTGAAAAGCTCCTGCTCTGAAGCACAGTCTTGCATTTCTGTTAATGTTAACAAAGAACAGAGCCAAAATGCTCTCACTTCTCAGAAAAGCAAAAAGAGCTAGACTGTGACCTTCTGCAGGGGATCAGAGAAACACCCTAAGGGTCACCCAAAAGCAGGCAGCAGCACCAGCTGGGGAGAAAAAGAGGACCAAGCATGGGATAATCAGAGGGGTTTATTAGATTCCAAAACTGCCTGGACATGTTGAATTTATTATAATCGTCAGTTCTAATGGTTGCCTCAGTTTACTTACAAGTCTTCTATAGGAGAGGTGTTGTCAGAAAGGCAAACCTCATTCCCTCTGTCAACTAAGAGAACTCCATCACAACACACAGGAATGATCAACTTGCAAGCATGTGAAAATGTCAAATCATTGACAAGACAGAAAGAATCACTTTCTTCTCCAGGAAAAAAGCAGATTAAACATCTGATACATTTTAAATATAAGAATGGTAATACTACTGATACCAAGAATTAGTTGGAGTGGACTTGCTTTAGGCAGAATTGCTGTATTAATAAGGGATGCATAAATTTGACATTATACTGAAAAATGAAGAGAGGTACAAGCATTACTGAAGTCAACCACCCAGGAGTCAGAATCACAGGCTGGTTTTTGACATGACAGAACTTTTTTTTTCCTGATTCTTGGAGGAAAATCTTGGCTTGCAATCCTTTACTACTTCACGTATTCGTAAATCTGAACCCTCTAATTAGGTGTTGCCATCTCTTGTTCTCCCTTGTTCAACCACCACAAACCCTGACTGCCACCAACCCAACACAGGGGCTGTGATGGTCCACAGCCCTCCAAGTCTGCTCCTGCAACAGTAGTCAGTGACAGGGTGCAGAGCATATGAAGACCCAGTTAAAGAATTGATGCAAGAGAAATTCTCCCCTAAACTCTGCTTGATACTTAAGATTTCCTATCTCAGCTACTGTAAGGGGTGATGTTCTCACTTGCCACTTAAGTGCCCACACTTGAAGAATCCTGTATATTTATTAGCTTTCAATTCGTCACCTTCACTGAAGGTCCCTCAGCTTTTGCAAAACTGAAATACTAAATAAGTCCAATCAATAATTGGTATGCTGCTTATTATGTGGAAAAACTGTGTTATATCCTTTCAGATTCCCCTCCTCCCTGTTCAGCAGGCCCAGTATTTTTGCACACTATTTACATAATATTTATTCCTACTAGGGAAAATGTTTGATAACTTCTCTTACTATGACTTGCCAAAGGTAGGTGGGGCCAAACAGAGGCAAGCATTTACATATCAACATTGAAAATAAAGCTGTGATATTCTGTCCTCATTCATTCCCTACAAGAATCCAAGTGCTTATTTTTCTGTGCTACTGCAACACACAAAGCAAAGGTTTTAAGCATGCTGACTGCAGCAAAACTTCTATAATAACAGTACATTAATAATACTTAGCACTTTACAGTCATAGCATTTAACTTTTTAACCACTGACCTCCAAAAGCTCAGCATCATTAAATCCATTCAGGGGAAACCTGAGACATGGAAACTTCTCCAAGGTCATTTGACAATCAGGTGGGCAGCTAAAACTGGAATCCAGAACTCCTAAAACACAGGTTAGTCCTCCAGGCACTTAGCCACATGCTCACTTCTGAGGCTACTTAAAGCTAGAAAAGATTGTCTAATTAGCATTTGTATTTAGCCATTTTAATAGACCTCTCTTTCCTACTCTTCAATTCCATTTTTAGATACTTAAAGCTGAGTGCAGCATTGCAGTCTGCTGTATGTTATGCAAGTACAGCTTTATTCTGTCTAGCAGAATTGAAATTCTTCACAGTGCATACTTCAGAAATAATTAAGACAGATCAGCATAGCAAAAACCCAGCAGAGATCAACCTGCCAAAGCAACCAGTTTGCACATTTCTCTCTCCTCCTCCAGCTAGGGAACAACTGAATAAACCAAAGACTGTTCCTGGCTCTTGTGCAAAATCCAAGCTATTGCCCTTGCTCTTCGTGGGTACTGTAAGCAAAAGGATATGGTGTCTGTGATCCACTGTGATGCTAAAGCATGGTAAGGAGAAGCAGATCAGAGACAGGATACAAACCAGAGAGATAGTGGGAGAAGGAGGAGGAAGAAAATAGGAATAGATCAGAAGGCATTTTTGGAAGGAATTGCATCTTCTGCAAGTACATACAGCTGAAGAAAATAATTTTCACTGCTATTTACCTAAAATCAGTAAATCCCTTAAGTACAATCATTCAGGGGACTTTTTAAAAAGCAGTACAAGACCCATATGGGTCCAGTGAAGACAACATGCACAGGGCAGAGCTAAAACTATCTTTTCTGCTATACCACACAGCAAGTAAATATTCCTATACAATTCTATCTCAGAAGGAAAAACACATTTCCTAGCATTTACATGACACAGTCACAGCTTCCGAATTCTGTACAAGTTCTCTCTAACGTCAGACAAGGACCTCAACAGCAGACATACGCAACTCTCACAAAAGTATACTCAAAGCTCCAAGCTGCTGCAGACTACCTAAAGGATATTTCAGCTTCCTTTTACCAGATGCTTTAGCCTGCTTGAAAGCAAAACAAGATGGCTAAGCACCATTATATCTTCATTAGCTTTCCACAACTAAGTCCGGAAACCAACTGCTTTGTTACAGCTGAATACATCAACAAACAAATACAAGGCTCAGTTACTAACTAGGAGTACTTCTTTTTCTCAAGTACCATCCCAAGGTTTTGCGAAATTTTGGGTGAGTTTTTTTTTCCCCTGTAGAGACTGTGAAAAGTTTTACACTAAAACTTGCTCAGCTAAGCAGAAGAGATGTATCCTTTGGCAGGCTAAAATCACATCTACCATCAACTTTACCATGCTTCCACATAACTACGCTCTGTTCTGCTGACATTAAAGCACATAGCAGTGAATGTGCCCTCCAAAGAAAACCATCCGAAATATAAAGATTTTATTTTGGACTGTTCCTGGGGCTGGAAAAACTTCAGACTATTTGATGGGTGTTCTGTCTGCCCACTGAGCCTAGATTTTTATTTTCTGTTGCAATTTTCATGTTATCAGAGGCACTGTTCCATTTTTACATTAGTGTTAATCCCAATCCATGCTAGTCAGAGACAAATGTACTGGGCACTGCAGGTAGACTAGACCTTAATAATTTTTCCTCAAGTCTCACTGTAATGTACATTAAAAGAAAATCTTAATGCATATCTAATTAAACTAATTCTAATTAATTTTCAAGTTCCAGTAAGACAATTATAGTTGCAACTGATGCAAATTATTAAGAGTCTAGTTAGAACCCCACCTTTCAACTGGGCATCACAATAAACTCAAAAGAAAATGTAAAGAACATTCAAAAATAACTCTGGATTGAGAGTCTATGAAGATATTCTCTTGCTTTCGTTTTTTTAAAGCAGCAGTCAAATTGAGAGTATGAAAACCAAGAAGAGCAGTCCTCTTAAACATTCAAATAAATCCGTGCTGCAAAGAACAAGTGTGACAATTCTTGGGACCCATTTTGAGCCACTCAGAACACTAATTTGACTGCATGAAGTCTGAGTGTACACAGCACTGCTGTTTTTTTTCATTAGTTAACATCATTAAGGAGAAAAGGAGAAGTGCCTGTGTCTCTGTCTGTTAGTAACTGTCATTGCAAAGAACCATCAACAAGAAAGCAGCTTGTATGAAGCAGAATAATTGCTTCCTGCAGACCAGGTGATGCACCCTTACTCACAGTCTGGCTCAAGGGAGCTAAGCAAGAGGCCACTAGGCAATGAACTCTCATCATCTGAGCAAGGGTTTTGAGAACAAGTGAGAGAATCACACAGCAGATGGATGTGAAGGCATGAAAGGATTCTGTGTCCATGCTCCCACTCACAACAGAGACAGAAATCTTTTGATATGCAGATGGTGAGACCAGAAGAAGGGAACCAGGAACACAGGGGGATTCATGCACGATAGTCATGAAAAGCTGAGGTGGACAGCCAGATGTTTGTGTTCCTTATTTTGGATGGGACTTTATATACCCTTCCTACAGTCCAGAAGTAAAATGTGATTGGTTTAGAAAACCTGCAAAAATATGCATTTTAATGGCTTACACTAATTTTTTTTTTAGTACAAGCGGTAAACCGGAAAGCAGAGTATCAATAGCAGGGTGTTCCGGGATATGGCTCCTCAAGGATTGGAAAAGAAAAGTGGTCTCAGACAAATAGAAAGCATGCCCTATTTCTAAGAAGAGCAGGGAGCCCCCGTGTCTGACATCAAAAGTGTTAATCTAGAGGGCAAAGAAACTGTGGCTGGAGCCTACTTAGTCAAAAGGACTTAAGAGGTACAGACCTCAGCAAGCTGCCCAAACGCATTGTCTGATGGGTGTCGAACAAGGAGACATTGTATAAAGCTTTGGAAGAACCAGAAATGCACTATACACAGATTGGAAACTTGAAATTAATAATACAAAATTTTATCATAACATACTTAAAAACTAAGAACATACATATATGAGAGAAAACCCCCCCTAGAACGTTAATAATGGCATCTAGAGATAAATCTAAACCAAAATGCATTAGGAGAATGTGTGCTAAATCTGGAAAATTAGGAAATTGAAGGAAGGTTCTCCAGTTCCTCAAAAGATCTATAAAGACGTTGCTGTAAAGACATTTCTGAGCACTGAGATTCTATACTGAGCTGAGTCTTCTAACTTTTAAAAGATGCATTGTAACAGGAGATGTGCTTTAAAGGAGTTCAAACACCAACATTTTCCTTGGCTTTATTGATGAGTTTGGAAGAAGCAGAGACTAACTTTTTGGCCCAATTGTCTACAGATGTTCTATGTTGCAAATGCTGACCTGCATATTTGCTCTCTGCTAAACGTTAATGTAGATCTCTGCCTTGGAAGATGAAAACCAGCTTCCACAGAACAGGTATCTCCACTAGAGCCATGCCTTGAAAGACTAACTCAACAGGTCAGATTTTCTTTAGATCACCTTGGTGCAGGGACCTACCAGGAGACTATTTACAACCTGCAAAATGTGATGTCACTTTTTTGGAGGAAGATAATCAGAAATAAGATAGTCTAAAGAAAAAGGTACAACTCCCAGAAGGGTTTTAAATCTGAACTCAAGGGATGTTTATACAATGTATTGCTCTCCAAAAAAATTTGGACCATTCCCAAATCATTGGTTCTGATTCCCACATCATACAGGATCTTTTCAGAATTTTCACATGTGCGGATAAACAAAACATATCTGCCAGATAATTCACCTAATTAGAGACTCAAGCTCTAATGTATAAGGTGAGCCATCTTTACAAACACAATTTATGCTGAGAATGCTTTATAGCCTTTCATACAGCAAGGAACTGCTTCTGACATCAGAGAACTGGTTGACATCTAAATACATACCAGAAATAAAACTCAGGATAATTTGAGCACTGCTGTAGAGCAGAGCTGAAGAGCACAAATGGATCATTATAGCAAGTCTGAACTACATATATTTGTAGTTTTCCAGTTTGTCTAAGCTCTTTCTGCACAGCAGAGAATTACAACATTAACTCTTTTAGACTTAAGCAAAAACATGGCGGGGGGGTGGGGGTGGGGTGGGGTAACAACGTGAAAATGCAGTCCTCCGAAATATTTCTAGCTCGTATCTATTGTGCAGTAGGATGTGCAGACAAGCAGCAGATAAACCAAGAACCACCTCCACTAGTTGTGCTATCTTATTACTGGGAAAAATAAAAAACATGAGAAGAGGAGCTGGGGAGGGGCAGGAGAGCACAGTCCATGCTCTGTCTGAGAGATAAGTCACTGGGAAAGTGACAGGAACTCACTCTGGTGTTTCCCCATGTTTTTACCTGGAAGAAATACTGACTGGTAGTTAAAAACAGAAACCACGCCACCCCCCCACACCCTCTAAAACCAGAAAAAGTCCCCCACCAAACCAAAACACTTCAGCAGCCCCTGAGGAACGCCAACCCCTGCTTCCCCTACAGGGATTTGTAAGTCACACAGTCCACTGAATAAACCAGATCACAAAATGATTAGCAGCAGTGTCAGTTAATTTATTCACTGAAAAATAACTCAAACTGTGTCTCAGGTCTCATAAATAAAGAAAATGTTTATAACTGAGTTACAGGTGACTCTGAGGGTTGCACAGGATTGTGAGAAAAGCACTGACTTCAAGGGTCAGAAATAGCATTTTTGTAATACAGCTACAGGTTTTTGTTCTGAAATTAAATTATTCTGAGACTTTTTTGTGGAGTCAGCAAAAACTATTTTAAGTGCAGTTCGTCAGCATCCACAAACCTGCTGCCTGTTCTGCTGCCCATATGGGTGAACTCAGGAGAAGTGGAAGAAAGAGGTGTAATATGAAACGGTCGAGTGACTACAGTAGAAACAAGCACTAGCTCCACAGCTCTCTGTGTTGCTGGAAAAGATACTCCTGTTGTTGTTCTGCCTCCTCACTAGGGGAAAGGGGGTGTGTTTTGGAAGGTAAAAGACAGAGAAGGAGCAGGTGCCCTGGAAAATACAACTTCCTTCAGGTTCAAAGGCTGGCATTTGGAAACACAGCATCATCTATCTAGGATCCCTATGATTTTAAGGTCCTGTGTCAAAGGGCGCACACTTCATTCACAAATACTATGTGAAAGCTTAAATTTCATATGGGTGTTGATGGGAAACACGTGGGAGCAATGAGTCTTTGGTGAGCACAGGAATATCGTACAGCATTGGAAAGGGACTTGGCTCTTGTTTTCATCCTGTGTTCTCCACTAAAGGGAAAGATGAATAAACAGCCATCTTTGTCACATTTGCTCAGCTGCTTTAGTCATCAATGTTCAAAATTTGGCTGCTTTTGGAACCTGGCCTGCAATGCAGACAAGAAGGACTATCACAGTCACCATCCAAGGAATGGCCCCTTTGCTGCTGCTCTGTGTTTGCTTGAATTTGCTTTGTTTTTCTGGTGTTACATTTAAATGTGGTTCTGATAGCCTCAAAAGAGTGAGATAGTAAATCCCTGATACCCTCTGCAAATAGAAGCCTGGCAGCATATTCTTAACAGATGTTAAGAATTATAACAGGTTGCACCACTATCTTCTCTGGTTATTTGCCAAAGTAAGCCCAAAACATCCCCCCCAATAAGCTGGCATTTAGAAAAGCACTCCAAAACACAGTCACAGCTGGATGATCTATCACCAATATTCTTCCTTCCACTCCCCACTCATCAGTGGGATTTGCTGCAAAATGATTAACTGCCTTACCACCATCTGTGCTCAGGTTCTATTAGTAACCCAGGCATTTCAGGAGATGCCAGCCCTACTCTAGTTAAGTCCAATTACTGCTTGCTGATTCATCAGTCCAGCTAAGCAAGCCTGGAAAACGTGACAGGTAACCCAACACTCTCAGAACAAATTAATCCCCACAAAAAACAGGCATGTCACACCTCAGGAACCAATCACTCCCTACATAAACAGGTACTTCATGTCCTATCCCGCCAGTGTTAACTCCTGACAAATACAAGGAAAAGCTCAGGTCAGGCCACAGCTGCTTTACACAGGTTGCTGAATAATAGACCTTTACCTTGCTTGCTGGCAGACGCTGCAAATCCAAGCCTTCTCCTTCTTCTGATAAGAACTGCAGCTCTTACAGATGTTGTACTTGCAGTCTTGGCACTGTCGTTTGCTGTTGATAAGAAATGTGAAAGGGGAACAGCAGCGAATACAGCAGTGCTCATTGAACTTCTGCTGCTTGGAAAGGATGCTGCACTTGTTACCCTCTTCATCCAACTTCTGCTTCATTTCACTGGAATGAAAAGCAAAAGAACAAAAATATAAACAAAATTTCAATGGGAAATATCCCTTTTCCCTTTCTCCTCTTTCCACATCTTCATGTTACACTCTTCAAATAACTGTTGCAGGTGTGAAATAAATGTCAGAAATGTATATTCTAAATCCAGAATTGGGAAGCAAAACCTCCTATATTCCCTGGAGTCACTCATGGCTGATCCATTTAAATGCTCTGAGTCACGAGCCAGGGCAAACAATCTCCCTCCACTCAGCTGCAGCGAGACAACCCTCAGGAGAGCCAGGCCACTGCTCCAGATACTCCAGCTGTGCAAAGCCATAGCGTCATTTAAGAATTCAGGGCTCTTTCAAAACACTTTACAAATCAAAAAAATCAGCCTATGAAAGTCAAAATGCTTGGTGCACAGTAATAAAAAATCCTACCAATCAACAGTTTTGACAACAAAAGTGCTAAGTTTGCTTTGTTCTGACCTATGGGGTCATATTATTCATAATAGCTCCAATTTGTCAAGGAAGGTTAATCACATACTTAATTTCAGAGAGATTTGGGTGCTTTACTAGTTTGGACCAATATTAAGGCAACTGCCAACTGTTTGCAAAAGTGTAAAAAAAATTCTATATTCCAGCAGAAAAGCTCATTTATTAAAAAAATAAAATAAATTGTGTGGGTGTGGGATTCAGTAATTTTCTATCTCCTGTTTTACAGTGCTTTTGATATTTTACAAACTAGGCAATATATTCCACGATAAGAGTAATAAAACTATCCAGAAGGAACAGTTGTGTAAATAGACAAGTCTTCAAACTCATCACACAGTTTCTGGTAGGTACAACTAGGATATACATTAAGAGAAAAAAAAAATCAGGGTTCCTGAAAAACATATTAAATGAAAGCTTATAGAACAGAGTGCATGTACATATATTCATTCCTTCCATTTCTCTGAATTAGTGGTGGTTAGCTTACTATTTCCAGTTGCTGATGAGAACCACTTACAAGACTAGAGTAACACAAAAGTCTAAACAAAATTTAAAGGTACCACAAGAGGTAGACCAAGTTGCAGGAGGAGAGTCATGACATGCTGACATAGACTTAAATTAATGCTTAAGTATCTTGCTACAGGAAAAAAAGAACACAGTTCTTGCATATTTATTCCGGAACTCAACCAAGACCATCTATACACATCATTATGAGACAAGCCTGGAATGTTAAAAAGACTCGCATTACTGGGCTATACATCATCGTATTTGCCACTTCTGCCTCAGATTCATAACTCAAAATTAAAACAGCCTATTTTATCAAAGTCTGACAGGTCAATTCTAAACTTCAAGCCTAAAAGGCAATTAAGGCAGTGATCTAAAGCACAGAATTTTTGAACTTGCACATACATCATATTTAACCATATTCCTGATACATAATTTTTATAAATTTAAAACTTCAAAACAATGTATGTTTCTGCTGTTTGTCCCCTGTACAAAGGTTTGGCTACCTTAGACCCGCTGCTCAAACCCAAGTGAATACTCTTTGGTGTTTCAAGTAAACAATCTTTATGATTTTGTCAGCAGTCCAAGACACTACAATCTTTGCTTCAGGCTGGACACCCCAGGCAGCTGATGCCGGCCCCTCCGTAAGATGAGAACAGCTAAGGAATCAAGTTCAGGAGGAGCAGTGAATAAAGGGATTTTTGTCCTCATGCAGCTCTATTATCTCCTAGAATTAGTAGCACTGGTACTATCAGCCTGCACACTCAACATTGGCATGTTCAATGACATTTTGAACCTTCATTAGGGCACTTATGCATGATAGCAAGATAAACCACAGAGGCAAAGCACTACAATACTGCTATACAATACGGCACTACAATAATGCTCGCACAATATAAAAACAGGCAGTTTTGTTCACAACAGAGCTAATAAAGCCTGATACCTAGAAAAAGCTGAGCATACACTGAAGCTTTTTCATCAGTACAGGCATTAATTACATCTCTCTCCTCTATCTGGCTGCCAACAGTCATTACAGTGGTAGAACCTTAATATCATTAAGGCATCTGCCTCACTGTTAAATAGGACTAAAATTGGCCAACGGATTCAAAAAGTCAATAGGATAGGGTTGGACAGGCTGGCAAAGAGAGCAAATGACAGAAAAAGCCTCATTTCCAAAGGAAACCAGGCAGAACAGAAAAGAAAGCAATGCACATCCCTCTGATGGCTGTAACAAATTAAGGCCCTCATGCACTATCTGCCAAAGGCTATTCTAGTTTCTATCAGGAGTCAAATGGCAAAAGCAACTGTCAACAGGACTTGTTAGTTGAGGCCAAAAGGCTACTCTCCACACTCTTTCCTTGGAAGTAAAATATGGGTTTCATATGAAGGCAAAGTGCTGCACAACACTGGTAGGCAACTCAATCTGCCTGGTTTGAGGACAATTACATAGTCAAAGGGGAAAGTAGGCTCTGGTTTACTCCCAGCAGTAATGAGAAAACTTCACTTGCACATGACTTCAGCTGGATCGTTACTGTGAGCAGGATGATTAACGTGAGCTCCAATCTCAATACACTAAGAAAGTTTGTAGCACGGGAATTCAGGAGGTACAAGTCGGAGTTTGAGGCATCCCGAGTTTGAAAGTCTCAGCCTGTACCTTCAGGACGTTCAAACAGCTTGGTGCAAGAAGATTGTAACAATGGACTAAGGAAAGGAGAGCAGTTAACAACACTGACCCTCTCATGCAGTGAAACTTGCTTCCAAAAGGATGACAGCCACCTCTGCAGGAGATGACTTTTTCTAAGGGGCAGGTCAAACCACACAGACATTGCAAACATTCCCCCTTCCTCCCTCTGCAACACTGTTTCCCTCAACAAAACACAGATGAGGAGGATAGGACAGAGAAAAGAGGAAGAATGTGCATGCACTCATGTGCGCTTACTTCCCCCAGCATTAATTCCCCAAGGAGGGAACGTAATGTATTTATAGGTGTATATATATAATATGTGTGCAAATAAAAGAAGCAGCAAAAAAAGACTGCACAGAAAATTTCCCTTTTGGGGAAAGGATGGAAGAGTGGGAACCACAAATGACAGAATTTATTCACATCATTGAAGTCACAACTGACAACACTCAGCTATTACAGTTATGTATAACATAGTAATAATGATCTGCAGAGAAGAGAACTCCTGCTGTTTGAATGAATCTAATATTGGATTTAATTTTCTTTTTTGAGTGGCTGCATTTCACCGATTGCCTATAAATACAAAACCAGCAAAGAATACTCAATAGATACCCAACACATCTGTCACCAAGACTAATTCTGTCAAAGAACATTTTATTGAACTATAAGTTCCAAAATATACAGATGCATATTTAGATTTTTCCAGAGGATTGTATGAATTAATCTGCAACAGTTTGCATAATAAATATGTAATTAATTTCAGCCTATGTTTTGGGTGATAGACTCCTGGCACGTAATCCTACACAAAGTCAGGTTAGGAATACTTTCTAGTATACTGCTTTGCATGTAGGCTTTGCTATCATATTCTGAGGGTGAACAGTTGTCTTCCCCTCTTCACCCGTTACAGTTTTGCTGCCCTTTTTTTTAATTTTTTTTTTAATTTAAATAGCTTTCATTGTCATGGTTTATTTCTTTTTGGTGTCTAAGAGGATTTTTACTGAATTTGTGAGTACAATATTCTGCTCTATTGCTTCTTATAGTGGTTTACAAATGATACGGTAAATTAGGTATCATGTTATGCTGAAGACAGGTACTGTACAGCACATTGCAAGGGAGGACACTGCTGAAATGTGGCTGGCAAGTTGTGCAGACATGTAACATATCTCATTACATGACTGCTCTTCAACAGTCTCTCTGAAATACCTTGTCTGATAAGTCATCTCTGGACTCTACGAATTGGCAGCCCCTTTTGTTTCTACAAATAACATTGCTTCAGACTTCTAAATGTAGGACAACACCTGGCAAACTGAAGCTACAGGATTGTTTTCCTTGCTTTTCACTGCCACTGATCTACAGAGTAATTTGTCCAAAGTCACCAGCTTTTTACATGCTTCGGTTTAACTGCTGTACAATAGCAATAACAGTAAAAGTCATGATGGCAACAATAAACTTGTCTGATCTAAATATATAGATAAATATAAATACATACAAAACAGCTTTATAGCATCTTTCATTTAGTGACCATATAGTTCTATCCACTGCTATATTATTGTAAGCAACATATTTACAACTAATATTCACAGCAAATGACCCTCAAACTTTTTTTTACCACAAGACCTGACAGCCTTATCTATATAAAGTTCTGTTTCAAGTCACTTGTACAGTATACAGCTAATTGAGTTCCTACTTATTAGCAAGTAGGCTAAGATGTACTCGGTGCAGGACTGTAATACTGAATGATCTGTTTGTGCTCTGGACAGGCCTGTTCTTGTGGGATTTAACAGGACTGAGGCATTTTCCCTGTGCAACTGCTATGGCCTCAGCTTCAAAAACAGGCTTGGCAGGTTCAAACATAATTCTTCAATGGTTTTTTTTGAACAATGCCTTCTCCCCTGATAAATTTCTTTAAAACTATTGGTTATTGTATATAATTGCACCTCCCGAATCCAGAAATATGAGCTTGTTTGAGAAAAGCCTTTCTGCTTTTTTTCCAGATCTTCTGTTATAAAAGTTAGCACTTTTTTTTTTTTTTTTTTTAACTGGCAGTGTGATAAGGATGCTTGTTTCTCTGAGCTACAGTCTGATATTCACAAAGCTCAATGGCTGTAATTATTCTACATTTTAATCAGTGAAACAAATCCTAGACAGCCCTGTATGCTTCCTCCCCCAAGAGGCATTACTGTGATTACATACACAAGGGCTGGGGGCAGGTGAAGCTATAACCTCAAACTGTAAAGTCACAGTTATATACATGTTGGCAACTTGCCATAGTAAGATAATACTGTGAGGTTTAAAAAAAGCTGGAAAGAAGCCTATGATGTGCTTGAGAAACAGGTTAAAAAAAGGCATTGCTACATGTATAAGGCTAGGATGATCAAACTCAAAGCCTCTCCATTGGGGGTGGCAGTGTAAGAGAATTCATAAAACAGCAGGACTGAAGGCCATGGTCAGCTATGTTATAACATAAAACTAAGAAATTACACCTATTTTCCATATAACAAGGAGAAGAGTTCCTGGTGGAAACCTGACAGTTGGCTTGACTCACCCAGTGGTTTAGGTAGCAGAGATACCATGCCTTTTTTTCTCCAACAGATCAGCAGTTGAAACGTTTGCCTGGGATGTGAAAGATTAATTTAGGTCTCTGCTCTATTTGAAGGAGACTTAACATCCTTACTACCACCAACTTAGACATCAGGTTGAATGGCCTTTATGATAAGATTACCATAAAGTTATTCACAAATATTCACTGGAGCAAGACACACGCATAACCAAAGCAGCCAAGGCTCTCATGAGGCCAGGACACCTTGCTTTAGGCTTGCCTTAGGAAACATTTAGGCCTTCCACAGACAGCAGTACATCACCAGCAGTTAGCACACTCCTCTGGGAGGTGGGAGATGAGGTGAGGGTGTGTCCAGTGGGTTTTGTTCAAGAGTCCAGTTTTGGGAAGATTCTTCAATTCTGTGAAAGTAGCCTCACAGAGAGGCATTTATGGGAAAGCAATGGGACCACTACCACTGGCAGCAGGAGAGACAGTCCTCTGGAAAGGATAAAACACGTATTAGTCAGCAGCTACAATGCAGCATGCCAACCTCCAAGACAGAGTCTGTATAAGCAAGTCTGTCTGCCAGGCTCCCTGAAACCCAGGTCCTCTGCTTTTCTCTGAGGGAACGTCTCCAACTATCAGGTTGTAGCCAGCTTACTCTCACCTCACACCAGTCTCCATTTCAGACTGGCACCTGCCAGTTTAAAGGCAAAGTCCAGCTGGTGTGATTCCCAATTACACTGTTGCTTTCCTGGGTGATAGACAAATACAATTTTTCCTACTGTTTAACCACTTTTTATCTTCCCCAGTAAAGAGTAGAGGTTAAATCTATTCTAGCTGCCTGCACAGGAAAAGAGGAAAACAAAGGGACAACGTTCCTAGAAGTTACAAAAAAATCCCATTTCCTTCATATCACTGACTCCTGCTGAACAGAGAAGCAGCGCTTTGACCACAACTTATCAAAGACCGTTAGAAACTTTCTCCTTCAGTACTACATATGAGGGCTTCTGTTTCCTCTCCTCTTAATTCAAATTACATCTATTTCATAAAATAAGCTACCTTTTATTCACTTGGCATTGGAGCCTTTTGTCCTTCAAAGACTAGTGAGCAGGCAGCAGACAGCAGGCTTTTCTTAGGGGAGCAGTGTTCTGCTCAGCAGTGTAACTGGTCTCTGCATTTGCATTATCTCACCTCTCAAACTAGATTCAGAGCGGTCCATGAAGATCACCAATTTAATCTTAAAACTGACTTTAATCTTAGTTTGACCACTGTTAAGAGCCTTAAAACATTTCTTCCCGCCAGAGTTCCCACCAGAACTTCAGGCACTCTTCTGGCCAGGCACCCTTCATACTCACCTACACATGCAAGCTCCTGGGACATGTTGCTGAGCATGAGATCTGGGTTTCTACATAGTCTGGGGAGCAGGTGAACAAGTTATGATGTGCCTGCTTCCAGCCTTTCAGAGAAGCCATTTTTATCAGCCCCAGCTTGTGTTTTTCCACTCCCACAGTCAGTCCAAGACTGGTCTGTTGGTATGGGAGTTTCCTTGGGATACAAAGATCAGCTGAAAATACAAAGTTCCACCAATGCCCTCTAAGCTACAATGTTGGAGGACAAAGGGCTTTTCCTATTTAGAGGCTAAAGTGTACACAGTATCCCTGTCTCCGCTCTTCTTAGACCTGCCAGATACGCACCAGACCCTGGAGTGGGAGTAAAGCTCCTTTAATCTCTGCAGAACCTGACAGTCTCTTACTCCTTAGCTACTAGCACAATGAGGAGTCACAGGGTGACTGTGACAGAAATTTTTCTCCCATTCACGTTTTCAATTTGATGTTCAAGTTCTCAGATTGTGATTGCTAGAAGTGATTCCCACCTCTGCCCTTTCTTCCTCTCTCTTTCTCCTGATCCCCCCAACCCTCAGAAGCAGACCAACCAGCTTAGTGCAATGCTGCTAAACTTAGGGAAAACACTCACTGGAAGGTTTACAGCCCCTCTCCGATCCCTGCCCAGGAGTTAACTAGTCAGAACTGCCAAGGAGAGCTGCTCAGCATTTTATCCTTTCCATGCTCTCTATGCCACAAAGTGTGGCACAGTGCAATAGTGATGAAGCTATATGCTGACAGAGTCATATATCCTTTTCCCCTGCTATATACAGTAAGAACCAAATTCTCCCAGCAGTCATATACCTCCAATCATTATTTACTCTCTAAGGGTTCAGTGCTCATTTCTTTTAGCTGCCTCTTCTACTCAGGCAGTTTATTCTTCACCATCAGGATGGGCATCTAACACAACTCTAGTCCCAGGCAGTGCTACACCATCACCACACACACCTTTTGTTTCTCTTAAGTCTTTGCTAAATTGTCTCTGGTGAAACTCTACTTGCTCTCTTTTAAAAAAGTGAAGCACAGGATAGTACTATATCCCTTTGCAGCAAATGTCAAGTTAATTCATTATCTTAAAATGATATGCTGTTTTCTAAGCTCCTATCAACACAGGCACACTTGTGCCTCGTGCTATATTTAACACTTAGTGCGTCTATTAGTATTCTACACATTGCTGGTGCTGTCTAAAAGCCATGCTAGTACACATGCAAACACACCACTTGCAGTTGGGGAGCCTTTGAGGAACACATATCACTTTAATCTGTGCAGAGAGATATTGATCCAGCAGCAGTAGTTGACTTTCAGGGAGGATTAGACAGCAGGAAGTGCACCATAAATGGGAAAGAAAAAGTAACATCAGAACCAACCCAAAACAAAACACGAAGTCTTTGGGGGGAGACAGGGGGATGGGACACCTCAGCATTCAAGCACTAAGAGGCTCCTAAATAGTTATGAGTAAGTCACCTGTATCAAAAATCAGGAAGATGAATATTGCGCAGTCCAATTACTCCGACTGCAGTTGCATTCTTTTATCTAAGACCTAGCAACTCTTAAGGGTTTTTTCTCTTCAGCTTTTCATTTCTATAAAATTAGTAGTTATTCCTACCAAATCTCACTTTTTTATTTTTCTTTCCTTCTTTTTTCAAGAGCAGAAGCAAACACTGATGGTGCTGCATATATACTAACTGATGATCTTGTCCCATTAAATTCTTTATAGCTTTTGTCAAAGTCTTGCCCTCTTGTCGCTTAACTCAAAAGGCCTAAAATGACATCCTGTTGCCCTGAAAAATCAATGCTAAGGATTCGGTAACTACTGTGCATTCAGACCGAACACTACGTCCATAGCACACAACATGGCTACCAAAACAGTATGAACCCTGTCAAGGAAACAGTAACAGAAGCAGACACATGAAAGGTGAGCTGACTGGCATGCAACTTCAGTGCCATCAGAGGTCTCATCGGATACCAAAGTATTTAGGAGCTTAGGATAACTTACTTTTATGCTTAGTTAAGTTTAAGTGAGGTATAAGAATAAACCCCTATTTCTGTGTTTTTTAAACAAGCCTTTGCAACAACAATGTGGAGACTAAATGGACTCCCTATTAGCCTACTGACATACCCCATCTGCCTCAACTGATGTTCCTTGAAACTGAATAAATTAGCACTAAAAGACAGATGTATACGCTACCTTTACAAAATACAGTTATCTTTCTACAACCTGAGACAGCACTATAAAAAAACCCAACTAGTTACTGGCATAAAAAAGTATCACAGATTCTGGGAACTATCTCTTTCTAAAAAAAAAAAAGAAATCCAGCACAGTGGAAACACTGTTGTTGGGTTTTGATTTTCTAATACATTTGCAAACACTTCTGATGATGCAAAAAGAATTGCATTGACACTTTCATATTTCTTATTAAATATCATAAGATAAATGTTGTGAAGGCCAACCTGTGGAAGCTTTGTGATAATCACAGTTGAACTAGTTAAACTGCTGATAGAACCAGAAAAATGCCAACCTACTCAATGCTTACCTTTGTCTAAAAAATGCGTATCAGACACTGTGTTTATTAGAGAGAGACCAGATTCAGTCAGCACCAAGGTAAGTTGTGGTTCGCTTGCCCCAGACCACTACCTTGCTTGTCATACCAGGCTCTATCCTAATCTGTTAACAATTTCACGCTCAGGTGAAGCCGTTTCACAAAATGAATGATTGCTGCTGCATTACTCTATAGACACTGTGCTAGTGGCTCTTAAGGGAAGTTTCCTTTTCTCTTGCTGGCACAAGTACTGTCAATCAGTGTCTATCATCAGTTGGAACTGATGATACAGAGCGTAGATAAATGAAATAAATAATATACTGGTATTATTTTAAATTCCTTCTTCTCACTTTGTAAACCCATAAATTGTCAAGAGACATTGTATTTAACCCCATTTTCTTTTGTCATGTTGGATATCACAGGAGCACAGACTGTGTACTGCATTTAACTGATAGGCTTTCAAATCTTCTGCGGGCAAGTGGAGCAGCAAGGGAGAAGCAGGTCTTGAATTACCGAGCAGATATTCTGGGGAGCTCTGGGGACATCAGAAATCTCCACGTAAAAGTTGAAATTATCTCCTCCA
This sequence comes from Strix uralensis, assembly GCF_047716275.1. Lineage (NCBI taxonomy): Eukaryota > Metazoa > Chordata > Aves > Strigiformes > Strigidae > Strix > Strix uralensis. The sequence continues at coordinate 21,677,892 of NC_133972.1, read as the reverse complement.
AGAAGTAGTGCTGCAAGTACAGACTCCTTTGCCCTCCCATTCTAATACTGCCACATGCAACACATGAAAATAAATCTGGGTTTTAAGATACCTTTTTTCCTCACTCTTCTTTCTCATCTGCCCTCCTATGTCAGTTAGAGACTGCTCTGCAGCCAGGTAGGCTGTTCTGAGGCTAAATACTTCACCAGTACTAGGGACAAGCACTTCTGATGTAGGTGCAGGACCCTCTGGGTAAATCCTGGGTTTAACTGATCCATTGAGAAGGGCCATGTTGGACATCAACTGCAAGTGATGATAAGCTAAAAAGTTTTCTTCCTTTCTCATTATTTGTGCTGGGTTTGCATGTATGGTGGGGGTTTTTAGTAGGGGCGGAGGGGGCTATAGTGGTAGCCCCCTGTGAGAAACTTCTCAAAGCTCCCCTGGCTTCAAGTCGGACCCACCTTTGCACCAAGGCTGAGCCAATTAGCGATGGTGGCTGTGCCTCTGCAGTAACGTATTTAAGAAGGGGAACTTGGGAGGAGGAGTTGGAGTAATGGAGTTGTTGTGAGAGGAACACCTGTGCAAACACTGAGGTCAGTGGAAGTAAGGAAGAAGAAGGGGGGAAAGTGTGCCGGAGCAGAGACTCCCTTGCAGGCCATGGTGAGATGGCAGGGCTGCCCGCCTGCCACCCATGGAGGTCCTTGGTGGAGCAAATGACAACCTGCAGCCCGTGGAGGACCCCACACCAGAGCAGGTGACTGCACCTGAGGAAGGATGGGACTCTGTAGGAAGAAGCCCCTGCTGCTGTAGTTTGGCGCTGGGAGGATTGCAACACACAGGGGTGATCCACACCGGAGCATCTTGGGAAGAATGCATCCCGTGGAGAGGACTCGCTTCAGAGAAAATTTGTGGAGGACTGTCTCCCGTGAGAAGGACACCATGCTGAATCCGGGGAAGAATGTGAGGAGTCCCTGCCTTGAGGAGGAAGAAGTGGCAGGACTGACCACACCCCCCATTCCCTGCCCACCCTGCCCCATGCTGCTGGGAGAGAGGAGGTAGAGATACCAGGAACAAAGCTGAGCCCAGGAAGAAGGTGGGGGGAAGGTGTTTTTAAGATGTGGTAATGTTTTTCACTGTCCTACTCTGTCTGCTAAGTGTTGTTGTTGTTAGTGTCTGAATTAAATTTATGTTTTCTTCCCCTAATGATTCTGTCTTTTGTCCGTGACCATAATGGATGAATCATCCCTCTCTGTCCTTATCTCGATTCCTAGCCTTTTGCTTTATTTTCTCCTTTCCATTCCTGAGGGGGAAGGGGGGAGTGATTGGCTGCATGGTGCTCAGTTTCCCTCTGGGCTCAAACCACGACACTATTACATTCATACTGAACCACTGACCATTACCACTGGACCTACGTGTCCAGACAGTTTTCATCCACTTTATAATTTCACCCCGCAATGTGACTACAAAATGGTAAGCTTCAATTATTATTTACATTATCATTTTGTGACACCTTCCTCTTAGATTACGAACATGTAATACTTTATGTTGTACTACCCTATCAAACATCCTAACAACCTCGCAAAACATCATTACGGTTTTACCACCTTTCTTATATGCCTTCCCTGATTTTTTCCTTCCCACATTTGATAGTGATTTATAGTTATATAAACATTTGCTACATTCCCCTCTATCTCATTTCTTCTCAATAAATATAATTTTGCTCTCCCTAAAGCGTATTTCTCACTGCCTGTATGATATCTTTCTATAACTAATATGTCAATGTTTCTTGCCTCTTTTTTAGCTAATTATAGAGAGTTTTATCTTTCAATGTCCTTTGCAAAAAATTTCCAGAAATATCACGAAGTCTATAGAATTGCACTGAACCAACAGCATTGATAACCAGCATTACCACAAATAGCTTATTTGACCTGATAAGATCCACAGCCTAACAACTTTCTATTCCCTACCATCTACCTTCATGTAGGTCAGTCCTACATATTAAGCAGCCAAAGCGTAGTTCTAAGTCTCTAATATGTTATTTCCGTATCAGTCAGTCTCTATTTACCACTTTGAAGCTCTGAATAGTGTATTTTGTCACATAATTCTTAATTCTTCCTTTTTCTCCTTGTTGTACCAAGCGGAAAAAAAAAATAGTTTAAAGAGAATTAATTATTGGGTGCATTTAATTTTAAAGGGATGAAAACTGAATTCTTAGCCATATTGACCGACTTTCTCTGAGTATTTCCTTGTGTATTCATGATCAGTAGAGGAAAGCAAAGTATTCATCAAATGCTGGTACACTTGTGGCATTTACCTGCACTCCCCTCTCCCATTTGACACACTCTGTTCCTCTCCCCAGGAGTCTCTCATTGGAGAATTTCATGTTTCACCTATCATGTCCTGACTTTCAGTACAAAGTCATCTGAAGTTAATGACCTTTTTTATCCCTTTTGGTTGTACCTGAAGAATGATACAGAGAAGCATTCATAAGAATAAAGTATTGTTCAATTCAAAAGACGAAAAGCATATTTTTTAAATGTACATACACTTCCATCATACTTATATGCAATACATTCTTTGCATCTCTGGTGCCATCTGTGAGTCTACCTTTCTTAGGAATCCAATTTTATGTCCATATCAACTTGAAAAAAATTCTTTTAAGAATAGAAACACTCCTACTACATTAAACACTTCTTTTCCCAGTGCTCGTTTCACAGTGCCATTAGCTTGACCTTATAAAACACAGTTCATAGCCTGGCTAGTATACAGCAGGACATTGGCTCTGAAAATCTCTGAAGTATTCACTATGAGTCATTCTTCCCTCTTCCTCACTGGACTTCCAGTAACACAGACTTACAAAGATTTGCACTAGAATCAGTTGTTACTTGACCCTTCCCCACAGAACACGCAGCAGAATAAACAAGAGCAAGCAGCAGAATAAACAGCAGAGCTCACTAGGGAAGCACGTTTTACAGCCTCACAAGTCACAGTGTCAGAGGACTGTGCATGTGTTGTCAGAAAAACCAGCACAAAGACATTTATCCCACTTTGCAGACAGATAAGCAATGCTTCATACATGAGGGCGTTCTGCCTGATAAGGTTGGCTTTGAAATTTGCCTGTCCTGACCACTGCCTTCCCAGGAGAGTGGCTGCAACTTCAGAATCCAGGTAGGATGGGAACACTGGGAAAGCCATGTCCTCCACAAGCACGGGGAATGTGATGCAGACAAATCTGCGCCGTGTCCTCCCACACTAACACCGACTGAGCATTTCAGCATTTCCTGCAACAACCACAGGAGCCCTAATGTGATGCAAGAAGAAAGCAGAAGGCATTACCAAATGCTCGAGGCCATCCTGGTAACAGGGGGTTGTTACAGGTGAAACTGTTATGCAGTGTTAGGAAGCACACCACTTTTATACTGCCTAAGGTGACAAAAAAAAAAAAAAAAACACCCAAAAACCAAGAAGCCACCTCAGAGCAAGAGGTTCCCACTAACTTGGTCTCAGACTGAATTCCTTGTCTGTATTTTCAACAGGTCTGCACGCACATAGCTCCTGAAGTCCATTTCCCTAGTCCAGCTCTCCTATTCATGCTGTCCATGTTCCTAACACATAGTAAATACTGTACTTAGATATGCCACACAGACTCTGCAATTCAAGTAGCTTAAAAACTGCAAGCTCTACAAATCCGAACAATCATCATGTGTCAAGAAATAGCAGCTCAATACTTTTAGTAAGTTTAACCCTATAAACAATGATTTTCTTAAGTATAGAAACTGTTTGCAATATCCATGTAGGTTTTGTTTGTTTGTTTTAAGACAAAGACTTATAAGCTTAAAATTACCACATATCTCTATTGCACACAAGAAAGTATTTTGGCAGACAAAAGAATCTGTTTTCACAGAATGCACTTCATATTTAACATGATGTGTTACCCTGGTGCATTTCACATCAACAATATTAACACCTTCTAGAAGCAGTATCATATCCCTTATTATAAACCAGACAAATCTCTGCAAAGGGACAGGCAAATATCGACAGCACCTCCACCTCCCCATTCAAATACACATACATAAGGTAGCCCTTTGAAAGGTATTGGCATGTGCTATTGCTAAAGTAACACCAGTATTTAACAAAGACACAACCTTCACTTAACACTGTTAAATTACTTCTGATATCTCACAGTTAATGTTCTTAACTTAATCCAGAAGCTTTTTATTATGGGAATGTTTCTGCAAATTTAGTAACATACTGATATGTTAACATACAAAGGAATATACTGCAAGGGAATGAAAGGAAATCAGTAAGCAACCACAAAAAATATAAAAAGCTAATAATGTGGAAATTATTTAGAAAATTATGGTCTTTATTTTGTAGCTATGACCACAAGTGCAGCTCTTTAGCTTTACTCTGCATATATGTGTGAGCATGCATGCATACACATATAGATAAACTGCATTATTAACATCCCTTGCAAATGAAGGCTGGGAATTTCACCCACCTAGTACTCTCCATACCCCATCCCCATGGAAACACAGTACTAAGGACTGTCCTTGAAAAGGCAATTCAGCTGTAGAAGAGGAAACACAGCTAGGTTACCAGACTAGTGGGATATTACGGAACTGTAGGATAAAGTCCTCTTGTGCAGATGCTCCTACAGCTCTACCTATCCCAGTAATTCTTCCTCAGCCCTTGTATGCTTCACCCAGGACACAGAAGGCTATATAATACAGTGAACTTTCCCAGAGTAGAGAAAGGATGCAGGGGAACATCAGAAACCTGCCTTTTTCATTCCTCTTCTCAGTCCATGTGTGCTCTCTGCTTCTTCCCAATTAGGTGTCTATCAATCTGAAGTACAGCAAATGTACTTCACTAGGATGTTTTTGGTGAATGGTAAAACAATTGAAATAACCCAGAAGCTTTTGAAAAATGGAAGTTCACCTAATTCAACAACTAGAATTCAGAAAGATGATTAGGTGGTGAATATTTGGAAAAGGCAGAATGGTTCTTCAATGTTCTTCACCATTTTTAAAATTATGTGTTTTGAATTTTTAAAATGTCAAGTTTTGTTCTGACTTTTTCCTATAGTTGCAAATACTATTATTCAGTTCTTCTGTGGATCATGCCATTCAGATATCTGATGCCTTTCTTCTGTTCTCTCCCTCATGCCTTTTCTCTCTTCAAAAGCAGCAGATGGAAGAGATGTCCCTCGCGGGGAGCTTATGGCACAGTCAGACCCCAGACTTGGTTCATGTACTTTGTGCAGACCCTCTGGCTATGTCTGAATTCACAGATAATTCAGCACACCAAGAGCAGATCAGTAGACTGAACTAGACAGTGTTGAAGGCCTACACCTCCACAGTACATGGTTCAGCAGCTTTGCTTCAGGGAAGAAAGTCTGATTCCCCACACCAAATATTTCCACACTGCACACAGTTTGAACCTGTTTCAATGCGCAATTCATTGGCTCAGAGTCATCGGCTTAGTTTTTTCAGGAAGGAATCTAGCTTGTGCACACCAAACCCAGCCTGTGACAAACTATGGCATGATACATGAAGATGAGTAAGCTTGCTCCAAAACTGTACTACTGCTCTGAACTGAAATGCTAACATAAATGCAGTCATACACAACCAGAGGTGTCTCTCAACACAGGTACCTGGAGCAAGTAATTTTTCATTAACAGGTCTGTAACAGCCTTGTCTACTGAGTTTGGAAAACCATTCCGATACCTGCAACGTATGCAGCCATGGCTCACATGCAAAGTTTTGTATGATTCTACATCTATCTGGCTGACAGTTAACAGAGAGGCACAATGATGATTTACAAAGATATATAAGAAGCAAGAAGTAGTTTCTGATTAGGAATTATTTTTCTTTTAAAAGAATTCAGCAGGGCATAAAACATGCAGGAGCTTTTGAAAATTTTCCTTGAAATAGCATTAGAAGTTCAATGCATCATACACCCACTTCATTTCAAGACATATTATGGATTGGTATACTTAAAATTTAGCTTTATAAAGCACTACTAATAAGATCCAAATTTGCACCAGTTAGTTTGAAATACCTTTGTACATAATGGATCTAACTCTCCACTGGTTCATGTCCATCTTACTCTGAATTCCATCAACGCTGTGGTACTGTAAGATGGGAAGGGCAATGAAAGAAGGAGCCAAAAGCTACACCTTTGTGGCTGCAGCCTGAAATGCTACCAGAAGATGGTCAGAGTGTCAGCTTTTATTCAGTAGTAGAAAATGAGTACAGAGTAACCTAGGGATTCCTTCAGGGAAAAACAGTAATTTTCTCAGACTTTTCTACTGCCTTGCAGATATCTGTGCTTCAGTCAAATCCTTCTTCCTTTACCATGCTTCCAAATGAAATCAAAGCTCTACCAAGCCACTTTCCTCAAAGGTAAACGTAGCTTGGACTTACCTTTTGGGCTCAGCTGCTGGACGGACAGTCTGTGGGGTAGAGGACTGCCCGCAGATAGTCCTCTCCTAAACCCCTCTCTGTAGAGTTGCACTGATGTACCAACACCTGAATTACAGATCAAATCTGCTTCTGATGTGACTGTCAGTGATTTAAATACATCAAAAGCAGAATTGCTGGTTTAAAAGTAACATTTTATACTGAAAACCAAACATTTATTCTCAAGGAAAAAAAGAAAGAAAAAAGAGAGAATCTGAAACACTAATCTTTCAAAATAATCAGAATATACAAGTATTGGCACATGGAAGTGGAGGACTACAAAACTCACGTAACTAAGTGGTCACAAGGGAATATCTCTGCAACTGAAATATCTGTTGATTTACAACAAATAATGAAATGCATTTAATTAAATTAATTAAACTTCAAGTGGAGGAAGCTCCTCCAATGGGAACCATAACAATATAACTGGTAGTAATTTAATGACTAAAAACTTCTAGTGCTGACAAAATAAATAATTCTTGTTAATAAATTAATTGTTCAGTTTAGTTTTATACATTTAGTTCCAAGTATGTGAAAAGACTAAGGAGCTAGCAGCTTGATGCTGAGATAGTAAAAGAAATGTGAGTGGATATCTCCTTCAAAACAATCCTAAAAATGTGTATTTAATCAAGATTTTACTGCTTAGAATAGGGAAAAGGCACAGCTATGTTTTCCATAAATATTCCCTTATTGTGGAGGTGCTTTCTGCTTGAAATGTGTCTCTGTCTGTGATTTGGGTGCAGGAGGGTCAAAGCTTAGCAAAGCACATTTTCCTGCACAATCACAGGTTAAATACAGGGGGAGAAAGGAAGCCTCTTTTTTTTAGAAAGTGATAGTTATGGCAGGTAGCGCAACACCCAGTGACACAATACAGATTCCTTTCATGACACGGATGCCACAAACAAGAGGGTTGTTGGAGTACAGGGACTTGCACTTCGGTTCCAAGTTGGATGCATACAAGGATGTTGTATTGATGCTCCCTTACAGCATCAAAACGGAGAAAGTATTCTTCCCTCCAGCCCTATAAGCACTTCAAATTTTCTTACTATTCCTCTCCTTCCACAGATAGCAAAGCAGTCATGGTTCATTTTTTGTTTGTTCACTTCTATAGTGCTACACTTTTCACAGCTTTTACAATTTTATGTATTTTCTGGCTATAGCACAAACATCCTGGAAAAGGTGCAAATCAAAAGTACATTCACAAAACATGACATAGAGGGTCAAAGGTAGGCCACAAGAACCAAAAGTCAAGTAGTTATCCCCACAAGCAGGGGTGAGAGAAGCATGCAATCAAGAGTTAGTTGTTGGCAAATCAGCAGTCACTTATATTCAGTCAAGAGTAAGAAAAATACAGGCAAACACTGAGATAGCAAGACGATGGTTTTCTTTACATACAGGGCTATAACATTTTTTACACAATTCTGTACTACACTCCTAGACATCTTTCAGAACATCATTCTAGGCCAAGGGTGCAAATTTCAGTTACTATGGCAGTATGTGTAAGTCAGACATAAAAAAAGAAAGTATTTTAGCACTTACAGGAAACAAAATCTTGATTGACAGCCAATTATTTTTACTGAGAAAAACAATTGCACAAATTCTTGCCTAAAGCGAAAGGCTAATGATATATAACATTTGAGAGCTCTAAACCACAAACTGAATACCCCAATACTTATAATCAAGGACTCTCCCCTTCAGCAAAAAAATCAAAAAGCTTTAGAGGAATTCCATACACCGGTTATATCTATGTAACTACAAAACAGAGGAAACAAAAGCTCAGAGTACAATCAATAGTTTATAAAGCTAAGCTTTACTTCAAAAAACAGACGTTGCTTTAAGAGCAGCCGTTGATTTTGAAATCAGCAAGCAATTAAAGCAAAGCATTTCTCCTTCTGCTATACGGGTAAAGCATACACAGGCTGTAAAACACACAATCAATGATGGAGAAAGTTGTTTCATCTGAAATGTTTCCCCTTTGCAGGAAATACCGAAGTTACAAAGATTCCCTTGATTGCAGTTCAGTTCATTTTCTGAACAGTGCCACCACAGAGTCTGTGTCCAAGAAGTACTTAAACCACTCTACACATATGGTTAAAGCTTTCCAGCTCACTTAAGAAGATGAATCTATCTAACTGCAGAAATACCAGCTCAGACCTCAAGGTTTGTGTTCTCACATGGGAAGTTACAAAGACCAGACACCGTGTTGATTGTGTCATCAACTCCAGCACCTAAAAACTTATGTGAGGAAGTTACACACTGAAGTAGTCACTCTACCAAGCTTTCCACTCTCCCACCTGTATGCAGATTTTTTTCAGAGTTCTCAATTTCTTTTTGTCTTCTATTTCATTGATATTGGAGAAGGTATCTTCTGCCAACTGAAAATATCCACGAAGGTCACAGAATGCCTTCAAAAATAAACAGAGATCATTATTCACGTTCCTCAGTCTTGTTTATCTGCTGAGAGACCAAGGAAGCCAGATAACTGCTAGAAAGGCTTCATAGAAATTCACAGGCCTAGCTTTCATCAGTGAATCCTGATCTTACTAGTTCTAGAGTAGCATTTGGACAGCAAACTCTGAGATACACTGCTGAGCTTACTGGAGTTAAAATAAGAGACCAATACTAGATTTTTAACAGGGGTGTGAGGTCAGTAGGAATTAAGAAATAAAAAAAGGGTTAAATATGGGCATATTCTTCCTCTAAAGCCAGTAAAATCATCTCTCCATAAATTTTCATATCCAGAATCACCAGAAATTCTGACCCTAATCAATAACAGTTGCTGAAAATGAGAAATGAGCTTAACTTGCCCTTGAAACATGAACCTGAGTCTAAACAATCTGGTATCTCTACTACAATTACACACACCAAAGGCCAGAGAGACTGAAAGACCTGAGGCTACAGGGAGCTCTACTTTACATAATGCTGTATAACAGAGAAGCAGCTGAACAAAGCACGGTTTTGTCAAGCCCCTAGTTAGGACACAATTAGATTACAGTCACTGCTGTATCTGTCTTGCACGTAGACATAAACCATGATGACTTGGGGCAACCTGACCCGACATACAAGAAATTAGGCACTGCCTGTGAAATTAGCCCTGAGGACCCAGAAACACAGTTGGCTGACTTGTTCCAAGTTGAGCACCATGATGCTGCAACCCTTTACTATCAGCACCCAAGTCAGCTAGTTGAAAAGTAAGACAGATCCCCAAGTTAGAGATTCTTGAACACAGCAAGTAGTGAGACATTATACCAAAAAAGAACATGCATTTGTGGAGGGAAGTTTTTGAGCTTGTAAGATATGTCAAGGAAACAAACTACAGAGACCAGAGCTGTGAGATAAAGCATGGTCCTTCACCTAGAGTAGCCTGGCTCAAAAGTACAGATCTATGATCTGCATCATGCATGTGCCAAAGACGCTAAGAAATCAAAATCTCCAATGTCAGTGGGCTTATGTACCTATTTTGGCTTTGCCTCTGCAATACATCACCAGGTTATTGCCATTGTCAAACACTACCTTGTGGGCCCTCTCCTGAGAAAACCAATGATCTTGATGACAAACAAATGCTTTGCAAGCTGCATACAACTCCAGGAAGGATGTGATAGATGATGCAGATGTATCCTAGGGCAGCCGAGTGCCTTGGAACAGCCTTGTAAACAAACAGGAAGCAAACTCTGCTGTTTCAGATTAAGCAGGGACACTTCAAAAGAAAAGAAAAAGATGATGACTCATTGATCTCACCATTACTATTCCTGCATGAATCTGAAGGCTCACATGGGACAGATAGCCATCAGTTATACCCAGTAGCTAGAAAATAAACAGACCAAGTTAAAATAAAAATAAATAAATAATTATAGTGATACTGTAAAAGCAAGCAGCAGTTTCACAGATTTGTTGGCTGCACCATGGACAGTTAAACCCAGAGCACAACTAAGTAAAGCAAAGCAACAAAAAACCCAATCTCACCACTGGGCTTGGTCTTCTGCACTCTCTGTTCAGGACAAGTTTTTAAAAATTACGTTCTGAATGTTTTCAGTCTGGGTAAGTCTAAAAAAAAAAAGCTTATCAAATAAAATAAAAATGCTCAACTCTTACTGGAGCGTTATTTTCTTCATTAATATTAAAATAAGCCATTCTTATCCAAATTCTTGTTATGAACTTATTACCATATCTATGTGCAGAGGGGAATACTTACACCTGAACAGATTCACAGGAATATTAAATCATACCTTTTATGTATTGCATATAACTTGATCTGGATGATTAAGATCAGATTTCTGGCTCCTCAGTTATGGGACGTAGAATGACAGGTGCTTTAAAGGAGCTTGGTTTTTAGTGATAGCTTAGCATTTCTGGAAAATCAAGTCCCTTAAATTTCTTTCTCTCTCTCTCTTCATACCTCAAATTTGAGAGATCCAAAAGCATAGCTCAGGCAGAACTTTTTACCCTCTATTGTTAATCAGTAAAATATCAGCTTTTGTCACACCCCATTAAAATGGGTTATATTCAACACACTATATTTTACCCAGAATATCTGCACTTTTTTTCTATCTTAAAAGAATACTACAAATATCCAAGTAAAAGGAAGTGCTGTGCTGAAGTAAACAATTTTCTTTAAACTGCCTCTACTCTGTGTAGCTGAGAAGTTTCTTCAGAATCTTTTCAAAAGTCCCCAATGACTTCAACTTCTTCAAAATCCCTAACAATAAAATATTTATTTACGCCAGGGTAGAAATCCCCAGACTTATTATTTAATCAGAAGAACATAAAGGGGAGTTTGTAAAAGATCAGAGAAATACAGATGCGGTAAGAAAAGCAGTAAGTTATGTAAATTGGATAAACATTTTAAAATATGCATCATATGGCTGTTACATTTGTGTGTATCCAATTATAACAATCAAAATCCAAACCAAACCCCTGAGAGTGTGTAAGTATTTCATCTAATGAGGTCTTATGATCTGTTCAATAAAGCACAAGTGACTCAGATTTTGTCTTTCTGGTTTATCCTACCGAAAAAAAAAAACCAACCCCTCAATAAATGTCATCTAAATTAAATTATGGCCCTGATTCCCACATCTAAGATTGATGTGGGGTTTGCCCTTCACTGATACAAGAGCATAATTCAAGACATTTAGCATAACCCATAACACTTCGGTGTGAAAGCAGGTGACCTAGTATGAGTGCTGTCAGCCCAAGATTCACCTACTCCAGTACCTTAATATTACACAGTACATTAGATATGGCAAACATAACAGAATCTGGTACACAGAAGGAACAAAAGAAGGTAAGAGTAATGGCTTTTATTTTAATTAGCAGGCTGGGTATTTCTAAGATGTCTCTGGCATCTCAGTGCCAATTATCCTGGAATGTGCTGTTTTATCAAGCCATTGAAAGTGTATCTTTGAGGGTAACAATCAGAAGCTCAAGCTATCTAAATTCTCTTCAAGTCAGTGAAAAAATTACCCTTCACCACAGGGGGATATCCTTGGACATGTGTTCACATTAAAAGACACTATTTAGGATTCAACATTTTACTCAGGATGCTATTCCCAGAGCGCCAACAATTTCTACTCGATTAAGAACTGCTTTGTGTTTTCTTTTACTTTCCTTCATCGCCCTGCATGTTTGCAGGTCATCAGCTAACAGTATATATGCCATAACACTGCTAAAAGACACAACTTCACCGCTCACCTTCCTCCCCCCCCCAAAAAAACCCCTACTCTACTACTAATTGTAACAGTACAAACGCAAATGCCCAAACCAAGCTTCCTTCTTTGTTTCAGCAAGAGGACCAAATCACAGCAAAGATTCAAATCTGCCTTTAAAACCAGATATTTGACTAATTAACCTTTTACTCCTCTATTACTTTGCATTACAGAACCTTGCTTTAGCAAGGAGAGGCAGGAGTAATGTGTTGTCACTCAGAAGAATGGTCCTTCCACCAGATCTGATGCGAGGAAAATTTCACAGCGATACATTACTGGTCTCAAAAATATTCTTCTGAGAGATCAAGGGGATGCTGTGCCTTCCCAAATGCAGCCTCCTGCTGTCTCTCCACTCACACAAGCAAGTGGAAGTCGAAGGGAGACACTGTTTGAACTGTTATTTCTCCATATTATGGTTACTTGCCATTACTCCTCTTCCCTGTTTCCCTCTCCTGTTTTTCTACCTTCTGCTAATGCAGCAATCCATCCCATAATGGATGCAAGCAATGACTACACACACAACTGTTCTCATGTGGCGCTTTGTGCTGGTGCATCCAGAAAGGAAGTCATGGCAACTGATACATTTCTGAGAGCATCAATATTGCTTCGGAGATGTGTGCCCAGTAACGTTTACCTCACCTTACATTAGGCCAAACTACGCAGCAATAATTCCCATTTCATTTCTCATTTCCAGGTGTTGCTAACAGAAAAGGAACCATGAAGGTGTTATTACAGTATTGCCCTCTGGAAATAAATTTCCCCATTGCAAAATATTTATTCACTCAAATACAGCTCAACACATACTGTCTCTGTTACATTTTTCACCCATATGAATTTTAAACCTGATTTTTAACAATTATTCCACATTTTACTTCATTAAGTAGCAGCAAAATTCTAGCTTGCCTTTTTTTTTTTAAAGAACATAAACTAATTTTGGATTCCCAAAATTGTTAATTTCTTTTATTTTTTTTTTTTAGATTTCCAATGATCTTCTCCAGCAAAATTCTTGATGTAAGTTAATTAAAAATCATCTGCCTCCCATAAGGCTTTCCAGTCTTCTGAGTATTAGAGCATTGAGTGGATTGCTTTCTATTGACTCTAGAGCACCTGGTATTGTTAATTGTCTGTCAGAGACCAAAGAATTCATCATCATATTGCAAAGACGTCAGATCCCCTAGCATAGCAAGGCATTGTATATAAAAAAAATAAATCAATATGCTTCTGCAATAAACCATACCTTTTCCATGCCAGCCCAAACCCATTTGTCTAAAACAGGTGACGTATAGACTACTTACTGTAAATTGTGCTCTTGCTGCTGTTATTCAGTAATGTTATCATTTTCTCCCTTCCTCTGGTTGTCTAAATGACTCTCAGAATTAGGATTTTCACATGTATTGAGCTTGGAAGACTTTCAAACTTCTTAAAACTGAACTTTTCTAACTTATTTTTAGCAAACTGTTTACAAAACAGCTAGCAATTTATCTCAACAGCTTCATTCAGCCTTTGCTTAAAAACCCAATCTCTGAATTAAATTTCACCCATCTTTTTCTTTTGAAACTCACATAATCAAAACCTTCTATCAGCATTACAATAGTTTGTCAAGGCTGTATCCTGGGCTGCCTGCAACAGAGTTTGAAGCTTACACATACCTTCGTTCTCCCTCAGTCTGATCAGGGTACCTCCCCTGGTTATTCTTTTCATTGCTTCCTTTTTTTCTTTTTTTTTTTTTATCCTTCTCTCTGCTCCCTCCTCCATATTTCAATTTAGTGAATAACAGTTGGAAAACGATGGACTTCAGCCTTGGAAAGTAAATTCCAAGATGGACTATGGTCCATGTAACACTTGGGTTAAATGTCTGACCAGATGGGCAGGAGTTACTGTAATGAAGAAGGTTTATTTGTAACTTCACTCCTTGCTCCTGTCTGTAGAAATAGACTTACTCTTCAAAGAGTGAAAGTCACTATTGTATTGAGGAGTTGTAGTGTGGAATTTTCTTGCTTGTCTGTTTGTTCAAAAATCCTGTTAAATCTGAACCACAGTATTATCTGGAAAATTAATTCCCTAGCCTAACCATGCAAAAATAATTGGATTTATTTACTGTAAATTTGATGATGGTACATTTGCTATCAAAAGGAACTGCAAGAGCACTTAATTCTACACCACATAATATCTTCTGTATTTTCCTTGTGTCCTCTCTTGTCTCTTCTGTAAGGCAAACTCTTATGTTTAACAAGAAAGCTGCTAATGAAAGCTTCCATAATTATCTATTAGCTCCTTTCATGATCAGAAGCATTTTAGGCACCTTCAATTTACACAGTGGAATTACGAGACCATCAGCATTATCTTCCATCATAATTCTTGCATCCTCCAGTACTTTGCACAGGTACAGTTTTTGCTGAGGCATCTTCATACCCAACTATTTCCCACAAGTTTTCAAACTCAGTACCACACACCCATCTAGGTTCCTCTATCCAGGTAGCACTGCCCAGAACTGTCAAAGGGGCAAAAAGAAGAAAAAAAGAGAAAAAGAAAAAAAAAGAAAAAAAATCCCAATCCAGTCAGAGCTTGAAATAAAACCTTTACCTACATCCTTGCAGGTGCCTTTGACTTCACTTAATCTAAATCCTTCTGTTGCTTCTGAACATCTTGCCATTCATTTCCAAATCATCATTTAATAAGCTAAAGAAAACAAGGCCTTTAATATGAAGTCCCACATGCCTCTAGCTAAAGCTGAAAATTCACCGTTTGTTCCTGCTCTTGAAATTCAGCTGCAGTTTCTAATCTATAACAATTCTTTATTTCTTACCTCCTGATAACATCATGACCTTTTGTTCATCTTTTTTTATTAATTTTTTTTTTCAGAAGCTTTTGGAAATCAAAATAAAATTAATCCTAAGGAGCTAGGCAGAGCAAATAGTAAAATGGGTTAAGACCAGAAACTTACTCTGGCACCTGGAGTTTGATTTAAACTATAAATGTTATACCTTCTGTTTTTTAAATACTTTAACAAACACTAATGGATTAATTGATATTGGAACACAATTCTGCATTTCCTTAATAATACAATCGTCCAGTGCAACGGTTTTGTTCTTTCTTCATTTGCTAAATGGAGATGACAGCATTTACCCAACTCCTTTGTAGGACACCATCACACCTACAAGTGAAAAGTGCTATATGAGATAGACATAATGGATGCCTTTTAATTTATTCTTTGTTGCTAGAGATAATAGCGTTACAAATTTGAAAACATTCTTTAATTTAAATGTAAGGTAAGATGATTCCAAATCTATTATAATTTCTTATTTTATTAATGGCTAACATAACAAGTAGCTAAAAACATTTTTTTATTACATTAACAAAACAACAGCATTCAAATACTCTTTAAACAAAAAAAAAATATACATGAAACACTGAAGCCTGTAGAAAATCAGTTTTTTGATTTCCCACAAAATCAAAAGTGTTTTGCTGGAAATGATGGTGAGATTATCTTCTGAACCATGAACAACATCATCACCATGAACAACATCATCACATGTTCTTTTGTTCAAATTATTCAGACATACCTAAGAAAATTTTATCTCCCTCAGAAATCAGAGATAAACTTTTCTCATGCACATTTAACTTCTATAAGAGATAACGTTGCCATCAAAACTATTTTTAAAACTTAAACTACTGAAGCTTCATTTTGTGGCTCTGTGTAATCCTAAATAAATAATTTTCTACTTACATAAGCTTCTATTTGGAATCCAATCAAGAACCCTTTCAACCTTTAATAAGCAAAAATAGCTATCAACATTTGAATACAGAAGCAGGATAAAAGTGCTTTAATAGTCTTCAGGAATGGCTGAAATTACCTTCCCCAATGTAACAATGACATGCATCACAAACTGGGTCGTTTAGATGAGATGTTGGGGGATATGGTGTAGGGGAGAACTTTGTAGAGTAGGGCCGATGGTTGGACTCGATGACCCCAAGGGTCTTTTCCAACCTCAATGATTCTATGATTCTATGAAACTGGGCCCCAATTTTTCAAGTAGGTGCACAGCAAAAAGAATTTTAGATTTTCGCATAACCTTGCTGAAGTCAGTGAAAGGCTCCAGCTGGATCCAAAAGTCTAACAGTTAAGGCTGAGCCTGAGATGCAAAAGCTCATACCAAAATGTAACTGCTTAAGGCACACATTTTCTATGAAGATTGCATTCTCCTTACCAAAACATTTACAAGGGCCTTAAGGCTGATAGGTATGCTGTTGATTTTCTTAAAATTAAGACCACAAAACACATTTTCTTCTTAGAAAAAAAGGTCTCTGATTATTGGATCAAAATATGATTTTAATACTCAGTGGAGCAGGCTCCCTCTAAATGTTAAGGAGAAGAAACAGAAGACAATCATCTCTTAAACTATAGCAATACAGACATTAAGCACATAGCTTTGGAAGCAAAATAGTTCAAGCACAACTTAGCAACATGTAGATTTGAATCATCTCAACCTCAGCCTTGATGAAAAAAAATTAGTAATAGCCTTGCTGGAAACATTACTTCCCAATATTAAGGGACAAAAAAAGCATTTCCGAACGGCCATCCAGCTGCAGTGTACACTACTGGGACAGAAAAAACCACAAGCAAAGCTCTCTACCATGCCAAAGAAAACAAGTATCTCAGATTTGTATAGCACTTACCACAGATGATTTTCATGCTACTTCACCAGTATCGATTGGATAACTTATCACATAGATGTGCACCTTTTTCTAGTACAATGTAGGGGATGAAAGTTGCATACAACTCATAAGCAGTCTGGCAAAGATATGTATAATATATTTCTAGACTTAATCAATAAGGCTAATGCACCTATATGGCGTATCATTTCAGACAACACGTCAAAATGACTATGTTGCATTTTCATTGACATAGCAAAGCAGGTTCACCTCACACATGTTTAGGGCCAATTCTTGCCATAGCTCAAAGCTGCTAAATTACAGCCCAGCACAGACCCTACAGTGTGTTTTGGAGCACTGAAGGCAGCCAGAGGGGCCTTGGTTGTATCTGCAAGACACTGCTGCTCTAGCCTGCACTGAACCACATTGAGGCTACAAAGCAAATGAACTTATTTCATAAAACCACTCAAATGTTGTGTGCAATCAGAAGAATCTTGCTAACGGTGTAGTAAAAGTCCAGGCTGGAAACCACAGGGTCCCACCCAGTGGAAAGCTCAATGGTGTTATGTGACCCTTGCTTCATAGGTAGAAGGGAAAGCAATAAAAGGTACTAGTTGGTTTCTAAATTGTCATTGAGTGGAGTTAGCATTTATCCTGGAGCTAAAGCCTAGAGAGAGGAGCAGGAAGAGGGATGGGGGAAGGAGGTATTTCATGAGAGCTGGAGTTTGGAAAGTTACTTGCTTTGGTAACAGACTACATGCCCTAAAAGCCAGTCCTGTTTCATGCTCGTAAAAAGGTGTAGTAAAGGTGTAGCAACTGAATCATGAGTTAATTATCAAGGTAAAACATGATGGAAAGAGCTTTTCCAAGCAACAGAAACCAGAATAGTTTCATTAGCTTCATGTTTAATTAGATATCCAAATGATGGAGAGTGACAAAAATCTTTTTTATGCTTAAAGAGGTTTAAATAATCAACCAGCCCTTGCCTAACCATGAGCTAATGGGACATTAGCACCCTTAGGCATGAGTTAGCAGCATGAATTCAGTATAGAAACAGTGGAGTAACATCAAGGCAGCACACGTCGTTTACTGCACTATGTTTCCCAAATTACAATGAAAAATCTTGAAATTCCTCTGTGAGGCAGAACTCACATGACTATACCAAACAAGTCAAATGATTTAGAGGTATTTCTGAAAAAGACAGTTCAAACCAAACACAAAGATCAGGACACTTGTAGCACAGCTAGCTTAATTCACACTGCTGAATTAGTATTCTCAATAAAGTGTTTAGAAAATTTCTGACTGATGTCACAGATCCATCTTTTCAGCTCAGGACATTTCCAAGCATTTGATCCAAACAGGTGTCACTGTTGTCCTTCCCTGCTTAAGAGTTTTCAAGCACTGCAGAAAAAGAGGGCAGCATCTTCACTCCCAGCCACAAAGAATGCTCTTTACTGCTGGCAGCAGAAAGGCTGCTTGCTGTTTTCAGGCCAGCCTGAAACACTGCAACTCCTTCAAACTGTCCCACAACTTTTCAGGTTGCAATCAACAGTTTGTCGCAGATGACACCAAGTTAAGCGGGAGTGTCGATCTGCGTGAAGATAGGGAGGCTCTACAGAGAGACTTGGATAGATTGGATCGGTGGGCCAACGTTAACAGGATGGGCTTCAGCAAGGCCAAGTGCCAGGTCCTGCACTTGGGCCACAACAACCCCACGCATGGCTAGAGGCTTGGGGAGGTGTGGCTGGAGAGCTGTCTGAAAGAGAAGGATCTGGGGGTTCTAATTGACAAGCAGCTGAACATGAGCCAGCAGTGTGCCCAGGTGGCCAAGAAAGCCAACAGCATCCTGGCTTGTATTAGAAATAGTGTGACCAGCAGAAGTAGGGAGGTGATAGTCCCCCTGTACTCTGCACTGGTGAGGCCACACCTGGAGTATTGTGTCCAGTTTTGGGCACCTCAATACGAGAGGGATATCGAGGTGCTGGAGCGAGTGCAGAGGAGGGCAACGAAGCTGGTGAAGGGCCTGGAGAACAAATCCTATGAGGAGTGATTGAGGGAGCTGGGACTGTTTAGTTTGAGGAAGAGAAGGCTGAGGGGAGACCTCATCACTCTCTACAACTACCTGAAAGGACATTGTAGAGAGGTTGGTGCTGGTCTCTTCTCACAGGTGATTAGTGACAGAACAAGAGGGAATGGCTTTAAACTCCAACTGGGGAGGTTCAGACTGGACATTAGGGAAAAATTTTTCACAGAAAGAGTGGTCAGAGAGTGGAATAGGCTGCCCAGGGAGGGGGTGGAGTCACTATCCCTGGATGTGTTCAAGGGTCGTTTGGATGAGATGTTGGGGGATATGGTGTAGGGGAGAACTTTGTAGAGTAGGGCTGATGGTCGGACTCGATGATCCCAAGGGTCTTTTCCAACCTCAATGATTCTGTGATTCTGTTTGAGAAGCATTTCCCCGTCAAAAGCTGTTCTGCATTTCTAATTGTACTTGTTGCCCTTGTGTCTTTTGAATTCTAGCAGTCTCTTGGGTAAAGGCCAGAACTGCCCATGCCACCCAAGATGCTGACATATTATAAATTTAGTATTTCTTATTCCTTTCACACTAATTCTTAAATGTTCTACTTGTATTTTGATCACCACCAACTACTGAGTCTGTGTTTGCAAAAAGAATTTGTTCAATACTGATGTCAAGATCTTTTCTCAACAGACCTCACTGCTGCATATGTGTATTTTAGGGTATATATTAAATCTGGTAGCATTGGTGTGTTTGTACAAATGCATACATGTATGTGTATCAAAAAAAAAAATGAACTTATGAACAATCTCACATGCTGCTTTGCCTCCTTGTCACTAAGGGTCAGAAGTTTCTGTGCAACTTTTCTCAGCAAACTTGATGATTTCATTATTTATTAATTTTCCAGAACAGTAATAACAGTTTTTAAAAGGAAATCCATTAACAATCTCATACTAAAGAAAGTGATCATTTAGTCCTATTATTCTCCCTACCCTCATTTTTAAAAATCTGTATTTAATCCATGAAATACATTCCCTCTTATTGCTCTACAGCTTCATTTCCTCAAGAGCCTCCACTGAGTGAACTCATTGAAAACCTTTTAAATCCAAGTGTAGTACACCAACGTGATCACACTAATTCACATGTTTCTTGGCTCCTTCAAGGCCCTCTGCTTGATTTGCAAGGAGTGACTGTACTCTCCAAAATTATGTTGATTCCTCCCCAATATTCCTGGTGGGAGTTTGACTGGTTTTTTTATCAACCTTGTCATTCATTCAGTATAGAAGTCAGCCTTCTGGTGTGCAGTTTCCCTGTTCCTGCATCCCCTTTTAGAAACCAGCATCACATATCAAATCCGTCCATTTTCCTGGTACCAAGAACAATTTAAGAGACAGTTTTCATATCACAGATCAACGATTTCATTTTTGAGTTCCTGTGGAACCTGTGAGAAATTGCCATCTGGTTCTGGAGACTAGTTTCTCTTCTTTTTACCGATTTAGTCTAAAACTTACTTTTGACACTTCCAATTAAGGCAGGCCCTCAGACAGGGAGAGATTGATGAGAAAACTCTCCTAAACTCTTCAAAAAAAAAGAGCTAATACAAAAAATTTATTTGCAGTCATTAACTGACTATATTCCTGGAGCGTTCCTTTTCCATCCTTCTCTTTAGATAGCACACTCAAAGACTCTCCAGAAAGCTTCCTCCATCTGATATCTCTGGTTTTATTAATTACTCTGGGTATAGATCCATCTTTAAGGAGTGCTTTAGATGTCTTAATTCACTGGCAAGTTCAGTCACCCATGTTACAGAAAACTAAAGGAAGTGATCAAAATTGAATCACTAGGCATTCCACAAGGAAACTTCTTTCATTTCAAATCCCAGTAATGGGCTACTTCCTCTCCTTCCCTACACATTCTGATGACCAAAAAACCAGTTAACACTAACAGCATCCTTATAGCCATCTAAATTGATACAAATGGGATAGTTTACACCTCCAAAGCATCGTTTCAGCTCTTCTGCAAATTCAGCAAACATGACTGAATTGGTTTGGTTCTAACCATGTTTTCCAAAGCTTACTTCATAAAGTACCTTGATTTGTTTTCCTTGTAAAAGTATAAACTACTGAAGCTGTGGCCAAATGTTTTGCTCAGATTTTCAAAATCAAAGGGGATATGCCTGCAGGAAATTCTTCTTATATGAAAATAATTACACTCCAATAAAATGCCAAAAGTATTTCAGAAGTAAGTAATCTGCTATCACTGACTTACAGAGGAGCTTTCAAATGACTGGAAGAAAATATGACCCTGTATTTACAGAACATCCTGAAGTCTTCCAGAACTGATGGTAAGATGAATAATAGCAATAATGAATGATGCACTGCTATTTTTTTATTACTGAGGAATTCACTTTAGAAGTCATTAGGCAATTTCAGATTGTTTAAAATGAGATGCTGAGCTGCTGCTGCTTTTTTTTTTTTTAAGCTTCACATTCAAAGAGGGCCTACAAGAAAGCCAGAGAGGGACTTTTTTATAAAGGCATGTAGCGATAGGACAAATGGTAACAGATTTAAACTGAAAGAGAGTTGACTTAGATTAGATGTAAGGAAGAAGTTTTTTTCTGTGAAGGTGGTGAGACCCTGGAACAGGTTGCCCACAGAAGCTGTGGCTGCCCCCTCCCTGGCAGTGTTCAAGGCCAGGTTGGACGGGGCTTTGAGCAACCTGGTCTAGTGGAAGGTGTCCCTGCCCACGGCAAGGGGGTTGGAACTGGATGATCTTTAAGGTCCCTTCCTTCCAACCCAAACCATTCTGTGATTCCTGACTTCAGCCTTCAGTTATACAGTACTGTAAAAGCAGATCCCTCTAATTTCCAATTTCTGCTGAGTATACAACTAACTATCCAGGGGTTCTGCAAATGACGTACTGCTGTTTACTGTTTATTATTTCTCCCGTAAACCTGATTATTTCACCAATAAACCTTATTAACTGAGGTCCTGTACAACAACAAGAAAATAAAGACTACAAGTAATACTTTGTTTGTGCTCTTGATCGTGTACCATAAAGTTCTGCTACATTACCTGCTGCAGAAAATTAAATTATATGCTTACTTTATGAATTTTCTCACCTGCCAACACTGGAAAGAAGGCTGTTATATGAAAGAAGTTCACTTATATCAACGGTTATCATTAAGCACAGATTGGCAAAAGATACTGCAATTACCAGTTTATTGGCTTTCATTAGCAAAAGAAATCAGCAAGAATATATATTACTACTAAGTATGCTACAACTTAATTCAGTAACATTTATTCTGCTTTTTGAGCTGGCAAGTAGGCAATATAAATGTTTAATTTAATTGTCAAAGTATTTAATGTAAATTCAGTTACAGTATCAGTTTCCATTAAGCCAATCCGTGACATTTTGGGCAGATTTACTGTAATTCTGTAAGAGATTTCACCACGAGAAGGGATTGAGAAAGCTCTCCCAGAAAACCTCCAACAGGCCTACAGTGCACACAGTAGCTCAAATAGGGAAGGAGCCAGGGGCCCTTGCAAGGGCAAGTTCTCAAAGAAAACTCTCAGACCACCCTCCGTAACAGGATTATCTCCTTGGATCTAGATACCTGGTCTTCATTCAGACAAAGAACTGAAAAGCAAGGTTAAAATACAAACAGGTCTATCCTTCCAGACTCTAAGCTCTTCCATCTCATGACAATCAAACAGAGCCCCTTTATGCCAAGGAACACTTGGCAAGCCAGCCTAAAAGTAGTTTTGTTTTTACTTGGATCTCTTTGTTCTGTGCAGGAAATATGAACTTCCATCACTTTTGCAAAACAGAAGTACTGAGAAGAATGTTGGTTTCCATATCTTCCTCAGTAGGACTCTGTCTAAAAATTCATTTGTAATGGTAAACCAAACAAAAAAAAGGTAAATTAACAACCCTACCACTGTGACATATTGAATATAAAATTCTTCTATGATAACAAAATGAATAATGTTAGAAATACAGATGCTTTAATTGCAAATGTCTGTGTAATCTTACAAAAAGAAGGCAGAAGACTGGAAGAGTCACATGCAGCACAGCAGGACAGAACTGCTCCATTTGATCAGTATGGAAAATTACATGAATGCCAGAATAAAGACTGGACAGATAAAGCAGCATCCAAGAAGCTGTAGTGTTTTTACAAAACCAGTTTACTCACATCTTTCTAAACAGATGTATTTTTAAGGAAATGGTATCTTAAGGATGCTAGAACATGGCACTCCATCAGTGCAAATGAAGCCTGTTTCTCAACCACATTTTTGAATTTTTCATTTTTGAAGGAGCAGGTTTCAAGTGCATAATAAACAGCTCCACCTACTGTCCCAGAAGCCAGGAAAGCATTTCCCAAATCTACATTTCCAGGCTGCAGCAAGTACTACAAGTTGCTTACAATCCCCTCCCACCTTTCCCCTTTCTAAGGAAGGGCTATGTCTGAAAAACCTGAATATCAAAGCAAAAAGAAGAAAAGAACCAGTCATGTAATATCCCACTCTGAAGTTCTTCAGATCTCCTTCAGGCAACTGTAGGTCCTCAGCCCAAGCCAGAAAAAGCGTAAGAAACCCACTGAGACACCGACCCTCCCACTCAGCTCCTGACACAGAGCCCTAGAAGGGAAAGACACTCTCCAGAAGGTCCTGCTTTCTTGATGCTTTGCAAGAATAGCTGCCTCTCACTGCCAGTGTCTGTCTCCCAGTGAGAAAAACATATCTGACTGAAAAGCACTAAAGTACTACCTATGTAAGCCAAATCAAAGCTTGACACAATCTGTTGTCGATTTTTTCTGAATTTTGAACATGCAAGCTTCTTGAGTGTATCCAGAAAACAGGAAGACAGCCTGCTTGAGCTTGGATCTTCCACGTGACATGAGGAACAACACTGTACCAACCCCTACCAAATTAAGGGGTAAAATTCACTTGATCTGTTCCTACAGTCTCACAGTAGCTCAGCTGTTTTCATGCATTGGTCAGACTTTTACGCAGCTTTTCTGAGTGAAACTCTCCTTATAAGCAAATTAATTATAAATGGAGAAGGAAAGACTGTAGTCCTTTTCCTTTCAAGTATCAGAAAAATATTCAAATACTACAGTGATGTGGTACTCAGAAAAATACAACTTCTGATCTTTGAAATTGTGCCCCAAACTACGGTTTGTAACTCACAAGTTCCTCAAAGGATCTCTAAGTAGGGAATAAGTTTAACTTAATGTTTTAAAAACAAATTGTCCTATTTTAATTAACCAGTAACTTAACATATACAAAATTAACACAGATACTACTTCTATGCTCTGTAGGACAGTCAGATTTCTTATGGTCCAAATTAAACAAGTATAGACTACCCATAACTCCTACTCTAATCAGAAGGCTTTAAGCACCTTTTTAAAAACAGCTACTAACTACCTTGTGAAAAAAGCAGAGCACAACTTGTTTGGCCAGCTATTTGGGAAACATCATGAGACTGCTCTGTTGCAGTGTCCTGGCAGCATTCACCACCAGCTACCACCCAAGGGTGGGATGATACTACTAGATTTCTAGTATCAAACATACTACCAGATGTTTGAAATTATTATGACTTAAGATGGAAAAAAATATCCTTTGTGCAGTAAAGAAAAATATTTGGGAAGTTTTTGTGGGTTTTGTGTTTGGTTTTTGAGTTTTGGGGTTTTTTTTAAATAACTTAAAACTAGGCTGATTCAAATAAATTACACTGAAGTTAACTTTGCCAAGAGTAACTTTTGCTCACATGGCCAACTGGCCTAAGGAGTCGTATCAACTGATAATAACACACCTACTAAAGGGAAGGGTTGTGCTGGGAATCTGAGGATAACTGAGCTTAATTTGCTTTCACTGGGTGACACTGAAGTAATGATGTTACAGGAGAGAGTTGTGCAGAGCAAAAGTCACAGTAGCAGCACACAGCTTCTTTCAAACAGTCCTGCCGTCTTCCCCCAAAGCCTCAGGTTGGATCATGAATCACATTACTTCACCCTGATGTTCACTGCTTCTATAAAAAGTCATCTGCCGAATTTGAAGCCATCAAACGCAAGGCTTACAGCCCAGAACGCAAACCTGCAATGAATATGCCAAGATCCTTCTCCTAGCAATCTTTCTAGGTCTCACTCTGACTAGAGTCTGCTTTAGCTCCTGAATTTAGGATCTGTCACTGTATCAAGTAGATGGCACTACAAGCTTTGGCTGAGTAACAGTGGGGTGTACTTCAATAGCAGCACAGCTCAGAAGGATGCATAAACTAACACAACACAACCTAACTCCATCAGGAAGAAGCAGTGATACCTTCTCACACTTCACAAGGTAAGCTAGACAGATGGGTAAGTGCAGTTACTGGCAACACACTGATGCCCAAACTTTCAAAACCAGAAGCTGCAAGTTTAAGACTGTTATTTTTCATAAATACAGACCTAGTCAATAAATATGAAAACCTTTTCTATGAAGTGGAATTTATATTAAATACCTGGTATAACATCTTTGTCCTTAATTATTAAGATTGCATGTGGGAATGTGTCTATTCCAAGGAAGTTACAACTTACCCCCTTTCCCAACAGTGAAAACATGACTGGCTGAGGTCTGGCTTCAACTCAGGTGTCCACAAGGACTGTCCTACCTTAAGTTATGCCTTGTCACGACAGCACTCCCCTTGCCTGCTATTATCTAGCCTCTCTCAAGCACACTGGGACACACAAGAACTGAGTATATTGGTAGGTGGAGGCTGCACACCTTGCTTCACGTTCATCAACACTACACTGAGAGGAGTTCAAGCTGACTTTAACAGTGTAGACAGTGCCATCCATGCACACAGGGCAGCACAGACCCTCCCACAAAGCAATGCCAATAGATGCTTTGGTGCACTGACATGAACTTCCACGCAATTTCTGCTACTTTGCAAACGGTGATACCTGAATTAGCTCTAACATTGGACACTACCTGAGCTGATGTGACTGCAAAGATGCAATTTTCCTGCTCCATCTTGTTTTGATTTCCATGTCCAATGAGACAGAAAAGTTACAGCTATTCATTCACATATGTCACTTAATATTTGTGTCACTGACTACTGCAAGACAAAAGCTCAGCAAATTCAGCAGAAAAAAGAAAATCAATTTAACAGCTCTAAGGAAGCAGAACAGGATTTGGACATTTGCTATTTGGACTGAGACTTTTACAGAGAAGATCTCCAAGTCACTGCATGTGTGATCAAGTTTTCTTAATGTGTCCCATGAATCTATTAGCTACCACCTCTGCTGCAGCAGAATAAACAAATGGACTATCCTCCTTTAGAAAAGTACAGCCAGAAAACAAACACTCAAGACCCATAAGCATGCTGTGTCAGTGTCCAGCAGGGAAGTTCACAAAACCTGTCTCTTATAGCCCTTTGAACCCTCTGATAAACACAATCCTAGGCAAAGCTTTAGCATCATTGTAATAAAAGTATCCATTCCAATTAAAACTAGTGTTTGTAATCTTATGCTTTGCATGTCTCTCAGTTTGAATACACTGGGTCAATCCTCATTTTGTTCTTTCTTATGGATAAACTAGGTAAATCTTGTGTTTCTTTAGATGGATAAAATATGAAATGCTGTAAAATCCTGGCAAACAGTGTGTCTAAAAGTCAGCAAAACATACATCCTGACTCACACAACATGCTAAAAAAATAAGTATTCTTTCCTCTGTTTTCTTTAATGTCTTCTTTTGCTCAGTACAATAAAGCAGCTCAGTAAAGGTGCCTTAACACTGAATTCAGCTTGGTGTTCTATGAGAGATTTTAATATAATTTTTATCAGAAAAAACAAGCTATCATATTCTGAAACAGATTTAGTATTTACATCTATTAGACTTTTATTCTCATATATTGTAATATGATTAACTGCATAATTCTAACAGTCTCAAAAAATGCAAAAGTATATCATAAGACAAAAAACGGTGGGGGAAGAAAGAATGCATACACAATGTACATAAAATAGCTTTGCTCGTTATTGGCATCTTTATTATGAAAAGAAACGATGAAAGCTCTGTTGTACTGAAAAAACTAGCAGTAGCCATGCAGATGCCAAGCCTTAAGGGCTCCATATGTCTTATCACCTAAAAATCCTGAGTTTATTAAATTCCAGAGGGGATAAAAAAGTTCATGGCAGAAATCAAAGTCATGCTTTTGTTTTTTTAAACAAACAAAAACCCCAAGAACAAAAACACCTACACATGGGAGGACCACTCTGGTTGCATGAAGACGTGCACCCTGAGAAGGGTCAGAGACAGGCTAACAAAATGTCACGATAAGGTCCATTAGAGCATAAGGGTGAGTTTCTCTAGGTTTCCTCAATATAAAAATCACTCCTGATTCAGAAGAAGCACTACTCCTCTCTCCCTAATTCGTTACATATGCAATGGAGATACTTTAGAACGTATTAAAGAAATTAAATTCACTTAGACCAATACACAAAAAACAAAATATGAAATTTCAAACAATTTTTTAATACTAATTCTCATAGTTACCTTCAGTGTCCTACCTCCTGCCTTTTGTCTTACTGAAGAGCAGGTGACTAAAGTACTTTGAGCAACAGAAGCATAGCTCGAGGCAGCTGAGATGTTCGTCTTGGTGCTTCACATTGACATGCTGGGACAGAGAAATTTCTACTTTCTGAGCATGTACATGTCAGGTGGCCAGTCACCTGAGGTTATACAGGAAGAATTATGGTAAATTGGGCAGGGAAGGGTCTACACGAGATCATTTAGTTCATACCTCCTCCCAAGGCAGAATCACTTACGTTTATATAGCTGCTAGTGAATATTTCCTTATTGTTAAACACTTTTAGAAATGAAGATCTGGCAGTCTTTGTGGGTAAGCACTGCAAAATCTTACTACCCTTAATGTTTAAGTGTGCTTCCCAACATGTACCTTTGCTTCAATTTAAACCCATTAATTCATATCTTATCACCAGCTGTTTTACCCCTTTTATTCCAAGAATCTTGTTACTTATCCAGTCTATGCAGTACGTTATCAATGTGAATGTGTTAGCTTGCAGGATTTTTGAAGTATAATACCTATAGAGTATTTCAGACTCATTCTTTGGTGCATACTATATTTATTTCACCTGTCAAAGTGAGGTTTCTTTGTATTACAGAGCTGCTGTTCAATAAGCATTCAAGCTAACACCTATAGGAGCTGTACACCTACTGAAGGACAGCTCATGCATTTTTCACAGTACATCAGAAATGTTTAAGTGGGGAGAATGTAAGAGGACATGGGAAGACCACACATGCTCATGTTTTCTAATTCAATACACCTTGACCTTCCTTCTTTTCATGTGATGGTTAGGGATCATTCATCCTTTTCCGAGGAGTTCATGCAACTGACTTTCACACCTTACTAAGTGTCAGCCAAAACAAATTTTATATTTAAGAAACTGTAAAGTAGCAGCTTGTATGATACGCCTTATGAGATCTAGTGAATTTGACTGGGGAACTACCTGCTCTCTCTAACTGTTACCATCAGGTCCATAACACATAAACCTTACCACATGCGACCCTCTCTTTCTCCCCCACCCCACTTGATAAAGTCCACAATGGAAAGGGAAATGCACAGTAGTTTGAGTCTACTTATTGTCCATCCAAAGGCTAGTAGCACATGTTAAACATTTTAATGAGGTTGGAATCAGGACAGTTTAACCTCTCTGACTCAAGCATACATTATACACAACATCCACTAGCTTAACAAGTTTAATCTTTACAAAGGAAGACAGGCATGGACATGAGATGGTATACTGAAACTTAATGTCATACTTTTTACAAAATGAAGAGCTACATAAAGTGTTTTGAAATCCAACAAATCTTTCCATACTAGACTTCATTACTTCTGTTATTCTACTACACCAACTATGAAATTAGCCTTTGTCCTGTTTTATGTACTCTAAGGATATTGCTTTGCATTTTGTACTATGCACCCCGCTGACTCACTCATTCAATCATCTTTTGAGCACAGAATGAAAACATTCCCTGAGTAGATCACACAAATAGGATTATTCTGAAGCAGTTTCATCCAAGCTGAAACCACAAGATACCGATGTGTAAGAGAAGAGTTCACAGAATGCTCTACCTAAAAGAGAAGGTACATGCAAAAGCTTTTCTCTAAATAGAAAGCAGTTTAGGGCTAACAAAATGGGTAAGACCACCCACAAGGCATTGAAATCTGCTGCAGAAATGAATGTCAGGTGAAAACAGGTAATGCTGAAACACTACAACTTAAGTCAGTGATGTAGTATCCATCTTACAGTGACAGAGTCCTCACAGCTACCTTCAGTCTTAAGTAGTCACAAATAATAGCTCAAGATGTCTCTAAAGCCTTGAGTTCCTACTCATTCAAATTGATCAGATTTTTCAGGAAAGGCCGTAGTATCTTAATGAATTAAAACCAGCGATGAAGATGCAGCCACATTATGTTACTATGTTCATCCAACATCTCAAAATATCTTTAGGGGAGGGGTCATCTTTTGCACTGTCCTGAGCAGGGATTTATGAGTAAATGAATAAACAAAGGCATAATTTTCACCTAAGGTGCTTAGAACATAGACGATTCTGAGAGTAGAAGTACAATTATAGTACTGCACAAATCATAATTTAATACAAAAATAAAGAGCTTTGCAGTAAGTTAGGATGTGCATAGACTGAAGTGACACCTTCTCACTCACACAGTTCCGGCAAAAAGTGAATTGAAAATTGTTATTAAAAATAATTAAAATACAGAATGGCATAGTATCAGAAATAGAGAATATCTATAATAGGAAGTTGCAATTTATTTACACTTTATTTTAGAAGACATTTCCTCAGCTAGCTGACTGAGTTCAGGTTACTCTTACTTTGCACCAAAATATCCCAACAAGGATTCTTATTTTCATTCTGGTCTGACATGGCAACAAAGAGCACAACTTTGGCAGGACTTCTTGTATCACACCGACATGGAATTAGGCTTTAATATTTGGGTGGATGAAGAAAGCCTGTCTCTGATTCTTTGAAATTCATGCTTCCCCTTATTCTCTCTGGTCTCCAGAGTTTGAATAAAACTTGCTTTAACAGTCATAATGCTGCCTGAATTTTTATCATACAGCAAACTACATAACGTAAATCAAAAACAAGTATCTTTTGCTTTTGATAGAGGTAAAACATTCAACAATAAAGTGGCAAAGATTAAATGCTTTTCCTTTGATTCTTACGTATCTACATCTATAATTACTCATGACAGCTTCAGTTAACTGAATTTCAACAAAGAAGGTCAAATCATAAAGGCTTAATTAATTTTACAAATACTCAGCAGGATAAACTAAGATTTCCCTGGGGAGTTATAGAACCTGAAAGGACTAATTAAGAACAAGAATAAGATGTGGTAGCTTAAATTTATGGAAATTTTGCATGCATTTTCATTCTGATTCAAACTGGCTGGAACCCACTTCAAATATTTCATTGAGTTCTAGTTACAAAGTAAACCAAGAGTGTTGAAAGATTACAGAGAAATTATTATTTTCCCCACTTCCCATTTATCTTCACTTCTGAGACAAGGGAAACTAAGTATTTAATCTGTGCATATATATAGGACAATTAGTTGGTTTTACCAACATTCAGTTTTCTAGTTTTGCAATACAGGGGAGTTTACTTCTATTAAATCTTCCAGAAACAAATGCCTATATGAAATTTGGCCCTTTTGAAGTGAAAACAGGAAACAAATATAGTAGTCTGCAACAGATTCATTTAAATTTTATTCTGAAAAATAATCTCGCTTATTTCAAGATACTCTTTTTCTGCTTTCACCCAAAACTGATGAAAGAAACCAAGTGTATCTGTAACATACACTGGTATGGTATGTTCAAAGCACACACAGTACATATAGAATTCTAGCCATTCCGAATACAGAAAAAAGCTTGGGGCAAAACCAAATCTTATCAGAAACCTAAAGTGATAAAAACCTCAATGCAAGTTACAAAAAGATTCAAATTTATCTTTTACTTCAGAATTGCATTGTTCATGGTGTTCAACATTTCAGGCCAGCTACATCAAGTGCGTCTTTTGATATTGTCTGCCAGTAAATAAAATGAGATAAAAACACAAGATCCAGTCAACAGTCACTTGTTTCACAGCAAGACTGAATAAGATTATACAGTATATATAGTTCTACTTTGTCTGTAGATACCCTGTGGGCACTAACTGTTCTGCCAACAGAGGCAGATAGAACAGTAATTAACTACATTTTTTTCCACTGGATGGATTTCTACACACATTCACCCCCCAACAAAAGAAAAATTGATTTTTAATACAACAAAATAAATACCATGTCTTAGAAACAGGGTGAAACAGGTGCTTAAATAATAGTAGAGATTGGAACTTATTGTGGGGATTTTTGTTGGTGATTTTTAGCTTTAGAACAACCCTGTATTATTTTTCATATCTCAGAAATACATATCTCAGCTCAAGAATATATATATATCTAGGATCCACACCACTACTGAAAATACAGTATATATTAAATAATCACAGTAAGAGTGTCAGTTAAAAAAAAAAAGCCAGCATGCCCTCATTTGATAAGCATGCAGACATTTTTCATTGTCTTTAAAACAGCGTAAGCTGTAGCAAATCACTCAAAAGTGCATAGATTACTCATAATATTCAGATATACCAGTATACAAATTACTTTTAAAATTACACATTGCTATTGGAACTCTTAAACTTGCAGTCATTTTCTGAATGACCTCACAACACAATGCGACAGATCTGGTCATGCCATTATGAGACAAATATACAGCTCCATGAACTCTGTATCTATGGATGTTGTTGTCATAAAGGAATAAACAGAATCTCTCAGATTCAAATACATAAAGCTCTTCTAATGAGCTTCAAAATTCTTTCATTTCAAATTACTTTGACAAAAAATGAAGTCTCATTTTATTATCAACAACCACTTTGTGGATAGTCTCCACCCCCCCAAGACATAATGTATTTTCAAGAAATGCTATGCTTTACTTTTAACATATAGAAATAAGCTTTAGGGCTGGCATTAATCATCTCCCAGACTTAGTTTCACAGTGTTCTTTTATTAAATCTCACAAGCATACACAAGCATCATTTTTTCTGAAAAAATGTACTTTTATTAAGGGTATCCTCTTTTAATAAAAATACACTCTAACCCTTGTTCTCTGGTTATTGGGGGCTGACAAACACAAACAGAGCTTGTCACTTCCATACACATTAGTAAAGAATCAACAGCATCTGGACAAGGAATACAACTCTGTTACAGAAATAAACCCTTAGCTATTGCTTATTTGAAGGACCATTAAAACGATTCTATTTATATAATCAGTCAGTGACTCCAAAAAATATCTTGCTACATTTATGAAAACATAAGTGTGGAAATTTACCTGACATGATAACAGAATGCAAGGCTTTCCTGACAATCCCCTTAAATTCATATACTAGAATGTTGCTTAGAGACTTGGAAGTGCATTAAATCATCTTTTATTGTGACATGCATTTTTTTCCAGTATCAAGTAGGACAGCAATCAGTTTAAATACCTAGAATGGACAAAAATTGGAAAAGGGGCCCAACTGGGACAGTGTTCAAGGTGATACCTACAACAGTGTCAAGCCTGAGATACCTCAGTGCAGGATATTGAGCCTTGCTCCCATAGGGTGTCTAAGCCAGCTTTTCTGATGCCTATTCTTTCCAGATATGCACAAGAGACCCTCTCTTGCACAACAGCTGTTATATTTTTTCAGTGCTGAAGAGGTCACCCAGTCATCTTCAGAAAGTCCTTCCTGAATACATTTGGGCTTCCATCACATCACCTTTCTTAACCTTAGGGTCCATCTATGAAATGGGGACAGGAGCACTTTCCTACAGCACCTTGGCCATTAAGGGAATAAACATTAGAAGTTGCTCAGATTCTCCAAGGCTACAGTGACACAGACTGTCTTTACTGAGTAAGGCAGGAGACACCCCACCCAACCATATCTCACTGAGATAAAAAACTACATCAGAGGCAAGACAGAACCTAAAATTACTTTAACAACAAATACGTATACTGATGGGATCAATCGTAAAGTAGACAACCTAACTATTTGGATCAAAAGCAAGGTGGCAAAATTCCCTAATATATACACAGTATAGACAGTAACATTTTAATTTTCCCAATCTTTTGTTGTGTTTAGTGGTAGTTTATATGCATTTTGCTTCATCACATTCTATTAATATTGAAAGGCTGATTCTGCATTGACTTTCTTAGTAGTAGAGCTCTGTGCTATCAAAGTAAAGTACTGTTGCTGTGTTTTGCTTTATCACTGAATCCTTCAAGGTTTTCATCCTTTTGAACACATTACGTATGTGCACATAAACTGGGAGGAATGCTCAACAGTTCAACATGGAACACCATTCACTGGTACCTACATATCAAGTAGCTTTGATTTTTCATGGAGATCTTCCATGCCTTGCATCATGAATAACTGAACTTTTCAAGCATGCAACATTAACCTGCTTACCTTTGCTAACCAGTATAGCAGAAAAAAGATCACAGAGTTAGCATACTGATTACTACATTAGATACTACCCTTATATACCACAAAAACTACAAAGCATTATCACTGTCATTAGTCCATTTAAATATTACTGAAAGTGTGTTGAACATCATGCAAATGTTATCTTAAGGCAAACATGATAATTTGAATTTGGGATGTTGCATGTTTCAGAAGTTTTACTTTGGCAGGGGAAATGGGAGTTTCCATTGTGTTCAATAATATGTTCTCATGTAGTTTAGATTATGATGAGACTATGATCAGACCTCAGCTGTTTTGTTGTGTTTAAACAACATAGTCTCCAATGAAAACTTAGCTCTATGTTGCCATTCTTTTAATAAATGTGGAAAGAGAGCTGACTTGGAGGATGTAGCAATTGCATACAGTCAATGTAAGCACCAAATAAAATACATAAGTGATGTCATATGGACTTTTCCAGATGACTAGGTCCAAATTTCTGTATGTGATACATCTTAGATTGTTTTTCTAAATTAATGGAACATCTGCTCAGCCTGGGAGATCTCCCTTTGAATATTCCCAAAATATCTACCAGTGCTGACCACCCCAGAAACAGGAAACTGAGACAAGGTAATGTACAGGTCCTAGATAACAAAAGAATTAATTCAGTTGTAAAAAAGGAAGCCAAAGACTCTTCTAGGACTGCAGTTTGATTTCTCCATTTGCCATTAACAAATCTTCTGCTTCCTTCAACAGAAAATATTCAAAATACTTAACTATTCAGAAGTTATTAACATCCTGAACTCAGGAAAAAAAAAGCTATGGAAATGTAATTACATATATTCAACAGTGCTGGCCTATTAGGTACATAATATGCATTTTTTAATATTGCTTAACTACAATTCCATTCTCTTGGGTAATCAAAAAACCCAATGAAAATCACACATCTGAAATATTTACCTGAGAGAACAGAATTAGAGTCTTTAATCATAAAAAGCGTTGCACATTCTTTACAGTATTTGTTTAGTTATCCCATTGCCCCTCTCCACTACAGTTAACCACCATAAGCCTTTGCCATTTAGGGAGCAACAGTCAAAAAATCAGAGAATCACAGAATGGTTTGGATTGGAATGGATCTTAAAGATCATCTAGTTCCACCCCCCCTGCCATGGACAGGGACACCTTCCACTAGACCAGGTTGCTCAAAGCCCCGTCCAACCTGGCCTTGAACACTACCAGGGAGGGGGCAGCCACAGCTTCTGTGGGCAACCTGTTCCAGGGTCTCACCACCCTCACAGTGAAGAATTTCTTCCTTATATCTAATCTAAATCTACCCTCTTTCAGTTTAAAACTGTTACCCCTCGTCCTGTCACTTCACTCCCTGATAAAGAGTCCCTCCCCATCTTTCCTGTAGCCCCCTTTAAGTACTGGAAGGCCGCTATAAGGTCTCCCCGGAGCCTTCTCTTCTCCAGGCTGAACACCCCCAACTCTCTCAGCCTGTCCTCATAAGGGAGGTGCTCCAGCCCCCTGATCGTCTTCATGGCCTCCTCTGGACTCGCTCCAACAGGTCCATGTCCTTCTTATGTTGGGGGGCCCAGAGCTGCACACAGCACTCCAGGTGGGGTCTCACGAGAGCAGAGTAGAAGGGGAGGATCCCCCACCACAACCTGCTGGCCACACTTCTCTTGGTGCAGCCCAGGATACAGCTGGCTTTCTGGGCTGCAAGCGCACATTGCCGGGTCACATTGAGCTTCTCATCAACCAAGTCCTTCTCTGCATGGCTGCTCTCAATCCAGTCATTGCCCAGCCTGTATTTGTGCTTAGGGTTGCCCCAACCCACGTGCAGGACTTTGCAACTGGCCTTGTTGAACTTCATGAGGTTTGCACAGGCCCACCTCTCAAGCCTGTCCAGGTCCCTCTGGATGGCACATCCCTTCCCTCCAGCGTGTCAATAGCACCACACAGCTTGGTGTCACTGGAAAACTTGCTGAGAGTGTGCTCAATCTCACTGTCCATGTCGCCAAAGATGCTAAATAGATCAAAGTTTTGAAATTGAAGTTTAATCACTTTTTTGAATACATGTTAATTATTGATTTTCTGATTCAAAAAGCTGTGTCACACTCCAATGAGTCCAGAAAGGCCTGTCTGAAACTGCCTACTATCCCAACCAGTATTCATACTGTTATTAAATAATGCACATTCTATTGTCTTTAAAAACTTATAGTAGATTCCCCATGTTGAACAAGCTTTTATTAGGCCATGATACATTCTCAATTACTGTTTCTGCCTTGTTTTCTCAGCCCTAGCTATACAAGCACAGGCTGTAGCTCAAACTTCAAAGCTGAACTCCATTCTTTCCTTCAAGAAGGGAAAAGGGAAAAAAAGGGAAAAGGGAAAAAAAGGGAAAAGGGAAAAAAAGGGAAAAGGGAAAAAAAGGGAAAAGGGAAAAAAAGGGAAAAGGGAAAAAAGGGAAAAGGGAAAAAAGGGAAAAGGGAAAAAAGGGAAAAGGGAAAAAAGGGAAAAGGGAAAAAAAGGGAAAAGGGAAAAAAAGGGAAAAGGGAAAAAAAGGGAAAAGGGAAAAAAGGGAAAAGGGAAAAAAAGGGAAAAGGGAAAAAAAGGGAAAAGGGAAAAAAAGGGAAAAGGGAAAAAAAGGGAAAAGGGAAAAAAAGGGAAAAGGGAAAAAAAGGGAAAAGGGAAAAAAAGGGAAAAGGGAAAAAAAGGGAAAAGGGAAAAAAAGGGAAAAGGGAAAAAAAGGGAAAAGGGAAAAAAAGGGAAAAGGGAAAAAAAGGGAAAAGGGAAAAAAAGGGAAAAGGGAAAAAAAGGGAAAAGGGAAAAAAAGGGAAAAGGGAAAAAAAGGGAAAAGGGAAAAAAAGGGAAAAGGGAAAAAAAGGGAAAAGGGAAAAAAAGGGAAAAGGGAAAAAAAGGGAAAAGGGAAAAAAAGGGAAAAGGGAAAAAAAGGGAAAAGGGAAAAAAAGGGAAAAGGGAAAAAAAGGGAAAAGGGAAAAAAAGGGAAAAGGGAAAAAAAGGGAATTATCAGAAAGAGAGATTAAAACTCCCCAAACTGGTCCCAGGCAGGGAAGGCAAAGAAGCAGGTGCAGAGCAGCTAGGCAGAGCTGCTCCTGACTCCTCCAGTCCCCCAAAGCTGAGCAGCTTCTGGGGCAGGCAGAAGGAGAAAACACTGAGACTACTGGTCAAGAGCTTCTGCTTATGGCATGTGAAGACGTTCTGTGCTCCCCAACAGATCAGCCATTGTTTGGCAACTGCCTTGGAGCCTTAGCCTGCTCAAATGATGGATCACTAGGTTGTAAAAGCAGCTTAAGCAGCATTTGTATTTTGGCTGTTTCAGCTGACTAGATTTAAGGGGTGAGGGGAGGGTGTTAGATGTGAGCTGGTTTTCCTCAGCAAGAGCCATGTGCACAGTAACAGTCTCTCCCTTAAAAAAAGGGGAGTGTGCAACCTGGGCTGGGGGCTAACAGCTTAAGTTCTACCTAAATCCCAAGCAAGAGGCTTGGTGAACAATGAGGCAGCCTAAATGGGCTGCCCCACTGGAGCTACTGCTGCAGTGGCCCAAGCAAAAGCCCTGTGCTCATGGCCAGGCTCCTTGGCCAGTGCTGTTACAGCTGCCAGGCTCAGCCCCTTTCTCATGTGAGGGGTGACATCCTGCTGCACTCTGGACCAAGCACAGAGGGCTGGGTTCCCTCCCAAGGTCTGCCAGCAGACTCCATGCCCATGGCACACTGGGCATGTCTGCTGCTACTCAGATACCTGAGACGGTAAAGAGAAGCAGAACCAAGATCTGTCCAAGGATCCATAGCACACTTCCTCATACCCAGAAAAACAGAAGAGATGAAGTAAGCCCT
Organism: Strix uralensis; assembly: GCF_047716275.1. Classification (NCBI taxonomy): domain Eukaryota; kingdom Metazoa; phylum Chordata; class Aves; order Strigiformes; family Strigidae; genus Strix; species Strix uralensis. The sequence goes on along the minus strand of NC_133972.1, from coordinate 21,640,668 downwards.
CATTCCCATCCTGACGCAAAAACTTAGCAGCACAGTATAGCAAGTGCTACCTACTAGCTAGCCTACAGCAATGACATCTCACCAAATGAGTCCCTACATTCAAATTTAGGCCACCCAGATTCTGTTGCTTGATCAAGAAATCTGGTGGGCTAACATAGTTTGATTCTGCTTTTTCTGACGATTTTCAGCATCCAGTGTGTTTTGCACAGCTTACAACACACATTATCTCCGATACTGAGGCTTTTTTACAACTAGGGCTATGCTGTGCTAGGCCCTATACAAATGTACAGTAAGAAACATTAACTGTGTCAGTAACTGGTCCTGACTGCTCTGTCTAGTTAGGCAAAGCACTGAGAAACAAAGAGGAGAATTAACTTGCCAAGACTCACACAACTACTTGGTCACAGAGCTCACAACGTTCCCCCAGCTCTCGCAAGACTAGAGCTGCCTTGTTTCTGGGTCACGTTGTCCCCTTCTCAGAGAAATTATCTTCCCCAAGGAAGGTGTATTATGAATGAAATAGGTATGCAGAACAAGCCCTGCAAGCACTTTAAAACTTAGCAGTATAAGGCAAGCAGTTGGGATCTTCTGTCCCCAATAATTTTTTTCTCTAATAAAAAAAAAAGTTTATTTCAACTTCTGCCTGTGTCTTTATCTCCAAACTTAATGAGGAAGCAGCTCCTTTTCTGCTGTTTTCCAAGTTTCTTTGATCTTATGATTATGGATGCGCTGGTTGCTTACCATTATGTAGAGTCTGAATAATGTATATTGATGCTAGATGTCTCTAAGTATACTACATACCCAGGAATAAAAAGCAGCTATTCTTTCTGTAACAGTAATCTTGGAAGTGGTTCAAAAAGCTTGGGAAAGAAAGAAGGGACACATAAAGCTGTCCCATGGTGATTCCATGTTTGCACCATGCCTGCACAGCCCTAAACCACATGGGGATGGCACAGGGAAGAAACAATCAAACAAGAAATAAAACAGAAAAGTAAACACTGCTGCCCTGAAGCCCATCTTGTTTTTGCATCGTTTCCAGTTTGGACATATCCCCCAAACGTGAGATGTCTTCTTCTAATTTTGATGTCTCTCCATAATATTATGATAGCTGAAAAATAAACCAGAAAGGTAGAAAGGATGGTGGGGTTTGGTTTGGGTGTTATTTGTTTGTTTCTTCTAAGCTTTCCCCATTATCTATTTTGGACTCTGTTCTGCAAACAGTCCAGGACCCAGACTAAGTACTTGCTGTAACTGTAGGAAAAGGCAGGAAGCCACAAGAAATCAGTAAGGTCATGTCATTCTCACAGCAGCCTACACTTTTCTAAGCATAAGAGTGAAATACCCAGAGCTTCAACAAACTAGATACACAACCTTATGGAAATCACTTTAGGAAACACTGAAAATTAATAGCATTTGTATTTAAAATAGTTAGGTGGCTGGGTATCAGCTCTCTCTTGACAAATCATGGTGATTCATTCCTCAACACCAGTGACCACAGGCACCCTGTAGATGCCTACACTTGGGCTGCCGCATTGTCACTGCTACAGCAAACCAAGTCTTACGTGGCCACCAACTGCAGTGTCCCAGCTAGCACGATGCCTGCAACAACTCCAATCTGGAGTAATTATTTACATTATATATACACATACAAATCCATGCATGCAAGCAACCCAAAGACCATCAAATTTGAAGTATGTTGCTCTAAATTTTAAGCAGCTGCTATGGACTGTGCAGACAATATGGCAGCACCAATGGACCTCACCAAACACATACCTCATTCACTTGCTCTCCTCTGTAGCTCACAGGGAAGGACGCTGAGGGAGGATGGAGGACCTCACCATTCACAGGTCTGAACTACCCTCCCACCTATGCAGCTTACCACTGCACTTCAGTGAAAGACATTTTCAACCTTAATGAACGAAACCAGCTCCTCTCTGCCTGTCTTTACTTCTGCAACCATAACAAAAGAGAAATTTCCTGATGCCTTTCTCTTTTTGGAAATTCTGCCCCTTTTGGCTTTACCATATTCATACATTAGCTCACCTTCTCCCTCGTACCACACACTTCCGAAGAGATGGGAGACTTGCCAAATATACTCACTGAATATATCTATACACCAGGACATATGGCAAAGTAATAAGAAATATTCACTATCTTTTATTCAAACTAATGTACCTACTTTACATTCTCTTCAGACTTGCATTTCATTATTTTTTTTTTCTATATCAAGCTGATGGAACCCCTGCCCTCATTGATGTGGTCCTATGGTCTTTAAGGGAAAGCTACTATACCACAAAGAGTGATAAATTCCCCTTTATTAGCACTGCAACTATTGATCTCAGACTTGTTAAATCCCTGATAATGTTACTTTCTAGCAACATCAAAATGAGATTCTTCTCCTTTCTACCAACATTAATATGAATACTTCATACAGTTCCACGCAGCTTGACACAGAAAATGCTGAATTACCCAGACTTACAAAAATCTCAAAATGAAAATCACTACTCATCTTAGAGGGGAAAAAAAAATAAATATCTGCAGCTAAAAAAAGACACAAGCTCTAGAAGGAAGCAATTTTGGAGTTCTTTCAGGTTTAATAATCTTTACACCACTATGTTCCTTTCTATGTTTCATAGCTCATAAATAAATTCAGAACACAAAACAAATTGAAATATTAAATATTAATTTTCAAAATACCAATTATCAGACTATCATGGGAGTTAGATTAAAATATTTTATATGATAATATAAAGGAAAAAATACCATGAGCCAAAAATCTAAAGGAAAATAAGCTTTTATTTCTTGGTATATAAGCACCAAGCATTATATCACAAATTTTTACATTCTAAGCTGGACTGTATCTCATTTAGGTTTACATTCATAATGTGTCAGGTCTCTAAAGGATGCTTATTCGTGATGCTTTCATTAGGAAGGGTACAAATTTAGATACACTAGAAATCTAAGAGTCAGGATATGCACAATTCCACAAACAAGTACTGCTATTCAGGACCTTGAAAAGAAAGTGGTACATAAAAATAGATCTGAAACAGACAGGCAAAACAGGCTATTTCTGTGAACGATATGTGCTGTAACTTCTCTGTACACACATACACACATTTAAGAGTGGTGGAAAAAATACTTTTTGGCCCGTTTCAACCAGTTACTGAAAGAATCTGTTAATACTTCTGAAGAGCAAAGGACAGCATGATTATTATAGTATTGCATCTCAGCTGCGTTATTTTGCACTCTGTTCGACACTGTGCAAAACACAATACCTTGGAAACGGATGTTGCAGAATGGTTATGCAGAGGAAGGACAACCTGCCGGCCTGGGCTAAGGCTCGGACACCAGAGGTAGGGAGTGACCTGCACTGTGGAAAGCTCTCGTGTGACATCTGACAAGTCACTTCTTGTCTTTTGGCCTCTGGTCCCTACCTGTACCCCCAATTTTACCCAGCTATCATATAGTCTCAGGGATGCAAAAAAGGTTACACAGACTAAAGATCTAAGTAGCCAGATACTTAAAAGATTAAGTAAATCTAAAGTGAAAGAGATACATAGAAAATCTTGCTGTTTATCAAAGATTATAAGCTGTTTATCAAAGATTATAAATGCTTAATAGAAAAAAAGAAAGTGTAATGCAGACAGAGGCACTGTTGCTATAACAGAGAGGAACTAAATCCCTGCACAAAGAGCATGCAGCCACCTCTTGACACTCAAAAAAAGCATTCCTGCATTTCCAGATCAGGGCTATATACATGGATTCAAACTGTTTTTCTTGAACCCACAGCAGTCTCCAGCTGAACACCTGCCATCTTCAGCATGAGGGGGAAGTAGGTTTCTGAGCTTAGCAAAAAGCAAGGCTGCTGAAAACATAGAAAATTGCTCTTATTTCCTGAGGCTATCAGTGTTAAAGTGTCAGTTGTAAGGAGTCATTTACACACAAATGTGGTTGCATAATGTTATTGCATAGGGATCCTGATATAATTAACTATTAAATCATACAGATGAGTAGAATTCTGCTTGCAGGCAAGCTAGCTTTTCCCAAATTATAATTAACTAAAATATTATTGAATAAATGCTGCAGAAAAAAAAATTATGTTCACTGCTGCTATGTTTTCTTAGTCATAAAGATGGTACTTCAAAATTACATCATATTAATTAGGAGTATGGTGATACAGGAAGAAATCACTTGTTGCAAAGACAACCTTAATGGCTTGCAGTAAAGTTACAAACTATACTGGATCCGTTCAAGACACAAAAATCTGAAAAATCAGTAGACACAGAACTTTATTTTCTAAACCTGAGTTAAAAGGACTACAAAGAAATTAGAATCATAGAATCATTCAGGTTGGAAAAGACCCTTGGGATCATCGAGTCCAACCATCAGCCCTACTCTACAAAGCTCTCCCCTACACCATATCCCCCAACATCTCATCCAAACGACCCTTAAACACATCCAGGGGTGGTGACTCCACCCCTCCCTGGGCAGCCTATTCCACTCTCTGACCACTCTTTTTGTGAAAATTTTTTCCCTAATGTCCAGTCTGAACCACCCTGTGGCAGTTTAAAGCCATTCCCTCTTGTTCTGTCACTAATCACCTGTGAGAAGAGACCAGCACCAACCTCTCTACAATGTCCTTTCAGGTAGTTGTAGAGAGTGATGAGGTCTCCCCTCAGCCTTCTCCTCCTCAAACTAAACAGTCCCAGCTCCTTCAATCACTCCTCATAGGATTTGTTCTCCAGGCCCTTCACCAGCTTCGTTGCCCTCCTCTGCACTCACTCCAGCACCTCGATATCCCTCTCGTATTGAGGTGCCCAAAACTGGACACAATACTCCAGGTGTGGCCTCACCAGTGCAGAGTACAGGGGGACTATCACCTCCCTACTTCTGCTGGTAAATTGTCCAGATCTTCAACCTTTTTCATAGGGGAGTACATAGAGCTCCAATTCACAGCAGGAGACAAATACAGCTTCAGAAGAAAGCCGCCTCCGTAAGACCTCCCGAGAGATTTGAAATAGTTCACATCAAATGCAAATTTCAGAAATTATGCAAGGACACAGCCTGAGCACACTCATTCTTTACTCTACATGATGAAGGTAATGGTCAACACAGCTCAGTGGGAAAAGGATAGAAGGATTTTTTGCTTTTTGGCTACCAATATCATGAAGGAAAGCAAAGTGGAGGAAGGCTGTCCAGGCTAGTATTACAAGTCATCTACTATTACACAAATTTGTCTATCACCCCCAGAAAAAACATTTTGAATGCTAGTGGTAGATTGAGGCAAGGTAACTCCTTCATCCAAAAATCCGTAAACAGTTTTTGAAAGGAAAAAGAAAAGCACAAATAACTCTGTGGGAAGGATGAACTTCACCCTTTGTGAGCAAATCTGATCTTTAACAAAATAAAGAGAATATACAGGTACACCGGATATTCCTTAGGAGTTATTAAAAAAAGTACAAGTTCAAAAAAAATCACTAGCTAGAATTTGATGAAACAATTTAAGAAACAAAGTCTATAGTACATTTAAAAACAGTATCTCTTAATTTTCTGTAAACCCAAAGACCTTGTCACCTGCCTGTTACTTAGTGTCTATCTTGTTCCTAATTTCAGTGTTAAAGGACTACATAGCCCATATTATCTGGGCTCCCTCTTCGTTAAAGTATTCAGAGGTGCTGTGAAGATGAGGAGACACTTGAATGCTAATTCTGTTTTTAACTTGAGAATATCAGTGGAAGTAAGGAATTCAAATACCTTCAAAGGGTTTCGGACCAACTGATTTCCCCAAGCTCAGTCAGTGAAATTTATACAGAAAACTCCAACTCAATTCTGGTCACAGGATTTTCCATCTTTTCTGAGACCACTGGTGCAAATCAGGCTGGACAAAGCTGACATGGGGACTGAGGAGTTTTTGTCAGAATGAGGAACATGGGGGCAAAATTACTTTAGTTCATCGGGCCTTCCACACTACCTCAGTAAATGATTCAGCATCTCACCCATTTGAGTGAATGGGGTGACGTAGATTAGTCACTCAGTTTCATGAAGAATACACTTAAGTAGCAGGCAACTCTGCTTCTAACAGAAAAAAAAGAAATAGTAAAATAATGAAACTGTTGCCACTATGTCCTATTTAAGTTCAACCATCCTACAGTGAAACCTAACCTAATCAGCTTCCCTTATGTAACTTACAGTAACTGCATCTGCCAGAAAAAGTGTTTTTTACAATATTTTATTACAGCAAGAACAAACTCTGATCTTTTCACTGATCTTCTCATTTACCTCTTAATGAAAACCTTTCAAGCTAGGTATATAGATGTCCTTTATAAAAACATTTAAAATAAAGATTAATTTAATCTGTGCTGCATATTCTTGACATAACAAATGTAGATGCAGAACTGACTGGCTAACTATAGACAAAGAGGAGCTGTCAACGGACCACTCAAAATGGAAAGACATATCAAGTGGCACTGCAAGCTGTTCCTGCCAGTCTTAATTAATGAAGTTAAAGAAAGAATATGCTTATTTGCAGAAGACAAAGACAGCCAGAAGAAACTCAAAATGACTGAGATTATTGGTAAATTGCCTGAAAAGAAACCTCTGTGAAATTCAGTAAGGGACAAGTCCAAGGTTGAAGACTTACACAGAAAGAATCAACTGTGCAAACACAGGATGAAGACAGTGGCTGAGCAGTAGTTCTTTAAGGATGAATTCTCCCAAGAAAGTACCAAAAGCTGAGTATAAGGCAACAGTGGTTTCAATTTTTTTGTAAAAACATAAAGCACTGACAGCATAACAGTCTGAAAAACCCCTGAAATCATCCATCCAAGCTGCTTTACATGGATAAGGTCTTAGCTGGTTCATTAGACCAGGGTTAGGTACTGTTTTTCAGTAATATAGGCACTAACTGAATAAAATCAGCAGCAGCAACCAGAATGATCTGAGATATAGAAATAAAGAATATAAAAAAGAAAATCTAGTACATAAAAATTAAGCCTCAAAAAAAAAAGTCTGATCTAAGGTCCTTTCTGTGTCCCTTCATCTTATTTAAAATGAAAGGCTCACAATATGTATTTGGGATGGTTTTAAAAGCAAAACCAAACCAACCAGATCAGGGGAATAAAGGAGGATCCTGACTCAAGAAGACTGTCACCTGTCAATAACCTTTTCTTATTTAAAAATGGGAATGTTTTCATATTAACTCCTTTCATAACAGGTGTGGTAGCCATAGCATATAGAAACAGATGAGGTCCTCCAGCCCCCAACCTTCAAAAACCTATTGTGAAATAAGCACGGCTATTCCTTAATAACAGAACAATCATTGTAGAATGCATCGCTCTTCAGAATTAAAACTGCACATCCAAACACGTCTCATCACGTTTTTTTTTCTCTCAGGTACATCTTGAAAGTTTATCATTTTTCAAGGTGAAGAAGATGGAATTGTGGAATAAGTATAGCTGCTCCCTCTCCTGTCTTTTAATAGGCAAGGAAGGAATCAAGCAACACTCGCAGATTTAAGGTATCTGAAGGATTTTTCCCCTAACAGCACATCAGCCATATGCTGATGTCTACACCTGGGTGGTTTTCTTTTCTGTCTCTCAAACTTAGCCACCCAAGTAAAGTCTTCATCTCACTTCAGAAAATTAGCAGTTGAGCATCCAAGCATTAGGATTGTGTGTATGTAGTGGGGAAAAGAATTGATCAGATATGAAAAATAAATTGTTTTACCACTACAGACAATGTTTTACACTGAGGTAAACTGAGAAATAATCGGTAAATTTTGTCCAATTTGCTGTCTCTGTGAATGGCCATGTCAACACTTGGGAGTCCTTCACAAAAATTGAATACAGTAAAAATGAAATTTCTATTTGCATTTGAAAAGTAACCGTTATTTTGAAATGGCAACATAAAAGTTTATTACTTACATTTCATAATACTTTAAATACAGAGACATTGTAAACTAACAGGAGCACAGTCTTTACAATGGCCACAAGATTTTTCTCTGTTTTTCAAATGTCACACTGTATAACTTCAATAAACTTTTCTTTCATTTCAGAGGTTTTATATTCAATATTCTTAAGTGACACCAGGTACAGTTGACCAACTTCAGATAACACTCCTGGACAGTCTAATTCACAGTATTTTAAAGGCTGTATTCTGAACCTCTTAGAACACATCCAGATTCCAAAATACACATGACTTCTAGGATGACTGGACTCATCACTAAAGACTCTTTCACAGTAGTCTGTGCATGGTTAGAATTTTTCCCTCAGTTAACTTAATAGTCATATGTTTGCAGATGGACAAAAAAATCAAATTCGTTTAGATGTACTTTTCCCAACTTGTTCACTGTTCTATTTGTAGTAATAAAAGCTATTCCTACTTTAATCCAGACAAATGAGGCATAATTTACTACTCAAGCATGTTACAGGTGTGAGAAAATAAGTAGAAAAAATTTCATTACACACTGAAAAGCTAAATAAAAGGTAAATTCAAATTGTCAGACTAGTCTTTAATTTTCATTGGAATAGCTGTATTTGAAAATTTGTATTTTGGTGCATTTTGTCTTTGTAGTCTGCAAAGAGTAAATACCCTCACATAAATAACCTAGTTAATGTAATGAAATGATCATATTTAATTAGAAGGATTCAATCGAGACACTTCAGCAGACTTACCTTGGAAGAGGCACATTTTGGAAACTGTCTAGGCTCATCTCTGATGAATCAAATAATAAAGATTAAGCACACCACAATAATAAGTCTCTGCTATTTAATCTTCCTCTCTTCTGCTATCCTCTAATGAGCAACGCTGATGTCTCCCTTGAAAATATCAGAGACTAAAGCATATCCATTTGGAAGCTATTGCTTTTGTGCACAATAAGGAATTTTTTCATGTAATAAACTATTTCACTTGAACTTCTTTATTCCAACATGCCTTTTCCTTAACAAAATAACCCCCAATACACACATAATTTCTAGCCACTGTTTTCAGTGTTTTCTAAGTCTGATGGCACAAGCAAAGCCAACCTGCATGCTCTTAATTTCTGCCTAATTTTGTGCCGTTTTTTCTCCAGTTCCAACACAACTGCCAAGCATTTAATCAGCAAAAAAAGCATGTACATCCCTGCCTTCAGTGCCTTGTATATTACAAAATTTTCGATAATGATTTATTTTTTTCATGCTAGTATAGTCAAAATGTTAGATGAGAATCTCTTCTATCTCTGTGCATGGATAAAGCCCAAACCAAATGCAGGCTGCAATCTGCTGGAGCCTCTAGAATCAGCAATAATAATAAAAATACTGGTATCTATATTAATTTCAAAGAGTTAGACACTATTCTCTCTAGCATCTGTGCATTCACATTTGCAATACAAGAGTATACTGGCAACTGCTGCGTAAAGCAAAAAAAGCAAGAGAAAGAAACAGGGCAGGAGTTGTCCTCAAAACCAGCACTTTTACACTTGCTTCTGTGAAAGGAACATTAATTTTACAGCTTATAAGAAAGGATCTAATAACTGAAAAAAATTATTATTAATTTTTTCAATAAATCAATAGTAAGATTTTAAAGGAGTATAAATAACATTGTGTTGGCAGTTATTGCAAGGGGATATTAGTGTTTTACAGGCACATAAGTGCCATAATCACCAGATTTATAAGCAGCCACAGCATGGATGACAAGCTACATGTCACAAAAGCACCAACCCTCTAGACCTTTATCAGAAAGTACAGAAGACAGAACAGGTAGGCCACACAATACAGAAGTGACCAGCATCTCAGACCCACACATCAAAGGAAGCTTGTCACAGAAAATTCCTATCCAATACTGGGAGTTAGACACCCAGTGGGCAGAGAGCAAAGTGATAAATTCATAATAGTCCAGTGAAGCCAAAGGAAAACATTCACTCCTGACAAGTCTGGCTATCAGCACAATCCTGAACTGTAGAACACATCGTAGGTGTGTCTGTCAGCCCTGAGAGGAAGGGAAGCTGCTTCCTACATGCTCCCCAGACATCTGACCCGTCACTGGAAGAAAAAACAAATAAGACAAGGCAAGGCAAGCAAGACTTGATCTGGAGATGACCAGAATAAGGGGATTAATATAATAGACATGAAATGCAGTAAACAAACAAAAATTTTGCAAGTTTCAAGCCCTTTTTGGAACACAAGCAAATCAAAACACCCAGCACCTCTGATTCAGCACAGTAGGTTGGGCTGCACTAGAAGGAAATGAGAAGTACATTTGCCACAGGACAGCAAAGGTTTAAGAAATGAAGTCTGGCATACTGGCAGAGTTACAACAGGAATCAATCTTAGTTAATCATAAGGGCACTATTGCTGGAGACTTAGAAAATGAAGGACAAAGAATATGACTTGGGCAGCCCCGAAAAAAGCAAGCTAATGAAGGAACTGACAAGCCAAAAGAGCAGCTGAAAGCTTGAAGCACGTGAGGCAACAGGCACAGAGACTGGACAGACAAAATCATAATATACGCAATCATCATGGCATGGCCCACAGTTCTGAAGGCAGACAGAAAATTAAGTGTGGCAACTCAACCAGCTGATATCACATGCCTGTATCTTTTGATACAGCCCAGAGACCAGGACCTACAAGTACTAGTCAAGGATGAGACAGCTTACAGGTTCTAAGTGATGGGCTGGATGGTGACTTAATCCTCTGCAATAAGAAAGGTAGCAGAAGAGGGAGGGCAAACAAAGTTTAGGAGCACTATTTTAGCTACAAACAGGTAGTTAGAGTCCCACAAGTTTTTTTATTGGTTTTTAGAGACGGGCTGGAAGTTAAGTTTGATCCAAAAAGGAGCTAGGTCCAGGGTACAGATGGATCAACTCATTACCAGTAAAATGACAGCAAGACATACAGTATTAAAGTTCAAGAAACAGATTTTGTAGGATACGCAAGAGAAGATGGAACCAGCACTGGAAAAAGATAAATCATCCAAAGCAAGTGCTAAAACAGCCACTAGAAAAAGAAAATGAAGGCAGTTTTTCTCGACTTTGCTAAGATTTCAAGAAAAGAAGGAATTTCTCTGTTCTGAAGACTACTGTGATGGCAAAGATGTAGTTTAGTTGGGGAGGGAGAAATCACTTAGAATGGTAGCCCTATAGTTCTGCTATTTAAATTCTATTTTCCACGTTTTACTGCGTTCTTAATATATAGTAGACTTTTAGAGTCAATATATTCACCACTATAACTGAAAGCTATTGGGGCAGAACAGGGTAAAAGGACACTTTTTTGGTAACTAGACAAGAGCTGAGGGGTAGCTGGAGCTTTTTGCAGTAGTAAGATGTAAGAAGCATTATGAAGCCGAAGAGTGAACACAATTAATACCCCCACATCTATCAAATGATGAAACAGCTAAAGGTTTCCACAACAATTCATTGACTTCCCAACTGAAGACTTGAGAACCCTTGTAGATGTAATATAGGCAATGACCATATGACAGTATTACCCTATAATAATAATAAAAAGAAAAGCACATAACCCTAAATGTAGTAGAAGCTCCACATTTGAACCTTTCCACTTGCTTTAAAAAAAAATCCACAAACAAAACCACCAGCCAAACAAAATAAAACCCCAAAAAGTTTGAAATACAAGGAAGAGGCACAAACATCATTAAAAAGCTTTGTTTTTTGAAGCCTATTTTAACCCTGAACTTTTCCTGTGGGTCTCATTAATATTTTTATCAGATTAAAAGGTGTGTAAAGAGGCATTTACAAGAATACATTTTGGTCACAAAGGAACACTTATAAGAAAGGATTGACAAAAGCAAAAAACTCTTCCTTAATACTTAAAAGGGAAAAAAGCTCTTCCTCCACCCAAACAACTGGCCATTTTTAAAGTTATGAATAATAATGAACAGGACATTTTATTTATGAATAATAAGAGGCAGGACAGCTTTCCAGCTGACATTGCTGGAGAAGCTCTGTTCAAGTAAACCACATGAAAAATTAATCCTCCCTAAACATATCTCATTTAATACATCTATTTATACATTACGTTAAAGAAGCATGCATAGATCTCTGAGCTAGTGCTCATATCATATCTCAGCTTGAGAAGGACTCAGGGCAAAGAAAATGCTCAGAAGCAATCCGATTGGGTTGGACTGCTGTCTGACCACATATTTGCAAAAATAAACATACTTTGTAGAAGTCAGAGAATAATTAAGTGTCCAGATGCCCAGTCAATTCTTACCCTCTGGCAAGCTTGATCACTCCCATGCCATGTGCAACACAGGCACATTTCCACAGTGCTCAAGGCTAGGACCAACAACTCCCTGCAAGACAGGCCACAAAGGGGAGGGCAACTACTCTATCATTGGTAATTATATTTGAATTTGAACTTGTGATCTCAAGGTGAAAAGCTTCATATCCTGTCATCAGTATTAAAATTATTTAGTTCCTTAAACACGGGAAGGCTAATGTAAATGGCAAAGGCTGGTGAAAAATAATTGTGGAGGAAGGGGTCTGTAAAGTCATTGCCACAAAATTTGATGCACTGTAATGTACCTTTCAGTTATTCTCTTTCTCTGCTGATGATATTCTTGTGACATCTGCTGCTCTCACTGTAGGGTAATACAGATGATGTATGCATCCTGTCTTTTTCAGCTCAAAAGATTAAAGAGCAAGTATGTCTCATATTTTACTAATTATTACAAAGAACAATCCTGCTCAATTAAGGTGAGATTATTTTTTTTAACCACTGTACAGCTTTATTACTAGCAATTTAATTATTTGTCTCTAGTTTCATTCTTAAAGAGTGACAAGTCTATATGATATTCTCAACTTCCATACTTTACAATTAATTTTAATGAGGCAGCATTCCTAATTATAAAATGTTTTATGTAATTAAACCCCCAGAATGAGTAAACATGACATACGTAACATGCATCTGTGTGTTACTGTCCTTTATATTACCACAGTACATGCAACAGTATTTCAGTAGGATGGTACCTTTTAACTTTGTGCTTTTCCATTATACTCATCTACAGTATAACACCATGTAGCTACTTACCACTGCTGCTTGGCTTTTATTGCAGTGGCTCTCAAATTCAACATACACGGGTTTTTAGACTGGGTTGCAAATTCCTCATACTCTATCATTACTTATTACTCTATCAATACTGTGTAATAAACACTACTGCCTTTAGAGAATACCACAAGCACAGCAACTACAGGAGTATTTACATATCACAGAATCACAGCATGGTTGATGTTCTAAAGGACCTCTGGAGTTCATCTGATTGAATCCCCCTGCTAAAGCAGGGCCACCTACAGTCCACTGCCCAGGTCTATGTCCAGACAGTTTTTGAATATCTCCAAGGATGGAGACTCTACCACCTCTCTGAGCAACCAGTGCCAGTGTTCAGTCACCCTCATGGTGAAAAAGTTTCCTGATTTTCAGGGGAAAATTCCTGTGTTTCAGTTCATGCCCATCTCTCCCTGGTCCTGTCACTGGGCAGCACTGAAAAGAGCCTGGCTCCATCCTCTTTGCACCCTCCCTTCAAATATTTATATAAAATTGAGAAGATCCCCCTGGAGTCTTCTCCAGGCTGAACAGTCCCAGATCTCCATCTTTCCTCAAAGAAGAGATGCTCTGGTCCCTTAATAGTCTTAGTGGCCTTTCACTGGACTCTCTCCAGTATGTCCATCTCTCTCTTGTACTGAGGAACCAAGAACTGGACACAGTACTCGAGGTGTGGCCTCACCAGTGCTGCGTAGAAGGGAAGAATCACCACCCTCAAACTGTTGGCAACACTTTGCCTAATGCAGTCCATGATACCATTAGCTTTCTTTGTGGCCAGGGCACATTGCTGGCTCATGTTCAACTTGATGTCCAACAGGTCCTTTTCTGCCAAGCTGCTTTCCAGCTGGGCAGCCCCCAACATATATTGGTGCTTAGGGTTGTTCCTCTCCAGGTGCAGGACTCTGGAGTGAAGTTCCCCTTGGTGAACTATACGGTTGCTACAAGAAAGTACGAATGAAGATGGAGTCTATTATTCTGTTTTGAAGTCCTACATAGCCATCTTGACCATGTATAGAACTTCAATAGAAGTTACTTCCAACATGAAAATTTAACAGTAGCCTTTCAACTAATTAGAACTGGAGAATAAACAGCATGATTTAATACCATGCTTAATTAACTTTCTTTTCTCTCATTAGAACCTCAGAATGCTTTATAGAACAGTCATACATGATCTATTACTTCATAATATAAAATCATACACTTCTCCAGATAGAAAAGCAGAAAAATTATATTGTTTGTCTGATACGTCTAAGGAGTGAATAAGAAAACACATCACTGCTTCTAGTTCAAAACCCAACAGGATGTAACTATAAATTATGCCTATACATATCAAATTTCTGTATGGATGAAATACTGAAATTAGCCACTTTGTGTTCGTAATTAATTTTAAAATTTAGAAAGTTTCTTTATCTTAGAAAAATCAGGAGAACACTCAAAGTGATCACCAAATTTCTGCCAACAGAATCAATGGTGAGCCACAGGATATGAAGGATCAACTTCTGCAAACAGAAAGAAACTTAACAGCATCACTGTGTACTGAAAAGGCACTTCTTAACAAAGGCAGTGTAATCCCAAGACTGGCTGTGTCAAAGAGCATTTGAATTCTCTTATCTATGAGAAACAATCTGGATCTGCTTGCATTGACTAGATTACAAGATCATTTTCTCAGCTGCAGTATTTTTAATGTGGCTTGAGCCTGTTAGAAAGTTTCAAGCAGAAGAAAGAAAGAGGTAAAGTCTCAAGATTGCATAGAGTCTTACAATAGGTGACTAGAAGGGTTAGACTCCAATGGAGAGGACATTAGTTTTGTTTAGCCAAAAAGGAAAGCTCAGCTGATCTGCAGCTGGTTTGGTAATGGTTGGCAGGCCCAGCACCCAAACAGCATGAGGGCAGCTCCCCCAGCACTGCTCCTTGCCCAGGACCACAGGGAGATCAGTAGGGACCTAGAGTTGCTGGGCTGGAGAGGAGACAAGGCAGGCTGTCACTCTTCACAGAGCAGTTTCTGTATACTCTGGTGTGATTTTAGGGGTGAGAGTTTTGATGCTATTTTTAGCTGTGTACCCAAAAATAGTACTGAATGAACCAGAGTAAATGGAAGCAAAAACCAGGGCAGTCAGCCTCAGAAGACATTCACCTTGGTCTTCCATTACAGTAGGCAGTACTGTGCTTCTGCTCTCCCAACCACATGTTGGTCCCAACCACAAGGCAGAGAGGGGTTATTGCTGCTTGAAGCAGCACAAAGTTAGTTGTACTATAAAACATACTACCCATATATGCACACATTCCCTTTCCTAGCACAACAGTCAAAGACTCGAGTAACTAGTCAGGCATCAGCTGGTTATTGAAAAAGAGCCAGCTCATTTTCCCCATCCATATGTCCACATGCAGAAAAATGCATGTTCCCTTTGAAAAAGTATTCATCCCAAGAAAAAAAGCAAGCCTGAAAATCTCCAAACAGGACTAGTAAAAGACTAGTTACTGTTAGCAACCTTCCATAAACTTTGTAGATTGCAAATCATGTCTCACAAGCACACGTGGAGCCATGGCTCCAGCACAGGAAGTAGCATGGTGGGGTTTTTCTTCGGGAACGAGACACTGTCAAATGACCATTGTCTCCTTGCACAGTCTCATTTGACCCTAAATGCAGCAAAAACTGCAGCCTTGAAAAAACACATGTTCATTACAGTACACACTGCATGGTGAAAAAAAAAACAAAACAAAAAACAAACCCAAACCAAATATTTTGAGTTAACAGCAGTCCAAACTCACTGACTGAACTAAGAAAGTAGTAGGAAACAAACCAGAAGCTTTAACTTTCATAAGGACCATGAAAAATATCAGGACATTGCAGAAGACAAGTAATTTGCATTCATTAAGTATCAAAATATTAATGAATTAGCTACTGTAAACCTGGGAGAAATGTATCCTGTTAACTTTTAAAACAAATGGAACCCAGTCGAGAATTTGCCAAGCAAATTCTAATACCCACTCTTCAAAACTGACACTAGTGAATTTTCACAATTACTGTGGAAACAGCTTCCTTTTTTTTTTGTAAACAGCATTTTGCATGCTGCAGTACTAAATCAGTTCACAAGACAATACTCTGATTTAAAAGGACTTTTCATTGTATGTTCTACTATTCACATCCGTATTTTGTCATCAAAATACTCCTAGATATTTCACAACCTGCATGACACATGCTTAAAACACATTCCAAGAATACACCCCACTTTGTGCTTATTCCCTCTTTTCAATTTTCTTCCATTCCCAAAGCTTAGGCTGCTCTAATTTATGCCATCTGCTAAGAGTCAAAGATCATTTGCTATACCAGCTATGAGAGCACCACCTAAATCTCCAAATACTGTCACTGTAAGAAGATTGTGCCTTAATTGCAGGACCAACTAAACTGGGCCAGCAGGGTAATGGAAGGCCCATTTAGCACAGGCAGCTGCATAACCCAATACATCAGAGCCAAACCAGCTGACTCACATGAGTTGTTTTACTCAAAATATACATAAATTGGTGAGAGTTGCAATGCAAGTCACAAATACTTGCTTGGAGAATGCTGATTACCAGTGGTAAATTCATTACCTATGCTTCAGTGATCTTGGGGAAAATCCTGACCTTATGAGAGCATCTATTGGTGACACCTCAAGGGAAAGTCACTTTTTTTTTTTTCCCTCCTCAAAGGGTAAGGGAGGGGGCTCAGCTACAGCATCAGCTGAATACTGAAAGAGATTTCTCATTCCCCACTCAATCCAACCCTCTTTACAGCTTCTGTTTAAAGCATAAACTAGCTAACCAAGACTGCTTCCTCTGTACAACACTGCTGCAAGTCAGCAACTCAAGACACTACTGAAATCGGTGTCTTAAGCAGCCTACTGGTGACAAAAACTTGACAAGTCTTGGCAAGCAGAGAGGTTGAGGGAACATGCTGCCCATTTGCCTTAAGCACTGAGCACTGGCTGCAGAAATGGACACTGTTTCTGGTCCTTTCTTTCCATGTGTTCCTTTTGTGGGGTGTCTAAGAGCTGGACTGCAACAGCAGAAGCAGCTAACTCACCCCCCAGCCACTAATTTCTCCTCCTTTCCTCTAAAAGCATTAGTTACTATGACTGTAATATTTTAACCCCCAAATTTTAACTATTTGATACAGAAATAACTAAATGTCATTATCAATAACTAAATGTCATTATCACAACAAAAAAATAGTTCTGTAATTACTGTATTCTTTTGTTGGGTTTCTTCAATCTTAAAATAAAAAAAAAAGTCACATAGATTCTTTTTTCCCCAGTGACTGATTACTTTGTAATCAAGTAGACCAAGGTCTCCCTACTCAGACATTTATTTAACCACCAAATCTTGCAGCACTGTAAAATAGAGTTAAATATCTTTCCTTTTTGTATCCCATTCGTTCCATTTAAATTCAGCAGAATATAATAGTCCCAAAGTCCCAAAGATGAAGTCTTTTAAGTCTTGAAGAACAGGCATTGAATGAACTTACTGGAAAATCATTACAATTCTTGGCCTTGCAGTGCACAACAACAATGCCTTCTAATATCCAAAACTAGATCACTATAGTCAGTACAACAGTACTCAACTCACTCAGGAGAACCTAAAATTCATATTGCAGCTCAGGCAAGCAAACTCCTGAATACCATATGCAAACATGTATTAGAGCTGGGGAAGGAAAGGCATTTCCACACTGGAGAAAATTCCCAAATCTGTTCTGGCCCCATTGTGAAATGCAAATTAGAAATTTCAACTTATCCACTGAAGGGAGGGAAAGAGTATGTCTGGAAGACAGTTCTACCATTGCTGGTCATACCCTAATGGTTAGATTGGCAGCACCCCAACAGTTAGATTGCTGAGGAGGGAAAAGACAGAAAGATATGCCAGAAAGGTTCTCATCTCTTGATACAGGGAGATAGGAGAGAACGCTGTCCCATACCAACACCCAGTGTCCCCTGAGGTATGCAAAATTTTGAAGCTTTATGGAATTCCAGCTAAAGACCATCAGAATTCAACAACCAGGTTTAGCCAAACCATCTTGATCCTGAAATAAAGTTAAAGGATGATAAAGAGTAAAATATGCTGTCCTAGTACTGACAGTGTCTTTTCAAACTAAAATTTGAGTCAAGCATTACAGCACTTTGTTTCTCCTCCTTTAGAAAAAGGAGACAAAGTTGCTCCATTATTTATGTTTAATCAATAATTTAAAGACACCCACTGTGTCTATTTATAATTCCAACATTTAAATATAGTGCACTGATTGCTTCTTGTCATTTTCAAGTACCACACAGCAACATCTGGGAATTTATTTTTGGGGGAAAAAAAAAATGTAAAAAAAAAAATCAATAGAATCTATAAACTCAGAACCCAAGTGGCTCTTAACTGAGAATGGTGACACTGACTGGTAGTTAACAGCACTTCCAGTCTCGGTTTGTTTCCACCAGGGTCTCACCCCTCCAGTGGTCTCCAAGTACAGCACAGCACAGGAGAGCAAAGGGAAAGCCCCAGGGAGCACACAAAGGTAGGGAGGAAAAGAAAGAACAACCAGGGAGAGACTGTAATAACATGTCTGTAGCCAGCTGATGCCAGCTGCTTTTTTCTCTTCTCACTCCTTCAGTTTTAACAATATTTCTACCTCCAGCCTTTTTGGGGAGGGGTATTTCCTCTCAGATATACTATCAGAAAAGGGATGTCTGTCATCCCACCTTTGTGAGAACAGCAGAAGATATGTTTCCCTATTTCCAGGGAGATTTTTGAAGAAAATGCTCCTTCTGGAGCTCCTATTTATATTTGGGATACTACTACCACAAAAGGGAACAGCTAATGATAAACAATGCAGAAGCAATTTTTCCGCTAGAAAAGATTGCTCCAAGGCTGTCTTTAGCTGCTGATGGATCGGCACACCTCTGGTCAGCCCGCCAGACCTTTCTCTTCATGGTCTCTTCCACAGAGCCATCCATACAGCTCTAGAGAGAGGTCTGTGAAGGTACTGGGAACTCGCTTCTCTCAGGGCAGGAGAAAGCAGGCTCACCTTTCTGATGACACTCTGCCCAGTTTTGGCATGGCTGCTGTGCCCTCTCCAAACACACAAGCATCCAATTTCTAGCTGCTACCTGTTCTTTTCCATGCCTTCATAAGAACAACTCCTGCACTAATTAAAAGGCACAGAGCAATTTCTTATTCTCACACTTCACACATTACAAAGTCACCAACTTCCCCATGGGTTCATCACAGTAAAAAGTGATTACAATCCAATCCATGCTGTTTAACGTTACACACATACACACGCATAACCCTGACATACCAAGTATACTAACTACTGAAAGAAATAAGCATACCAATAGTGGGGGCAGAGGGAGAAAGCCCCAGTTCAGATCACTTTTGTGAACAACTCAAATCCTGGCCCCACTCTAGAAATCTGTTGAAAGCCACAGCAATCACAGGGAACTTTTAAACAGCCTCACTGTTCACTCAGCCTGCTCTCCAAGTAAGAACCAGATACAGTGAAATGAAAGCAAACAACAAATAAAACTAAACAAGACACTAAAAGCTCCATGTCTTAATTGAAAGTATCAGCTGAAATAAGCCTGCCTTTTCTAATCAAGGCATTACTTTAAGGGGACTGCTAGAATCCGTTTTGCCCTTAGTCAAAGCATCCTCATATCCAAATGAACATCTCCGTAGAGCATCTCAGGCCATCTGCATCCTGAGATCATGAAACAGGAGCTCATCTGGATGTTGGGCACATAAAAGCATAACTGATCTCCTGACACCTTAATAGGATATAAAGGCTTCTATTAGATTAAAGCAGGTTTGTAACTGAATACTGAGGTGAGGTTATACATGGTGCACTAGGAAAATAAGGCCATCCAGTTTAATTGGAAAGATGGATTTCAAACTACAAGATCACCAACCAGATGCTCTCAACATGGTGACTGTGTACCGAAATACTGTTTCAACAACCACTGTTCTGATCCTTGCTTTTCAGCCCTCCTGAAGCAGTGCATGTTATTTGTTACATCCTCCTGAATTACTAGATCCCCATCATAATCTGCAGCAGTAACTGCCACTTAAGCAGCCCCTACTCCAAGGCACCGCCCATGAAGTGTTGAGGTGCGAGCAGACCAGAATAGAGAAAGTCAGTGCTACAAGAAATGAAGTTACACTAAAACGCTTGGTCACACTTGAGGAAGGATGGAGGGGCAAGGAGAGAATGACTTAAACCCATATATTTCTTCCCTCCTACTATAAGATTGCTTATTTGACTGAATATTCTATGTATTTTTCCAAATAGAACAATACTGTTGTCAGCTGCTTGTAACTTCATAAGGATTTTGTAAACTAAGAATTACCACTGGTGTAATTTTCCAGGCTGAGAAATATGGATAAATATGATGATCTGCAACTGAGCAAAATGGTCAAGTAATTTCCTAATTGAGATTTTCTTTATTTCTCAGTGAGGTAAGCAACAATTGGAGGAAGGAAATGCTTAGGCATAGACATTTCAGAAGTTAGAAGCTGTTCTTGTAAGGCAGAAGAACGGTACAATTCAAAACCAGGAAAACCACTTATAATTACAGGTCAAAAAGCTGAAAACATTAAGGGGGGGAGGAAACAAAACATTAACAGTCTAAAAGACCAACAAAATACCAGAAACAACTAGAACAAACCTACGTATATATGCAGAAAAAGTAGAAAAAATAACTTAATTGAAATCTGACAGGGCATCAAAACACTAGGATAAAGGGATGTATTTAGTATTGAAATGGTCTGGTTTCTTCTTTTAAGAAAAAAGTATGTCAGATTTTAACTTAAAAAAGGAGAAACAAAAGAAATTTGCAGTCCTTTTTTTGAACAGCATTCATGTCTAATGAATATACTTTGGCAAGCCAGTGGGCTGTCTGTTCAAATCAGCGGTTCAATAAACAAGACCACTTTAATTGTTCTTAAAATACCACTGCTGCATTTATATATTAAAAAGATTTTTCAGTGGAGAGTGTTATTATTTTCAGACTATTTGAAAGATTACAGGGCATACATTGAAGGTTTCAAGAACAGCAGAATGAAAATAAATATGAACTAGTTCAGTCTTATTTACAAAAAAAAAAAGGTTTAACTGAAAGATGTTCACATATTAAGGAGAGTGCAGATCCTTCTGCTGTTTGAAACAGTAACAGTTTTTATGTCTGGTATAAAGACTAGATGATTCACACACACACCCCTGCTTACTACTAGGTCTCTTCTAATCCTCTTTCAAAATAAACTTCATATTCTCCAACAAGCATGTCAACTAGACTGTCTTTTAGTTTCCTACTCCTCTTTAGCTACCCAGCAACTAATTGCTAACTTCTTTAGCAACTAATTAACTATTGCAGTAAATATCAACCAAGTTACTTAAAACTGAAATATACTCAAGTCACACTATGGAAAAAGCAAAACAATATCAAATGGAGACAGCCCAGACTTCAGACTGTGTTTTGTCTCAAGCAAAAGATGCAAACAAAGCAAAAAGTATCTGAGATTTTACCAGACTACAGCTAGCCATAAGTATGTACAACATTTTACAATCATGCGTACTAAGAACATTCAGATTTCATCAATAACTAGGCCACATATCTGGAGATGGGGCTAACCAGTTTTAATCTTTGTAAAACTTATAAGGTAAAGTCTACAAAAAATAAGGTTATAGCAAAATACATTACTGGCACAATGGCTGCCACAAAGATTAGAAAACAGTGAAACAATTGGGCCTTTGTCACAAACACATCAATCTGTAATGCCTATGCTATCATGTAGAGCAAGGAGTCATTAGAAGAACCAGGTACAGATGCAAGAAAATCTGCATTCAAGGAAAAAAAAAGCTTTTCCTTTGTTTAAACTACACAGCTATAGACCATTTATATGATCATTTAATCCATGGTAATTTTCACAATTTGGTTATTTGAGCAGCCAGTGCAGCAGGGGAGGTGAAGACAGAAGACATGTTTTTTGGACACTCAGGGCTTTCTTCAGACTATTCTGCTTTTAATAACTGTGTCTCTTGGTGTAATAAAGAATATTCCCTCTTCCTACATACCTTATCTTCTTTTTTCTGTACATAACCTTGACTACACTGCCAGTACAATCCGGTTAAGGACTTTGAAGGAAGAGAGTCTTTGGTTTGTTCATTCATTTGCTCTTTCTAAACAATCCGTTTCCTTCCTATTCAACCGTGTACTCTAACTAGCATCACTTATGTGAAATGGTGAAAAGAAGTCTATAGTCACATTCGTACTCCACTTACTATTTTAAAAACCTATTTGATCTACTTCCATACAACTGGGGTTTTTTTCTAAACTGAAAAGTTTTAGTCCTCAGAAAATATTCCATACCTTTGATCAAACATGATGACCTTTGCTGTACGTTTACTACTGCCATAGTATTTTAGAGATAACTATAACGTTAGGGAAGTGGATGTGGTACAGATCTACACATCTGCACAAGTCATGTTTTCCAATTTGTTGTCTATTCCTTTACTAGTATGTTGTCAACATCCTCTTAGATTCAGTAGTTCAGTACCACTGAGTACTGAACCAATTCCTAAAACATTATCCATAAGCCCTTCTTTAATGGCAAGAGCTAACTTAATAATTTAAAAGTTAAGGTTTTTTTCCTCTTCACCATGTACACTGTTTGGTACCTACCAAATTTTAATCTTGCCTGCATTCAGTTACTGAAACCACAAGGTCCCTCAGAAGTCTTCACAGTTGTTTTTGATTCACAGGAATCTTTTTCCATAATGAAAAAACCACAACATATTGCAACCTGCTGTCTAATATTTCAACAAGGGAAACACTCTTGATTTCTTCAGACGTGAACTCCAATGAAAAAATATTTAACTGCTGCAATCACATTATCCATCAGTAATGTCTCCTTTTCATCATAATAATTATCAACTTTACTGACTCCCTGGCAAACTTGTTTTTTGCTTATTATATATTTATTATTATTAGCAGTTATGCACTTACAAATTCGGGTTTGAAATTTTTTTTGTGTGGTTTTACCTTTAAAATGTCAGAGTTTATGTTCTATTTTCTTCAGTGGATACTGCTTTCAATTTTTGAAGGATGACTTCTTATTTCTAACAGATCTTTCATTCTGCTTTTTTAGGGTTTTTTTTTTAATCCTTTCAGACTTTTTCCTTTAACTGGTGGGACACATTTACTTGTGCCTCTACCTTTCAACATAATTCATCCTGACTCCAAGCACTCTCCCTTTTAGATGTTCTTTTTATTTTTTGTTAAATTAAAATCCCTTTTCTAATTCAAAACACTAGACAAGACAAAAGAAAACCAAGGGAGGTACAGCAGTGCATCACCACCTCCTCTGTTACTCGTTACTCAGTCTCACGCAATAAGTGCATAAGGTCTAGTCCAAAAGCTTTAAAAACTCGGGGACACTATTCAGTTGATGACATAACTATGAAGACAAAACTTTCTTAGCCTTACCACTGAATGCAAGCTAAACATAATTGTGTGCTTATAACAACAATTCCAGGATTACGTATGACTTGACTTCACAATGCAAAGCACTTCTATGCTTAAGAAAGATTACTGAAAGCTTCAAGCATTTTTTTTTCTTTTCCCCAGAAGAATTTTATGTTGCGTTCCTCTACAGCTAAGTTTGCCAAGTCCCCCTCTAAAGTCCAGAATAAACTTCATAAATTATTACAGAATGGGTGGTGGAAAAAACAAATGAGCAAGCCAAACATGTAGGCTTGGTATTGTTTTGCTAAATTAGGCAAAACATATAAGACCATTTTCTACACCCTAATAGTTTACTTGTTCATTAAACATTTGTAACCATACACATATTGTTACTACTTAATTCTCCATTTTGATCCAAATAGGGAATTTGAAAGCTTCTAGCTTATCCACCCTTCTTACTGCTACTTCTTCAGTGATCTCTACAGTTCACTCAGCCTTGCCACATAAACTCCATTCCGATACCTTTCTGGCATAAACAGTTCTGTTAAATCATAAAAGACTGACCTCCTAAAAGACAGTTCCTCTGACAGTGGAACACAACTGCTTTTCTGCCAAGAAAAGATAAGTCATGTAAGTTAAAAAAACCAGCAGCTTCAATATAGAAACACAGCTGGTTAGCAGGAAATAACCAAACCAAGAATAAACAACTCTACCCTACCCAAACTCGAGGAATGCATTCTTATTTTCTTTCAATAATAGATTTTGCAGTAGGTCTTTCAGACACTATACATTAGTGTTTCAGGATGACTTGCTGCAAGTCAGCCTCATGTCAGTGATCATTTACATTTTGAGAAAATTGATTATATGCAGTTGAAGCAAGCTGCTAGAGCTAAAAAGCTGGGAGTCAATAAATGAAGAAAAGCCAGTATAGTCTGACTTGCCAATGTTAGAGTAACATATACCTTTACATCCTTTAAAATTCTGTTCTCCATAAATAAAAAAGGTAATAACTAACAACAATTAATTACACCTAAACCCAACTTACATTAATGCTCCGAATCACGTGAATATTTTTCACAATTGGTTGCTGTGAAGAGGATTGTTTGCACCGTATGCAGAGGATTACGATGTCACGTCGGAAGTGATCAGTATCTGATGGATTTATAAGAACCACTGATCCTGCTTTTATGGGAAGGATATGAACATATTTTTTCCATACACTTTCCAGAACACAGTAGCAGGAATTTTTTACAGTAAATATTACTGATTCTTTTTAAACAAAAATTTCAAAAAGTACAGAACAAAACACAACGAGGGTAACAAGGATATACCACTACTGAAAAGCTCAGAGTAGCTCAGAAAGCCAAACTTACTAAATCCTACTTCTGCCATCAGCTCACTTCAAGTTCACATGAGGCTATGCAGTGCCTGCAAAGATGGGCCTTGATTTAATCCTCATGTAACAGTATACATTACAGAGCAAATTGAACCAGGGCAAGACCTCTTCCACACCTATCCTTAGATGCGCAATTCAAAAGAAACAAGCACTCACCTGAATCAAAAGCACGTTCACACCTCTCTGCCTACAACAGAACTAGTTCCCAAGAAACTGTACAAACATGAAGGTTCTAGTTTCAAAGGGCCAAGTAGTTTAGGTTGATTCGAGTTTTGCTCTGTCTGTCTTCTCAAAGCTGTTAGCAAGTTTGTTACTAGAGGCACTTTCAGAAATGGGCTGACTTTGTTTTGTCTTTACAATATGAAAACTTAAATACAAAAACCTTTGGAAACCACAGATATGCTGGAAAGTACTGAGGCCTGCTTGCCCCATCACACACTCTCCTCCTCCCCACCCCCCTACTTAGTACATTTTTCTTTGAAATTAAGTCCTTAGTAGAAGGAAAAAGAGGCAAATTGAGGTCTGGCAGCTTTCCTTTCTCCCCATTTTCATAAATAATGATTACTTATTAAGTAAAGTGTCATCTTTCCTCAAGTACCACCTCCCCGTATCATCACTCCTGAAAAGTCAGCCTGCCTGTGCACCCAGACAGGAGCTGCAGCGCATCAGTGAGACTGGTTTTCTAGAGATGCACAACACAGGTCATTCTTCTGACACCTAATGAGACTGACTGGACTTCCCTTCTAAAGGGAAGAAAACAAAGCCCTACAGGAGATCAAGGCATTGCTATAGGTAAATTATGTCACCCATTAGCAATCAGGTACAAAAAGTGGACAGTAGACCTTGAAACAAATGGGATACCTATAAGAAACTGTCCAGTTCTGGGCTCCCAATACAAAAGAGAGATGGACATACTGAAGAGTCCAGCAAAGGGTCACTAAGGCTATTATGGGACCAGATCATCTCTCCTGTGAAGAAAGCTGAGATGGAACTGTTCAGCCTGGAGAAGAGAAGGCTCAGTGCAGGATCTTATCAATTTTATATAAATACCTTAAGAGGGGGGGCACATAGGAAACGGAGGCAGGTTCTGTTCAGTGGTACCCAGTGACAGGACCAGAGGTGATGGGTACAAATTGAAACACAGGATGTTCCCCCTGAACGTCAAGAAACACCTCTTTACTAAGCACTGGCACAAGTTCCCCAGCGAGGCTGCAGCTTCCCTCCTTGGAGATATTCAAAAGTTGTCTGTACATCGTTCTGGGCAACTGGCTCTAGCTGGCCCTGCTTCAGCAGGGGTGTTAGACAAGATGACCTCTGGAGGTCCTTTCCAACCCTTCAACCATGCTATGATTCTGTAAACATCAACTGAGTATGAAACCGACATTACAATTTATCTTTTTTGGAATAAACTACATTCTGAATTGCACATGCTGTTCAAAATTCAGCGATCTTGTTACATGCTGACCTGTAGTTCTCATCAATACAACACTCTTTAGAACCTGGCTCAGTATGTACAGATTGGGAAAATTCTGAAGTACCACTATTGGATCAATAATTTAATTAAAATGGATGAATTTACGTTTCAGAATTACTTTTAGCAGTATTAAGGCAACAAATCTCCATTTTCTTACTATGCTTTGATATTAAATATAAACCAAAGCAGTTAATAAGCCTCTAGCAAGGTTAATTAATAAGGTAATATCAATGGAATATGAAATTCTCATGAGGCAATTGTTACCCATGGCAAAAATAGAAGAGAACAAGAAGAGACATCCATCAAACACTAAAGTGCAGGCAAAGACCAGGTTGTTTTCAAAATGAGATCCAGAACTGGAGAAGCGCAGTGCAAGGGCAGAGCTTTAACGTAGTATTCTAATGCATCATCTAATACAGTAACTCTAATGCATCAATTTTCATGTTAAACTGCATCTGAATGGAACTGTCCATCTAAACTGCAGTTTTAAATATCACTGGGCTTTCCCCATTGTAAATTTAAAAGGCATCAATTATTAACCTTTTATGGAATACAAATCTGGAAGCAAATATATGAAAGCATATTCCCTGATGCCCCTAGGCATTCAATCAAAAGGTTTGGAACAGTCCCACGGCAGTTCTAGTGGACGGCTTCATGTGAAATGAATCACTAATTCAGCTTGACTACCCAAATCACATTGCTTAGGCCCAAACCCACCAGCTCTATTACCATCTCAATTTGTACAGGATATACTATTCTACAAGTGCTCTCTGATTATAGTGTTAAAGATTTTGGGAAAAAAACCCCAAACATTTCAGAAACCACAGATTATATGCAATTCTTACACTTTGGCACCTCTCCTGAACAAGATAGCATTACAGGTTCTGTATCTTCACCGAGTTGGTGTCATACACCTCACCTGCTGTGCACTGTGTGCTTTCAACTCTCAATGAGAGAATTAGCGCTAGGGACACTTAGTACTTCTCTGAATCAACCTCTTAATGAGACCGGACTAGGTAGCATTCCTGGCTTCATTTACCGAGCATAATGCATGGAAAAGATGATGATGAGAAAATTCTTCCCAACAATTAAATTTATTTTTACTTCCAATTAAAAGCAAATGAGAACTTCATTGAAAAAAAGTAGCATCACAGGATGTCATGCTTGCACAGTTAATCAAGTGTCAGGAAATACATGAGTTCATACAGAATGTGTCACAAATTAATTCTATGTTAGGAGTCACCTTTTAATTACATTATCTCATGCTACAGCTTCAAGATGCTCTTGAGATCTCCCACTGATATATGGATTCTTAATGACCTTCATGGTATTTTTTGACTCCTGAATCAGATACTTCCAGTATGAAATTTTCCTTATTTTCCATGCTGTTGTCAGAAGTCATTGGTGTCAGAAGCCTAATGGAACTCTACTATAGGGCAGAGCAATATATGTATAAAACCACCAAGATATCAGATTTGCTTACCATAGAAGTGTTCCCAACACTCATTAGTTTAAAAAGGTAGTTTGAACTTGAACTAAAGGTCTCCCAAAAAGGACAAGAGAAAGAAACTTGGACCTCTCAAGCCAGCTCGCCACCTCATGCTGCCTTCATTTAACTTTTTGGATGTTTGCCAACATACATAAGAAAGGGCAAAAGTCATTTTTTGTTATGGAACGGCCCTAGTCAAAAAAATTAAATTTAAAAAAATCCAAACCATTTAACCTAACACAAAGGGAAAACCTACAATATCAGAGTTATTGTTCATGACCAGTGCTCCAGGAACATGAAGAACCTGAACCTAATAAATGAGTATTTTTTTCTGTGTTATCTGAAGAGAATTATCTTTATTAAAACCAATCTAGCCTTTATGAATAATACATGCCAGCTTTAGACAGACCAAAAGAACAGTTGCTCACTGCAAAATAAAGGCACGTTCTTAATCAGCAGACCTGCTTCCTGACACTTTCAGTCAGAAAGATATCCACTCTCATATATTAAAAAAAGGCCAATAAAGATAACTTATTCTTGTATAGCCAGCCTTGCTAAGAAGGAGCACAAGCCACCATGATGTGCTTCTGCTGCCAGAGCTACTCTTCACACTGGGAGTGGTGCAGTCATTATCGCCTCAGCAAGTCCAATGCACAAGGGAAGAGGGTTTCTGCAGGACACTGTACTCAACCTGGGTATTCCTACCACATAACCAAGAGACCAAGGATGCTGTGAAATGAGACAGAGCGATCAGAGGGAATACACAATTAGGCTTGACTTGAGATTTAGAAACAGATTTATCCACAGCCAAGAAGGTAAGAGGTTCAATACTTGAAAACAATGGGAAATGAAACCCACTCAGTGCACAGGTGGCTGGCAGCTACACCCAAAGCAACTGCCTTGGGAACTATACCACAAATTGAGCTGTTGTTGCATCTTCACAAGGGGCTTCACAACCTGACAAAAAAAGGTTGCAGAAACACAGATAAGCAAAACATTCATTATTCCTGTGGCCTTCATGTAACAAAGCTGAAGTTTTAAAAAAGGTCAGATAATAGTGCTACTGGAAGTTTAGAAGGTTAAATGCCCATCAAAGAAACTGCTGCACCTTTGTCTGCTGTGAATTACTGCAGCACTGCAGTTTACTAGAAAGATTACAAATTATTTTGACAGTCTTTGCTATGCTTTAAAGCATTTCCCAAACATTTAAAGAATTAAAGGTTCAAAATTTAGTGGAAGACTATGAAGAAAATTCAAAACTCATGTCCTCCATCTACTGTTCAGCAATAGCTGCTATTTCAACTCTGGACTCCAATTATGTTTTGTAGAGGTACTCATACCAAGACCAGCAGCTTTGCAGAGAACCTGTTCCAAGCAGATTTTAAAGGAAGAACATATATACTTATGGACAACCTGTCACTTGTAATATATCTGTTCTGAAACCAGGATCTGGATACTTCAGGTTCACAGGCATCAGTTAAGCACTACATATCAAGCCCAGAGAACACTGTACTTGAAAGCTATTAGCTGAGGGTGGAGGCTGTCAAACATAGAAGATAAGGCACCTCTGGAAGTGTTAAGATTTTATCAATATTTTGGAGCAAACAATGCTGGAAACCAATTAGGAGTGAACCTGTGGGTATGAGCCAGCAACTAATTTCAATTCTTGGTAACAAGATGAAAAACATAATAAACAACAACCTACTAAACAGAAGCACAAATAACATGAAGCTTGGATATATTTTCTTTACATGCACATACCACTTCCTTTTTGAAATTAACATTACAATTAATAGATGGTGAAGGACAAGTTCAATGCAATGACCAGCTCCGGCTGTGAAAAGTGTGATAAATATCTCATTCAGATCAGAAATATCTATGCATAAAAGTGCTACCTAAAAGATATATAGTGTCTTAGAATTTTAGACTTCTTTGTAACACACTGTAAAGGATATGATTCCAAGACTGGCTTCTTTTAGCATTTTCATCATTTAGAAAGCAAGACAACATGTTAATGAAGGAAAGGTTAAAAGTGAAAAAATATTATTCAATACACAAATTCTTGAATGAGATGTAAGAAGTCATCATGACAGCAAAATAGAATAGAACTAAAGAGGGCAGCAAAATAAACATCATAAAATGATATTCAGTTCAAAGTTGGTATTACCACCTGAACGTCCCCCACAAAAACCCTGAGAAACACCTTCACACCTCTGTATGATTATTACCCCAACTTTTTTGTCCCAACTCTTCCAGCTGTTTGACACACTTAATATTGGTGCTGTGTTAGACACACAATGTTTGACACAGAATGTTCCAGAGGGATAAATCTGTATGCAACGCTAATCTGACTTGCCTTGTTTTCTCTAGTGCAGCCTAACACAGGAAAACTTACTTGGCCTTCTTTGCCCATTATCTCAAAGAAACTGTTCCGGCTTGATAAACTCTTTCTGTCAGGAGCCTCCATTCCAACATTTATTTATTTATTTTCTTAACTGAATATCCTTAATTTGAAGGGTGGCAATGCAAACAGGAAATACTTGTTTATATATTGCTTCATTAAAATAAAAATAGAGCTGATATAGCTTATTGACATAATTCTTTAATACATAAAAAAAGAAAAACCTCAAGTTTAAATCACTGGACCTATTGTTATAATGTGTAAACAGCACCAGCCACGGCAGCAACAATAGTGCTCCTATGCTCTGCTGAGCGCGTCACATTCAGGATTAGAGCTGACAAATCTCCATGGGTGCATGGCTCCACAGAGCTTGCGTCTTCAAGATTAAACCTTTGGTTTTTATTAATACTACAAAGAGCAAGAACAAACCTCCATTAAAGCAGATACAGAAGCTTATTTCAAGAAATGACAGAGTTATAATTCAAATTCATGAAATTAAAAAAAAAAAAACAAAACAAAAAACCAACAAAAAAAACCCAAAACACCCCAAACAACAACAAAAAAAAGCAAAAAAACCCCAAAAAAAACAAAAACCAAAAAAACAACCCACAACACACTCTCAGGAAGGCTGAGGCTGGAGCCCAGGTCACCGTACCCAGCTAATCCCTTACTAAGTAAAGATCTCTGCCCATCTACAGTTTCTGTACCCATAGAACAATGTTGGTTTCCTCTAGTTGAGTATGTGCTCAGCTAAACTTACAAGTCTATTAGAAAAGGATCAGCTTTATTTCCCAGGGTGCTTGAACTGGCTCCCTGCTTCTCCTCTATTTACGGCAATCCTGTCCACTTTCAAATTCCTGTATGAAGGGCCAGTAACCAGATGGGAGACCTCCAAGAAACAGCACAGTTCAGAACCAGATAAGGCTCACAGATAAGGCCAGTTTCTCAGCAAGATCAAAGACCCACAAAAACAGATGAGTTCCTCTGCCCCACACTCCCCTGAGGGAGAGCAAAGTTAAAACCAGTTCTGGATTGGTGCAGGAAACATGGAAGCTAATAGTACAGCCAACTTCAAATGAAACACAACACTGTTTACACTGTACTAGAGCTGCCCTTTGGCTGTAGTAAGAAAAATACACCTAGCTCCTGGACAGGTTCAACACACTCTGCTTCTTGACTCATGCCAAAAGGCACATGAAAGAAAAGCTGAAAGCAAGTGGTGGGGAAACAGATCAACAGTACACACAGATTAATCAGAAACAGGTAAGAATTAGACATACAGCACAAACATGACTTTTCATAAGAACTTTGTAGTGAGATCAGCTGAAAGAGATGAGAACAAAGCAGTGCTGCTGCAATAGCAATCAGAAATGTTCCATCAAAATGAGAACAACTGCACCAACATTTCTAAAGTGTGAAGGTTGCTTTTGTCCTGTGAAATGCTGTATTCCAGTAATTACAAACTCTCCCAGAACATTCTTTACAGGAAAAGGCACTATCAGAAATCTGGTTTAAAAATCAGTTGCAGGGTTAGGGAAAACAAGCAACACACTCAACTCAGATTAAGTTTATTTCCCCAAAACAAAGAAACCTTTCTGAACTCCCTCTGGCCAATGTCTCTGACACCTATGGTCCCTCGAGTACTATTAAATCCATTACAGGGGATTTTATAGAACTTAAATAACCCTGAAAGATCCTGCATTTATCCCTGCCAGGTATGCATGACTCACGTTTCAAAAAAAGGCCACTGTAACACACTTGGCAGCTTAATATATTGGAACCAATTTATCACTGCACTACTTTGATTCTGATAAGTTCACCAAATTAAGAGACTTTCCTGATACACTGCAGAGGTCTATTCTTCCAGCTGAATGAGTAATTTACAGCTGTCAAAGTTAATTACATTAAAGCAATCAACATATACTGTATATACTGCTTAACAATAATAAACACTTTTTAAAACATCAGCCATGTTTTAGTGTTCACATTCAGAAGAGCCAAGTTGACTTTTATTAGATCAGGAATAGAGAATTTAAAACTGTGATACATTTCAAGTTCTACAAGAACAAGATGAGACAAATACAAAATGGGAAACTTACATTATATTTATTTTCCCCAAGTGTTTCTGAAAGACAACAGAAGGACCCCTAAAAAAAAAAATGGTCTTTTTTTTTCCTAGGACTTAAAAAGAAAAATTAATAACTCTTGCCTTCCAGAAAGCAAATAAAAGGAATTTTGCATCTATCTTTTAATCAGAGGTATTTGAAATCATTTACTGGAAAGTGGGTTGAATTTTTAATATCTGGGTTGACAATACTGAGTGATTTAACTTTTCCCTTACATACAGTTACAGTGAAACACCATTTACACAAAAGTGGTTGGTTCCCTGTTGCAAGGCCCTTTGCACATGTTTTTGTCAGGACTGCATCTATGCTGGAGATACACAGCAGATCTGCTTGACTCTAGAAACAATCTAGTCCTGTTTGTATGCTTGGGAGCTAATAAGCCCTGCAGGGACATACATGTCCCTTTCAGCTGTGAGACTGTAGGTCAGCTCAGTAAGACCTGGTACTACTGCATGGCCTTACTGACTGCAACCTCTGCTAGCTTTACTGCCCAAAGTAGGTATTCCCTAAGCAAGGGGCACAAACAAAAGCATGCTGATGGGCTTAAAGATTACAAGACACATCTTCCAGACAATACAACTGATGCATTGGTCTGTAGGAAGAAGGAAAAGCTTTGGAAAGAGGTCAGAGCATCTGGCAGTCAATGCAAGAAAGGCCTCTCTTCTACAAATGTTCTGAATCTCCCATCGCTAGGTAGAGACAGGAAGGAGACAAGCAGGCTCTCCCATCTCTTCATTATTGGGAATCATTTACTCAAATAGTCTATGATCTTCCACTCTGTTCAGTTCAGAGTTAATGAAACAATACCAGACCAGCTGGCAAGAAGTACAGGAAGATGCAGTTGAGTGAATGGAGCTTTGATTTGTCTCTGGAACAGTGTCTTGGCCCAGGAAGTTGGTCCCTCTCCTCTTTCTGTCAAGCTGGAAAATTGGCCATGGCAACGCTTCAAGAAAATTTAAGTGGATGCCTGTCCCCTGCCAGAGCAGCAAGGGTGTTTTAGCTACTATCTGCTGAGTTTTACACCATTTCCTTTATATAAGCAGATAAACTTATTCGAGGAGGAGGATAAAGACTTCAGCCATCTAAAGTTCTCTTCAGATGAGCAATAAAGCTTCTAAAGTATTATCGCCTAGATAGGTAAGTACCCTTATGCATATATTTAACAGGGGACAAGAGCTACACAGAATGTTGAACAACTGCCTCAGTTTCAGATGCCAACACAATGACTATACCGCATTGCTATGTTTGGTAAGTAAATAACAAACTAATTTGTTATCAACTTTGTTACAAAGAGGTATAGTAGACTGGAGACACAAACATCACATTTGCCCAAAGCATGAAACAGAGGAGAAAGTATCATCCTTATATACCAGGGAAAGAGGGAGGAGAAAAAGGAAGGAGGAGCACATTCTCCTTTGGTCTAGAAAAACAGGAAAAAGGGGGGAAAAAATTGCACTTCTTCCTCCGCTTACTAATTCACAAAACCAAATATAGGATAATTAATTTTTATAGCCCAAATTTAATCAAACAGTAAAAATGCATGATATGATCAAATGCGAAATTGCTACAGAACATAAATTCTGAGACACTTTCAACTGTAAGTCACCACTTGCAACTCTCTCTACAGCATTTTACCGCGCGCTGTATACACGTATATTTTATTATGGATTGCGAGTAATAGCAATCACAGTATAAATCAGTGTTCAGAAAAAAACCACAAAAAGCTAAATTTTACATATTTGCTTAGCAAATCCTTGTGATGAGTCCAGAAATAAAACCAGACCTCACTGAAAGTATTTACAGTACAATCTGCAATTGTTATTTTTGTTTGTTTCTTGCACAAGACAAACATTAGCAGGCAAAGTCCTTCAAAGCCTACTTCACTGTTACCATTTTAATAACAAATTCACCTTTTGCAACAAAAGCTAATGACAGACTAGCACGCTAGTGGAAACCAGCTGAAGTAGGGGAAATGAGAGTATTGTCCACTACATTCATGCTTGCAATCAACTAAAATCTGTCTTTCAAGGGACAATTTAGTTCTTTATCATTAACATTCAAGTGACAATTGTAAATGGATGGGCAAAAGACAAATAGCCATAATTCCAATTCTCTGACTATTAAAGATCTAGGTCTGTAATGGAAACTAAAAGCCTCTCATAGAAAAAGTTCATTTTAGCTAACAAACATAGAAATGGTATTTGATTTGCATCTAACCCATGGAAACTAAAAACATCAAGACAATTGTAAGTAACAGGACCTTAAATAGAAGGCTCAGTATGCCTAAAATTTTA
Source organism: Strix uralensis (assembly GCF_047716275.1). Taxonomy (NCBI): domain Eukaryota; kingdom Metazoa; phylum Chordata; class Aves; order Strigiformes; family Strigidae; genus Strix; species Strix uralensis. Next base: position 21,605,973 of record NC_133972.1, on the reverse strand, counting down.
ACTTTTGAAGTGTTAGTAACTCAGGGGCACGTTTGTGGGATGATAGCTCCAGAAACATTAACGTGAACTGAAACACAGCTCTTCCCTATTTTTTTAAGCTGCAGACTCCCTCCCAGCGAGTATTCAGTCATACTTGTTTGATGAAAATCAGTCTATAACTTCTAATTCCTCAGAAGCCCTGAAGATACAACACTGCTAAATTGAAACACAGATGCTTTTATTACTTCTTGTGCAATATTTTACAAAAAATCTAATTACTTACAATCATGCAACCCTACTAGTGATGAAAAGGCTGCATAAGCAATACTTCCCATCTCACCAATGCTGCAGGGACTTTAAAAGGGCAGTAAGGCATGAAATTGAAAGAACTCAGCTCAACTTTTGCAGCAGTAGTGAAGTTTGCAGAGTTAGTATTAAGGGGATAAAGCACGCATTTGATAACAGAACACCAAGAAATGGTAAATATGGGACTTCAAATAAGCATTTTCACATTTAAGCTTTTTGAACTAGGTGTACATTAAAGGGTCTCATTCAGCCAAATACAATCATACATGCTGCACCTTCCTAAATCACAGTCAGTCAAAGGCCGTCAAGCTACCTCCCTCCCTTCCCCAAGGTAGGACAGAGATTTGGGAGTCTATTCTGGCATCACACAGAAGAGCTTCAAGGCCCCATCTCCTATCATCTATGCAGACACACAGATACTTGGGTCAGTGAGATGAGTGCAATTTTTCTCCCCTACCACAAGCTTCACGAGCCAAGGAAGAGGCAGGATACTAAGAGTGCCACGACACAAGCCTAGTGCCAGCTGAGACCTTCCCAGCACAAGGAGAAAATTCCTACAGCCATGGTGCTCTACACCAACAGCTAGGATCACTGCAATGACAGTGGCAGCCGGGTTCTGGTCCTCAGGAAACATCAGGCTTTTCCTGCTTTTGATGGTGGCTGCTCATCGTACAAATTCGCTCTCAGAGGGCCACTGTGCTAGGCTCCCCTTCCAGTCAGTTTTGGGGGTAAATTCATCAGATTTCACAAAACATGAAAGGCAAACAGTCACCCAGTCAAATGATTCCTGCCAGGAAACAACACCATTTTTTTGATTATCTATCATCAGGGCTAAGCATGAGCTTTGTTTGAAAATAATCTTTTCATTGCCTTTTCTGATATCAATAACAGAGAGAGTAATTATATAACCCAAATATTCTGTAATAAACACCACTGTGTGGTTTATTATGGCTGTACTCTCTCAAACTCCAAAACTGTGACAATATGTGCAATCTTCTAAGCATTTGCTTATCCATTCAAGCACACCTTAAATAGTTTTCTAGAAAGCACATCATGTGTGATCAAAACAAATGAGTCAGAAAATAAAAGCTCACAACCCAGGTAGAAAAAGGAATACTTAGCATAATTTAAAGCTTTGCAAAGCAGTGGACTACTTGGAAACATATGAGGAGTTCAAAGAGAAGACCCTTACAACACGTATCATATGTATCAGTAGAAAGATCTGTTCAGCATGCACACACAAACAGCTTCCTCTGAAATTTTCTCTATAGAAATAAGTTCTCTAAAAATCAAAATCTTCTAAAACATTTATGAGATGTACTGCAATACCTTGATTTTGAGAAGAATCTATATGACTGCACAACGAAAGATGACTGGCACATCATCCTGTGTTTCAGCCTTATTTGTTTTTAACCCAGCTTTCTAATTTATCTTTTTATCTCTGCTACAGAGAACATTTTGAATGGAAGTAATGATGGAAATGAATCTAACATCTATTATGCAGCCAAAGGTTTACTGTTAACAGAAAAAGGCTGTGGCTCCATTGCTACTGGACAGTTACCTCAGGTAAGTCAGTACAACTCATTAGACACACAATGTAAATAACATGGACCCTTCATAAACAGCTTTACAGATTGCTGTATAGCTTTTGACCTATGCCTAAGGAGCTCTACTGGCCAACTATTAAGAGATGTAAAGAAGCTAAAGGTATTATTTACTCAGCTCTTTCATCAAATTCCATGTGTTTTCAGGGAAGACCAGACTCCTCACCAGCAGTAAAGGATCTGAATTCATCTGTCCCCTGAGTAAAATGCTCAAATTGAAAGAGAGGTCTGGGAAGCTCTTTAGATCCTCAAACTTTTCTTCTGCATTCCCAAATACAGAAGTTGTAATTACAAGTTGGTTTATCATATTCAGAACATGGCAATATATTTGAATATAACTGGTCCTAACTCATGGTATATTTTCTAATCACAGATATCTGTGGAGGATGTTTGTTTCTCCAAGACTGGCAGCATATAAAAAGATACAGTATTTGTGATTTCTGTTACCCAATTTCTGACTGCTTCATGAAAGCTAATATCCATTAGCATCTCTACCGTAAGCTGTTTGTCTCAAGTTTTGCTACATTAGGCACCTACAATGTTAGGTGAGAGATAGGACCAGATTCCCAAAATGCAAAGACTTAAATACATACATATCTTGAAGTTGTAGTGCCTCACTGCTTTGTCTTTCTGAATAAACTGAGACGAAGTCTTGACTTTAAATCATCCATGCTAACTGCTGTTTCCTATAACCAAAGCATTTACTTGTGAGTGAAGAAAGAAATCCTTAACACTGAAGAGGAGTTTTATCCATGCAAAGCCAAGAGAGCTAGATTCATAAACCATATTAGAGGCAGCCAAATCATGAGAACATAAGCAGGATAAAGGGAACATCAGCCTTTGATTTCACTGGATAACAGTGACTTCTGGGAAAAGAGGAGGAAGAAGAAAGAATATTGCAATCTCCCTTGTCTCAGATAACCCCAATCACCATTACAAAGTGTTGTAAAATGCTGAAGCAAACTAATCAAAGGAAAATAACACCACACTAAGCAAGTTAAATGTGGAGACATCAAAGATATGCCTGAAATGCTCTGCCAAATTTCTGAGATTACTCTTCTGCAGCAAACATCAGTATTAGATTTTTTTTACTGAATGAAAAAAGCATCATAGCTGTTTCCAAAATGCCTGCCTGTTCACATACACTACAATTATGTACTGCTGATTTACTCACCGCATTAATAGTAATTAATGCTAATGTTAATAATTGATGCTAAAACAGCAATGCCTGCAATACCAAGATAACATAAATTTAAGATCATAATTTCTGCTCAAAGGGATGACATCACACAGTCACATTCTCCTTTTGCAACATTATCATCTTCACTAATTTATTCAAAATAGGTGTTGTTTGGCCAGGACTGTTTGAGTAGAAGAACATCCTAATGTAGAGACCTGTTGTTGGGAACTCCCTGCTCAATAGTCTGCAAGACTTCTTAACTGCTGAATCTCAACAGTTCCAATTGCCATTCCTAGCAGGAGTCACTACTGCATCCAAGGTGTACCTTACTTAACACAGCTATTGTGAACATGGGACTGGGGAGAGTTTTAAGAACAACCTACATTATCATAAAAAGTGCCAAAGCTATCAACTTAACCAGGGAAATGTAAGTCAAAACAGAGAACTCCTGAAAAGTGCACAAACTGAATTACTGTTTTCAGGTTATGATGGAGTTGCTATCTTTTTTTTTTTTTTTTTTGAAACTGAGTCCTAAATTGATTAAATGGGATGCTGCATCTTTTTACATTACCCAAGGGCAGATAGGCTTTGCTCTAGAGCATCTGGAACTGCTTTCTCAACTGATTAAAGACAAATGAAATTTGAGAGAACTGCTGGCCACGAGAATACTTTTTGGTTGTCATAAACTGTGCCAAGGACTAGAATAGTCTTTTGTTTGATTTGAAAGAAAAAAATATGTCCTCTTGCATTACTAATACTTCTTGTCTGTCCTCATTTTTATGCAGAATGCAACAAGATAAAAATATCAGCCTGGAACTAAATTAACAGTTCAGCAAACAAAGAATTTAAAGGCTATTCCTCCTTAGACCCACTACAAAACATTAAAAACACCTTCCAGCAGTTACTTACAGACAATTGCTGTAACCTAAGTCAAGGAAACCTCTGTTACAGCTGGCTGACAGAACTGCCATCCAAAAGACTTGGTGTTTTACACTATTCCAAACACACGAATGTTAATTTAATCTAAGCGTCCAGCCTCTCTGAAACTGGGACACTTAGAGGTTTTAAGCTAGTTTTTCAAATCTCAAGTTTGCATCTTTGGAGAGCTACAAGTCTAGCCTGTATTAAAGGCAAACATGAAGGTACATATTTGTCTTGTTATAAATCTCTTATTCCCAAGGCTGTCTTCCTCTAATTTCTCACCTGCTCTGACACTCTGAAAGCAAACTTTGCCAGTGTGGTTGTGCCAATTAGTATTCTACTATATAATATACTATTAGTATATTATAATATACTATAATATACTAATATACTACTAGTATTATATATAACTTAATCTAATATTAATAAATCAAAGTTTACAGGGAAAAAATAAAGGAAAGTCCAGATAGTGAAAGGAAAAACAATGATCAGGCTACTGTACTTTTCATGCTGGGACACAGACTATTCACCAGTCCTGGACTGATACATAAACTGCTTAAGAGCTCCTTTTTGAACTTAAAGCAACTCAATTTTACACAGATTCAGCACCTATCACAGAACAAAACTGTCAGTTCACAGATCATACTGACTAACTAGGTTTTATGTCAACATCAAAGAACTGTTCTCAACAACCGAAATGTCTAAAATATGAAATGGAAAAATGACAAATTCACAGTAATTTTAATTAATCTACAGTAAAATTAAGTTTTTCTTTGTTTGGATGACCAATTAGCTATACATGAAACACAAATTCACATTCCACTCTTAGGCACTGTATGTGGCTATCTGTAATAATATAACAGTGATAAATCAACAGGCAATATTTATGAAGCATATAGAAGCTTTAAATGGTATCTTATGGCATGGAACAGATTTCTTTACTAGTGAAAACATTAGCTAGGTTACAGACTCCTATCTAACAAGAAATATTCCATACCTGTCATACAAGTATTTGACTATTTTCGTATTAGTCCACAATCCATTAAAATAAAGTTTTCAAAAGACAGAATCACAGGTGGCATCTTGCCATCAACTGAAGTGACATCAATTGAAAAGACAGGTCCATTCCTTTGTGTGACTGAGATAACAGAAGATGGCCACAGGATTACCTCCAGGATGACTGACAGCCTAGATGCTGTTACAAGAAAGCCTTTAAATTTAATCATATTTTAAACATTCCTACTAGAAGCATAGAAGTTTATTTTCCTAAACCAGAAAGGGAAAAAAAAGTCAAAACAGAAGGAAGAAACACATCACTTCCTGCAGGTTCCAGAACTATATAAAAGACATAGGACCACAGTGGCAATACTAATGAACTGCCTTCCTGTCAGGTAGGCAGAAGACAGGTTTTCTATCATGATACAATGGTCCCCTCCCTCGTAGGGTTATGCTCAGAGCAAAGCTGGAAAGTCCATCATGCACTGATGAAAACTGAGGGGGGAAAAAAGGAGATGTCACCAGGCCATAATCAGCCACCCTCATTGACAAATGCTATGGTAGCCAAGAGGAATATTAGAGACTCTTGTTAAGTCTCACTGAAAATGTTTCTGAACAATAGCAAAATTTGATTAAATCCCTGCCACTTCCAACAGGCTTCTTTTAATTGCTTCTTGATTTAAAATTATTTCAACTGAGATGCAAACATTGAGTTCTGTGCTGTTTCCAAATTATTTCATTTCCATTGTGCCTGATAAAAACAAGATAATTTCAGAATATCCTTTCAAGCTGGAAGTGCTGCAGAAACACTACACCATTTGCAGCCTGTATCCTCCAGTATTTACTAGCCAAATTATAATCCAGACTGTATCATGAACCACACCTAATTTGCCATAAGGCTGTATTCAATTTGCATCTTTGTAATACACTGAAAAACTGCATTAATGAAGACTTACTATGATTCTCTAAAATACTAATCCTGTTGTAAACCTGCTTTATAGAGCGATTTATATATTTTCGTTCATGGAATTTGGATAGCAGTCAACAGTAATAGTAAAATTATTTTACCCATTCTAAATTTTAGTAAGTAACAGAGCAAAAAGGAGAAAAAGAAAGTGAGTTCAGCTGCTTTCAGGGTAACAGTCATAACTAGAAGGAAAATCAAAGGATTAAAGCAATACAGGAAGAGAGGCATAAGCAAATATATTGACCAATTATAACTCATTCCAATCAAAAATAAAGGAAGAGGCTGTTACACAGCCTTCTCTGGTGTGCAGTTCAAAGACTTGCTCTAACCTCGGGCATACAGCCAAATATACACCAACTGCAAATAAAGGCAACAGTAGATTAACAATTTACCCCAAGTTCAATTACAGTTAAAAGTATGACTCTGTAGTAACTGTCCATATGTTAGCTCCTTCCTCTAAGCAAATGTGAAGCTCCATACCGTACGCCTCAAGGGTAAATTATAATTATCTCACATTTATCATAGGGTAGGATCATATACTTAAGTAGAACCCATTACAGCAATACTTTGTGGTATATTAACTTGCATACCACCCTCAGCTGAGATTCGGCTGATAAGTTTTGCGTGCCTAATACTAGAAATGCAAACCTTAACATGTTAATTTATACTACCACCCTTTTTAAAAAATTATTTTCAAAGGTAACAAAAGCAAATCCATTTTATTTCACATATGCAACCAACAAGTGTTAGAAAGTGTTATGCTTGTAAAGTATCTCCAAAGACATTTCTGAAACAACACTTCGAAAGTGTTGACAAACTGTTTTGACCTCTTTAGAATTCTCCCACACACGCATACCCTTTTTTCCTTTAGCTGAAAGTGTTCACCGATTTCATTTAGAAAGAAAAATGCTGAGAATTTTGCCATTTGTGAAACAAAGATCAACTATCTCTTAACATATACCTCTTAACTTGGTCAGCTCCGTTCCCTTCCAAAAGTTGTCCTGCAGTCCTTTGAATTCACCATAAACAAAGAACATGATTATAAACACTAAAAATTGAGCTCCCCTCTAGCGACACATTGTGACACTTCCAGAAAACAAGCAGATCATAGTTAGCAATGGTTCATTTTGGAATGAGGTAGAATGGTGAAGAATCCAGCACAAGTTATATTAAACCTTAACTTACAAAGTAGCTATTCTTCCATGAAGTTCTCGTGACACAGGCTCCTAGACTCAGGACAGATTTCCAAGAACTGGTATCCCATTTAGCACAGCTTATCCCTCTGGCATAGCTTTAAAGCAGGAAGCTGCACATGACAATTACAAGTTCTAGAGAACCTGAAGGATGAGGTGTTACGTGAATACAAACTCACCAGGCAACTTGTTAAGATTCACTTTCACCTCTGCTGATTCACAGTTTGAGGCAGATCCTGTGACACACTCCCTAAGCTTCAGCATAGTGAACAAATTACTCATTTTGCCCCTTCTAATACAGTGGTCTTACCTTTTCTAAGTGCCCCTTCCACACACTGAACATTTATTTGCCATGTAGATTCTGACATGCTTTCAGTTCTTCATAGGCTTCAGAAAGGAAATAATCAGCAAGTATTCAAAATGCACCTTTTTATAATCAAAACCACAGACAGTAGGAGACAGCTCCACACTGATTTCAGCGCACAAAGGCAACTCAACTTCACAGCAGCCCTCTTCTACTCTGACAACTTCCTATGCAGCTACTTAACAGCTGTTCTTGGTTCTAGTCTCAACTGAGGGCGTAGGAACTGTCCACAAAAAAAGACCACAGACACTTCATTGTCTACGAAGAACATAGAAAATGGAAATGCTCTAAGGAAGCAAAGGCAAAGACTATCCCTTGATGCACCAGCAATACTTGAAATAAAACCTTCAGCAAATCCAGTTTTCAGTCAACATTATTTTCCTCACATGTAGTATCTCTGAAGTATTATAATTCTTTTTAAGAACGGTTACTGCTTTATAGGTAGAAGCAGAAGTCTCTTCCTTTCACAGACATTATGTTTCTTAAATATGTACTTTTAAACTTCCATAAAGCATATGTTTCTGAAAAAAAGTATTAACAGGTGAAATTTCAAATATAAATGAGAAGTCATATTTCAGATTGACAAACTTCATAATCATGAGCAGTATCTCTTATTTTCTTGAAAACCAAAGGTGAGTATATTTAAGGTAGGAAGTCATACAACTTCAGACAGATCCATCCAGATTGATGCAGCCAAGGACAGATCTACAGCATGTTGCTATAGAAACTCACAGTAAATCCATTCCCTTCCAGCATAAAAAAACCCCCACATTTTAAATACAACACTTCTGCCAAAACCATAAGACTTGGCACATATTGCTTACAACTTAGTGAACACTGTATGGAAATGTATTTAGAGCATCCCTGTACTATAAACTCTAATATAAACTCTAATAAACCCTGAATAAGTTACATTATGCAGTCATTCTTTTCATGTTTATTTACATGTTTTACCATAACTTGGGAAAGTACTACTAATTGTACTACTATAGTAACACCTGAATAGAGAAACCAACACTTAAGGTAGACTTAGGCTTGCATAGGTAACAATTGTAAGTTGGTACAAGATCTTGACCTGCAAAATTACCTGAACTGGATGAAAACACACTCCTCCAATAAAGCACTAGGTTTCATCCAGCATATCCACAGACCTTTTAATCACTTCTGTAGTTGCAGCAGTCACTAACTGACTTCAAGCACTACAGTAACAGCCAATAGATGTCATAAAAACAAGCCCATGAAGTTAAGAGTATCCAAGAGGTTGGTGTCCCAGTGCACAGTATTCATTTGGCTTTTCTAGCTTTGGATTTAAACCCTACTTCCAAGGTGCCAATAACTTGTCCAGACCTTTCTCTTCTGGATCAAGACCCTGAAATTCAACTGTCCAGGACCCAACACTTGTGCTCTTCCACATTCTCCCCATCAACTTAAACTGGTTCCTGGAAAGTCACCTCTGCAGGCACTATTGCTTCCAGTTTTCATCTTCAGAAGCATCAGATTCTGAATTAGACACTTATTCCCCTTTCAAAAAAACCCTTAATCTTTACTTAGGCAGCACAATACATACACTGACCCATCCATTTCATGCATCTCTCATAAAACTCCCTGTTTGCTCAACAAAAAAAAGGCTAAGCATCCCATAAGAAGATTTCTTCTCCTGCTCTCCAGACGCTATTCCATTTAATATCCGTATGAGGGTGCCCAAATCCTCCATCCTTCTACTGACAGAGCAAGTTTTCTTTACCAAAAGTCTGAATGTTTCAGTAATTACCCACTAGATGATGGGGTTTTCTCTCTTAGGCTAATTATTCACCCAGCAGTGCTTACATGACAGTAGAAAATGGTCATTTTTTTGTTCATATATTTGCATTTTGGTACAGTATGGCAGTAAAAAGATGATAGACACACAGTAGATGAGCCCAACTTTCAATGTGGTGTTTTCCCATATCTAGCTAACTTCTATAGAATCAACAAGTCTGAATTCACAGGGCAATGGGGGACAGAACTCAAGAGGTTCATCCTCATGTCCAAGGCAAGACCCAGAAACTGATGACATTCATATAGAGCCTCGAATACCCTGTCCTTAAAACCTGTAACACAATTTCCCCAGTCACCTCTTATCTCTGCAGATTCTCTTTATCAACGCATGAACATCTGTACATTTTTCCCATGAACTAACACTGAGCTTTAACAAAAAGGTTTCTGATAAATTAATAGAGTAACACATTTAACAAGATTAGTATCTTGTTTCTTCAGAAAAAAAGTTGAAACACTTTCTCTGCAAAAAGCACTTAAGATTTAACATTTTCAGCCACTATTTTCTGTGTGACTAAGTTGTACAGACAGGAGTCCATACCCAGGAGAACATCCTTTCCCTGCACTGCAGGGCTAGTCAGGTGAGAGAAGATTACTCCTACAAGTCACGTTTAACAGCTTAGACTCTACATACACAAGACTGGAGATTAAATATTGATTTTACATTATAGCTATTCATTATCACTAGGCATACTCCTTTTAGCTAAACTATGGTCGTTAATTTGATTAGTCATAACCCACGATGAAAACCCAATTACCACAGAAAAGCCTGCAATAAGTGTTATAATGTCTCTGCAACATCATACTACTTCCTTTAGATACTTACCCACAGGTCATGCAAGTTCGGCACGGTGTATGTGGGCTGTACTTCAGCTACATCTCCCATGGCCTGTCCAACATTGAAAATGTTAGATGGAGACATTTCTTTCTATACAAATTTCTCTAATACTCTCTGAAATTAGGCTTTTTCATTTTGCACCTTTTCATAAGCATCACCTCTCATGTTTCTTCCTGCTTGGTTCACCAGCATTTCCTCTCACTTGAAGCTGCATTTGTAAATAATTTTTTTAAAAGCCAAAGCTCACATCTGGAATTGCCTGTATTAAAACACTTAGCAGAAAATTCAAGAATGACAGCTTTGGGAATGAGGTCCTGCATTTGCCAAATAACTTGTTGAGAAGTTCCATCCACGCTTTCCCTACAGTATCTATATGGCATGCAAATAACAAGGACAGCCACAGTGGATTCCCATTACAGTTACAAGCATGCACAAGCAAGATGAACAGAAATGAACAGAAGCACCTAATCATAAGCTGCTCTTCAGAAGTACCCTGGCATTTTTTCCTCAATTAGGCAGAAAAAATTTGGACCCAAAACTATAACTTAAAGAGCTGAAAGTTCTTTGCTTCTAATGCCAGATTCTTTCCAGTGCTCTGATTTCTCTCTTGGAAAGCATAAACTAGATCCTACCCTCTTGTCAACTGCAATCACTTTCTCTGCTTATAGGTGGAGCAGGGACCAATGTTGAGTCAGCAGAACCTACGCACTAACTTTGCACAAGGACCCTGTGGTATTAGAGCAGGTAGTTTCAGGCAAATCACAGAAAGAAGGACTCTAAACTAAACGCTGTTGCAGTGCACATGAAGTGGGATGTTGTATCATTGCTGAGATGCCTACTTCCTTGTCTAACCCAAACACAGAATTATTTGACATCAATCAGCACACTTGAATCAATGTTTCTTGAAATTAGTGACAAATAACAGTTTCTAAATGTGTTTTAAAGTGCATCCTTACTGATTCTTCAGAAAAAAAACCAAACACATTAGCTAACTGGCTTTCATGCAGAATTCATCCAGGTCACTATTTTTTGATAAGCAACTTATCCTGACCAGAGAATACAGCTAAAGGGATATCTGTTAAAACATTAAACACTGCTGTTGAGAGAGGACTACACCAGCATAAAGTACCACCATAAAGCATCTAGTACACAGATGAAATTACTGACAACTCTTAATCCTGACAGCCTGTGTGAGCTAGTAAACAGGTTTCTTTGCATCTTGCAATATTATGTAACAAAACTGGTGATAATCTATAAATAAAGATGTCTTGCTCTTGTTAATGAACCCTTACTTCCAGGAAAGAGCTGTACTGCCCTAGGTATGTTTTAATCTTGTTTTATAAGCCAAAGCAGTAGCAAAATAATGTATTAAGTTGCACCTATGATTCTGATGAATCATTCATTGCACTCAAAAATAAGTTAGACATAGGAGTGCTAAACTCAGCAGAGCCTTGCATTGGAGAGGCATGCAGCTGTGCTAATGTGGGAATCACAAAGAGCACTCAGAGGAGTAAACCAGTCTAAGACATTCTCTCCCTGTGATAAAAGATGTGTGTCAGGACAGCCCACAAAGAAGTCCTAGCCATTCTCCTTAGCACAGCGTGGCATTATTCTCAAGCCTCATGGGAAGAAGCAGGGATATAAAGTGGTATGTTATAGCTTCTTTCTCTGGATCCCATGAGGAGTTAATGAGCGGGCACAGGAACCAGCATGCTGCCTACCTGTTACAGAAAAAAACAAACCCAAAACAGAGTAATGGACAGGAATGCTCCTTGTGCTTTCCCCACACTGTTCATCAGAGTGAAGGGCAGGCAGGCTGACCTTACGAAATCACTTTGAACAACAAGGTATTGATCAGAAGTTCATCTGCTGGAACTGAAGCTTGTGGAAATGAGACCAATCTCCCATTCCTTTCTCACCAAAAAAACAGCTTTAAAAAGGCTTTGTTTGGAGGCAAGGAGAGAAGGGAAGACAGCCAGGGCTTTTTGGTTCGTTTTTGTTTGTTTTAAGGTATTTGATACAAGCCTGCAACAGGAAGGAGGAACAAGAACTGATATGTAGAATCAACAGATAGCTACACAAATGTCTTTCCTGGCATCTTGCCAGTTTGATATGACTCACAGACAATATTTCGATTAACAGAGGTTGGCAGGAGTTTAATATTTTATCCACTACCAGACCCATGACACATCATGTACGTACACTGAAGTCTTCTGTAGTCTGACAAGAAAAAGCATCAAACTGGTTTCTGGGTTTTGTCAGGTATGAGAATTTGTTTCTTAAGAAGCCTGTTCACGAGTCTACTCATTCTGCAATGGCTATGATGCAAAAGGAGCAGAAAGAAGAAAGTAGGCAAAAACAACTCTCAGCGTTTCATCATCTTCCACACAAGGCTCTATTCTAGTCTCTTACCAATTTTTTGGCTAAAAGAAAATTAGAACAGACAGAGTGGAGAGGGCCCTCCAGTAAGCACACACATCTCATTTTTTCTGCAAATAAAGCACTGCTGGAGATTTGATCATGAATCACTGCAGTTTGCCTTTACCACAACTGAAAATGTGACTGCATAAAGACAGCAAAGCTGACATTCAGCAACCCAGCTACAAAAAAAACACATCAGGCAAGACTTGGTGATGTTGCTGCCTCTGGGTGACAGTCAACTCTCAACACTTCCCTTGCCCTGTTCCAGTGACCCCACATAACTATATTAAGTGATTAGCATGTTATGATCACATGTCCATGTGGTAGCAGAAGGTCAGTAATTTTTCCTTGTAAATACATTTTCCCAGGTGATTAAGAGCAGTGGTTTAAACCAAACAGAACCATGTACCTGCAAATAAACATTTTTCATCCCTTCCCAATGTAAGTTTCTAAGGTTTATCACTAGAACACACCACACAAATGGGTGATTCAGCATTCACCGCTGTGATGGAAACTTTTGCTAGCCAATGGTTACAGGAGGGTGGCTTAAATTGCTTAGACCAGGGCCTCCTAAAGTAAAGCATCTGCTGCTGAGAGCTGATCGACACTAAGCCCTTTGTATGCCTGCCCCCTTTCCCACCATCCGAACTTTTCTCCCTTTGCAGTCATTCTGAATATTAAATTCAGTATCTGAACAGCCATCTTTTAACCTGTCCACCTGGCTAAAACATGGCAGGTTGGGAACATCTACCACAATAAGATGATCCATCATTTTTTTCTTTTTCAGTAAAATGATAATTTCCTTTATTTAATACACCCTGACTTCTCAGCATTCCTGACCTGAAACAAATGGACAAGCATGCTTATAAATACAGTGGTAACTGTAAAAACAAAACCAAAGGGGGAATTGATTTTGCCCACAGCTGAGGAGAATAAACAGTACCAAATTTAGACAAGTCTAGAAAACTGAATACCCAGGCAGTAAATGGAAACAAATAAAATGCAGCAATCTCTTTTACACATCTGTTTATGTAAAGAGGCCTATCTCACAAACACACATTTGGCCTTGTAAGCTCTCCTCTGCCATTTCTTTAAAAAAAAAAATTTAAAAAACAAAAAACCAAAACCCACAAACTGCAGATATGAAGACATTATACATAGCAAAATGTTAGAAGTTCAACCCTCAAAACAGCCCAATCTTCCCCATCACTGACATTCTGCAGCTGCATGAAGTCTGAAATTCAAGATTAAGAAAGTTTGTCCATGAGAAAACAAACCATTAGTGAGTCCAGCCAACTTGCTCAAAAAGCTAGCTACGATTATTAGTATCCCAGTAGCCCAGAGACAGCCTGCAGAGCTTCTGTGGCAGAGGTGATGTACACAAGGCTGTACTACCACAGCCTAGTCCTGAGCACACATGCCAAGCAACTCAAACCGATTACCTTCCTAATTAGACCAGATCTGCCTGGTTTGCCTACTTCAACTGATTCACAGAAAACCAGACCCATCTATTTATAACTATGCGTTATAATTTTAGCCTCAATGACTCTGGATAATTACACTAACATTGGAGTAAATAAAAAACATAACAGTACTGCCAAAGAACAGAACCAACACATAATCAAAATAGAAAGATTATAGGTGAACAAGAAACAAAGAGCAGTAAATATTACTAATCTGATATAAGGCTGAGAGTCACAGGAAAAAAGAAACTGAACTGGTATGAAGCAGTAAGGCATAATAAATCAACCACACTAATCACTAACTATTTACACATGGTTATCTTATTGTTATCTTACTATTATTAGCCAACTAATTTTTTCACAAAATGTACAAGAGCAGCACGTCTGATAACACCAGCATAAAGCTGGGAGGAAGATTTAAATTAGAGAACCACTGCTAAAAATTCTCACTGCAGAAAGATTCAAAGCAGCTTTGCAGCAGAAAATGCAGATGATCAGTATGGCTTTTCTCCACACACTCATTATGTCATTTTGTTTACAGAATATAGAAAAATAAATCAACATGTAACAACTACAATACTGTAAAAGACACTGGTTCGTTAGCTATAAAACCATTGCCATTTTACTCCTTAAAAACATTAGGAGTGAAGATAAACTCCATTTCTTGCCTAGTATGTTACTTAACTCTTCAGCTTCCTCTAGCAAAGCAAATTTGAAGCCATCAACCACTTACAGGGTTTTTTTAGCTTTCATTGTTCTCCTTATATAGTAGAAACCTGCCATATATTCCCTTAAATAGCTTTTAATCTTTAGAAATAATTTCTACCAATGGGAATAATCCCAGAGATATCTGTGAAACAACTACTTAAATCTTTGTCGGGAAAAACACCCAAAAATAAAACTATTCATGGTATGAAGAATTATACAGAAACCTATTTTAAGAAAGTATCACACACAAAAGCTTCAACAGTTCCATCTAAAGACTAATATTGCTACCTGGAATTAATTACAGGAACAAAAAATCCCTACCTTCAGATATAACTGGTTTTCAATTTATGGTTTTCAATTTATTAACAGCAGTCTGACATATAAATTATATATGCCATTTTTTTTCTCTTAAAAAAGATTACAAAGGTTGACAATACTTCTAAAGTGAAACTATACCGTAGACTTTGCCTGTTGATAATTTTCTAAAGACAAATGCAATAGAGCTAAGAACATCAAAGCAGACACAAGGATTAATCTGCTTTCTTACAGGCTAAAAAATCTAATCTACAGCAAGGTATAAGTTTCTTATAGGATTACATTTTCTATTACACAGTGAGACAAAAAAGGTGCGTTTCTGCATCCTTTCTTTCAACTCTGCATTTTGTAAAAAAAAGTGGAGCAGCCCAATGAAAAAAAGAGTCATACCTTTTAAGTCAGAAGTAAGCTTTGAACTTCACTGGCAATCTTTAAGGTCATTAAAATGACTTAAATTCATATCTTAAATATGAGCCTACATTTCAGAACTTTGTCAGTATGGTTCATTATTTGTAGCACTTCAACATACTTTTAGTACTTGCAAAAGGCATGAACTACACTCAAGAGAAAAACAATTTACATTTTTATATATAAGCTGAGTTGAGTCCGTGTGTTTCTCTTACTTTTCCAGTGTTTTATCTCCCTTCTCACACCAGTTTTCTACTTGTGATCATTCAATTATTAAGCCTCATGGACAACTTCAGCAACAAAATGGTAAAACACATACCAGCAAAAAGTTTTATCTATCCAGGCTTTCCGATCAATTTTCTGTGGGCATGTCTCACATCCTTCTCCCTCTTCCTGTCACTATAGGATCTGGTTCTATAGAATAGGCAAGATGCCCAAGAACTTGCTAACTGTGCTATGTGTGCTCCAGTAAGATACAACCAGTCACATAAAAAAAGCCAGAGAAAGCCCCCACACTCACCGTCTTTAAACTGCTTCTAGACTCTCTAGGCTTTGTTGTGAAAGACTACCAAAAATAATCAGTACAACCCACGGCAAAAGAGACCAAAAAAAAAAAAAAAAAAATTCTGTGTGCCATCCTCATCCAATCTTTCCTCCCTGGGGCAAGCTTGTGCTACCAACCCAAGCAAGAACTGGTACAGCATGCCAAAATTAAACTAGGCCTATGCCACAAGCATTCTTTCTTGTTCCTAATGTTCTAAGTAGTTTCAGAAAATAGTAACACAAAACTAACAGAGACAGGAGTCCCTTCAGTTCCAACTGCACATAACATATATGCCTAGTTTTGTGTTTATTTCAGTCATTTTCCTGTTGACTTCAGTTTTATGCTAAATGATACAGAAACAGTAATATGGTAAGAGAACATGCATTTGCCAACTATAGATAGAGTGGACTATTCTAGAGAACAAATAATGATGTGTTCAGAGAAGGTAACAAAAAAAATCAGACATAACAATTCAAAGAAATATGGTTGAAAGTACAAGAAAAATATTTTGTCTACCAATTTGGGGCTCTGTCAGTAGTCCCCTTGTCACATATCAAAGTTCCTGGGCTGAGAAAGTTCCCTTGCAACAAGTTCAATTTGTTTTCTTTTGGGTTGTTTCTGCTTGCAATCATTTTGTATACAGAATACAGAAAGCAAAGTTAACTTCTCAATACAATGGATAACATATCCCATTGATTATTTTGGGGGAAAGAGAAGGGTTGAACATCTTCACCTTCAGATTGTTTGCACAGAGACAAAGTTTCTGAATAAAAGAAAAGGAACTGACTACAGCAACCAAAAACTCTCTTAACATAAATTTCTGTTTATGGTAAAGTCAATCACTACTTAGCCACTACCCAGGCAACATACACAGACAATTTAGAGACCATTGTTGTGGTTTAGGCCAGGATAGATTAAACACAAAAATGAATTACTACTCAATAACTGAATTCACATGGAGGAGTTTGAATGCTTATTACCTCTGTGATAGGAATGATTATTAACGCATAGAACACCATAAAAAAGCTGCGTTCTCTGTTTTCCCCAAAACTAGTTTGTAATAATCCAAAGAGACCAATATTTTTGATCATCTTTTTATTCTTACCTCAGCCTTTCTTCTTCTTTCTTACGAAGGCTGAAATCTCGCTGAACCACCTGGAGCACATGTTCTGCTTCTTCATCAGTCAAGCCAGAAAGATCCAGTTTTCTCCCCATTATATACTCTGTCCTGGATAAGAGTAACTATGAGGAATATCTGAAATAAGAAAGAGGAAAAAAAAAAGGCAAAATAAATTGAAAGTACTGCTATTTTTCCCAGGTGTGTTGAAATCACATGCACATCTGCCCAACAGAAAGAAAGTTGCTGCTGTAAACATCAGAGAAAAAAAATCATAGAATCAGTTAGGTCAGAAAAGACCCTTAAGATCAAGTCCAACCATTAACCTAACACTGCGAAGTCCACAACGAAACCATGTCCCTGAGAGCCACACCTACAGATCTTTTAAATACCTCCAGGGATGGTGACTCAACCACTTTTCTGGGCAGCCCATTCCAATGCTTGACAACCATTTCTGTGAAGAAATTCTTCCTAATATCCAATATAAACCTCCCCTGGCACAACTTTTGAATGATTCATTTCAGAATTATTTTTCAAGCTTCAGACACTGAAAGCAATCACCCCCAATTTAGAAAGAAATGCAAAAGATAAATTATTTGAGATATTAAATGATATCGAGGGAAGACTTCAGTGTTGCCCTCAAGAAACACATTAAACTCACTCAGGTGAAATCAGGTTTAGACATTTAAGATTTTATGCCATGAGCTTGCAAAACTGTTCGCAAAAAGCAATCCCTGAAACTGTGTATGAACCAAGAACATACACTCCTGTAACACTCAAAAATATTTTGTACTACTGACTAAGAAACCAGGAATTGTTTTAAAACACCATTAAAAAAAAGTAAGCATATACATTTCAAATGCACTTTCCAGAGTGACTGGAAAGATTTAGATGTCACAACCACCACAATATCATTATTTCCCCTTTCTGTGAATGACAATGGAGGAGAAAAAGTAGTAGTCTGTGTTATGTGTAAACTGAAGGTACTATAAAGTTTGAACTAAAGCTTGGTCCATTTATTTCATTCAGGAATTATCATCAATTTGTTCTAATTTATTTTCTTGTGACTTTTATTAATTTTGTTGAATTCTATTAAGTCCAGTTCTCAGTATTAATTTCTGTAATTTGATTTACATAATTATTTAGGCAATCAAGTGTCCCATCTCCACACGGAGTTATGGTTTCAGAAACATCATACAGTTTTGTAGTTCTGTTATGATCTCCTAGCAATGTATATAATAACTACAAACACACAAAAGTTCTTATATTATACTGAAGAGGCAACTATTACTGTCTCTTTATTCATGATGAGGCTATGCAAAACACACCAACGGGTTCTGTCTCAAAAAACCCCCTCTAAGCAACGCTGCTATGGCATACAATTAAGTGCTCCACATAGTATAGCAAGTAGAAGCATGGGGAAATAAAAATCACCTTTATTTTCTAAACATAAGAATTAATTTGCTACTTAGATGATGACGGGGGATGTGGTTGGTTGGGTTTTTGTTGCGGGTTTTGGGCTTTTGGGTTTTGGGAGGTTTTTCCCCCAATATTTACCTTCCTCCATCTGGTTACAGTTCTTCAAACAAGAAAAAACCCACATGGAAGGAGGGTATCGCTTATTTTTTCTATTTTGGTTAGGCTATCAATGAAGTTTAGAATACACTCTTCTTTCAAGGAAACACCACTTAAACTAAAACAAGCAGATGGGATAGAAGCTTAGGTGAAATCAAGATGACAAGATCCCACCAGTGAGATACATGCTCACCATACAGCTAACAAAGGTCACAATGGAACAGTATGTTCTGGCTTGACTCTTTGGGTCTACTAAGGAAGCTGAACAGGAACATCAACAATGAGTTAATAAAGGCTATAAAAATGTACTTCTAAATCAGTCCTCACTGGGCACTGACAAACATAAGAAACAGTGAGGTAGAACTTACTGAGGTTACGCTTACATGTTGCAGCTCAAAGACAGAACAAGCAGTGCGCTGGGACATGTTCTTCCCTTCAGGTTTTGGGATACGTGTTCAGCTCTTCCCGTGCAAAGCACTTCAGTGCAAAGGCCTCTCTGACTTTCTAAAAGCACAGAAGGGTTTCACTGCAAGAAAGCCACTTCTGCAGGGAAGTAAGCAGGACTTTTCCAATTAACTTTTTTCACACTCATATACTTTACAGGAGAAACACAGGATATAAACTAAAAGGAAATAAAACTATTTTAAGCAATTGCTGGAGCCAGGATACACTCCTCCATGCTAGGGCTACAGTTGTCTGAGACAAGATGATGAAGAGACCAGGAGATCAAAGATGCCTTTCCAGTTGTTCTTGAGCACAAAGTTAACAACTGTAATTAACACTGTCATTAAGTTGTCCTCCCTTCAAGTCTTCATCAAAACGTTTTTTTAAACTTTGTCAAAATTCATACTGTTTTTTCACACACACAAGCTGCGGTCCATCGGTAAAGAAAATTATCACTTTGATTCAGCCATCACTGCCAATTGTGAGAATATATTCGGAGGGGAAACTTACCACTAAATCTGGGGGTAAATGGGCAGCCCCACTACCTCTGATTTTTTGGGGCTGGCAAAGACTTAATTTCAAGTATACACATACTTTAAAGTCACCAGTGACTTTAACTTTTGATTTTCATGTGCTTTATTTACCCATATGCCTCACAGTCTGTATTCCAATATTACATTAACCTCTAAGGAACTTGTGTGTTTTTTCCCAGGAAATAATTTTTCATCACATTACTAAATCATCTCTGATGTGGGAGCATCACAGCAGTTTATAAATATTTATAAACAATGCTTAAATGTCTTTTTTTCAGTAGATCCGGATTATGCATTCTGGAAATACACAATGGCAAATCCTCTAAAGGAAGTGTACCAGGTTACATTAAAAAAAAAAAAAAAAAAAAACACAACAAAATAGTTTCTCAGCCTAAAATAACTTCTGGTCTCAACTGAAATAACTTACATGATGCTGTTCAGGTGTTTGCCTTCCTGAGTAATACTTCTTTGCTAAATCTCAAACTGAATACAAAATTTAAACTTTCAGAGACATTACAAGGAATAATATTGTTCCCAGAAAACTTTTGCTCAACAAATTAACTGACTGTAACAGGAAGATCGAGGCTTGTAATACATGATTGGGTATTGTCTGAGTAATACTCTCATCTTAATCCTTCCTACAGTCTGTTTTAAAATCTAAATAAAACTTCCACATCAAAAACATTTCTAGACTTTAACCTTAAAAAACAAACACCAAAACAACCATAAAAGCCCCACAGAACAATCAGCAAACGAAATGTTTTTCAAGAACTGCAAGCAATGCTTCCAAATTTTAAAACAAATATTACTGTCCAAAGTAATTTCTACTACAGCCAGCACTTCATTAAGTCTAAAATTAACATTGGTCACAAATTTCTTAATCTTTTTTTAAACTCCAAGAAAGTCTAGAAGCTGCAGTAAACAACACTGTGGATATTCTTCCCTTTCCACTGGAAATAAACTAATGTCCAAAAATAACAAGAGGGAAAATAGACTTGTCAGAAATACAAAGCCACCTCTTCAGATGAAAAATTAAGCACAGCTTCAACATGAGGACTTGTATCTGGTGTGCCACATTTTAAATTAGATGCAAGACAAAGATCTCAAAGAGGATGTTATTCTTTGTACCCACACCGATTTTAACTGAGATTTATGACACATATTTTCTGGTCTATAACCAAAGCAGAAAATTATCTTCCATTCAGCCTTGTACTAATTTTATGTGATGTTTGTTTAGAAAACTGAACAGCTTGCAAGTTCCTGAGCAAAGTTAGGTTTGTTTCACTGGGGGGTGTGGGGGGTGAAGCAGTTTTTAAAAGAACCATTATGTTC
Organism: Strix uralensis; assembly: GCF_047716275.1. NCBI lineage: Eukaryota > Metazoa > Chordata > Aves > Strigiformes > Strigidae > Strix > Strix uralensis. The sequence goes on along the minus strand of NC_133972.1, from coordinate 21,584,950 downwards.
ATTCAGTTCCTTCTGGGAGAAATGTTCCTTATTAATGCAAGTTATTACAATAACCATGTGTACTTCTGGTCTGAAAGAGTGCCGGGACACACAATAATGGGGGAAACAGTAAATCTTAAAGGTCAAAGGTTAGTACTGTGTGGTTTTAAATTTTAATCTATTTAGGAAATAAATAGGAGTTTCACAGTCTTCTTGCTTCTATATTTTACATTATTTTAAGTATGAAATAACAGAAGTAGAAAAGCTCCACTAAAGTCACATTTTATTTAAAAAAGAATGGCATCTCTCACCTAAGGATGGCACTCGCCCAGAGGCAGAACATAGCATATTAAACTGTTTCTAAAAAACAGAGGCTATTTTATTTAAATAGCAAAAGAAGTTCTTTTTACAGAAAAGACTAAAGATTACACTGGAGAACTTAATTTCTGTCATCCAGCTTTGACAGATTAAGAAAAAAAGTTGTATTATTATAATTCTCTTTTTAATATATAATGATCATTTTATACCTATGTATCAGGCCTACAACTGATACACAAGTATAAATCCCAGTGGAAATTCAAATGTGATATAAAATCCAAATTCATTGACCAGAATAATCTTCTCACTGGTAACAGTGAGCTTCTAGAACTTATCCAGAATTTGGCCCTACAGCTGCTAGAGACTACAGGTCATCTGACATATACCATTAGCATGTATTTCACTGCCATTGGCTTTCTAGTTACCGTACACTCTCATTTTACTTCAGTCCTATCTTCCATTGTTTATGCTAAATTTAGGCAAATCATGTTCAGCTCTATTTTCTCTATTTAGTAGCAACTGTCTTATGGAAGAATGCATAGTTGAGATGATGGGTCTGACAGTATTCTGACGGCATGAGACTGACTGTTACTCTTCCCGAAACGAGGAAGACAGATTGGAGAAAAAGACAAAATTGGAGCGGTAATGCACTGACCCGCAATTGTATCTTGGATGATTGGCCTCTTTTCCACGTACCTTCAATCTAAAGCATGAAATGCAGCTCATTACTGTAACGAACTGTCAACCAACCTCAAGGTCAATCATCACAGGTCAGGAAGAAAGCCAGCATCTGCACTTAGGGCATGCAACTGATCCTGAAGAGCCCTACACAATCAGAAATTTGCACATCCGTAAGCCCAAGACTGCAAGAGCTTTCCTTTGGATGCCTGACTTGCAAAGTGGGGCTCAGAACTTACTGCTACGTACTCAGGCTCCCCGCACAGAGAGAACAACCACTGAACAGAGTTATGTCCCTTCTTCCACCTTCCCATTAAAATCCAAACCACAACACACCTGACAAATCAGTCTTCTCACTGTACTTTGTAAGCTTAAGCCAGCATGAAGAAAATACTAAACAAAAAGCTCATTTGTATTCCTACCTCTCTCCTCAGCGTTAACTCAGGAGTGAGAACTGCAAAAATACATTCACCCACCTGTGTTGCACTACACATGCCACATCCTTCTCCCAAGACACCTGTCAGTCTCAGCATTTCACAATCAATGGCCCTCAAATGAGCTACACAGATTGAAGGGAGATGACAGAAACAGCAAATCCTTCTCTGTTCCTTCAAAGAATCGATGGCAGTTTCTATCTCCTTTTAAGAGGCAGAGAAGGGAGCACTCACTTTATCTGTGTAACAGTCTAATACCTGCACCCAGAAAAAGACTCAGGTTCAGTGTCATGTTAAGCCTGGGAAGGCTCAAATATTTATCTCCCTCCTTGTGGAAGAGTATGTAGGAGAACACAACTCAGGATATTCCTGTGCAGGTCTCTATATCAGATGTTTTCTTATACGGCCTGAAGAAACTGAATGATACAGAGGTTCACTGCCATATGAGCTGTGTAGCTGCATGTGACAGTTAAATGCCTTCCTTAGTACCACAGCAGTCGCTATTTGTAAGAACTATAGAGGAGCATCCAACAGATAAAATCCAACAGACTAACCAAGAAAATATAGGTCCACCAACACAATTCTTGCAAGTTCAAGATGCCAAAATATCACTACTGCATAAAGTGGTGGTAAGGCTTCTCATCCAAATTATTCATACCTCTAATCTGGGGAAGAAAATACTGAGAGAAAACATGAAGCTTTTTAAAACCTCAAACAGCTCTGGAAGCACTACACATTTTACATCTGCATATAAATTTAATTTTGCATTTCAGTAATACAGATAAAAGAGTTATGATAAATTAAGAATCTCATCATAACTTGAAAGCCATACTGTGATCAACCCATGCAAACTACAGAAGTAAACAGTTAAGTGGATTGCTTGACTGCTACCAAAACATCCATAATATAAAATCCAACCAATATGCAAACACACCACAGGCATACTTAAAATATCCTACACAATAAAATGGATTTTTCCCCCACAACATAGGTTGCACTAATCAATATCCTGCATCCCTCTTACTAAATGTCACTCATCCAAGTTCGATCCAAGAACTAACCTTTGACTGAGAGAATCTTTCTGCAGGACTAGGACAGAGACAGAAATTCTATTTTTAGAGGTAAGAAAATGCTTCCAACAGCAGTTGCCACAATGAGGCAGTATTCTCTAGTGCTGCCAGATGTGAAAACAAATTTAATACAGTAAATCACTGCTAATTCAAACCACTGACAGGAAACCCCACTGCAAATTACTGAATTTTACAGATTAGCAAGTAAACGAACAAAACAATAAACAAAAATAATTTCATAAGACTGTGCCTTCCACATTTACTCTGACACCTGCAAAGTGCTTCTAATCCTGATTTATGCTAGAACAAGCAAGAATCATAAGAGATACAATAATACATCTGTAAAGCCACATGTCCCATTTCACTGACACTTAGTGATGAGCTGTAGTTGGTTGACACACAACTTCTGTCCCATGCATGGAAAAAAGGATTTCAGATGCAGGTTGTCTTTGATTTGTTTAGATAAGCATTTGTTAAGTGACATAAAACAAGACTAAAACAGAGCCAGAGCTGCAGAAAGCTTCTGAAAACCAAACTATGCACTCAGTTAATCTGTCAGGTGGGGGAGTTAATGGATTAGTTTGTTGACACTGGGACCTACTCTACACTGTGCTTGGAAGAGGCTCTGCTTTGGACCTGAGCTTGGCTACTTTCTTTTATATTGACGCTGCACAACATGGAGGTAATCTGAGCCCTGGTCAGCAATCACAAACCTGAAGTTCCGGATCCCAAGTTTATACAAACAACGAACATACACATTCAAGCACAAGACACAGGCACCTTCTGGAGTTCAAAGGCCAACTTCACTGTTAGGTTTTGACTGGCGGTTCTCTCATATTTGGATCCAAACTGGAGCAGTCTCATAGCTCCTTTAGTTTAAACTAGGGGACCAAAGCAGTTCATCCTCTTACAGGTTTAGAGGATCATCCAGCCAGCACAGACAACTTTGAGTCCCACAGAAACTATTATTTGATCAACTTAACCAAGTTAAGCTACCACCTTTAGAAACTAGCTAGGACTCCTCTGTACCTTATTATTTTTTTAAAGCAGTTCCCTTTATCAGGGCCCACTCTTGAAGACAGAAGTAGCGTTATCAGTACAGTGAAATAGCACGCTCCTTTGATAAGCCTACAAGAAGAACATCAGCTTTACCAAGAAAATTCCTGTTTCTAGTCTTTACATTAGCTTTTCCCCATTTTTAGATTTCCAGTATCCATTATAATAGGCCTGTGGACCTTGATACAACATTGACACCAACTTCCCCCCCGCCAATGAAAGCACAATCTTAGGTATTCTTCACCTACCACAACTACACAGATGACATTTCCATGTAGGAGGTGCAGTTCACTTAATCATATGTGGAACCTGAGTCCACTGTATTTCATCCATTGATTCCCCTCTTTTTGACCTGTGATACTACCTTGGAGCAGGAATCCAAAAGCTTCATCATTAAACATTAGGGGGGGGGGGTGGTATATAGAATAATCAGGTTGATCCTCTTCTAGAGGTGAACTGTTGTCTTCTCATTTAGGACTCAATCCATTACTTCTGTGCTTGCAGTGATTAACATAGGGTTAACATAGGGACAATTTTTGGCACTGCCTTTTAGATCAAGCCCAGCTAAGATTGTAAAAACCAGTACCACCAGATTATACCTTTTAGAATCCTCCCCAAAGCTCTCCCAATTGTTTTTAAACCCTAATGTTGCTCCAATTCACACACAATGGTTTAACTTAAATCCAGCTCGTGGTCTGTCAAACAAATGTCAAAGCACTTGTAACAGCTAGATGCAAGTGTTGAAATAACTTCCAGAAAGGTACACCAAGCACTTCTGGGGATGAGCACTGAGGGGCAGAGGGATCAGTTCTCTTAAGGGGAAAAAAAGGAATCAACCTCTTCCAAGAATAACAATGGTTAGAAAAAATTGGTATACTCTGCAACTTGAGGTATTTCAGGACAGCATTAGCTGCATCTCTGTAAACAGCATTTAAATCATACACCAAACATCCATGCCATAGCAATTAATGCTAATGGTACAAACCAGTGCTTTTGTATTTGGATTGCCCTGTGACACAACATCCTGTTCATACAGTTCAAAAGGGACAGAAGAAAACCACATTAAAATGACCTTCTGTATCAGAAATAATGCCTAATAAGCAAAGAAGCTCTTCTCATATTAGTTTCAGAAGAGATGAAACTCCTCATTGCAAGAACAGAACAGAAAATTTACTCCTCAAGTTGTAAACATGTTTTGCTTGCTTTCCCTTCCAGAAGGAAAACAACAGATTACGTACCGTCTTCCTCTAAGAACAGAAAGCTGGTTTACAACAGCAGAGCCACATATTACTCTGCATGGAGGCAGGTGGAGGGTGTTAGGGAAGGGATTGTTTAGTTCTTAAAAAACCCCGAGAATTTCAGGCTGTTGCCTGGCTTCAAGACTCATTAAAGCCAGTGGGAATACCATGGACTCTAACAGCCTTTGAATGAGGCTGTACATACACTTCATACTGCTATCACAAGAAGGGACTACATCTCATTTTCTACAGTAAATTACTTAAGCACCCTTTAAACGGACTTGATCCAGAAACTATGGCTGCATGAAGTCATTTATCCATTTATTGTTCTCCATCAAAAAACAGAATACATTGCAAGGAAGAGTCCAGAAAGGCAAGATTTTTGGAACTGCCACACAGCAGAACTTGAGCTTGGTCTTCAGCAGTAGGACAGGCTAGAGTTCCTTTCCCACGTGACAGCCAGTGCCAGCAAATCTGAGGAAGACTAATTGATTACCGTGAGTCAACTTGAGACAATACCATCAAAAGTGTCTCATCTTCAAGATTAATCTTCACAGTAGTGATCTCCTCTACTTAAATAGCTGATATTTTATTTGGAGATGCACTTTGCCTTGAAGAATGCAAAATTAATTTCCTATCTCAATATATCTTAAAACAACCAGTAGATAGTAAAAACTACAATAATCTGAATACCAAACACCAATGTTAGTTTTTCTTTTATGATCATCAGTTGATCAATCAGTAAATTAAGTATACAGGTAATAAAAAGTAACAAGAGGTCTTGTTTGCTTTACCCAGCTCAGGGACTAATGGGTCAGTAAAAATTTGCAAGATAAAGGTTTTTGTTAGTATAACATTCTTTAAAAAAAATTTGCTCTGCTGTTGAAAGTTAATGCATATTGGCATGGAAATTTAATGTGTTCCTATTCCCAGAATAGTATCCATAAGATCAAAAAATCTGTCATTATTGCAATAATGCTGATATTAGCTTTTGACCAGTCAAGCCACTGCAGTCCTTATACTCTGTTCATCTATGCTAAGGCTGCTAGGTGATTCATTAAACTGCTTTCTACTAGAGTGAGATTTATTTATTTATTTTCAGGACAGAGAGTGTTGAAGATTATGTTTACATTCTGAAAACACAGTTTTAAAAAATGCAACATGGCATTTTTCCGTAAGATTGTTAAAAAAAGAGGATAACATTTCCACTGAAAGTTAAATAGCAAGCAGATCATAATCATTAGTCTTTACCACATGAATGACAGATCTTACTAGCGTGCCAGTCATATATAAGGGGTCTTCCTCTTGGGTTTCTGCAAATTCACATAAAGTCTGAAGATAGGCGTCTTTACCCAATCTCACATAAAACTAGACCATGGCTTGAAATCTTATCCAATCACACAGTATTTAGCCCTTCTACAAAATTCCCTGTTTACGCCATAAATAAAGGCCAAGTTTCTTTGGTAATTTGAGCAACAGTATTGTGTGCTTCGCTCCACACTTAAATACAGCAGTTATCTTCTTCTTCCCTGAAGTTCAACAAGCTTCTTTTGAAAGTAAGCTGCTAGAAATCTCTGAATATAAGAAACTTGGGGCTGGTTTATTTTCTCGCTGTCAGCGGTTCACAGGTAAGCCAGAAGCCTCTATTATCTCTAAGAATCTATCTAGTAAATAACCTACCTGGATCCAAAAGGAAGGTGAATAAAGCATTCCACGGGAAGGCTGGATTAGTCCCCTCAAATGAATGGTTTTCTCAAGGTAAAAATTGTCCCTATAGTTTTCATGAAACTATATTCAACTAGTTTTTCAACTTGTCCAACTTTCCAAGGGCAAGTTAAGGTGCTTTACACTGCCAAACAGCAGTTTCCAGCCTGATAACAATAGGGAATATTAATGTTGGCAGCAATACAAAGGAGTCACATTTTCATACAGATGTACTGTTTATGCACGATAGTGTGGTTGGTATATACAGCTTTTCTTCAGCATTACCCATACATAGTTTAGGGATTTTTTTTTTTCCTTTGTTTAAGTACAAGTTCTTCAAGTGTTCTGTTTACTGCAATTATTAAGTGAGAAAGGTGAATTCCTACTGTGTTCATACACTCGGTACACCTTACATAATCCAGAAGCCTAATTTAGCAATCAATCGTAGCGTGCTCAGCTGTATTTATCAGGTTAGGGTGAAAGCAGGAAACCAACTCAGGAAAATAAAAGTTTTAGCTTAGCTTTCTTGATATTGTATCACTCCTAGACAACACTGGCTCAGATTAAGAAAATCTGTTAAAAAGCATTAACCTGTCTGAAAGGACAATACTGTGTCACTTGCATCAGCAGCAGGTCCAAGATGCAAGTCCTGTCACAGGGGGCACTGCTCTTTAAGGATCTCTCATCCCGGTGAGGGCTACTGGGGTGGAACTGACTTCTGGGAGTTCTCACTGGCAATTAATGTATCACAGTTGCTGAAAATTACAGCCTCCTGTTCGTAATTGCTACATGCATTGCACTAAGTTACCTGACAAATTCCACAGGAAGGCTACAGAATTACCAAGTACATTTTTGGACACACGGGCATAACACATCAGTAAATATACTCTGATACAATCCGGTACCTGATTAATGATGGGTAAGGCAGTAGCCTGAGGGATTACATACAAGATACAGCACCTTCTGCTTTTTACACAGCTCTGTTCACTTCCTCAAGCTAAAACTAAGCAGCAAACATTACTGTTTGACACTTAACTGCAGGGACAGTCAGTGGTCTCAATGCAGTTCATAGGGAACCGCTATCACTGTTAATAACCAACTATAAAAACCTGTCCAGCTTGATGACAGGTCCCTCAAAGTCATTAAAATGTCTGGTAACCTGAGAACTAAACTAACTTTCCCTCCTTTCTCTCTCTAGCCTTTCAGAAAAGGGTTATCAGAAGAACGAGTAAAAGCCTTTATTGCCAAAATCCTTGCTGTGCCTAACAAACTCCAGGCTCCACAGCAAGACAGCTACCCGCATTTTCTGAAACACAGGAAATAGTAAAACGGTAGGTATAAGGCAAAACCCACCGTTTGTCAAAATAGATTGCTAGGTACAGTTAACATCCTTGCAAACACGCTTGAGGAGGGACGCACAGGCACTCTAAGGCATTTTGCGATCTAATTTGGTTACGTTCGCCTAAAGCATAACACAAAGCCCAGCACAACGCACGCTCCTACTTAATTAGATTCCCTCAGAAAAGTCAGCCCGAGCCATATGGTATTTTCCTCAGCAGTTACGATAAACTGACCTTGATACTAGGAAAATTCACGCTGCTTCTGTCTGAAGCATAAATTACAAGCACAGAGTGGCGGGATGCTCCCACGGAGAGGGGGCAAGAGGCAGCGCCACCCGAAACCCAGCCCGTGTTTGCGAGGAAGTTGAGTAAGAGTAACACTCCAATAACAATAATAATAATTAGAGTGATGATGATGATGCACTGCAGCGAGGGCGGTCGAATAACCACGCTGTCAGCAGAACGCTACGAAGCTCCTCGGACATACTCGTAGTTACAAGAAGCCCAAGACGGTGTGTCCTCGCCCCCCACCCCAGCCCACGAAGCCGCCGCGGAGCAGCGGCCGCCTCGCCCCTGAACGCGGCGGCGGCCCCTCCGCCACCAGCGGCCGCGGGACCCGCCGCCCGGCCCCGCCCGGCCCCTCACAATCGGGGCCGGTGGGGGGCCGGCCCCGCCGCCGGCCGAACCCCGACCGCCCCCCGACGGGGCGCTGCGGCGGGCGGCCCCGCCATCACGGCCCTGCTGCAGGGCCCCTCAGGGCGCCGGGCGGCCCCGCGGGTGACCCTCGCCTCTGCCCCTGCCCCAGCCCGCGGGGGGCGGCGGCCGCGCCCCCGGCCGTACTCACCCTCGGCCAAATGCGAGGGCTGCACCAAAATGGCAGGCGGGCAGCAACTTCCCCGCGCTCGGGGCACGGGCAGAGCCACCGGCCGCGGCGGCTGCGCCCCCGTCGCTCATGCAGGGAGGCGGCTGCGGCCGCCCCGCGCCGGCCCCCGGCCAGCCACCTGCGCGGAGCCGCCGGGCACGGGCGCCCCGCTCCCGCCCCGCGCCGGCCCAACGCGAGAGCCCGCAGTCACCGTTCTCCTCCTCCTGCCGCCGCCTCCCCGCCCCGCCGGACGCGCCACCGGGTGCTGCTGCGGTGCCGGCGGCGGCAGCTCCCGCCGCGCCCCCGCCGCGCACCGGCACCTGCCCGGGCGCCACCGGCCAATCGGCGAGGAGGGGCGGGGCCAAGGGCGGGCGGCGCGCGGGCTGGCGCCAGCACGCGCGCCAGGCGGGAGGCGGGGGCGCGTCTGGGCCGGTGTGTGTGCGCGCGCTCCCTTGCCCCCCGCGCCGCCCGCACCCCCGCGGCTCGGTGCCCGTCCCTAAAACGGCGGGGGGTGCCGGGGCCCGGCCGAGGCTGCCGTGACACCCGAGACGCAGCAGCGGGGCTTCCGCAACTCCGGCGTGTGCCCCAGGGCCGCCCGCGGCTGTCACAGTCCGGGGCGGCGGCCCGGCCACCGCTGAGGCGCCGGTTGGCCAAGTAAAGCAGCGGGGCGCGGGGGTGCTGGCCGGGGGTGCTGGCCGGGCGTGGGGGTGTCCCCCAAGGGACAAAGATGCGCAGGGACGAGGATGCCCTCCGCACGGCTGCAGCACACCGGGCCGACGGAGCGAGGGTGGGGCCTGGTCAGTCCTTCGAGTCATCAGTGAGTCACCGCTGTAACCTGACCCCGCTTTTTTATGTCCTCTATCGCTGCAGATTGTACTGTCTCGGGCTAATTACTTTTCCCATGGTGTTATTTTTCATCCCCGCTTTTTCATGCTTGTTTAACTTCATTTTAAAATAGCTGCAGCTGTTCACTGCAAGGTACGGTTCTATCTGATCTCAGTTGAAGTGCTTTGTCAAGACAGATGTATTCAATAAATCTTGGCAGGTTTTCAAGGAAAATATTTTCTAGGAGAATATTTTTGTTTATATTCATTTCATGGTATTACAAATAAGCTGGTTTATCAAACGTTTATGTCTATGCTAACCTACACTCATCTATAGATGTTAGTAAAATGGGTGCCACTCTGTGAGGCAGACACCGCATTCATTTCAAAAGTGTATGTTAAAAACAAAAAAAACAAAAAAACAAAAAACAACTTTAGGAAGTATTCTGCATCAAGTATTTTTTCATATTTCCCAAACACACCTATAGGTAAATACATGTCTGAGTATTTCCCAAACAGAAGAAACTTGGTACTTCTTTAAATAAAAACAAGAAAAAGAACCAGTCATTTTCAGCAGTAACATTTTTCAAGAGCAAGATGACATGGCAACAAATCAGAGACTGACTTAAACAAAAGGTCACTCATTGCCTGTATTAGAAGAGTAATCGATAACATGCACTGAGCATCTTTAATAATTGAAAAAAATGTCTCGGTAGAAATCCCCCTCCAATCTTACACTTCTAGCTGAAACCTTGAAAGAATAATATGTCTTGAAATCAGCCATCAATATCAATTAGCTATAATGCTTATGATTACACAACAATGAGATCAAGCAGGTAAAACTGTGCCCCACTCTTCACACTCAAGCTAATAAGCTAACAGAGTTCAAGAATAACGTTTCGCCCTTCCCTCAACATTGTGCAATTAGGTACACAGAGAGTTTATACCTTTCTCTGTAATATGTCACATTCTTCCCCACTGGAGACAAAGCTTTGGACTCCAGGCTCTTTTGTTCCACACCAGCACAGTAATCAGTATGTTTTTACTCTGCCACAGTACTCCATGGGGAAGGTATTAACTTACAGCACGCTTAAACCAGCCATTAACAACTGACAGAGTGCAACCAAGAGAGGGGAACGAGAAGAACAATGTATAAGTGAAGAAATATTGTAATGGCCTTATGGATAGTATGGTGGACTTCTCTATATGTCTGCATCCCCTTCCTACTTGTCAGATGCCCTATTTGTCTTCATCTACAGGTTTTGGTGTCTTGCTTGGAAAGAAATCAACTTCTCTTTGCATCCGTAGAAAGTATTTTCTGATGGAGGCCATTCACAGTAAAAAAACCACTGACTAAAATATCTTTTTCACCCCTATAGGCAAAATCAGAATGCATAGATAGATGAAACTGAGATATGCCAGGCTTTCCTTGGAATCACATATGACATAGCCATTGAATAATTAAAATAAGTACTTAAATAAGGATGTAGAATAAACGGAAGTCTAAGGAAGAGTAAGCTCTGCAGCCAAAGGTGAGACCCAAGTGGTAGCACAGGAATTTTTGCCCCATGAGCAAAAACAAACACCTTCCCACCTGGCAACTGCGGAGAGGAGCAGGGCACTGAGGGGTGCGAGGGATACTGGCAACGGTGGGGTGGTCATCAGGCCCTGTATGTTTATCTCTCTCCCTATAGCTCTGAAATTCCCAGTCCTCCTTACATTCGCAACTGAGTTAGGTTAAACTGTAGGCTATGCAATATTTCAGTGATAATGACCTCAGTATGGAGAGAATGAAAAAAGAAGTCAGACACTCAGTATGCGTCTGGAGTACAGCAACCATTCTGCCACATGGTGCTAAATAAGATGTGGCATGGAAAACATCTTGTAAAAATTAGATAGTGCATCTAGTAATAACGGGGTGCAGGACAAGAAAATATGTATTTTCTTGGTGGTGAGTTTCTTTTGTCACAATACAGCCTTTTTCATAAAAAAAAATGTCATCCAAATGTGGACTGAAATAGGCAGGTTTTGCTTGGAAAGCTCAGCACTAAATCCAGTGGTGCCATAAGCTACATGTGGCTACAGGGCTGTGGTGGCCAACAAGCTGCGCTGCATAACCAGCTGGCTGTGCGAGTGCAGGGAGGGCAGGGCAGGCTCAGCGTCGGGGCTGTGGGACCCTGCCTTAGCCCAGCAGCAGGCCACCCAGGTCGGGGGTCCCACTCTGCAAAGAACTTCCCTCTGCCCTCAGCATTCACGGAATGGGGCTCATGGCCGTAGGGAAGATTTTTGGAATGCGGTTTGTATAGTCAGGGGTTTTGGCCATCTTTTGTACGGTTGTCACAAAACCTGCAAATAAATTGGTTTGGGGGGAAGTAAAATTTGCACTGGTTTGGTACCCCTCAGGATATACAGGGAGGCGCAGAAAGAGGGTGTTAGCCAATGCGCTCAGTCACTCTGGATTATTTGTTGGCAATCACAGACCGCCCCAGGAGGACTTGGTGAAGTTTGCTTTCTGAGTGTCCCAACCTTCTCAGTAAAGGTAACTAAATTTGATACGCAAATGTGGACAATACCTGCTGGAAAGCCACAGGGACCAATTATTATTCCAGCCTATTGTTATCTCAGGGCAGAAAATAAAGATAGTAATAAGTAATTAAGTCTCTCTTGCTTTGCACCGATCTATTAAGACCTCAAAGTATTTCCACAAAATGTAGTGAACAATAATTTGATGGTAATAATTTGGAAGTCATTGTAACCTTTCACCTTAGGGTCTCAAAGAACTTCATAAATACGAATTTATAGTGTGTATGCAAAACATGGAGTATTATGATAGTTCAGTTAAATCAGTTAAGTAATTCATAGCCCATAAACAAATCAGAAAGAAGTGAAAGAGCTGAGAAGAATGGACAAATTTTTAATAATATTTAATAAGTATGGCATACAATGTGATATGGCACATTGCCATGACTTTTTTTTGGCGATTTCAACAGTTGGGTTCCCTGCCCCACAAGCCTCACAATGTATGGAGGAGCTCTGACAAATGCTAAGTGTGAAAAGAAAAAAAGGAAAGCTGAGAGAAGACAGAATTAGGATTATATACATATGCTAGTAAAGGAGACAGCTTGAAGAAGTTTTGCTATTTAACTAGCAGTAGAACTTAGGCGAGCTAACACTTTGAAAAGAAACATACTAAAGTCTCACTGGGATGGAAACACCGGCAGACAAACTGTAGTAAAAATTATTTGTTGCAGCCAGTGGGGGGAAGGCAAGGGGGGGCTTTTTTGTTGTGGTGGCAGTTTTGTGGTCAATTAAAATGTAACAGCAGGAATATGAGCTCGTAAGAGAGATGGTAGAGAAAAAGAAAAAAAAGTTGGTAAGTTCCCATGAATCCTGGGAAGAATAATCAGAATGGGAATAAGTTTCAGAAGAGAATGTGCTGCTGACCGTACCAGCGTTACTGTAGATTTCCTCATTCATACAGGGTTCAAAAATGCAAGCTTGAAGGTGTCTGTGGAAGATGCTGCATGCAGAGAAATGAAGGCTCTTTCAATGCTTTTCCCTTACGCCTGCCACCAAATGCATATGGGAGAGGACAAGATTCAACATTTCTGCAAGTAAAAAGAAAATTCTTAAAAAGGTGTGATGAGTTCTTCAATTGCCCTGAAGAACAAACTTCATTTTGTGACAGTGGCTGAAATACACAGGGCAAGCGTCCTTCACCCCCAGGAGTTTTTTTATATCAATCTTTTTCTCCACTTAGCCCCACCTTGCATGCAATAATTTCCTCCTGATCATCAATCCGAGGACAAGGAGCAGCAGAAGGGATGTGGTCCACTGAAGCTTTTCTTTAGAGCTTCATTTATGTCCTGTGCAAAGTGGCGTTGAGGGTGTGGTAGCATCTTTTATATGGTTCAGCGCAGCTCTCTCATTTACAAATTTAAAAAATGAGAAGAAGCTGCGTGGTACCCAGGAAAGGAATAAGAAAAACCATGCAAGTCTCCAGCTAAACAGGAAAATGCTCATGTGAAGTCAGCTTTGACTTCACAGGTTCAAGAGCTGAACAAACAGGACCAAGTGTTGGTTTAGCTCTTGTTCTCTTGTGTTCAGTGGTGTTTTCGTTCAGCCTCAGTTTCTTTGTATCAGAATCAACAGGTGGCTGTGAAGTTTTGGGTTTAAAACAAACCCATCTAAAATCACTTTGCCTGCAGTTGCTTCTAGAGTTAGCCTCTCTCAGTTTTACTGGTTTGATTCTCTAGCTCAGTCAGAAATTGTTCATTTCCTTTTAAACATAACTTTTACTTAACGACTCTGATACCTAGAGCCAGACTACAATCAAGTAGGTTGTTTTTCATAGAAAGACCTACTAAATCCTTTTCTTACTCAAATAATTTGAGCTTTTTCATTATTTGAAATTATTAAAAATTAAATTTTAGAAGTTGTCATCAACCCAACTTCCTTGGGCTAAAGCTGTCAAATGAAGGTGATGGTGTTAAGAACTTTTTCCCTCTTATTACAACTCTATACAAACTATCCTCAGATGCAGAAAGTATACATTATATAATTCTCTGCTTTTACAAGCAAAATCACAGCAATAATGTGACAAAACCTCATGAACAGAGTCTTAAAAATCCTAGGCAGTACAAAACCAGTGAATTCCTTTAAGCAAGATTAGTCAAAATTAAAATACTTTATATTCTTATATTGTAGCACGTCCTGAATAAAGTAGTTTTGAGAAATTATTTTTTTGAAAGAAACCCTAATCCTGACAGTAACTTCTGCATGGAAATGGGGTCAACAAAACCAGCTGAGCAGAGCTTTCCAACTTTTTGTTTGGGGATATAGGATTTAACCACCACTGAAAGCACAGGGAAAAGGTGAGCTTGGTAACCATTGGATAGAAATAGGTGCAATTTCATCCACACGAGTGTTTACACATTTACAAAACTTTTATGCAGCCATCTTAGATTAAGTCCCTATTTCTGTGATATTCATCTGTTCAGAATCACACGGCTGAGGAAAAAATGGATGTTGTGAACAGCAAAAATGCCTGGTGACAGTGAGGCAAGTCCTTTGCGAATGACACAGGCCAGTTTGTGAACATTTCTGAGCCAGGGAAGCAGACCATATTAATTAGATACACTAACTGGTAAGATTTACCCGGGTGTAGTAGTAACAGATATTCTGGGAAATTTATCTCCACAGTGCATCTAGCAGAGATGGACATTAAAAATTATCAGGAAAAATTATTTCCACGATGACTCTTTCATCAAGGTAGTTTCTCTGTCGCCAAACCTAAAGCTGAGAGACAAACACGTAGCAGCAATAGTTATCACAATTAAAAGAAGGTTGCCTGCCAACACCCCTTTCCAGAAAAGAACTGAGTCAAAGTATTATGAAAGTAGATGTGTCAGATGCGGGCACATCTAATCACGTTATTTTTTGACATATTCTTGCACAACCTCTCACATGCCTTGATTATGTTCAATACCCTTTGAGCTGTGCTCTGTACAAGCCCATAGAAAATACATTGTGCTTGTTTCAAACAGCTTACCCCATGAATGCTCTAATTCCCCTCCCTGGATTTTCTATAATCAGTCTGTTCCTTGGTGTTTCCTCACACACAAAGTAACATTCTTCTTATTTAACTTACCCCTAAAAAAGCATGGGACATACTGGAGCAGGATTATATCTGTCACAAGCTGCCAAAATGACTGTGTGGTTTTATGCAAATCAAATCCTCCAGGGATTGTCCCAAATCCACACAAGTTTCTTTTTTGTATATCTGCTTTGGGACCTCACGTCAGCTGTTTTACTTTTCCATCTTGTTTTAAACGTATTGTGTCTGACAGGACCGTGTCACTTATTTCACCTTGGCTCGTCCTTGCTGAGGGCTGCAGGCACTGCACGGATGCACTCTGCTGCAAGAGCAGGATCAGTCCCTGCAAGGCCTATTCCTCACCTCCTTCTGCTCTGCCCAAATTAGCAATATCTTATTGCAAACTAGACTTAAGGAATTTCTCATTTTTATAATTTCTGTGAGAACCACCTTTCCAGTTTAGAAACTGGAATATAGCAGATCTCCAGTAGACCAGATGACATAAGTCCTCTTTCTCTGCTCAGCTCTGAAACTCTCAGCTCCCAGAACAACAGGGTGTGTCACTCCAGACAAATATTTATATACCAAACTTCATTTCCTTATGCAAGTTCCTGGTGAATGTATAAAAATACAGTCACTGTGATTTTAAAACCTAAATCACCCAGATCTATTAATTAAGAATTTAAGGGGAGAGACTGGTCTCTAATTGCACAGCTCAAACTGTTAATTTTCCTATGGGTGCCAGTTATTATTGTTCTCCTCAGTGGCATCTCTGCTGTAGGCCGTGGGGTAATGAAGAAAGCTGAGTAAATAGTGCATATAAGATATCTGTGAATCATTAACAATGTCATTAAAACAATTATAGATGATTTGTACTGAAATAGAGACTAGCACAGGAAATGTTAGTCTTCTGCTCAGGCAGTCTGTGATACCAGGAATAGAAAGGTCTGCAGCCAAATCTTAATCCAATGGTCTTTCTGATAAAATGGCCCTTTGACATCCACTTTGGAAGCCCTCAGTTGTTTTCTTGTGGTCATTCTTATGGGAGATTATTCTGATGCATTGGCTGTTTGGTGACAAGCAGCTCTGTGACAGGAAAGATGCCCGTGACCCCCGCTGGAGGGCTCGGCAGGACTGACAAACTGGCTGCCCAGGAGGGCAAGTGTTGGACCCTAACTGTAAAACAAATATAAAGTTGCAGACTGATGTTTATTTACTTTAGATACACTTAGGCACGAGCACAGCCACCAATGGCCTTCCTGGGCGGGTGAGTTTTCCATGTGTGGGTACTCGTGTGCTGCGCATCATGCATTCCCTGTAACAAGTTGCCGTTGTCCGGATCGTCCCTGTACGCAAACCCGTTTAGATCAGGCCTCCATCAGCGTGCAATTAAGGTGTTACAGCCAACACTTGATCAATGATTTGATTTCTGAAACAGCAGATGGCCCACAGCTCTTACTGGAAAGTTCAGCCCTTTTTATTTCAGTGCTCCTGGTTCTGTAACTTTATGTCCTCGTGCCTGAAGAGCAAAGCTAGAGTGGCCCTGTGGTGGCATCTGAAATTCAGCCCCACTCCTGTTCCCGTGCCTGATACAGAAAAGTGAGGAATTGGCTCTCCTTTAATTAAACTGCCTTCGGTGAAGGTAATTAATTTTTATTTTTCTTTGAAAGTGCTATGGAATGTAATCCTTGAAAAAACAAACACACTATGATTATGTACTGCTGTGGTAGAAGAGAAGAGACAATAAGGTTTCCACAGCAACTATTAGTGGTGACCCAGTGTACAGCATAAGTACTATGTGACTTCATTACTTCTAAACCATTCAATGGTCTATATTAAACAACATTAATGGGAATAGATTCAGTTCCAGTTTTAATACCTAATCCCAGTTGAGGTACTTGATGTATTAAATAGCTTTACTGCAAGCTACAAGTATTTCCCCAAAAAAATCCCCAAATAGAACAGCAAATAAATTGTCAGGCCAATGTTGCTGTAAGACTTTAGTTTTTGTATCTGAGGTTCATTTGTTTCACTTGCAGCTATATTGCCCTTTCCTGCAATTTAATCTTACCTCTACTGGATGCATAAATATAAAAAAAAAAAAAAAAAAAAAAAAAATCTCCATATCAAGTACCAAACAATCGAAAAGTGCTCTATCCTTGAAGGCATTATCAAGGCTCTTCACTTGGCAGAAGGGGATATTTTGCCAAAGGAGAAGTGAAAGGGGAATGCAAAGGGATAAGCTGAGAAGATTCAGGATCCCTGTAGCCCCCAGACACAGCTCTGTCTGTGAAGTGATGTTCTCTGAATGAAAGATGGTGACAATAAGGATGAATTCTCGATAAGGACCAAAGCAGAAATACATAGGGTTTTACCAGCTGCACGAATAACAAAACTGCTTCAGTCTGTTTGAGCAAGTCTAGTTCAGGAGAGGGACATTTGCACCAGCTTTTGTGGTCAGCTCTAGGACCTGAACATCCTTTCCTACTTACAGAGAAAATTATAGAGGTCCAGGTACACACACTCATGGAAGCTGGTATCTCACATCTTAGAAGCTCAGGGAAAGCAAAAGAGAAATGGAGGATTAAATATATTGGTGGGTTGTGTTTGATTGTTAATGGAGGGATCCATTCTCCTAATCTTCCCTGGAGCAGTCAGTACTCTAGACCAGGGGTTCTCAACCTTTCCTTCACCATGGACCCCCTTTAAATACCTTTTGTGGCCACAGACCACCAAGACTTAATTCAAGATTAATAAAGAACTAGACTGCATCAAATATTTATTTCAGTTTTCTCATGAAGGGTCTTCAAATTTGGAGAGAAGGGCAAATAAGTTTATCTGTTAATGCACACACTCATATTATAATATCTTTATTGCAATGATTCCATATGAATTTAAAATAATAGCATCAACACTCTTCTTGCTCAAATGGCCCGTTTTATGGCATTTTAACACGCTAATTCTGAATTTGATGCCAATCTTTACATTAAAATTTGATGAAACACTTCCAAGAGCTGTCAGCAACAGCAAACTCTCATTTCACAGGAGTCACACATCATTTTTGGAGAGATCACACTGTTGTTTCGGAGCAATCTCTGATTCCACCCTGCTATTCAACTCCAACATCACAGGATCTCCTTTTGGCTAGGAGATTCCATCCCAAGGTGGTGAACAAAGTTCTGGTCTTGTTACAGAAACTCCAAAAGCAGCAAGGCACTGCACTTCAGCCCGACATAGCCCTGGTATGACCACATTGCACAGGTTGGAGTGGGAAGTTCAGTGTTTCAGTCCTTTCTTCCAGGTCTGTAATCACCCTGGCTCAGCATATAGAGGTCCTCTGAGGCTCTGGGGTAGATGACAAGGCTGACTATTCCTCTGAAGCTCCCCTGCCATGGCCCTGGCAGGGCACAGAGCTTACATGTGGAGCCAATGCTAAAAGGAGTCACACAGTCAAAAACTACCTGCATTCTGCTATAAAAGCACGCTGCTCTCTTCAACTTTTTCTTAATGTTTCGTATGATTTGCATTTAAAACTAAATGTGTTCAGACCCAGACACTTTGCAGTGCATCCTACAGACACCACGGGAGGCAGAGAATAAACTCTGTGTTGGAAATGGTAGTTGCATCCTTTTCTACAAGAAAATTAGAAGAGACTGTGCAATGAGAATGATATCCAAATCTGTATCAGGGAGACTACATTTGAAACAGTAGCACCAACAAGGTGATTCTCAGACAACCTCATTACTCTCTGGGTGTGATTACTTTGGTAGTTCTTCTCCTAGATGCCCATTCCTTGTCTTGCAGGGTCTGAATGTGCAAACTATTCTACACCTTCTTGCCTATACTGTACCAAACGTGTAATGGATGAGCATGATAATTTCAAGGCAGAAATAATTTCTTCAGGAAATATGGGCCAATCACTTTCCAAAATTTTTATGTGACTATGTTTATTATTTTGATAATTATTATGTTTTATTATTTTGAGGCCACAACCTGGCAGCCTGCAACTTTGAGTACACAGGAGGGAAGAGAAAAAAAAACAAAGATTACCAAAAGTGAATGTAAAAAAAAACCCAGCTTGTAGGCACCATTAGGCTTGATGGCAATGTGAAATGCTTGCTGAGGAGCTCAGAGAAATGGAAGAGGAGCAGGTACTTGACAGTGTGAAAAAGTATGTAACCTTGCTGTCAAAGGAGAAAAGACTGTTAAGATAGAAGAAAGAAGCCAAGCTCAGTGTTAAGGATGGCTGAGCAAGTGTTTGAAGCCAATCGCAATTTGGAAAGGTAGCCAGGAGTTGTGAGGCAGGCAAAAAACCAGAGAAGGCCAAGGAAAGAAGAGAAATACTCTGGAAGCAACCCACGAGCAGCAGAATTAGGTAGTAACAGAGCACATCTTAACGGCAATATTTCACACGCTCTCATTTGAGGCTTTCTGGCCTCTAGACATGAATGAGCAAAAGTACAAAGAGTGCCTGTCTCCAGGTTAGACTCTTGCCATATGCCATTGATGCTGAGTGAGAGGAGTCGGCCCATGCCACCACATGGGAATATGCGTGCCTGCACACCCCAGGGCACTGCAGCCACCCAGCCTCATCTCCCCTCCCCAAGCAGCTCAGGCCGCTCTCACCCCAGGGACTGGGGGAAGCTGCCCAGGACCATCACAACCTGCAAACCTTGGTATTTCTCCCTTTTGTTGCAGTACTTGATGCATAGCCCCTATGCAGAAGGACTGGGGTCATATGGCCTTTCTCCAAGAGAGCAGAGAAGGCAGGCACAGGCTGCAGCTGCACCAAGTTGCTGGGGGATTTTATAGCCCAGGCCTTGCACTCTTAAATGTAACTTTCTCTTGCTGCATTAAAGAGAATTAATTAAACATGAAGGGTAGACACCACACCCTCCTGGCCTCAGCCAGTCCAGGAGCTCACCTCCCAGCTATATGGTGAAATGTACCCAGGCTGTCTGGGTTGAGTTAAAAATCGGTATATAAGAGTTTCTTTGAAAACTATTACAAAGCCCTGTGTTCTTTCTCACTGCTTGGTTTGATGAAGGCAGTGACACGTCCTACCAAAGTGCCCGGGCTGTACAAGGAGATATTTAGCTTCCTGTTCCCTCTAATGTATTCAATCTCACATTGTCCATCTCTGCATACTAGGATGAAATAGGTGGGAAAGAAAGCAAGAGGATCAGGCTCTGCTTCCTCCCAAATCCCCCAAATGGAGCAGTTTCTCAGAAGGGGAAATAGTTTTCTGTAAGGAATGGACATGACTATGCCATGAGACAGGGTAAGAGAGTTGAGGATTGCAGTGGGTGCCAAATCCTCCTTTATCCACCCAGACAGCTTGGACAAGGCTTTGATTTCTCAGCAAGAGCTGGCTGTGTTAAAGCTGCCGGTTGTGCTCCTGTACTCCCCGCGGTGCTTAAATAGAGCAACTGGGCACTGTCTGCACAGAGATTATGAGCAAAAACCACCTTCTGCCTGGGGTGTGTACACACACAGCGGGTCTGATCAGGAGCCAGCTGGGAGAGGCGAAGGGAAATGCCACCAGAGCTGGCTGTGCCTGGGGAAGGGACGCGATGTGACCAGGGAGGGACATGCTCAGGGTGTCTGTGGGAGTGAGGAGCCATAAGCTACTAAGCCAGGGGAGAAAGAATTGTAAGTGTGGCTCAGATGGGTCCCAAAAAAACAGCCCTGGCACAAAATAAAATGTACCCAGAGCTTCCTGCTTGGCTGCTATTTGCTCATTTCTCTTCATCCAATTAGAGAGGTTTAATCCGACCAGTTTAACACCCTCATTGATTTCCGATGGCTGGAAGGACCCACGTCCTCTCACCAACTTAATTGCTGATCATCGTTTGGTAGCTTGCCCCAGATAAACTCCTGTTTGCACTGCATGCCTCAGCCTTGGACCACTGGCAGCTCACTCGGGTGTTACTCCCGTTCAGTCATGGGTTTCAATGGCATCTGCACTGGCATAACAGGCATAACAAAGCAGTGGATCTGTTATTCCTCACCATGTTCTTGAGCTGCAGAGTGAGTGCTGGCCCAAAGCTGCCCCTTACAGGCCAGACCCTCTGCACTTCACAGAGCTGGATCTGACCTCATCTTAGCAGCTTCAGTGTGCTTCTGCCTCTGCTCTCTCAACTTTCTCCAGCTCATCTTGCTTTTGGAAATCTCCCTAACACGATGCTGAGCAGAATTGTAGTGTCTTAAAAATTGTAGTGTCTTAAAAAAAAAAAAAAAGATGAAAAAAAGAAGGCAGGCTGGGGAAGGAGAAAATAAAACTGACCCTTTCCAAGCATGGCTTAAACCTGCTTGCCATCAGACCCTGACAGTGCTCATGTCATGTCTGCTTGAATTCCCTCTACAAGTTACTCTAGTCAGAGGAAAATAAAAGTGACGAGCAGTGCTGACATGTGCATGGTCTGAAGAGGGCAGGGGCAAAGTCCTCTGCGAGGTTTTAAAAATAGATGTGCTGCAAAAGGTACAGAAATGTAGACTAAGAGTTTCTTTCCCCCACATACAGCTTCTATAGGCACTTTGAATGCTGGCAGCGTCACCACATGATTTACCATATGTATTTAACTAAGATGGCAAGGCACACTGCTAGGTGACTGTCAAAATGCAAGGATTTCATGGTTTGGGATCATTATCTAATCCGCTCCTCCAACATAGCAAGAAAAATCATACAGTTTTTGCCTTAATCACTTACACAGTTTCCTGACATATTTGCTGTAGAAAAATTAACACATCATCAGTTACTTCAGATCAATTTGATGTATGACAGATTAAGAACTGGAAACACAGTGGGGATGTGTTAGTGTTTCGCTGGGCATTTTCCCCTTTCAAATCATCCTTCTAAGCTTCCTAGAAACTACTATAATATACACAAGTCTCACGGGTTTTCTGTCTCCCTCCTTAAAATAGTAGGAACTGTGCACAATATCGCAAACTCTTTAACCAATCAAGCACGCAATTAACAACCAATTTATGTGTTTTGTCTGCAATTTTCCTCAGCAGCAGCTTTAGTGAAGGTTATTGCACAGTCTTGGCTCGGTTAGAAAGATCAGATTTGCCAAGACAGTTGCAATTAATTGAAAGTTGTTCCTATTACCTCTAAAGTTGCTAAAAAGAAATTAAATACTCAGCTCTGCCTACCAAGAAAAAGACATTCACAATTATAAGGAGATAATACCCAATTCATTTAAATAATTTTTTATCACAGGTTAGGAGAAGGCTGCACAAGGCCTATTAAATTTCTTATTGGCATTAAGACAGAGACAACTGCTGTGATAGGGATTCAATAGCATTATATTTAGATACTTATTTTGCAGTGAAAAATACATCCATGGAAAATGGACAGTACACCAGTTACCAAGCACTCAACTAATGCATACTAAAAATGAGAAATACACCCAGGAAATTTACTTTAAAAATACACACTGGACTCAGTAATTCTTGACAGTCACCAGTGGATTATACTTTGCTTTCAACGTCTTTTGTAGCCTTTCCTAGGCTACGAAATAAGAGATAGTTTACTGAGAAACTCCAACCAGCACGTGCATTGTGGAGACCAACAGCAAGATTCTTCCTGGGACTTTGGTAGTCCTGCAGCAATTTACCCAGCACTGATGTTGGCTTACCTGCACACCACAGCCAGCACCAAGTCCAGGTTTGTTTTAACAGATCTTTGATGTTTATATTACTTTTGTAAATCAGTGGACATAGTAGGCTTGATCCCTACCCACAGGTCCAGGGTGTCAGTAGAGTTGTCCTGACTTACTTAGGAAGAGACGCCTTCTACTTTGGTGCACCACACAGTCCCAGAAGAAACAAAGGAAGTTCACTTACCTGCCTCATGTTAAAAAGGAATCACATCTTGGGTGCTGGAGAACAGCAGGTGACATCTAGAAGAGGAAATGCATTATTTCTATTATTAGTGTGCAGAAAAATTATTTCTGTAGATCTTTGCAGGATATGTACAAAGACACTCAAGATGTGTTGGCACTAAGTGTAATAGAAAGCCTTCCCCCCCTCCTCCCAACTATCAAAAATGAAATGACAATTCCAACAGAATGTTCAGAGGAATGCAATTATCACAAGGGAGGTTAAAAAAAAAAAAAAAAGAGAGAGAGAATTATTAGGCTCCAAATTCTGTTGTAATAGGACTGGGATTCCTTTCAACTCTGGAAACTTCAAACATCAGCTGGGAACAAAGCAAATGAATGTAGTGACCACAACCCAGTCATCTTCTATTTATAGGATGAAACACTTGACATTATTCTTGCTCAGAGCCATTTACTGTCCAGAAGAAATGGCAGCATTGCACACCACCATAGTACCATAATGAATCTGGAAAATAGTTACCCAATGTCTGGCTGAAGACGGTTCTATTTATCCATTTTACGTAAGCACTAACAA
The DNA here is from genome assembly GCF_047716275.1 of Strix uralensis. Taxonomy (NCBI): domain Eukaryota; kingdom Metazoa; phylum Chordata; class Aves; order Strigiformes; family Strigidae; genus Strix; species Strix uralensis. The sequence goes on along the minus strand of NC_133972.1, from coordinate 21,561,433 downwards.
CAGAAACCCTTTCTAGCAAAAATTCCTAGCTGAAATGCCTTCAACATCATGTTTTTTCCTAGCTACATCTGACTCTTGCTTTGCACTATTCCTTGATAAACTTGTTACTCACAGGCATTTTAATAACCAAATGTTACTGAATATACTTTGCCTAAAATTGTGGCAATAAATTCCCAGTTTAATCTATTATGCAGTTTATTTTTGCTGCAGGAACATACATCCCTTTTATGTATATATCTCTTCCAAGTCACACTTTTATAAATTTCCCTTTCTCTCCTTCACTTCTTCAGAGGAGTTTAACCACCCACGGGTTGTATTTTCCTGCAGGAGCACCAGTCTGCTGCTTGTTCAGTTGTGATTGATTCAATCTAAGCAGAGACCTTTTTGTTATAAGTAGATTTTCAGTCCCTCCAAAACTAAGCCCGCAGCCCAGGGTACAGTATCTCTCACCACGTTACCACCTGCACTGTTCCCCTCTGGTCGTCATAAAAAAGAATGTCCTTTGTATGAAGGCATCAGGTGGGTGGGTTTGCATGTTTTTTCCCCCACTAAAGTCACCTTCTATCCCCTCCATCAGAGAGCCCTTTGTTCCCTGTCGTGGTTTGAGCTCAGAGGACAACTGAGCACCATGCAGCCGCTCACTCTCCCCTTCCCTCCCAGTGCTGGGAAGGAGATGTAAAACAAAAGTCTCAGGAATCGAGATAAAGATAGGGAGGGATGAGTCACCCATTATGGTCATGGACAAAGGACAGAGTCATTAGGGGAAGGAAAAAAAAAGAACATAGATTTAATACAAACACTAACAACAACAACATTTAACAGACAGAGTAGGACAGTGAGAAACATTGCTGCATCTTAAAAACACCTTCCCCCCACCCATCCATTCTTCCCGGGCTCACCTTTGCTCCCAATATCTCTACCTCCTCCCCTCCAAGTGGCACAGGGGGTAGGGAATGGGGGCTGCAGTCAGCCCTGTCGCTTCTTCCACCACAGGGCGGTGGAGAACATCTGGCATTCTTTCCCTGCTCCAGCACGGTTCCCCTCTCACAGGAGACAGTCCTCCACAAACTTTCTCTGACATGAGTCCCTTCCACAGGCTGCAGCATTTCCCAGGCTGCTCTGGTGTGCATCACCCCCCCATGTTGCAATCCTTCCAGCACCGAACCTCAACAGCAGGGGCTTCCTCCCACAGAGTCTCAGCCTCCTTTGGGCGCAGTCACCTGCTCTGGTGTGGGGTCCTTCACAGGCTGAAGGTTGGCATCTGCTCCACCATGGACCTCCATTGTGTCAGGGGGGCGGCCCTGCCCTCTCACCATGGGCTGCAGGGGGGCTCTGCACTGGCGCACCTGCCCCCCTTCTCCTCCATTCTTCTGCTGACCTCTGTGTTTGCACAGATGGTCTTCTTGCAACTTTTCCTCACAACTCCAACTCCTCCTCTCAGGTTCCCCTTCTTAAATACATTATCGCAGAGGTGCAGCCACCATCGCTAATTGGCTCGACGTTGGCTGAGGCGGGCTTGACTTGGAGCCAGGGGAGCTTTGAGAAGCTTCTCACAGGGGGCCACTGCTGTAGCCCCCTCCCATGCTACCAAAAACCCCACCACTCACTCAAACCCAGGACAATCCCAAAGCAGGACCTGCTTCTCACTTACTCTTTCTGTCCTTGTAGAGCAGCCAGGCATTTTCCAGCACTTAAATTTTTCAGCTAAAAGGTCCTGAGGAGTGATCAATGCACAGTCAGGTAAACAACCTCTCCTCTAGGACCTCCACCTCTGCATTTCTCTTGAGCAACGTCTGTAATGATGCACTGGCAAAGTTCCTCATACAGATGTTATTTTGCTGCTAGGGTACATAAGACTAAGCATGTTCTTGGTAATGCAACCTGTCAGTCTTAAATCATCTAGAATAAATAGATGTGTTTGTCCTCTCTGGAACACACATGCAAATAGAGCTCCAGGGGGAAAAAAAAAAAAAAAAAGGAACAGCTTTGTGCAGATGCTCGAGGGGGCAGGGAGCATCTTTATTGCCTGGGATTGCTCCAGGCATACAGAAGCCCAGAGGAAACCCCTTTCAAAACCACCGTGTTGCTGCTGCCCTAAGCGATGAGCAAGCCAGGGTGACAACGGAGGAGGGCTCTTCATCTGGGGAATCAGGAGGCATTTTCTCAACCTCTTGCTCTCTGCTTTCGCTTTTCCTCCAGAAGGAATGAATGGGGAGAGCAGAGGCCCAGGGCACAGAAGGTGCTCCCTGCTCAGGTGATGTTCCCAAACCCATGGATATTTTCTCTGGTATTGGGAAAACTACTACAACTGCTAGATGGGTCAATGCATTAAGTTTTACTCTGATTATCGATGGCTGTTAACTTTTCATATCCAAAAATTGTAGGTTCTTTTATTGGAAGGATGCTGTAATCCAATAAACCTTTTCCTGTGTGGTTTAGTGGTCATAAAAAGTACTTTGCTACCAATCCTGCCTGCCCTATGTAGAGCAGAGACAGAGCACAGGTGGTGGCAATGAGACCTTACTTGTCCTGCCTGGCCACCTGCCCACCTCCATGGGGACACCTCTGGCTTCAACAGGGGTATTCCAGCTCCAGGATCCATTTAATAGTGGCAGACACCAAACTGAAAGTTGAAGCTGAGGGTTTGCTCTTACCTGTAAAACCTCTCCCGTGTATGAGAGAGACAGATTTCTAGTTTGCATGATATGAGATCATTCTTCAGAGCTCCCAGGGCCTCAGGGGCTCTGCAGGACCTGCAGACCTCTGACATTGTTTACACATGCCTTTTTTGGAGGTGGTGTGCTTGCTGACCACACAGCGTACCTACAGATGCCTGTCTTAAAAGCTCCTTTATGCTATGTTTCACATCTATATCATTGTAGAGAGAGGAAACATCACAGGAAAAAGCTATAGGCAGGAGAAAGAAAGGTTGTATTATTTAGCATTGAAGCAGACCTCAGAAGCCCATCAGACCCTGTCCGGCCACATGCAGATATGGTTTTGCTTGTAACGGCAATTATCTAATGACCAAGTAGATAACTATTACCTACCTACTTAGCATTGTAAGATTGTGTGATCTAACATCTATTATCTTGATTTTATAACTATGAGCAATAACATGTAGTTATTTCTTATATAATGAACAGTCTATTACCACAGAATAAAATGCAACACTGAGAACTACAGGCACAGGATGGTATCAGAGGTCCCAGGGTCATAAACAGCTCATTAATGGTCCATTACTGGACATCAGAGAAATGCAGCCTTGGGAGTTGGGTATAACCAGCTCAGGGGATAACAAAGAGAGCAAAGACCATGTATCCAACATACATAAAAAACACCACAGACAGTAAATTTGGATGTGATGTACACATCCACAGACCAATGAAGAAAGGGAAAGGTGGAGAGTGACTTAGTGAACATATAAAATCACCCCAACACAACGATCCTAAAGTGAGAATGAAAAAAACATCATAAAGAACATATTCCTCCAGAGGAAGGACCTGGCATGCTGAGATCTCACCACACATCTCCTCTCCAGATTGAAACTGCCGATGCTGACATCCAGACAGGCAGTGGGAAGATGCACATAACACCAAAGAGAAGAGCAGAAAGCTGGCGTATATATCATTTTAACAAATCTTTCCGTAACTGGGTGCAGCAAATTTGGAACAATTACCTGGTTTTATGGATGGGGAAAACAGATGCATGAAGCATTTTAAAATACGGCTTGAAGTTGCAGGGGAAAGCCAGTTGTAGTACAGTCAGGAAATGTTTCTTACATGCATCTTTTTTCCACACCAGTCAGCCAAAGTTTTGAATTCTCTCTGTTCCTAATAGATTAAATTTTTCAACCTTTCTTCCTCCAAACTTCTCCTGTCAATGTGAATTCCATGGGAGACAAATATAGACTGAGATTTGGATGGGAGAAGATCCTTCTGCACTGGCTCATGTGGAAACCCCAAATCCAAATAGCCCATCTGCAAGCTAATTCAGATTTAGGTCAGATGACTGAAACAAGTCTCCCATTACAGCTTGCTTGAGAATGTTTCCATCACCTTGCTTCAAGGGCAACTGGCGTGCAAAGCAATGACTAGGAGTGAAGTAAATGAGCTATGAAGAAGCAGGGACAGTAAATGATGTTCAGTATAAAAGCACTCCAACATGAAGTTAGTGTGATGCAGCAGATGCAGATGACCCTCTATATTTTTAACTGACTGTTAACCTGTTATAGCTCTAACCACAGCTTCAGTCTTGGAGGACTTGCAGTTCCTGGCATCCCCTGATCTGTCATGTGCCCACATAAGCCACTACGTTGAAGTCATTAGGAGTAATAACAGATGCTTCTGCCAACATGCTCCACACCAGTGTCCACACTTTGGGCTGATCAAACAGCACAGCAGTGCACAGTTGGGCAGGGGGTGTTGAGAGGAAGCCTTACTGTGTACCTTCTCAAGGGCTGCACACAGTAACCATTGGGGCACAAGCTATTTGCTCTTCTTCCCCTTACAGAAAATGTGTCTCTGAAAGGTCAGAGAAAATCCCAAACCATGTCCTAGTTTGCCCATGCAGCAATCTTACAGCTGGAGGAGATGCAGCCAGTGCTCATCGTCTGTCCAGTGGAAGATGCTGCACCCAACAGAGCGCCTTCCTTTGGCCCTCCCTGCACCAGGCTGTTTAGGGACTAGGGGTGTCTGGAGGTGGGATGATGTTTGGCCCCATATCTGGAAGTTTTGACTTAGGTTGATATTTTATGGATCACAGAGCATCCTCAAATGCATCACACTGTTATCACATTGTTGTCATTGTCTCAGCTTTTGCACAGGGTAGACCCTGTTCCTTCTGGAGAAGGAATTCAGTGACTAGGGTCAGAACTGACCTTTTGGGGATCATGCTTTCTGTTGCACAAGCGTGGGTTTTTTTGCAAGAGAACAGCTCTGTTGCACCTGGAATGGAGGATCACTACAAGTCTCACAATGCAAAGGCATCGAGAGGTAATAATCTGCCTCTTAGAGGGGCCATTCATGTCCTTACTTAACAGGAACTGGGAAGAAGAGCTCAATGTGTGGTTTCTATGGAAACAAATTGTTTATCCAGTGGACCCAAGTCTGTTCTAAACCCTAGAACCTAAAAGTTTGGCTGTATCAGGGCAGACACCAATTTTTTTTTTTATTTGAGTGGACACAACATCCTCCATCTGTGCTAGAGCCTTAAATCTTAGCATTAGCAACATAATTTCTTGTATTACTTTTCTTAAATGAAAGACATGATTTGTGCTGTCCTGTGCAAAGGAGAAAGAAGAGCTGATCTGGCTTAAAGAAGTCTGTATACTTCTGTAAAGTCCCCCTCCACCATCATGTGAAGGGATTTATTTAGATGTTGTGCAACCACAAGCACAAATTAAGTAGGGGTGGCTGGTGTCTCTCCTCAGACTGTGCAGAATTACTCTTTTACTTTTCCATCTTTCCCCCTACCTCCTCTTCAAAGTATTCCCCATTCCTGCAGATGGATCTATCCATGGAAAAAATAACTCCCCCACCCTTTCTTCCCTGATTCATGTTCACAGCAGTATAGAGAGCTCAATTAAAAATGCACCTGTCCTCTGCCCACCCTGGCTTCTCACACCAGCAATGTGATTTGAGACACCCTTGTGAAAGCTAAAATCTTGTCAGAAACAAACTTCTGCCCAAGTCTAGCAGTCTCAGTGTGGCTAATAGAAGCCTGAATGCTAATCCAGGCCCTGGTAGTCAACAAAATTATACCAGAGACATATCATGGCACACGTGCAACATTTCTTGTACAACATCTTCCAGTAAACACTTATAATATCTGGGATGTGCTGCCTGTTCTGCTTGGAAGAAAAGTGACTGCATATCAAAATTAAACAGCAGACTAGGATTGAGAAAGCTAACCAAAGGGTTTGGGTAGAAAATGGGTTGTTTTGCAATAGCTTTTTCCTACATTATATTTCAAATCAGTTTTTACTTTAAGATACATAGAAAACACAATTTCCCATTTCGCCAGTATGGGTTTTCAAGAATGCCAGATTCACTGTTTTAAGCACTGCGAAATGAAGCTGCTTCACTTAAACCTTGTGATTTTTAGCAAAACTTGCAAAATCTAAATATCCATGCTGCTTTGAACTTCAAATGTAATATTTACTTCCTAAAAAAGCAGAAGAGCAAGTGGCCCTGGTCCAGCCAGAGCTCTGACAAGCCCAGGGTCCTGTCTGACAGTGACTGCAAATGAATGCCTGAGAAAGACTAGAAGAGGTGAGCAAACATCTGGTGAGGAGCTCAAGGAGCCAAAGGAGCTCAAGCCAGCTGCTTAAAAGGACCAATGATTAGTTTTAAATCTTTGGTTTTCTAAAGGGTAATAAAAAAGAGGGAGATATCAAACATGCTATTGTACCACAACAGAGGGTGCAGATTCATCATCGTGGGAGAAATAACAATGTTACTTGGAAAATATATTGGCACCTGGTACAACTAGCAGATGCTTTAAAATTAAGCCTAGACTTAGGTTCAACTAGAGTTATGACATCTTTATAGTTTGCTTGCAAAATAAATATAAGTTTACATATATGTTTCAAGCCAATCTTAAGTGCCCTTCTTTACCAGGACCATTTTAGGATTAAAGAAAACATCCCTCTATTCCTCTAAACAGGTATCCCCCTGTCATGCTGCAGAGTCCAACTCAATGGGACTGCTCACAGGCTTGAAATGACAGGTGTTGCAAACTGACAGAGATGCTTATCCAAGTCTCTTGACTTGGATTTCATGTCATTTTTTCCTCTTGCTGTCTCTCAGGTCCGTAATGTCCTCGCTTTCAATGGTTATGGATGTGCAGCATGTTAGAGTTGATTAGAGAAACTAGCCCCATTTATAGAAAGCTTTCTTTCCATTACAGCTCCAAAAGCACCACATAGAATCAGAGTACAAGGCTCCAGTGCTTCACAAGGCTGGTTCTCGTGAGGAGATCACAGTGTCCAAACCTCCCCTCCATCTCCCCCTTGTTATTTCAGTGGGAATAACAGGAAAGCAGAAAGAAGCCCTCTTTCATCAGTACAAATATCCCCCATTCCCCATAATGTGCATCGTTCAGGATCTCCTGGCATTGTACAGGAGGAATGGATTTTGGTCGTTTAACAACATTTGCTGCAGAAAGTTGCACTTTTGGTTTGCAATGGCAGAAAAAAAGAATGAAACGTCACTTTGCATTTCTAATTTCTGCAATTTAATGGAAATGTTGTATAACTTCACATTCTAAAACTAGCTGTGGAAAACCTGAAATTATATTCCTGTTAAGCGAAATGCTCCAAATTACATTTTCTACCTGGAAGCTTTAATGAAGGAATAATGAAATCACAGTTCACAGACAACCACCCTGAAATCTCACATTAATACAAACTTACACATAGTGAGTGGTTGAGAATATTGAAACTCCCACTAGGAGACAGAAGAGGAAGGCCATACAGTTTGGGAAAGAGCAGCACAGTAAAGACTGACCCGAATTAAAAAGATGTGAAAAGTCTTTATTCAAACATGGGATAAAAAGCCAAAACCATTTCTGAAGCTGACTCTCCTCAGATGGGCAAATCAGAAGTTTTGAAATGTTCAGTCTTTAAAGATGGATGTTTCCGCTTCTTTTTGTGTCGTGGACTTAACTTATACCTCCCCACAGACTTGATACAGTTCTTCAGTAATGACTGTGTACAAAATTCTGAAAAAATCCTTGGATAAAGTCACCAAGTAAAAACTGTCCTCAGATAATTACTATAATACTCTTCAGAAAAAGGCAATTATTTTTTAGAAAATTAAATTTCAACTCACGGATTTATATGAAATATCATCATTTGTTCCGATATGAATTTCCACACTTCATAACAAAACGTGATAGGCTGATAAATATATGTCAGTTTAGACAAAATTTTAATGTGGCAAAAAATGAACACTAGAAATATACTTAATTTGCTTAATTATCTATATTTAGAACATGTATTTTACCTGTGTAAGGACTTTTTAGATTTTTCTGACCCCACTGAGATCTGACCACCTTTAATAATCTAGTACTTTAAGAAAAGCATAATCTCAGTTCTTTTAGGTAGCAGTGAAGTCAGAGTGGATGACTGACCCTATAAACTTTGGGTTGTTTTTCACATAGCTTAAGAAGTGGAAAGTTGTGAGGCTTTTCCTGGTCCTGAAAGGGCTGTTTCCTCTCCAGATACTTCCCTAATGATCTGTGAACATAAATCAACTGGGACTCACAGCAACACTGCTGAAGAGCAGATCTTTTTCTTATGACCTGGCAAGTCTGGTTTAAACACCAGATGGATCAAAAATAATAATAATTGGAAGAAAAGCAGTATCTTCTTCCACTGATCCCCCACAATCTTTTTTCTGTCTCACACACACCTACACTTTTCCAGTCACACACTGAATGCTGCTCTCGGTAGGGCTCTGGAGCACCAAGTGCTTCCCGTGAAATGTACCCAGTAATTTGCTCTGTCGTGATTTTTCCTTCACCAGCTGTAGATAAAAGAGGGTGGTTTTATTTCGCTAGGTTACACGGAGCTGCTAACCTCTCCAGTTAGTTTCTAAGTGTAACTGGTACAACACATGGGATGGACTGTAAACCGGTGGTAGAAACCCTTATGGTACTGGGAATGGGGACTAGTTCTGCTGTGCCCAGAGTCGTTGTCCCTACATCCACTGTCTAGGTCCTCTGGCAAAGTCACACTCGCTTGAGCCTGGAGGAGCAAAACTGCTCTAATTGTGTCTGTCTTAAACAGCAAATCCTTTTCCAACCTGTCTATTTTTATAAATGTCACATTTTCTGTATGGCTGACCTTTTCCTTTCCTGAATTTTCTATTTGACTTGGCATGGGGAGAAATGAAGTCCAGGATTTGGGGGATGGTGATGCAGTAGCTCTGGGATGACATATGCTGTGGAAATGCAGTGCAGCCACTCTTTTCATGCTCCTGATTACAGGGCTGGATCACAAGTATGTTTGACAGAACAATATGAGTGGATGGTGCAATCAAATGCTGAGAGAAACTGGTGCAAACTGGCACATTAAATTGTTAAGTATCCTTTACAAAAGCTCACAGATCAGCTTATTGCAGGACCAGCCTGCTGACTAACAGAAATTGATCAAAACAGTGATTAAACACCCACAAACAAAACAAGCCATGGTCTTTTTTTTCCTTAATGGAAAATCTCTCCAAGCATCTATAGGCTCAAGTGTCACTTGAATGTTTTCCACAAGGATTTAAACTGATGGAGCAGCTCAAAGCCTGTGGGCCACTGTATAGAGAACATATTGTGGCTACATCTCCTGAGAGTCCTCCAGCATGCCCATAACCAAAAGAGAGCATCCTTTCATGGCACTAGTGTAAAGAGAGCACATCCAGTTTCAGAAAGCATCTGCAGTGAACAGAGCTAGGCTGCAGACGCCCAAAAGTCCCAACTGGATGGGCTCTATGGGGCAGTAGATGAGCGTACGGGTACACGGCTGGTGTTCATTTTGTGGACTGACAACATTGCTACCTGGCTGCTCTGTGTGCTGGCTGCCCCTCCGAGGCTATAAAGGAGGTGATTACAGGAAAACAGCAGTGTTACTGCCCTTTCTGTCCACTGAAGGCCATTTCCCCTGCAGTTAGAGAGCAGAAGTAGAGCAGACTTTTTTTATTGCTTGATCTCAAAGATAATAAACATACAGGCTAGCCAATTCAATACTTTTAAGTGCTTTGTGTTTTTTTAATTTAACACAAACGACTCTTAAGTTCCTCTTCATCCCCACTACAGCAACAATCTGTTCTCAGCACTGCATGAAATATGCCTTTTCTCAAACTGTGCTAAAACAGTTAAAAAATCATCACTGCTTAGGTAGCGATTTTGGACAATACCATTCTGATATTTCCCTTGAGGATCAAGATAAACACATTTTCTAATGATTCCCCTAAGAAACTTGGAGTAGTGAAGCTATTCCTTAGTGAGCATGTCTGCTTATCAAGTAGTCTTGTGGGTTTTGTGCAGGAAAACAGAAACTCTGTTTTTAATTGGGTCTGTGCAGTAAAAGTTGCAATGTTGGGATCTCGGACCATTCTTTCTATGCTTTCAGGCTCCACCACCACATACTGAAAGGTGATCCCTGTTTCCACCTTCCTGTTGTCATTTTTAAAGATATCATCTTAATTTTGTTTTCCAAACCAGAGGGTACCATGAGAATAACAGCTTGTTAGACTTTCATAGTGGCCCACAGTGTAAGTGACAGATTAGAGAGGAACAAAGACATTCAAAAGCATTTTTTCTGAAAAGTCGATCTTCTAAGTTTACCAAATTCTGAGGTCTTTTTTCCCTAAGGTGCTGACGGGACTTAAATGTGGATTTCCAACACCCCTGGATGCATGCCCAAAGCCCTAGGCTGTTCGTACACCAGCAGTTCTGCAAATCAAGTATTTTACTTCCTTTGCCTTGATGTCAAGTGCCTGAAAACAAACAGTTTATTCTGGGAAGAACAGCGTGTTTTGCTGGATATGGAGCCACACATTTTTTTCCACTTCCATTTCAGTGAAACCCTCTCACTTGCATCCAAGTTTCAGAGTCGGGTTTGATCCAGGTGGAATTTCTTATTGGTTTTGTTTCATCTTTTAATAAGGCAACCCCCCACATAGCCACCTGCTCTCTTGGTATTTGGCTACCTTTTTGTCTCTTCTACCTCTTTTCCTTTCTTTGGAGCCTGCACCCAGCACAAAGCTGCCAGAACAAGGCTGCTCTTAGACTCTAAAGAAGAGAGAAACGCCTTTTGTTTAGATTAAAAGGCTGTCCTGTCAAAAAAGGGCTTTTCTAAAATAGCCGCTTTTCCAAACACGCTCCAAACCAAAGGGAAAACCTCTGTGTCCGAGTTTCTTTGCATGCACTGCAGCTAAGAAAGGCGAGAGCAGCCCCTGGCAGCCTTCACTGCCTTCACAGCCAGCTCTGAGCCAGCACAGTGCGGCCAGAGATAGCCCAGATGCCCCAGCAGTCCCGGGGCTCCTGCCCAGCGGGTTACTGGGGCTGCCCCTGCTGCAGGAATGCAGGAGGCTCAGCTCTCCCACTGACTGCAAAAAAATGGAGGGGTATGCAAGAGACCAGCCCTCTTACCCACAATGTTACAGGAGTGACAAATCCTTCTTGCTGGAATATTTGCACTCTCCTTTAGGCTACGCTAAACATAAGCAAGCACAAGAGTAACTTTTTGGGTTTGCATAAGGCTGAAACCAGGCAAGCATCAAAATGGCAACACACATTTTTATAAAGAGGTTTAAGATCACCCCATATTTAGGTTTTCAAAATCCAAATTGCATTTTTGTTGTTTGAAAATAGCCACACACAAATAATTCATAACTTGTCAAAAAGAGACATGAAAGGTAAAACTGCTATCAGTATGCCACCATTCCCATTACAACCCAACCACCAATCTGTCAGTCAGCTGAACTCAGCCTGCATCAACCAGCCCTGAAGTCTGGCAGACAGAGATTGAGCCTAATGTTTAGTACAGGCAGGTACAGCACTCAGGCTGTAATGCCTGTTGTTCAAATGTCTTGACCATTTGCTTGAAAATAAGGTTTTTTAAAAAAATTTTAAAATGTGGTAAATTTCAACCATTCTGGCTAAAATTTTGAAGACAGCTTGCCTGCAGAAAAGTAGGGAAGGTTTTAGCTGAAATTTCTCATCCATTCCCCTGAGAGATGCTAGGAGAAAATACTTTGGTTTGTCTGTTACACTAAAAGTTTTAGTATTTCTTGCTTTAGAGTAATGAAATGGTGAGAGAGACGGTGCTCTCCTCTGTAAATGCTTTGTGCTATCGTTTTCCAATGAAAATGGATAGATAATTGATTTTGCCGTGATAAGTATTTTTGGTTGCTTACTCTTTCTGGATATCATAAGTTATACACATTTATATTATAAATGGGCATATCAGAGAAAATTAGGACCTTGCAGAGGCTCTCAGAGGTAAGGCAGTAAAAATATGTCCTTGTACACGGTGCATTAGCAGGCCTGATGGGTGTCTTTTGTGATGCTTCCTGATTGTGCAATCCCATTTTATAATAAAATACAATGTCATGCAGTTTATTAACAGATCTGAGAAGAAGAGCATATCCTGTAATTACATTTCAGGCTCTGTGCATACATTACTTGCCTTTCCTGACAGCCCAGAGCTGTTCTCATATTTTAATGCAAATGCTTTATGCTGCTGGCCAGTGACACATTCTCTTACCCTGTTTTTCTAAGAAAAGGAGGTATGAAATGGTCTTATTAGTCTGTGAGTGCCCACATAATTACTGTTAATCCAAAGGACAATTTCAACCACGTCTCAGGGAAGAAGAGATGCCTCAAAGACTCTGGAAACATGTGGATGGGTGGAAGGCAGAGGGGCAGGGGAGCACATCCATCAAATGAAGGGGAGCCGCCCTACACACGGCCAGCACAGCCCACTGCCCCGGCGATCCTTGCACAACTCTGCCAAGACATGCAGGGGGGTAAACACAGGAGGCAAAAATCCAAATCTGTAGGAAAGCAGGCTTCCTTGGATCTGTTACCAACAGAACAGCTTAAATTGCTGCGGGGTAATCATCATGCTGCTGTAAAAGAAATGAATCAAAAGGGCATGCAAAGCTTTCTGAAGCCTTTGAGTCTTACAGCTGTTTAAATCTAAGTGAATCACTCCTGTTTTCCCTAAGTTATCTATTTCGATATGGTCTTATCCCTGGGCTTCAGTGAGAGCTGGCTACTCTTTAGCTAGCAGCCACAGACTATATATTTCTTTTTTACTTTCTCTCTGTTAGGTAGATGTCATCTCAGGAAAAATATACATGGACCTTAGAGGATTGAAAACTGTCCAGCAGAAATACAGCATTTGCAAAACTTGCTAGCTGAAGGAAGAAAATAAAAACATAATAAGCTGATTTCCAAGTCCTTGCTTTCTTTTCCCCCTGAGATGCTAGTAGTGAAAGAATCCTTTCTAGGAGAGGTAAGAGCTTGAGAAAATTAACAAGAACTGAGGGGCAGCATAAGAGGTAGTGAAAACATTTCTCCTTTTCTCAAGAATGAATAAAAAGCAAGGCAGAAAAGATGAAGTTAAGAGATTTAGAATGAAAAACCCCTGCTTACAGCCACCCACCATAGACAGGACTGCTCGGTGTTATCCCAATGTGCACCCTTCCTGCCCCCATTTGGCTCCAGGGCTGGAGGTGTACAGAAAAATGTTAAGTCAGGACCCACATTATGCCTGCTTTTAGGAACCAGGGGGCCATGAGTCAGCAGGGTCACTGGCTCCAGCCTTCTGCAAATGTCGGTAACCCCAGACAGGGTGTTCAGTGTAGCCAGTCCCATAGCACTCCCAGGCACCACCATCCCCTCCCGCACATCTCTGAAGCACATCCTCACAGACTGATGACTAATTTAAGTATAAAAAAAACAGCTTAAAAAGGCAGTGTTGGGTGGTGGGATTTTTTTTTTTCTCAGCTTCATCTAGCAGTCAGCTATGTCAAAGCATGTCATCTCTGAAACCCCAGTGCACTATGCCCTGTAACTCACCTTTACCTCCAAGACCAGTGACAAAGGACATTTCCTGCTTGCTCTGCATGGACAATTCATACCACACATCTGGATTAGGTGCAAATCAACATCCTGGAGTAGATAAAATGTAAACACCTTTCCATTTTTGCTATACTACATTGTCCTTGCAGCCTAAAACAAAAAAACCATCAGAAAATTAACTTCTGGCAGTGTGCTTAAGATGTCCCCTCCCTTGCTGTACTGGTATTTTGCTGTCACTGAACTTTCCTAAGCCAGAGAAACATTCAAATGATTGAAGAAATAATTCAAAAATATTTTTTCAGAATCAGGATATGAGCTATGTTGCAGATTATTCCATATCAGGTGCAGATTAGTAATCTGTGCCATCCCAAATTGCAGGATTACTTTTGAGAGAGGTGATGAATTTTTAAATTGTCATTTGGATTAAATTGATACAAGGAACCTCTCTTGCTCAAGTACTGGAACATTAGTTTTTGGTATTTCTTGGAAGTACCAAGTGAATTTTCTTTTGCTAGACATTTACAACAATTAAGAAGTTGAAAATAATGAATTGATGAAATATCTCTAGGCTTTTGGTGTTTTTTGTTTTATTTTATTTTTTCAATATTGCCCTTTCTGTTTCTACTGTGAATCTGCCCCCTTGAAAAGTTAAGATACCACATCTGCATCTCTGTTGAAAATATTTTTGGTTTTTTTTTTTTCCTTCTGTACCTGAAGTGGAAATAGCTTTAGGAAAATGTGAAGAAAAGTCAGGAGCGATCTCAGAAGATTGGCATGTATTTCATCCCATATATGTAAGAAGACTGGCAAAGTAGATGCAATTACACTGCAACTTTGCTAGCTGAGCTGGTGAAAGAACTGTTGTCTATAGCTCAGGCAGTACAGCAAGCGTTGCCTGCTCTGGTCACAGCATTGTGGGATCCTGGGAGGTAGGAAAGGACCACCAGAGGTCATCCAGTCCAACCTCCTCCCCAAAGCAGGGTCAACCATGGGATCACACCAGGCGGCTCAGGGCTTTAGCTGGTCACGTCCTGAAAGCCTCCAAGGATGGAGATGGCGTGACCTCTCTGGGTAACCTACTCCAACGTTGGGGTGGCAATTTCTGCTACTGCAGGACTTGTGTCAGTCACCTGCAGCTCCTCCTCAGCTGTTCCCCACCTCATTACCCATGAAACAGGGAGGGGTCCTGCTTCTGACTCACAATTTCTTGGCAGGCCACCTTCAGTCTAGCAGTCAACAATTTCTGGGGCCTGCCCTGGATATCTGCTAACTGAAGGCAGGAGCTAGTAACCTGACCAAATCCCTACCATTCCTAGCCAGTCTTTCCTAGTGAGGGCCAAAAATAGGTCTGCCATCAGAGAGAGAGATGTACCTTGTTTCCCCCAGATAACTCAAATTCCAGGTCTGATGTTACGATAGGTGTTTTCTATTCTTCCTCATCTGTGTCTCACCTACTTTGAGGTACCGTACCTAATTTCTCAGTTCATATTTAACAGAATTGCCAGGCTTGAGTTCACAGTTAAATCCGTCCTTGCTACAAATAAAAGTACATCCAGGCAGCCTGGTGGGTGGGAAGGTGGGTCTTAACTACATAAAATCTTCTCTGCCCTTGTGGTGCCAGGTGAGCTGAGAAAGAGAGCTGGGGTCTGTCTCCTCTCCTCTCCTCAAGCTGAGCTGTGGTCTTTCCCACGATACCTGTGGGTAGCAGAGCTCCTTCCCTGTAATGATGAGTCCACCGCTATGACATTGCCATACTCTGAAATCCTTGCCTACAAGCAAAGCCTTACTTGCTCATGAGAGGTTTTGATGGCTTTCCCTGCTGCTGGTCCTTTGTGTCTTGCATGCTGAGCATGAGACCCAGGATTTCTCACATCCCCTGCTATGACTCAGTTAACAACACGTATTTATGCTGTGCTGTGAGGCAACCGCTCCACTGCTCTGAAGCCCAGCCGGATGGCAGCTGCCAGTTATCCTGACAGAAGAAGAGCCCTCCCACAGGGCCACTTCCCAGACACATTATAAAAGCCTTCCCACGTGCTTAACTAGTGAGCCAATTTTCACCTCTGGACCCATTATCTCAGAGCGGAAAAGTGATGTCACCCTGTGACACAACATGAAATACTCAGCTGAAGCAGAGCCTCCATCTCAGTTGCCTATGTCTACTGAGGTGGTAGCCTAAATTAGAGAAACTGCAAACTGCTTTTTCAGTATTTAACCAGCATCCTGAACCAGAGTGGGAAAGTCAGCCTCTCACAGCTCAGAAGTGGATATACTTACTTCTCTACATTCCCCTCTGGGGCCAAAATAGGTGTTTGTTGCTAATGAAATTGTTGAGATTTAATGTACTTTAATATATACACACACAAAATTGAACAGGGAAAAAAAGCAGTAAAAAGATGTGTGATGATTCAAGAAAGAATTGTGATTTTTGAGACAACTATTTCTAGGGTCCCTGTTCTGCTTTGGCTTTTCTCCTCTTCATCCCTAGAAAGACTTGACTTCATTAAATCACATCAGATACTCTGAATTAGATAATCAAAATCTCAAACACCCCCAATCTCTTGTGCACTTTGGAATTCTTGGTCTTCACATAAAGGACATTTTTTGAGTGGTGAAGTTTAGTCCCATTCAGACTTCAGCACCCTCCAGCCAGTTCATATTGTCCTGGGAGGCACATGTCAGTGTAGCACAGCCAGCACAAACCTTCCTATTCTCCCTGCAGGGAAATTTCCTCCTTAGGAGAGCACACAGGCGTGAGGAACAGGCCAGCCACCCCTGCTGGCTTTCCTTCCCATGAAACACAGAGATGTTTCTATCAGCACAGCTCTGGAGGAACTCTTTGAGACATGAGGCTTTACTGCCACCTTCTACAGCCCAGAAGAACACCAGGATATTCCTGACTGGTCCATGAAGGTACATGGGCATGCCATCAACACACACAGAAAAAATGACAAATTTAACTGCCAATCCCAACACTTCATAATTCCAGAGCTGATTTAATTATCTGAGCCATTGGTTTCAGGGCCAAATTAAATGACAAAGGTGACAGAAGGGCCCATCGCTGCTTCCCTAAATAGCACAAATTGTTCTGACCTGTCACAGCAGATCAGGATGAAGGCTTTAGGCTAGCAAGATAGCCATAAAGATCACATGGGGATGAGGGTAGGGGAGAACTAACGTATATTTAATCCCAGACACCCTACTGTGACAAGACCTTTAAAATCTGATTCTTAAATTTATCTGAGGTGGTTTTAGGGATGAAATGAGGGAGTAGCTATCACCTTGCCCAGAGTCCTACACCAGCCCCCCTGCACCCAGAGCAGGAGCCAGGCAATGACCACAAGACTGGCAGCTGTCCCCTCTCTGCCCCATCTTGGCTGACAGGAAGGTCCCTGGAGGGGGAGGATGACAGTGGGGTCCCAGGGCACTTCTGTCCACAGGACAGAAGGATACCATCATGGCAGGTCCATGGTCAACGCATGTCACTCCTTCCACCTGTCACCTCACCAGATGCCGTCTCACCAGTGATGCTGAGGAAACATGGAAACTGAAAGAGAACGTTCAAGGTTAAAAAAATCAAGAAGAAAATGGTGCAGGAAATGCTGTTTCCCTTATTGGTGCCATATTCAGGACATTGATTGAGGCTGTGCGTGTGCTAAGCTCAGGGTTAGGGCTGTTTTCTCTTGCCTCTCCAAGGTTGCCTTGCCCAGGGAACACATGGGCTGGACATCTCAGATCTTCCTCTGTTGCTTGATAGTCCTTTTACAAACCACTTTTCTTCTCTAACTTCAGCCAGTGCATCCTAATGTTTGGAAGGGGTTAACAAAAAACAATAAAAAGACTAATGTCAGTGTTTGGAAAACTGCTTCTGTGCCCACAAACAGTAACCTCAGGAGATCATTGAACAGGAGCTTTGCAATTATCCTCCAAACAAGACAAATCGAAATCAAAGGCACCGAGCTCAAATCCTCAGTGTGTCATATTTATGTAAATACCCAAATAACATAATCATCAGCACTGTTCCAAGAGGCAAGGAGGAGTGGGATAGCTGGGGGCAGAGCGCTGGCAAGACATCGAGAAACCTTATAACCAGAAGCAGCAAGCATCAAAGTGCCATGAGGAGGATGGATTTGGGTTCTCCAATTGCTTCATGTTTCATTGAATATGACATTTGTGTTTTAATGTTTTTGAGTAGTGGAGGCAAAGTTCTCCCTGGGCTAAAGGTTAAAGGAACCAATGGCTGGAAAACTCTGTTGCTGAGAGACAGAGCTTTTGAGATAGATGCTGGGACTGACCTAAGCCCAGTGGGCTGGACAAGGGGAGGACATGAAAGTAAGGCTTTCTGAAGCACTGTCTACTCAGATATCTAACTGAGCAAGCCTCTGGAGCTCTCTCTTGTTCATTTATCCCCACTCTTCTTGTGTGCAGCTTCTGAGATATCATCTCTTACTTTTTTTTTTTGTTTCCCCACTTCTATGCAGTTTCCTTACTAGGGCCCCAACATGTAGCAAACACACGGAGGAACTGAATGGACACAGTTCAAATGCTTTGGGGCCACCTTTACACAGGGAGGGTTATCACAACCTTCTTTCCTCCTTAGCAAGAAGCTTGAGCAGAAACTCGCCCTCGGTTTTGGTCATTAAAGAAAAGAAATGGGACACTTTTTCCTGTGCAAGTAAAGTTAATTGATACCAGTTTCTGGAGTTATGGTTATGTGAGCAGAATATAGGTCTGGAATTCAGACATGCTGACCTTGCCCAGTGGAGGTCGCCTAAGAAGTCAGTTTAGCCACATCTTGCTGCCCAGGAGTGCTGCTAATCCTGTCAATTGTGAGTCCCACTACAGAATTATCTACGTTGACCTGTGTGAAAACATGTGGTAATGCAATTCAGCTCTGGAAACTCTGTGGCCAATTTATACATTTTCAAAATTAAGTTACCATCATTTAGCATTTAGTTATTTATGTCCCTGAGGGAAAGTTTTTATTAGTAGAGGGTGAAGGTATTAATATTTTAAAGGCAAAAGAATAAACGACCCAACTAAAAGTTCATAAAATGATCTTCCCATCTTGCCTTGAATGATATTGCAAAAATAATATAATGAAAAAAGCATTACAGGACCTTGATCAAACATGATCCTTCAGGGCTAAGGAACCTCATTTTCCTGCATACAGATACGATTCACTCAGTCCTGCAGGATTTCATACCACATGAAGACATCAATATTTTCTGCAGAATTAAGCAGAGCAATTAAATAGCTACACTACTGTTGCACCATGAAAAAATAGAGTTGGAAAAGATCATTTCATAGGGATATCTAGTCCACCCCTAATCAAGAATTGGCTAGACTTACAGTACACCTGCTATTCATGAATGCTTCCCCCTGCAACAGCCCAGCTTGCCATAGGAGCACTGACACACCTAGATCAGGCTTAAAAGTCCTTTACAAGTGGTTTCTCTCTTTGCAGGAATGTGAAGTGAATTAATGAAGTCCAAACCACTTCCCTTGTCAACTATTTGCTAGGGAACAGCAACAACCAAGTGGTTTAACAGAACAAGAGCAACCAAATTCACTTCCGGAGAAGTAGGTTTGCTTACTTTTGAGGTCCCGATTTTAAGTAAGTTGCTCTCCAGCCACAGTCAACTGGTGCCACCCACAGATGTCAGAGGAATGCCAGTGCAGTCTCTTTGAATGCTTCAAGGTGATATATACGATGCCATGGGGAAGATGTAATAAAGCAGAGAGAGAAAATGAACAGATCCTCCAGAAGACTCCCTATCTGCTGTGACTAATATTGGTCTTTCAAAGCACACACACATGGTGTACAAAAGAGGCAGTGACAGACGCGCATAGATGTGCCACTCTACAGATGCGGTGCAGAGCAAGTCGACTCTAATGACTTGCTAGTGGTTTTTGACGAGGCCCCGTGAACAGACCCTTGTCTGCAGCAGTTTGTCGGTGGTGGGATGCCCTGCGGGCAGAGGCAGCAGAAGCAGGCTTGGCCTGCTGCATGCTGTGCAGGTTGAATGCAGATAATCTAAATGTGTACGAGACTCAGAGAAAGAAATTTGCTATTTACGAGTAGTGACCCTCTCTACCGCATAAATCTTGGATGGATGGTTTTATAAAGTCTGATTGGTCAGTGATTTTACATCTGTTTAGATAGACTGAGCTGCTCAAATATTAAAAAAATTATGACGCTGTAAAGCCAATGCCCAGTAACTCTAAAGACTTTATTTGGTGCTTCTACCACTGCTAGGTGCTGGCACGATGAGACTTTTACCCATTTGTCTTATGCACTGAGTTTATTATATCTCCACAGTTCATGAAGTAGTTAAATTACTTTCCCAGGGTCACATAACTCATCTTTGTCAGAGCTGAGATGAGAAGCCAGGTGCTCTCATTGCCACCCCAGACTCCAGGCTCTAATAGCTAGATTTTGTGTTTGCCCCCACTTTACTAGCTTCTGCTAAGAGAAATGTAAGAACACTTCATCCTGCATTATATGCAGGAAAGGAAGCAGAAATCTGAATAGTTGCCATCTGCTGGAGTTGCTTTGATTTATTGCTTTCCAGCCTTAGCTGAAGATCAAACATGCTCTAGAGAGAAACATTTCCTTAGGTTGTTGTACTGTGCGTATTTCTGCTCAGTGCTAAACTAAGTCACAAGGACAGGAGCAGAGAACATTCCCTTTCTTCACCAGGATAATTTATACCTTTAATTCAGTAGTTCTATCCAACCACCCAAAAGGTACTGTTGTCTCTATCAGCTGGCAGCAGTTTTTCATTCAACTAACATCAAATTTGAAACTGAATAAAACAATTATGCTTTGTAGTTCCCTGTCTGGTTTATTGTATTTTCTCAGAAAGGAACTCTCTACCCATTAGAAGCATGTCCCTATCTTTCTTCAAAATGTCACACAGACAACAGTAATTTTATGGCATTTCACCCCATCTGTCTACATTTTTAGAAATAAGTTTTGCACTTCATGTGTTTTCATTTCCTACCCAAGTCCAAAGCCATATAATTCTTCAGATAATTACTGTTACTGTTTCCTTCAGATTATATAATTATTTTCCATATCTATCTAGCTGTCTCTTCATTTGTAGGTTTAATGTTGATTAAATACAAAGTACTATGCCACTGCTAATTTTACTTCAAAGAGGAATTTTCACACTAGGGCAAATAAAAAACCCAACATCAATATCTATGCATAACGTAATTTACTTTTCCATTAATTTTCTGTACTTCTTGGCCCCTTTGGTATTACTGGAGATCTTTGGTGTTTGAATTAACTCTGTTCTTTTGCACCCAGATCCATCTTTAGCTCAGATCCCAAGTACTGGTAATAGCCAAGAGAGGTAATTCATGGACCTAAAGGACATTTTCTGTCAGAGTCTTACCCAGAAGGGCAGTGTGTGTCCTACTAAACAGGGAAAACAATGGCAGTAGATGGATCAGGAAATACTCAAAAATTATGCAGTTTATATGTGTTCTCTGTCAATCTAGAATGAAAATAACAAATCATTACTTCTAAAATATATAATAAGAGGAAGCAATAATAATAAAACTGACAAGAAAAATCTGTTAAAAACCCTAAAAAAAATAGGTTAATGCTTTGTCAGCTACTGTCCACAACCTCACCTTTTTTGTTGGCTTTTTTTAATCATATGAAAAAAATAATGTGGCTGTATATCATTTGCGTGAGTCGTCAGTGTTTTCACCAGCATGAAACAGAACTCTCAGCCTTACAGCTTCAAGTTGTCTCTCTCAGCTCTCATGCTTTGGGAGAGAACAACACTATCCTGCCTTTCTCAGCCTGGGCCATTGCCTAAGACCAAGGCAACGCAAAATAACCATCCTAAATGAAAGTACCATGTAAACCTAATACTGCAGATGGGTATAACAGAGAGAGAGAAGACTTAACCTCCACCTAGAATTTCCCTACATGCTTATCTGGCAACTTTCCATCATTTAGAAGACTTTGGGCGTGTCGGGGCGTGTCATGGCTCCCAGGCACTGCAGCACTGCCCTCCCTGTCTGCAAGCCCAGCTGCCAGTCCCTGCCACCAGCCCCTCTCACCACCTCCTTGGCAGGGTCCCTCCATGCTCTTGCAAGCTGTGAACCCCCTACCTTCAGAAACAGGGTAACCCAGACGGCTCTTGTGTTAGCCTCCAAGATACCAAAGAGGAGGGTGCCTGGGGGAGGGCTGACTTTTCTTGCCTCTGTGCAGACAGGAAGCGATGCCTTGAAGGGGAACCCATTTTTCCTTACATTAAACCTCTTTACAGCCATGAGGCAAACATACAGAGCACTGATCCTACATTACTCCCATCTGCACCACTGACATGCTGAGGAGCACCATGCCAGATGGCCGTTTCACCAGGAATTCTGCCAATGCAGAGCTGAAAGAGCGTTCCAGTCCTCAAGTGTGCCAAGAAATAGCACTGAGATGAAAGGGTGTCGGTCCGGACAATAACAAATAATCTTGCCACTCCAGCAGATTAACTGCTGGCAGTTTCAGATATGCTAGGCATTTGTAGGCAGTACAGAAGGGAGATCTGCTTGCGTAGGGATTTGAAAGATGATGTTGTTCATGGCTTTTCGGTAGCACAAAGACAAAGCAGTGCGGGCAACACCAAACATGCTCCATGCTTGTCATCCTTTAGCCAGCACATCTAGGAAAACTCGGGTCCTGGTGCTCAAGACATGGAGCTAATGGAGACCTTAAAATCAACAGCGAGTTTCCAACTCAGGGAACCTGAAGGAAAGGACTCTAACAGCACACCAGCCAACCCAGAATCTGAACCCATGTATCTTTGGGTCCAACCATAGCTTCCGTCTTTTTCTCTTGGCTCCGGTATCTCACTGTATCTCATTGTCTTTGGGACAAAATTAGCCACATAATTTATGACAATTCTTGCATCCTCTGTACTCTTAGGAGAGGTGATTTATTGCATTAAATGCATTAATGACATTTGAAACACAGTGCTTCTCACCACCAAAATCATGTCCTACAGCAAGAATGAAACAACTTTAGAGGGAGCCTGAGGACGAAAACATTCAACCTAAATACCCTACACATTCCATTCTTTCCTCCAAAATAATTTCAAGGCAGCAATGCCATCGTACTGTAGTCAATCAAACACAGCAGTGACAAACCTATCTGGGATAGGAAATAAACTTAAGAATCCAAGGCAAAATCTAGAAGATGATCTTTCTTGTCCTTGCCTTAAATTTCCATTTTCTCTGGCAGATTTAAACTTACTGTGAATGATTACAACAACTTGAAGGCATTCAGTTGCTTCATCAGAGTTAAATTCCCAGGAGGAAATACAGCAGAACTACAGCAAGGATGAGGATATCATGTGGGTGACCAGCAGTGAGCTGTCCACGTCCCACATGTACATGTTAATTTAAAATTCTGAAAGAAATTCTGATCAAAGCATTAATTGTTGGTGTTTTAAATATTATAATTAAGTCATTGCTTTTCATCTTCTGTGAAGTGGGAAAGTGTTGTCACTTCAAATCTCTCTTGTTTTGTGCCAGACATTTCCAGTAGACATGGATCTGGGATGCTAATGTTTGCATTTGTATTCACTCTGCAAACAGCTAAAACGTTCACCTTCTATGAATATTCAGTCTGCAAAAATTCAGACAATGTGTTTCACTTGCAGGCCAATAATTGCAATAATTTATTCACCAGAAGAGCTGAAATGTACATAGTTGAGCAAATACCTATCTATCCATCTAGCTACTTGGACAACTTCTTTAACTGCAAATAAAAGTTGTGAAAAACATCTTAAAGAATTTAATCTAGTGTGAACTTCTGTCAGGACTGGTAAAGGTGAAATATAGCAGAAGAGAGAAGATAGGAGATACAATAGCTATTAGAGACTTCACTTTCCACTGGAAAGGAACCCAGAAATTCTGTTTGTGCTTTAAATCTTTAAAAAACATGGAAATTTGTAGCTAGAGATTAAAACAGTGGAAAAGTGGTGGCAAATCACAGAGAAGAGCTGGGTAACCTTGCAGTGGTACACAACAGGGAACAGCAAGTGTCTCTAGTGTGGGATTATGGCAAGCTGATGGTACCATCCAGGGCTTTGCTTCCAAGAAAGGACCAACTGTGTTTCAAAGAACTCTGTGGGCACTAAAGGACAGTACCTTTCATTGCAGGAAGGAGCATCATGTTAGCTTTGCTAATATTGCTGCTGCAAGCATGTAATCATCAGCTTAACCTTTGTCTGAGTACCACTGTGCTATCAGATTTGGGGTCAGCCCTAATGCTGTCTGTAGTTAGGAAATCCTAACCTGCTCCCACAGCTCAACTCTGCAGGTGAACTGTCAGTATAACTTTAGTTCACATTAGCAACCTATGACTATCAGCAAAATGCATGAATTACACATCCTAAAATATCATCATCCACTCTAATTTGACAAGGTGGATTTTTTTCCCAGCGTAGCAGGCTGTCCAAAGCTTTCTGGAGGTCACCTGGAGCACTGGGAGCTCCACTGGGTGGAATAAAAGGCAGAAGTACATACTGATGAAGGAGCTGACAAAGCAGAAGCCAAATGAAATTAATATGCATCAGAAAAGTGTTTCTAGGAGAGATAGGAAACTGTTAATGCCATTGCACAAGCAATTGCTACTGCCTCATCTAGGGTACAGTCCACATCCCTGGGCACTTTAAAATGTCTAAGAGAATCCAAACCAGGTTGGAATAAAACCTATGAGAATAACAAGTCAAAACATTTTTATTGAGGATCTGAAAGATCTGAGCTAAACTGGCCTAGAAAAACAAAGCTGAGGAAAAATGTTTTTCACTTGCAGGCCAATAATTGCAATAACTTATTCACCAGAAGAGCTGGAATACACATAGTTGAGCAAATATCTACCTATCCATCTAGATACTTGGACAGCTTCTTTAACTGCAAATAAAAGTTGTGAAAAACATCTTAAAGCATATAATCTAGTGTGAACTTCTATTAGGATTGGTAAAGGTGAAATATAGCAGAAGACAAAAGATATGAGATACAATAGCTATTAGAGAATAGTTATTATTTCTATTCTGTTACTAGAGAATAATAGAAACTAGCATCCTAGCTGCTTTTCATACGAAGTTTGCCCAGCAAGAACAGTCTGGCACAGTTGCCTGCCATACCAGGGGGAACGACACTGTGGTTCCAGGGAGCCCCTTCCAGCCCTGTGGTCAAAACATCGTGCTTCTGGAGTGTCCATCTGAGGCAGTAAGTCAGTGACAAAAACTATGAACTCTTAAGAATAAGAAGATGAATGCCAGCACTGAACCGTGTTGGAAACACTTTCTTCTCAGAAGCTCAGTCTTCTGCATGCAAAATCAGAGATTTCAAGGATGATACAAAAGATGCTGGGGGGAAAGGACTCCCCCGTTCCCTCTGACTGCCTGCATAGAGAGAAGCCCTAAGTACAAAATCACAGAAAAATACATTATTCAGATACAAAATGCAGCTCTACTAATAAACTTTTTAACATCAAAGGGCAATGTTACCAGTAGACTGCAAGCAAGTTGCTATGATTACAGAGCAATTTCTTTTAAGGCAACTGGCTTATAAATAAATAAATAAATGCAAAGCTTTTTTCCAGGGCGGGTGAGTTTGTTCCCTTTTTGCAAACCCTGTGGTGAATTCTAGCAGGGCAGATGAAGACCAAACAACAAGAAAAGGCATGCTTCTTAGAGCTACAACACGATTCCTTTGACTGCAAAGTGCCTGTAGCAGAGCATTAGGACATGTTCCTTGATTAACAGAGGCATCCACAGATACTGCCTATTCAGTCCTGATTCTGCCACGTGCGAGTGCAATCTGGCAACATGCTGGTGAGATAGACCTACTCTGATCACATGCATGAGGCTCTTTGTGAACAGACGATTGGGAAGTGCTAGGTGAAGCAGCTGGAACAGAAGACATAACTGGCATATCCCTCTAGATAAGATTTTTAGGGCTAGTGCAGCTGGGATGAATTCACATTTGCTACTTTTGTGAGGGACTGTAATGAGTTGTGGGGACCAGCCCTCCTGAGCTGGTCCAAGTGCTCTCTTCTGGTGGCTCAGGATTTGCACTCCAATATATGGGAGTGCTCCCATGGGTTAAGTCCTTTTATATGAAGATGCAAAGGAGGTGACAAGAGAAAGGCATCTGTCCCAGCTACTGATGAGTACAAGAGAAAAAAGAGTCCTTGGGGAACTAGGGACCGAGCAAAGATTTAGGTTTCCTTCCAATGACTAACTCCTCTTCACAGCTCTGAGCGCTGACTTTATAAGATGTCAGTGATAATAACTGCAGTTAGTTCTTCAGCAGCTCTCAGATCCAGTCTTTGAACGTCTCCATGCTTATTTGGATTCTGCTATGTTCAACCTGCATAGCGTCATATGCTGTGTGTAATCACATTTATTAATCTATCTGGAAAAAGATGTCTCCAAAATCAGCAGTAAGTGCCAGATTCTTTCCCCAGTAACGAACAGCGACATTGTTCCATGATATTGCAGCTGTCTTCCCCTATTAGCTAGATCCCCACAATTCACAATGAATGGATTTCTTCAAGACAGGTCAATGTGCCATTGTAGGCCAATTTTATGAATATTTCTAGAACCAAAGTAAACAAATGAATATTTAAAGAGGGGCTTTGATGTATTGCTATTTCCCTAATGCTGTTGTAAGCAGAAATGTCTGTATTTCTTATTGTCAATACACTACCCTCTTGGATCCAGCATGGAGAGCAGACACCACAGCTAGGCCCGAGATACACTTTTTAAAGTACTTTACATGTCAAATGACATATTATTTGAAATATCAAATGAGACAGTAGCTGCTCAAAAGAGCTTCCCACATGAATTGAGAAGGGTGAACAAATGGGACCCAGAGAACCTGATGTATGTGTAGCCCATTTATTGCCTTAAGATTGTTTTCTGCTGCAGTACTTTACTTTTGAATAACCCCTCTTTTGCTGAAAGACCATGATCTTCAGGGTCTGCTGTGATATCTCCAAAAGAAACAGAATGGCAGGTACCTCCCCAAACCCTTCAAGGGAAACACGGTAAATACTTGGCATCAAAGTACGAGAACAGTGTGAAAACCTGAGAAGAGTAAAAGTTTCAGATTTGGGAGGGGAAGCATTTGACTGGTCTGAGATGGCCAGAGGTGCACAGTAACTGAGATATCTCTGTTCACCATGAGACATTGCTCTACTGGCTTTCTGTATTGCTTTAAACATCAGTTGCTTCATCTGTGCCTTTCTGTGTTATCATAGCATCATAATGGGCATTCTTGTTAAGAGAGTTTTTTCTGTCTTTTTGTTCAATGATTAAAATGTTTATTCTGCAAGCCTTCTTACTGGTGCTCTTCCCTTATCCTTCCTATCTTCTGTTATATCCAGGTTAAGAGACTGATGGGATAAGATAGTGGGGTTCCTTGCAGAGTTTATAATATTTGAACATCAAAGGTTTCAGCAACTAAGCTTGAAGAGTAAGATGTTCTTGCTACTTGTTAGGCAGGTGTCAGTGAGTGCTTATCTATCTAGCCTTTTGCAGGCATTTAATACCATAGGAAAGATCTTTTATTTTGCTTTTTGGCTGTGTATATCACTGCATTTGTGAGATTCTTGCTTGTGGTTTTGTCCCTGATTAGTATGGAATTAAAGTCAGCCCATTCAATGCTCACGAAAGCTAGTCCACTGATGACAAGGGAAAATGATGCAGTAGACTCTTTTGTAAGTTGGGTTTGCTAATGTATTTCCACACTTCTCTATGAGGATGCTCTTCGTGGTGGAAGGAAAGGGAGGGAGAGCAAGTATTCCAAACATTGGCCTGTCTGCTTAATCTGCCAACAAATCAAGATTTATTGCTGACCTTGTTCACTAGGACAGACCAATGGAGTTGCCAATGACTAGCATGGGCATGAAGGAGCTCTCATCACAAAAGGCAGAAAGCTTTTGTGTGAATCTAGTTCTCCCACTGAACTAGCTCACATTCCACCGCCACATCAGAGATGTAAATCCAGAGAGCCCTGAAGACATCGCGACAGAGTTCTGCTGACACCACTGGCACATTGCTGGTTAGAAGAAAACAGGCCCAGCTGGAAACTCATCAAGATGCTGGTTCCCACTCCTCAGCCTAACCTGGTGAGGGGAATTCCCATTTTAATATTCATGTTTAATATTTGACAGACAAGTCAGCAATAGCCTTTCATCAGAAAATCCAGTGGCTTCCTTCTTGTCTTCTTAAGAAGCTTTCCACCCTGCCTTGGCCACTGAGAAGCTGTCACCAAGATGTTGTCTTTCTTCCAAGTCACCTCACTGAAACACCAAGACAAGGAACTCTGGGAACCTTCAAACTGTTTTTCTGCCTGTTCAGTTCAGTTTCATTTAATGATCTCTAACAAGTGAAAATAATTTTTAAAAAGGGAAAAATCCATCCCATTTAAATATAATTGTCTCCTTCAATTGTAACTGTATTGCTCAGTGAGGGACACAGGCTGCTGAAGGAGGCCGCACAGCCTCAGTTTTGCTTTCTGGGTGAACTGAGGGGAGCACAGACACTGCACAATTTGTTCTAAGATCAGTTTTCCCCAAAGTGCTATAGTTTCAAATATACAACCCCTGGCTTTAGGAAGGCTGCGCAGTCACTTGTTATTACAGCTCCTGCAGGAAAAAGCCAACTGCTAGTTTTCCAGGTCCCCCCAAAGCACATTTAGGTCAGATGGAGGGCACGGGTGTAAGAAACAACCCCACAGAACAGAACAGCAAGCAGTAGTTTTTCTGTACACTTTCTCTTTTATATACTCTTTGCCTATATATCAGCAGGTCATGGGTTGAATATTTAGTGTGGACTTGGTATGATCATGCCATACCAGGTATGTCCTGGATTTTGGCAATACCAGAGATGCAAAACTCTTGACTAAACACGGTGTTTCCAAAAAGCCTTTTCTAGAATATTTTGCTCTGCAGAGAATCTAGTGGCTCCTTGCACCTCTAGTCACACTTATTACTTTTAGATACTCCTTAACAAAGAACAAGCTGAAACCATATATTCAATAAAGTTTATTATTTTTTTATGCCCAGTTTCAGGACATGGGTAAGTCATTAATGGGACAGGGAATAAAGAAAGCTACAGCAGCAATAGTACAACCAAAATGGAAGAGTTTCAACAACTGATTCATCCAGCGTAGCAGAGTCTTAAGACACTTGGTCCCTTATTTCAAGGAACTAATTTGTAAAGACTTAAGCAATGTGAAAACATTTATGCAGCCTGTCCTATGAAAGCAGTTCTGGATTGCAGAATTCAGGGAAATATTTTTAATGCAATCAGGAGCTGATGAGTTAGGATATCATTGAAGCCCAAAAAGTTTATGACTCAGGCCAAAATGAAATTAATTTCTATTTTTAGGTCTTGTGCTAGTAGGCATTTCTGGATTTAGAGCAAAATTCCAGTTGCAGTTGGGGGTTAAAGAGGTGAGGAAGTCTAACATTAGTTCTGTCCCTCTGGACCCCTGTGATCTCTATCCTACAAACTTGTAGGTGCTTACTGAAGTGAGCTTTAAACCCAGTCGGTGCTTTACCACATACATTTGTCTCACCAGTCAGAGCCCTACATTAACACTTCTTTTAATGTGCCATTCCCATGTTAAAACTAGAAAGACACCCACTAATGTACTGAGTCCGGTTATACACCGCTCTTCTCCCATCTTTCTGGCATGGATTCCAGCCTGAACCCCAACATTCTTTTTGGACACGGTCAAACCAAACTTTGGGGAAAAAGCCTTTACAGGCACCAGCGCCAAATATAGTTCCTCTTTGCCCTTGGTCCCACGTCTAATATCAAATGCCTCTGTTATTAGAACTTAAAACAGGTATACAAACCTAGATTTAATGGTAACACTGGTTTTAAAGATCCTGTCTTCATTGGAGCTAGGGATTAGTGTGGGATCAGGAAGTGTTCCTGGGCTAAACCTCAGGCTTGGAATCAGGCTATGCCAAAGGTGAGCTGGGTCTGAAGGAAGGTGAGGATTATGCCTGTGGCTGGGTAAAAGCTTGGGCTGCGAGCTTTAAGGGTTTTCATGCAGTGCTGCTGGGCAGGCGCTTTGAGAGGCAGCCGTATCAGCATTTTCCTGCATCATCCTGGCATGCTGCCCCTTCTATACCCAGCAAGATCTGACCAGCGTTTGCCCTGTACCTGCTTCACCTGTTCTCTGTCTTTCACTAATGCCCACATTTCTGAGCTACAGTAAGTGCATAGGCATACTTTCCCCTTCATGAGTCTGTAAGCTGGTTAAAAAGGACATCAGCTAAAAATTCATTTAAGGGAACAATAAGGAAGTGTCTGACTCATGGGTAGGCTGACAAACCATGGGAAGGTTTTCTCTTGAGAACTGAAATTCCTAGTTTAGTTTCTTGCCAATTGAAATTAATGCCAGCTACAATTGCTCATCAGTCATTGATCCAGCTCTGTGTTGTGGCCACTTGGGTGTATTTGGTCTGTTTGAGCCATTGCGGTTTTCTTTTGTTAAGTATCAAATGGCTTTTATATCGTCAAGCAATGCACTGCATATCACTGGAAAAGGCTCTGGAACCCAGCATCAGTAAGTGCCTGCAATCATGCCTTTTTTTTTTTTTTTTTTAAATCTGAGCTATTTTTGAGCTGAACAGAGGGCTGAATGCTATAATGTCTTCCTGTGAATACACCACTTATCTGATTACTGAATATTGCAATAAATTATGCCCCCTACAATAATTTTACATAACCTGCTAGAGATGCAGCATAGAAAAGGGGCTGCAATTACAATAGGAGTATTACAACCAAAATAGTTCACTTGAAAGATATTTTCAAGTCTTTTTGCACAAGTTTTTATATAGGAGTGGAACATTATTATCCTTCCCTTAGTTTCATTATTCACTTTTCAGAGATTAAATGTACATATATATACACTAGGCACAAGCCTCTGCAGATGGCTATATCTTGTACCTCATGCTGTGGCTGGAATTAAGCAGGGCAGAAAGTGAAATCGACTCCATCTGATCAGGCCTCAGCTAAAATTTGGTCTCAGATTGGGCAGAACTTGAGATAGTTCATCTGAAACCCTCTTGCACTTCCCTGCTTTGATCTCAGATGATACTGAAATACCTTTTCCTCTTGCTGTCTCCTCAGAGGTGGGATTAAAATTATATATGGTGGGATCAACCAATATACTTTTTTCACATGTGTTGCAATCCAAAGTCTTTGATGCAAAAAATGCCTCTAGTACCTGGGTCAACCACCTATCCTTTCCTTGAGCAAATCCATCTAGTAAGACAGCAAGCAGTTCTGTCCCCTGGTCTCTGCTCCTGCTACACTCTTGCAACCCTCATCGTGGCTGCTCTGATTTGGAGCAGCGTATTTTTAGTGGTACTGTGGTTTTGGAGCTGTGATGAAAAGGAATTACAGACAGACAATGGGGTCCCTGGTAATCCAAAGAGACAAAGCTGGAAATCCAACTGTTTTGTCTCTGTTGGCTTATAGTTGTATCTGCTTTCTTTAACACACAATTCCTCTTTATGACAGATTGCAAATACATACAATATGGGATTTATATGGTAGGTGCAAGATCCTGAGGATGTTGCTGTAATTTTCCATTGAAAATAGCATTTAAAACAGAAAACAAGCTTTCAGAAGTGGATTAAATCCAGACGGTACCAGAAAATTGATGCAGTCTTGATTTTAAGTTTCCACAGTTCAGGGTGCCTGGTCTGCCAACATTGGAAAGGACCAGCATTCGTCTTAGGCCTGCATATGAAATAATCCCCTTTTTGGTGTTCCATCCATAAGGGCACACCAACCTCGGAGGTGGGACAACAGCAAAGAGCCCCTGGGGGAACCCCAAGTCAAAAGCACATCACTGTTCAAGGTGGCACCATGTGAACTTTGCATGAACCATGTCTGAAAGCAATTCAGCTATGCTTGTGCAGTGTTGCACAGAACTGCCATGGAGTTAAAGCATCCCATGAGTATGGCTACACGGCTTCTGTGCCGGAGCTTATACCTCTTCATAGTTTGGTGTTGCACTGTGTGACAGTACCATGGAGGGATGAAGCAGCCTGAGGGATCGCTACGCAAAAGCGGGTAACTCCAAAGACCCTGCACAGAGCTCTCACCTGCCTTGCCAGGGACCAACAGTACTGTCGTAAGAGAGGCAGAAGAGCAGCACAGCTATGAGTTCAAATCTATCTACTTTAAACATGATTCAGAAGTTGTGATAAAAAAAAAAAAAAATCACTTAAAACCTCCAAACAGAGGAAAGGTCAACTTCAGTGGATAAATGGCTCCTACAAACATTTCATCCATTATCACTGTGGGAATCCTTTCTTAGAGTTTTAATGGTACTTGTAAACTTGGCCTTCTTCTATGATGTGAAAATGCTTTCTGTGTCTCTCTTACTAATTACTCAACATCTGAGAGAGCAGAAAAGACCAGCCAAAACAAACCTGGTGCTTGGAAAGTCAAACACCGAAGAGCAGTAAAGAAATTAGATGAGTGCTGCCATTTATGATTTTAATTATTATGAGCTAATTCAGCTACATCCCAATAAACGGGGATCACCTTGCCTTATTCTAGCAAGACATAAACTTGCCCATCCCCTGCAAGGCTTTACGCCAGACTACAGAGAACAGACAGAATGGAGGAGCGTGAATTCAATATTTGGTTTAAGGCAACTGGATAAAAATCTTCATAAACCTGATTCTCACAACCACATATTTCAGGGAGAGTCTGGGCATTTCCACCTCTTCCACCAAGTCATGTGCCCATAGCAAGATTTCAGAGCTTCGCTGCCATGTTACAGAATGAGAAGCAGCCAAGAGAATTATGTCAAACAAATTCATGCCCATATAAATTACAAAGTAAAGCCCACAGCTGTATCTTTTTCATAATAGCATGATGATCCTGTCTGCCAGAAACCAACGTCATTGGTAGTGCTTATCTCTCAAAGCAGTTCTATGTATCAATTTATATTTCAGGCACTATCTTGCAATTAAATTTCTAGGCTTAAAATGTCTGTTTTTCACTCTCTCCCCCCTTCCAATTCTATGTCCTCCAAGATTAACAAAACCTCCTCTGTGCCAGCAAATTAATCACACTACAAAACTAAACTGTTCATTAGAGCTCCAGCACACCACAACTGCCATTAAAAACTCAATATTGTTATTTTTTGTCTTTAATTTTATAGTGCTGTTTGCAGCAGCCTCTCCTCAAAGTATACACAACACCACAATAAATACAGTGATAAGCCCTGAACGATGGTGGGTATTGATGTGCCACGAGCTTGCAGTGTGTTATGAGAGCAGAACCCTCATCTAGGGACTTTTTATGTCTACAGTGTGCAAATTCTCACACACATTGGTTCATGCAGGATTGGCCAACACTCCCCTGAGGCATCCCATTAGCCCATCTTCACTGATGCTTTGCCGCGGAGGATAAGCAGAGATGCAGTTGCACTGATGGCTTTAGCAGCGACCTTGCCAGTGCCCTCTCTCGCTGTCCAACTGTTCTTTTCTGGCCTTTCATTCTCCTCCCCTTCCCCCCCTGAAAAATCATTAGTCTTCTTCCTTCCTGATCCTTCATCTATGGAGAGAACTGGCTGATCTAGCAAACAGTGATGAGTTACACAGGATCTCCTCTGTCCTCTACTCCAGGGTTTTGTAAACCAGCTGGTGGCAGACTCGGGCACAGGTGGGCTGCCTTTTCTACTCCCGTAGCCTGGGAGAATGTCTTCTGGACATTCATAACTTCAGCTCCTCAAGAGATTTCATTTTTTACTTTCTAATTTTTACTTTTTTGTTTTATTATTAGGAATACATGTAATTTTAAACTTTTTCTGCAAAGGTTATTCTGTAGAGCAAGAGACAACCTTGCATTTTGTATAGAAGCAAGATGGTGTCCCATGCTTATACAGAAAATAATGAAAAGTTTCATAGTTTTGGACAATCAGTATAAAAATACAGACTGCATCTTATTTGCCTGCCTCTGTTTGATCAAAAGCTAAGCTCCTTCTCCCTAGTATGGAAGCTGAAGTATATACCATGGTATCCTAATCCTAGACATCTCATTTCACATTCGGCAAAGAAACAAAACAAGAAAGCAAAACTGCAGTCCTTAAACAAAGCACGGACACTGGCCCTCTCAAGGACTGTTTAGATCACCCAGGAGTCTACAGGAAAATGAAGCAACCCTATCAACAGATCTCCTCAAACCCCACAGTTTGTCTGAGTCAGCTATTGTATTAAGCACTGGAAGGAGCCCTCAGGCTTATGCACCTCTGACTTGCAACTGAATTATGCATGGTTTTAAACATGTGAAATGAACCCTGGCCTCCAAGCCTTGCTGCATTAAGAACCGCTTTTTATAGTCTAAACTTAAGCAATAAGGTCTTAACCTGAGGGCAGCAGAGCTTTGAATTTAGGCCCTATAAAAGGCGCCTGGGCTGGTGTAGGCTGTGGTCCTGACTTGAAGAAAACAACGAAGCCAGAGCTTTGCTGCAGAACTCCCCACCATGTCCTGCTCTTACCCCGAGACACAGAAGGCAGATCAAAGGCATAGCAGGAGGTACAGCCCTGGAGAGTCATCTCTCTCCTTAGAAGCTGTGGGAAATCACCAGGACTCAGACAAACTCACCTCTCCTCCAGGAAAAGCATCTGCCACGTCATTTAAAAGCACCTTTTTGCCTTCCACCACTCCTTACCTAAATGTGCAAAGGGGAAGACGATGAAACTTGCTTTTCTATAGCACGCAAATCCCCAACTCTTGTTTGTAAAATAATTGTGTTAATCTTGTAGCTTTCTTGCTCAAATAGTACAGAATTACAAATCGGCTCAATCTTTCACATCTGAAATACAGTCTCCAGCACTGAACTGCTCTGATTAAATACACATCAACAGTACTCATGCATTACTAGCAACCTCAACTGCTAAACAAAACAGTTTTCCTTACACCGTTCTGGTGTGTATTTTGCATGTTGTAACCGTATGCAACATATTAAGTTGTGTAATGTCATAACTCTCTCTATGAAACATAGTCATCCACTTGGCTTGCTCACAATATTCCACATTAAAATCTACCCCAAACCACAGGAGCATTTGTTGTTATGTGCACAGGAATAGCAACATATCTGATGTGTTTTGCTCTTATGTACACACCAGCTTTTTCAGCTTTACCAAACACTTCAGGTCCTGAACAAGGACTCCAGGACTCATCAAAGAGCTTTTTCTGCATTTACCAGCAAGACTATAACAGGCTTCCTCAGAAAACCAGAAGCACTGGCACTAAGCATCGGCATGCTATGGTAGCCGTTAGCTGCAATCCAGTTGTCTTCCAGATTGTGTCTCTGCCTCCCGCTGCCCACCCACATGCTCGCAGCCTGCTGGGCACCAAGCACAGAGGCCGTGCCAAGCAAACTGCTTCTCCCCGGGCACACTGCAGGGTCTCCCCGGGCACACTGTGGGGCCCACTGGGAAGCTGGAGTGGCATTTAGCTCCCTGCACACTGTTGGGCACCTGAACCTCCAGGGTCATGCTCCGCTGCCTGTGCAAGCACTGGAGCTGGGAACTGGAGCAGAGCGAGGATGCTGGGAGGGGAGAAGGGACACACACAGGTGACAAAAAACTAAGATTAAAGCTAAACTGATTCTGCATGAGAGCTTGCAAATGTAAATCTCTGACGGGAGAAATATTACAAAGGGAAAACTGTGATCCTTATCCCAGTGCTGGGGTGCAAGGAGACACCAAGACGCTTGCTTCAATCCTGTGGCTCTGTCCCGGAATGGAGAACCCAAACAGTGCATCAGGAGTATGGCAGTGGGATGGCTGGAGGCATCTGTACCTGTCCATCCATCTGCAACTTTCTCATCCTCTGTATTTCCTTCTTTTTTCAGGGAACAGCTCTGTTTCCTTTGGTGATACTTGTGATACTGTGATTTTATTTTATTTTTTTGAAGTGTCTATCAAAAAGATCATTAAAGCAACACAGTTTTGTCTTAGACTTTTCCTACTCATTTGTGTGTGTTTGTATACTTGTGTGTATCTACACTAAAGAAAACAGAAGCAAACCAGTTGACCGTTACCTTCCTTCCTGGTACACATGTATGTATTTTTATGTATGCATGGTCATATATTTTATGTAATGACCTTCTTCTGATACCAGTACCACACAGAAGATCTGGAGCCAAAATACCCTTCTGTTAGCGCTGGCAGACTAGCTACACAAAGGAGCTAACAGCTGCATACGACATTTCTTCAAAATTTATAGATTGCTATTAGACCAGTCCTGTCATGGTGTGGGTGGCTAAAAGTTTAGGGCTTTCCTTATTTATTTTCATTGCTTCAAACTTTGCAAATTCATTTTGATTCTTCCTTGGGGAGCCACATTTTAAACATCTCTTGAGGTGTGATGCAGCACCAGAATAATTTTTCTTTAGCAAAGCAATAACTTCATTCCCGACCATGCTCTTCCTTACTTCTCCTTAGCACATGCCCCTGCCTCCCTTTCCCTGCCTACACAGGGAACTTCAGGGTTGCTTTAATGTTTTTGCTCTAGACATGATGCTTTGATGTTCTTGCTCTAGACATGGGGAAACAAAGGCTTGGGCACCACAGCTTGAAATCTGAAGCTGTTTGGTGACCATGGCAGGGATAGCAAATGTTTTGGCTTCTCTAGAGCTTAGCTCCTCACCCCTTGCTCCCTGCTCCCCTCCCACCTCTTGCAGGGCAGAAGAGGGTACACTAGTCATACCATGCCTACTGTCCTCTTAGACATCCCACACGCCCTCTTCCCCTGGAATTTTGAGAAGCCAGGCTACATTGGTGAAATAACGAGCACATCTCTCCCTCTCCTCCATGGCCCTGACAAGGTGGCATAACCTTATCTCTAAATCTTCTCTAAATAAGATTCAGTTCAGATTCTTTTAAAAACCAAGTGTGGTCAAGGGGAAATATTTCTTTTTTGCCCTTGAATAATTCAAGGAGGACCCCAGAAAAAATTTTCTGGTCAAGCATTTTCCAGGCTGGCTTATGGCTTTGGGCACTCAAATTGGAGCAGTTTCAAAGGGTCTGATTTTTG
The DNA here is from genome assembly GCF_047716275.1 of Strix uralensis. Lineage (NCBI taxonomy): Eukaryota > Metazoa > Chordata > Aves > Strigiformes > Strigidae > Strix > Strix uralensis. The sequence goes on along the minus strand of NC_133972.1, from coordinate 21,524,732 downwards.
GAATGGGCTTAGTACCCACTTTCTTCTCAAAATCCTACTGTTATAAGTGCCTCTCAAGAGGGAAGGTGTAAAAACACCCAGCCTGACCAGTGTGCTAAGAATCCTATTCTTGGTGCCTATTCTGTCTCCAACCAAGATGCTCAGAGACACAAATAATTTCTATGAGCCAACAAAAGCCCCCATCACAGAATGTGCTATTGCAGAAAATACTGGGTTCAGAGCCCTAGAGATCAGAAACCATTACTTAGTGACAGCTCAGCTTTTGCAGCGGAAGCAGTCAGAAGATATTTCACAAAATAGGTACGTCATAAATACATTCCTTTCCCATCACCATGGAACCAGTGGATGAGGAGATCTTCAGACACAGCTCCACTGATCAGCTGTGGTCCAGTGCTTTGCTCCTGATCACCTAGTGGATATGTAGCTTTCAGACTTGAAATATTCCTGATCAGCATGTCTTTTTCCATGAGCAGGATGATTTATTTCTTAGCAGATCATATGTTTGCTTGCCTGGGCACTCTCTTCTGTGCATCTCCCAGAGTACCAATCAAGTGGAAATTGATTGAGACGAAATCTTAAACATAAAAGCAGCAAATTATTTCCACCTGATCATCAAATTCCCGTTTATGGTTGTATACTCTTTGGTGACTTCTGGTCTGAATTTGAATCACCCCATTGACTACGGTGAACTGAATATTTTATCATCATCATCTGGAGTTTGTTCTTTCTGCTCCCCGAAGGAATCGCACCTGAGTTTTCAATATGTTTTAAAGTTCAGCTGAGCTAAAAATGGTCAAGATCAACATTGAGACTTTAGAGAAATCACTGAAAGCCTTCCTGGGACTCCAAGTAATATTAAAAGCTGTTATCCTTGTTTAAAGCTCTGTTGTTGAACATGACTCAGCCCTTTCTCTGAGGCCAGTTCAGAGTTTTGCATCTTGTCAGTGTTGAGCGACATACTGCCTATCTGGTCTGCTTTGTTTATGGACAGGTTGTTTGGGCTGACACTGGAAAGAAGAGTTCTGCATGAATAACTGTGCAGAAAAACCTGAACCTGTGCTCTGTCCAAACTCTGTGCCAGCCAGAAATACCAGCCAAACCAGTGCCAAACTGGAGACTGTGTGGTTGTATCAGCATGGCACCAAGCTCAAATGCTCCCTTCATGAGTGTTTGGCTTCCATGGCCTGTGATTAGGCAACTGGATATTGCATATTTTGAACTTACCAAGGCCTTTGGCATTGTCTTCTAGTCTCATAACCAAACTGGTGTGATATCAACTGGCTAACTGGAATACAAGGCAAGTGGAAACCTGGCTGCTCAAAGGGTTGCGACCAGAAGAATAAAATCCAGCTGGCAGCCCACTGATACTTGGGCCAATATTGTTTAGCACCTTTGTTAACACCAGAACAGGGGGATAGAGTGAGATCTCAGCAAGTTCACAAAACGACACCAACCTGGGTTGAACGACTGGCACGCTGGTAGGTCAGGCTGTTATTCAGAGCTGGACAGGCAGGAGAGACGGCAGATGGGAACATCATGAGGTTGAGCAAAAGCAAATGCAAAGTCCTGTGGTTTGATGTGATAACCCCCTGCAGCACCACAGGCTAGGGCTGGCTGGCTGACACGCAGGGATCGGTTTGGATCTGGCCTCCCAGCCCACGTGATTCAAACACCATAGCTGGAGGTGCAGCTGGGTCCCATTGTGGCCATCTCAGGGCACTGGCCCTGCAAGCTGCCATCTGCAGCAGAGCTCATGAAGAGGTGAAACACCATACAAGAAGCTGGGCTTCCCCCATGCAGGCAAAGCTGATGTAGCAAGGGTTGCTCCATATAAGCCAAGTGGAGTAAATGTGGGCCTGGCTTCCTGCGTTCCCCATGAGAAGAACAAAGATATAGGGGAGAAGAGGAGTGGAGGTGCTAAGGCACTGCTGTTTATGTCCCTTGCACAGCCCGTGGCAGGTTCTCTGGATCAAGAGACAGTTCCCTTTCTCATCCGGGGCAAGTCCACTGCTGCCTGAGCCAGCCGAGGGGTCCCTCCAGAGGGAGCAGTCTGCTCCAGCAGCAGAAAGAAAAGTCTGGGCCTGCGATTTCTGTGAAGGCTCAAGTCTTCTGCTGAAATTTTGAGGTGACCAAGGCTCAGTGTAGAGCCTCACAGGGTATGAGCTCAACAGGTAACATGCTAGCAAAGACTTTCATCTGAGGACATGCAAGTGGACTGATAAATGTATATGTTCTAGCTCATGGCACATCCATTTACCTCAGAACAAAACACTCAGCGCCGACAGCACCCCCAAGTCTGCAACTCAACTAATATCCCATTTCTCATCCGAAAGGCTTTTGTGATCACTGAAAATATTCAGTCTTTAAATTTCATGACTATGCAATTTGCTTTCCTCTCCTCTTTTAACCTCAGGATAAAACACTTACTGATAGCTTCAGTATAGCTCTTGCTTTGTGACTCCTCTCAAAATGCAGCAAGTTGAGCAATAGTATATCCCTCTGTTATTTACTGCTATCAATTTAAAACGCTTTTGTGATATTTCAGAGAACTTATCTTTTACAACTTCTTCCTCTATCTGAATAGCAATTTGTTCGGCTCATTACTTAGGAAAACACTTGCCACACCAAATATACTACTTCAAAGCAGGGTTAAAATGTACTCAAAATTACATTGCTCTGTTATTACTAACACTAACATATACTGAGAGAAAATTACATTACTCAGTTGTTACTAACAGTAACGTATATTGAGAGGTCTACTTACATAAGCAGTTGGATAAGGCTTAACCACACATGCTTTTGTGCAGAGAACAGATTCTGGTATGGAAAAATACTCTTATTTTGCATTCAGAAGAACTGAGTATTTGGCTATAGATGAAATGCGGTTTTGTTTTGTAAGCAGAGGTTAGTAATTATCAGACTTGCCCATGGCTGTTTCGCTGGAGGTAGGAATATGAATATATTCATATTTACTGGTGCTTTATAGGGAATTACAGGTTATGCTAACACATATAAATTAAGTTTCGTTTTGAATTAATTACTATAAACGCAGACAACCTTACACAAAATTCTCAGTTAAATTGTCTGACACAGAAATATATGGAAAACTCCTCCCTTAAAAAGAAAAAAAAGAATTTTGAAATTATTTTACAACAGACCTATTTTCATTTTCTGTCATCGTGTATGTGTTTTGCCTTCTGTCCTCCTCCCCCTCTTGTGCCTTCCCTCTCTCTGCCCTCCTTTACCTTTCAGAGCTGCAGCATCTGCAGGACTACCCACAGTTGAGCTTCCCCATAACTGGCTTTAGGGGAGCTGGTAGCAGCTCACCCTTAAATCTCAAGTGTACAGCATTTGCGTTTGTGCTGGTGTTTCAAAGCAGAAAGCTCACAGAAAGGTTCAGGAGAGATAAAAAGCTAATGAAATGCCACAGTAAGAGAAGTAAAAATAACTCCTGCAGGCATGAATGATCCTTGGCACACCAGGAACGCTGAGAAAACCAGTGCTGAGGGATCTTTACTGTGCTACGTCCAGCGCTGCTGTGCCGAGAAGAAAGCCCATCCCTGCCCCAAGGAGCTCCTTATAGAGTATGTTTGAGACAGGAGATGTCCAGCGGCAGCCTGGGGGAAAAATGCTAGGAAGAGGAGGTAGGGGCACCCCGCGCAATGCACGCCAGCCCCCCTCCTCAGCCAGCTCAGGGTTATCCAGCTTTGCGCAAAGGGCAGATGGAGATATGCTGGAAAAGTTTTTGAAAATATGGCTTTACTGTCATTATCAGGGTTTTTCTTTTTTCTTCTCCCCTCTCTTCTCCACTACAAAGAGCAGCATAGGAGAAAGCAGGAAAGAGTTTGTTGGAAAATTTGGCAAATGAGTGATAGCTGATGATGGTCTCAGCCAAGAGGAAGCAGGGGGATACAGCTTCCAGGTGTTGAGGGATGGGGAGGGAAAGGGGATGTAAAAGAACCTTGGGTCACAGCAACCCCAAATCTGGCCTCACTGAGACAGCCCCCCCCCCCCCCCCCCCCAACTGCAGCCAGCACTTGTGGCAGGGAAGAACAGGTCCCTGCTTTGGGAGGAGAGATTTCTTCCTGCACAAGCAGGAGGATTCTTTCCCCTCTTGGAAAGAAAGTGGGAGGCTGCCTGTCTGTTCTTGGGAGCCTGGGCTGCAGTTCTTTCCTCTGGCCAAGTAAATAAGGAAAATTAGATTCACGCATAATCAGTGCAGTCCTTGATGCCCACTGAAGGCTTTAGGGACTTCATTTGGGCATTATCATGCATCCCATTATCACACTAAATCTCAACAGCTCCAAAGAAGTCAATATTCAGTTAATATTTATTACATCTGCATCTTTGCTGAGGAAATGCAGATTAAGTTTTCTCTGCAGATCTGGCTACCAGAGAAAGATTTCAGTGTTCTCTACATGAGAAAATACAGCAATGATATCCAGAGAGGGTTTTATTTTAATGGTTTTTTTTCTCCCTCTCTTTCATTCTTTCTGCTGATTTTAAACCCTTACTTTCAGGTCAAGACCTCAGCCAAAGCACAGAGCTAGACTGTCCTATAATTCCTTTTGCTGGCTCCAAAGTTAAGAAAGCTTTAGAAGGTCAATGAGAAAAACATGAAAGAGAAAAGTGAAGGGGAAAAAAACCCCAAACCTACTCATATTCCTTTTATTTCACATTTAATGACAGAAAGGGAAAGAAGGGAGCACACGGGAGCTCCTGTTTTGATGAAAAATCTACAGGTAAAAAAAGAAGTCGCTCATTTTGAAATCTTCTGAAGGGAATTCGTTGACCACTGCTAGAGAAACATGCCTGTAGTTCTTGTGTCTCAGTGGCATGCGCAGCGTGCTGACTCCAGCTGCACGGCATCAGTGCGACTGGAGCTGCCAGAGACTGTGAGAACCCTCTGCTCTGTGAAGTGGCAGTGCCACAAAACTGCATCTGTGCTTCCAAAGAATAAAGAAAAAAAACCCTGAAAGAAGAAGCATATGGGACATATGCCTGGTGTACGGCTCTTTCACAGCCAGAGAAGAAGCAATCTTTGCTTGGTCACTGCAGTCTTTTACTGGCAGTGGGGAAGGGGTTGGGGTGAAGAGCTGGTGAAATACAAGCTGGTTGGTGTATTCAGGCTGACAGTGCCACCCAGGCTCTTCATTCTCCCCTTCCTCTCACTCCTGAGACCTCCATGCTCCCTTTACTCGCCTCCTTCCACTGGCAGATGGTTTGAGGTCTGGGAGCCTCTGCAGCATCACACTCCCAGGGCCACAGCCATTGGGAGGAAATGTAGGTGGGGAATAAATGGCAACCTTGCTAAAAAAGAATAACCTGACACCAAAATAACCTCACCTATGTAAGGAAACCCCAAGGGATTATCATCTTCCAGCTACTGTGATCTCGAGTGTGAGGGGAAGGTGTCTGGCTGTGTGTTGACTTTGCAAAGCTGTGCTCGTGTTCACGTTCAGAAAGAGGTTCCTGAGGGTAAAGGCAAGGAAACCACACCTTGTCTTTCCTTGTCTTCCAGCAGGGAAAGGCTGGATAGTGTAATTAAAGCCAGAAGGAAACATGCAGTAGAAAACTGCTGCTGCAATTTTAGGTGTCTGCAGACGATCAATAAATTCCCTGTTTTTAAGTAGAGGAGAAAAAGGAAGGAGGGAAGAAGTAACTCTAGGCAGATCCAATACAGGGAAAACTGGGTCTTTCTCACTGCAAAGCAGGCCACAGCTGGCTAAACAAGCACACATGACCCTGGTTGGAGAGCCCTGAATAAATGGACTTTGTCATTGGGCAGGCAATTTCCTTTCCAAACATGAATCTGTCTTGGCCAAGGTGATTACTTTTGGCAACAAAAAGGCATAACAAATAGACTCAAAACCAAAGAAAAAGCAGTAAACAGAACATAGTAATGTGGTTAAAAGGTTTTCGTAAAAATGCGGGAGGCTGCGTCACTCACAAGCAGCAGAGCCACCACCAAGTTATACAAGATAACTGCAATATCAGTAATTACACGTGCTGAACCAGCATGCAGACCATCCACCTCCTGCCTTTGACATGGTATTACTGACTCTCTGGGGCATGTGTTGCTGTGGCTGGTTTCCTTTGCAGCTTGGCTCAGGATGATTTTTGGCCCCAGAGAGTCACAGACACAGCATAAGCGACAAGAGGACCCCGTGGGTCTCCAGCCCAACCCTGTTCCAGTGTTTGACCACCCTGGGTTAAAGATTTTTACCCTAGGGAAAAGGTTGCTTCTTGCAGCTAATCAAAGTCCCCCTTTTTCCAGCTTGTGTCTGTTGAAGAATATTAAGTCAAAATGTCCAAATTCTCTAAAGTGCCAGGAGTTCATTCTTTGAATAGGCTGTACCATGTCCATGTTTAATTTTGATTTCCAGTGTCATCACTTGAGAGGACAAAATGGGAAGTACAATAATTTAGATATGCAGTGTAGGAAAGAGTAAAAAAAAAAAAGAAAATACAGTCTACCTAACAAAAGAGGATTAAATCAATCTCCAGATGACAAATGGTTCTGTTGGGATCCCCAGTAATGAAATCTACAAATGTAGGACAGGCTAAGAAAGACTGGATGCAGGATCTGAGATAAAGGTCTGGAGGTTACAACAGAAGTGAAATTAATAAAATGGTAATTTCTGATTCAAAGCATACAATCCACGAATGTCCTAAGGAACCTGTAAAAATGACACTGATGAAAATTATTCAGAAACACTAACTAGCCTGAAGAGTCTGGTCTTCCTCAAAGACCCCTAAAGCTAGACAATGAGCCATTCAGAGGTGTTTTATACATAGAAATAAATCACCTGCCTGTATTATTCCATAACTATCTTCACATCACTGGGAAATCATAATGCGTTAGAGAAAAACAAGCCTAAAATTTTTAAATATATCAGCTCAAAAAATATACTTTTACCATAAATATTAAATGAAAACATGCAGTTGAGTGAACATTCATTGTCATTTTTCATCATGATCACTTTTCCATAACTGGACTAAATATTTCATAGTAATAAAGCTAAATTCTTGTTCTTAAAAATTGGCTTTGCTCAGATTTAGAGAGGAAAATCTATTTCCAAAGTCAGAACAAGCATGCTGCTCTTCAATCCACAAGTTCAATTGTGGAATAAAAAAAAAAATTTAAAGAGAGAAGTTCTTTCACAGTGACGCCTCACAGGGTCCCAGCTGCTGCAGTTGTTCTGCCTCCATTGCAGTAACCTCACCCAAATCTCTTCCCCAGACCCTATAACCCAATAACTATGGCTTGTTTATCAACAGGCACAATAGCACAGCAGTTCCCAACTGCTTCAGGTCAGGGTAGGATGAAAAAAAGGCACAGTTAAGTGAGAACCAAAGGTTTCCAGACAAAATATTTACCAGATTTTGACAAGAGCTCTGCAACTAATACCTGAGCTTTTGTTAAAAGCTACAGATTTACTAACTACAGACAGAAAAAGGTCCTCAGATAGTTGTTTTTTGGTTTGTTTGTTGGGTTTTTTTTACTCCAGAAGAACATGCTGATACACATTGATAGAGAGAAAATGGTGTTGGGTGGTCAACAGCCCTCTGACATGGTACTCTGGGTTTGCTTTCCAACTGGGTACTGAAAGAGCCCAGACTTCACCTTGTGACTGCCAAGGTAAGGATCATCCCCATTTGTGTACCAATGTTGCTTTCTTCAGTTGATCATCCCTAACATCAGCTCTGAATACTAAATAGGTCTGTCTCATTGGATATCAATGAGACCAGAGCCCAGGCTTGATGGCTGTCCCCCATATGAGTCAATAGTGTAATCTGCAGCCAGCTTCCCACTGGCATGTGGCAGTTTGCTACCTGCAAACAGACAGCAAAAGATCAGAAGCAAAATCGGAAGGAGAAACCTGAGAGAAGGACCCAGCCATACATCCCAGTAGGAAAGCTTCTGAAAAATGGCAGTTTTTACCCTAGAAAAAGAGCATCTGACAGATGATACAGGATGACTACTATAAATATGTAACGAGATGTCAGGAAGAAGCTGGAAATCAATGACATCAAATATTCAAAGAGGAAAGAAGTCAATAATGGGCTTAAAAGAAGAAAATGGGGGAAAAGGAGGCCCCAGGTGTAAATCGACAATAGGAGGTGGTTCAGAAATCAGCCAATCAACAATGAACTAACACAAAGAACATAAAACACCTGTTTCGGATCCCATTCACCCCTCATCCCAACTGCTTCTTGCCAGGCTGACTCTCAATAAAGTTATTTACATGTAAGCAAGAAACTCTGAAAGGTGGACTATGGTGGTTGTCCCATAACGAGGCAATGCTCCCAATCTCATTTTTTAGCTAGATGGTCACATTCAGATGTAACGGGTTCATTTATAGTAATGCTGTCCTAAAGGTTTTAATTCAGGTTCAGTGGGAAATCCCTGTAAATTAGAATCTGGTTGCAAATAATCCTTAGAAATTATGGGGTCCCTGCAAGTAATTATTTCTGTTTCTGATTAAAGGATGGTTTCCACATATATTTTCATACAGTTTTGGGCTACTTGGTTAAAGTCCACACCAAAAATAGAATTCTGCCATTTCTGTAATCTCTGTGTGTATAAATAACAATTTAGCCTTCTGCATCATCCCAAGGGGCTGAATCCATTGCTGTACAGTCTGTGTATGCAGGGAAACTGCAGTGCTGGAAATGTTTTCCCATTGCTTAAGGACTCTGTCTGTAGGTAGCTCCAACTCTGCAGGTGTGTGATTGGAAAATCCAGCCTACAGATATTGCCACACTTACACTGTACCTACAGTTATTCATGTTCTTCCAGGCATATTAAACTAGCAGTCAGCTGGCAACTCAAATCCACTATCTATTTTCTTAATATGAGCACCCACGGGAAGGCTGAGATTAGATTACCCACGGTAGCATTACTTGACAACGTTAATAAAGGCAGCAGTTTCTCTATGGGCACTATTTTTTTTATCCTTACAATGTAATATTCAATGTATCTCCACTCTGTGAATGATTTATATAAGGAAATGGGTAAGAAGCAGATACTGTTCTTAAAATCTAATGATACAACCATTGCATTTAGCAGTAGTTCACAATAAAGCTGCAGCTGTCAGGGTATTATTCCCCATTCAAGAATCACGTCAGTCACTTCTCAAGAATACATACAACTGAGGAAAGCCAATTCGAATGATGCAAGAAATCTACTAGGCAGAGCCTTCCTCGATCTGGAAATATCCGAGTCTCTGAGAGCCCACTGAAATGGGAGTGTTTTAAACCTCACAGCTACCAAACAACCCAGTTTCAAATCACCCATTAATGACCCATACCCTCATGCCACCCCTAATTTTTTATCTTCCCTTTCAGTTGTATATCTCTGTGCATGTTGTGCAAGTCTCTGCTCTTGTGTGCATCTTTGCACCACTACAGACTCTGTGGCTTTTGATGTCCCTCCCTTTCAACAGCAGAGTTGTCTCAAGGCAGGTGTCCAAGCAGCATTTGATATAACATTTGAGTACAACACTGTGTTTTTTCATGGAGAAAATATCTCATCTTTGCTCCTTCTTAGTTTCAGTCCCTTGAAGTTGATTTTCCCAGCTAGTGGCACAGCCTGAATCCAAGCACCTGCAGGTGAGGGTTCCAGCCCCTGAAACCTGGCGGCCAGTCCCTTTCCTCCAAAACCCTCTTTCCTCCCCAACTCAATCAGCCAAAACCTAACAGAAAGAGGAGACGGCTACGTTGCCAGACTTCGTAAATGACCCAGTATCCTGACAGTTTTGCTGTGCCCAAGAGCAGTCGGCGTGCCGTGCTGGCACAGCTGGCGATGCTCTTGGCTACAGCCGTTCCTTTGATTACCATCAGCTACTGTTGCTTAAAACCATTACTCCTGGTCTGTCTGCTATGCTGTGTGACACTGTGTTACCATTCAACAGGGCCAAAGAGAAATTAAAAAAAAAAATAATCCCGATGAACAATAAATGAGCCTTACAATGACCTCTCCCAGTAAAAGTGTTTTTTGGCCAAGTAACTTGTTTCCACGGTACCAGGTGCTGCAGGACCCCTGCAGGTTTTGCACTGTGGGCACCAAGCTCATAGCCCCCACACAAAGCTTTGCATGGCCTCCTCCAGTTCCCCTACCCAAACAGAGGGTCTCAGAGGTGTTCAGGTAGGCAGGGACACCATGCATGGCAAGAAGAGGTATGGGGTGCCACGGGCCGCTCCCCTGGGTTTCAGGTCCCATAGCAGGTCTCCTCCTGGCAGATATAAAAGTAGCAGCTGAGTACTGCTATGGCCTACCCCATTCTGGGGGTGTGCGCCATGCCCTCAGCTTCAGCTCACATGGAGTCAACATCCAAATCTGAGAGCCAGAAGTTTCCTGGCTCTTCTGTAGCCCCGTCTTCTCCAATGTCCTGCTCCCATTACTTTTTCCTCTTAACATCTTGGCAGGCCTCCTGCATGCTAATAAGACAGCATTGGGCACTTGCCCAGCCAGTCACTGTCTCGGTATTAATTCAGATTTTAAATACCCCATGCAGCATCTCGGGCTGTTTGCTGGATGGCTGACTTGCCAGACACACAAAATCTGGGGGCTGGAGAAAAAAGCAGACAACACAGCCCTGGTGTAAGAAAGTACTGCCTCTTAAAGGCAGTCCTGCTTGATTTCATTACCTCTAGCTCTAAAGAGCAGACAGACATTTTAGATTCTAATCTCTGCCATAAAAAAAAGAAGTAATAATAATAATAGCAGAATAACTGTTTTCAGGCAGAAGAAAACAAATAGCAACATTTCTTAAACTCTGTTAGATAAGAATGAAACAACTGGATTTTATGATCTTCAGATGTCACTGTAGTGGACTGACTATAAGTGATAAAATGGTTTCATGCCTCATAGCAAAATTGAAGCTAGAAACATGTATAAATAATTATTCCCAGTTTCCTAATAACAGACGAACCTGGTTTATATAAGTAAGTTAAAGAGTGACAATCTAAGTGGATTTCAGAAAGTTCCCTGTCTTCCTTTGAACTATTATCAAATAAATGCAACTCTGTCCCTTTCGAGCTCTAATGAAAATCCCATCAAAATTCAATTTACAGTATGCTGAGACACAGTGCAAGAGTGTTAAATGAATTGATTTGCCTTAAACAGTTGTTGAGACCAGATTTGTCAGTCACATTTGCACATGAAAGTCCACCATATTTCAGTAGTAAGATGCTCTTGCTCTCACAGCACTTCAGGCTAACAGTAGTCGTTTCTTTTCTTTTTAGACTTTTCCCCACATGCCCCTGGATGAGCTGAAGACACCATCACACATCTCTGCAAACTGGCTGGGTGGCGCTCATCCTGCAGCAATCCTTCCATTGTTTACACACCAGCTCTGGCGCTTGATGCTGGGACAGCTGGGGAGGACATTTGTCCCAGCTCTCCCCAGCTCCTGTCCTGGAGAAGGCAGCTCCGGAGCAGGATTGACAGTGTATGTGAAATCAGCCACGGTGGCGGGGTCCCAAGACAGGGAACAGGCAGAGTCAAGCCCACAAGGTGCATCTGACTCCCCTCCCCTCCTCAGCTAACACAATTTTGGGATATAGAACTTCTTCCCTCTCCTGCTTTCTACCTGGGATGAGAGATACCTGTATCTCTTGTTACAGCTGAACTGCAAGACTAAATAAAAATCAAGATTTAGCCAAAAAAAATGCAATAAAATTCTGCAAATAATGTATTTGCCTCAAAAAAAAAAAAAAAAAAAAGAAGAAAAAAAAGATTAATCAAAAATTGAAAATTATCCTATTGTTTCTGTCAAATTCAGCAAAAGGTTTGAAATAAGAATTGCTAAGGAAACTACAGCCAAGGAATGGAGGAGAAAGTGTCACTACCAACTTGCTGTATATCTCTAAGACTAAAAAGGTAAAGCAGATGAGAAGAGCAGGCTCAGTGCCGTGTCACCCACGCAGGGGTAGGTCAGAGCAGACCTCCTCGTGTGCCGGGGATGTGCCCTAAACACCATACTGTACCACATCCTCAGGTGAGCTGATCTTCTCTTCTGCTATCCCTGTTTGCAGTCATATACAAGAGGAACAGGGCAAGAGAGGCTGACTACCAATGAAGGACACCCAAGATTCAGATCTGTGCTTGCATTTGGTCTCTATTTCCACAGTCCTGTTTTGCCTGAAGATGCCAAACTGGAATTGAAAAATGTTGTTTGAACATCAAAGTGCTTCATTCAACTCAAAATGAAAAGAATGTTACTAATATTATTACTTATTTAGTTCTAGTAAAGCTGGAGTGAAGACAACTTAAAATGGATTTGAGCTGAAAGCAAGAGGGCGCATTCAGTGCAAGGAGCACACCTGAAGATGGACAGTTTTGTAGTCACCACCCTTTTCCAGATCCGAGTTCAACCCTTTGCTGCTTCCTCTGCTTCCCCTGAGATTTGGTACAGTTGATTTATGCTCTGCACAGACTTTCATTCTGTAGATGGGAACCCTTCTTCTCCCACACCTCTGCCACTCTCATCTCATTAGATTGTAACTTGTGTTTTTAAAGGTGGAAAAACCTCTCGTGGCATCACAAGGATGTTTTCAAGATACACAACACTCTTTGGCTGTATATGGAGGCTTGGAGAAGAAAAAAAGATGTTTTGAATGCAGCTTCTAAAACCAGGAACTGCACCAGGTTTGCCAGAGATCCCAGAGGATGCTGCCCAGAGTGCTGTGAGCACAGCAGCAAGCACCAGCTCACTGGGAGATGCAGTGCCTGTTTCTGGGCTTCCCCCAGTTTTCCTCTGATGCTTGCATTTCCCCTTTACACGTCTTTGGGCTGTGTGATGGGAGCTGCAGGAAAGCTCCTTTCCCTCTGCCACTGGCTTGATCATGTTTTAATACCAGCTGTGTGGTTCTTACTCAGCCACTAAAGTTATTCTTTCTCTTGTTCGTAACAAGGTTAAAACAGAAATTAATAGTGGTTTGACAAGGTGCAGAAATGTTTAAGAGATAATATGACTTGACCGGCACTGAATGTGAACACAAAAATATGTACATACACGTGCTGAGAAACTGGCATCTCTGAACGTGAATGCTGAAGTGATGATTTGTTTCTGATATGACAGCTTTTTGTCTGCCAAGAAAGACTAGTAGTGACCTGATGCTTCACGCAGGAAATACATCACTTTTAAGCGTATCGCAATACTCCTCAGACGCCCTATTTTTGGTAACTTGTTCTTTTAAATACCACTCTTCAGATAACTTCTGGATGAGAATCTAATTATCTTTCTCAATCCACTGGGAGGGAGAAAGGGGGTAATTATTTTTCAGTTTTATTTAGAAATAGACTTACAATGACCAGCATGAAACCAAAACACATTAGCCAAGGTAGGAAATAGGAGTTAACACAGAATTTTAAAAAACAATCTACCTACCTTAATGTAAAAAGCATTAAGTGATGCAAACTCTTAAAACAGGCATACTTCTTTTTAATTTTATTTTATTTAAGCCTGTCTTCCAAAAATCTGTGTGCTGATGTGAGATGAATATCTAAACCAGTAATAACTGCAGCTAGATATTACATAAAAAGATTCATACTTATTGTTACCTGGTGCTTTGCACCCCAAAAGGATTATGCAGAATTTACAATCTGTGGCTGAGGTATAGTACATAAAAATGCAATGCTCCATCCATCACTGATGCAGAACCGGTTCAGGCATGAAACATGATAGTAGTTTAACTGCAACAATGCACTAGAGTTCAAGACAAAGAGCTATTAAATCTTATTATTGATATTTGGGTAGGCAGAATGTCATTGAAGGGAAACTTTTCTGTTTTCTCCCATTCTCAAAAGGCAAATAAACTACTGAGAGCGGCACAAGTGGTCAAGAGCTCAAAATTTTAACCTGAGAATTTAAACTTCTAAAAATCAAGTTGAATCATGTTGAAAGCTGTAGCCCATAATAGTTGTGATGTTTAACAGGCCTGCATTGAGCTTGTTTCTTCGCACTTCTGACCATTTCCCATTCCCCTTACAGAGGGTGTTGCCCAAACTTGGGATGTGGGAAGGAGGTCAGGATTGGTCCCAAGGTGCTTATGAAGGCATCAGATTTTTCGCAAGCCAGAAGCATTTGAAAACTGGGGTTGAGAGGCTATCACGTAGTACACCTATGTCCTACAAGCTGAACACATGTTCTTCAGCAAAAGCAGGGCCAAGGATCCACCAAAGGGAAATAAAAATTAAGCAGCTTTAAATTTATTTTCTGGACATGAAAGCATCCTTCTTATGTATCTCTTGTTACCTGCATTACACTGCTTTTTATACTGTAATCTTGGAGATCACCAACAACGTACACCTGGCAGAGCGCACACTGAGCCTTCAACAAGTAGTAGGGGCCAAAACCACCTGGTTTCTATCCACTCTAACTTGTTTACATGAACTCACTTCTAAATCAATTTTCATGTGACTTAAGCTTGATTAGGAGATGCTGCGGCTGAAGAGCTGAGTTTAGCTGCTCTTTTCATCCTGGGCAGGATTGTATGGAGCATCAAGGCTGTGGGTTTCTCAACCTCAGCCCTGTCCAGCTCAAGTTTGAAATATTTTTCCATGTAATATAAAGGCATTTTAAGGCACTTTGGGTATTCTGAGCACAGGTTAAATTATCTGAACCTACACAGCCTGTACGCACACAGTAACAATTGCAAACACACATGGACCAGTAGCAGTCCCATAATGGAATCATGTAATGTTTCACCTACAGGAAACACTTGTTATCTGACTGCTGACCAGAGCTAGCCTCGGTCTTAACTCCAGCTCACTTTTAATTGAAGAAGATATGTTTGATGTACAACACCTAAAAAATGTATTCTCAGACTGCTTTCACTGTGCCCTTAGTCAGGATCCATTTTTCTTTTCTCCCAGGGTGTCACCTGGGTGTAATCTGACAGATGTTCCTGTGTCTAGTTTGAGCTGAGCAGTGGTATGTGACAGCACGACCACAGATAATCTGTTAAAGCGAGGCTGTGGCCATGTACCCTGCACTGGCTGAAGCTGATGTGAGAGAAGAGGATGCTACCTACATCCCAAGTTCTTCAGTCTTCCCTTCTCCTTCGCTAGCATAAGCACTGGCATGATCACTATCTTTAATTCTTCTGCCAAACTCATCCACATTAACCCATCCTATAATATCACTGCTTGTCACCCAAGCTGCTGTAACCCACTTGTGAATGTTTCCAGCCTTTGCCCGGATTGTAGTTCATGATAATACACAGGCTTCCACTTTCCCATGAGGGTAAGATAGCCCATGAGACTGGTTTCTGCAGCACAGCCGTAACTCCTCAGGTAAGGCCATCTGGCCACTTGGGAGCTTCGTGACGTGTCTGTGAGCTGAGTGCGAACAGACTTCAGTTGAATCAAAACTCATAAGTGTTTAATTCAGCCAACAACGTGGGGCATGCAGCAGGTCTTGTGTTTGAGATTTGGTCTGTGTGAAACACAACTGGTTTAATTCAAGTGGCAATTGATACAATTTTAAATTGATGAGCTGACCCTGCGTGTAGATATACCTTCTTAAATCTATTTGAATCTAGAGTGTGATTTTAACTGGCAGTTTAGCACTGGCTGTTTTGAGGAGATGTGGAAGTAATTGCACATTTTAAACTGCACAGATAGCAGTCATAGAGACCACAAATCTCTCTGAGGGTTGCAAACAGATTCCTAAGAGGTAGAGGTTGTAGGCATGATTGACACACCAGTCAATCACCTTCCTGACCAAAAGAGGAAAAATATCAGTTCTCATTGAAGTTTGCTTCCTTTATCATTACATGCACTTGCAGATTTAGGATCATGAATGTATCTACAATAAAAATCTGCCTCTAGCAATTATCTTACACTGTGCTGCAGTGCCACACGCAATTAGGGCTGCTCCTTCAACACATCAGACAGGTATATTTCTTGCCCAAAATTATTTTTCATCTGACAGCACCAGGAACAAAATCAGAAAAGACAAATGTAGAAAGCAGCTAAAGCAAATGGGGGCATTCACAGTGCCTGAGAAAGTGGAGAACCTGAAGAAAAAGAGTATAAAGTGAAGGAGGACAAAGATCCCTAATACAAACCTCAGAAAATTCAGACTGGCCTCTCTGAAATGCCACTAACAGCAGTTGTAGGACACATAACTGCACCATAGGTAGGCATTTAGAGGTGTTCCTATGGGACGCCCAGCATCTTCCCCACTGGGAGAGGGAGACAGGGATGGAGACAGGCAGAGACAGCCAGTTGTAGTGGGGACAACTCCCTGCATGCAGCCCTGGGGTTACATTCAGCCTGAGGCACAATGTCAGGCTCCCCAGTTTTCTGCTACCTCTGTGTTCCCCTTCAGGCAAACCACTTTCCTGCTCTCCTTGCTGGGCTGTATGCTCTTTTGTGAATCTATATCAGCAATATTTGGTGCTTGTGTGGCATTTTTCAGAGGCAGAGCTTGGAAAATAATCCGGTGCTCTGCCTGTCTCAGCAGTGTCCCTGTGAGAGCTGCCAAGCCAAGTGGAGGCTGTGGAGGGTTAGGGAAAGAAAAACTGTTCCCAGAGATCAGAGAAATGAGATTGAGTATGCTAACATGGAAAAATTGGTGTCACAACTGCATATACACTGGACAGCTATCAGTATTTCGCAGGCTTCTGTTGGTATCAACAAACTTTTGATCAGGTTTATAAAGCTTCTTTTTCCAAATGAAATACAGATTAAAAGCAAAACCTTTCTGAGTCTGGATTGCATGGGCTATTGTGCAGTCAGACCCCATGGCTGCTCTAGTTTCTGTTCCACTTCCCCACTTTGATACAGTCAGAGGGTCGTGAATCTTTCCCATCTCCCTCACATAACTGGGAATGGGATCCTGACTGTGTGTGCAAAGATCTTTGATTCAAAAGACCAATTCAAATGATCTTTGACCTGGCCAGGGTTTGTAATTTTCAGATAAGAAATAACAGAAATGTTCAGCTGCCTAAGAGATGCTTCTCTTCCTCTCCTCAAACATTTTAAATACCAGCAGGGCAATACAAGACATGTGCAAAGTAAAAATAAAGACCTTGTCTGTGATTTTAACTGTTAAAATAACCATCTTGTTCCTTTGCATGATGAAGATGTGTGAATTTACACATTAAAATAGCATGTATTTGAGAAATAGGCCAAGAAAGCAAGCAATTTGTAAAAAATATTGTGACAGATCTGACACTCTTTCCAGATTTTTATGAATTGCTTCCCACAACTCAAACAAACAGATTAAAGGTCACTGAAAAGGGAAAATGTGTATTTGTGCCTGGTTTGCTTCCTTATGCTTTATGTTGGACTGAGAATGTGAGATATTTTACTTTTACATGTTGGGGAGGAGGGCAAAGAGGAGGCTGTGGGAGGACAGAGGGCCTTTTGCCTTAGAAATTGAAGGCAAATAATGCAGTCTTCCCTGGAGACCTTGACTAACCAGGGAACCAGAGAAGCCATGAGTATGAAACCTGGCTGACTGGGAGAAGACCTGATTTTTATTCAGTCTATTATTTATTTTTGTTAGTGTCTATTTAACTTCAACACTTTTTTTTTTTTTTTAAGAGTCAGCAGCCTCCCTTTCCCATGGAGACCTCAGTGCCATCCCCAGAAGAATCAATAGTGCTGCTGGCGTAAAGGACATTTTTTAAAGTGTGAGGCTGGACTTTGTGTAACTACAACAGAAGAGACCTTTCTTCCTTATTTCAAGGAGAGAAAAGTAAAGGCACAAACATTTTTAGGTACTTTAAGGACCTTTTCCTGAGGGAGCCACCTTTTTCACAGAGGAGCTGTTGATGATCATCCACACAGAGGCTGATCACTGTCAGCTGGACAGCAAGTCTGGCAATGAAGGTGCAACCTTGATGAAGCCTACAGCTCCCAAATTTTTCTCAGACATGCCTAGCCACAACAATATTTGTCAAAGAGGTAATCCAAAAACTCTCATATATCACTGTATCTTTCCATAGGTTAATGACTAGGTTGACACAGACTTCAGTGGTTGAACTCAGGCCCTGAGATCAAGCACTGTCTGGTGTTAACCCAGCCCGTACAACAGGTAACAGCTTCATATTATGAACCACTTTCTCCACACCCTTCCACCTTCACAGAAACTTTCTTAGCAGTTTAGCTTCCAGTTTAGGAGTTTCACATCATTTTTGTCAGCCGCATGCAGTAAAAGGGATTTCCAGATCCAAGTTTCTTAAGGAGAAAAACCCATAGATCCCAGGCTTTATTCCTGGCCCTATAAAGTTTTTGGTTGAGTTCTCATGGATGACGATAGAAGCAAGGTTTTATTCATAGTCAGTACACACAATTATTTATATTAGTGTAGGTTACATTACCATGTCTGTGAACTCACCTACTTTTACTCAGAAACACAGTGCTCTTTCAGTTACTTGCTCAAAAATATCAGCTGCCAGTTTACAAACATCTCTTGCAAAATCTTCATCAGGAAATATGTTTTAAAATGCACTTTGCTATAGCAGAATCAAAAAAAGACCCTTGCAAATCGCTAAATTAACTAGAGTATTATGCTTGAGGCATTTCCTATCTTTACTTGTCAGAGGGCAGCTAAAGATCTGGGAACCAGTGTATTTTTAATTAACGTTTCCTGGGTTCCATGTACAAGTTTGCTGATCTGTTTAAGCTTTTAAAATTCCCAGATTTTCCAATAAAAAATTAAACTTCCAAATGTTGAGGGAAATCACTAAGTGGTACTTAATTAATTGCCAAGTATAGAAACAACTACTCCCATCTGAGCTAACTTCAGAAATGTCAGTTTGTGACAAAGGTGTGTGCTCTCTGTCAGAGCTCCTGGTGACAAAGTCATTCAGGAATAAGAATAGCTGCACTCTCTCCTGAATTTAGGAAAAAACTTGATTTCCATGATCTGCTATGTGCTGCTTTCTATAAGAAAAAAATAAAACATTTCCTTCAATCTTGTAGCCTCTCTCCCATTCAGACATAAGTGAATTGGTTATCTGGACAAAGAGGTTTGGGAAAAAGATGCTTACTACAGGCGAAAGGAAAGCCTTTAGGTTAATGCTATATTAAAATTTCTTAAATATAAAAAACAAAGGCATTTTTAGAAGCTACAGGCCACACTGAGGGCAAAACAGTCTCACAGGACTGAATCTGACCTATATCCCATCCAACGCAGGTTTTTGCTGTGCTCTTCCTCCCTCTGAGGCTTCAGGATTCTGTCATTTTTATACTCTGTGTATGTTTTATAGTATATTATGCCAATGAGAGATTTTAAACATGAACGTGACTTTGAGAAGTCATGCCTTGGGCTAATCATTCCTCCATTTAAAACAGCGAAATAGAGGAGACTGGCACAGTGTTGGGTTACTGTCAAAACATGAAGAGAATGATGTGATTAGATGTAATGACAGGGCCAAAACCCTTGTCCCTTACAGACAGATTTCAAGCATGACAAAAGCACAGTTGATTTAAACACTTGTATTTGAGCATGGCTCCAGGTAGCCTGCCCATTATCAGAGAAAACAAAAGGGATAAAGAGCTAGTAAGCTCCCAGACTGGGGGTGGCAGCCTCCAGATACCCTGGTAAGAGCTCCCTACCCCAGATCCTCACTCGCACATGTGGGTGAGCAGGAAAGGTTGGGTTTCCCTCCCTGTACATTACAGAGGCAGAGCAACTTTTAGAACTGTGACAGAAGTGGTGTCATCCACTGTTTAAGAGATTGCATGAAGCCCCAGTGCTTATAACAGCTCTGTTACTAAGCCACTCGGTGCTCTTTGAAAAGATGGCATTTCCACTTACACCCTTGTCCACTCAGGCCTCAGACTTATTGAGGAAAGGGCTGTCTTCTCCCCTGTGATGAGTGCTGTCCGACCTCAGCATGTCCCAAGCCCATGCTGACCTTGGCCTCCTTACCATAATGACATCTAATAAATCCTCCTCCAGGCTGACTTTCTGCAATGAATGCAGATCTTGGTTAAATGCACTGCAACACAGTGTGTGTACAGTGAAGGGGACTTCGATGCACCATGATGCATTTACTCTTAGGTTTATTATTTTTATGCTGGTATGATCTGCTCAGCGCTAAAGATGGCCCATGGAGCAGAGTGGGCTGGTCTATGTGGGCCATCCATGAGCATCTTGCTTGGCACAGCCACTGTTCCTGCTGCGGCTGCGTGTACTTATTTTTCGGGCTTTGGGAAGCCTTCACTAACATCTCATTTCTTTGGCAAGGCCAGAAACACAGATATACTTCAAAGAATGGTGATTATCTCAGGAATTTCTCTGCTGAGCAAATGACTCACTGAGTTTTTAGCCCTCAATGCCAAACTAAAATCTAATAAGAAAAGCTTAGAGGGAGAAAAAAGTTAATTTCACTGCAGAGAACGACTTCTGGTTGCAAAGAAAAATGAATGAAATAGTCTGTTTAGTTTGAACTATCTGTGTAGATGTCATTCATCAATAGATAATGCAATATATTCCTCTGACATTTGCCAGTGACTCTCAAGAGCTTTGATAACAAGATCTGCACTGCCAGGCTCTAATTTTGTTTAAAGTTTGCCTGCTTAGTAGAAGCATTTAGAATGAGAAGAGTTTAGCTTATATTTCTGATTTGAGAAACCTTTGTTAAATGTTACCAATAAAACAGTGAAATCAGTGATGTTGGATCTAAAAGGGTGGAATGGTCACAAAGAGAATTTGCTTCTCATTTATTTCATTTTTCTCCTCCCAAAGAGTTGTACCAATAAATTTCTATGAGGATTTCATCTTCTGTACACACCCTGAAAAACACTTTCTTACCACCACATGTATTCTGTTGATGAAGAGCTTATATCTGTGAACAGCAGAAAACTTAGTTTACTAACATGCACATATAGAGTATGAGGGACAGAGCTAACAAGTTGCTGAGGGTGAAGACTCGGGCTGCCTCTGGCTCTTTGCTTGTGCACGTGCCCTCTTCAGAGCATGTGGGAGCCAGCCTGACCTCTCATCCTTTGGAAGGACAGCAAAGAGAAATATAAAGGAGAAAATTAAATGAGAGCTCTCATTTTGGAGAGAAATATAATTTACTGTGCAATAAAGGAGTGAGAAAAATAAGGGTTTGGTATTACTTGCTAAATTTCATCAAATCCACAAGAAGTCAAGCCATTAACCAGTCAATCCACATTTACATCTCAGCTTCAAAAATCTAAGATCGGAACAGCACAACTGGATTTTACTAGGAGTCCATCCAAAGTACTTCAAATCACAGATTTTCAGACTGAGCACAGTGTTTATTTGTTTGTCCCAGACAGAAATTAGGCTAGGGATGCAGAGCCACACACTAAGTTGAGAAGTAAAAATCCCAAAGTGCTTGTCAATGTTATATCCCTTGGATATACTTGGATTTCCAAGTACATATACTTGGATTTGGCATGCCATGCCAAGGTCTACTCTGTTACTCAAGTCCATGATTGGAGGTTGATCTGGTCCCTTTGATGTGTGAATTACTAGGGCAATTAAAATAATGAGTAGAGGAAAAGCACATATGGCTATGATACCTGTGTAATCTAACTAGTGCTGCTTTCTTTTCAATGAAATATAAATTTCTATAAAACACACACATACTTGATTTGTAAGGCTGGACCTTAAGAGCTTTTTCATTCCCTTTCCATTGTTATATGAGAGCATGCCATTGTCTAGCAGATCAAAGGCATGGCTAACAGAAGTGGTTGATGGGACTAATGGAGAATTGCTTTGGGAGACAGCCAAGTCAGTGACCTGATAAAATGTAATTTCATTTGTTCTGGCTACAAAACATGCAGTGTTGGTCCAGTATCAAGATTTTCAAACTCACTCAGAAAAATTCAACAAAGCTTTCAAAAAAGCTGTTCAAGTTGCTGAAAAATGGTCAGCAGTGGAGGGAAGGAAGAGGTAACAGCCACAGCCTCCATTCTGCTGGTGAGTTCCTGAAACAGCCATGCAGCAAAATACTTGTGCTTCAGGACAAACAGAAATGTTTCCAAGTTTACACAGGACACATAGCACAGCTTGGCTGATGCTTCAGCAGAGATGATCACAAGAATAAGAGAGTGGAAATGAGTCCTCGGTGAAGTCTGTGTTCAAAGAAGTATTTTGGAGCTATTTGAATTGGGAGGTGCTGGATTGTGATACAAGAAGAGCCCTTGTCTGACATCTCATCTTGTCCCCATCAGAGAGCGATACTCCAGAAAAACATGTTTCCACAGAGTGTCTCATCACTGTGAAGCTCTCCATCTGTATTCATTGCACTGTATGGTGTCACTTGATAAGCATGGAAAGGACATTTTAAATATCTTGAGAGCAAACTGGATTTTATTGGGGAAAGAAAAGAAATAGAGGATTTGGAATCTCTCTGTTTAAATAAGATTCCTTCTGGCAACATTTATTAGATAAAAGTACAGTCCTGTACTTTAGAAATGTCTTCATTTTACTTTAAAGAACATTTTGGAACATTGGATCAGAGACAGTGGATGGCGAGACTATTATACTTCAGGGAGTCAAACCCAGGCCCATTGAATCCTGTTTTGTAATTTATCACTCAGAGGGCTGCAGTTCCTGTGGTTTTTTAAAACCAGTCCAACTATTTGCATTGCAGTGATGAGAGACCAAGAGAAGAAACTGGGGCACACTGACCCAGCCGCTGTATATTCTAAATTTGGAAGAGAAAATAATTTCTGCCCCAAAGACCTCAAGCTCTTCAAACCTATGCAGAGGGACTCCTGGAAAATTGTGTTAAATAGAAGAAAACATGATTCCTGCAGCAGTATCGTCATACATCTCTGACCAATTGGTCCAAGCAAAACCAGCAAGGAAGAAGCTCCGTAGCTGACAGGGCTTTTACCCCTTGCCACAGGGGCAGTTCTCCAGCAGGGAGCCCTGCTAAGCTCCCCTCTCTGTCCTGCAAGTCTGCATTGCCTCAGAGGATGACAGAAACCTGTGGTAAGGCTGCTCCTGTAAGGAAGGATGCTAGTTGTCCCCCCACACTGTATTTTTGGCCGAAAGTGGAGTGTCATCCGTTCAGCCCATCACAGGCATCCAGCAGCGCAGTGAATTTCTTCTGAGTTCTTTAATCTATTTCAAAGGATAAAACCACTCTTACAAGGAGCCAATTCAGCTGCGATAATGATTCCTGCATGGCACAGTTTAGTATTTAATAGACATATCACCATCTGTTCTAGCTTTAAACAATAAAATTGGAGAAATGGAACCAGCAGCTGCAATCATTTTAAAAAAACAGAGATAGAGGAAGGAGGTGAGTGAATACATGCAGTACATGCGTAGAAAATTATTGCAGGGGAAACTTTCTTGAGGTACTCTGCAAGAGAGAGCTTATTGCTATGTTCTGTATTCTGCACAGCATGTATACATCATATTTTTTCGTATGTTTTAGACATAAACCAGTGGGAGAGAGAAGGGAATAGAGCTCTGTGCTGAAACAGTGAAACCCCACTGACGCTGATTTCTTCACAGCAAACAGGGATTTACATTAAAACCTTTTTCTGATACTTGAGAGATGAAAAGGTTAAATGCAGTGGGGAAGACAACAGTTTTCTCTATGGTCTGCAAAGGGGTCTGAGTTAGAGCTGGGGTTTATTTCCTGCTAAATCAAAGGTCTGCATTTTCCACAAGACATGCCTTTGCCAGCAGCACAGCACCGAGGGGCAGTGATGTTTCTGGAATCAAGAGTAATAGCTTGAACAGGCATGAGTTACGGTCTCAGTAAAGTCGTAGGTAGACTATGTTCCTTCTCTGCATCTGTTTTCTAGACAGCTTCTCTGCCAGTGAGCTAAAGCAATAATTTGACTGTTTTCACTAACACTCATACAGAGTGTCTCTAGTCAAACAGTTATAGCCTGGACCAGAAATTTAGTTGTGCTTGAAATGGTAAAATTATGTTTCACAGTATTTTTCTAAGGAAAATTCTGAAGCTGAATAAAAATCAACCAAATAGATGACAAATCTTTTTGAGTGTGTATAAGAACATGACTGTAAAAAAGTCTGTAAGCATATGCAACAGAAAACCTAATATTTTGGATCTGATTTTAAGCTTATGTCATCTTTGTACCTTACTCCAATGACATCTGTCAAAATCAAGAATAACATAGCCACTGTCAGAAGAGTTAAACCTCTGTTAAAAAACCACAGCTGGAATCAGGCTCAGTGTCTTAATGTCTCACACATTCAGTACTCCTATTTAAAAACCAAAAAATCCTACTGTGAACTGAAAGCTTTGCTGAGGGCTTCAGAGGAATACCATGAGGGTAATACTAGCAGAAGGGATATCAAGATCTGCTCACGCCTTTAAGAACAGCAGTGAAGAGAATTTGGTGAAAGAGCTGGTAAAGAAAAACAATCAGCCATTTAAACTAAAAGCCAAAACAACTCCCCCTTGTATGTACCAAGAAATACACTGCAAATAAATGGAGTAACTATACAGCCCTCAATATAGTACAGAGACCTTGAAAGAGAGATCTATTTGTGCTACTTTGAGAACAGCTGAGTGTCAACGTTGATTTTATTAATAATTCTATCTAAAACACTAGTGAAATTTCAGTTGAAGCTTCTCTTAACTTGGCTCACTCAAACGTTTGCCTTTAGGATTTTCTCTTTCCTAAGTCCTTCTGCACTTTCTCCTGGCAGTCCTTCCTACCTCCTTGCTTGTAACCAGGTTTAGTGAAGAGTGGCTTGGGTCACCCCTCCTGCCTATAAGAGATGATCTTAAGTCATATCCTGTGACCACATCACATATAAATGTGAAGATCAGAAAAGTTGTGTGACTATTTGCCCTGTGATATCACTAAAATCTATCTAGTGTAAAGAGAGACGCCCAAATTGGATTCTGATGAGACATTCCAGACATGTATTTTACTTACATTTTAAACACTTTCTCAGAACAGGTTGCATGTTTTCACTATGTCTCTTATCTTGAAGCTTTATCAAAACTTTTTGTTCACTGTAGTTTGGAAACCTGGAAGGGAAGCTGCCAGTTGGAGTCAGCTTCAATAAGACATACTGGGGGACTCTAACTGATAGGGTCATGGGGAAACAGCTGAGCAACAAAATGAATTTAGAAGATGGGAAAGATCATGTTAAAAATTATGCAAGTTGAGCTAATATACTGGAAAGCTACTTTTAAAGATGAGAAACTGCAGAATTAGTATAGAGTTAGAGCAGCAGCATTCAAGGTGTCAAAACCTGAGCTGGATGAATTCATTTCACTGTTTTAACATAGCTTTTGTAGATGCAGTAACCCTTCCCTGTGATAACTTGTCTAAGATGGGCGCCAAGTTGAAACTTGGATAGCACAGTACTGGTTTTGTTTGGACATCTGCTGCTACTGCTCTTATTTACACGTTGCTGGTGAATGTTTGACTTGTTTGCAGTAAACATGATTGTTATTGAAGGTTTGAAGCATATGTGTCATGTCTATGGAACTAAGCAGTGAAGAACATGGAGCTTGGTGGATGCACTTTGAAGCAAGCAATGAAATCAGCTATTTCAATTCTGAATATTGCCGAAAGCTTTGGTCTTAGTGAAATGAGATGTAGCCTTTTCAGGCCTGAGGCATGAAAGAAGAATCAGTGTATATAAACCAGTTTCATTTGCTTGCTTCCTTTATGCAGTTAACAGGACAGACGGAAGACTTAGACTGATTAACCAAGATAAAGCAATTGATATGCTCCTGAAGGGACTTGTCATTCTGTCATATGGAAAAGAAAATATGTCACTGAAGCACATTTTCTTGCCATGTGTTGTGAAATCATTAAAGTCTAGTCATTAATACTGACTAGATTGAGACAGTGTGTATGTTAATGTGATATTCAAATAATAAAATTAAATTTTAAAATCTCTCCTTTGAGCTGCACCCTGGCTTGGGACAGTGCTGACAGACGTGCGAAGACCATGAGCAGTAGAGGTGAGATGTCCCACCATGTAAATGGGAAAGTCTGAGGAGCCCCAGCCACTGAAGAGCTACCATCCCATGGTACCAACAATGGGTACAGCAGGTAACAGTATCAGCTCTTCTGTACCACAGCTGACTCCTGCCAACCTTCGACCATCAGAGGCCAACTACCAGGACACAGAGGAGTCATGGGGAAGTCACGGGGAAGCATCACTGTTACCAGAAAGGAGTGGTGCCTCCCTCAGGACCATCCCCCCTCACCCAGGCTCCCATACCCAGCACACACAACCAGAAGACAACTTGCTCCCTAGCTACGCTTGTCTTAGCTGAACTGCGAGTAAACAAATTAAGAGTTATTCCATCTACCTTGGGATCTTTGCAAAGATTAGCAAGACTAATAATAACCCCAGGCTCGCTCCTGTCACAGTCAGTGAAGGAAGAGGAGCTTCTTTCTGGACCATGTCACGTCAAAACGGGGTCAGTTCCTTCTGCTAACCTTCATGCACAATTTCAATAGGTTTTCAAGGAACACCCCTCCCAGCAGGAGGAAAACACCTTTTCACAACCTCGAAAAGAAAAAAGGCAAACAACTAGTACAGCTCATTCAAAATCTTAGCTACGTTTCATAATGTGTCAAGAAAGCAATAAATACAAAGACACTCATTGTGCCTTACATATCACAGGTTATCAATACATATCAAGTTACATCAACACTGGAAGAGAAATTATACACAAGGAACTCAGAACTCCCACTAAATTCTCTGTAGAGACCTGGGGTTGTCTACAGAAGAAAACCTGTGCATACACCAATGCAGAAATATGAAAGTTTCACCCGGGAGTAGGGCTATTCTTTTACTATCTGTGCTAGTAAAATAAAGCTATCCTACCACATATAAAGCAACCATATCTGTTTAGTTATTTGCAATCAGTCTCATTCAGCTGTCCATGCTTCTGGGAAATCTCTGGCTCAATCTGCTGCTTCTGTGTTGTTCTTACTGTGTTTTCCTGTGACCTTAGTGTGGCTCTCTAATGTGAGGCCAATGTGGTCTGTAGGTCCATCGCTAAGACTCTGATAAATATTTCTCTCGGAAAAGTATAACTGTATTTGAACTCTGCTGCTTCATAAAAGGGCTATAGGCTGATCTGTAATACATGGACTTGTCCTCTGAAGAATCATCTTTTACTGTCTTGACTCTATCAAAGCCCAAAGAGGCTGAATTAAACTTCTGTAGATAACGCCACATTAGCTAAGTATGTGAGGAGCACCTGAAGTCATCGTGTGCCTGAAGAGATGCCACCAAGTCCCTCTCAGCCAAATCAGTAAGCAAGCATCTGTGTGCATCACTAACAGAAGACTGTGAGGAACAGCCCTGCATTAACCTACCGATCAGTGGCAACCATGATGCTGTCTGGGAGGAGTTTCATGAAAATTTAGAGGAGACTAACAATGTTGTTTTAAAGATACATGCAGGGCAGGATTTGTCTCAGTTATTTACACTTTCATTCAATGGATGTCTACATCTGAGCAAGCGTCTGAGGATGCACCTCATGGTCAGCAGAGAAAGCGAGAGACTTCAGTGCCCCAACCTCTGGCACATCTGAGGTGTCTGCATGGTGGAAAGCTTGAGTCCTCTGAAGTACCTATCTCTCTGCACTGACTGGAAATGGAGACAAAGATGACTCGTTCAGGCATAAATATCAACACTGTAGGTAGCTAAACTCAGAGGAGACAAACTCTATCCATTATGTCCTGCAATTGCCTTACAATACCTGTCACATGTGGAATTAAATTGTGTCACCTGCTTATGATTCATTTAGTCATTGGAGGGGTGGGTTAACTAATTCCTAGTACGTAGAGATTCTTTTTGTCCAGTAACTACGTTAAACTTCAGTGTCATATCAAAAATGTATGCATCATCAACTAGAAAAGTTTGTCATTAAGAATGTAGTTACTTTTTCTCAGTAAAGGTTACATAGTTAAACAAAATCCACAGATACAGAAGACTTCAAGAAGCATTGTTAGATTCTGCCAAGTGGTGTGTCAGTAGCTGAAATTTCAGAGCATAAATTTGACAAGTGGGAGAAAAACTGAGAAGTCAGACCAAAGAGATTCAATAAAGCATTGTGTCTGTGGACAAAAATAAGAAGTGGAGAACTCTGTACTGAAAAGTAAGAGGACCGGGAAAGCAGGGAGGAAGATAATTTGAAACTAATAACTTCGTGATGAATAACCTGATCAAAAACTGCAAAGCAGATAAAGACCAACTCTCGGAGACTAGCTTGGAGATACGTCAAAAAGTGATGATGAATAACTTCCAAAATGCTTGTTGCTTTCATAAAGCATGATATCAGGAGAAAAAAACAAACCAAAATTAAATCTGAAAACATGGAAAAAATCTTCAGGAACCTGGGAGGAAAAAGTCAGCAATCTGTGAGGAGAAGCAAGATGTGCAAAGTAAGGGTGATAGGACTTTACAGCTAAGCACAAGTGAGAGCTATAAGAGGTTTCCTTGATGGTTAATATATGCCTGCATATATGTTAAGGTGAGACTGAAACACTTCCTCTCTTGTTAAGTGACTTTGTAAGACCGACAACACAAACACCCAACATCTTAAGAGAATAAGCAACTGACTCTTAGTGACTCCTTCTGGAAGGAGATAAAAACTAATAAAATGCGATACCAGAGAAGAGTTTACCATACTCCTTTCAGAGGACAGAAAAGCCTGGGGAAGACACGGGAAAGCATCTCTCTGCACCAACAATCCCTGCCAAGGGAGTGTGGTCAGGGGGATGTTGCCCAGGGGCACAGACTTATGAGGGGAGCTGCTGGAAAATGGCACACTTCAAAGTAGTTTTTACTTCTCTAATAGCCACATAACTGCAGCCATATAGAATGTGGGTGCTGCAGCAAGTCAAGGGCAAATACTGCTGGCGACAGCTCTGCCAGAAGAGAGGAGTGCATAGTCTCAAGACAAATACACCCAGGTACTTCTTCCATTCCCAGAGAAGGGGACCAGGGGGACACCGGAGCAACGGAGGAGCTGAAGCTGCCTGCTGTGACCCTACAGAAGAGTTCACAGTAATTTCACAGCGGAGGGGCCTGTGCCCACTCACCTGCAATGCTGGATTCCCATCACTGCTGCCTCACAGCACTCCAGACAAGAGCTGCTCTCCGGGAGGCAGAATAACATCCGCTTAAATTGTCAGTGTTTTACTGAACTTGTAACACACCAGGCAGGAGTGCAAGAGGAGATGGCATTTTAATCAAGAGATTTGCCCGTTGCTGGGACACGGCCAAGCAGGGAGCACACACGCCTTCCCAGGGAAGCGGCAGGGGCAGGAAGGACGTGTGTGCAGGGCTATGCAGAAAATCATCGTGGATGCTACAGAATGGCACGTCTGCCAAATATCAGACACAGACTTGAAATACTCTGAAACTAGGACTTAGGGTTATTTGATCTTCCTTTCCAGTAGAAACTTTTTTTGTGTGAGTATAAAAATACTCCTAAAAGAAATTGCAACCCAGCAGCATCAATTTAGATCTGAATTGTTCAGTATAATTTTCACATCAGGTTGAAACAAGCCCTGATTTTAAGTGTCTACTGTAAATTTCTGATCTTTTCTTTTTTTTCCTAAATGAGTTCTGTGCAGCAAATATCCTATGAAGAAAGGCAAAGGGGACACAGAACAGAATACTAGAAGTAATTAATGATTTTGCATGCCTCCAATTTTCAGGTACAGAAGTCTGAAATACATTAAAAGGTAACTGAATGATTTTGAAAAGCAATTTTAGTATCTTTTCTAGGAGTTAGATTTCTTTGAAAGTTTTGAAATTAAGAATCAAAAAATCATTCAAAGTTCTTTAAAATAAAACTTCTATTTTTAATGTCATCTCTATGAAGAACGGTCAAAAGGTCTCAATGAGCAGCTCTTTGAAACTGCAGCTTTAGCCAAAGCAAACCCCAGAGCAAAAGTAAATTTTTGGTTCACACTCCCAAATATTCAGTCACATTAACAGCAGAAATATTCTGTTCTGCAGACAGAAGGACTAGATCTAGGGCTGTAACCCTGGTTACATGCAGGCTCCAGCAGATATGTGGATGACTTTTCTATAACTGAACTGATGACAAATTTTACCATTATAGGTGGAAGTGAGGGTTCCCTGAGCCAAACCCACAGATTTTAGGGACCAACAGGTGCCAAAATAATGGACTTTTTGGCTGAAGGCTGCATTCAGCTTTGAGAAACCACAGTCACTACATCGAAAAAAAAGATTAGACCTGGAGTGGTGGAAAAGCAGACTTAAAGCAATTACCAGAGTTTTCTGAGTGAGGGGAGTTCTAAAAAGCATCCAGGCAGGGATGTAATGCAAACTGCCTTTGTGCAAAATTTTGTTTCAAGGGAACACGTTGCTTTAGCTCTATAGTGCCCTGCAGTCATACACCCTTTCAAGCCAAGGGGCATTGACTTTTATTTCATGAGGCTCTGGAGACAGGGCAGGACTGGAAGGAAAGCTTTCAAGCCTTGCATTTCACATTATCCACTGTCCTTTAGGCTTTTCATTTCCCCTTGTCACAGCTTCTTTGATGAAGAGGGACCAGCTTTCACTCTTGCTGCTGACTGCATGTCCAGTCCTCTGCACAGCACCATGACTCTGCTGCCCAGGATAAGACAGTAAAGGCTCTGGGCTATCCCTCCCTCCTGACAGCCCACAGTTCTGAAATCAAGAGGCCTCTGTTTCCTGAAAGGCAGCTAGATCTGGTCTGAGATAAGAGCGCTTTCCTTGGACTGAAGCAGATCCATCTCTGTGTGTGTCATAAGGTACTTTGAATGTAAATGGCACCAAAGTTGCTGATTGTCAAGAGTAACGCAAAAATGGTGCTGCCCGAACCAAATGAATGAGAAATGGGGCAGGAGCCATTCTCTGGACATGGCCAACATGCCACATCCAAATCCTAAGTGATCTAGGCTCAGCAGCCCTGGAGGACCAGCATCACATCAGTGTTTTACCCTCAGGTTTAGGAGGTTAGGGTTAGAATAATTTAAGATCTAGCAGTACACACATGGGCATGCTCCCATGCACAGGATGCCAAAGAGTGGTGTTTCTGGAGCTGAGCAGAGGGCCGGGCATTTGACGGGTATTAATGCCACTGACAGTAGCACAGAGGATTTTTCAGGAGTTCTCAGCAAGCATCCACCCCAATAAAAATCCTGTGAGTAGGACACTTTTTGTCCTTGGTCATGGAAGCACTTTGTGAAATGCAGCAAGCACATCTAAATTTCCAAGTCAGGTGTGGAAATCATAGCCTCTTTCTTCCAAAGGTCTATGAGTCTAGGCTAGGTATATGCAAGATAAGAGATTCAGTTGCAATACAGAATTAACTAAATACATGAAATTAAATGTTCCAAGCCAAAATTATAATAAATAAAAATATAATCACATCAGCAAATTGCCCTAATCTGACAAATTCAACACGTCATCCTAGACTTCAGTTAATATTATTGCCTCTCCAAAATTAGCATAATATTTCACAACTCCAGCAGCCTCAAGTTAGTTTAGCCACTAGTGTTACTTAGCCCCAGGAGCCTTGCCAAGAGGCTGTGACATTTTGTTTACTCATCACTACTGACGTGATTGATGTCATCACTGAATTGACCTTATTTCCTGTCCTCAACGTGGAACGCTTGGCTCCAGACTATACCCTCTGATCGTTGGTATGGGAAACAATCAGCTATGTGCAGTGCTTTACAATAATTTCAGCTGACATAATTGCCAGGTCATTAGACTGACACCCTCCTGCAGAGGAACCAGAGTGCCTGCAAGGATCAAGCCTCGTTGTTGGACTGGGTATAATGGTGAAGACTTTGTTCTGTGCACACTTCATCTCAGAGATGGGTGGCTGGATGCGAGAGCTGACAGACAGCAGAAGACATAGCCACGGAGCCAACGAGAGTTGACGCTATTTTAAAGTTGGTTTTGGCATCTAACGAAGGTAAAAGAGCTGCTTGTAGAAAATAATCTGGGATGGAGAAATCCTGAGCGGATTCTCTTTAAAGAATCAGAGACAAATGGGAGTCACTTATAAAGGCACACATGAAGTAATAAGGAGAACTTCTGGAAATACAAGTCTGCTGGACTGAAAAGCTGAGTCTGAAATGCAAAAGGCTTGATATTTTCATAAGTGCAAGGGAAAATGAAGTCCTCTTTGGAGTTTCCACCTGAAGCTCGGGGAGAAGCCTGTGGGAAAGGGTTCCCAGAGGGAAGGAGGAGAGATCATTTGGCCTACTGAAAGCAAGGATTGGGTTTAGAGGCTAAAAGATTAAGGAAAATCTAGATGCCATCCAAAATCTATGTTGAGAAGGTATTGTCCATTTCCATCCAGGATCATCATGTTAGAGAAGCAAAGGCAGCACAGCTAACCTCCATTGTAGGGGGTTGTGCAGCACTACACGGACAAAGAGCAAACACAGTTACTTATTTAAGAAAGAGAGGAAAAGAGCTTTGAGAGCAACCTTGAGATTTAACAGTCTGGCCTCACCAGCATGCAAGTGTTCAGAACAAATCTGGGAAGAAAAGAGTCATTAAAGACATAAAAAGGGGACAACATTTAGCATATATTTACCCAATGCCAGTTAAATTTTGTCTTTCTTTGATGAAAAACTTATCTTCTAGACAAAGGAAAATGTGGTACGTTGCATCTATTGGAACTTCGTTAAACCACTGTGGAGGATTATTACAAAAACTGAGAATTAATACAGGAAATTTCAAGTGCTTAAACTGACTGCAACCAGCTGGGCTGAAGAAAGGTTTCATCAGGCCAGAGGAAGATTATAAACATTATTCATTACAGATCAATCTTTTCAATTTTTCTATTCATATTCACTGGTGTTTTCATTAATTACATTGTGTCATCAGCACATTGCCTACCAAGATTTCAAACTGGGAACTCACTGTTAGCAAAGAGGACAATAAGAAAGTTGTCTGAGAAAAACTAGACAACCCTGAAGATAGGAACAATGGAAATTTAATTATAAAAAGTGCCAGATTGTGCACTTAAATGCTATAGTGAATCAGATACTTCTTAGCTGAATCCTAGGAAGAGTGGAGAAGAGGGAGCTGTTTTACAATTGCCAGCTAAGTCTTAGTTTGTTCTATCTGTGAGGCAGGGTCGAGTGGACACACCGCTGCCCTCTGTAAAGAGAAGGGCAATAAACAGTGGGTCAGAAGCACAGAGCTGCCCTTAGTAGAAGAACACAGGAGTATAAACTGGCCAGGAATAAATCTAGATTGGGAACTAGAGCACTCGGATTTTGAAGCAGCATCCAAAATAAGTAAGAGAAGCACAATAATTTGAACTATCACATTTTCAAATTTACAGCCCTTATATGATCTATAAATATTCTATAAATCAGCAACAGTGAGGGCTGCCGCCATGCACAGCTCACCGGAGATGAAGTGTACTGCAGATGTCTCCAGTCTCTGATTTCTCCTTTGCCTCTGAGTTGAAGTGTTCCTGTAGAAGTGAAGTTTTCCTCTAGAAGTGCTGTATCTTCTCACATATAATCCAAACTGCCTGAAAAATACTAATACTCTAAAGTGAATCTGGATTCACTGATGGTGGGAATTATTCAATGTGGTGGCTCGCAACAGTAGAGGTTCAGACCTTCAGCTGTAGAAAGTCCTGTTTTACATGTTAACTCAGACTGTAGGTAGTTGTTCCCACATCTCTAAGTCAGGAGATGAAAGGGAAGACATAGGAATGCCTGTACTGTGTGGGACCAAAAATGATCCAGCTCCAAAGGGTCTTTTCTCCAACTAGTACCCAAGGCAGAGTGCAAGAACAGGGCAAGTCCATAGAAATACTTCACTGAACACTCTCCGAGGGAGCAGGGGCTGAAGCGCTCTAAAAAAGCGATAAGAGATGAAAGATTATCACTTTATAGAAGGTAATAATATCCTACCCTCACTGGAATCACTGCCTCATCTATCAAGTAAGCTGAAAAATGCCACTGAGCACAGTCTATAAGTTAGAGAAGAGCAAATATATTTTGGACGCTACCCTGTGACTTCCCACATAATTTATTTCTCCTGTTCCCAAAGCTTTTCCTCACAGATGCAGTTAGTAGAAATTAGGGAAACTCCTACCCTTAAATTGTGCTACTGCATGGTATATAGTCACTAGAATTCCTCTGTATTATTTCTGTAAGCAAAAATATGAATAAGTGAAAACAAGTTGACCTTCTTCATAGGATAATATCAGCTTTGCCTGAACCCTGATTTTGCTATATATGCAAAGGCATGTCAGGGTTCAGACAGTCCTAAATATATGGCAA
This sequence comes from Strix uralensis, assembly GCF_047716275.1. Classification (NCBI taxonomy): domain Eukaryota; kingdom Metazoa; phylum Chordata; class Aves; order Strigiformes; family Strigidae; genus Strix; species Strix uralensis. The sequence goes on along the minus strand of NC_133972.1, from coordinate 21,490,489 downwards.
ATTCATATAGATATGCATTAAGATTCCATGCATATATGAAATAATCAGTCCTTGGTAGCACTGAGCTTTTTTCTGTTTCCCCCTGTAAGACTGCAGTGGAGCAATCTACTGCAGACCATTCTGCAAACGCATAATTCCATTTCTGCTGATAAATGCTGCAATATGCAAATCTGAACCATATATCTAAGGAAAATATTATTCTACCAGGTATTGATACCATATATTGGTCTATAATAAAGGGAATTATTCAAACTGTTGACTTCACAGGTCAACACACCTCCGAATTCTTTGACTGTCCTGCCTGGTTCTCTTGTTATCTTAGCTTCATTCCCTGCAGAAATATAGATGGGAATTTCTTTAATTTACAGCAATGTACTGACAAGCTTGGTAGCAGCTCCTCTCAGTAGCAGGGATAGTAATCATCTTGATTTAGAGGCTATAACACAGCTTTCCAGTGTGTGGGCACCAGGAATGCAGTGCATAAGAGGAAAATCAAAGCTGATGGCCCCCAGAAACAAAGCCTGCTCCAGCAACTAGCTCTTTGCCAACCATCAAGACAAAGAAGAGTGGAGATCTTCAGTAAAATAAAGTATAAGGGAAACTGCAAAAGTGTTTTAGAGCAAGCCAGGCCCATATTCATCATCTACACAGTAAACAGGCTCAATAACAGGAATTTCTATGAATTTCAAGTAGGCACAAAGGTTCGGCAGCAAATGACTGGAGTAACGGAGTTCATCCATCAAAGCCTCAATTACTCCCAGTTATCCAGGAGGGGGTATGGTTTAAGTACAGACCACTGCTTGCTTCACATCAGCTTTATGCCTTTTGTGTCAGAGGGCTTGTTTTCCTGGCAAACTTGATAGCTTCTCTAACAGCAAAAAAGATGCTCTCCAAAGAGTGTGGATGGGGAAACATGCCAGCGAGGCTCCGCTATGGCCCAGCCTGAGGTCAGCATATCAGAAAACCCCTGGGGAGGCTCCCAGGAAGCTGGAAAGAAGTGCATATCCATAAATGATCAAAAAAGGAAAGCTATTCTTGCTGAAAAAGTAGAGAAAAAAAAAACAGAAAAGGAATATTCTTCACTCTGTCTTTCAAAATGGGGGGTCGGGATGAATTTTTAAACCTCTCCATCCTGCCTCTTCTCCCTTTGGCACACAGGGAGACATCTCTGCCCATGGTGCCGAGGAACGCCCATACCCTGGAGGGGGATAAGTGCAAAGAAACAGCTCAGTACACAGAGATCCTGGTCAGCTGTGAGACAGGATCAGACCAGGCCTTGGGTTCTGCTATAATCTCTTCAGTGTGGTTTTTGGCCTTGCCCTTTCTCACAGAAAGAGAGAGCCAAGATCTCCTGGCTCCAGGAGGTCCTGGGTCCAGGTAGGCATAGGGAATTGGAAGAAGGTGGAGATCTGCACTTAAAGATCTCCAGCTTCTTCCAGACTGGTGGTGTTGTCTTTTTTAAAACAACAATTATCATGACTCATGATTTTCATGGCTGGTGCATCCTAATTACAAATGCCTGTCTATTTTGTGTGTGCATTACACTGAATTACATCTTAGATGGATTGATACCATTTTATTCTCCTAAAAAAAATAGAAGAAATTAAAAAATCAATTACGCTCCCGTGCATTTGCGACTCCTCAACATTCACTTTCCGGAAACTTAAGCAGTCTTTGAAAAACAGCCTAAATCACTAAGAGTGCCAGGAGACATTTCAGCTGGCAGCACTGTTAGACAAAGGGAAATAATGAATGTGAACTCCTGAATATGAAGCCAGACGTTGGAGGGGACACCAGAGGACCCCTGCCGCTACCAAAAGAAACTGGGGACAGGATATAACATGTTCATTGAGTGGGACTGGAAGGACAAATTAATGGAAATATTCAAATTCTTTCTGAAATAACCCTATGAATAAATGCAGTAAGCTAAAAAACCCAAAACAACAACCCCCAGAAAAGGGCTTCTGCTTCTATTCACTTGTCTGGAAAAAGCAGATTCCTGGACTAGTTTTGCCAACCCAGAATAAGAGAGATCATTTAAAGTCATTGCTGACTTTACAAGGCATTTAAAGATTCTCCTGACACAGATTTACGCTTGCTCAGCTCTTTGCTGGCTCATGCCACGTAAAGGTTTGTCTAACACAGAGTTTGCCCAGGCTTCAGCAGGTTGTGCAACAGATCAGGAACCAACTTTCTCTGAATCACAAGTGCATCAACTCCCCAAATTTCTTAAAACTATGACTAATTAGCCCGCTTGAAGTTAAACTCCAATTTACAAGCTTTGCCAGCTTACGAACCTAATGAACTCCCCCCAATACTGTAAAATATATGGAGAGTGGCATATTTTGATGCTATACTCAATGCCACTCAATGCTCAGTCCAAGGCCATTTTTCTGACCTTAATGCTTTGAAGATAACACATTTCAAATGTACAAAACTGGCTGAGCTTAACAAATGTAAGAAGTTGAAAACAAACTCCTGATATATTCACTAGCAGCATCCTAGAGTTGTAGACGCCAAATAAATGGTCAGACCAAACTGCATTAAATTTGTAGGGCAAAACTGGGACTGGTATGCACTAAGATATTGAATGACAGCTCCTATCAGGTGTTTGAGTGCCCAGGCCATGCCTTGAGAAAACAACCAATTGGAAAATGTGTGATGATCTTATTTGCTGCCATTTTCAGTGGTCTCCTTATCTTATCTCCTACATCTGCACTGGTGCAATGATCAGATTGTGTCTACTGGCACTAATGGGAGTCCAGGCCTTGATCTCTGCCTTCCTCAAACTCCCTGTGGATAAAATAAATCTGTTCTGCCTTGGAAAAAAAAAGTGTTATTTTGAGAATGTAAATGGCCCCTGTATGAGATATTGCAATCTGGCAAAACCCAAAACCAACGGTATAAACAAGTTGGTTATGATGGGAAGGAAGAGGAACCAAATTCTCTTCCAAGTATTTTTCTTGTTTATTGTCAGGTTGTTGATATGTTTTGTAAACTGCAGAGATTAAAAAGATCCCTGGGGCTTCCAGGTGTGAAAGATCAGCACTACTGAAAGTAGCTGAGGGAGAGAATGTTCATGAACTATATCCTGTCACCATTAAGTAATTTTGCTGAATATATCAAATTGCTAAACACAAATATTTACATATAAATCAATGCAAGCATCTATTCATGTTGCTAGCACAAATACACAAAGCATATGTAGAAATTAAATGGATTCCTTTAAGGCTTCCCCCAAAAAATAATCAGAAAGGAAATTCATGATGAGGAAAAGCTAGCTCATAACCTCGGATGTAACTGAGCAGTCACATCAGCAGCTTGAGTTTGTAAACAAGCGAACCCAGCAGTTTGGAGTAGCATGAATCACCTCTGTTCATCTCAGTGGGGTGTTCGCTTCATTCCCAGTAATGAGCCTCTAACATGTTAACACTGTGAATTATTTTGCTGCTGACCAAAGCGTGTAACCAGTGGAAGAAAAAAATAAAAAAGAAAAATGCATGACGTACTTGAAGCAATACCTTATTTTGGTGCCACAGTGACTGAGCAATGCCAGCTCCCAAGCAGTCCCCAGGACATGAGGGAGCTGTGCCCGTGGTTCCAGGGAAGTGTGCCAAGGAAGACCCTGGCTCACCAGTTCCCAACGAGATTCTTCCATAGGGCGGGATTCGAAGCTATGGGTAGTTACTATGACCACCTGACTCATACTCAGCAGCCCCTATGCTCCTCACATTGTGGTCAGATTACATAGTCTTTACTGATGACAGTGATTTCGACCAGTGCTGGTAGCACTGCTGGTATTTTGGTTACCACTCCTAAGCGCACAACTTTGCTCTCCTAAAATAAAGGCAAGGGTTACAGGATTAGACCTTCAACATGGCAGGATAAAGCCTCCATCTATTTAAATTAAGGTATGGCATTAATATATCATCTTGCAGGGCCCAAGACGGGCAGGGAACAGCGCAGAGCAGCCACAGAGATTTTGTTTTCTTGCAGAATCCATCATATCCCCTCTCACAAAATCTACATGATAAAAAGGGACCAAACTCCAAACACACAGTGAAGGTTTTAGGTAATTATTGATTTTGCTATTCAAGTAGAAAGAGTAGTTCCCATGGCAACGAGCCCATCACTCCCTACCTATGGCATCACTTGCTCTCATAACACAAGCTCTTTATTTAAAGAAATAAATATGTTCACAGGGCTGCCCCACAGAGAATGTGATTTCCTTTAATTTCACCCTGACGTAAGCAACAACCTGCCCTGTGTCTGACTCCTTAAAAACACACTGAAGGCTTTCTCTGCCTCTCACAGTGTCCACAGGGAGATCAATGGTTGCAGTGCAGGGACACACACCTGCCTGCCCTAAGGGGTGGTCACTGCGGTGGTGCTGGGGCTGATGCTACCCCAAAACACTTCCAGATGAACCGTACAAGAGAGCACCCCATTGTGCTGCTGGCGGGGTCGCCAGTGAAACCCCACTCCTTTTGTATCAATGCTACACAAGGACAAAGGCGCCTCTCAATTCTTCTTAATTGTGCCACATTAAACCTGGCATCGGTGGGAAGCAAATTCACCTTCAGCATTCACAGTATTTCTTCCCAAACCTCTCTAACACTAATTAGGGCAAATAACCCTCAAACACAACAAAAATAAATAAATAAATAAATAAATTAAAAGGGATATCACATCACTACAGAAAATTATGGCAGCTCTGAGTGGAAAAATTCAATCACTTTTGATATTTTCATCACTTAACATGCCAGCAGGATGGGTTGGCTCCTTAGGAGGTGTAAATCAGCACAGCTCCCCATTGTTTTAATAGCAGTCAAGTTGCATGGGCTGATGAGCAGGCTCCATGTCTCCAGAAGAGAAACACCACACAGAAAAAGGGGAGACAGAGAGTTGTCTTGGGGCAGGGCAGCGCTCAGGGAACTCAGGGGTCTGCCACAACCCCTGTTACAGGCTAGGCCCTGGCTCATGATAGGGCTTTATTGCCACGGAGGGTCCCTCTCCATGCCAGGAGAGAAGAGAAAAGGGCTGCAACAGGCACTGGCGAGCAACATCGCTGGGGTGCAGCCCTATGCAGCCACTGGCAAAAGCGCTCAGACTTGGACAAGAAACGTGAGAAGTAGGAGCGGTGCTGGTTCTGCTCAAAAGTTAAAAGTAAAATCTAGTCCAGATGCAAGACTTCCCTTCTAGAAATTAGCCACTGAAAGAGACAAAGTGGGGATCAGTGTGGCAGGGCTGAGAAAAGGTGCAGCTGGGCTGCAGAGGCAGCTCGCTTTGCTTCTGGCTACACAGAGGAGGAATACGCACATACAGATACAGAAACACACTCATGAGCAGGTTCTTTCAGAAGAATTTTGGTCTCCTGGTAAAATTTTATGAGGCGTAAGCTATTCCCAAGCCCTTTTCTCATGCAGCTCCAGGCCCTTTAACTGCAGCCTTGTGCAGCCTGGCCGGGGCTGCCTGTGCCTGTGTGAGCAGGACGCAGGATCCAGCTGTGTTTCCAGGTTGCGGTACCCAAGGGATTTGCGAACCAGATGCTTTGGTGGCTTTGGAGATTGGAGAGGAGCATGGTGTGCACAAGCCCAAGTGTCCATCTGTGCTATGGGCAGGGGGGTGGCCCTGCAAGAAGTGCCAGGAGCCTGGGCAGGGGGACCTCAAATCGAGCACAGAGGAAGGAGGTGAAGATACATTTTTTGGAAGATAATAGAGGAAATCATGGAGAGAATTACAGCAAGAGAGATCAGACAAGCCTTGGTTTAGGAGAAGTAAAGGTATTAAAGCTGAAAAAACAGTGGCTAGGCTGAGTGGAAGAATAAATATTAAAAGCAACAGCAGGAGGAAACAGATCAATTGTAATAGCTGGAAGTGAAAAGATGTGAGGACATCAGAGACGTTACAGCGCAGAGCCTGGAAAGGTGCAACAAAGACTGAGGAGACATTAAGGGATTTTTAAAAAATCGCTGAGAGATGCTGGATATGGAAAAGGAAGATGTGAGAAGTCAAATCTGGTTATGGGGCTGGGAGGCAAAGGGAGGACAGCCAGGGGGTTAGGAGAGATAAGGCAAAGCTCTCGGGCATGCAGAGGGAGGGAGCTATGACAGGAGCAGACTGCTTTGCTGGGTCTGAAAGGCTGACAGCACACATGGTAAGGGCTCTCTATCAGCCTGAGCTTGTGCTGTCCCACACTGCAGGGAGAGGAGAGGTCGGTGCTGGGGAACCAGTGAAGCTTGACCTGGAACAGTGTAGTTTTAGGGAACACAGTGCCAAAGCGAAGCTGATCCCAACAGTTTGTCCAGAGGTTTCTACACAGGTTTGAATCAGTTATTGTGGAAATGCATTTTATTCAGGAGCTGGGCAGATGGCAAGCCTGTTTGTACGTACAGAGAGGTGAGGCAGAAAACAACATATACAGAAAAATGGGAAGAGAAGCAAATGAAAGCTTCACCCTATTTGCTTAACATGCATCTGCCAAGACATCATGGATCATGTGAAAGCTGGAGGGGCCAGTTTTTAACATGTTTTCTGAGTACATTCAAAATTGAACCTAGATGCTCTCACGTAAGATTTTTCTTTAGTTCATTTCTTTCTGCCCATTCTTAGCTTTCAGGCTGGAAAACCAGTATTTGGGTATGTCTTCCTGTCTCCAGAATTTGCTTGGGTGAAACTGGTTTCTGAAAAATCCTTTCTTCAGCTTATTTTTGTTCTTGTGTGAGGTTGTCTTGACTGCTTTTAAAAACAAGAAAGAAAAAAAAAAAAAAAAAAAGAAAGAAAGGTTGACTTGCAAAAAACTTTAACCTACAGGAGGTTTTGGGCTTTTCTGCTTTCCTGTGCTAGTGCCCAGGTCTGTAAATTCCCACTCAATATGAGGGAACATCTATTTCACAGAGACAACTCGTAGCAAGTGTGACCAGGAGGTGACAGAGGGTAGGACCTGTAGCATACCAGTGAGCCCACTAATTCAGCAAATGAAGACAAAACCAGTTTGCCAATGTTAGCTTGCATTTCAGTCATACAGGATACACAGTCCTTCTAGGACATAACAGAATGATTGAAAATAAGACAGGAAAGAAAGTCACTTGTAACATGCACTGCTTATCTAATACCAGTGATTGCTAGCAAAAGTGCTTATTTGCCCCCAAGTCATTGAAACTTCAGGTTCTTGCTATTTTGCTTCCTTTCTTCTTTCCAATTTTCCATTGATTTTCATGTATCGAAGGCATTAAAGAGGGATGAGAAAATTATTTTCTAGTTCCTTCTTACAGCAAGATGCTTTATAGGAATAACCAATTTTTTTTCAGTATTCATTTCTGGATCTGCACAGAAGGGCTAATAATTAGGAATCTGAAAGAAGTTCTCTGGGAATAACTGTGGGCATCAAGGTGCTCCACATGGAAAGGCTACCTTATTATCCCCATCACAGCACAGTCATCTGTTGGCTACTGTCATGGAAACAGAGCTGTGCAAGATAGATATCCATTTACAAGAGTGTTGTCATCAATTTGATGCAGCCAATGTATGAATAACAGAAACCTTCTCCCTGCAAATATGATTGCTGCACAGCGGAAAAAACTGTGGCATGAATTTTTTTTTACTTCATTGTTGAACAAGGCTGAGATACAACAGAAATTATGCCCTTGGCATCTCATACAAGGCCACATAAACAACAGTAAGCCTCTTCTTGATGTCCATTGCCTTATTCATGCCTTTATAGCACAGAACCAAGAAAGACCCTTTTATATAAAAAAAAAATAAATTCCATGTTTCGTGATCACATCCATTAGGATAGAAAGGAGGAAAAAAAAAAAAAGTAGACTTTCATGCTATTTAGTCTAAGGATAGAAGGTGGGGATGGATGGCTCTTTTCCTGTCGACATTTTATCATTCTATGAATTAGTCATGATGGTCCAATTATCTTCAAATGTGTAAAGCACAACCTTTTAAGTAGACTAATTTGCAAGCTTGCTTCATGGCCCTCTGCATCAATTTACCACTTAGTCCTAAATTAAAGGACTGAGTGTGCCTTGGTGAGGTGGCACTGAGGACGTGACAGCAGAGGGGTGCAAAAACAGCGTTTGTCTCTTTCCTCCTGCAAGAGCAGGTTGCTCCTTTCACATGTCACGAGAAGAGAAAACTTGACATTTTTCCATAGCACAGGCTCAAAAAGAACTTGATTACCTCCTGTATTAAGTCAGAGAATAAGAAAGAAGGATGAGAGAGCATGTGAGGAGGGCAGGGGGTTAAAATATTAAAGTTTGTTTCTCCTCCTAAGCTGTTCTGTGTTTAATCCACTGTTTAACAGCAGAATTTGGCCCAAAGCATCACTGTCCTGTGGGGGTGTTACATGATTTTTATGGTGGGTAGCAGTACCCACTTAAGCCAGATTGTCATTAGCAAAACCACAGAGATTATGTTAAAAAGCAAACACGGGGCTACATGTGCCAATGCTTGCAAGGACCAGGGAGCCGTGCAGTCATGCAGTGTGCTCACGCTGTACCTTCCCCAGGCTGTTTCACTGCCTCAAGGGTACCCAGATTGGGCTGCCAACGCCATGGGTAACTCTCCTGTTCCCCCACACTGCGCTTTGTACAGGGGAAGAGAGCCACACTCTTTGCCATCACGGAGCACCCAACTCGGAGGGGCCAGCAAAGCTGCGAAGAAGGTGAGAATTAATGCACCAGTAGAGACAGCAAAGGTGGGAGTGGGACAAGAACACCCCAAGTTGAAATAAGCTGCAAACTTTTCTATTACAGAGAAGACTGTGAAGACGACTGTGAAATGGGATGTTTACCATTTCTGTCCACATTTCAAAGAATTTTTAATAATTGGCACAAGTTCAGAAAACAATAATTTGTGATCTAGCAAATCTATCTTATAGCTTTAGACGGATGCAGTTCAATCTACAAACTGAATCCAGAACCTTATCTAGACCTGATCTGGTAAGAATCTTTCTAGGCTTACAAAGGAAAACACACGTATATGTACAGGTGAGCCCAGTCTATCAGATAAAGTTTTAAAAAAAAATATTCAGTGACAGCAAGATTAATCTAGTCAAATTCAGGCTAAAAGCAAGGAGAAAGTTTCTTTCTACATTGATCAATGGAACAAGGCAGCTCACAATGTGCTGGATCTTAACTGTGCAAAGTCCTTAGTTTTTCAGAGAGATACTTGAGTTCAGTCAAAAAAATTAGGCATTAATCAATAAGTAAAACAAAATTACGTGGCCCACGTGACAGGGAAAGTCAGATTCAAGGATCCTAATGTTTTGTCCAGCATTTAACTGGACTGATCCCTGACTCTCTGAGGGTCAGGATTAGAACCTCTGCCGGGAGAAGTTCTTCGGGGGTGGGAGGTCCTCAGCCTCTGGCTGCAGTGGGAAACCCTCTGTGAAGGGCTGCAATAGGATTTTTGCTTGTGTAGAACCTCTGCATTCATACGTATTAATTTACAGTATGCCAATTGTGAAAACTTGTTGTCCCTTACTGATCTGAGAACTGCACAGAATCAGGATTTCTGCTATTCCCACAGATACTATTTCTAAAATTTATCCTATGCTACATTTATGCAGGTTTCTACAAAAATACTAGTCTTTTTTCAGTGGTCCATAGGTAAGTCTGAGTTCTGGAGGATGCAACCAGACGCTTAGGTATTAACCATTTCAAAGAGAAACAACGTGAAACTGAAGCCAGGTGTCTGTACTAGCGAATGCCCCAAGAAATAAACTTTCAACCACTGATCAGAGAAAAAAAAAAATCTTCTGATGCGTTCTCTGGAAGCGGAGGTCAGATGGCAAGAAGTAACACTCAAAATCCAAGACTGAAGAGGGGTTCCTGACATGAACTACAAAAGGAAGAGAATGAGGGGGACAGACACACCTCTCTGGGCTTCATGGTCCCTACACTATGTGCAACGATATTTGATATTGCATTTCATAATTAAGAAACAGATTGCCATAAAAGTGCAGCAATACAGCCCAAGACAAATTAACAGATGTTCTCTCTGCTTTTTCCAAGTCTCCTGGGGCAGGCAACTTTGAATTTAACTGCTGAAAAAGCAGTTAACCATAATCTGATGCCAGATGTTTAAGAATTGAGTCAGATTCTCAGGAAAGGGTTCACATGGAGGAGGATCAGCACGCAGCTTTGGGGGTGACGTGCCAGAGTCAGCAGGGTAGCAGCCTCCTCCAGGGACACAGACATTGAAAGTGGTGGGGCAGAAAGGTGGAGGCTTCTGCTAACTGCAGTCAAGAACACTGATTAAAAAAAAAACCAAACCACAAACAACAACAATAAAACCCAATATAGGTAAAAGCATAGTTTCCTTCATACTATAAAACACAGGGAGGCAGCACAGAGTGCTAGTAAGGGGGACAAAAACAATTCCGTGTAACTGGAAATCGGGAGACCAGCCAAAAATGTGCTTTGTGATTGCAGAATTTGTTTAAACTCATGAGTCTTCTTGTAATTTAAATCCACAGGGACTCCCCAGGAAGCTAATTAAATTATACAGCATGTTCTGTTAGCTAACAAGAAGCCTATATCCTTTATGGGCCCATGAAAAACCCCATGAAAGCTAGACTACCACAACAAAGTGCTGTACACACAGTGTTGATGTGGCCAGTACATACTACTGCATAATATCAGACACACCAGTGCTTCTCAAATGTGTTTCTAGGCTTTCATAGCCTTTTTTTTTTTTTCTAATTTTTTCTACCCATTTCCACCTGATGCAGATGTTGCTTATTTTCCATTCAGCTGACCAGTTGCAGGCACAACTGATACCGCTTCATACACAGGGACCTTGCCATTCCATGAGTATTTATGCAATAACCAAGAGAATAATTCTGGATCTCATCTGCCTGAATGCAGGCAAAACTGGGGGAGGTGGGTCTGTAGCCACCTGAGTTTCGGGAGGAAAAAAAAATGCAGAGGGAGTGACTTCCATTCTGCTCCCTTCCCTCTGGGAAAAGCCCCCAGTCCTGTACTGGCAGCATCATGCGCACAGCGCCTTGAACTGGGCGAGCCCCCCACGGGCCATCACTCTCGAACATCAGCAGCTAACACTTAATTCACTCTATTGTTTTCTTTGATGAATTCGTTCCCACACATGATCAACGTGTTTCAAAATCTGCACCGCTTGCTTTTGCTGTGCATGACCTTGGACGTTTAATCACAAGCAGTCCGTAGCTTAGCCCTGAGCTCAGCACCCGGACAAAGGCCAGGATACAGTTAGCGCTCTTGGGAAATCTGTATATTGCAGAAGAGCAGCGTGCAATCTTCCTCCTATGCCCCTGAAGATATGGGGCAGATCCTGCCGTAGTGCAGCTCAGTCTCAATCACTGGTAGTGAGATATGTCTCTTTGTCCTGACTTCACAGACCAGTTTAGATCAGACTATACTGTCTGTATGTCTGGGATAAGAAGGATGAAGTGGGATTTTAAAGAAATCTAGTCTTTCCAAGGAGTAGTAATGGACTAAGATGCATGGTACAGGAAAACAGCTGGTGGCCGAAAGAAGACTTGACTTAGGTTAGTTTGTCTTTCAGCAAATCTTGCCTCTCATTTTGACCAGTTTCTCTATTTTAGATTAGTCGGCCTGACCACTAACTACAATGTTAATTTTTACATGCCTTGGCTACTGTGGGATTGTCATCACCTTCCCTGCAGGTCCCAAACCATCTCCTCCTCTCCCAGTCCATCACATATAATAACCCCATTCTGCCTTTTGTGTCAAAAGCAGCCGCCCAGACTGAGCCCATCCTCCCCTCTGCCAGCTGCTCTCCAGCCCTCCCTCCTGCGAGCAGGAACGGCTCCCAGGCAAAACCATGAAAACCCTAGCTGGGTTTTTCAAGCAAGCAGGACACACTAAAAAAAGAATTTAATAAGTTTGAGGCAAAGACTTTTGGGACAGCACACTTCCAACTGGCTTGGTTTCTCAGTACTATAATAATAGAAATATACTGATAATACTACTACTATTATAAAGCGTAAAAAATCTGTGCATTAAGGTCCATACCTCACTATGCCATTTTTGCCTCTTTTTTGTTTTTGAAGCACCATGCATAGATATGAACATGGGTACGTATATGCAATGTGTTAGTTTTCTGTGGCCTAATATGGAAGAACCTACAGAAATAGAAAATATTTTGTGCATCTTTTCACCTCATAAATCATTTTCAGACATTTGGGGAGGGAAAGAAAGAAAACCAGGATGTAGCAGAAGTCTTTCCAATAATTTTCTCTTTTCTCTCTCTAACCTGCAAGTGCCATGTGGAAACTTCTCCTGAGAAAGAGATGCACCTGCATTAAACACACTCAACTATGACCAGTGGTTCAGTTTTTCTCTACTGAGAATAAAGAACCACCTCACAGGGCATGCTAGACAGCATGTATTTTGAAATATGGGATACTGTAATTATTTCTATTCCATTTTAAGAGTACAACATCAGTAGTCAAGCAGCAAACACTCCCTCCACGGTAAACTGAAGAGCCAGATAGCTTGTTTAAAATTCAACGCATCAACCAGAAAAAGTGCAGCCAGAGAGAAAAGGCTGTGCATGTCTGGTAACTGTCTCAAAAGAAGACAGAAGTCAGACACAGGCCACATCAGAGGTGACAGCGGTGATCCGGAGTGAATCCTGCCCAGTCAGCTCGCAGAAACCCACATCCCCACTGCTGGGGCCAAGACAGCCTGAGCCTTGCTCTGTACCCAAGTGCCATTAAGACAGCAAACCTGTCTTCAGCTTTCCTTTCTTCTGGGGAATAAAGTGACTTCTCTGGTTTGGGTGGTGCTGGGAAGTGAATTTATTGATACTTGTAAGTGAGCAAGTATTGCAGTGGTATTACAGTGCCTAGAGAGAGAACTGATACCCTCAGCTTTCCAGACCGTATACGAAACTTACTCTTTTTGTGTTACCCCCGTATTTAAAATTCAGGCTGGGAAGCTTGACCATAGGTTTCCATAATATCAGTGAAAGAGTCTAGCTGAACTACGGACTTGAATATATTAGAGTGATTTATTAATGATATCTCTTAAAAACACTGATGTTACTCTGTACACAAACCAACATTAACTCCAACCTAGCTCTGGCCAGCGTTTCTAAAGTACAGTTGTCTGGGGAAACACACAACTAACAAAGCGAAGCAGCACGCATATCTGTGGATACAGTTATGACGAGGTTTCCAACACTGAACAGAAACGATAACGGTCTTCTGCTGTTTAGTCCAGCAAGCTCACTTATAGTCTTTGAACCTTTAGGCCCTCACACTTACATATAAATCACAACATTATTTTCATATGCATGAGACAGAGGTATACGCGCACACACACACGTATATATACACACACAGCAAGGAATTTTCAAGAACTCAGAAAAATAATTTTTCTGTTATGCATTTCTGCAAGTCTTGAGAAGAATGTCCAAACATTTCACATCACAGTGAGTTGGTTGTACATGTACCAGAACTCGTGATAAGCAGCTTAGAAAGAAATAAATGCAGAAAAAAGGACAGTATGTCCCACCACTATAAAAACCTAAATTTAAAATGTCAAGAGCTTTCTGGCCAGCTCACAAGACATCCTTAAATCTGTACTACTGTACATGTCCCTATTAATGTTCATGCTTTACATTCTGAATTACCGAGTGCTTCATGCTCACAGCACTCCTTGTGGTGGTATAATTTGCCGTGGCTGCTTTGTACTGAGTACTTTCACTCTAGCATAATACTTCTTTGAGAACAAATTAACAAAAAAACAAGACCTCATAAAATGCTTATTTCCTTCAAATGATACTGAAAAGCCAATAGGTGCCCCAGCATACTCTTGCTTGCACTCTACTACAATGATACGATACATGGGCTTTTGTGGCACACATTACGTTTTAGCATGGGGATTGAAAGCTTGTAATTTGTTATTGATGGAGTTGTTTGTGATGGAAAAGTGTTTTTTGGGGGGGTTCTTCAACTCATTTTTCTCATGGCTTAGCATATAATGGCCTTGTTCTGCTTCAGTCTTACATACATTAAAACTCTGTTAGTCAATATAAAAATATACACATATGCCAGTTACCTTTTAATAAAAAGGTGATGGTTTACAAATTTTGAAAGTCAAGTGTCCAGTCTCCTCAAGGCAATCTTCTTTTCATCCCGCTCTGTATCTTTTACAAATCTGACATTTAGAAATAGATTCTTTTCAAAATTTCTTTTTACCGATCATCCATGAGAGTTTTCTGATTTCACACAGGATTTTCGTTGTGCTTTCAACTTCTGCTACCGGTTTTTACTCTTGCATTTTTTGTTTGTGAAACGATTCTGTTAAAACCATGCATGAATAAAAATATGAAAAAGAAGGGTTTTTTTTTTAATGTTCATTGAAATAGATGTCTTTGCTTGTGTTCCTCAAAATTGCAAGAAGTAGTAATAAAAATGGATCCAGCTGAGTCAGGCTAGTAAGAAACTCAAGGGAGTGAAGAAGAGCAGCCTGAACTCCCTCCTGGCAGCTGATACTGGTGATACACCCAGTAATGAAGTTTGCTATGTGAAGAAGAGGATAGACTTTACTTGTAGGGACCTGGGAGGGCCCCTCAGACAGACAGACAGACAGAGATGCTTTTAAAAGGCGTAAATCTGTCCAAGCAACTTTGGAGGCCCTGACATTTTGAACATAAGCATCCTCCTTTTAGCTGGTAAATCTTGTCTGAAAACTTACTCTCCTGTTAATATTGTCTTGATTTTCCTTTAAAAATGCCTTGGCCATTACATTTTTATAGATTGATAACTATGCAAACCTATTGCTGTCATCATTTCCTCTCCTCTGCATTTATAGCCTTGCATCCATTAGGTCTGTACATATATATTCAAATAGGCACTTTAATATCTGAATTTCTTGACAGAGCAATTTAATTTTTTTATATATATATATATATATTTTTTTACAGTAGCAACATTTCATTCCCAGTAAATTACGAATTTGTTGTTATCAGAGTGGAGTAAGACAGCCCAACACTATATTCACTAAGAAGCAGCAAGAATCCTCCTTTTACTTGATGATGTAACAAAACCCACGTGATGTCAAGAAGTCATATATAAATTCTTGAGACAGCACCAATTTGCAGCATCTGTATGAGGCAGGGATCAAAAGTGAAAGCCCACTGAGTGCCATCAGTGTCAAATATTAAAGTATCTATGATAAATATTTCTCAGATCCATAGATCATAGTCTATATCATGTTCATTATAGCTGAATAATTTGGCTCAAATAAGCACATAGAATTAGTTTTTATTGTGTGATAAGTGGATATCTTTGTATAATAATTATTACATTCCTTAAAACGGTAAGGAGATTTAATACTAAAATCTAGAAGCATGTTTCCCTGCATTACTGCCTAAAATTGGGGGGGAGGTGAGGGGTGAAAAAAAGAGCTAAATTGAACTGAAAAAAATAAGGTGAACATAACCAGTTTAAATTGAACTGAAACAAATTTTTTTGCTATTTTGTCCAGAGACAAAAAAGAGGCAGAAATTTCTCATGAAAAAAAAAAGTTAAAAAAAAAATTGAAGTAAATGCCTGTGGTTTTGTTGGTTTTTTTAGACTATACCCTTCTTCCTGTGTGCTTTCTTTCTATCTAAAGCTACTTGCCAAATTCATATGTTGATAAATTCCAAAAGTGGCTTTTCACAAAGCTGCTTTGTCTCAGTTAAATGCAACCCTCCATTTCTGTGAGCAGAGAGGTGCTGCCAGATGGTGCTGGAAGGACCCACCTCCAGGTGTGTCCTCTTCCTGGTGGACCACCAAGATCTCTGGGTTTGTGTAGATGGTTTTGCAGCCGAATGCTCAACCATGCCCAACAATGTGCAAATCACCCATAGACGATGCATGCCAGCTCTAACCACATCCTTAGGGCCAGGTGCCTCACAGCTGAGAGGTAAAGGGTTTCTGCATCCCAGTGTGACCCAAGCGATGATGCACACCCATATGTGGTGAGCACAGGTAAAGTTAACCTGGTTGACTCTACTCTCAAGGGCATTCAAAGTGTGCTCAATATCTGCTGCCACAAAGAGGTGATCAAGGAAGCTGCCACCTCTTGGGTGTTTCCTATGGTATCCAAGAGAGGGAATGAATGATGAAAGCAACAGTTTTGGACTCTGCCCTCAGGCAGTTAACAGCCATCGCATGGTAATAGCTCTCAGAAAGGCAGCAAGGGCTTCTTGCTGAAAGTAAGCAAGGGGCAGCTTCCTGAGCCATCTCTCAGTCATACTTTCTGAATGGCAGCCTGGTCCACTCCATTTGTATCAGGAGACATTCGCTTCTCATGGGCTCTTTCCATACATCAAGAGCCGGTGCCCTTCTCAAATGCTGACACTGCAAGCAGATGCTAATCAATGCAGTTTAATCAGCCCTAGATTTATATTTGATATTATATTTGATAAAGGTTTTGCTATGAGAAGGAAAACGTACCTTTCGGATACCCCTTTTTAGTAGTTTTCAAGTCACGATTCCATTTGCAGAAAAGTATTAGTATACCTGTATAGCTCCTCTTATAGCTCTGCTAGCCTTTCATCCTGAGGAAAACAGAGTAAAAAAAAAAAACAAAACACCAAACCAAACAACCAAAACACCAAACCAAACAACCAAAACTAAACCTGAAATGCTCCAGTCAATCTGCAGTGATTGCCATAACAGATCTCCCATCACTGGAAGATTTCATAATGTTTACATTTAAGTTCTAACATAGGTTAAATCAAATTTTTCACATCTTGAAATCCCTCAGAAAACCTGATTTCCCTTCTCCATGCAGCTTCCTAAGCAAAATTAGGTCCAATTGTCTAAAAGCAACAGCTCTGTGTCTCACAACCAACATGCCGAGTTATCTGGTGCATCAACTGGCCCCACTGTTCTAACACTCTCCAAAAGCCTTCACACTCAATATTATTTTCCTCCATGATTTCACATAGTTTCACATATGTCAGCTGTATTCCTTGTCTTTAAAGGACATACTACAAAAATGCCCTTGTTTTTGTTCTCTTATGCCTTGCAGCTCCAGCTTCCCCTGCAATGTGGAGCCCAATGGATGGTAGGAATGTCACCTGTGATTTCTTGGGATCACAGAGAAGCCCAAGCACAAAGCAGTTTTGCACAGGCTTGGCAAAATGAAGGACCACATCTTTAGGCAGCATAAATCAGCATGGCTACATTTATTTCAGAGGTGTTTTCCTGAGACTAACTACTGGTGTATAAGTCAGCATGTATTTCTAAAAAAAGAACAAAATAAAACAACCCACATCACCTTGCTGTCTGCTGAAACATTAGGTGTAGCTATTCTTTAAGCAAATGAACTTTAGATTCAATGGAGAAATTTTCAAGCACACTTTGAATTCAATGTAGAAACAGAGGCAACAGAGGAGTAAGTGATTAATATAACATAGCTAAGTCATTAAATCCCTATGCTCAACTCACAGCAGATCCTTGATTTTGCCAGCATCCAGGTCTCCTCCTCATCCTCAAGCCCAGTCTTTGAGACACAGACTTTTAGAACAGATAGGAAATTATTCCAACAAAAAAATCTCATCTCCTAACAGAGGCACTAGAAATTGCAATAGAACTGGTGCTATACAAGTTTCTTAGTTCTTGCTGACTGCAGAAGCAGGTGATGCACTCCAGTCACCTGGGCTTATGTCTGTCTACATTGGGCAACTTCCCCCACCCAGCTGTAAGGGTCTGTGTCTAATTCAATTCACATTCACTCAGCAGAAGCAGAGCAGCCACAACGGAAGACTGAGGGACCAAAACTCTCAGGCAAGAGGTTAGGGCATTTGCCCAGGGGAGGTGGAAGTATCCGTAAACTTCAGATCTATACAATTCAGAACAGGTATCTCAGCCTAGATTTCCTAAAACCCAGACAAGCATCCCAGACACTGAAATACTGACTACCTTAGAAAGGAAAAAATCTTCAGAACAAAAAAATTCGAAAGTATTTGTTGTCATTGCAATGCATTTAAAAACAAGCTCACAATGTCAACTTTTAAAAAAAAAAAAAAAAAAGGGATTCTCCTTTACCAGTCCTCCTTGCTCTGGTGGGATCAGCACTGCAAGCCTAAGCACAGGCTTTGCATCAGTGAGCCCCGCACCTGCTGTCTTCCCATCCATGCCCCTGCCTACTTCCACAGCTGCTTGTGGAGGAGCTCTGGACCTTCTGTGTGCTTTTGGCTGCTGGCTGGGGCTGTCAGGTGCACACTCAGACCACAGGTGCACAAGAGCTTGCAAAGTCCCTGAGCAGGTCCCATCCCAGGAACAGGCTCAGGTCTGTGCTTGAACTGCCAAGTACATCCTCAGGGGTCCCTGTGTAAGAGCCCATGTTGGTTGAGAAGGCAGTAGCTTGCCCTCCTGGATCACTGTTAGAGCTGCATTGATCTTCAGATACCTCATCTGCCCAAAGCCAACGAGGGATCCATCAGCTGTTACTCATCTCCCCATGCACTCAATCCACCCAGGGTGCAGCTACAACATGCCTGAGGCACTTGCATTTTTTTGTCACTGAAGATGCCAGCCCCTAAAAAGGCACTGGGACCAGAGGTAGGAACAGACAGGCCTGCTCCTGTCCCTGGCATGAGATGATGCTTCCATTTGCTTCTCCAGATACCTCTCTGGACATGGTCAGAGACCGCTGATGTTGCTGTTTCCAAAAGAAGTTTTTGCGCTACCCAATTTGCATTCTCATCTTGGCTTATTCAGCAGGGAAATGTCTTAATAATGGTGTTAGGAATTTCTGGTTAAAGAGATTTCAATTTGATAAAAATAGGAATTCAGTCCTGCTTAGAAATCTCTAGCAGGAGGAACACATTCTCATTCAACCTGTGGCATCAAAAGGAATAGATAATGTAACTGGTGAAATGTTATGCAAAGGCAATGTGTTGCTGATAGATTCAAGCATGCCACAGCGTGCAAATCTTTACAGAAAGACAGACTTATGCAACCAAAGGTGGGAGGTAAAAACTGCAAACAAACATGGGTAAAGCACAAATCTGGGACTGAGAAGACCAAAGTTGAAGACCTTCACTGATGTTCTTGAGCTCATAATTTATTTAACACCCTTCAGACTCAGTCTCCCTCTAGCAAAACAAGAATAAAGCTAGATTTCTCCTGGGGCACAATTTGCTTATATTTTCCTATAGAAATACAAGATAGGTGAGCAGCAGTATTATGGTAACTTAAAATACCACACACTGGGAACTATTTTAGCATAACTTAACAAGATAAAATCTTGAGTCTTAGGCAAACCCCAGAGGGACTCTGAGTTTAGCAGGTCAAAAGGAAGGCCTTCCAAATCCCTTTCGTATGCATAAAGGCATGAGGTTTAGAGAAAGCTCTCTAAAATTCCATAAAGCCAGAGAAAACAGTCTGCTGCTCAGGGGAGACAGGGGTAAGGTTCAGGTTGGAAATGGCAGGTGCAATCAGCATTTCTCTCTGTAATATAGAGAGAACACTAACATCCTTTTTGCAAAGAAAAGGAGGGATTCAGAACTCCAGCCTAAACTAAAGGCTTAGACCATACAGTCTAGATTAAATAGTCTAAACAGCCCCTCCTTCAGGCCCTATAGAATAGTACCTGTTAGGCTCACAATTACATGATATTTTTAGTAATCATAAGATCATTCAGGCTGAAGGTACACCTCAGGATATCTCTAGTCCACCCCCCTACTCAAAATAGGGTCCAAGCCGAGTTCATAGTAGGTTGCTTAGGACTTTGTACATTTGGTCTTAATAAATAGAAACAGATTGCTCTTTCTCTCTCTTCAATGGCTAAAGCAAGTTAATACTGGTTTTGCCAAGAGTCCTGGAGTCATAGCAAGCAACTACAAACCAGAAGGAATATTATTAAGCCAAAAGTGTGACTGTGTAGTGACACTGTAAATGAGCACTTGCTAACAAATTGCCCCAGGAATAGGCCAATGCAGTTAGAGGAAAAAGGAACAACAAAAAATAAAAGCCATGCTGCATTCCACATAGAAGGTTAATACTTTAATCAACAGTATTTTGTCTTCCTTAACCTATCTTTCTATCTTTTGCATTTGGACCTTCATGACAATGTACTTCACCTGATCTCAAACTCACTCAACAGTGATTTAAAAAACAAAGTTCCTGTAATAAAACTCTCCGATCAAAGAAGCACCCAAAGAACTGGGCCAGTGCCTATGTACTTGATAAAATTTAAAACATCGGGCTAATTTCACGTTGTTACACGATCACATGAGTGAAGTTTAACAGCAGGGGCTCAGCAATAAAATTAAGGCTAATCTGTCCAGTGAACATCACAACATTTCTTCAGTATTTGCCAGAGAGTTTTGCCAGCTAACTTCAGCCTACTTCAGCTGCTAGAAGATCATGATTTCTCCCAGGTGGTAACTCAGCCCAAGATGATGGAAAAGGTTGCTTGGACACAAAAATTTGTATTTTAAAGTTTCATAAAAATTCCAGTTTCATTGTGATACTGAAAACCTCATCCACATCGGCTCAGTTTTAGTTTTAACACTGGATTTACCCAATTCAAAAACTGAATCCTTCAGAAGATGAAGTCAACAGAAATATTTGTAAGCTCAAAAGAGTACGAACGTGCTACTGTGCTGGCCATATAGTAGAAGAGGCATGCAGGTATGTTTTGTTACACACTTAATGCTGGACATGAAGTTTCAGAGCACTCAGCCCTACCAGAACTTACTGACTCTGTGATATTTTGAACAAAAGAAAAAAAAAAAATATATGTGTATACACACACATGTATGGTCATATATAGGTGTATATATGTACACACACATATTAATAATAGTAACAAATGACCCTCTTCTTACATCTCTAAACAAAGGGAGCTTTCGCACAAATCATCTAAAGGGAATAAATGGATCAGAATATATTCAGTGACTTTCAATAAATACATTTTTTTTCTTTAAATACAGATCATAAATATAAAAGATATAAATAAAATTGTTCTTTAAATAAAGCTCAGGAAAAAGTAATCTTTTCATAAGCCAATTATACCAGCAACACACTCTGGACTGGTAAAGGATAGGCCTTTATCATTACATTTTTCTCAGTCACTATTTAATAACAAAGAGTGATTTTTAATAATAAGCACAGAAATAACTAACACTTCAAAAGCACATAACTTGTTGGGGATTTTCTTCCTTTGACACTTATTAGGTATTTAATTTGTCCAGGAGACAAAACGACAAAAGTTTCCACTGAACTCGGGGGGTGTTTTGCTACGAATAAGAATCTAACAAAATTTTCTCAACACAGGCTGACCTGTTGCCTTGAGATTTGCTAATAAAGTGCATTGGTAGTACATTTAAGGAAAGAAACATCATGGAAACAAATTAAAAAAATTTAGAGAGATGGCCCAGATTTTTTTCCTCGAACCAACAAAGGCTCCAAGTACCTCTAAAATAGACCTTTCTAGCATCAGTAGAATTACACCAGAAACCAACAAGATATCACTTCTTGCTTTGGGTACCATAAGAGACCCATACTCACCAAGTTTCTGAAACTATGTGTAACATAAAGCATTTACATGGAATGGCTGAAGTCAGCTGAATTTCTTAGCTGCTTGAAAATAAATCCCTACACACTTGCATAACTTGAGCTCCATATCTAAATACTTTTCTATTATTATATTGAAATACTGACCTCAGATCACAGTCTCAGCCCTCCTGTACAGACTGCCTGATTTGCTGAACTCAGCTGTAATGAATGCCTCATCATACCCTGTTGGGAAATAATGAGTTCATTTCCTTCCAGCCCCTCTCCCAGTATTTTGAGGCTTTTCCTAAAGATATTTGTGATAAGTGATTGTAAAATTCCTCAGTCTAATACTCCTAAGAGATTTTTCCACTCTGCTTTTGTTACCAAGCAGGAATTCCAAACCACCTCTATTCTGTTAAAGACAGGGAACACAAAATTAAAAAAAGTGAAAAGAAAAACACCATACCCTTCAATAGCAAAATGTTTAGTAATAGTCCTTAAAAAAAAGGACAGATTCTATTAAGGATTTACACAATATGAAACTAATATTAAAAAAGGCCTGGCATGTCAGTATGCATGTAATTTAGGATGTGATCTATGTTTAAACCCACAAAACTCTCTCTTGCTTTCTTCACTTCTGTTCTGCTTTTTGAGGCTGTAGCTCCAATTCTACCTAAGGGAGTAAAGATAAAGATTTCAGGGTATAATACGGATGAGGCTGATGTGAGAAATCCTTTTGCCATTGTTTGATTAGCCTGCTAGAAAATGTTTAGCATCCTTCTTCCCTGCGCATCTCTCTCCCATCCAGCAATCATCATCTTAGCACCCAGAGAAGTCGGGGTGGGGGGGGGGGGAGGGCCTTGGAGCTGAGGGGCTGCATCATTGTATTTTCTAGAGGTTAAAAACATGAAATAATTGAATCTAGATGCAATCACAGAAACCATAAATCTGCACTGATTGTCTCCTGTGATACTTTTGGAAAACATTTCCATTGCCATCCTCAACCAGAATTTTCCCCAGTTTTCCCAAAAGAACTCCCAGCTCCTACAGAAAGTCACTGGGCTTGAAGAGAAGTTACTGACACAGGCACCCTGCGGAGTGTCGTGTGGTGGTGCATGTGAGAATTAGAGCCTTGAAAAGATTCAGGCAGAAGGCAAAATCCTACTTGACTCTTGTAAAAGAAACTACTGACTGACATGGGGAGCTGCACAAAGAAGAGAGTATCCCTCCCCAACAGGAGGGATGTGACTCCCCTTCATCTTCACTTCTGCCAGTTTGACCCTTCACTCCTCAACAGGACATCATTTTAATTGAATGATACTTCATATGAAAAACAAAAACCAAACCCCCAAACCTTGGTTTGGGGTTTTGGTGTTCTGTTTGGGTTTTTTTTTAAGTTTCAGTAAGAAAACCTTGGGTTTAAAATGCAGATTTTATTTAACCAAAGTGACCTTTTTCCCATTTTGTTTTTCAGTTTGGCAGCCACTTTAGAGTCAGTTATCACTCATCCTGGGTTATAGCTCCAGCCCTGTGAGACCCACGAAGAACATGGCAAGCACCTCCTCTTAATAAGATGGGTACGGCACCACCGGAGTCACCGGGGTGCTTTACAAATGCAGAAACTGCTCTCTAGAAACACCCATGAAGGTTATGGCAAGCTTAAAAGGGAACTTTGTTTAATATTTTAACTCAGCACCATGTCTGGTCTGCCACACCAGGTTTCTTTCTGAATCAGATGCTCATGAAACCTCTGTTGACTCAGTAATGAGAGAGAAATCAGACACAGTGTGAAGGAAAAAAATAAAATACCTGTTTCATGCAGGGCAAGCCCCCGTTCCTTTACAAAGTGTACCGCCTCTGCCAGAAGAGATGGTAAATGTGCTGAAATGGAGCGATTTGCTATGCAAAGCGACTGCCACAAGAGGGAGGTCCCATTGCACTGCAACTGGGCTCGCTCACCTCAGCTGCATGGAGCATCACCACCCCTTCCATCCCCCTGCCATGAAAGCCTGGTAGCCATCCATTTCTCTTTCCCTCCTCTTTCTCGGGCCTATCTTGCACATGAAAGGTGCCATCCCTCTGAAATGCTCTCCCTTCCCCTACCACCTCACTGTGTCTCCTCCTGACTGTGGAGAAACCATCCATGGGCTAAAAGACATTTTGATTATACATCACTCCTGACCTGGGCCAGATCTCAGCTAGCTAGGAGTACACTAAGAGCATATTACACACACACAATGCTGCTTTCTTAGGAGCAGAAGAGGGATATGACTCTTGTGAGTAGTATCTGTTCATCACTCAGGGAGTAAATGACACTGAAGCAAAGGAGGAAGCAAGTTACTGTGGCATGATCTAAATGTGCTAAAAGAATCCCTTAAGATGCCAAATCACTGTATTTCTCTTCCACAAACAAATTTCTCCTGTCTTAGCTTGCTCTCATGATATACGTGAGTTTTGTGGACTACCATGATGCTGGTTTTATGCTGCATATTATTCTTTTTGAAAACTTACCTGGAAAGCCTAAATAAAAAATAATTCAAAGTATTTCATTAATGTGGCTTTACATTTCTAACAATGGCACAGGAGCATGTTGGTTTTTGTTTTTTTCCAATAGAAATCAACTGTGCATAGGGCCTTGATAATTTTAAACAGAGATCCTAGTTCTGACTTCGAGTCACCTCTTACCTCTTCTCTCTGACTCAGACAAGGACCTTCACAGGCACCTTCTGACTCTGCAAGTGCTGTATGGGGAGACCCCTCAAAGTCCTGTGCATCACTGAGCCTGCGATCTAGCAGAAGCTTTAGGGTTATTTGGCACAATCCCATGGCTGGTGTAACTTGTCAGAGCCTTGTGGAAGTCACTAAAGCTTATAGAACTTGTAGCAGCGGAGCGTCTGGCTTGTGCAGAGGCAGGAAGAGACCCTCTGGGAGCTTTGCACATTTTAGTAAGAGGTTAAAAGCATGCAAGATCCTTCTGCCATGATTGGATTGTCAGGCAGCTTTCCCTCTGACTTTCTATATTAAAAAATCGTTTTCAGACAAAAAGATTCTAGACAAAAGTGAAAGAACTTTTTCCGACGGAAATCCTCTCAGACCCAGAACGAAAGAGGGGGAAATCCAGCAGCAACATCCCCTCTGTATCTGGAGGGGCTGGACAAGAGGCAAAAGTTGAGCCAAAAAAGGCTTAGCTCCAGTGAAGGACGTTCTTCTCCTGATCTTCTCATACTGTGCCCTTCATTGCTGGCCCTTCAGGAACATCCTACAAAGCTGAGGGGATCATGCTGGAATTTCTCCTCCAGACCAGGGCCAAGCGGGTACATAAGGTAGGAATGGAGCCCACCAAAAATGTTCCCAATAAAATGTTCCACTCCTCCTCTAGAATTTGTGGAAAAAAGCCCTACCCTCCTCTCAGTTTTCGACATATATTCTCCCCTATTTTCATTAACTCTCCAGATAGGGAGTGATGGGTTGAAAAAATTGTTGTGCAGCGTCTGTTCCCTACAAAGAGTGTGGGAGATGGGTAGAAGTTTCTGTCTCTGGTTAGAAATCAAAATGGTTTTGCCAATGCCACTTAGTTACTCACGTAGTACCGGGACCACAGGACTGTGACACACACTGTTTTTCAGATGAACAAGAGCCTCCTGCCCTCAAAGCCTGTCAAGGCCAGCGATGGGGAGGGATGATACAGGAGCAACATACACCATCTAACCAGCACCACTGCCAAACACCTATGTGCCGTGTTTGGAGAGCACTGACAGGCTCATATGGATCCAGGATGGTTCTAAGCATGTGCTTAGCCTGAGACTGAGTTGGTGAAGGTGGCAGTGAGCTGTCAGACACAGGCTTGTGTTTTTCCCTGGGCTGGGGTCTTAATAACTGCAGTGTTTCCCATAAAACTGCTGTCAAAGGAGCGCTGTGATCTCACACAGCTGGGCAATATAAGCATCACTTTTAAAAAAATAAAAAATAATAATTTATTACCAGCTTCTACATGATAAGAAGTGGTGGAAGATTGAGGGGCTGTGTTCTATGATTGATCTGATGTTCAGAGATATCTCTCCAAGCTGGCACAGCTCCAGGACCTGACAGTGCACATCCTCCCCCTGTTTTGGTTTAATTCTTGCTGACAGGCCACCTGAATTAGCAGCCCTCTGGCAGTAATTGTTCTTCAGCTAAAACACAGACTAACAGCATGTACAGAGCTTGTTGCGCTCCTTCCCAGGAAACTCCCAGCTGTGCCTTGAGGCATGAGGTGAGTGAAAGCCAAAGAGAGAATGCTGTGAAATAACAACAGGAAAGGTACAGAAAAGCAATAGATCTGCTGCTGAGGACTTCGTGCTCCCCACCTTGGGTTGGGATTATTCCAATAAAGGTTATTTCCATGGGCAAAGCACAAGCTGGCAAGGCACTGAGTGGAGCATCCCAAACACCACAAGATTAGTCTTGTGCAATTTCTTCCAGTGGGACTTGCATTGTTCTTACAAGTAACTAATGCCCACACTACACAAACAGCATAGGACATGTATTTGGCACCATTTTACTGCCTCCAGCCATAGTCCAGTCCCACCATGCTATATGGGACCCAGAAGCTTGTTTTCAGAGACTGCAAAAAGCTAAGAAATTTCTTTTCCAGATTATGTTAAATTAATGAGACTGTCTTCCCACGTGCTTGTGGTGAACACTGGTGATGAGTCCTTAGTTTCCGAGTCCTTACTTTCTGCTGCTCTGTCAGAGGTCACTCCAGACCCTTGTACCAAAGTACTGAGAAACACTACAGCA
This sequence comes from Strix uralensis, assembly GCF_047716275.1. Lineage (NCBI taxonomy): Eukaryota > Metazoa > Chordata > Aves > Strigiformes > Strigidae > Strix > Strix uralensis. Next base: position 21,464,190 of record NC_133972.1, on the reverse strand, counting down.
TTGCAGAGATTTCATGAGGATGACCTCTGCATACATATATGCTCAGGTTAACATGTAGCCCATGATGGATTTCCATGACTTAGAAATTTTTTTTGCAAAGTTAGACCCAGATTTTGGTCAAATGACAGGCTGGATCACAGCTGAGCTGAATCCTGTTTTATGAAGCACACCTGAGACACCCTGGAAAACATAATTATGTTGTTTAAAAAAAAAAAAAATTAGTTTTCTTTAATAGTCAATCCAACAGATCCAAGTCAGTGTTGGGAAGTGATCTCTAACTTTTAATTGTCTGTCTCGGATATATCATTAAAGTTGGCTCTGGCAATTTCCAGGTTTTAGGCCCTTACCAAAATATCCACACACAGGTCAGGTATTATTGTTATTACTGAAAAACCTTCTCAAGTAAAGATTACTTATAGATGAGATGAATATTGAATAAATGTAATCCATGGATTAATTAGCTAAAGTCCTATGTTAATCAGAAAGCAAGAAAGGGAGAAACACTAGCTCATTAAGCATTTAGAAGCATGTTGTATGTGCTTCCAGGATTCAGTTACCCTCTCTCCATAATACAACTGCTTTTTATTTAACACTTGGAGGTGTGTGAGATGTCCAACATCCTCGTATGTTAAAACTCAAAACTGTCAAATTGTATAGCATTAGTCACCAGTGTGAGGAGAGACAAATTAAATAGTACAGGACAAAAAAATTAGCACTACAACTCCATAAATTGCTCACACTCTGCGTATGAAGTCTGACATTTACATAAGTAATAGCTGGATTTGTGGTTGTGCATTACTTATTCATACCTTGTGTGGAATAACTCAGAGGTAAAAGACTAATCCATTAATCTCCCCGATCCATAATCCTAAGAAATCATAAACCCTGCAAGACACGTTATCCTCTTAGGAAAATCAGGCTCATGAGCTGAGGACGGCAGCATGCGTGGTACTGAAGAATGGCAGCCATCATACAGCTGTGCAAGCTCAGGTCAGCCCTACACAGAGCCGTTTTGGGATCTGTCATCTGTTTGATGCACACACACAGACACGGGAAGTGCCTCGTCTGAGACCTCTCTCACAGCACATGAGATGTCTTGTTGTTCTCCCAGGCCTGCCATGCTTGGGGCTTGTTGCAATGGTTCTGTATATATGTTTCCTTTAATGAAGCACCTTCTTCCATCAAAGAAAGATGGGTGTCAAAAGGACATGAAACGAAGTACATTTTTCTGACTTCAAATTCAACATTTTGTAGAATATGCCACCTTAAGGTTTTTTTCCTCATAAATAATTCAGTGTTGCATATAAACAACTATATCTTTTTTTCTTTAAACTTTCTTTTTTTGACCAACACTCTTCAGTGTCCATGCACTACAAATGCAGTATCACACAGGCAAAAACAGCACAGAGGTATACCAAGGTCTCCACCAGTCTGATTCTGGGGGGAAATTACACATCTCTAAGCGCTTACCAAAAAATAAGACAAACAAGGCTGGCAAGTCTGTGGTTTGGCCTAAACATGCTGCATTTTTTCTTGGTCTCAGCTTGCATGACAACATTTTGTTGCACTGAACCCCATTCCTGTAGGCTCCCCGGGTTCACCTGTCCAGCCTGTCTTCTGCATCACACCCTCTGGCATTGCCTGGTCCACCTCAAAAGTGATGGTGGCTCTGCATCTCCCCCCGAGGACATGTGCCACAAGGGACAAAGACCCTGAGGTTTCTAATCATGCCTGTGTGGCTGCACATCAGCCACAGGTGAACCATCACTTCCAGAGGAGGAAGACAGCATCACCTAGGGTGGGTTATTTATTTTTCTTGAGGCTTTAAGGCAAAGGGAGCAGCAGATCATATGCAAAGGAGTTTGTTGTACCACAGGCTGAGTCTGAAAGGTAATGTAGGAATTTCTCCTTAAAGGTAAGCACTTGGGCAGCCACTTTAATATCCATCTTCACTAGGAAATAATTGCTAGCCATTATGCACCTCCCTCCCCTCCATGGAATCCAATAAAGTTGGAAGTGTGAAAGATAATGATCCCTACCTATGCAAGGGTAAAATACTGCCATCCAGCCTGTAAGAGTGCAGTTTTGTTACAGTCAATCTAACTACGTTTGACAGTGTATGTACAGGAGAGCAAAGCAACATCCTTACAGAGCTTACTGCAAATATGTTCAGCTACTAAACAGCTGGACCAATATGCTGCCTCACGAGCACTGTACAAAACAGCTATCGTTCCTGCTCTGTCCCATACACTGGGACCCCTCAGCTATCACCCCCTCCTATGGTGCAGGCTGATCTCATCTGCCTGTGTGACAAGGGCTGCCCAGGGCCCCTGTGACTGCCATAAAAACATCACACCTTGCTACCACCACTGTGAAAAGATTATAAAATCAAAGGACAGGCATTCTGACTAGAAGCAGGAGACAGAGGTAATACCCACCCACACATTTTGGTAGTAAAATGAATTTGAAGTCCCCATTGTTTTTCAAAATCATGTGCTCAGTACCTATGGGTATGCGAAGTGGCACAAGCAGGTCTGGTTGACCTGCAGCTGCCCCAGCTCCAGCGCAGATAATGAGTGAATTACTGACCATGTGGCGAGGTAGAAGCCAGGACACTCAATTCTGGAAATGAGATGCCTACATCAGCATACCTGAGCATGCAAAAAGCATCTGAGTTTGCCTTGATGGACAAGAAGGGTGCCATGAGGCAGAAGGAGTGCCAGCACTGAGCATGGTATTGTGAGGGTGTGTCGGGCACCCACACCCCTTTTGCCTCTTACCACCTGATTCTCCAGAAACCTGGCTTTCATTTAACAAGGAAAATGAAGTCCCTAGATCCTCTGTTTAGGAAAGAGATGCTTAGGGCTGAGGCTTGAGGCAACTGAAGTAGCTTGCAGAAAATCCATTCCAGTAGCCTCCAGCAACTGTGAATTGCTCCGTTTTGCCTGGAGCAGTATTAATGCAATGAACTAGTGATCACAGTTGAATCAACTTTTCAACCTACCACATTGACACATAGGGTTATAGGTGAAACTTGTTGACTAGGAAGACCTTCAAAAACCTCTACCGCTGTCTTCAGCCCCAGTCAAACCCACTGGTGTTGGGAACACACAGTGAAAATGCCTGGTGTAATGAACTTGTAGGGTTAGAGCTGTTAATAATGTATGGACATATAACATACATTATGTATTTAGCTCAGGCAAGCTGAGGTAAAGTCAAAGGCATGTCAAACAATCCATGGGATTGGACTTAAAATACTTGAAAGGTGCCTTTGGACCAAAGTTCAGCGAGAAAAAAGCAGCAGAGAGCCTCCTGTTCAGGCTGGCACCTCCCCCAGATCAGGAGTCACCTGCAAGAGTCACTGGTGGCAGCAGCCTCAGGTTGATCTCCACAACATTCCTCTCTTTTGGGAGGGAAAGGGGGAAGTAACACTGTCCCTGTCAAGACCTGGAAAAAAGTTTTTGTGTACTGTCACCACATCGGGTCCCCCAAGGGACACCTGCACGAGCCAGGGGTCTGCAGCAGATTTCAGAGACTGCGTGAGGGTAAGCTTTCCTCTTGGGAAACCGTTCCTGCGCAATCAGCATACCTGCAGGAGAAACCCTGTGCTGGGGACGCACGAGTTCGCTGAGGAAGCTACAGCTGGGGCAAATGCTGCAGGTTCTACACAGGAAATGGCTCAGACAAACCTATTCTTGGCTCATCGAAAGACTGCAAGCTGCAGAGTGCAATACAATACTTTGCGGTACTAAAGGACCTTCCGAATGAGGGTCTCGCATTAATTAATTAAGCCTTAGAGCACCTAGAAGGAAAATCTATCCTATTTTACCAGCAAGTGCAATGAGTATGCAGAGGTCATACAGAATAGAGGAGCAAAGGAAAGAGAGATCCTGGTGTCTTGACTCCTGACTCCTTGCTGCATCTATTAGCTCATGAGTCCCCTACAAAGAACACGCATGGAGGACAAAAGGTGACCCACAGCCATGCCCCAAGGGGCACCAACTGAGAGTTTTAATAAGGTGCAGGAGAATGACTAACAGGGTTACACAGATTGACGCAGGTCAGTAAAGAATATGGCATTAAGAAAATTGATCCTTTCAAAGCCTCCAGCCACATGCTTATGTCAGAACCAGACGTGACTTGTGTCTGTTTCATACGATACCACCAAGTATCCACCAAAGGGCTTTCCTTCATGTTTAAATAATGAAATGCAATGTAATGCCGACAGGTGCTTTTTTCACAGGGAGAAGGGAGCAGAAGGGAAAGTGTTTGGGTGGGCTGAGGCAGAGTCCAGGTCTTCCTTGCCTCTCCCACCCCTCCCTGCCCTCCCCTGCACACATGGCTCACAAGCAAGAGGTCACCGATGGCTGGACATGCCCATCTGTCTGCAATGCCAAGGAGACAAGCACATGGGCACTGGAAGAGAGAGTAACCCGTATATGAGTGGGGTGTTCTGCGCAGCATAGAAGCTACGGTGTCTGTGCAAAAGACGGGAGGCTGTCATGGGGAAGAAAAAGAAATGTGCTTTACAGGTCATCATGGAAGATGGTTGGTATCACTATGAGATCATTTCAGTTTGGATGCTGCCAAATACTTGACAAAATGTCTCGGGACTTTCCAAGCACACCATTTTGTGTCTCTCAAATATCATGCAATTTCAATTTGCTCATGTAGGAAACTTTTGCCAATCTGCCAAACTAAAGCAAATATTAAGAGCATCACTGTAGGAAAAGAAGATAATGTATAATCAATAAGGGATATTCTGCCAAGCTCAGCTGGTCCTGAAGGGCTAGCTGTGTAAAGTATTGTGTGTGTAAATCCCAGTAACAAATGCAATTAATCTTTGTTCTTTGTTTTGCAGTTGGAATAGAGATTGATGGACAAGTTGAAAGTGACGCAGAGAGTGAAGGTAATGTAGAGATTAAAAAATTCGGTCTTGTTTGAAATACAAGAAGTGATACCTTTTCTTGTTCTCTCCTGCTTGTTACTTGCTCAACAACACAAACTGTTTCATGAGCTATTTGTAAGCACGCAGATTTTTCCCTTGAGGTTTGACTTATAATAGTGATATGTAAACCACTGTTCTTAAGCAGTCTGTCCCCTTTCAACCACGCTTCTAGAGTGGGAGGCTGTTGGAGCCCACGTCCTTTGGCAGTTATCCCTAGTAAACCAGGCATTCCGATAAAGCACGACTGTCTGCAGGGCTAAGACTGCTTTGCACCACACCACGGTCCTGCTTGCCCTCCCTGCAATGCTTGTTTAGACCATAACACACTGGTATCTTAATTAATCATGGCCATGAAAAGATAAAAATTAAAATGGATTGAAGACAGACTGATGGTTTTAAGGAAAATCAGGAAGAGCCAGTAACAGGATTAAAAACATCTTTAATCTTTTATGTATAGTAAATAAAGAGAAATAGCTCAGTGGTAGGATTATAACACTAAATAAAAAGAGATAGTTAAGAGGTAAAATCATAACTGCACTGGATAGGTGATACGAATGTAGACGCTCCTGCAAAACTGGTTCACAACCATGTCTGTGCAATCCATAAAATATGAGAAAGTAATTAACAAATGACTAGGATTTTTTTTTTTTTAAATCATAGCCACCTTTTCCATACAGGCAACCAAGGCAATAAGATAAAAGTAACAAACGAATGCTCCACATTTAACCTAATATTTGATAGGTTGAAAATGAAAAGCATGAGAGTTGGATGCCCAAAATGAACATTTTCCCAAAGAGGGTAGGTGGTCCTTTGACCTAGATCACTAACTGAAATTCAGCTGAGATAGACCATTACATGGTAACTGAAACCTATCTAATGGATCCTGAGAAACTAGTTGAAAGCTCCTTCTCATTCCCAGTGACAAGTGTCACAATCACCACCTACTAATTTTTAACCACTAGCAAGCAAAAACTATTTTCATCAAAAATGCAAATACTCAAATTCTCTTTGCTTCTATTTTCCTCACCTTTTAGGCTGCTCATTTTTCACTCTGGATCCCATTCCAGCACAACTTCCTTCTTACATTACAATTTCTCCAACTCTGGGGGAAAAAAAAAAAAAAAATCAATGCCAAAATGATAAATCTTTTGTTTGTTGCTTGAACACTTTATTTTCATGAGCCAGAAATTTTGGAATCCTTCAAACTGGAAGCATTTCTGACTTCTGGACAAAAGAGGTTTTTAGCTTGCAATGCCAATAAGAATGAAATTAGCATCAGAGACTATCTGGGTTTTTTCTTCTCTGGATATAGACCTTCCTATATAAAAGAAAACTCAGAAAAACAAAGCCATGTGCTGCCTAAGCTGTACCTTTTCTCTCTATAAACAGAAGACCTCCATCTCCAGCCTTAAAGTAAACATCCTGCAAGGACATTGCACCAACAAGTAAACTACATACTATATAACCAACTACAATTTCTGTTTCCATTGCTCTGGTGTGTTTACAGATTGGGAAGATATCTGTCTGTGCTCTCTGATGGATGGACTTTTTCATTTGTAACTAATTCCTGGTTTTCTTATGGTCACATATAAGTTACTGATGTGCTAAAATGAGCCGTACTATCTTAAATGGGAGTTGCATAACCAAAGAGTTGGATGTGGCTCTTGGATGGGGCATAATGCAAAACCCACCAAGGTCAATGGGCATCTGCTCATTGACTTGGCTAGGGTTTGCATCAGGCATTCTGGCTGCCCGCACTTTTCTGATGAATCCTTACTTTGCCAGCATGGATTTCCCACGGTACTTGTTTTTTTTCCCTTGCAGAAGAAGTAAAGGACAAGACACCTAAGAAACATCCCCGCAGGAAAACCGGCAGAGCAAGCAGGCTTGAAAGGAAGAAGCAAGAGAAAGACAAAGAAGAAGATGAGAGCAAAGAGGAAGACAGTTGTAGCCAACAAAACAGAGCTTCTAGGAAAAAAAACTACCAACAAAAAAACAGTGATGGAAAAAAAGCAGGAGAGGAAGGAAGCCGACAGAGAGAGAGAGGCAAAAAGGCTCCTACCAAAGATCAAAAGGAGTCAGAAAACAAAGAAAAGAAAACAAACAAGAAAGAAAAGGAAGGGGACGACAAACAGAAGACAGACAGGAAAAACAGGTAATTAAACAATCCCTGAGTAAGGTGCCTCATGTCAGACCAGCAGCGGTATCCACATGCCAGTGGCATATGGGTCAGAACTGAAAAACCAATAAACTGCGAACAAGTTACTGCTCTCCCAAAAGAGATACAGCAGTGGAAACCAGTAGTGTAAAACTGTTTCCAAAGTCTTCTATCGTTATCATTTCTCAGCCAGGATCAGATCCATGCATGTAGTGGAGTCCTAGTGCCTACAGCTGGGGGTAGAACAGCACTCTTAAACTAGATACTTTGAGCAACTTAGATCTGGGCACATTTTTTGGTTAGTGTATGGAAACATTCAGGTTAAAATGGATCTCTCACGTTTTCAAATCTGTTCTAAATCTTGTTTGGCCCAACCCTCCACTTCTCTCCCTATCTTCCTTTTCCTTCTGAAGATGTGAAAAACATTTCTCCAGAGCCAGCTGTAGCCCTCGGCAATGCTTCTGTAGCTAAAGTGTGGTCCAAAGCACAACGTCAGGCGAGTTATGGGGAGGTGCAATTGCCTCTTCGTTAACCTGGCTGGAAGCAGCCTTGCCCTGAGTGCATCGCACTGAGCCAGGGAAGGGTGAGGCAGTGTGCCCACATCAGAGCGGGATCCTGGGGGGCCAGCAGCACTGTGCCCACCCCAAGCAAGACCTTCCCTCTAAGTCCTACAAGTTTTTCCATTTTGTACACTTTAATTTGTGTCTCTCCCAGTACTACTTCTTCGTCCAACTCATCCGACGAGGAGTCGTTGTCAGAGGAAGAGCTCGCAATGCTGATGGAGCAGGTGGAGCAAAAGAAAAAACTGATTTCCACGATGAGGAACAAGCCCTGGAGGATGATGAAGAAGCTCTCAGTGCTCAGGTACCTATCACACCGGGAACCCCCACCCCTGGGGTCCTTGCTGACTGTCCGATGCACTTTGTCTTTCTTAAAAATTACATATTTGCTGCTGCTACTGTAACACCCCAGTCTCAGAAAAAGCAACCAGCAGAGCCTGTCCAGCCTGTCTGGGTTTAAATGATCAGAGTTAAAATGTGGAATTTGATTTTCAGCCTCTGTAACCAAAGAACGGACAAGGTGCAAATCTGTTCAACTGATACCCATGGCCAGGTCATTCTACCCTTGTATTTAAAACCAAATGACACACTACTGTCAGACTACTTGTTAAAGCAAACTCAGTGCCCTGGTTTTCTTATTCATGTCCATTGTCAGACAGAAATCAGAGCAGCAAAGTGCCATGTTACTTCACACTCCTGAGATGGGACTGCTCAGGAAAAATGCTGTATTGTTTGAAAAGGTTTATGGAACGAAGAGAATATTGCCACCCAGCCTACACTGAATGTGGGAACAACTCAGGGAGTTGCAGAGACCCCTTAGTGCAAGGCAATGAGGGGCAGTGGGGCAGGGCAGACAAGGGAAATCAAAACCCACAGGTCAACAGGCAATGGCTCATAACAAACCATTCCCGTGTCAAGGCAATGATTCAAATCACAGCTCTATTGGTTGAAAATCCTCTGAAACCCGTTTCTACCAGAAGAGCTTTCAAAATAGTGTTGCAAGGCATGCCACAGCCCCACGGGGAGTGGTGATGTTCCTGCTCCATGTTTGCCGAGAGGCTGCTCAGAGCTTCAGTGACCAGGCTGTGAAGGCTGGCAGTAACCATGTGTCTCTGATTCTCTCTTTTACACCCTGAAGGCCAAGACCTGCTATATCTTCCATTAAAATGAGGAGCCTTGAACAGTGCCAATTATTTCTAAAAATCTGGGTAAAGATCTATACAGGGAAACTGTATTAAAGCAGCTTTTCTATCTCACAGGCATGCTACAAGCCTGAGCTCATTACAAATATAATCTTATGACCCTAAAAGTCCAAAGTTCTGCAAGAAAGGAAAAAAAAAGGCAAAGGAGTATTATTTCTGACATATTTTCCCTTTGGTGTAGGATCCTGGCTAAAATTCTGCCTAGCATCATATTTGATAATGTACCTCCATCCTTGCACCTTATCCCTGAACCATGGCAATCATTACCACCTGCTAATGAACCTAAACAAAATTGTTACATTGCTTGTGCAGGGGTCTCCAGAGCCATACATTCATTAGTTATTTCAGCTGCACAAACTCAACCCTGAGACAAGAAATGATTAGCCCCATTGCACAGATGAGGAATGTGAAACACAAAGAGAGTGAAAAAATATGTTCAAGACTTAGAAATCTCACTTTAGGTTGCAAATAAAGTCACAGGTGATTATCCCAAGGCTATGGGCTGAACTAACCAACTGTTTCTACCAAGTAGAAGTCTGTCTTTCCCATAGGTTTAGGATTACAAAGGATCTCCCAACCCCTGAAATTTAATCTCTTCTCATGAGGTATTAGCAACACCAATATATGATACAATTTCATTCACAAACTCAGCATATTCTGACAGCATCTACCTAGGTTCTGTTCTCTGTATTTCCCTTAGAAATCCTATTCTAAAACTAATCTCAATTTGCAGCTTGATTTTATTCCTAACTAGCATGCACTCATTTCTCTGGTGCTGAGATTATCCTGTTGGGCCAGCTGCACTTCTTTGATATTTATCGAGGGAGGTGTTCATGGAGGGAAATTCTGTATCCTCTTGCTTGGCGTTTGTTTCACTGAACGATGTTATTTTCTTCTTGACCAATGCACAAGGAGAGAGAAGTTATAGCAGGCATGCCAGGGTGGTAGCGAGAGGAACAGGTGGGGTTTTGGTCTACACTTAGGGAGAAGTGTTGAACAAGACTTGGGACACACATCTGCATGAACATGAGTGCTCTGGGGACCTGTTAGCTAGCTGTGCGTGTGTGTGCGAGCTCTACATGGCACAGCAACACCACCAGCAGATAGCATCCAGAAACCCACAGGCAGTGCGTGGTGTGGAGAGAGACCAAAGCCCCACCTTTGCACGAGTGCGGCTGCTTTCCCACTGTGCAGGCAGAGGTGAAAAGCTAAAGACCCCTTTGCTGTTTCAATAACCTGCTTATTTATTTTCCAATTAGGGAGGCACAAGCTTTTGTAGAAAAGTTTGAAGGAGCTCTGGGAAAAGGGAAGGGCAAAAAGTTGTACGCGTATAAGATGATGATGGCAAAGGTAAGTGCTGCAATGATGTCAGGGAAAAGCTTGGATACCTGGTTTTGCATTCAGCATATTTTTGGTAGAGTTTATTAACTTCTGTTTGGCAAAAGAGACACCAGGAAATCAGAACAAAACTTCCTGCCCACATTCAAAAAAATATTAGCCAGCTTCAAATCTATGACTATTACAGAAAGAACAGGAGAAAATTTCCCCCCACCTGAAACTCATTGCAACCTTCCCTGAAGCAAGGGAGTCTTTGCAGGAGCAGGGAAAACCACAGCTTTCTGGCTGCAATCTCCAAAACCTTGATCTGTGAGACAGGGTACCCTAAAGGGGAGAGAGGCCATGCCAACCTCTTGCACTGCCCTGTAGACTCCTGTAAAATTTCATCTTCCCTGGTAGTGAGAAGATAACAGGGAGAATGATGACTGTGCTTTAAAACTGAAGTTGGTAGTCAAATTGCATGTTGTCATGGAGATTATACTGAGAAGTGAAAAATGGAGCCAGACCTGAGATGATGAAACCAATGGAAGTTTAGCCACTGGTCTGATGAGAAAGTATTCAAAAGCTCAGTATTTTATCAAATTAAATTTTGTTTTAAATAGTGTTGGCTCTGCATCAATTCTTTCAATCCAGACCTAGGTCTGAATTTGCCACCCCAATATTATATGGTAAACTCACAGCACAACTTCAGCTTTCCAAAAGCTTAGGAAAGTTAAAACTCAGATACTGAATGTTAACACTTGGTGGTGGGGGGCTTTTGGATTGAAGGTAGTGTCTGAAATAGTCTGAAAGATCAGACCCAGACCAGAGTTTCTGCTTTGGACTTTACACCCGCTCCTAGTAACGTTACCAAAGCCTGACATCAGAAAGCCCTGCAGACAAACCAGCTTCCCACTTCTCACCTCTCTACTCACTGCAATGTTGTCTTGTTTCAGAAATGGGTGAAATTTAAGAGAGACTTTGACAATTTTAAAACCCAGTGCATACCCTGGGAGATGAAGATAAAAGAAGTGGAGAGTAAGTGAAAGTTGATGTGCGGTGGCAGTGAGACATTTTGTAAGAGAGCTTTGCCTTCATCCAAACAATGCTCCAGCTCCCTGGTCCCCAGTCTCCTCTCGCCCTGGGCACTGATGCCAAACGAGGAGCACGCACCCCAGGCAGATCTGGACTTTGCTGTCTCCACCAGTGGTGGGGACTGTCAGAAGGGCCTTAGGCAACATGCTGGGGAGACATGAGGGTAAAGGCGTCCAGGTCTTGCTGAGGACAGTTTAACCCTCCTAAACTCCTAACCATGAAGTGTCTTCTGGTTTAAGGTCACTTTGGCTCCTCAGTCGCTTCCTACTTCATATTTCTGCGGTGGATGTACGGAGTAAATCTTGTCCTTTTTGGTTTAATATTTGGACTGGTTATAATTCCAGAGGTAAGTGTTTAATTCTTCTTTCAGTAACATCTTGCCCGTTGCTTTACATGAGTATGAGATTGATAGCACAAGTGTCTTATAAAAGGAAGTGCTTTAGAAAGCACTTTTAGAAAAATTAAATATATAAGGATGGTTATTTACAAAGACCAACTTACAAGGCTGTTACTGACACAGGATTAAAAGTCAGACTGAAATCAGGAGCCCTAAAATGTTGTGAAAGATCCTGCCCATCCAGCAGATAAACCAGGAGCTCAAAAACCTAATCTAAGGCTAGTTTTACATTTTGACTAAAGTGAAAAATATGACCTATGACTCCTAGGTACAAGCTCAAGTCCATAAGAGCCATAAGAAATGGACTGTGCTCTAAAAGTGATTAAGAACGCCCCCCTTTCAAGCCCTCCAAGGGACATGGCTCTGGGGCGGCAGGCACAGCACTGCCCCGCAGGAGAAGCCCTCGAGGGAAGGAACAATTTCCCAGCACCCTGCCAACTAACATTTGTTTGGGAAATATCCCTTTTCTGTACTCTTAATTCAGATGATTCACAAGGAAGAGTTTTATTTTTAGTTTTTCTATTTCTCACTGTTCTTGGAGAAGGAAAAGGATCTCATAGCCAACTTTATATGATTGTTTATTGAAGAATTTTTTAATGTAGCCATTACAGCTCCAGCTAAATTAGTCAGTGCAGTCTTTAAAGGCTGTGCAATCTGCAGACAGTGGCATCTGTTCTGTTCAATGCAGATTTTTATGGAGCAAAAATGCAGCACAGAGTCTCTCCTGAGGACCGTGCTTTTGTGCTCCTTAATGTGGTTGCTCACACTATTGAAAGTAAAAGCTGTTTCCTCCCAGGATGAAGAAACATAACCATTAGCACTGAACAATATAAGTGTATTTTGTAAGGAGCTATGCATATGGTAGAAGACTAAACAGCTTTCATCTTTAAAGTATGCATACTGTTACTCATTGACTGCTGAGCTGTTACGATATGGAGAGTAGCTGGGCAATAAACATTTAATCATAAACTATCTTGAAATTAATTAGATAGCCCTTAAAAATAAGTGATATGCTAGGACCTTTCTAGGCTATTAATGCTAATGAGATATTTTCGTATATGCACCAGTCATAGTCTGGCTGTAAATACATTATTAACTCTCCATAGCCCTTGACGTTCTCTGGACTTCAATAGCTACTGGACTTGCTGCAAGACCTGCTTTGCGTGGTGCCATGAGGAGAGGCTGTGCCATGAAAACTGTTCTTTGCCTGATTTTGCCCTATGTTTTTGCCCAAACCTAACTGCCCTTCACCTCACCTTGAGATCATTTTTCAATTCAAGACTATATAATTCAAAATACACTGCAAGCTCAACCCAGCGCTCTTGACTTCTCTCAGAGGAGGAGTCCTGCATAAATAGATAAAGCTAATCCCCTTATTGCATTAGACCCATGAAGTTCAAGCAAAGAACTTCTTGCTAAACTAAAGACATTTAAACTGGAGCTGTTCATTGAGGGATACAGTTCCTTGGCAAAATATTTCCTGTACAATGGATGTTACCAGTGAAAGGGACGTTATTTGGGTGAAATTAATTCTAAATATTTTAAACTGCTGCTCTGGTATCAAGAAATATGTATTAAAATCAACAAAATGGAAAACCAACCAAAAGCAAACTAAAAGGGACTTGTTAAGAAAAAAATGGCAAAGAACTGTACAGTGTGTTAAGCCATACATGCATCACTGTTATTAATGTTCACCAGATCCTGATGGGAATGCCATACGGGAGCATGCCAAGGAAAACTGTACCCCGGGCCGAACAAGCAACAGCTATGGATTTTTCAGTTCTTTGGGATTTTGAGGTAAGCACAGGAGTGTTAATCATAAGAGATCAGTTGAATACCTCCTAAAACCCTTCAGAAGTTAGCAGCACTACAGGGATGAATTTATTCCAAGATAAACTAGCAATACATCTGTTTCTTCCAGGAGATGAAGACACCTGCTGCCACAAAATCTCTGTGGATCTCCAGAGATTTCTGGCCAGAACAGCATGTGCACATGCAGGCACCTGCATATGGATATGAACCACTTCCATTACAAATGTGCTGGCTGGCGTATGTCACGTGTGTGTGTGTATATACACACAAAACCACACAGACATATATTTCTTGGGTTTTCAGGAACAAAGCAGATGCACTTCACATCCCAACACAGTTGGCTGACACCACACAGAATGTGTCTGAGGTCAAAATAAAATCCACTAAAAGTGAAGTTTTCAGTTCCTCACTGAAAGAAGTTAAACAGATTTAGGAACCCCATGTCCTTTTATCTACACAGTATTTTTATTCATGAAGCACAAGAAGCCAAAGTTAGGTTTTTCTATGTGCATTAGTAGAAGCAGGTGACTACATAAACCGCCCAGTGATGAGCTTGGTGCAACTCACTTAAACCACATTTACAGAGTTGCCTCGTGAGCTCAGGCAAAAAAAAAAAAAAAGAGATCCTTTTTCAAAGGAAAAAACACCCAAGGAATACATTTCTGCTGTATTTTAAGTCTACATAAAACAATCTATAGAAATTTATATCATCTCACATTCACAATGTAGAGTTTTATTCTGACAAAACCAAAAAATTTTGTGTGCACAAGAGCCATTTTACTTCCAAATAGAAAGGCAACCAGCAGGCAGGTGAAATGCGAGAGCGGCTCCAAAGCAGGCAGCCAGAAGGAGAGTTGAAGCCGTGGACCCCCTTTGCGGGCAGGGAGCACCTTGCCATACCACTCAACTTGCTTGTAGCCTTGGGAAGGGAATAGTTCCCCATGTCCCTGCATCCCTATTCCCCTGAAATACTTATATGAGCCTGAAGCTGGGAACAAAGTTTAGGAGTTGCACCCAAAGGGAAAGCCCAAGTTTCCAGCCGCCCACAAGCACTTGGCTGAAAGCCCAACTCACACACACACACACACAGTTACTCTTTGCCTTTGAAGATTTAGGCCAAAGGGATTAAGTGTTGTTAGGGGATAGCCCAAAAGAGGAAAAGATGTGTGCAGAGGGTCAAGAGATTCTGCTGTGGCAAATACCTTGGGATCTGACTTTCAAAGCTGCTACTTCTGGAAATATTTTTTAAATGCTTGTTGGCACTGGCCTACATATTACAAGCGTGGGATCCAGTCCTTCTGTAATAAACCCCATCACAATTTCCTTAGCTAAAAAACCACAACAACTACTGTAATGTAAACCAGATTATTTAAATTAATTTATTGATAAGGCTCCAAATACTGGTGTGTCCAGGAACCTGACAGGCCCAGACCTTCATTCACCACCCATTTTCTGCTGAAGATCAGCAGAGATTTTAGCTCATGCTCTCCTAGCACTTTCACCTACTTGCCAGAATCTGAAATTCAGAGGTGAATTAGTGACATTTTGAATAACATTGCACTGAATGAAAAGCTCATTTGAATACAACACTGTAAAAATACAAGAAGCTGCATTTAAACTCATTCATCCAGGAAAAAAAACAACATGCCAAAACAAACAGAAAAAGCCCTGCAGGAGTGTTGCTGAACTGCAACTGCTGATTTTGTCTGGGAGACCATAAACTATACAAATATGAGTAAGGAAATTGCTCTTGGATGAGGCTGTAACATTGCGTGAAAGGCTGGCTACCATGACCTGCCATTCTCCTGCCTGTGGCTTGGTACATACCTCTACATTCCCCTGCTATCATCAAGGCCTTGATCCTCTGAATCTCTCTGCCATAAGGGTCCCCATCCAGAACCTATTCCCTTGCTGCTTAACACCAGGGAGAAATCACGCAAGCTTGAGAAGCAATCTCCAGCTGTGGGGCAACAATGTACACCTATACCCTCCGCAGCCAGGTGTCAAATTAAGCCCTTCACAGAAGCTTGCCCTTTGAAAATTGATAGGTGCTTATTCCAGCATGTTCCACATGAGAGGTGCAATGGGGAAACCTATTTCAGAGCAGGAATAAAATGAAGAGTCAATACTGTGATCCTGAAAAACACATTTCAAGATAGAGGAGCCGGGGAAATGTATGCTTTGGCAGCAAGGAGGTCACATCATGGATTTCTAGAGAGGTAGAAAGGAATAAATCTCACTTGGACACCCGACACCATGTCTCACAAATGGGGTTTAAAGAACATACTGGATGATGTGAGCAGAGAAACTCATTTTTTAGTCCCCACCATTTGATGAATCACAAAGACAAAGGTTTGGGATTACAACCTGAGAAAAAAACTTCACTAGCACCTTCTAGGAACATTATATTTTACGAGGCTTTTTTCATTACATCTCCCCAGCACATGTTATACATAACACGCTACAAGCCCCAAGCAGCCGTGCTGTGGTGTGCCAGCCACAGGCTTGCTGCATTTCCCCAAGTGGCTCAGCAGCACTGGCAGAAACATGTGCAGAGTTGTCCTGCACCTATGGCACTGCTCAGTGCTGGGCAAACATGCAGCTAGCGATACCAAAGCTTTATATCAGGAATGAAACACCTAGCGCTTTGGGGGAGCTTCATCTAATTGATTAAATGAAGGTTGTCAAACATTGGAAGAGACACCCAGAAAGGTTGTGGGATCTCCATCCTTGGAGATTTTCAAAACTCAGCTGGATGTGGCCCTGTGCCACAGCACTTAGTTTTGAAATTTGCTCTGCTTTGAGCAGAGGGCTTGACTAGATGACCTCCAGAGATCCCCTCCCATGTAAATTGTTCAATGTCTCTAAACAAGACCCATTAAACAGCCTCTGATAGGAGCTTCAAGTCATGTCTCAATTTTGGTCTTTTCAAAGGCTTGATCTGAGGGGAGCTTGCTCAACTATCATGGCCAGACTGATTAACTACACTTAACTTATGAGCTGAAAGATAATAGGCAAAAAATGGAGAAGTACAATATGCAATAATACATATCAACTTGGATGAGAAATGACAGAAATAGGGAAAGATTGCTAATGCAGATTGAGATCTGCACACTCATTGAATGCCCAACAGTTTGTACAGCAAAAATAGATCTACTTGAGGCAACATGGTTGATATTGTGTCTGAGCTCTGCTTTCCACAGGAAATAATGCTTTAATTTTAGTCTTTAGTTATATTTGCTCTGCAGGTGGTAGCCAGTAAAATGAACTAAGTCTGCAGGGTACCGAGAATCAGCTGCCTCCTAGCTGAAAGGAAAAGTTTCATATCATGGTGGGAAACCCCTTTGCTACAGCATTTCTGCACAGTCTGAGTGCTTGATACTGCCTTAGAAAAGCAGGTGGGCTACAGTCACAAGGAGCAATAAGGAGGTTTTGCTAGGAGGGATGAAACAGTGATGGATAAAAACTACATTTTAGCTTTGAGCCAGTACCCTCTGACATGCTCCCTCTCTTCTTCCATCTTTTAGGAGGCTAAGCTCTTATGACAATGGCTCTCAAAGGTGATAGGGCAACAAACAGCTGAGACTGAGACACTAAAAACATTTCCAAGTTGATTTCCCTTGTTTTAAATCTTCAGTTTTCACCAGAAACCTCTTCTCTGCAGAGGAAAAGCCACAACTTACACAAATGTTTGCTTTCTCTTTTCCTCCAGGGCTACATCAAATACTCAGCCCTCTTTTACGGCTACTACAACAACCAGCGGACAATTGGCTGGTTAAAATACAGGCTACCAATGGCATATTTCACGGTTGGGATCAGCGTATTCGGCTACAGCCTGATGGTTGTTATAAGATCGTAAGTACGCCTGGCATTGCCCTCTCTGCAAACTCTGTCTAGATGTGTCTCACAGCTGGGTTCCCCTCCATGGGCATGGCTCACAGCTCAGTCCAGCCTTGGCCAGACAGCTGGGAATGCTTGGGGTGAAGGGGATTGTGTGCCTGCTGTGTCCACGCACTCAGCATCCACCACCCCTGGCTCTGGGTGTACCCGGCCAGTCCTCTGTCTCAGCCATGTGCTCACAAGCATTATTTTGAACCCTCGCACCTCCTTCTCCAGTCCTCTTCTTTCTCCCCTCTGGATCACTTCAATCCTTCCTCCAACATTACTACAGGGCCATCAAACAGGTGAATTTTGTACATGAAGGAGGATTTTACTTACAGTAAATTTTAAAGGCTCCTTTTCCCATCCTTTCATAGCAAAAAAACATTCCTGAAAGCCAACGTGAGTCACACAGATGGTGTGAGGGGTACAGAAAAGAGGCAGAAGCTACCAGACTGCCTTTGATGCATCTCCAAACCTATCAGTGGAGTTTTAAAGCAGGGCCCCAATCTCCATGACCCTGGTGCACTGTCGCCAAACACCAGTGAGACTCCCCCCTCCCAGGGCACTGAGGACACAGCTGAGGCACTTCTCACTGCTGAGACAGTCTCTGCAAAGCCAAAAATGAAAAAATAAAACCCCCTGTCTCTGCCTGAGGGCACACCATAGAAAGGTTTTCCTTCCTTTGCAAGAAAGAATAAGCCCATGGATTTGTATCACTGCTGGAACAGGCCCTATTGCTGTGCAGCAGAAAGAGCCTCTTGAGCCTTTGTCTGGAGTGGGACATGGGGATTTGCTGTACATTTGCCATGAAATTGCAGCTTCTGTTGTCTCGCCTTCCTTGAGGGACTGGTGCTAGGAACTCTAGTGGGGGTTACAGAAGGATTTCAGGGATCAAATAATAGAGAGAAAACAGCAGAAGCCATATCTCCTCCTATGCTGATTAACAAGAATAATCCTTTTTCTCTCCCTGCATGACTTGCTGCAAGCTCTTTGGCTCCAGCATTGTGCAGCTACTGAAGTCTCACTAAAACTTTGTGTTGCAGTGGTTGTATTGGACAGCACCAGTGGTTTTCGACTAAATTTAACTAAAGGTAGCCATAATCATATACTGTACCCTAGGACCCAGAAGCACTGTAAATAGAGTTTCTTCATGCACTAACTGGTGGAAGCAATCCTTAACCTGCTTTAATCACCTATGCTAGTTTTTTTCTACATTACTGTTTTAATACAAGACCTGCGTAGCCCTGAAGACCCCATTTAACAGTTCAGTCTTCTTTAGACCTGAAGTCCAATGGCATGTGTTACACAGTTGCACCCAAACCCCAAGAACTGCCACCCTGCTCCTTCCTTACCCACCAGAAATCCCAAAACAATTTACAAAGCTGAAGGACACATGGTGGCTCTGTGAAACGCTGCCTGACCTTGTCACTGCACGTGTCCTTACACAGGATGGCACGCAATGCCAATGAAAGTACAGCAGACGGAGATGATGACAACTTCATTTTCAGCTGGAAAATGTTCACCAGCTGGGACTACCTCATTGGCAACCCAGAGACAGCGGACAACAAGTTTGCATCCATCACCACCAGCTTCAAGGTAACCCTAACCAGCATTTCTCTGCCTGCTTCTGGGGATGGTCCCAGCCCCTACCATGGCAGAGGTTTAAGGGGAAATCTGGGTACTTGTACAACATCTCTCTGTACAAACAACAGGGTATGGCACTGAACCACAGCAGCTCCAGCTCCTGTTCCCGGGGTCACCCTAACGCCTTTTTTAGGATTTGAAAAAAAAAAAAAATTTTGCTTTACTTCAGCACACAATTTCCCCACAGCATTCCTCTGGGACATGGCAGGTTGTTTGCTACTCAATGTCTTTCAGTCAAACCAGGATATCTGTATGAAACTTAGTTTGAACTTAACACAAACAACAACATTCAATATAGTCAGAATAGCATGGGATTGCATTTCATAAGGTGGAAAACCATCTGATGTTGCCTTAGGCTGAGTGCTGCAAGATACTCACTCCTCTTCTGTAAGCACCCCTGTTTTTTCAGGAGTCTATCGTGGACGAGCAAGAAAGCAACAAGGATGAGAACATCCACCTGAGGAGGTTCCTGAGGGTTTTGGCCAATGTCCTCATCATATGCTGCTTGTGCGGGAGTGGCTACCTCATTTATTTTGTGGTGAAGCGCTCCCAGACGTTTTCCAAAATGCAAAACGTGGGGTGGTATGAAAGAAATGAGGTAAGGGAACTTTGCTTCTGGTTTTCTGCTGTGAAAATTTGCCTTAGATATCAGCATAATCATTGCCACAGCTTGAGGACAGCACCCAAGGTAGAGAGACTCCCTACCAGGGTCCAGAAGTCCCCTTCAGTACCTTTGTACTTGTTTTAGCCATGAAGCACATCGGTCTCACTGAGAGTTTCCAGGACAAATTAACAACTCCTATAGAGAGGGGAAAATACTCTTACAATAAATCACAATAAAAGTCAATGGGTCTTCAACACTTACAACACTGACTATTTTCTAAAGAATCTACCTCAAGTTGCATATTAATGCTTACAAATTGTGTTGTAATAGAAAGCTCTCAGTGTTAGAAACAAAGCTAAACTCACATCTTTATCATTCATCTTGAATCATGGGAATAAGATTTTAGAATGATCATCAAAATTTTTCGGTCTGATTTTGGAATGAGAAGTTCAAATCTCAAAGCTCTTCACACACACAAAATCTTTCAACCTATGGAAAGGTTTAATTTCAATGTATACTACATTGAATTTAATTTGGCTTTGATGTATAAGAGTCATACATTTTCATAATTCCCTCAGAAAATATTAGCAAGACTGCACTTTCTCACAAAATGCTTTGATTTATTTCAGTGAACTTTTCCCAAAGAAAAAAATCCTATTTAGAAAAGTTTAATGTCTGAGACTTTCCTGGTGATAACTTGAGATCTGCATATATACAGTTCTGGGTACTGTCCCCTCTTCTGGAATGAAAAGTACAAAAAGAGAAACCTGTGAATCAGAGCCCACCAGCAGCTGTATAGACACAGTCCTCTGCAGGCCAATGGGCACTGTAGGTCTGTAAAAAAAGACACAGCCTGCTAGTCATGCCTGAACTAACACTGATTTACCAATGACCTCATTGACCACAGTATAATTTAGCATCTTGCACCACACAGAGGAACAAAAATATCACTAGAACACATTTTCTTGAGCTGCAAAACTGAGTCCTTGATGTGCTTCCATTCAAATCTGTAATTGCCTATTGCAAAAGCAAAGGTGCTGAACACGGAAAATAAACATTAGCATTGACTAATTATCTTTATGCACACAAGCCAAGTCTTGCACTTCCTCTGAAACTAAAATAAGAACCTCGGAGCTGATGCAAGCAGTACTATGAGGGACTTGGGGAACCTAAATATTCATGAGTTTGGACTGACAGGGAATGAATTCTTCAGAGCTCATTCCTTTGAGATAATAGCAAAAGTGCTCCTGCAAGAGCAAGCCGTGCAACCCAGCCCTGAAGTCTGACACTGTTCTGCCTGCACACTAAGCAAAGCTAGAAGCTAAGCTCACTTTGGCTCCCTCCCCCTTATAAATCCTCCAGAAATCTCCAACCAGTTGCTGGCAGCCCCTGCTCTGCTAAAAGTAACATAGTCACTGTTGTTACTATTAGTGGTAATCTCATTTTCCTCCTGTGGCAGGTTGAAATTGTGATGTCCTTGCTGGGCATGTTTTGCCCTCCGCTGTTTGAAACCATTGCTGCGCTAGAAAATTACCATCCCCGCATCGGACTGAAATGGCAGCTGGGGCGGATCTTTGCGCTCTTCCTTGGGAACCTCTACACGTTTTTGTTGGCCCTGATGGATGATGTCAACGAAAAAGTAAGAGCTGAGAAGCCATGTTTACTAGCATTTTCCAAAGCCAAGGGTGAGCACAGCCCATCCCCATGGCCAGTAGGGATGATCACCCCCTTTGCAGTAGATGCTTCCCCCATCCCCAACCCTCTCGAGGATCTGCTGCAGCGCCCCAGGGAGACTCATCAACCAGAGGGGTTTCCAGAGTCTCCAACTTCTCTTTACAGCCCTGAAAAGAGAGTGGTTATTGTCTCCTATAATCATGGCATGTTAGGTCAATTTGATTTTTTTTTTTTCCCATCTGACACTGTTTGCAATTTCTATTAACACAGACTCCAAGGATATAGTTTATAATCCTTTTCCCCTGCACTCCCCTCTTTAACATTATCCTGGTAGCATGTTGCAGGCAGATAACTGCAGGAAAGGATAAACGTCTAACTGATCCGCAGAAAAAATGACTGTTTTAAGCTGAGAATTGGAGGAATTGGGGTAGTTTGCTCTGCCCTGAAAAACTGTGAAAAAAGCGAGGAAGGACAACTGGATAGAGGCTCCCTCAGCATGTAGGCGGAGGTCTGGCTCCTCTACATGTGGGGAGCAGGCCGCTAGCTCCCCAGAATTCACAGTGCCCTTTTCTGCTTTTGATCTGGAAGAGCTGCTGCTCCCCTGTTCCTGGCAAGAGGGAAGGAGTTCTCGTCTATTGCCAACACTGCAACTCTGTTGTAAGCAGATGCTTATATGATGGGTGGTAACTGGTAGGGAGGAGGGGGAATGTAACGCCTTGGGTGTCTCCAAACACATCCTCCTATATTTCCTGAAGTTTTTGGCTGGTGGGGGTGGGTCTCTTCACTCCAGCTGGCTGAAGAGGATGTGGTGAAGAACATCACGCACTGGACACTGCTTAGTCACCACAACTCATCCGTGGGGAATGGCAGCACCGCCACCCCACCTCCTCTTGATCCTGCAGACGTGCCCAGGGGACCCTGCTGGGAGACAACTGTTGGCATTGTAAGAAATCTGTTACGTAGTAAGTCTCTGGGCTGGTTTGTGGTGGGGCTTTGTTGTTGTTGATGCTGTTAATATTTCCAGGCTTGAAGTTTTCCTCACAAATGACATCTCCTTTCCTGACTCTAACATAGCAGCACCAAGACAGCAGAAGTCCTTGGCTATGGTTCTCAAGCCATGGTGGTGAAATCCCCACCTGGAACCGCCAAGGGCATGCACAGCTCTGCTGCACTTGCTGTGAAGAGCACAAAAGGTAGTTTGCAACTATGCCTGCATCATGTTTTTGTTCAGATCACGACTGCGCCTTTGAAGCAAACGTCTTCTCTACTTACTACTGCAATTCAGTTCACACTGTAGAGTAGCTTTGGAACAGTAGTGAAGGCCAACCACAGGACATGCCTCAAGGGAAGTTCTGACACATCCCAACTCTAACGCATTGTGAGGCCATTGGACAAGAGCAAAATTAGGCAAAATAACCCCCCTGAAAGGCATGCAGGGTGGCCTTCAAGTCCTCAGAGCTTCACCCTACAAATCCACCCAGCAACCTTCACCTTGCTCCAAGAAGTTCTGCAGCCAGACTATGCACTCTTTAAAAAGCAGTTATTTGTCGGCTGATATAGATAGCTAGGCTTACCAAGCTACAAGGCTATGCATTACTCTGTATGCCCAATGAGTCTTCACTAGCCAAGTGGTTTTCATTTAAGTGGGAAAAGAGCAGCCACCGCCACTCCTTGGAAGATGCTGATCCTCAGTGCAGCTGAGCTGTCATCCTCCAGATGCTTGTTTTTTCCCCTCAGACTTTTAAACCTTTTCTTGTAAGTGTTTTTCTTTCTGAATTCTTGGGACACCAGCTATCTCCATCCTACAAGTCTTACTTCTGCCTGCAATTTTACCCTTCTTGTGTTGCACATCTCCCCTCTCTACACTTACTCACAGCTCTTGTTTATAACTGAGAAATTTCCTCAGGAGTCCACGTGAAGGTTATGAAGCTGAGCCATAGCAGAGCTAAAACCAGTCAAAATTACCCTCAGTGTATCTGTGTGTTACACCAGCATTACTGCAGCATTACCATTCTGCTTCTGTTTTATGTGCTGCCAACATACAATGCAGTCAGTAACACTAGCATCAACTATCAGGGCTAATGCCTGTAACGGAGCTCGTGGTTCCCAAGCACAGAGGTAAAGCTTAGGCACTGCTGAGTGTTTGAAAACAGGCAGGGAGTTTGCTCATGGCATGTTTTTCTGAAGGTTACTGTCATGTAAAGACAAATGGCTTAATAAAGAAATACAGTCCTGAATGCGCTACTGAAATTATAGGAGCTAAATATTTTTTCCTTGTTTTAAATTGCAGGAGATTGTAAGGCTCACCGTGTCCGATATCCTGGTGACCTACATAACCATCCTGGTGGGAGATTTCATCCGAGCTTGCTTCGTCAGATTTATGAATTACTGTTGGTGCTGGGACCTAGAGGCTGGATTTGTAAGTCAGTGTCTTATAGCTGAGAAGACAGAAGTAATTTAGGGCCATTTGGTCAAATGTTACAAACAGATTGGTTTTGAATGCTTCCAGTGGTCTACCAGTCTTGTCTGATAATTTAATTGGCATGGGTAGTCTCTGCATTACTTCTCTGGATCAATCAGTTCCATCCCAGAAAGAACCCTACAAAAAAGCAGGTCTCTCCCCCACCCTCAGGACTTTAAAACATGAAGTTGAGTTAAAAAAAAGTTAAACCTGATGTCCATTCAGTTGTTATAAACCCAAACCTTTGGGCCATTCTATACCTGTTTTCAAAGCCCCAGACCTTCCTGTTCATTACCCACCCCACAGCCAGTAGCACACTTTACTCACAGCACCGTCTTCTTATTGATGCTGGAAGCTGGTGTTACTTCTGCTGCAGTGAAGCAAAGAGCATTTCCTTCCCCTCTCATGTATGTGTAACACATGGACTCTTTGGTATTCATAAAGGCTACATTACCAAAGCAGCCAGTACTGGAGCTACACAAATACAGAAGAAAATTATGAAGGAAAAAAAAAAAAGTCCATTGTCACACATAAGAAGTGACAAAACCAGATGGATTCAGAGACGGAGCTACCTTGCAAGATTAGAATTGTAGCAGTGCACCAGCTGCCTAGCTGTCATACTAGGAGGATTTTCAGGAAGGGGCTGCAGAAGAACAAAGAACAAAGTGTCTACTGGGGCCTGGTCAAGCATGGGCTGTTGGGGCACAACAGGCATTTTGTTGCTTGTGGAGCTCTTTGTATTTCTTCTGCGGGAGGCAGAGGATGTTTCCAGAGTGGCCAAGGGATTTTAGAGCTCAGAGGACACCCCAGCAGCCAAGCAGCACAAAATTGTTCCCATTGTGTGTGCTCAGAGATCACGGTCTTGTTGAAGCTTCTGGTTTACTCCTCCTGGCCACGTCCTCCTCTCACTTTGTTAGCTGCCTTTGATTTCTTTTTTTGAGATGTTTTTCTCAAAACCACCTTTAGAAATACTATTCAGGGTTTTCTGCATTCTCAAGATCTCCACTGTACAAATAGCTGGAAATGCCTTCTGTCCTGCAGGCACTCCTTGATGTATAAAAAAAACCCCAAACATTTCCTGGACATCCATCCTCCACCTCTCAGTGAAATTTAAAAGAGCTGCTTTAGGGCTTATTCTGCACTTCCCTCTCTGCTTTCCCCTGGCATTTGGCATCAGCCCAGGCAGGCTGCAAGATTTTGCACTGAGAAAAAAATGCCATTCAGCATCTGTCAGGGGATGACCAGACTAAAATGCTCCAGCAGGTCAGCTTTTGCAAAAGAGCAGTCCAACCCAGGGAGCTCAGAAAGAGCAAAGTGAGGCCCTTATTTATTAGGACTAAGTAGCAGTGTTTATTTGCAGCCCATAACATGGGCAGCACTAGAGGGTTGGCACTCTGCGGCCTGGCAAAGGCAAAATTCTCCTTTCATGCCAAGCGGCTCCTATGGTAGTTACAAAGACGAAAGCACTGTGACCTTCCCTCCTCTTTTTCTCCAACATCTTTGGGAGATTCATATATTCTTCCTGGTGCTATGTGCATTACTCCACTGGTGCTCAAATAGGGGTTGGTTTTTTTTTTCTTCCCTGGCCCAGGAATGAAAAAAAGAGTGAAAGAGGATTTGGTAACATCCATCTAACCCAACATAGCCATGGGCACCAGCACAACTGTATATGTGTTTTTCTAACCTATATAGTGAATAAGTCTCTTGCTTAACCCAGCCTTTTCACACAGAAGTACTCAAGGGAGAGGACAGCAGACACTGAAAGCTGCCTTTATTTTCAGGGGGAAAAAAAGAAGCCAAAATTAAGCTCTAGCTAAAGATTTGAAGTAGAAATGAACCGGAATCAAAAAACCAAAAAAACCCAATATTTGCACCCATCCTTTCCCAAAGCTGTGAGCAGTCAGCTAGGCTCCTATTGAGTTTTCATCACAAAAGACAAACATCTTAAACCTCAACTTCATGAATTGCTGACAGTATTAAGTACATGCAAACTGCGTGAAAAACAGACATACTGCACAGAACATTTCAAACATATAAGGGCATCACCCATCAATTCTTAGAACTGTGTTTTTTGCATTTCAGTAAAAAAAACCCCTTTTTTTCAAGAAAACGTAAAAGAAAAACTTTAGACACGGTTTAATCTGCCAAAAATCATTTGAGTTGTGTGCACAAAAGCAGACATACGTAGAAGAAAGAGTAGCTTCATCATAGGCAAATCTAGCAGAATAATAATTTATAAAACAACAAATACTGTCAATAGGTTAGACCAGCCTGTTCTGAATTTACCACCATTAGCACCCACATCAGACAGGTTGCTCCATATATAGCAGTATTTTAACTACTGACTAGCACAGAGCAAAATGCCACCAGATATCCATCAGGTCATATATTCCTTCGTATTTCTCTCCCTTTGCCCTCTGCTTCTGTTCTTCAGCAGCCTGCTGCTGCCAGACCTGGGGATGTGGATACATCTCTGGTGTAGCATTTGCCCTCCAGCTCATCGTTATCACCATTTAAACATGCAATATTTTACCAGGGTGGAACTGTAATCCCATAGCCAGATACACCAGCTGGAGTGTAAAAGCTAGTCTCGTGCCATGGCTCCTTTGCTCGCAGCTGGCTTTATATTAGCAGCGAGAAATAAACACAGAACGCCTCTAAGTACCTCCATATATCTTTCCAATTTTCAACAAGCCAAGAGAGAAGCAGCGGCCCACAGTGCAGTAGCTCCAATTTTGCTTTCACCACAATGCTGCTGGTCATTCAAGCAGTACACATGCAGCAGGAGCTCTCCCAGAAATCCCTTCATACCAACTTTAAATAAGCATCCTTATACCCAGCAGCAAACAATAGCAGGTACCTCTAGCAACAACACACTCTCTTTCCTTTCCCCATGCAGCCGTCCTATGCAGAGTTTGACATTAGTGGCAACGTTTTGGGTTTGATCTTCAACCAGGGAATGATTTGGTAAGATATTTCCTTTTTTTTTTTGGTTGTTTTTTTGCATTATATAGAAAACCTGCCAGTGGAGTTAGAAAGCTTCCAAGCCAGCTAGAATAATCTTTGGGCTTCGCTTTATCTGATTGTTTGGCTTTCTGTGCTTGACTATAAAAGTGGAAATTTAAAAATATCAGCTTACTCATTTAAGAGGAGTAGCAGTGGCATAACTGAAACAGAGATCAGTCATGCAAACCCTGCCCCACTCCCACTTTTATAACGTCATTTTTTCCTAGTGTTAAAAATTTATTCAGATGGTCCATGTGCTAGGGGAAAAGATCAAAAAGGGTTTTGAGGGCACAGTGAGTTTACACGTCAATGCAAGGGTGGGCATGGAGCCAGCTAGAGCAGGCTGGGCAGGAGGGCCATGTCCCAAAACTGGCCCAAGGGAGGGCAAACAGGAGCTGCTCTGCCCTACTGTGGCAGCACCAGAGGCAACAGGCAACAGTACAGAGTACCCTCACCTCCTCTGGGGTAAGGTGGTTTTTTTGCCATGGGTTGATAATTTCTACCTGTTCCCCTACTACAATATCTCTGCAGATTTAAGGGGGTCTCACCCTGCTGGTTACATTCACCCAACATTTTCCAAGCTATCTCCAAGCAATTTTTGACACAAACTGAAAATCTCTCTTTGCAACCACTCTGAGGTCTGAGACCTCGCTGGTCCTCAATGCATGGTTACCGTACCCTAACATGGATGCGGGTGACTTCTCCTCCATGAGCACAGGGGTAGCACAAGCCAGCCTGCTCAGACTTTGTGGGCAAACTTGCCACCACATGAACACTTGTTTCCCTTCTGAAAATAAAAAACCTTCCAGCCTGTCAAAAAATAGCAACTGTCCATCTCCTTTCCTTTTCAGGATGGGATCCTTTTACGCACCAGGGCTCGTGGGTATAAACGTGCTGCGCTTATTAACTTCCATGTATTTTCAGTGCTGGGCTGTTATGAGTAGCAATGTCCCTCATGCACGAGTCTTCAAAGCATCCAAGTCTAATAATTTTTACATGGGACTTCTGCTGTTGATCCTATTCCTCAGCCTCCTGCCTGTGGCTTATACCATCATGTCCCTGCCTCCCTCCTTTGACTGTGGACCGTTCAGGTACTAGCAAAACACCAAAAAGGCCATTTTTCTGCACTGATACAAGGAATTATTCCCATGAAGTTAGATGGCCTGGACTCCAGCAAAGATGGCAAAATGCCTCCATTCTCCATCTGGTTAAAGCCTTAGCAACATGAGGCAACAGGCCATGCCCGGCTGCGGGGTACAGTCAGCTGGGAGCACTGAACCTGCTCTGAGCTCCTGTTTGCTGTTCTCCAGCAGTCTTGGCAAACTCGGCTGCTTTGCCTCCTCTGCTACATGATTCCTGGTGTTTCCCCAACACACACTGATGAAAGCACCAGAGGATGGCAGGGGTGGGACAGCAGGGTCCAACCCCCAGTAAAAAAAGCAATAGGAGCACCCCTAAGGCTCTTTGGAACATTGTGGGAGCAAAACAGGTCTGAAGCCTCCTTCTAAGACTTTTTCCATAGAGCCAAGAACTCCCTCAGCACGAGATGTATTTTACATGTTGAATTTTGTGGGAAAATAACAGGAAATAGATAGGTCTGAGCCTGAAAAGTTGCAGCTTTAATTTTTTTTTTTTTTTTTTTTAAAAGCAGCCCTTTTTTAAATTAGGACAGAATCAGCACTGCACAGAGCATTCAGTGGACTGGATTAACATGCCAATAAAGTCTAATTTGATTGAGTAACCCCATTTCCTGGGCCTGCTGAGTCTGACTCAGCAAGGAGCCAGCTTGGAACAAATTGTTCCTGTAGATGCACTGGTTTAGGTTATTCACTTGCTAATAGAGAGTGACAACAGAAAGCTAAAAGACTCAGGGGAGAAGGCAAGAGACCAAAATTCCCTCAGTTCTATAACAAGGACAGGTGTCAACAAGCAATGTCAGAAGATCTGACAAGAAACTTGTTGCAGGCACACTATCATTTGGAGAGGAGTAATCTGCAATGTGAAAGAGCTATTTCAGTTCCAAATCAACCCTCCAAATGCCACTCAGCCTGATTCAGACCCTTGGCGCACCTCTCAGCTCCACTGAAAGCTCAGCTCTCCTGGGTTTAAGGCAGTTGATGAAGTTGGGATACCATTTAGCCAAGTTTGTCTTTATTGACTCTCATCATCAGGACAGAGTCCAACACCTTCCTGAGCATAATCCTGCAAGATCCCAGGAGGCAATAAGCCTAAAGATGAGGAATAGCACTCATAGGGTTGAATTCACAGGCCCAGAGATGCTGGGAAGAGAAGAAGGTCAGTTACGTAATCCAGCCTTTTACAGATTTGTTCTTCTTTCATACAGAATACTCTCATCTGCTTTATCAATCCAGTTTGAAATTACTCTTTCACTGAGTTTCCTATTAAGCAATAATCACAGCTTGCTATTTTTGTCATTACTTAGCAGCACTTCAAGTTGGCTCATTATTTCAGAAAGACGGAATTTGCATACGGAAAGTCATCTCTACCATGAAAAGGCCATATTTAACAAGATATTGAACAGAAATGTATGGTTACTTCAATCTGTAGGTTTCTATACATTTCAGAGGGGTAAATAGTCATAACTCATAAAGGAGACACATGTGGAAATGAATGCATTAAGTCCAGGAGCAAGTTGGTGTAGCAAAGATTATTCTTATAATCAGTGGGGAGCGGGGACGAATGGAGGGACCAAAGGGTAATTTAAAATGAATGTATTTCAAAATCCTTGGTGGCCAACAGCAAGCTGATGCTCACTGAAGGAGAGAGGAAACATGCTACTTAGCATCGTTAGATTAGGAGTTATTTTGTCCCTCCAGGAAATACCACCACTCCTTAACTGGCCGTTTGTCTTTCCAGTGGAAAGAAAAGGATGTATGAAGTCATTCAAGAGACCATTGAGCTTGATTTCCCACTTTTTGTTGCCAAGATCTTCAGCTATGTGGCAAATCCAGGACTGATCATACCTGCAATTCTGCTCATGGTGTAAGTTTTCCTTGCAATATTACATGCCTGGCTGGGGGAGGAAGTTGAAAAAAAATTCTGGGATGTTAGTGAGGTCTAAATACAGCTTCTGCTAAGACAACAGCCTGGATTAGGGCAGACACATGCTCCCTACCCCCCTCACCTTTGCCCAACCCAATTTCCCAAAATTTAATTACCTGACCACCTAATTAAACACAACTTTGTAGATGAACTGCATTGCTGACAGAGGCCTTCTGGATATCAAAGCTGTCACAACTTCCATATGAAAAATTTTCATTAGCCAGCATGAAATAAATGGACAGTCTCAGCCTATTGCCTTTTGGAGAAGCAATTTCTCCACCACAGCTGGTGGTATTTCCAGCACTGCCAAGCCAGGACATTCAAGAATTTCATGTTCCAAAAATATGAAGATGTGGTATGGTTTTTGTTTGAGTTGTTGGGGCTTTTTGTTTTTTCCAAATAATACACCTGGAATTTGTTTCAGTGCTGTCTGACCATTTCAGCTTTGAAACCACACTTAAATCCCTAGCATCTTCAGCACTAGGACCAGGGCAGTTGTTTTTTTGAGGTTTTTTGGGTTTTTTTTTTTGTTTGTTTGTTTTTGTTTTGTTTTTTCTTTTTTAAAAAGATATTTTTGGCATTGTTCTTGAGGTTTCCATAGCTATCAAAATAAGTGGGAGAGCTGTGGCCAAACTTTATAGGCAGCTCTGAACACTCCAGACTAAACAGTGAGAGACAAGGAGAGTGTTGGGGAGTGTATTACATATGGTTGCCTCCTCTGACTCTTCCTTGGGCATTTATATACATCGGAGAGGGTCCTCTGGGCTGATCCAGTACAGCCATTCTTGGGCACTGTGATCCTTCATTCTGAATAGGCTACACTGAAATTAATGCCATTAAATCAAACACAAGTTCCCATGTTACAAAGTTTCTTATAGAAACAGCTTGAGAAAAATCCCAATTAAACTGAAAATGACCTGTCATCCCTCTACCTGCCTTGAGCTGCTTACTCATTTTAACCTAAAGAAAGATGATCAGATACTGTAACTCATGCAAACAGATACTACACTTAGAAGAATCAAACCAGATACACCCAGCAGACAAGAAGTCTCACGCTACGTCCCTAGTACAGCCAAGCATGTTATTAGCAGCTCTATTCCTGCAGGCTTCACAGTAGCACTAGCAGATGCTACCACAAACACAAGATGAAGACTGCAGAGCTAATCCACCCCAAATGGATGGCATTTACAAAAGGGCTGCAGGTCAGATTTCTGAGGCTTTGATGCAACTCCCCAAAAAGGTGGTGGGAGAGCAGTAGATCTTTGAAAATAATGTTTTGTTCAGTGACAATCTCCTGCACTTTCCTCCACTGACAGCTGGGACAGGGAAGAGCACAAATCTATTTTATTTGCTGAAGAGACACCTTTTATCACACCTTCCCAGTCTGGGCTATTCCCACACCACAGCCTTCCCATTGGTCCATCTCTCCAAGACACCATTTTGTCTCTGCCTGATCCCCTCTGCAAACTGAGAGATACCCTATGTCCACATTACCTAAAACATCCTTGTTTCCCACCCAGATACACTGCCTGTGCGGCCTTTGAAGATATTAGATATTTGTGATTTCCAGTTGTTCAGCTATGGAGAGAGTCACAGCCCTAAAAAAAAGTGGTGGGCCCCATGGTGCCTGGACAAGTCATACCTACAGCCCCTTGACAGTAGCTCTCACATGCCCAGAGAGCATTGGGTGTCTTGTGGAAGTACTGCTCGCTATATGCACGCAAACGTTTCCTGGGATAATCCCTGATGAAAACAGAGCCACCATACAAGGATGTCTCCTAAGGCTTGGGTCCTTTTCTCCTCTCAGAAATTTTCAGTCTAGGGAATCACATTTAGTGAGTCCCCAGTCTCCTGCCTCCTCCCTGAAAGTCTTCAGCTTCTGCTTCTACTTCTGCTGTGGTGCAGACAGGTAGAAAGGGTCAAGCTGGAGCTAGCCTTTACACTGATCCCCATCCAGCTGGCCGGGAGATTAAAACCAGGGAAATGTAAAAGCTTAATTTGGTCCTGATGAGCAGAGAGCCAGCAGCTCTCAAAGTAGCAGGGGCAAGACAACCTACAATGCAGCCTAAATAAAAAAATAGCCTGTACAAAGAGTGACAGGTGGATCATAAATGGCCGGTCTGTTGATTTTGATGGCAGATGCTCCAAAAAATATGTTTTCTGCTTCTATGGACTGAATGGAGTGATTTTCTCTAGCCATGATAACCCCTTCTCTTTTTCCAGCTGCAATCCAAAACTCCTATTTATTTCTGTTCTTGGTTTCTGGTCCCAAACAATGATGGGGGTCCAGCAGGTGACATGGGTGTTAAACTGACTGTTTCTAGCTGCCCAGGGATAAGGGGGGGGGGGGGGAAATTAAAGAGAAAGAAGAAGCAGAAATATTGTGCAAACAGGCACATAACCTAATACCACTTGGGTCCAGAGCAGGATTTCAAATCATGCCTTGCAGAGCTTCCTGGCAGAAGCTAGAAACACCTTACTGCATCAAGTAGAAGATTGAAAACTACTGTGCAGGCTAGAGAAGGGCAGTGACCCACACTCTCTCCACAGATCTGGGGGAGGAGTAAATCAGAGAAGAGGGGTGCCAGGGACACACAGCATCCATGCTAAACAGCTCAAGCATGAGGTGTATCCTCAGGCTCATTTTAGAAGCAAATAAATCTAAAGCACCCCATTGAAAATGGGTAAACTCCATTTGCTAATGCTTACTTGATTTCCCAGCAAAGTTTACAGCTTCTCGTGCTGCTGTTCACAGTCAGACCAGGACCTGGCTTTGTTCTGCCTTTTCTGGGAGCCAGCACTAGCAGTATAAATCAGGGATTCAATAGCAAATCAAGCACACCTGTAGGACCTGCCCAGGACACTGGCATGCACCTTGGAGGATGACGCAGGTTGCTTCAGCATTGCTGACTACCTGCAGATTTCGACTGCAGCAAAGGCATCCCCCCACATCCCCTTTCTGTGGCACTGTCCCTTTCCCCTCTCCCTCCAAAGATCCCTTAAGGGCAGTTCAATCCTCGACAAACTCGCTTGAGCAATACAGCTAGAACAGAGGAAACTCAGACTTAACCCCCAGACAGAGAGGGCTTATATCTCACAGTGTTTGGGAGAGGAACCTGGTGAATTCACGCCCTTCCCGTCAATGTCCCACTAAACACAGTAGACATCAGGGGAGGAAGCTGTGATGGCTGGAGATGATGCTGGCAGCTAATGCAGAGGGTGAAAAAGGAATGGAAATAGATTTGTTCAGTTACTCAATGAACTTGAGAAGGAAGCTCAGAAACAGAGTGCATGGCATCCCAGGTGGCTTTGAATAGGCAGATCTAGTTATCTTTATGAAAACAGGAGTGCTCCAGGCACTTACATCCTGGCTAGTCACAACAAAAACTGCAAAGCAGCCCCAAAACCCTGATTACAAAGTAATATTTCCTAGGCAATGAGTTTGATGACATAGAAGAAATAAAACTATCGCATCCTTACAGAAGAACAAAAATAACAATTTCCAATAGGTTTTTGCAGGGCAGAGAGCCCAGATCACCAAGACTGAGTTTTGGGTTAATACTAGGCAAAAAGAAGCAAATGTGTTTCCCCTAGACAGAGCCCTGTGAAAAGCCTCAAGAAAGGCCATCCTAAGTATCCCTTCCTGATCTCCCACCTGGAAACCAATACGCCAGAACACAGTGCCTTGCTGGGCTTAGTCACGCACTTGCTGACAAAATCCTCGAGCCTGGTTTGAGAGTGCTAAACCCAGGTCAGACCCACACAAGCAGGTTATGAACTCTGGAAACTTTTTTTTTTTAGTCTGCCTGTTTTTTTTTTTTTCTTTTACAAGAGAATTTTTTACTTTACTTTTTAAAAAAACCCTGAAAATGTGGTGAACTGAATGGCTGGTGCTTTTCCTGGGAATGGCTTGGAGTCACTGGGCAGATGATGTTTATAGTTTAGAAGAATAAAAGCACTCTACAAAAGCAGGAGGAGACATTTTTGACAACCAAAATATTACTGGCTGGCAAGTAGCAGCAGTGGCGAGACAGCCCCAGACGCTTGGGCATGTTTTAAAACACAAAAGCTGGCTGCCAGCACACCCTCTCCCATCCCACTCGCCTTTCAGTTCCCTCCAGCTTGGCTCAGTTTTCCCCTGGTTTTGGTGTGCCCTTTTTGAGAAGAAGAGATTGAAAAAAAACCCACCACCATAGCTCTGGTCTGACCTGGCTTCTGCTTGTCCTTGGTTCCCATCTCTGATCACTCCCGACAGCCCCTTCCCGGGATGCAAGAGGCAGCCAGTCCTGGCCAAGTGGGAAAGGAGGACCGTGCCTTGAGAAACGTGATTTTCAGGAGAGGTTTCAGGGCCCTGCTCTGCCACCGTTTTCCTGGTTTCCTAGTTTTTTCTAAGGTCCTTGTGTTACCTGGTGTCTGTTTTGTCTCTCAGACCAGAGTTTTCCTTTGAGCCATGGCAGACAGCCATGTGTTTTATCAGCCAAGTTGGTTTTCAAGGCTGGTGCCTAGTTGCACCAAACAAAGGAAGCAGAGGGAGCCCATGGCCAGCCAAGGTGGAGGCAGGAGGGCAGAACGGTCATTTTTCTTCTGTTTGAGCAGAACTGAGCTACTGGACTGGCTCAGCCCATCTTAGCTGACCATGCCATGAGGCATCCTGAATTTCTGCTAAGCCTTGAGCCTCTAAAGGCAGTTTGGAAACAGCTGGTGGGAAAACAAGGTATTAGAAGGTAGGCAAAAATTAAATGTTCCCTCCTTGTGAAACCTTCTCCTCTGATCCCATCACTACGGCAACACATTTGTTTTTGTAGCCTTGCCATCTATTACCTAAACGCTGTGGCTGAAGCATACCAGCGCGCCAATGCAGAGCTGAAGAAGAAAATGCAAATGGTAAGTATTGATCTGTCAAAGCCATCTTTGAAATAACATGCACTTCAAGTCTGATGCACAACATGCTTTTAAATTGCTCTTCACTTCTGAACACGTTAGTGACACAAAGGGAAGATGCATTTTATGCTTGTGCAGTTCTCTCTGATGACATTAATGGCTAACTGCAAATAGTGGTCACATCCCATAACAGGCAACTATTTCATACATCAAAACTACAGTGAGTTTTCCCATAATCTCCACTTTCCACCTACAAAAATAAGCTACCTCAAGGTTCAAGTAATGTTTTGGAGCCTGAGATTTCCCAGGGACAATGACAAGCCTATCAAAACCACAGCCAGATTTTGTACAAGCCAAAGAGTAAAGAGCCATAAATAACAACATGGCAATAACATTTTTTTCCCAGTAATTTTCAAAGCACTTTACAAAGGAGACTGGTGTCTGCCTCTGCCATGCAGATGGTAAAAGCAAGATACAGACAGATGCAATGGCTCAAATTAGCAGGGTAGGATTTGAACCTCATGATATCCAGAACTGAGAGGTTGCAACATGTAGAGGACCATAATGCAGGGCACCTGACCTAATATGAATTACATCTGGCAGCAGAATACCTGCAAAAGCACAGCTCTGCACAGCTAATGAGTCTCAATGAGAAACAGCAAAGGTGTCCTGCTACCAGGGCCTGTGCTTCCCAGTGTCTCAGTCCTCACTGGGATGTACTTTCTTTCCCTAAAACCCTTGGTCTCTGGACCAAGACTCAGCACCTTGAACTTGGTAAAGAGATTACATTCATACCAACAAGCACTTAGCCAGGCCAACCAAGACACCAGGCCACCATTTCACAGATTACATCTGCAGTTTCAAACTAAACCTGATGTTTTTTATTGATGCAGCAACGCGAAGAAGAAAAAAACAAGAGAAACAACAAAGCGAGCACTAACCCTGTGCTGCAGGATCTGGAGGATTTATTTACACCAAGTACGAAGAGTGAAAGTCACCTCAAAGAAGCAGAAGGTAAAACCAAACCTCCCTTCAACCCTCCTGAAAAGGCTCCTTTTGCCACCAAACTGACTAGAAATGATTGAGAAACTGGAGCGATACACATTTGCAAGAGATCAGATGCATATAACTAGCATAGATTTTGTCTGCTTACAGAAGTCCACCTGCCAGTGGACAGCCAGGAAAGGCAAGTTTTCAGACTGGATGATGTCTCTCACAGGTTTATCACAGTGTGGGAACTATAATCCAAAGTTATAATTCCTACCCCACCTATTAACCATGCCGGTCATGAAACCGGCAATTTATTCTGGGAACAATGCTGAAACACCAGCATTGTTTCTGAGCTCATAAATGGAGACAGGCACAGACTTTTCTTCAAATTGAGGTTTTCATTAGAAAATTCATTATGAATGAGACAGAAGCTTTTTACAGGACTACGTTGGCGTTAGGTGAAATAAACGCACGCTGTAAGCTCTGCTGAGGGGATCCATGGCTGGGCAGAAAGATGCAGGGTCCAGGCACTCTTAAGGAAGACATCCTCCAGGCTTGATCTGAACCAGTCATTTCCTGACCACCACAGCCTCCTGCTCTCATTTGTGAGAAACAATGCAACACGTGAAAAATTTTGATTTTTATCTTCATGCAGACGAGAAAAGCAGACTTGTGCCACCATAACCCTCTTGCATTTTGATGGGCTGCTTCTTGGAGAGGCTGAGACAAGCTGTAAAGTTCAGACCATCACAATACAGATTCCCCCAGAGCAGACCCAGGGCACTCATTTAAATAGAAATAGTGCTGGCAGTGTTGTGGGTGCGCTGAAAATAAAGACTAAGATCAGCAATTACCCATGACCACCACATGGCTAGAGGTGTACCATCATGGCTGGTAGGACTATCATGTCTTATAAACACATCAGTAAGAACCTGCAAAGAGGGCTCAGGCAGCAGAGACCTGTACTGGCTGTTGGCCAGGGGCTAACGGTCTTATTTATGGTTTCTTCACTCAGATGCTCAAACACAAATCTCCAGGCACTTGGGTTATTGCATGTAGAAGAAACAGCAGCCACTGGGGAGAGGAAGAAAGGCAGTGTATTCTCTCAAGAAAATAACATTCATAATCTTTGTTCTAGACAAGAAAATAGACTCTCCTAATAGAACCAGCCCAGTTGTGAAGCAAGACAAAGCAGCAGCCCTGGGTGGCAGCCCCATGACTGGTGGGAGAGGGACAGCATTCACCCTGCCGCCACACATGTTCATGACACGGCCGCCGACACCACATGTCTGGGCACCTTACCCTGGCCAGCCCAGGCCAAGGGGGTACCCACTGGGACCAGTCCCTGGAAGGGGGAGAGGGCAGCCACGCTACTCATATCCTGCTCAATAAGCTCAGCAAAGTTTCTCCTGTTTGACATTAAAATAGAGGCACTGCATGAACTAACGTAGTTTTAGTAGGAAGTGATTACTGTATGTTAGTCATTCACTCGTGATGATCTGTATCTATCCAACACTGACTATCTAAACCAGTTTTGTTTAGAAGCATAGTAGTACTTTGGAATTGTAACACTCCAAGGCTGCACTGATTTTGATCACTAAGGAACTGGGAGGTGGTCAGGATGAAAATCAGCATTGCTAAACTACTACACACAGGACACAGCCCTGTGGCCACTAATAGCAGCATGGTGAGCTCGCTCTGTGACATGAGTGCTTGTCAGTCTTCAAAGGCTTCTTCAGTTAATAAAAGTAGTGTGAGTTTACCTGTCATTTCAACAAAGGGTTGAGTTTTTTTGCTGTCCCTCTACCTGATAAATTAAGTATTCTTTAAAAAAAAGTGAGTGCCCCTGCCCAACTGCATGGCAGCCACTCCTAGTAGAGAACTCCTCCTGGACCAGCACAGGAGGAGGTCTTGTCAGCTGCATTTTGTCCTTTGTGATAGCTTTCCTCCAGGCTACCTCCTCCAAACTTTCATCTTTTTGTTTCAACCCCACTGTGTATCTCACCACTGCTTTCTCTGGGTTCCCACTCTGCTCCTCTTTTCATAGTCTGTTGACAGCAGCTTGCACCATTATTTCAATCCCTAGATACAACACTTAATTTAGTAACACCACCCAACACAACTGAGAGACTAAAAGTGCTTTGGCCTAGTTTTTGATTATAACCAGTTAGAAATTTATGGTGCAATTTTAGGATTATATCTTCCAAATCCACAGGACTTCCCAGGACTCCATGGCAGGACTTCTCTCAGTTGACCTGCTCTTTTACACCTACAGTTTCTTCAT
Source organism: Strix uralensis (assembly GCF_047716275.1). NCBI lineage: Eukaryota > Metazoa > Chordata > Aves > Strigiformes > Strigidae > Strix > Strix uralensis. Next base: position 21,426,212 of record NC_133972.1, on the reverse strand, counting down.
GTTGTCGTCACAAACCCATACCAGCCAGCTTAGATTTGGGGTTCACATATGCAATGTTTTTGATAAAAATTTTTGTAAAAAATAAACTCATGTTCTCCAGTAAAAACAAATCCATAAATATAACTAGTAACAATTCCACTATAGTTGGGATATTTAGGATTAAAGGTTTTCACCTTGGATTTTTCCACTAAATGCCACAAATCTTGTCATATGATATGTTCAGGACAGGAAGCTCTTTAGTTTATTTCTCCTCTATGGCTTGACAGAGCACAGAACATTTAACCTAAGTCTGGGAATGTCCACCTTCAAGGAGCTGGGAAAAGGGGTCCCTTTAGGACAGACATGAGGCAGACTGAAAAAAGGATTCCGTTTTTCAGGTCCGAACCAAGAAAAGTATTCAGGCATCTGATTCCTTATAGGAATTAAGAGCTTAAATATTGTGCTGTGCTTATTTGTAGATAGAGACCTAGCTCATTTTTTGATGTCTGTGCTTTATAAAAGACACAAGAGCCCTAGAGAAGTACTTCCAGGAGATACAGAGATACAAGCAAGAGTCAAAATGAAAGGAGAATTCAGAATTAATTCAAAAATTAAATCATTGCATTTTCCTTTCAAATACAGAAAGTCAGTGGGTTATTTGCAGAAATAGCTGTCCCTAGTGTGCAGCTCAAAGTTGGTTTGGCTGTTCCCAGGCACGCCACGATGGTCAGGGTTGCTCATTCTCTTGGGGAGCCTCCACATGGGAAGGTGCTCATCAGATTTATTTCCTGGTCTTGGAAGGACATTTCTCTGAACTAGGTCTCACAGATAAGGTTTTTGTCTTGCCTGTTTGATGTGAGAGTTGTTGGTGCAACACAGCTGCGGTTGCCTCTCGTGCCACCTCTGTCTGCAGAGACACCCAGTCACTGAGCTGGAGAAAGTCAGACAAGAGAAGGTCTTTTTCAGGAGACACAAGCTGTTGTCCCCCATCCTTCTTCACAGGTGTCCATAGAAAATATTGGATAAAAAGTGGTGCAGGAAGGTGCTGTCAGCCTGCTGATCCAGAAGGATGTTGAAGAAATGACACAGTGCCCTGATTTCAGCCCAGTCAGTCTGCCCTGCAGACTCTGGTATCTTAGTGAATGGTTGCATAATGAGGAATAGGATTTCCCTCCTCTTAGCTCCTCAACTCACATTATAACACAATTTGGAAAGGGGAGATGTGGCTTCGGATCTCACTCACCTCTCCTAGAAAACAGCAAGGGGCTGGAAACATGCATGTGCGTACATGTGTGTACACATGGAAGAAAAGTGGAAAATATTTATTTGTACAAGGAGTATAAGGGCATTGAGAAACATTAAGAAGAAGCCATAGACAACTCCAGACAGGTTTTGAAAACCTGAGAAGTAGAGGCAGACTTAGACCAGATGAATAACTATTCCAGGACTTGCTCTCTGAATCAGGCCCCTGAGACCTGCAATAATACTGACCATTACAAAGCACTTTGTCATCTCTGGAACACACAACTGCCCATTACTTAATTTATCTTTCAAGGTTAGCTCATCTCTAATTATAATACATTAGGTTCACCCGTTGATCAATGCCTTTTGCAAGCTCAGAGGCTTCAGGATACAAGGGCAACAGTATCAGCCAGACAACCATTTACGTAGACCGGTGACAACTCTCTTCCCCAACTCCAGTTCACAATGGAGTCCTCCGTTACGGCACAACAGTTGTGAAGAGTGTAAAAATGCCAATCATAGGTCCTCATATTGACCAAAATGGTTATTCGGCTCTTTGAGTTTTGAGCCTATTTACCAGTTACTCATGTGCAACTGGAGGTTAAACTCCACAAACTCATTGGAGTATTCAGTAGTGTTTGATTTCATCCCTATTTTTCGATTGTTAGAAACAGCAGTAAGTACTTCTCTGAGATTCAGCATTGATTTTTTTTTTTTTCCTCCCTTCTCCCCTGACACTTCTTGAAAGACTATATCTATCCCAAGCTTCCTCTGGGGCTCAGGCTAACTTCAAGGGGAAAGGAAAAAAAGGTAAAAAAGCTCAGTGGTGTGTAGTGGGAGCCTGCTAGTAACATCTCACACAGCACACGGTTTGCATTCATGTATCACTAGAAAAGCCCTCTGCATTGCAAATTTTTCACATCTTCTATTGCCACTAGCTCGAATGCTGCACCCAGAAGGTTTTAGTCTAAAACAAGGAAATATCTAAGCTTAATTCTTTTATTATTCTTCTCACCAAGGGCTTGTATTTAAACAGGCAACTCTCATGAACATCAGTTTTTAGTTTGCATGGTCAGAGAGAACATGGAAAGATTAAGCATTTGCTCAGCATTACTGATGAACAGGAATCTCAACAAAATAAAAAATAAAATTTAAAAGGGCAATTTTTAAAAGTACATGGTTAAACATGAGCTGTGAGAGGGATGCCAATGTGCACACTTCTCAGAGTCAAAAATGCTATTCAGCCATTTCTTTCACACTGTGAAAATGCTTTCTGTACTCACAATGAACAGAAAATAGTAGATGCCACTAAACAGGTTTGCTCATAAAGCCAGAAAAGTGGTTCAAATATCTCAGGTACATGCAAAGAATACACTGATTTTGCATTCAGTACCATAATACTAGGGGCTTTGTCTTCTCCAAAGCAGAAAAAACAGCTTTTCACTCCAGGAAGAGAATAAGTTCCTTCCAAAAAGAGAACTTTGAAACATCCAAGCTTGCATTTTCAGGTAGCTTATATGAAGCTTTCCAAAGACAAAAAGGAGAACAAGCATTGCACACCACCACCATTGACAGCATTTTTCCCCCCCCCCCCCCGGTAGCCTCACTTAGGCCAAACAAGCAGTCAAGATCATCTTGTTGAGTCCTCTTTCATCCCCTGCTCCTGTAGCTGACCCTGCATTAAGGTAAAGCCAACTAATCACACATTTTGAACTTTCACAGCCATAGGCTTGTCACCTTGTTTGAAACTGAGCTACAGAGGTCTCGTGTGTAATCTGCTTCCTTCCTTCTTCAGGATCTTCACTTTGCTGCTCATGGCAGGGAGAGAAGGGTTTCCTCACACCAGCTAACAAACCAGAGTTTTGGGGAGGGATTTCTGGTTTCTTTCAAGGTGCTGAAAAGAGGTGTCATCTGCACATCTAAGTGACAGAAACCTCTTAACTACAAAGAGGCTCCACGCACAAGAGCCATCATAGGGACAGGGGCCACAAGCTACACTGGCTCCAGCACCCGCTGAAATCTACCCTGAGAAACCTTCACCAACAAATCCAGGCAAGCAAGACAACCAACAGCCATTTTCCCATGCCCAGAGAAAATTCCTAGTGATGAAGACCGGTATTTTTGCAGTTTATCCCACCCCACAAGGCACTCTGCTCAGCACACCTGGCCAGGCAGGGGCTCTGCCAGCACCAGGAGCACCACAGTGGCTTCCACACTGGTGAAGATGCACTAAGACTTGATTTAATGTCCTGCGGGCCCCTGACTTGACCCCAGCAGGCCGTGGGTGCAGGAAGTCACCCACCTCTCTGCATCCCAGCATAGTCAGATCCCTCTCCACAACCATACATCAGGTGCTTTTGCTGCCACCAAAGCAGGTCAGATGGGGACCTTTGAAGCCTGACCCCACTGCATCTCTAAACCACATCTCTTCAATGCAATGATGTCCTGACAAAAAAAAAAATAAAAATGAAGAGCTCACCAAAAGACTTTAAAGAGTGATGCCCCCATGCAACAGAGTCATGCTGCATGCAATGTTATCAGCTCTCCAGCCTGAAAGCCATGTGGATTTTTTCTCTGTGGCGCTTTTCTTACCACTTGCCTAAGCCCTGAGGCAGCAGCTTGTCGTTTGCCAAGACTTTATCGCTCACAAGTACTCAGACACAGTTTTTCCCTAGGGAAAAAGGCAACTCTGGAAACCAAGGATTTCTAGGTCCCGGCCCATTTCTCACACAACATAGTCATCATCGCTGAATCAGAATTCAGCATCGTGTTTTAAATGGACTATACCTACACAATGCTATGCTGCAGCAAGCTAACGTGAGGGAGGCTTGGCTTTGCCAAAATCATTCATTTCCAATCACAGGGCTCAAATCCCTGGGTCCCCTTCAATTCAGCCATCTATAGACAGGCAAAACCAGTGGTGAACGCTGTCGCTAAATCTTAAATTGGTACCACGTGGTGCTACCCAGGAATACCCACCTCCTCCATGCATTCAGCAAACGAGGCCACTAAGATCCCACATGTTGGGAGACAGTCTGCGTATGCGTGTGTCCACACAGGCACTGAGATAACGATGAGCTTATTTTAAAATGTTTCAGGATTGATGTTATTTTCTGCACCACTCCTTCATGATTGATGGCAAAACTGGAAAGTACTGAGGCAAGGGGATGCTTGTGCAGCTGGTGCACCGAGCATCCTCCCACGGCAGCATGCAGGCGGAGGGAGAAAAGCACACAGCGGCCCAGGGACAGATGGACAGATGCCATTTCCTAGCAGTCAAAAGATTTGTGTGTATCAGCAAACCCCCATGAAAAGTCCAGATGAGCAAAAGCCACCCAAAGGTGGCAAAGCAGCCAAGGGGAGGAGAGGGGCAACCACAGAGGGTTTCCCCCACCTCCTGGGGAGCAGACCCAGGCAGGAGAGCAGCAGCTGGACACGAGAACCCCAAGGGATCCCTGGAGGCTCATGCCCAAGGGAACCAGAGCAGGATTCTGCATCATTTAACCCACCTCACAGAGCTGGGACATCAGGAGGGTTTGGCCCCAGGCACAGAAAGTGTATGGGTTAGAAATTCAGCAGCCCTGCACCCTCCTCGGGGCCAGCATGGGGGTAAGGACACACTGCACCCACTGTTGCTGCATACAAACAATGAAAAAAATTTGCAAGGGAACATCTGCAGGATATTAAAGCAGGAATGGAGGTAAGCAGAGCTTATCTGGTGGGAACAGAGCGATGCTTGCAGAAGCTGCCAATGCCATCTCTCTCCAGGCAACGTGGGAGGGAGAAAAAATAACTTCAGCTCAGCTGAAGACAAAATAAAAAGCCATAGTGGCATAGCACTGTTACGTGGACTGCTCGGGGATGGGCAAACCATCACAGTGATCAAGTGTGCAGATCAGGTTAGTAGTAGGTGGAACACTACTAAATATTAGTTAGTAACCCTGTTTTACTGGGGAACAGCAGCTACAGAAACATCCCAACCAGCTGTGTCCTCCCCCTTTCTCCATTCTCCCTCCCTCAAAGCAAAGCTGTTTAGGGGAACTGAGGCTTCTTCTGCAAAAGGCTGCAGATCCAAACCTTCCTCTAATTAAGATTTCACACATATGGGACTTCTTTGGTTTTGGCATATCAGTAAATAATTTAGGGCCTAAGCAGATTTTAGGATCTTCAAAATATGAAGGTTATTATCAGATTTATTTAAATCAGGTACTGGGAGGGCTCAGGGACAGGTAGAGAGCAAAAAAAAAAAAAAAAGCATGATAAAACATGCCTTCTTCATTAGCCAGAACACTGCTACAGTAGCTCGGGCACAGAGGCACAAACACCACCTGAACACTAAGTGGAGCCTCACTGCCATCACAGCAGCACTGCTGCAGCCTGCGGGTCCCCCAGCTCCATCAGCAGCTACTGCAGTGGGGAAACAGCCCCAAGGGCAGGGCTGCAGGGGTTTTGCAGAGGGCCCCGGCAAACTGAGCTTCTGCTCCCCAGAATGCCCAGCACCTTTTGGAGCAGAAGGCTGCAGAAGCTTTTTGACACTGCATAATGCAAATATAACTCATGAGCCACTAGGAAGCTTTCCCTTAAAAGTGGCTGCAGCTCAGTTCAGCTTGGGAAACTCTCTGCAGCTCCCGCTCAACTTTCCAGACGTTTGCCATTGTCCCTGCATGGGACAGGGTTATACCACAGCAGCAGAGAGTCAGCAGTGGGGAAGCCTCCGCGTTTGCATTGCCCTGAGCATTGCTGGTCCCCTCACACAGAAGCAGTGGAAATCTGCTGTGACCTGTCCCCAGGGAAAGCCCAATGTCAGGCACATGCCCTCTCAGCCAATTATGTCCCCCCCTGGCACCAGTAACATGGAGGGTAAGTAGCTTTAAAGACCTTTTGTTGGCTCTGAAGGGCTCATCTAGTTGTCCTGGAACAGGACAAGTGACCACCTGAGTACACAATGCTACCACACTGCCATCAAAGCCAAAGCCAGATAGAGTATTTGAACTGGTTATCTACCAAACAGCCAAAACCATCACTTCATCAGGCATGAGCCAGACATACATTGCTGACAGCATTTCTCCAACCCAAAGTCTAGGAGAAAAAACAAACATCTGTCTAAAAATATAGGGTGGTTGCCCATAGCTGAAATAGGGTTTTTGGGGTTGGACTTTGGCCTGGACAGCACACAAAGCTCACATCTCTTCATTGTCACTCCAATAGGAAACACAGCAAGACCTCACAAGCACAACCTGATCCTCCTCCTTCCAACATACCCCACAGCTACCATTCCCTTGAGTGCAGCCTGCCCGGGGACGGGCAGCCCTGCTCCCTCTCACCTGCTGCCAAATCACACGTCTGCCAGCCAAGAGCGCATCCCAACCCAGTGCTAATTCAGCCCCTGTAGTCACGGTTGATTTACAAAGTGCTTTTCAGATTGTTATCCTCCCTGGATGAAGGTGAGCCGGCACTGATGCATTGGCAGCCACAAGCCACCTGCAGATGACGTGGTGCCTCTTTCCTGACACATCCCAGTCTCACATTCAAAGGGAAGAGATGCAAGGCAGAGCCTCTGAAAGTAGTATCTGTTTAAAACTATTTGGAAGGCTATTGCTCCACCTGGCCACAGGTGGGAAGGGAGCCTCAGGGTGGTTTTGGGGACAGTGCTGCTCTTTGGTCAGTCAAAGCACTGGCTTGAAGCCCCTAAATGGGTCCACAAACACCAAAACACCAACACGGTGGGAGAGCTCTCCTCACTCCGCAGTAAGCACTTATCCCAAGCCTACCCCGCGAGAAATGCACCCTGCCAGCACTAGAGAGGTGGGACGCAGGGGCTCTGCAGCACTAAGATGCATCCTAGGCAGCCTCCACTAAGCCTCATCTAATCAGGAAGATATACACGCACACTGGCTGTGGAGGTTCCTGTAGTACCAGCAACATGTTGCTTGAGCAGCTACCACAACTGCTAAGCTCACACCAGCCTCCGTGAGGAAAGAGACAGCTGCTCCATGCCTGGTCACTACTCTGTTCCCCTCTGGCTTACATCACCCCATGGGAGGCGCTCATTGTTCTCCTCCATATATTGTGTTGCCATTACCTTATTAGCAGAAGAGCCCCAAGAGTCACTAATCACAAAGCCATGGTCCCAAAAAACAGCAGAGCCTTAGAACAGCCCTCACGTCCCAGGACACACACGGGGTCACACATGCACTCCAAGCCTTTCCCAGGCTGCAGTCAGCTGAGAGATGCTCTGCTCTAGCACAGGTGCCTGCCAACCAGATACTAGAAGGGAAAGTCAATCCACTATTCTTGTAATGGTAAAAGAACAGACTCCTAAGATGTAAAATAAAAATTACATAAACACAAAGGTTTGACGCTTACCTGAACAAAGCAACCTCCATCTCCCGGATCCCAGGGGAACAGAGCCAGCACAGACCACGCTGTCACCGCAAAAGAATGCCTCCACAGAGTGCTTGTCCCAGCTGGGCACCACGCAGTGTTGATAACTCGTAGCATCAATAGCTTGCAGCATTTTATATCAAAAGTTTCATATTTGACATTTTAATGAAGTTCCTGCTTCTATATTCAAGGTATGGTTCAAGAAGTTCCAGTTCTCATTTTGAAACAAAAACACATAGCTTTCACAGATGGAAAACAAAATTTAAAACAAGGTGTAGGAACAGCCTAGAAGTCAAAGAGGAATCCAAGCCATGCTTAGGCAAACAAAAGTAAGACTTAAAATTAATCACAAAACTTTTCAAAGGGTTGAACCCTTGAAATCAAAAAAAACTAGTTGCTAGACTTCTCAGCCCTCCTGAAGGAGCTGATGGAGAACCTCTAACTGCTTACAGCATTCAGACAAACTAGCTTTGCCTCACAAAATCAAGAAGAAAAGCCAAAAGCATACTCACTCCTACCCCACACCAGACCTTATGAGCAAAGGGGAGGAGACACTCTAGTCCCTGGCACCTGGGACTGGTAGAACCTTACCCAGCTGGGAGCAGGCATGTGGCTTAAACGAACCTCCAGAAAAGATGCTGTGGAGTGGAAGTGGTGGCGGCCTTTTTTTTTTTTTTTTTGTTTAGTATCTTGCCTCTCAAATTAGAGCCTCTAACAACAAAATAACAAGTAAAGGAAAACAGAACACACTCCAATTCCCTGCCTATATGTACTGCTTAATGTTTTCCTATTTAAGCAAAGCCAACGGGTGCAGTGAATTCTGTATCTGTGAGCTTGGGCAGTACTAATGAGAAGACAAGTCACTCTAGAAATGCTGGAAGCAATAAGCCAAGCCGGACAGACAAGCTAGAAAGTTTCCAAGGCATCTTCAACTAGGAGCCCTGTGTTCCGTTGCACTGGAAGCCAGCAGCATCTCACACTTGCTCCCTTAGGGAAATTAAAAGCAAGATCAAGGTTTTGCAGCTGAGCATGGAGGCAACAAATTATAGAAAACAAGTGGGGTCTGGGGTTTTTTTACAAAAAGTGTATTATGATCCCTGTGAGAGGGCACCATGCTGCTACAGGGAAGTCAAAAAGCCAGGCAGGCGCCGGCTGGGCCAGCTCTGCTCCAACCGCAATAGATGGAGGCTGGCGCTGAAGGCACTTCTCCACTACCCCCCCAGCCAGGGGATCCTCAAGGGTATTAAGTCTCTCCCACAGCACTGAATGGCAGCTGGGATGTTTAGGAGGGGCAGGAGATCTCTTTCACCACAGGGAGTCACCCCAAAAGGCCCAGGTGTGCTTGCAAAGCAGCTTTTGACCACCCTTTCCTCAGCCAGTGCCCGCTCGCTCAGGCCAGCTCTCCGGCCACGCTGCCAGCAGCAGCCGAAACACCGGCAAACCGGGAATGACAGCTCCATCTACCGGGGTTTTGGGAATGATCCGCACCCTCGCGTTTTGCAGCTGTGAAACCCACCGCCATCACCCTCCTGACACCTGCCAGGCGGGAGCGATGCTCGGGGGTTTGCCTGCCCCTCAAAAATCGCTTTTTTAACACGTGTCCTGGTTTCAGCTGAGAGCAGGCTAATTTATTTTTTTCCCTTTCTTCTTAGTAGCTAGAATAGTGCTGTGTTTTGGATTCAGTATGGGATTTGATATAAGAATGTTAATAATGTACAGATGTTTTTAGTTGTTGCTAAGAAATCAGGGACTTTTCAGCTTCTCATGTCCTGCTAGTGCGCAGGTACACAAGAAGCTGGGAGGGAGCATAGCCAAAACAATGGACCCAAAATGGCCAATGGAATATTCCATATCACCTAACGTCATGCTCAGTATATAAAGGGTTGATGGGGAAGCTCACTCAGGCTTCCAGGATGGTGGTTTCAGGATTCTCTCTTCTCTGGGATCGCTAGCTGGGAACAGGCTGGGGATCAGTCAGTGGGTGGTGAGCAATCACATTGTGCATTACTCGTTTGTATTTTCTATTATTATCATTATAATTTTGATTTTATTTCCGTTATTAAATTGTTTTTATATCAACCCACGAGCTTCCTTACCCTTCCAACTCTCTCCCCCATTCCCCGGGGGTGGGGGAGAGTGAGCAAGCAGCTGCATGGTGTTTGGCTGCCAGCCGGGTTTAAACCACAACAACATGCCTGTGTCTGAGAGCAGCAGAAGGCTGGTATGGCATCCTGAGCTAGTTCAGACCAAAAGGCAAATACCCAGACCCTCTCCTTCACTCTCTGCATCCCCTCAGCTCTGTAGAGGTGAGGTAGCATACAGCCTCTGGGACCAGAACCAGCTTCTTGGGCATCCCTAACAAATTCAGCATTAGAGGTGAGAAATAGAGCTTCACAGCAGCTTTCCAGGCTGTACAGCCACACCCTGACATTTCCAGCCACGGCGCAGGGATGAGCAGTGCCGGTGTGCCTGGTTACAGCAGAAGCTTGTCCCAGCGTGACATGACTGTCCACACAACAGACCAGCTCCGTTTTACAACGTGCCATGCTTCTTCCCACGCTGCGCTCCCTGCTTTGCCTAACCCTAAGTCTAAACCTTACCCTAACCCATATATACAGTGGGTAGGTGTACAGTCCCTTTGACCACCTGAAAGGTTCCTTGATTCAGTCCTTAACATCCAGCTGGGACTCATACAACGTGCCCTGCTCCCTCCTCTTCTGAGCTGCCTGCTGATAACACCCAAACCCCCGCACTGAGGGTGGTGGGCAGAGGAGGCCACTGACAGGCAGTCTGTGCTAGATGCACACACCTCACTCTGCCTAAGAGTCACTGGCAAGACTCCATACCCAAACGGAGAGCTAGCTGTGTGACTCAGCCCGAGGAACCCTGCTGGGCATAGTGCAATGGCATTTAAAATAAACACAAAGATTTTGTACCAAAGCAGGTTACTCTGGCCTTCGAAGAAGGGTTAGGGAGCCATCATTTCAAAGGATGCATGCCATGTTCTTTAGAGGATTTATTTCTGCTTGAACAGCACTAGTAAAAACAATAATCTTGTAGCCAGTGAAACAAACACTGACATAAATATGTAGGACTGTCACATGAGAAGAGACACACTAGTTAAACTCAGGCTTTTTAAACTGAGGTTTAAACTCAGACTTTTTAAACTGAGGTTTTAAGCAGCAGCACAGAAAAGATACGTTCTTTCAACTACAGAGATAAAAAAATCTTCATTATGTAGCTTTATTCATCAGTGACTACTGAATGTATAAAGGAACAGGTATAAATAAAAATGACATGCTTTCAAAGTTGGACAGTAGAAAAATGGCAGTGAGTGTTCTTATAAATACAAGTATTAAAAGAGCAAGTAAAAACAGCTTCAGAAATCAGTGTCCCAGGAAGCAAGAAATTCAAAGAATCAGTTGCGGTTGAGACTCTACACAGCAAGACTGTGCTCACGCCCAAGGTGTTTACCACAGCCTGCCTCTCTGCAGGGCTGATCATCGAGGATGTTCTTCATTCCTGTCGCTACATACAGCTGTAACGCACTGTTCTACCTTTACCTGTCACACAGATTCAATGCAGATGAGGTTTTCACAAACTCAGAGGCTTTGTGGTTTTCACAAACAGGGCTGGGAGCTGGTAGTGCCGAGCATTCGCTAAAGGAAAGAAATCTTGCCTGAAATGCTGGCCAGTATCTCCCTGGAAGCTGCAGGGCAGTGGGGAGATGCCCCAGCCAACTCCCTGGTCCTACAGCGATAATGATGCAAATCTGAAGTGTTTTTCTTCCTCTGCTAGGATGTACATATTCAAGATGACAGGGTTCACCTGTCCTGAGAAGGTTCAAGATTTGCAGAGCGCTGAGTTCATGACAATGGCGGATTTACCATGTGCTTTACTCCATGCAAAGTCTCTCTGCACCAGGGTGCTATCAACCCAAGAAAGGAAAAAAGAAAATATTAAAATGACGAGATCCACTCCAACTGCATGCTGGCATTCCTGGGTGGGGAGGAAGCTTCCTAAGAGGAGCAGCAAGGTGAATTCATCAAACACATACACAACTCACTTCCCCTTGCATACTTACATGTTGCACACTGATTTTTGCAAACATGCTTACAATATGAGTATACCAGACCCTTAAAAGACAGCATTGATCATCCAATCATTTTGTTTCACAAAGCAAAACAGCCTAGAGATGGAAAAAGTGGAACATTTTTGCAGTGGGACTTTGCATTTAAGTAAACAGAGCTGAGTCTCTTCAACAGTGCATAAAACCCTTTGCTTCCTGTGAAAGAAAAGCCTTGATTTAATCCTACAACAATACTTGGATATTAAAAATATCATGTGATTATTTGGGCATAGAAATGACTGGAGAGGAAAAGGAACATCTGTGAATGGGGGCACATAAATTAGGGAGGGAATTAGAAAGCTCATGTGTATATGAGATTCATGGATCGCATAGGAGCATATTGGCAAGGACTCCACAGCTCATTTCTCCAGAGGGGTTCTGTGGTGCTCAGCAACATCAGCTAGCTCCTGCTAAGACCAAACGTGGAAGAGAAAGGCTATCCGAAAAAGTGTATCTAGCCCAGTTCAACCAACCCAAACCAAAGAGAAGGTCGTGGAGAAAGGGAACGCTGCCAGACCCTTGAGGGAAAGAAATTGTTTCCACTGCATGGAGATTTCGGCCTAAGCTATCTTGGGTCAGATCAGACCAACCCAGAACATGGTTACGAGTTGTCTACTTTCTTTTTTTCAACATCAACACTGCATTTGCCAAAAAAAAAAAATTACAATAAACAAGCCAGTCTCTAGGATTTGCTCCTGGCTCCTCTTCCTACCCCTCTGCACTGCCTCAGTAGATCATATCCACCAGGTATTTGCCACAGGGGAAGCTCTGGCAGATGTAAGATCTCCTGGGATGTCTCTGCTGTTGCCGCCGTGCTGAGGCCTCTCCTCCCCTGTCCCTGGCATGCTGAGGAGCACAGCCTTCCTGCAATGTGCCCTCTGCTGCTGCAGCCAGGGCTGCCTCCTTTTCTAAAGGGCTGCTGTTCACCCCCTCTGCAGAGCTCCAGTCAAATGAGCTCTCCCGCTCCACCCCAGTTATCCCCAAAAGGTATTTCTGAATCCACATGCAGAGATCTGCCTCCTGATCTCTTTCCCCAGGCTGCATGGATCCACCTCTCACTGGCAGCTCTTGGTCTAAAAAAGACGCTTACCATAAAAGTCAGTGATACTTTAGGAAATCTTTAGATGAAAACAACCATGTGGCAGAAATACTTCAGTAACAAGTACTCTGATGCAGCGATTAAAACAGCACCATCACCCACACCGGAGCTGCCTGATGACTGCTATATTCCCAGTAACTGCAACATATTCACATGAAGGAGGTTACAAAACAGATAAAGGGACAACGGTGAAACAGTAATAGCAGAAATTCAGAGTACAGAGCAGTAAGCCTGTGCTCCGAGTTTGGAAACTTTTAATGTGGAAGGGTGAAAAGAAAGACCAGGGCAACAAGCTCTTTTGGGCAATCTCAGAACCGGGGAGTGTATCAGCAGCTGCTGTACAGGCTGTCCCCGACGCAGGGACAGCACCCAGCCAGCGTCCCGAAGCCAACAGGCTCTCACCCCACTCTGACACACGGTGATAGACCTCGGGCAGTAGGAAGGAGCCTCCCACTGTACTGGGTGCTGGATGCCAGAGACACACATCCAAGGAACACAGCACACAAACAGAATGGGAAGGGCCCTCTCAGGGCCACACAGTAAAGTGCTCACGTGCCTCTTGGCTAAAAGCTGTTCATTATTAACAAAGTCTTTCGCTGCCTTGCATCGAATAGGTAAAGGCAACAGGAAAAAGTTCAGCTGCCTTTGGACAGATATTCTGCAATAATATCCATAGCTTGCCTTAGATTTTTTTTACTGCTAATATGCATTACTAAAAGCAAACAAGCACACACACTAAGGGAAAACATTCTCTACAGGTTGATTGGCATCACTGAAGGTAGAAAAAGGAGAATACTGAGACCACAACAATGTGGAAAAAGGGATCCAACTTGAACACATCTTCACCTCCAACGAACAAACCCCTCATTTCTCTTGGTGAAGGGTCTACCTCTCGTTATTGCTATTAACCACAGAAATATAATCCTCAAAACAGTTAAAGCAGATTAATTTTTTTTCTGAGGATTACGTGGTTTTTGAGGACAGAATCAGTAACATGGATGCCAGAACTGGTGTTTCACCAGGGGAGCAGCTCCCACTCAAGGGCTCTCCTTTCCACACCATGCAGCCACAAGACCCCACCTCACCCACAAACCAGTGACACCCCAGCCAGGGGCCACAAAAAACCCCGTTTGGGGGAGCCCAGCTTCCCCCTCCCGGCACACAGGGAGTGGCGGGAGAGCCAGCCCCACCCGCACGTCACCCGGTGATGTCCTCCTGCAGCCTTTGCTGGCCAACAGGGAGCTGCCACATCACCAGTGGGCACAGAGCAAGGGGAAATGGAAAACCGGCTCCGGGCACAGGGGCTGTAACCCGCTGGGGCGCAGAGGGCAGCAGCCCACAACCCCCAGCCCCACCCAACAGGGTGAAGCAGCAGTTTACAGATCACCCCCCACCCTTGGCTGAGGACCTACTCATGTATTTCACCTGCCACCAAGTTTTAAAAAGCAGTGCCAAACACGGAGTGTATTAAACCGGTCTTTATTTCTCTCACAGTACAGCGGGACCGACGTTAAGACCACTCGGTGGCCGTGCCAACCCACTCAGTAGCCTGGGCGGTGGGAGCTGCTGACCAGTCCTCAGTGGCAGGCTGGGCGCTCCAGTCCTCTGCAATTACAAAGACAAGAACACTTAGTGCACCCCAGCTCTTCCCATCCACCTCACCACACAGCCCCCTCCCCACAGACACCCCCCAAACTGACCCGTGGGGAACTGCTGGATGGGCACCGACGGGACCTGCACTCCCTCAGACCAGTCTGCAACCTCAGGCTGAGGAGGAGCGGTGAATTCAGGAGCTGGGGCTGTCCATTCTGTCTGGAACTCCTCCTTCGTAACTGCTTTCTCAGCAGCAGCCTGCTCCTCCTTTTCAATCTGCAATGGAAGAGCGCAGCCTAAGTCTCCCAGAAACCCCTCACCACCCTCACTACCACACACCAGACAATACAAATCACCCAACCATCACTTTCAAGAGTGAAGTGCAATTATTGTATCAGCAAAACCTGTCCTCAGCAGCAGGCACACAGAACCACAGGGGCAGAAGCACAAGGCAAGACACCTCACAGAGACACACTTCCTAGGGCCACAGGCCTCCTACCTCCTCGGGATCCCTGTAGAAGTACAAGTCAGGCATGACTTCCCACGGGTGCTCACGGGAGATGGTGCCACGCATGCGGAGGACCTCCCGCGCCAGCATCCACCACATCAGACCCACTGAATGGGCTCCCTGGAACAGAAGAAAGTACCTAAGATTTGCTGTAAAGCTAAACCTCTGAAAACACCTTTCTTCTTCAAAAGAGCAAAAGACTTATTTGCACACAATCCAAGGCTCGTGCTTGGCAGGAGAAAGACATTACTTGCTAATGCCCCAGACTTGTCAAGGGCAACTTTTTGAGTTCCCAGTGACACTTTCAGATCTCTGCAGAAATGACAGTGCAGTTCAATCACCAGCATCTGCATTTGCTGTACACAGAAGAGCCTGAAGCAATTCCTCTGTTACAGAGTTTCATACTTCTCACTACTCCATGAATCTTGTCCAAAAGACAGGGATTATGCCCATCACATTTGCCAGAATGAAGAAATAGAAAACCTGACCAAATGGGCAAATCTTACACACATGCTTAGATTTGGCTTACATTAGTTTTGGTGAATGGCATCTAGATAGAGGTCCCATCTTCCCAGACTTTACCTGTCAGGTGGTTTCTGGCAAGGCAATGTTTCAGAGCAGCATCTTCATCAGTTTCATTCCTATTCATAAACTGTGGCAAGAATGACTATCAAACTCCACTCATTGGGCCACAAAGACCCTCATGGCGTCAGCGAAAAATCCTGCCAGGTTACTATAGCACACGTCCTACACTTGAGAGTTCCTTGGCCAGAAACTGGCCTCAGCTCCAAGCTCCAACTGTGTGCAGTTCACCTCCCCATCCACCTGCTAGCTTGCAACAGGCCTTATTTAGCTCGTCACCCTGGGAGAGATGTCAGACACAAGACAACCCTCCCCTGCAGAAAGCATCCATCTTGCAACCTAGCGCATGACCTGGAGGAAGCAGCTTTGAAGGCTACAACAAAGCCATTACCTTGTTGTTGCAGGGAATAGCAATATCCACGTAGCGCAGCGGGGAGTCGGTGTTGCAGAGTGCGATGGTGGGGATGTTGACGTAAGATGCCTCTGTCAGCGGCTGATGATCAGCCCGGGGGTCCGTAACAACCAGGAGTCGTGGCTCACGGAAAGCTGCTTGGATCTGATTCGTGAAGGTACCGGGGGTGAAACGTCCAGCAATAGGAGTAGCCCCAGTGGCAGCAGCAAACTTCAGAACAGCACGCTGCAAAATGGACCACAGCAAGGGTGAAGCAGGAAAACTGCATTTCAACCTAGTCACCCAGGTACACTGTCAGTGAACACGCACAAAATTTAGTTGAACTGTTTGTTTCAATTCCTGCAAAATCAGGGCTCACCACCACCTCTGAACTCAGAACGAGACAAAATAAAAATGTTTCTGAAAATAGCTACATCAACACCAGGAGTTAATAAAAAGATCATATCCACTGGCAAAGCAGGAAGTCAGGACACAGAAAAAAGCTTTTTTTTCCTGAAGTTATTCACAAGCTCTACTCGTAATCAAAAGTCTCAATCAAATCATGAAAGGGGGGGATAAAACAAACAGCCTATGAAAAAAGCAAAACCAATTTTCTTCCATTATTTCTACATCTTTTCATTATCCAGTAGCATAACTTCAGGAACTACAGGAAAAGCTCAGTAGTAAATACACAAACTGTAGCTGTGTCCATTAAAACTGCAGTTGGCAGTTCTTACTGGCAACAGCTTTCGACTTCTCAGGCATGTGGCAGGGCCTACTATCAAACTCCAATCATAGAGGGAGCTCCTCTCCTGGCGTTAGCGAAAACCCTGCCATCCGGTTTGTTGTAGCACACTTCCGACACTTGAGAGCTCATCGGCCAGAAACTGACCTCAGCATCAAGCTTTAACAGTGTGCAGGTCGAGCCCACAGGAACCCAAGCTTTTCTTTTGTAAATCCACCCCATGCCATTCACAGTCTCCCTGAATATTTGTGGCACTGCCTCCATTAGTCCAAAGAAACTAAACTCACAGATAAAACTTCAGTGGCTAATTAGGTTTTATTTTAAGGCCATGTCTCCTTCTAAGACAGAATTTTTTTGCTAAAAATCTAGAGACAAAATTTAAAATACTCTAGTTACTCTACCTTGCTCAATAACAGAGCAAATGATTTCTTTGAAGACTTTTGTATCAGGCACTTACTGTCCCCAAAAAGCAGTGCCAATGATTCACAGAATTACTGGCGGGGCAGGGAGGGCACCAGGGGTCTGACCACTAATATGCCAGAAATCCAACACGAAGTACCCAAAGGAGAATATGAAAGAGAAACAAGTTATCAAACACCTCACAACTACGGTAATGGGGAGTGGGTTTCAACTGATCTGCTCTAAGCTGCAAGTACAACACAAGAAACATGCTTGCAAAAAAGTGTTCCTAGAGCCAAAATTCACATTACTCCCTTTTATCATCAAGCTGTCACTGGCAGGCAATGATGCATGGCAAGAGTCCTGCTCCCAAGACTGCAGGCCTCATGACCAATAAATGTCCATACCTGTCCAGTATTTCTAGAAGAAATGACGCTCACATCAGCTGGGTTCTCAATGGCAACAATGGCACGAGCTGCCAGGAGGAGCTTTTCCCAGGTCCTCTTCAGGTTGATGATGTAAATACCTATTTGTGACAAAAGGCTTTAGAGCAACCAGTAAATACAAGATCCCAAACACGACAGCACTCTCCTGCCATTAAACTTGTCATATGGCAAAATTCTAGTTAGTGGAAAGCTATTTCAAGGAAAATCCTTCCATATGGTTTTAATATAGCACACTTCCAGAACCTATCAACATGAACCAGGGCCTGGTATGAGCTGCAATCTTTTAATAGGGTGCAGCTCAGACTAGAGAACAATGCAAACAGAACAAAACAAAGCAGCAGAAACCACTCCTGAGGCATTAAAACCATTTTGTTACTATAGTCAAGAACTAGCAAAAGTGCCCGAATATAAGTGTGATTGATTTACCAAGTTCTGAAATCCATCTTTCATTCTACTTCTCCGAGTAACATGACTCGATCATCAAGGACGTCTGCACGTTTCAGGCCATAGAGAAACGGCTAGAGAGCTGAAGCATGAGCACTTTCCTGCTTCGCTCTGCTGTGCCCACAAAACCCCAGCTGCCCACCCAGGGCCACCCATCCTACGGGTTTACCATCGCTTTTCCTTTTATAGATATACTGCTCCATCTGGAAGTCGAGGTTGGTGCCTCCCAGGTGGGTCCCGGCAGCGAGGAATTTGAGGACATCCTCCTCCTTCATCTGCAGGACATCGAGACCTCCGGACATTGTGGAGTTTCCCTTTGGAAGCGACGACAGGGAACCTGCAGGCACAAGCACCCGGCTCAGCCACCTCCCGCCGCCCCACGAGGGCCCGGGCCAGGAGCGCCAGCCGCCATCTTGGCCGCGGCGGCCGCCTCCTCCCGCCGTCCGGCAGGCCTTGGCCTTCCCCGCGCCTCGGCCCGGCCCAGCCGCCGGCACCGCGGAGAGAGGCGCGCACAGGCCCGCCGTTCGCGCCGCGGGGCGCACGCACTCCCGCCGCCCCCGAGCCCCCCCCGGGCCGGCGGCCCCGACTCACGCTGGCAACGCCGTGTGGAGGCCCGGGCAGGCGCGGAACGAAAAGGAAGGGCGCCTGGGAGTGACGTCTATATATAGCCCCACCGGCCAATGGGGAGCCGCGGAGGGCGGGGCTCCGCCGGTTGCTAAGGCAACCTGCCCGCCGGGGCCGGCGCCGCCTTAAAGCGGCGTCTCCTCGGGGTCCCCGCACTTGGGGGTTTCCACCCCTCCCGAGCTCCTCCCAGCCCCTGTCCGGGCAGCGGGTCTGAAAGAAATCTGTAAGGTCGCAGCGTTCCCTTCGGAGTGTCCTGCGGCTTGTGCGATGAGCAAACAAGGCTTCTCTCCGAGCCCTTGAAGTGAAATCAAAGAGTTATTTCAACACTTAAGATTTTTCCTGTTGAAAGTGAAATACACTGTCTGGTTTGCAGGGGCTGATGGTTATTCGATGAAGTATGTCTAGCTGCTAAACTGCATGCAGCATCTTTTCTACTTTCCCCTTCCTCCTGCCCTCATGGGCACTGCCCGGCGTGATATTGCACCATGTGGGAGAGCTTGTGCAGCCAAGGCTGTCCCTGTCTTTTAGAGAAATTACAGTAAAAGTAGGTTAAATTGGCACTGAACTTACCCATTCTGCTCTGCGGTGGTCGGTCATGTGATAGTTTCCCCCTTGGGGGATTTTTTTTTTTCTTTGCATTTAAGTGATCAGCTTTAAAGATGCTTCATCATCTTTCTCCTCTTTGTCCTATTCAGGGAGCAGACACAGGCCTGAGAGTGGAGTTTCTTAGAAAACAGAAAAGTAGTGATATTTACTTTGTTATGCTTGCTATCGTCTGGATCTGGATACATTTCTGGATGGTGAAGAGACTATTGCCAGTGCCTTCAACAAGTAATAATTCATGTCTTTCTAATAACACTGCTCCTTTAGTTTTCTCTCACCTATTTTAACCTAATACAACTACAGCAATGTGACTGGGCATCGAACCCCCTGATAGCCCCTTTGCAATGCCTGCAGACTGAGTTGCTCTGGAGGAGATTATTTAAGTAGCAAGTTACATCATCTCACATATGTTCTTCACTTCCTGTAAAATGAGACCTTGTCTTGTTTTGGTGAGCAGCCACTGTCAGCCACTTTCCATCATTTCCACAAAACGTCAACCTGCAAGTCAGGAGCTGGTTCTCACACTGTTCTTCTTTTTCTGTATGCTTTTTAGATGATCTTAATTAGCAAGATTACCAGATCACTTTTAGAATATTCTGTAAGAGAATAATTCACACATTTGCCACATGGTGGTGACAAAAGATGGCTAAAACGAAACTCAGCAAATAGTTGTGAGCTCTGAGCTCTCAGCAAGATCATGAACTATTAGCGCAGGTACCAAACATTATATAATGTTGTTGCACTTTGATAAACACACTGTGGATAGTGAGACCTGACCTGTTGGGGCTATGTACAACATGTTCAACATCTCCTAACAGGAGCAACTTGAGGGGGAAGAGGGGAGGCGGTGGTGCTACCATGGTGTGTGCAATGGATTTAGCCAGAGAGCTCTCCTGCATAATCAAAAACCAGCTGTATTAGCAGTGTGTTCGAACATAATGATTGGAAGTTCAGTAACAAATACTGCAGTAAATATGTTATCAAAGGGGTGCTGCTGGTAAGCATTTCAGACTCCTATGGAATCTCTAACACTTAACTTACTGAATCTAATACTTAACTTACTTCTTGTTGCAGTTTGGACTCTTTCTGGTAGACTATGAGCTTCACAGCCCATGAGATGGCTTGGAAGTCATGCCTAAGCTTGATGGTAATAATTTTCTTAAGCAATCTGAAAGTTTGCTTTATTTTTTAACTGTGTGCTGAGACACTTTAAAATAAATCTCTGTCATTAATAGACATGTCTCTCGGGTAGAAGTGTATTTTTCTTACCATGTATTTTAGACCATGTCTCTCCTGTTACTATTCACACTGAACTTTATTACACAATTATATGCAGAGCATGGCAGACATTGCACTTTAAAAGTTGGGTTAGATTCAAAATATTCCTTATCCTAGAGAAACTTCTTACAGTTTAGTCATCTCATCTGATTACAAAGCTATTGCAGCTGATATTGAACATAAACAGCTTGAACGTGAAGGACAGAGATGTTCCTACTGTTACCACTGACTATTGTCAGGCACCAACACAATCGGTGACAGCAATTGGTGAAATGTGGATTTAGCATGGAAGAGCCCCTCGAGGGGTAGACCCTGCCATTCTCCTCACAGACTAGCCTGCAGCTGTGGGGAACAGCACACACAGGGAACAAAGTTATTGGGTAACTCGGGTGCACGGGGCCATAGCCGGGGCAGTTCCCGTGGCGGCTGGTTTTGACTCCTCAGCCAGTACCAGCAAGGCAGTGGCATCCGGGAGCAAGGCCTGCACAGGGTCTCGGGGATGGAGTCCTGAATGCACGGGGGAAGGCTGAGGGCAGTCCCTGGGTGCAAGGAGCAGCCTTTCTCTGTAGCAAGCAAAATGGCACAGGGGAGCAAACCCCCAGCAAGGGGCTCTCAGCCGCTGGTCCTCCTGCAGTGCCAAGGAGGCTTGGAGCAGGCAGGTGCAGAGAAGCGTCACGGAGTTACTACCAGCCTTTGGGTGGTGTATTGAGAACCTCGAGCAGGTTCCTGGGGTGTCACCAAGCCCTGGAAAGAGCATCTCCCCGCCAGCCAGCCCAGGCTGCAGGGAGGAGCAGCAGCCCTTTCCAGGAGAAGCCTCTGAGGAGGGGGCCGTAACAGGACCTCCTCGGTAGTGGGAGAGAGCCACTAGGCTGCAGTGGAGGTGTTCCCTGCCACCAGAACTGGTCCTGTGATGAATGGCTTGAAGGGTGCACCTTGGGAAGAGGCTCAGGCAGCAAGATGTTTAGGCAGCATGATGTTTAGGCAGCATCTTCCCCACCAAATGTGCCAGTGGGTGTCATCTAAGAGATGGTGTGGCACCCCTGGGGCTGGACCCTCCAGAAGGCAAAGAGGAACTCATGGAGATCAACCCACCTCCAGCAAAGCTGCAAAATACTCCACTGCTTTGTAAATTCCATCTTGGCTTGTGTTTCAAAGGTTTATTATTATTTCTTTCATGTTTTTTGAAAACATCAGCAAATCTATTCCCTTCTTATTTCTAGTTCTACAAAGCTAGAATTGCCTAACATCTGTTACAAAAGTTGTGTAGGTCTCATTTTAACCTCTTACTGGGCTTTTTGTCATTTTTACTAAAACTCCTTAATGCCTTACAATAAAATCTCCTGAAGCATTTTATAGTGATAAAATTGGAAATTAAGAAGCAGTGCAATGTGGAAAATCAGCTCGATACTTTGAAACTGGAAGCAATGCCAGAGGGACAAGCATATTCAGGAGCTCCACATTGAGCCTGTAAAAGTACACATACGTATGTGTGTGTGTGAGATGAGGAATACTTTCTGCTCAGTTTTGGTGCAGTGGTTACACATGGCATGTAGTACATCAAAAATAAATATTAAAAAAGCAAAGCGTTTGGCTGATTTTTAAGTGAAAGGGAGATCCGTAATTCAATGTTTTATTACAAGAACAGTGCCTTTAAACTGTGCTTTTTCTATCTTTCCCACCCTCCACTACCCAAGAGGGTTAGGGAGCTTGTCTGCTATCTCTTCTCACAGCTGGGGCAGCTGTCGGCAGCACGAGCAGAAACACCCTCTACACCAAGGTGGTTCTCCAAGGCAGGAGGAGAGTTCTGGGGAGCCCTGCGTGCAAGAGCGGGCACTATCGCCAGCCTAACATGGTATCAGGTACCTGCACTGAGGCTGCACGCCAGGACTGTCTGGTACCTCTGTTACACACAGATAACTCTCTGTGAAAATTGCTCCATATAAGAATGCATCATCTAGGCAACATCTGAAAAGAGGAAGGGTTTGGGACCTTCACATCTGGAAGATGTACATCTCGGTATCAACATCACCAGTGGTTTGCTTAGCACAACCTGCCTGCTACTGAATCCCAGTTCCATGCTCTGACAGCAGGAGGAGATCCCAGCAATCCAGCATCACCTTGCACTACTCCTTCCAGCAGAGGATTATGTCCCAGGCACAAGCTCTCATCCCCTGCTGAGATCAGACTGCCTGAGTAGCAAAAACCTGCTTGGCAGGAGATTAAAAACAGTCTCTCCCCAGAGTGCTCAAAACCCCACTGTCCTAAAGGCGGGTGTTTTACCAGCTAGTATGGAGATTCGATTCCCATCAGTCTTTACACACAGCAGGCAGGCAGAGGAAGCTGTGAAAAAGACAAGATTCCCCATTGCTGTGTTTTCCCCATTTAAGTAAAACCGATTTAGGTTGTATCGGCACAGCCTGTGTAGATTACACCCCACAGAAAAAGAGAATATGCATTGCCTTGGATGGGCTTGGAACTCATTCAATAGTCCTGTTCTCTTGTGAAACTTCTCTTACTTTCTTAAGCCTCTATTCCATCCCATCCCTTGTGGGTTTGATTGGTTTGGGGTTTTTTTTTAAAGGAACACTAAAATAGATGACATGGTTCATTCTGGCAACCAGTTTTTAATAGAAACATATAATACACCTTCTCACATAAATATTTTATATAGACACATAAACACTCAAAATACTCAAACCTATCCAATGTTCCAAAGCTCCAGTTCTGTTTAAACAGTGCAAGAAAAAAAAAAATCACCAGCACAGAAAGAAAGGAAATGTGAAGTTTCTAAAACATAAATAATCAGACTATTTCTCTTGTGTCCTTAAAACTCACTTAAATACTGACTGCCTCAACATGTTAACCAGTTGTGTTCTTACACCACAGCTGCAGGGGCAAGCAGAGACAATGCACGTTCACTGACAGTGTATTGCCAGCAACAGAGGTCATTCCGAGAGGGATCCGACTGCGATCCTGCCGTATACAGAAGGGATCAGACCACCTTCTCTGGAATCCAAGCTAAGATGGCTTAGTAAATGATTATCTGATGGGATTGTTAGTGTTGGAATTGCTGGCATGCTGCAGGTAGGTGATTAAGCACCTGTGCCAGATCTTTTATTTGATTTGCTTTGCATTTAGGCTGTACAGTGACCATTTGCTGTTAATTAGAAGCATACAACCTCAAGGGCAATATATCTAAACTTCAAGTCCACACACTTGTTTTTCTTGACTTGCTATAGCTATCAAGAATAACTTCAATAAATCACTTTAGAAACAGAATGTTTTTGAAGAGGGGAAAAGGGTGAAGGATGGTAAGGCTCAGAGCTGAGAAACAATCTTGTGCCTGCCTGTGCGATACAACTTCCAGAAGAAAGTGAAACAGAACTTCAGGCTTTCCTTTCCCCCATATATGAGAGACCTGACAAAAGAAGTAATAAAGAAAAACAAACAACAAACTTGCACTGCAAAACTCACTCTCCCCAACTCACACTTAAAGAAGTTTCTGGATTTGCAGCACCAAGGGTTGATGAAACACAGTGCAGTTTAGATTATTTCTCAAACTCAAAGAAGCCCAGGCTAATTTACAAGTCAAAAGCATGTATCTTTTCACTCTACTGTGACAGCAATGAGCCTCCTCATTCTCCACAAAGTAAGGAGAATGGAAGAACTTTCCCAAATGAAAAGCTAACACTGCTTTAAGCCTGAATCCAGGCTTTCAAAAAGAAAAAATCTGTAGACTTTAAAACACCAGCATACTGGAATATTCTCTAGTTCTTCCTTTGTTAAGGAGTATAGGGCACAAAAGCCACTGAAGTGTTCCTGCATTTCAGGTTTCTGATGAGGACATTGCTTAATTCAAGATTTAGCACCTGGCATTCTTCTCATTTTTAAGTGCCTAAGTTTCTGTCTGCACAAGTTGCACACTGCTTTGCCATTGCTAAATCAGGAACCAAATATTCGTGAAGCACCTTGCAGGTGACACCATACACAGCCCTGGACTGCCACAGCCCAGGATGATCAACAGATCCAACTCACACACCAGATTAAGAAAGCCCCAAATAAATTCAGGCTTCCAGTACAATAGGTTGGTTTGATCCTATGCATAGGGGAATAAAAGACAAACGAGGCAACTGATGTAATTGCCACCTTACTCCGCCAGGTCAGCAATCCTAGACTTAGCTCTCCAGCTCTCTGTGCCAGTAGTGCTCAGGATAACACACTGCAGGATGTGCAGTTACCACTGTTTCATGCACTCCCATGAGTCCAGGTCACTAAGGGTAGGAGGGACAGCAAAAGACAGGAACAGTTCTTCATATTTAGGATTTGGCAAATTATGTGCCCACGTGCCTGACAGTGAGAAGCAGCAGAGGGAATGTGACAGCTTGTCAGTCACAACGTGGAATGATTTGATGCGGTGCTCTACTGTTAACATGTGTAGACATGTGCGCACGGGACCCCCCCCCACCATCCATGGAGACTCTTGCACTGCGTGGCGCCAGTCTCCCCTTGCAGATGGGCTGAGGCTAAAAACAGGCAGCATCTTCCAAGCCTCCAGCCCGTCCCCTTACACTTTACTCAGACTTAACTTTCACATCTTCCATCAAACCCTCTTGGAGTTGGAATCTGGTGAAGAACATCTTTTACAACCGACGTCGCCTCTACTCTTGTGCTCAGGTGGTTGCCAGGGCAGGCAGCGATTGTGCAAATCATGCTCTAAATTTTACAAACAATGGGTAGGTAGTATTGATTGTTCATACAGCTAGTGTCATGTCTTCATGTTTAGAGACATCTGCTCTGTTTCTAAAGTGGATTGTAACATCCCTAGATATTTAAGAAAATAAAAGCCAAAAACTACGTTTTCTGCAAGGCACACTACAGAACAGGGTGCACACTTTCATGCCCAGCTTTGTGGCAACACCAACAGAGCTGCAAGAGTCCCACCCCAGCCAGCCAGCACAGAGGCACAAGTGAAGAGGGGAGCAGGCTGTACCCAAGTTTGGACAGCACATGCTACGAGGTCTGTGTAACAAAGTAGGAATGAGGAAGAAGGCACAGTGGATGAAAAAAGTGTATTTATCTCTACGCCTAAACTCAGGAATACTGAAATATGGACTACCTGCTAAGAGAAAACCATCAGCTGGGAAACTGTGAAGGGTCTGTGTGGAGCCCAAAGAGAATTAAAGTTCCCTACTAAACACTCATAGGTCTCAAACTTTGCAGAAAGCTTACAAAAAAGAGCAGCCTTTTCTTTCCAAACCCAAAGATACTCCACATGCAATCAGCAGCAACTTTTAAGGGAAATCTGAAGTGTCATTATCTACATCTGCTTCCATTATACATTTATGCATTATGAACTATGACCCTAAAAGGTACATCTAAGAACCAGCTCACACTGAGGGTGCTGATCAGGGATTAACAAATGAGTAATAGGAAGCAAGTCTCTAGTACAACTGGATAAAAAAAATACTTGAGCGTTCCTGATAGTCAGACCAGCAGGAAAAATGTTTCTTAGAGAACAAGTAGAACTTTGGTAGCAATCAACTCTAAAGTGCCTTATGCTTCTTAATTCCTGTGCAAACACTGCTGTAGAGGCAGAAGCACATTTCAAGAGTATTAAGATGCTCAATTATGTAATAACACATGACACAGCAAGGAGGTTCCAGTCACCTTCTCTGCTATCATGCATAGTACGAAAGTGATGACAGAGACCATGTTCCCAGCCTTCCTTCAGCACTTCATTTCTCTTCCACCTACTCCTGCGATATAAGCAGACACCTCCAGTCTCCCACCATGGTCTGCAACGTTCCCCTGTGAGAACGAAGCATGTAAGGATGTAGGATCTACATCAGACAGTGGGTCATTGTGGCCTTACTGGCCAGACCAGCAAGGAACAGGCTGGCAGGTTCTGCAATCACTGTTTTCTCCTCAAACATTTTTGCTCAGCAATGTCTCACTGCATAAAGGTGGCAAGCACAGAGCTATTTTAAAAGGGGCTTTTCTCTCAGCATAGTTACAAGGCTGTGGAAACCCTGCCACTTCCCATGGCAGTCTGCAAGTGCAGTCCTTCTGGAATGCATTGATCAAATGACGCAAAGATCAGATCCTTCTTTCCTCTACTTGCCAAAAGGCCTAATCCCCTGTCTCAGAAGGCTTTCTTCCTCCTGGCTGAGCAAGGCTCATTCCTCTGTGGAACTGGGAACTTCCTAGTGCCAGTTGATCACAGCAAGAAGGAGGAGTGAAGCTGGTCATTTCTTGTGCAAGTCAGTCAAGATTTCAAGCCCATTTTTTCCATCATCTGTTCATACACGGTCCACGCCATTGCTGCCATCAGAGTCCGCCTGAGGGCACGTGGCACACCACCTCGGAAAAAGCCGACCAACCCAAAGTCCTGCAATAGGAGATAAAGAAACAGCAATCCATCACAATCTGCCTCTAGTGTTTTAATTTCTCATCATTTATTATGTGGAACAGCACAGGATATGTTTCAGCTCAGACCCGGATCGGTTTCTGAAAGACCCAGGCTTAAATAAGCATTTAATGTTTAGGAAGAGCCCTGTGCAATTGCAGGGCTACCCAAGAAAGCAGGAAGAGCAGTGAGTGGAGAAGGGAATGCCAGGATGGGGACAATGCAGGGGAAGAGCCACACTCAAACCCAACAAAGAGAAGGCAAAGGTATAACGGTTTCAAGACACTTCAGGAAAATGACTTCGTTTAGAGCTTCATGTTTAGAAAAGTCACTTAGCTATTCTGTAAAAACTGAGATTTGTTAAGTACTGAAGTAAAAAACCATTCTGATATGAGAAAAATGTACTGTGCACAAAAAAAAGTCCATGCACAAATAAACAGATTCCTGTTTAGGAACAGACTTCAATAAGGAAACAAAGCAAACCTGCCAAGATCCACCTTTCTGAGGGCAGAAGGGGAAAGGTGGGCTTTGAGTACATCTCCATTCCATTTCTGGGATACAAATCTGGGCATTTGTTTCCTTCAGTGTCCAAAGGGCAAATAATTGTTTTGTAGCTGGTTTGTATCTGAAACCGGCATTTCACACTACATACTAAAGAAATCTTTTGCCCCAGTGTGGTAACCACAGATGTGCCTACACTGATAAACCAGAGGCGGCAGCAGCTGTAGGCACAGCTCCTCCAAGCCTACGTACTAAGCTAAACTAAGCTGAAATAAAGTTCAGATGAAATAAACTAAGCGCTCTCCATCACTACCAGTATAAAAATGAATACGTAACAGACAGAACTGAAGTGAAATCATTCACCAGCCTGAAACATGAAGCGGGTCTGTGTGGAGAGATCTTTGTGCTCCAGTACTCTGAGCTTGCTCTCCATCATCTGTAATTTTCTGAAAACAGGTAAGAGGACTGAGGAATTGTGGGAATTAAGAACTGGTGGTTAGCAAAATATAAACTGACCTTGAGGTTAGAAGAATGATTGTGGGAAACTGAGGCAGCATTATGTAACACTGTGTTGTGTGAAAAACAGCAGTAAAAAACACCACCTGCAGAATGTATGGTGAGCGTGAGAGCAGTAAGCAGGTAAAACTTGAAGGTCAGTAGGATGCAGAAGTAAAAACAAACCAATGTAAACAAGTGGTAATAAATTGGGAGCTTGCAGACAGTGCGGTGGCATTTGCTCTTGACAATGCCCCCGCTTCAACAAACTGGTGTGAGCTTGTCATTCTTCAGCGCATCGCCCCGATCTCAGCTGGATCAAGACCGACAAATGGTGCCCCATGTGAGCTGTGAAAAATTGATGGTGGCGTGCTCGTATGCAAAGGAAGGAAGTGGCGCCCAATGTGGGGCCCCCGAGGGAGTGCAGGGAATTGAGACGCTCAAGACAGCCCTAAAGGCAGTGAAAACAGGAGTTCTTGTAAGGAAATGCTTATGGCTTTGTTAAAAGACAGCATGTCTCGTGAAAAAAAATGATGGCGTTCCAACTGACGAGCTGTGGCGAATATATACACAGAGAGGGCTGAATAAACCTAGCAAGAGAGTGCAGAGTTCTAAAACTAAGAATTCAGGGACAACTCAACTCAGCCTCCGGCACCCCTTCTTGACCCTCAACAGGACCCTCCATCTGCTCATGGAGGGCCCCTGTGGTGGATCAACAGTTCCGGGAGTGAAAGAGGATTGGTCACCATTTTCTGACTTGTTCCCTTTGCAGGAGGCAAGGGAGGGGAATCAATATTATGGTCACCACAAACTGTAAATGCCCTGATTGACACTGGAGCGGAAGCTTCCTTGATATATGGGAATCCCAGGAAATTTAAAGGACAACCTGTAATTATCACAGGTTTGGAAGGAAAACAAATTGAAGCTGTGCAAACACAAATAGAAATGAAAATAGGAAACCTCCCAAGACAATTGTATATAGTCATGATTGTCCCCGTTCCTAAATATGTAATAGGTATAGACATTCTAAAAGGACTAACTTTAAATCTTTCTGATGGTCAGTATCAATTTGGAGTTAAACCCTACATTAGTGCCAGACCTGTTATGGTTGGTGGAGTAAAAATGCCTCCCGTGCAGATTCCAGCTGCAACTAAGTTAGTCATGATGAAGAAATATAGAATTCTGGGAGGACATGAAGAGATATTACAGACAATTAAAGATTTTTTAGATGTAGGAGTTTTAAAGCCAACCACCACAGCTTGGAACAATCCGATAAGGCCTGTCAAGAAAAGTGACGGATCCTGGAGAATGACGGTGGATTTTAGAGACGGAAGGTGGCAGACTTACAACTATTTTTGCAGCAATGGGGGATTCGGCATAAGACAGGTATTCCTCTTAGCCCCACATCACAGGCAATAGTCAAATGTGCACATGCTACACTAAAAGCCTTGATTTTAAAAGAAAGAAGGGGGAATTCTCCGGACACGCCACATAATCAGCTGGCAATGGCTTTATATACCCTTAATTTTTTAAACAGAAATCGTTTTGCCTTGACAGCAGCAGAATGTCATTTTAGCACCACAGTGGACTCTATAGTTAAACCGCGGGTCTTATATAAGGATCCTGAAGGAGACGCGACCTGGAGAGGACCAGCAGATCATCCACAGGTCCTAGGTGGGTACCACCAAGGAAAGTCAAGCCATATCGTGATCTGAAAGAGGCAACCCTCCAACCCGATGCCGCAGACCCCTCAACTGACGATGCAGGAATCGACACATAGGCTACATTCCCCTAGGAACTTGGCAACTGCAGCTATGACTTGGGGAAGTCTAAAACAACTACAACAGAAGGCAGAAGACATGGTGGCAGCGGTGGGATCCCGATGTACCAGTAGCCAATAATGACACACCGTGGACTGGAGGGGCTTGGCTTCCTCCTCGAGACACAGAGAATTAGTCTTATCATTTGAATGTTGCCAATATAACATTGTATGCGGATGGCCCCCTGTGTGTATGTCCACAGGAGGAGGGGGTCCATGTGTGCAGTCACAACAGCACCTGTATTTTAGATCGTCTGTGCAACTCATCTGTATATTTTGTTAGCTGGAAGAAAGGCACGAATAAGATGAAATGCTTGTAGGTTCTGTGCCAATTTTCCACCACTGTGTACTTCATTGCCATTTAAAACTGTACTCCATCAATTCTAACAGAAGCAACAGTAGTGGCCGATATCAGATCATCATTACAGATCCTCAATATTTTAGCTATCTACGGCCAATGTATCTAGCCATAATCTTACAGTAATTTTTACTTTGAGACATAGATCCAACTTTCTTTGTTTAGCAGTGTTAAAGATTGAGAACCCAAGTGTTTGACCTTGTTAGAAACTCCCTTGGTTCCCCCCCCCGCCACCCCAAATACTGGCCAGGCTGAGTGGAATCCAACAGGAGGATGAAACCAGATGTTTCCACCCAAAGAAAAGTGCCAGTTATTTTGGCTTGCTGATTTGGATATATGAGGCTTGACCCACTGGCTGCAACTTTGGATGCCTCATCTATGGATGGACACATCGTGTAGGACTTCCCACTTGCAGGGAAAGGTACTCCAAAACCTCGCTGCAACTGGGGCTCCCCAGCAACTGCAGATCTGGATATTAGTACCCCATTGTGTAGTAATGATTAGGTGCATTTGCCTTATTTAATTATATATAGTAATAAGTAAGTGTACTACTTTGTATTTTTCTTACTGCTTATATTTGTAGTACTTAGTTATATTTTAATTATTGGTAGTGAAATCAGCCTATTCTTTTCACTCTGATGTCTGAGTTTAATTGGCATCCTTGAAATTAATGCATGATGACATCATGAGAGAGTTAGGCAAAAGTTTATCATGGCTCAACCCTAGGCATTAATTTGCGGGTCTGAACCTACAGATGTGGGTTTTAGCAGGCCTGGGATGTTTGATTTGTTTTACAGGATTTTCCATCCTGTGACACGTATGACGCCTGACATCCACAGTGCGGAAGGCTGAACCACAACTGATTGCAATGATCGCCATGGAAACGAAGCTACAAAACAAAGAAGGGGGAGATGTGGGAATTAAGAACTGGTGGTTAGCAAAATGTAAACTGACCTTGAGGTTAGAAGAATGATTGTGGGAAACTGAGGCAGCATTATGTAACACTGTGTTGTGTGAAAAACAGCAGTAAAAAACACCACCTGCAGAGCACATGGTGAGCGTGTGAGCAGTAAACAGGTAAAACTTGAAGGTCAGTAGGATGCAGAAGTAAAAACAAACCAATGTAAACAAGTGGTAATAAATTGGGAGCTTACAGACAGTGCGGTGGCATTTGCTCTTGACAATGGCCCCCTTCAACAAACTGGTGTGAGTTTGTCATTTTCTGAGTGTTGCCCTGATCTCAGCTGGACCGAGACCAACAAGGAATGGCAAGAATAATCAGGGAGCAAGTTCACTGCCTTGTAATCCATTCAAGAGAAGCAAGAAACAGATTCGAGTAGTGACAATGGCCCCTCTAATAACAAGGAAAAGCAAGGAATCACAGAATCATCTAGATTGGAAAAGACCTTGAAGAGTCCAACCATTAACCTAACACTGACCATTCTCAACTACACCATATCCCTAAGTGCTATGTCAACCCGCCTCTTAAACACCTCCAGGGATGGGGACTCCACCACCTCCCTGGGCAGCCCATTCCAACGCCTAACAACCCCTTCTGGAAAGAAATACTTCCTAATAGCCAGCCTAAACCTTCCCTGGCACAACTTGAGGCCATTCCCTCTTGTCCTATCACTTATTACTTGGTTAAATAGACTCATCCCCAGCTCTCTGCAACCTCCTTTCAGGTAGTTGTAGAGGGCGATGAGGTCTCCCCTCAGCCTCCTCTTCTCCAGACTAAACAACCCCAGTTCCCTCAGCCGCTCCTCGTACGACATGTGCTCCAGACCCTTCACCAGCTTCGTTGGCCTTCTCTGGACACGCTCGAGTCATTCAATGTCCTTTTTGTAGTGAGGGGCCCAAACCTGAACACAGGAATCGAGGTGCGGCCTCACCAGTGCCGAGTACAGGGGTAAGATCCCTTCCCTGTCCCTGCTGGCCATGCTATTTCTGATACAAGCCAGGATGCCATTGGCCTTCTTGGCCACCTGGGCACACTGCTGGCTCCTGTTCAGCTGGCTGTCAACCAACACCCCCAGGTCCCTCTCTGACTGGCAGCTCTCCAGCCACTCCTCCCCAAGCCTGTAGCGCTGCTGGGGGTTGTTGTGGCCCAAGTGCAGCACCCGCCATTTGGCCTTATTGAAACTCCTACAGTTGGCCTCAGCCCATCGCTCCAGCCTGTCCAGGTCTCTCTGCAGAGCCTCCCTACCCTCGAGCCGATCAACACTCCCACCCAACTGGGTGTCATCTGCAAACTTATTGAGGGTGCACTCAATCCCCTTGTCTAGATCATCAATGAAGATGTTAAACAGGAGTGGCCCCAAAACCGAGCCCTGGGGGACACCACTCGTGACCGGCCGCCAACTGGATTTAACTCCGTTCACCACAACTCTTTGGGCCCGGTCATCCAGCCAGTTTTTTACCCAGCAAAGCGTGTGCCCATCCAAGCCACAAGCAGCCAGTTTCGCCAGGAGAACGTGTGGGAAACGGTGTCAAAGGCCTTACTAAAGTCAAGGTAAACTACATCCACAGCCTTTGTCTCATCCAATAAGCAGGTCGCCCTGTCGTAGGAGATCAGATTTGTCAAGCAGGACCTGCCTTTCATAAACCCATGCTGACTGGGCCTGATCATCTGGTTGTCCTGCACGTGTTGTGTGATAGCACTCAGGATGAGCTGCTCCATCAGCTTCCTGGGCACCGAAGTCAACCATTCCGACCCTAATGGTGCTTCCATCTGTTTTCAGACCATCAACCAGAATACTTCCCAGGTATTACTGAACAGGTCTGCACATATACCGGTGACAAGAGATTAAGCCTTAGTGTCCCACAGCATGACCCACTTCAGCTTCTGAAAATGCTGACACTAATTAGCCTGACTGCAAGAGCATGTCAAGCAGTCACATTTGTTCAACTCCTTTAAAAGGCAACAACTTTCTTAGCATAGCTGTGCTTCGGACAAGGAGATCAGAAATGAGGCTGTGATTGTGCATATTAGAAGAGATTCACCTCACCTTGTAGATGAAAGCAACAGCCTGGCTTGTCCTGTGGTACTTTTGGGGGGACAGCTGCATGTGTGTTTTGATGACATCAGCAGGCTGCGTTACCAGTGAGGCCAAGATTCCCGCAAAGATCCCACAGCCAAAATTCAGCAAGGGCATGAGCACTGGATCCAGCTGGTCTGCAACAAAGCAAAGGGAATGCACTAAACACGAAACAGGCCAGGAACACTCCTGCTGTATGACAAAGTGAAAAGCTATTGAACGATTAAGTCAAGGTCAAGAATCTAAGAGAAGTTAAAATCCATGCAGGGTAGAGAAACGTTTCAAGAGGGAAAGTGGCTACAAGTCAAAAGTTAGCACTATTAAAAAGCCTGCTAGGGAACGGAATTTGACAGGAACTCAGAAAGGGAAAGATTGTGCAAGCATTGCCCAGCCAGTTCTAACATCAGAGAAGCCCCAGTTTAGTGGAAACCGATCAGGATACAAGACAACCAGCAGCAGAAAACACTGCTGAACACATCCTCTCTTTCAATTGTTCACTAACCCACCTTATGCATCAGTCTTTATAAAGCCAACCAGTCAATTTAGAGCCCATTTCCATTTCTACATTGACCTGAGCTACAGGTCTACAGTTCTCCACAGGAAGATGTGAATGTCCCACCTAAAGCCCTACAAGACAATAAGTTAACTACTGAGGTAGAGGGCAATACACAGAGAACGCAGGCAGTCAACTGCAGGGCAAGGTGTGAGAAGAGAAACATTTTCCATTACAGCCTCCAATGTTCAGCCTTACCCTGAGGTGTGAGTTTTTTGGTCTGTGTGTAGAACATCAGGTAGATGCCAGAGAAGGGCGCATCCCGCAGCAGCGTTGCAGTGAGCCCACTGAACATGCCACGAGGCCCTTCTGTCTGGTAGATATTCTTCAGAGCTCCGTATACACTCCCATAGCCAAATCTTCCACTCTGCAAGGGCAGACTACAGTCAGCCATCCATGTGCCAGGCACAGGCCTAGGAGCCCCACACACACCCTGAGGCCACAGCATCCAAACAAACTGTAATATGCACCCAGTGTGACACCCCAGATGGCCGCACAGAGGACAGCCCAGGGCAAAAAGTGGGTTTCACCTACCTCAGCCTTTAAAACAATCCTTCAGGAGGGTAAAATATGAAAGATGCTACACAAACGTTGTATACAAGTGAAACAAAAATCTCAGGGTGAATTCTGTTTCACCTTCATCTTCTCACCTGAATATCAGTGTGTGGCATTTCCTGCAGTGTGTGAACCAGGATGAAATCAGAACTACATCCCTGGCTGTATCCAAGTGGCAGCAACCTTCTCCAGACAAAAAATTTCTTTTTCATCACAAGGAAGGCATGTGACAGAGAACTAATTAGAAAGTCATACTCACCTCATATCGGGTCTTCACTACAGTCACTGGCAACATGCAAATCCCAGAAACTGCACGTGCAGTGGCACCCAGAAAGACAGACTCTAGGGCTGTGGGTGAACGGTCCACTAGAAACTTTTGCTTCATCATGTACAAAGTGCTGAAGTAAATCCCAACCCCAGGAATACATCTTGCAAAGGACTTCAGAAGAAACAGAAGCAGACGAAGAAAGAAAAAGAACACATAAGACAAAATGTACTACAAAACATTTCAGAGACCATCAAACTTGACATGAAGCTTTGCAGAAAACAAAAAAAATCACTAAAGCTAACTTGCTGAGGAAAGAAGACAAGGCAAAAATCATTTATGGCACCAACAGCCAGCTGACTGAAATGACACCAGGATTTAACGCATTAATGGCAGTTTTCTAGGAACAAGATACTCCAAACCAAAATGAAGTCTGTGCAGTTGCCACCCCACATTTGCAAAAGTATCCAAGTGTTCAGCTGCTCAGGACTGCAAAACCACAGGGACTGCTGTGACCAAATCAGTGGAATTCACAACATTAGCTCCTTAAAATAGGATTTAATCTAAATCACATGGTTTCATTCACAATTGTACAAGAGATTGCTATTTAAATCCCAACAGTCATAGTTAGTAATAAACAGTAGGTTTATTTATCTACTTATTTTTAGAAGTCAGGGTTTAAACAGCTACTTACTGGAGAGACACCTTTCCAGAGCCCCAGAAGACTCTCAGTACGAACAACCCTGAAGAGCAGCGTTACCATCCCAGCACGACCAGCCCTGAAAAGAAGACAAGACAGGAACTGCAATGATGATCTGCTTCTGCTCTCTGGCAGATGTACTCTGGCAGCCACCCCCTTTCACTCATATCTCTGTGCATAACCCCAGCACCTCAGAGGTGCTCTTTCTCAACTCAGCCTGCTTTTCTTGGTCAGTCTTTCCAGGGCTTCTCCATCACCTTCTGCTTTCCCACCATTTGTAACACACGTTAGAGGTCTCTCTCACTACCATTTTTAGTGGCTCACTCCCTTTGCTAGCAGCAGCAGATGTAGTCATGGTTGACTACACCAAGCAAACGTGAGCAGCTGCACACATGGAAAAGTTACGTGACAACCACCCAGGATTTTTCAGGCAGAAGACACTCCGTTGAACTGCACAGCAGCGTCTCCAGCAAACAGCAGTCTCTCAGATGAGTACAGACATATGCTGAGGTTACATGTTATTAAAGTAGCATTCACAAGAGCAGGTATTTTCTCTCTTCTGAAGCAAAATATCAATCCTTCTCCATACTATAAAAACATACCTCCTATTTCAGAAAGACTCTCAGTATCCAAATTACAACCCTGAACTCCAAGCCCCTGGCAGTAAGTCAGGCAGAAGCCTATGGTGGAGCACCCCCAACCCCCCCATGCATACATCCCCACTCCCTCACCCATTTACAGCAGGCTGCAGAGTTTGCAGGCGGGTTTTCAGCAGGTCAAGGGGTTGGAAGAGGAGTGTGGAGCAAGTCCCACTGATGGAGCCACACACAAAGGCCTTTAGGACTGGATGCATCTGGAAGAGGAAGAAAACTTTAAATGGCCATTTAATCAGGAATAGAACAAGAGGAAATATAGCAGCTGATGTCACACGCTATAGGAAGGGAGGACGAGCTGACCCCAGATGCTAAGGGCTTCTGCTCAGGGCACAGGAAACTTTTTCAAACCTTTCAGAGCCTGATCAAGTTTTATTTGTGGCTTTTGGTCCCTCTGCCTTTCCTGGGAGATTGTTCCAGAGTCTCCTTGCAATTCGATGGTTGGAGTTTTCTGAATGTCAAATGTATTAGCGACCATTTGCCACCTCAAAGGAAACGGATGCCCCCTTCCCACCACTCCACCAACTACCTGTGCCTTGGCCCCGATCCCACCCACCTCTGCTCAGCACCATGCTGGCAGTGCCTCCAACCCTTCCTCCCCATTGCCCACCAAGGGCCCGCACTGCCACGGGCACTAGTGGGGCTCTCTCTCCCTTAAAACTGCCCACCACCCGAACCCGGCTCAAACACACCCAAAGCACAGCACGGCCTCCTCAGCTAAGACCTGGTTTTCCTATCCACACCAGCTGCCACCTCCTAGCACTTCTCGGGTGGTAAGGCAGGAGGCACAAACGACACAGCAGGGTGATTTTTATTTTTTTGTTAAGGAAAAACGAGTTTCTACGCCCCTTGGAGCAGAATCACGGCAGAGGAGATTCCTGTAGTACGGTGGTCTCTGGAGGGACACACTTAAAAGCCACTAACGCGTCTTTCGCAGTGAGCTGCACACAGCGGCCTCCCACCGCAGACTTGAGGACCCCTCTGAAAACCCGTTACGACCCTCTGGCCGCCCCTCAGGCTCCTCCCGCCTTAATGCCCGGGCCCAGCGTTACTGAGCAGGGCCCGCGCGTCCCGCCCGTCCCTCAGGCCGCCCCGGGGCCCGCCTCCCCAGAGCCGGCCGGCCGCGGAACACGATGAAGGAGGGGAGGGGGCGCAGCGAGCGAGCCCCCCGCCACCGCCTGCCGCCCGGGCGCTGCCCCTGGGAGCGCCCGGGGCGGACGGTGGGTTTCGCCACGGCAAGGGCCCGGCCGCGCGCCCCTACCTCAGCCTCTGGCCGCGGCATCCCCGCACCGCGCCACAGCCAGTGAGAGCGGCAGGCAGGCGGGACGCGGCGGCGCCCTGCCCCCGCTGGCCAATCGGAGCGGCCAGCCCCCAGCCAATCCGGGGAGGGGGCGGGCAGAGCGCCGCCCCGCAGGGCGCATGCGCCTCCCCTTAACCCTGCGCGTGCCGCGCCCGTCCCACCGGTGCCCGCTGGCTGCGGCTTTGCGCTGCCGCGCCCAGCCGGGCCGCGGCCCGGGCCAGCGCCGGGCCCGAGCCTGAGAGCCGACAGCCGACAGGAGCCCGCCGGGATCGCACTGTCGCATCTCTTGGCTCTGTCAGGCACGGGCACCGGGAAGGGGACGGTTTATAATGGGTAGTC
Source organism: Strix uralensis (assembly GCF_047716275.1). Lineage (NCBI taxonomy): Eukaryota > Metazoa > Chordata > Aves > Strigiformes > Strigidae > Strix > Strix uralensis. Next base: position 21,388,784 of record NC_133972.1, on the reverse strand, counting down.
TTCACGTCTTCCCTCAGCGCCACACACTCCCCCCCCCCCCCCCGCCAGCTGTCTTGTTGTGGAGACTGTGGCGATCAAAAACCTGAGCTTCTCCCTGAGGCTTTCTTACCGCTAGTGTTTCCACTTGGTCTTCCACATCCTGGGCCCGGAGCAGAGGAGGGCTGGGTTTCCACAGCATTGAAGGAGTGAGGCGCTTCTATTTTAGCCCTGCGTCAGCCCTGAGACCGTGCGTCTTGGCTGCACCTGCAGAGCCAGCCATTCCTTATCGGCAAAGCAGGAGGAGGCTGGGAGGAGCGTGCAGCGCCTTTGACGAGCTGCTTTTCTGAGAATCTCGTCTGCCCGCTTGCCGTGCCCTGGCCAAGTAAGGGGCGGTACGTGCAGACACGTCGCGCTCCAGCTAAATTGGGTTATTCCTAGAAAGAAAATCCTGGGTGCAGCAATAGTCACATGCACAAACCACTTACTCTCTTCTTTGCTCGCTTGGCCACATGGCAGCCCCTTAAGAGGGAATATACTTCTCTGAGAAACTAACACACGCCGTAGCAAAAGCTCTTCCCTTTCGCAATCTCCGCTCATTATGCAGTTCCCTCCTCGGGGGAGTGACTGTCTTACATTTCATTAACTGACTCCCTGCTAACTCATGGGAAAGAGGATCAGCTCCCCGCCAATCCCTTCTGGTACGTCTTTTCCTAGTTCACATCTTGCTCCACTGTGGACCCCCACGGGGGGGTTGTCACCTGCCTCACCGTGGTCTTCACCACGGGTTGCAGGGGAATCTCTGGTCCGGCACCTGGAGCACCTCCCCTCCCTCCTCCTCCTTTACTGCCCTTGGTGTCTGCAGGGCTGTTTCTCTCATGTACTCTCACTCCTCTCTCACAGCTGCTGTTGCACAGTGGGTTTTACCCTTTCTTAAATATGTTATCATGGAGGCGCTACCAGTGTCGCTGATGGGCTCGGCTTTGGCCAGCGGCAGGTCCATCTTGGAGTCGGCTGGAATTGGCTACTTCCAACATGAGGGCAGCTCCTGGCATCTTCTCACAGAAGCCACCCCTGTAGCCCCCTTGCTGCCAAAACCTTGCCATGTAAACCCAATACATCATCACTGATTCTATAAGGAAGGTCTCTGGGAGATACATGCCATTTTGAAAAAGCTCCTATGGGTGGTTTCCTCTGGTGTGTTTCTGCTGTGCTGGGTGGGACTGGGTAGGTACCCGAGCACTTAGGAGGGTGTTTTATTCTCAGAACTAATTCTGACTTTAACCACAGTTTGCATCTTGTTTGACTTTTGCTTTGAAGACACAGTAAAAACACGTTTAAGTGATTGTTTAGAGCAGTAGCTTAACAATTCTAATAAGGCAGACAAACCCAAGTGATGCATTTGAAATGTTTCTGTACGGAGCTGAGGGTGGTGTGGCTGGATCCTCTCCCTCCATGTCGTTGGGTGGATCTACACTGCACACTTTTGTTGTTTTCTGAACAATAGTGGTCAAACAGCACACATCCCAAGAAAGAGCTCTTCCAGCATGAAACCTTGGCAGTAACAGCAATCTCCAGGTTCTTGGCTTGCTGTGGACCTGGAAGAGTTTTGCTCCCTTAAAATAAGCCTCACAATGAATGAGGAGGTGAAGCAGCACTGATCACACACATCTTTGCAGGGATGATTTCCATGCGTCACCCCTGCAGAAAAACCCAGCAGGGAGCGCCTCATCCCCTCCTGTCACTGTCCTGGCAAGATGCAAGGAGACAACTCAGCTCTGGTGGCTTTCCAGCCACCAAGTGGGAGACACATTTATTCTTTATTAAAAAGGTGGGAAGACAGAAATTACCTCCATGGTCTGGGTCTGGACTGTTCTCTGCTCAGGGGTTGCTGCAGCTGGGGTGCCCAGGCACTGTTGGCTTTAGGTGTAGGATGACTCTGTCTGAACCTGTGGTCCCTTCTGCCCCTGTGCCTCATACTATGGTCTCATCATGGTCCCAAATTTCCCAGTTGCTGAGAGACAGGAACTGAAAGGCAAAGTGTTACTGACTCTGCTGAAGGACGCAAGCCTCTCTGCAGAGCCAAACACTACTCTGAGGCACTGCCAGTGCAGGAGAAACCCCCTTGTACTGACTCTGGCTGAGCCGGAATTGGTTTTCCCCTATAGCAGCCCTCATGGTGCTGTGTTTTATGTTGGGAGCTGGCAGGGTGTTGATAGCACACTGGTGTTGTGGCTACTGCTGAGTAGTGCTTACACAGCACCAAGGCTCTTTCCAACAATTTCCCCCCCTCCAGTGGGACGGGGTGGGTAAGACCTTGGGAGGGGACACAACCAGGACAGCTGACCCGAACTGACCAAAGGGATATTCCATACCGTATGACGTCTGCTTGAGTATAAAGCTGGGAAAAAGGAGGAAGGGGGTGGGGTCACCCTTGGTCTTCCGAGGCAACCACTACGCGTATTGGAGCCCTGCTTCCTGAGAAGGCCCGACATCGCCTGTTAATGGGAAGTAGAGAATAAATCTGTTTTCTTTTTGCTTCCGCGCACAGACCTTGGCTTCGCTTTGCTTACATTAAAACTGCTTTTGTTTTACCCACAAGGGTTGGGTTTTTTCCTATCTTATTTTCTTTCCCCTTTTTGCCCTGTTGAGAAAAAAAGGGGGAAGGGCGGGAAGTGATAGAGCGACTTGATGGGTACCTGGCATTTAGCCAAGGTCAAGCCACCACACCCCTGCAAGATCATCTCCAGTGTCAACACTGGTCAACAAGCCCACCACCATGTGAGAGCCAAGAGGGCTGGGGCCATGGAGCGGACACCTCTCCACAGCAGGTCTGAATGGCAGCCTGCTGAGCATCACCCCGAGGGTAACACCAATGCAGTCGGTCCGGCTGTGACCAGGGAAGTGCACCACATGCCCTGCATGCATTGTGCCGTGAGGACATCTTGCACAGGAGGATCCCACCGGGCTTTACAGAGATCCACAGGTCCCTGTGGCCACCCAGCACCAGGGACCAGCCTCACCCCAGTTACAAACAGGGAGACCCTGGCACACTGCACACACGCACTTGCATGTGGCGGAGGCACAGACGTGGCTCATGGTGCACAGTTGTACAGGCACACCAGAGCGCATGAGCAAGGTGATGTCCTGATGTGTGTCAGGCAGGTTAGCAAATGGCCTTGTTATCACTGCAGGAAATTGACTTGTTTAGGCAACTGCTTGACAGGATCCCTTGGGAGACGGTCCTGAAGGGTATAGGGGCCCAGGAAGGCTGGACACTCTTTAAGAAGGAAGTCTTAATGGCACAGGAACAGGCTGTCCCCAGGTGCTGTAAGAGAAGCTGATGCCAGAGAAGGCCACCCTGGCTAAACAGGGAGCTTTGGCTGGAACTCAGGGAGAAAAGGAGAGTTTACAGCCTTTGGAAGAAGGGGCTAGTGACTCACAATGATTACAAAGATGCTGTGAGGCTGTGCAGGGCGGATATCAGGAGGTCTAAAGCCCAGCTAGAAATTAATCTGGCTTCAGCTGTCAAAGATAACAAGAAATGTTTCTATAAGTACTTCAACAGCAAAAGAAAGACCAGGGAGAGCCTCCATCCCCTGCTAGACGCAGGAGGAAACATGGCAACGAGTGATGAGGAAAAGGCTGAGGTGCTTAATGCCTTCTTTGCCTCAGTCTTTAATAGCAAGACTAGTTGTACTGAGGGAATCCAGCCTCTTCAGCCACAAGACAGAGACTGGGAGAACGACCTCCCCACAATTCAGGAAGAAATAGTCAGTGACCTACTGCATCACATAGACACACACAGGTCTATGGGACTGGATGGGATACACCCGAGGGTGCTGAAGGAGCTGGCTGGGGTGCTCGCCAAGCTGCTTTCCATCATTTACCAGCAGTCCTGGCTGACCGGGGAGGTCTCCACAGATTGGAAATCAGCCAATGTGACGCCCATATATGAGAAGGGTCGGAAGGATGATCCAGGAAATTACAGGCCTGTCAGCTTGACTTCGGTGCCCAGGAAGCTGATGGAGCAGCTCAGCTGAGTGCTATCACACAACACATGTGGGACAACCAGATGATCAGGCCCAGTCAGCATGGGTTTATGAAAGGCAGGTCCTGCTTGGCAAACCTGATCTCCTTCTATGACAGGGCGACCTGCTTATTGGATGAAGGAAAGGCTGTGGATGTTGTCTACCTTGACTTTAGTAAGGCCTTTGACACCATTTCCCACAGCATTCTCCTGGCGAAACTGGCTGCTCATGGCTTGGATGGGCACACGCTTTGCTGGGTAAAAAACTGGCTGGATGACCGGGCCCAAAGAGTTGTGGTGAACGGCGTTAAATCCAGTTGGCGGCCGGTCACGAGTGGTGTCCCCCAGGGCTCGGTTTTGGGGCCACTCCTGTTTAACATCTTTATTGATGATCTAGACAAGGGGATCGAGTGCACCCTCAGTAAGTTTGCAGATGACACCCAGTTGGGTGGGAGTGTTGATCGGCTCGAGGGTAGGGAGGCTCTGCAGAGAGACCTGGACAGGCTGGAGCGATGGGCTGAGGCCAACTGTAGGAGTTTCAATAAGGCCAAATGGCGGGTGCTGCACTTGGGCCACAACAACCCCCAGCAGCGCTACAGGCTTGGGGAGGAGTGGCTGGAGAGCTGCCAGTCAGAGAGGGACCTGGGGGTGTTGGTTGACAGCCAGCTGAACAGGAGCCAGCAGTGTGCCCAGGTGGCCAAGAAGGCCAATGGCATCCTGGCTTGTATCAGAAATAGCGTGGCCAGCAGGGACAGGGAAGGGATCTTACCCCTGTACTCGGCACTGGTGAGGCCGCACCTCGATTCCTGTGTTCAGGTTTGGGCCCCTCACTACAAAAAGGACATTGAATGACTCGAGCGTGTCCAGAGAAGGGCAACGAAGCTGGTGAAGGGTCTGGAGCACATGTCGTAGGAGGAGCGGCTGAGGGAACTGGGGTTGTTTAGTCTGGAGAAGAGGAGGCTGAGGGGAGACCTCATCGCCCTCTACAACTACCTGAAAGGAGGTTGCAGAGAACTGGGGATGAGTCTATTTAACCAAGTAGCAAGTGATAGGACAAGAGGTAATGGCCTCAAGTTGTGACAGGGAAGGTGTAGGCTGGCTATTAGGAAGCATTTCTTTCCAGAAGGGGTTGTTAGGCGTTGGAATGGGCTGCCCAGGGAGGTGGTGGAGTCCCCATCCCTGGAGGTGTTTAAGAGGCGGGTTGACATAGCGCTGAGGGATATGGTGGAGTTGAGAACGGTTAGTGTTAGGTTAATGATTGGACTAGAGGATCTTCAAGGTCTTCTCCAATCTAGATGATTCTGTGATTCTGTGAAAGGTGCTGCTGGTGAGCCCTGAGAGGCAGAGCTGAAGTTGGTGGGTGTGTTTGCACCCAGCACCACCCTTCTCTGCACTACTGTGGCCAAGCAACCCATGGGTGCTGAAGGTACCAAATTTGTGGTTATGAATTAAGGAAGGCTTTTTCCAGCTCTTGACCCAAGGCAAATGGATCCCCAGGGGGATGTGTGTTGCCATTCTGCAGACCAGAACCCTCCTGTAACTGGGAGAGTTTGGCTCTGCAGTGCCTATAGGAATTTTTCTGCTTAGGCTCTCTCCAGAAGAAACAGGTTATGATTATCTTATGCTGTTACTCACATTTAACACCGTAAGTGTTCCTGTAAGGCCGAGGAGTGGGCAGGCGAGAGCGGGACATCCCATCCAGGTCTGGGGCATGCTGCCAGCGGGAGTGACACCAGAGCCCAAGCACTGTCCTGCCCGCAGAACAGTGTCAGACATCCACAGCCCTCTCTGCCCCTTGTGGCCATCTGCCTCCTCCTCCTCCTCCTCCTCTCTGTCTGACACTGCTCTTTGAAAACAGGGGAGGGACACTGGCCACCTTCCCACCAGGGCTGGTGGCCAATTTGCATGGTTCCTGGGCTCCCCTCAGACAGGGCTTCCCGCTGTCATGCAGGGCACAGCCAGTGTGTCCTGACAGGGGTGTTTGGCCTGTCTCCCCCCTGCACACGAGGTGCCAGCAGCCTGTGCCACTGCTTCACTGATGCCCGTTGACGTCTCGTCTCCTCTGGCCAGCGCTTCCCCCGTAGAAAGAGCCTGGGGTGGAGTTCAGTGAGCTGCAAGCAGAGGTGCCCTTTGGCATCTCTGTCTGGTGGCAAAGCCTGACCCCAGGAAGGCTTGTGAACGACTCGTGCTGTGGGTCCAGGGAACAGAGGTGGCTCCAAGGGTGCTTTGTGCTGCTGTGTCTGTGACAGCCAGTGCAGGCACCAGAGGATGTCCTGCCACAAGCTCTGTGCAAATGCTGCAAGCAGTCTGCTCCTCCCTCACTCAGGCTCACTGGAACACCTCTCATGAGCACGATATGTGTGGTTTGAGTGTCCCAAGTGTCACCCTCAGACCCAGCTACCATGCGGGTGGCTTGTGAGCCTCTCTCCCTGCTGCAGTCTTGATGCTGCTGCGGCTGCTTGTTCCTTGTGCTTGGGCAGCCTGTCACCTCTACTTAGGAGATGAGAGGTACAGAATTCCCAATTTCCTGTTGAGAGGAGGTTGCTACCTCTTTTTCCACATTGCATATTTCCTGGGTATATTCTCTGCCACCAACACTGACACTGATGTGAGTGCTGTTTTAAACCTGCAAATGGATAATGGAGATATTGCTTCAACACTGCCAGTAACTCCTGACAAAGGAGTTTGTTTCTGGTTTCAGCTATTGCAGGAGTTAATATCCAGCAGAGCTTGGCTGTCAATCAGACTATCATATACATATGGTTTGACTCACATATAAAACTTTGATCCAGTATCACACTTTCCACCACAGCCAAAGAAAGCCACCCACTGCCACATGTGCAATAGTTGCAGATTTTCTTGGTTCATGGAGATTTATCCCTCTGCCTTTGGAGCAATGGTGAATGAAGGTGGGCATTCAGAGGGTCTGAGAGAGACAATAGACCATTCCACATGGGGATCTCTAGCAGGACATCTATGGACTGACACCCAGTGAGGTAGGTTGCTCAAAAACAAAATAAAAAGGTGGTGTGACTTGCCTGAATTACAGTAGTAGCACCCAGCTATAGTGAGGAGCAGCAGTATTTAAGGAGATAACACACACTTGGAATGCTGCCCATTGCTCAGTAGTGCTGCTCTTTCCCATTGTTGCATTTAAGGTAACGAACTAATTTGGTTCTAGCCGGTCCTCAGAGATTAAAGGGCTGAGGGGCGGCTGGACTTATCTCTTAATTGGTATGCCAATTATTGCCGTAACTATAGGCCTGACACCAGATGCGTGAACAGCCCGTATGCTGTAGGTCCAGTTGCATTCAAGAGAAGCAGTCAGATTCACGAATAGTATGATCTATTCTTATGCAACATCTACAGATTCTTTGAGATTGCCTACAATAAATGCACAAACTGAAGGTTGGCTATATAGCACTACAGACAAAAACAATTGCAATCACACACCCTTAATTCCCGGGTAATCACTTGGCATAGCTGAGGACCCAAATCTTACCAAAAGGCGTCCCTTCTGGGGGAGACGAGGAGCACAAACCCATCAATCTGTCCCTCCAATTTAGTATCAGATTATCGTCCCTCCAAGTTAGATACAAACTCGGGGTAGTATTTATCTAAATGTGCATGTGTGAGTGGGTGGGACTGTGGTCAAGTCATTGTTTCTTGAGTAACAACACAGAACATTCCTTGGTGCGAGGTGTGCACTGTTTTTGTGGGAAAAGGAAGGATGAAAGATAAGGTCCACAGAGTTCTGCAAAACAGTCCTTGAGAGAAGAGGAAGAGCAGGAGATAAATCTTCATAGTTGTGTCAAATATTCCTTGAGAAAAGTGGAAGAATGGGACCGCATGACCTCCACGTCGCTTCGCATTCCTCCTTGGTACCAAGGCAACACAAATCACTGGACGTCCATCCCGTCCTGTGTTTGTTCTGGGCACCATGTGTTAAGGAAATGTGTGTTTTGCAGTTTTTTCGCTGTTTTGCTTTTCCCACACTTCCAACACCCATATATTTTGTGTTGGGGGAGAGATCGGAGACAGCTGTGGGATGAGTCGTGTTGGGTCAGGATGAGGCCCCGGAAGGTACCTGACAGAGTCAAGTGGAAATCCAGTGCTGTTCAGGGTTTTACTTCAGCATTAGTCTGCGTCCTGCAGGGTGCATGTTTTGGGAAGGGAGGGTGGTATGGACTTGGCAATGTTAGGTATACAGTTGGACTCAATGATCTTAACAGTCTTTTCCAATCTAAATGATTCTATCATTCTATAATCAGTTCCCTTGAGTATTTTTGTCTGTGTGTGGGGAAGACACCTTCCAATGAAAAATGTTAACGCAAACCTGGTGTCCTTTGCTATCGCTGACTATTGGCAGCATTTTGCCATCCCCCACAGACATCTTCACCAAAAATCCTTGGAGCAGAGGACAGTCAGTGCTGTTTCCTCTCTCCCAGCCATGGGGACTGCAGAGCGGGGGTGGCAGGTGGCACGGAGGCACCCAGGTGAGGGACGGAGGCATTTCACAGAGGTGTGGGGGAAATTGCAAATCTCTTCCATTGACGTTCGTATAAATGCTCAAAGTGAAAAAACATACTGATTATTCAGAAGATAAACCTGACACATTTCCGTTTCTCTAAGAAGTGTCAAGGGACAGGCTGAACTCTTTGGCTTGGGGTTTTATACATCTTGAATATAACACCTCACACAGAGGAAAAGGCATTTTATGACTGTGCACTGCTACCGTGAGGACCTTGCCTGTGTCTTGGCATTGCAACATAAGCTAAGGTAAATACTGCTGGCATATATGTGAAGGTATGCCTGCTTCTTAAAAACCCATGATATAAACTCATTTTTTTTCGCATTCTTTTAGTCACAGTGTTGGATTATGGAGGGGGACTTGACATACCTGCCAGGCAGAGGTGGCTCCGAGGATGTGTCGGTGAGTAACTCCCCACTGGGCTGCTGCCCTGCAAGCCGAGGCCAATAGCATATCTGAGGGGTCCAGTTTTGCCTACAGGGACACATAGTACTGGTAGGGACCACAGGAGTTTAGAAGAAATCAGTCTGATTGTTGTTGTCTGAGAAAAATCACTGAGTGAAAATATCTTTGGCTGATGAGACTCTGCTTGTGGAAGAAGACTGTCCTCAAGGGCAGGGGTAGTGCTAGGAGTGTCCTATGGAGGACATCCTGACCAGGAGATGTGCTGTCACCCATCTTCTTTAGCTGTTTGCTGTCACAGGTGCTGCCCAGGGATGTGGTGGTTGCTTCGGGGCGGGGGGGGGGCACTGTGAGGGGCCAGAGAGAAGGGAAGGGGCACATTGCTGCCGCTGGTGCATTCTGACAGGTGCCAGGAAAGCAGAGCTGCTGGTGTTGAAAAGAAAACCAGCCATCCCTGTTAGCAGAGTAAAGTCTTGGTGGACGTGAGCTGCTGCTGGCAGCAGTTTGTGCTGGCACAGGCTGAGGGCAAAGCTGCTGCTGGGGGGGGAGGGAGGAAAGGGCAGAAAGCCCCATCAGCTCTTTGGGAAGTTGCCTCTTGGGCCAGAACTGCCACCGCTGATCTCACCTGGGGTGGAGAGAGTGTGCAATGTGCAGCACCCAGTGGTGACCTGTACGTGCTGGTGCCTTTACAACTGAAAACCTGCTTGAACTGTGCAGGAATCCTCTGCAAAAGTAACTTGTCCCATGAAGGGTTATTGCTGGCACTCAGCTGGAAATGCAGCTTTTAGGACATGAGCATTTAAATGTCAGTTCCTCTGTGAGCACTGCTCCCTTTCTCCTTTCTGAAGGAAATGTGGAATAGGACCCCGAAACCGATGTCAGGGGCTCTCAGCCCCCTGGCCATGTCCATTTGGTTGCTGGTTTGGGGATGCTCCCTGTTGCTGGCACTGGTGCCCCACCTGGACTATAGGCACAGGGTAGGGCACCCCACATGGAGCCAGCAAGGGCATACTGGTAACCTCTGGTTTACCACCACAGCTGCACTTCCGTTGATCTCCTCTGCCCCTCTGGTGCAAGAACCTCATCCCAGATCTTGCAGGGGAGGACTAGTCACTCATGTTCATTCCTCATTTGCATCCTCCAACACAGCTGAGGCACAGCTGTTTTGTCCTCATGCGGCTTGGTGTGAGCTGACTTGTGCCTATAGTATATTTACTAAGAGGGTAATCTGGGATTTGGGCCTCATGAACTTCATTGTCCTTGAACAGGTGGGTTACACATCACCAACATCTAACTCCTCTGCAGCCTACGAATACGCCTTCTTCTACCCAGAACTGGACATGAGCTGTGATCTTGAAAATATTCCAGCATTTGCATCTACGTTTTTTCCAGTGCTGTACTCCCTACTGTTCATGACTGGCCTTGTGGGAAATGCTTTGGTTGTTTGGGTCTTAACAGTCTTCAAGAAAGCCAGGGCCATGACTGACGTGTATCTGCTGAACCTCGCCATCTCTGACCTTCTCTTTGTTTTCTCCCTCCCCTTCTTGGTTCAGTACTCCATCATGAACCAGTGGACTTTTGGAAATGTGATGTGTAAAATCATCAGCTCAGCTTACTTCATTGGTTTCTACAGCAGCACCTTCTTCATAACCATCATGAGCGTCGACAGGTACTTGGCCATTGTCCATTCTGTCTGCGCTCTACGGGTCCGGACAACTGCCCATGGGGTTATCATCAGCCTGGTTCTTTGGGCAGTCGCCATTTTAGCATCAGCACCAGACTTAATTTTTTTCCAGGAAATGAATTACGATAACCAGACTAAGTGCATCCCTCACTATCCTGACAGCAACAATGGCTGGAAGACTTTCAGTAATTTTGAAGTCAATGTCCTGGGGTGGCTGGTCCCTGTTGGTGTCCTCATTTTCTGTTACCACAACATCTTAAAAAACCTGCAGAAGTGCCATACTCAGAATAAGTACAAAGCAATTAAACTGGTTTTTATTGTCGTCATTGTGTTCTTCCTCTTCTGGACCCCTGTCAACATTGTGCTTTTTCTGGACTCTCTGAGGAACATGTACATCATTGACGACTGCCAGACAAGCCAAAGGCTAGACCTAGCCATGGAGCTGGCTGAGGCACTCTCCTTCGTCCACTGCTGCCTCAACCCAGTCATCTACGCCTTCGTGGGTGAGAAGTTCAAGAAGCATCTCCGTGACGCTTTCAGAAAATACGCACATTTTCCGTTGATCTGCAAAGACTACAGTGCTTTCGATGGGCGCAGCCTGGACAAGCACTCCTCTCTGCACGTGACATCCTCACAGTCATCTTTTGTTGGCACTGTCTTGTAGAGCTACAAGTCAAAAACTTTCATCCTGAACAGGTGACCTGAAGTTGAGAAATCCTCGCAGCAGGGCATCCACAGGGATGCACTGTTTGGGCAACCTTTTAGGGCAGGAAAAGTGGAAGCAGCTGCTTGAGCTTGCTTTCATCATGGCTGCCTTTCAGGCTCTTATTTTTTAGTTCCTTTTTTAGCATCTTCCTCCCTTTCCCTTGGCATGTCCTGCCCTGCCTGCTTTGTGAAAGGGAAGTCAAAATTACCAGCAGACTCTCACACTGCCCGAGTGTGCTGGGTTTGTGTGGTGGGGTTTTTGGTAGCAGGGGAAGGGACTAGAGCAGTGGCCCCCTGTGAAGAGCTTCTAGAAGCTCCCCCAGCACCAAGTTGGACCTGCCTCTGGCCAAGGCCAAGCCAATTAGTAACGGTGGCCACACCCTTGCAATAACATATTTAAGAAGAGAAACCTGAGAGGGGAGGGAGTTTGAGGATGAGTTCTGAAGAGGACACCTATGTGAACACCAAGGTCAGTGGAAGGAAGGAGGAGGAAGGGGAGCAGGTGTGCCAGAGTAGAGCCCCCCCTGTATCCCGTGGTGAGATGTCAGGGCTGCCCCCCTGCCACCCATGGAGGCCACCAGCGGAGCAGAGATTCACCTGCAGCCTGTGGAGGAATCCCAGGACTCTGTGGGAAGAAGCAGCCCCCGCTGTTGTAGTTTGGCGCTGGGAGGACTGCAACATGTGGAGGTGACCCACGCCAGAGCACCTCAAGAAGAATGCATCCCGTGGGGAGGACTCAAGGCAGACAGAGTTTGTGGAGGACTGTCTCCCATCAGAGGGACGCCACGTGGAGCAGGGGGAAGAATGCAGAAAAGTGCTTCCCCCCTACCTTGAAGGAAGAAGCAGCGGACTGACTGCACACCCGATTCCCTGCCCCTGCGCTGCTGTGGGAGGAGGTAGAGAAATTGGGAACAAAACTGAGCCTGGGAAGAAGGGAGAAGTGGGGGGAGGTGTTTTAAGATGGTAACACTTCTCACTGTCCCATTCTGTCTGTTAAGAGTTGGTTTTCTTAGTGTTTGAATTAAAGTGATGTTCTTGTTTTCTTCCCCTAATGAGCCTGTATTTTGCCTGTGACTGTTAATGGGTAGCGACCCCTCTCTGTCCTTATCTCCATTCTTGAGCCTTTTGATTCATTTTTCTCCTTCCCAGCGCTGGGGGGGGAGGAGTGATTGAACGGCTGTGTGATGCTCAGTTGTCCTCTGGGCCTAAACCACAACACCGAGCACCATGGAGAGGTGCCTTATAAACCTTTCTTCCACCACCTCAGATTCAGTACTGAAAGGAACTGTTTATGTTTCTGAACTTGAGCCACTTGGCTGCTCCATCTCTCATCTCAAGCAGAGTGGATTGGCTTCATAGGCAGGGAAGAGGCTCACAGCAGGAGTGGGAACCGGCTCTTTGGAGGAAAACGGTGCCCAGGTTTAAGGCGTCATGCCAGAGCCTGGCTCCCAGTTGACAGATTTGAACGAGGCTTCCAGCCCAGAAAGAGCTTAGTGAGCAAATAATTAGATAAGCAACAAAGAAATAAATGATATGCATGTGTTTGTTGAAATCAACATGGAGGAATATCTAGGTAAGATCCTGACTCCCCATCTGCTACCAGGGCCTGCAGCTCCTGGGCTGGAAGGTTTTGGAAGTTGTAGTCTAGAAAAGCCACTGTGGGTGTCAAGAAAAAACCCTTATGGGAATGAATGAGTGCCCTAGGGATGAGTGGAGAAATAGTTACCAGCAAAAAAAGGCTGAAGAGTGGAAAAGAGTACTGAGTGTGAACTGAGAGAGCAGTAAGAGTCATACATCAAAGCTTCCTGTGGACCCGCTGGCTGGTAAGTCACAGGCCAGGACAGTGGGTGCTCTCAGCAGAGCCCTGACCCTGGCCAAGGGGCTGGTTGTTCTGCAGGTGCCTGAAACAGGATGGAGAGGGACACAAACAGGGGGAACACACCAAGCATCCTGTAACTCAGGTGGTATCTAAAGTGGATGGCACTGGATGGTTTGAGTGGCCGGAGGCTCCAGAGATGCCTAAAACCCAGATGACACTCACAGTCCCCCATGGGGGAACTTTTTGAACACTTTAAGCAACTGATGTGCCAGTACGGTCACTGCTCTTGAGCATATGACTGGGGTTGACCTCCCAGTTACTGTTCCAACTTGGTAACTGTGAACGACTGATTTATATGTGAATTGTTACCCATGCATAGACATAGAGATGTACATATATATACATACATATATACACATGCGCATGTGTCTATACACAAATATATACACACATATACATGCATATATATATGTATCTTTTTTATGTGTACTGTCTATCAATATGTATTGATAGATAAATGCAATGGTGTTCTGAAGCTTTTAGTCTTGATCTAGTTCTCCCTACAAGATATCACCATATTTGAAGTTTTATAATAAAGATACCGCATGCAGTGTAATTGCACAATCCTTGCACCTGAGGAACTGCTTCATCATTAATTCTTTCAGCTTGTGCATTTTCTTCTGTCTTGGGCCGTTCTACAAACCTTACAGTCCCTCCAGCTGCCTTTTTTCTCCCTCATCTCTCTCCTTCCCTCTTTCTCGTCCCCTGGGAAAAAGAAGTGGAGAGTAGATTACCTTTTATTCTAGAAATTTAATTTCCCATAAAAGTCTGCCCTTGTAGTGTTTCCACACATACTGAGTACCCTTGGGCTTACTTCCTAGAGCAGAGCAGAACAAAATACAAAACACAATTTTTTTAAACCACTGATCTTCTTCAGATAGGATTTACTATTTTAATGTGCACTCGTATTTCCATTCTGCAAGGTACAATCTTTTGCAAGAATGGGCCAGTAACAGAAAGTGTGTAAGAAATACATGCTGCCTCATGAGGGGCATGACACACATTCTCCAAATTGTAAAGCAAAGACTGTGACCAGAGGAAAAGGTTCAGCTGCTGCCTAGGTCCCGGCAGCAGGATCGCAGCCAGGCGCAGCAGTACAGCTCCTGCCTTACCACCCTCAGGCAACCAGGCTTTGCTTGTATGTGCAAACCCTCAGGTGCTCTGGAAGGGGATTCACAAACATGCAGGACAAAGCCAAAGGGTGGTAGGCAGGCGGACAGCACCAGCTATCTCCCCTGCAGATTCACTGCGTGAGCCCTCTAGGTCAGACCTCACCCAGCTGAAGCACAAGACGTGGGAACAATTTCTGCAGCCCTGCGGCCCTGTCCTGCAGCCCTCATGTAAGCGCTTTGGGACAGGTGCTGGAGCCCATTTGCCCAAGCCTTTCCTGGTGCTGCTGAGCATCTATCTCTTCTAGAGGATATCTCCCTCTTCTCAGAGGCTTCATTGATTGATGTTGTGTGGCTGTTGGAGTGAGGCTGTGACCCAGGTCTTCCCCCCCACAAGGGCTGTAACCCTGTGGCATGAGGGTAGCATAAATGTGCAGAGCCTTCTTTGCAGTCTTTCACTTCTCTAGTTCTCGCTGGAGTCTAAAGACCATCTTCCCCCTGTTGCTGTCTCAGCACCTCTTGCAAACCCTTCCAGCGAGGAGATGGGAGATGCTTTCTGCAGCTCAAAGCATTTCCTGCCAGAGGCAGCTGCCTTCCTCCATCGCAGCAGCAGCAGCACCAGGAGCCCCGAGCTGGACCTGACCTCAACTTCTCCTCGCAGACTAACTGCTTTGAGCTGCTACTGCTGCTTTCCTGTGCAAAGGGAGGAGGTGAGACCCACATCCGGAGGCTGCACAGCTGTCAGGACAGACAGGTTAATGAAGGCTGTTTGTGTCCTGCACCTCTCTTGAGAGAAAGATGTTCCTGAGCAGGGATGGGCCTGCATTAGCATGCACAAAACTCCCGGTAATTGTATTGTGTCCAGGATAATCCTGGTTTATTTTCAGCCTCTTGAAAAAAATGATTTAGTATACCAGTTATGAAGCACCATGGAAATTACTAATGATGCGAGGATAGGATCCAGAAAGGATCACGACAGAAAAAAAATAAACACGACTTCAGGTATTCTGTCTGGATGTAGAAAAAATTTGGGAAATTGGAAGTTAATTATATCCTTAGTCTGAATATGTCAATTTTAACTGTAACATGTGGGCTGGCATGCATTTTTGGTTAGTATTTGTACCTCAAAGGCAACAAGTAATGCTGGGCAAAGCAAAGCTTCTGCTGTACTACTCCAGTTTTGGTGCACGGTTTCTGAGCGGCATGCTTCTGCATATCCATGCACTTCTGCATAAATCTGTATTTCTGCTGACTGGGCTGAAATACCAAAATGTACAGAACCTGGTCACAGAAATCCCCATCTCAGAATAGCAGTAGCGTGATTTGGGTTCGCACAGGCTTTGCTGACGAGTGCATCTGTTGGGCCCTTGTCCCAACCCAACGCTGCTCTCATCTCACGGCCGGTCGGGACTGCCCACGCAGGTCTGGCATGCTTTCCAGCAGTCAGTGCAGCCAGTGTAACCCTGGCGTCAGCAGCTGGGTCAGTTGTAGGATGACATATATGCAAGAGAAGAGTACTACCAAGCAAACAGCAATGTCTGCTCTGTTACCCCAGTAAATACGGGTTTTCCTCACTGTAGTCTGGTATCCAGGCAGACTTCCCACTAACATTAATGAATGTGTGACACATGCATGCACGGCTGCATCACCAAGACATTTACTCCTTTCTTCACCAGGCACTCTCTGAGGATGTTCAGTCTCCATAATCCTCCGCGTGCCTGGGTTTAGAGAAGGTAAAGCACACAAGTTTTGAAAGAAAAGGGCACTCAAGCACCACAATCAGCTGAGGTCTTCACGTGACATCTGTCTACCATTAACTGCCTGGATAACCCTGACTGTTCTAGAGGCTCCTGAAGCACAGGTTCAGGAGGGGTTTGAGAACAAGGCTATCGTGCCTTCAGCAGTCCATTTTTTTTCTCCTTTTTCTACAGAAAAAAAACCAAACCAGGCTGTTAGCCAATGAAGTGCAGCAGGGCAATCATTGCTCAAAGCCCTAACTGCTTGCTGACCCATACTTGGAGATAAATGTGATCTTTCTAGAAAATGTGAACACAGTGCCCAGGGGTGTGCTGCACATGTGAAATGATCTGCAGGAGTAAAGCAAGGCCGAGCTTCAGCTCTGCCAAAGGGAGTGGGCACACCAAGAAACAGAATGGATCAGATGGTTTCTGCTCATGCCTCCATTTCCTAACAACTCAGGAGCACATGCATACACTCCTCTTCTGTTTCAAAGACACCATGGTCTTCTCTGACATGGAGGAACAGCCCCAGCCTTACTCATTCCTGAACCTGAACTCTGATGCTGAACTTACTGGCAGATGATTGTGGAGGCTGTTTCAGAAAAAAAGAGATGAATCATGATCCAAATGGAAATACCCATTTTAGTACTATCTCTTGACCTAGCACCCAGTTCAGGGGAAGGGTTGTGCAGGACCTGGTGGACCAGTAGATGGGTCCATGGCTGTCTGGGCAGGCTTCAGACCTTCAGGAAGGCCACATGATGCTGGAGCATTCTGCGTGTTGAATGGGCACGTGTGACTCCTGTCTCTGGGATGGATACTGCCAGACTGGATGCAAATCCTTGATGAATTCTAACATACCACAGAGGATGAGAGGAGATTTTATCTGCGATCTTTAGGAAATGTGTGTCTTTCACAGCAGCAGGGGATGGATGCAGTGCGCTGTATTCTTGGGCCAGTGACAGGCGCACTAACTAATGTGAACTCAAACACAATTCGTTTAGAAACGTACACATCAGTAGGTTCTCTTGACTTCATGACTAAAGCCGTGCTGAAGCAATATCTCCATTATCCATTTTAAAGTTAACAGCAGCAGACAACCAGTGGATCAGCATCCAGCAAATATGCCACACACACTAACAGGCATGTATCCAGTACAGCAATTGTACACAGGAATTTGGCCCCTTAGGCAGTTCTGTACCTCTCATCTCCTAAGTAGAGGTGACAGGCTGCCCAAGCACAAGGAACAAGCAGCCCCAGCAGCATCAAGACTGCAGCAGGGAGAGAGGCTCACAAGCCACCCGCATGGTAGCTGGGTCTGAGGGTGACACTTGGGACACTCAAACCACACATATCGTGCTCATGAGAGGTGTTCCAGTGAGCCTGAGTGAGGGAGGAGCAGACTGCTTGCAGCATTTGCACAGAGCTTGTGGCAGGACATCCTCTGGTGCCTGCACTGGCTGTCACAGACACAGCAGCACAAAGCACCCTTGGAGCCACCTCTGTTCCCTGGACCCACAGCACAAGTCGTTCACAAGCCTTCCTGGGGTCAGGCTTTGCCACCAGACAGAGATGCCAAAGGGCACCTCTGCTTGCAGCTCACTGAACTCCACCCCAGGCTCTTTCTACGGGGGAAGCGCTGGCCAGAGGAGACGAGACGTCAACGGGCATCAGTGACAGCAGTGGCACAGGCTGCTGGCACCTCGTGTGCAGGGGGGAGACAGGCCAAACACCCCTGTCAGGACACACTGGCTGTGCCCTGCACGGCAGCGGGAAGCCCTGTCTGAGGGGAGCCCAGGAACCATGCAAATTGGCCACCAGCCCTGGTGGGAAAACGGACAGTGTCCTGCCCCCTTTCAAAGAGCAGTGTCAGACAGAGAGGAGGAGGAGGAAGGTGTCTAGGTGTCTGTCTGAAACTGGCAGGTGCCATTTTCTTCCCTGCCTACCCCTCTTCCTTCATAAGTCTTTCAAGGACAGAACGAGCCCCACACTCCCCATCCTGCCCTGAGCACAGCAACCATTGGCTCTCACTGGTGAGTGAGTTATAGAAATAAAAGGCTTGTTCTGAACAGAGCTCCAGAAGAAAACCTGACCTCAAGGCATGAATGTGTGTGCAGCATGTAAGGATGAGCACACCGATGGACAGAAAGGAAGGACACAACCACGGTCAAACACAGACTACCAGGATGCTGCAAAAGTATTGATTGTCCCTTTTGACTCAGCACCAGCCTTGACCGCAGCACCCAGCATGGTAAAGAGACGCATGTGTTTGCAAACCACCTGCCAGAAGGTAGTGCCTTTCCTATGTGACAGGATGGAGGAAATGGGTCTTGTTCCCTAACGTATACCTCAGGTATTCAGCTGGGCTGAGAGCAAAGAGGGATGCTGGGTGGTTTCCCTGGGTTTTTTGTCCATGCTCACTGCAAGGCAGGCTGCATTTCTCCTCCCCTAGCTCACAGCATCTGCTTCTGTGTGTCTCTGCACCCATGCACCATCCCTGCACATATTGGTGTCCAGTGTCCCCAACACTGTGCTGCCCTGAGGGGTGCTCAGCCACAGGGGTGTGGAGAGAGGGGTGGTGCTCGTGCAAATGTACCTGACAGCTTCAGCTCTCATGAGCAGCATGAGGAAAAGGAGGGGAGGGAGGAAAGGAGTTTCTTTTTTCAGCATTTTGAATGGCAGCTTGCTGGAATGCAGCTGTGCAGCCGTTCCTCCTGCCTGGATGAGCCCAGGAGGGAAGGGATGTGATCGCCCAGTGATGGCTTCTTGCCCACTTTCTCGGGTCTTACTGTTGTCATTGGAGCCGACCCCACAGGCAGCACAGCCTCGGCAATGCACTCTGAGAGATGGTTGTAACTCAGGTACACACAGAAACAAGCGGATCTGAGTGGCTTGCATGCACATCACCCATCCCAGGGGAGGAGGACACCTCCCCAGGAGACCTGGCTGAGCCTCTGTCACCTCTCCGGGGCAGGAGAGCACCATCCCCGCATGGCAGCTGAAGCAAGGGGAGCCTAACAAACGAATCAGGAACACAGAAAGTGTGCAAGCCTCCAGCTTTCTGTGGCCCTTACCTTTACCAGCCCTCATGCTGAAACATTTTAATCCCTAGACATAGCTTCTCTCTCTCTCTCTCTGATAATTTCTGCCTCCCCAGCTTTTTAATGAAGAATAAATGCATCTCCCACTGGGTCTGGAAAGCCACTAGAGCTAGGTTGTCTCCTTGCATCTCTCCAGGACACTGACATGAAGGGATGACACTCCCTCTGCTGGGTTTTCTTGCAGAAGTGAGGCACGGAAATTATTTCTGCGAAGTGTGTGTGTATGTGATCAGCTGGTGCCCACACCTACACCAAAAGCTGCTGGGTGGGCTCTGGGCAGTCAGCAGCTCTGCTGCAGGAGAGCATGGGAGGAATGGGACATTGCTGCAGGGGTGTGCCTCCAGAAGTGCCTCCACCCAGCTGACAGAAAAGAGAAGAGGAGAGTTTTGGAGGAGAAATTAGGAGAAGGGGGGGAAAAAAATGTCCAGCAGGGTTCAGTGCAGTCACGGCTATGGTGTGTGTTGTGCTGCTGAGCTGTGCAGGGCAGATCTGCATCGGAGAGCTCCAGTGGGACCCAGGGGCTCCACCCCTGCTCACTGCCCAGCCTCAATGAGGATTTCCAAAGAATACATCCTGAACAATTCAGCTCTTGGCTCCATAGCACACTACTGACAGTGCGGTGAAGGTCACAGCTGCCTGGGTTTTGCTCCTGTCACTCTGCTTGAAACAAATACAGAAGAACCTGGCAGGGCTTCAGGCTGGAAGAGCTTTCTTGGGACATGAGCCATGTGGGTGCTGCTCTTGCTTTGCTTGGGGACACAGTGCAAATGTCTGTTGTAGCTGCACCCAGTGACATGGTGCCATCACTGTTCATCCATGGCTGGAGGCCCCAGGGGAAGAGAACGGACAGCTTCCTCCGGAGCTCAGCACCCTTCGGGAGCATTTCAGATGCACCATTCAGGCTTGTAAGCTTTCCAGGGTTGAAGTCTGCTCCTTGGAACAATCATTTAGATAAGCTTTTGCTGTATCTTCAAAGCGGAAGCCAAACATGATGCAAACAGCCATGGTTTGCAGTCAAAGTTAGTTGTAAGACCAAAACATCCCAGCAGGTGCTCTGCATAGCAGAGAAAGTCAAAACAGGACTGTATCTGCTCTTTTATTGTCAATGTATGGAGGCTTGCAAGTTTGTATGGACATTTTTGCCTGTTCATTTACAAAGTAGCATCTGCATAGGCTATTCTCCATACTTACCCCTTTTTCTCCCTGCCTACAAGGAGTTAAATCCTCAAGGGCCATTTCTGCTACATCTCCAAAACCACGTTCTGCCTCCACTTACTCATTCCAGTTCTGCCATGGTCTCAGCTGTAACTGCTTTCCACTTCAGCAAAGCAATAAATCAAACAAAAAGAAAGAGTTAGCAACTCTGGCAAGTCTCCCAAATCCACAGAGGGAAGCCCCGGTGTCACATCACTGGGAGAGATGAGGTTCCTACGGTTCCCTCTGATACCCCCAGGCAGTTACAGTTGCCCATCGGCTCTGCAGAGGGGACTCCAATGAAACTCTCAAGAGCCAAGAGAGGCCCTTTCTGTAGACAACCACCACCGTCAGGCTTTCCCACATGGCAGCAAAAGCAGGGTGTGCTGGAGAGAACAGCGTTTTGATCCTTGAGGCCAGACATTTCGTATCAAATGCTTTAGTCCACAAAGCTTGAACTTGCCAGTGCTGCTGTGCAAAAGCCTGTCTCCCCAAGCTGACCTGGCAGCCTGGCCACAGAGCAAGGAGGAGATGCTGCTGGTGTGGAAGTACTGCTGGTCTCCCCAGATGTTGAGAGAAATGTTTTCAAATTCAGAGGGAGATCGAATTTAAAAAAAGGGAGTTTGTCCCCTCTTTACCCACTGTATCACTGCACAGCACATCCTTTACTCTTGATTTCTTCTTCTGAAACCCTCCTGTGCCTCACAGTTGGGAACGCAGCAAACTCTACCTAGTCCTTCCTAGGAAAAGTCTCTCTGGTTTTAAGGGATGCAATGTCTCTTTCATTTTAGCCTGGAGAAACAAAATATGCTTTTCCCTGTTGTGAATGGACCAGAATGAAAGTCTTTTCAGCATCTTCCTCAGTCTTTCTTTTCCCTGAGCTGTGTCTTTAATACCAGAGGTTGAACAGAGGTTGAAGATGGAGAGCAGAGATATTTCTTGATGTTGCAGTTGTCTTTCAGGAGGTGTTAATTTCAAACCTATTCATGTTGCACTACAAGCACACACCATGATGATGAGCAGCACTCTTATTTAGCATTATCACTAACAGCAGAATACAACAGAAAGCCTCTTCTGTCTCCCAGCGAGATCTGCAGAGGATGTCTGTGAGTCAGCCTGACTTGGTTTCTCTTTATTTGAAGTCCTCCAGTTAAAAATTGTGTGGGTACTCCTTTCAGCAAACCTCATTTCTTCATGAGGATAATAGCCTGCTCTGTGTTCTCTTTGGGCTGAATTCTGGGCAGCACGGCAGGGAAGGCATTGACAACTGCCTTCAGGGAAACCTAGCTGTAAGGAGGTCCTTTCTACCCAGAAGCAAGCAGCGGCTGGGGACTCTCTCTCCTGCTGTTACACAGGCAGTGCTGACCCTTATTTGCAAGGTTTTTGACTGCAAAGAGCAACACCAGAGCTGCTATGCTGAGTATTGATGAGTCAGGAGTGGATGCCCAGCAGCACAAGGGTGGCCGTGGCTGCATGGGCTCTGGGAACCCATGTTTTACAGGTCAGCAGCAAACCACCTCAGCGTGTGCAGGTCCCCAGTGGGGAAACTCCTACTGGATTATCCATACCTTTTTACAAGGCTGCAAGAGGCAGGAGCAGAGGAGGATGCAGCCCTTCATCATCCCTGTGAGGACATGGGAGACAGGTTTAGATTTGGGTGTTCTCTGAACCACAGCACACTTTTAGCAGGACCCACAGCTTGGGCAGCGCTGCAGGGATAACATCAGACTATCACTGGCATGGAGGAAGCCTTCATTTGCCTTTCCGGTTCTCACACAATGAGAATGTTTCCTTAGTACCATGTACCAGAAATTATCTTTCTGAAAGTTGAAAGTACGTGATTTTGGAAGTCATAGATCTTGCTTTCAGTGTGTGGGGAGAAAGTGGCCCTCAGCCTTTTGATGCTTTCCTGAAAAAAGTGCAGAATTCTTTACATCTATTTTTAAAGAAGGGGCAGATGAGGCTGCTGGCACTTGTCAGAGAAACAGGAGAAAAAGGTGAGTTTTGAAAATCTGCTGCTCTGGCCCTTTACTATTCCCTAACCTTTAAACTTTATTTTCAGCAGTGTATCTTTGCTGTTCCTGGCTAACACCTAACCAGGTATTGGTTCTCTGATTATTTTATTTCCATGGGTGTTTGCCCTGGCCCACGTGGCTGACATCACTTGCATAATTTGGCTGATGTTGGAGGCCCAAAGTTTGACCTTTGGTATATTGTTATTTAGCTGTTGGGGATGTAACCTCTGCTAGATAAAGCATAACGTCATGAAAAAACATGTAATTGTCAGAAATACCAGAACTAAACTTACACAAGAATATTTGACTGGGAACTCACTACACCAATCAATGGGCAACAGCTCAGACAACCTGGAAGATGCTCTCCACCCCACAAACCCCATTCAGCTCAGCCTGTACAGAGGTGGGACTACTCTGCCTTTGGGGAGAAGGCATTTTAACCTCCCTTGGCATCTGAGGCAGGGACAGTACCTGGAGGTGTTTCCAGGACTTTATTCCTGCATGTGCCAGAGGACCTTGGTATTGTTACAGCCCCCAACTGCACGCGGTGTCTCAGATCCCCATAATAACACACCCCACTGCACAGCCTCCTGCCTGGTTTCACCCCAGATAAACTGCTTTGCGTGTCCTGGCAGTGCCTGGAAATGTGCTACGTGGCATCCCAGTTGTGGGTGCACCTGTAATGCAACCCCGAGCATGATGCTCAGGTCAGAGGCCAAGAAGGCTCCTTGATTAGTGAACATACCAATGCTTTAAACTTTCAGATTCCTCCAGTCCAGCGGAAGGCCTGGGCTGCAGAGAGATGTTATGCTCGAAAAGGAGGCACAACGTATGTATAGGTAAAGCCAAGAATTTATTGTTAGTGTAATGGCAATCTCAAGGCTCCAATCATTATCAGTCTAGATCTACTGGTCACAGAAAAAGGAAGAATACTAATGCTGTCAAGATTACTTTGCCTACACATAGTTTCTAGCCCTTCTCCTGGTGCTACACTCACCCTTCCCCTGCTCCTCTGGGTCCTAAGGCCTGTGGTTTCACCCAAGTGGTGGTGGTGGGATTTGATGTTAAAGTGAGCTGTCAGCATCTCCAGCCATTCCCTGGGATGAATGCGATGTTCATGCTGATGGATTTTTTTCTGCCTCCCTCTAGGATCTGCTTGGGATGGCTTTTATATGTTTTCTAACATGTTGCTGTGCTGTCTGTCTTCACTGGTCTGCAACCTCATGTTGCACCCAATTCACTATGTACGCTGCCTCTTAGGTATGGTAGATACTGGTTTTGTTCTGTCTGTTACCACTAAACCCAGTTTTGCCAGCTCCGGGTCTGCATTTTTTTAACAGACCGTCAGTGAGTTGTGTATAGCTGTGGGGGTCCCCAGTGCTAGCCTGTGCCCTATCTTTTACCACTGCATACCTGTACTCCTCTATGCTGCATCCTGTGTCCCCACTGCTCGAGGCCCCTGCTATCATACCAGACTTGTATTTCTATACACTGTACCATTGTGTCTGAGTCAAAAATATCTCATTCTGCATAGGATAGGGAGAACCAAGGTGCTGAGAGCTTTTACACACTGACAATGAAGCTCGTCAAGCATTTCTGTCTCCTGTGCAAGTCCGGTCCCCCATAAGCCCTTCTGCCCCTCTGAGTGGCCGCATTCTGCTTCACAATTTCACAAGGCGCCAGCAGGACCAGAGCAGAGCACATTAATACTTTGTCAGCTCAGCCCCAAAGCTCAGCCCAGGAAGCTGCCCTGCCAGAGTTCACGTTTCATAGGGTAGGCATGAGCACTAAAGAAGAGGAAATATATATTTAAACTCAAACAGGCTCAGCTTGAAGAAAACATTGGTTTTCAATGCAGCTATGAATTAAGGTAAGAGACAATTAGATTTTATCTATAATTTGACAGAGCAGGATGACAAGAAATGGTGTCTTATGAACTTAAGGAAACTTCACTGCTTAGTGCTTGGAATCTAAATGATATTTAATTTGGGAAAAGATGATGTGGGTAATGTTTATAAATTGTGAAAGTAGAAAGGGGAACGCTCTTATTAATTGAAGTGGATCAGGGCAGAGAAATTCTGCTTGGTGACTGATTATTTGTGGCATCTTGTGGTAAGAGAAATATTCACCCCGGCTAGAAGTCCTCAAGTTTAAAGCAAAATGCTGATAGATGACTAGTGTGCAGCATTAGCCCAGAAGGACAGACCAAGAAGACACAGCCCTTCTACTTCATTAAATGTTTTTTGTTAGATGTCTTCAGAGATTTCACAACTCACCAGCATTGCTTGATTTTAGTTCTGGTCAGTGAACCAAATGTCACTGCTGCTGAAAGACAGCCCAGTACAGAAAGTCTGGTAGAGATGATAGTGTCTGATGCAGACAGACCAGCAAGAGAATGGCAGAAATTAAAAAAACTTGAAAACCCAACTTTCTGCATGACCACATTACTTAATTTCTCTGTGACTCAGCTTTCCATAGGAAGGATGTTGTACAAAGATGTCTGTCGGTTTGGGTGAGACATTTGGGTAATACAGTGGCAGCAGCCCATTAAGTACTTGTGTGATATTAAACATAGATCCAGAAACAGCAGTTCCCAAAATCTGGTCTGTTGGGGCAAACTCTGCATGGAGGCAGCGCAGTCAGAGGCAGTGAACTGGGTGACAGGATAAAAGACAGCAACTGCAATGGATTATGAAGGTTTGGGCAGTGCAGAAAAAGTCCAAAAAGGAGACAAAAAAGCTAAATTTTGACAAAGAAGAACACATAGTAAATTGAGAGAAAATCACATAGTAAATGTATATTCCCAGGAAGGGGCTGACAACTCCAGAATTTAAATCTCATCCAGTCACAGCCAAGAAGGGGTAATACGTGCTGCTCTCTTAAAATGATGGAGAAGATGAGTTAAGAGATCTCCCATTTCTAGAGAGCCTTCTCAGATTCCTCAAGGATGCTGAGGCAATGTGAGCTTATTAATAACAAAAAGGGGGGGCAGGTAGTAAATGGGTGCCACGATAAAGGTGGCTAGAGGAGAGAGTGAATGATAACCATAAAAAAGTACAAACAGTGCACATAGCTACAATCAATCATCTGTTTTCATTGTCCTTTCAACAGAAAATACAAAAGAAATTTGAATGCCACTTAAGAAGGGAAGGCCTGGGAAAAAGAAATACTGAGGAAGAGCAGGTAAGAGAAAACGCTGGCAAAATGCTTAGCTACACATGTAAAAAAAGATAGAGAGTGTCACGCGAAACTGTGCAAGCAGAAAGGGCAAACAGGGGAACTAACAGGCTGTAGGAAATACCTATGAAACAAATTTTCCATGAAAATCCCGATCCTGGCAATCATCATCCAGTCAGATGACAACCCCAAACACCCAGTGCCCCACGGGCAGCTCCTGGGAGAGCGTCTGGTCCCTCCCCAGCTCTGCCACTGCCTCCCTGGCAGCTGAGTTAAGGTGTTCCCCAGCCTCTGAGAGGATAAAAAAAAATACTGCTTTTCAACACAATTCTCAGACCATTTATGTAATTTCCCATCCTCTGGCCAGTCCCTGGGGGCAGGATGCTGCCTGGAAACCATCTCAGGCTTCACAGGCTCTGAAGAGGACTCTTGGATCTGGTCATAGGATCAAGACCACAAGTCATGACCCTGAGAGTCACAGATAAAAATTTCAGAATCATTTCAGTGATTTTTGAACCTTAATTTTAAGATCCAGGGGAGACGCAGGAGTCTGAGTCATACAGCTGGGTCATATTTCCTAAATGCATAAGTCATTTCTGAAATGGATATTTAAGGCTCTGACCCCCTTAGGGCCAGATTTCTAAAGGTACTTTGGCTTCCAGAGGTTCAGATCAATGCCTGGTGGGATTTTTCAGAAGTCCCCCAGTGCTTAGATCCCTTTCAGAAGAATGATTGAATCAACGATGGCACCCCAGGGAAATGCCTTGACATGACATCTGACTATCTGCATCTTCACTCGCTCAAGAGCCTTGGTCATGCCCTGAAACCTGAGCCCCTGCTCCATTAAGGAGCTCCATTAAGGGACCCCCAGTGTGCAGGCACCAAGTCTCCTGCAGAGCCACCCTGTCAGCCTCAGAGGGGCTTTGTCCTCCCCAGAGTCAAGCAAAGGCTGAAACCACTGAAAGCTTCAGCTTACAGCTTTTGCTATAAATATACCAGCACCCACCGGGGTGAGCTACCAGGGGTTTGATGGGGTCTGACATGGCCCCAGCAAACCACACACACTGCTGCTGTGCTGCTGTCCCCCCTGGATGGCTTGCTGCAAGTCTTCCTGGCAGGGAGACAAAACCAGCAAGTGGAGGGATGCCACTGGGGACAGGATTCACCCAGGGCATCAGGGTTCAGTCCTCTGTGTCTGCTTTGGTGTCATGGTAGCACAACCAACCTGAGTGAGGCCACTGGGTCGGCCAGCTGGACCATGCACTGACAGAGCAAGAGCAAGATCTTGTTCAAAATAATACCTCTGTGGTTGCTCTGAAGCACAGGTGGTGAAGCCCTTGCTGCCAGCAAAGGCAGTAGTAAGTCCCTAGTTTTGCGTTTTCTTTATAAATCAGAGTACACCTAATTTTGATATGATGGGTTAAAATGAAACTTGGTGCCCTGGTTACTTGCTGCCCTGCAGTTATCTCCAGGTTAACATGGAGCATCTTTGAGAAAGCACTTTCCAAAGCTGTAAAGCCTTAGGTGAAGGTGAGAGAGATCCTGGGGACTTTGGACTCTATATTATCCCCTCCTGCCCTCCATGATCCAAGCCCGATCTTTTTAAATGTATTTTTTTACCCAGAACTATTGGTTTAAGTTTGTAGATTTACATGCTGCTCATCTCCAGCTAGTAGCGTCTACTTCTAATTTAGTTTGTGATGTTGGTGTAAAAACCGTAGGACTGGTTCAGGGAAGTGGCATTTTTTTAATCTCTGACCTAAATTCCTTTGTAAAGGGACCACAGGCCTCTGCAATATTCAAGCTTATATCTATCTTAATCAACAGTGGTTTGTTTGGCTTACATTTCTGGGTCCTTTATTTAGGACACCTTAAATGCCCTAATTTTCAGAAGGTCTCAGCATCATGCTTCTGCACCTTGAACTCCACCTTGAGTTGGAAAATCCAATAATGAAGCAGCCCAGATCACTACTTGCTTTTAAAAAACTTATCCTCAAAGTCTTGGGGGGAGCCTCCATAAATTAAATCACCCAAATCAACAAGCAATTATTAAACTTGCAGCACTCTGCTGGGTTACAGAAATGGTCCCACTGATCTAAGAATAAATCACAGAAGAAAGAAACACCAAAGAAAGGAATTACCTTAAAGTCATCAGTGAGGGACTGGGGGAGCAGGGAGCAAGGATGCACCTGGGATTATGCCACACCCACTCAGAAGTGATGAAGGAATGATAAAAGAACTGGTTAGAAGTAGGGAAACCATGCAGGGTTTAACAGAGGCAGTACTGCTGTTTGGTAACAACATCCCCATCCCCATATTGTGCTTTCTTTCCATAGCCATCATATAGCCTCCCCTATAACCCAACCCCAGCAGCTGCTCCGTGCTCTTCACAGGACCCCACTTCCTTCCAGGGGGTCCCATCCCAGGATTTGGCGTAGCTAGTGCTGGTGAAGTACCTGGGGAGAGGACAGTTTGGCTTTTTCATTCATTTATTACAGTCATGGTTGTTAAGACGAGTGTGCCCCAATAGCCCACTTGCTCTGCCTCCCTGCCTATCAGGGGCTGTAGTTTTTTACCCAGTACCCCACGTTGAGCTTCTTCAGTGTCTGGCCTAAAACCATTTCCCAGACTGATATCTTCTCTTGATGTGGAGACCATCAGACATGCAAAAATCTTCTTTTCCTACTTGAAGTCTGTACCAGTCATTAGCCTTTCACCATTAAAAATGTGTATCTGATTTCTAGTTTGCATGTTTCTGGTTTGAATTTCCATGCATCAATTTATGGTATGGCTAATCCCACTATATTAACAAAATTATTAACATGAGCAAAAGTAAAATCAAGCATTATCAAAGTATGCCTACAGCCTCAGTCAAGCTCTGCAATGATAAAGTCTTCCCTCTTTTTTCCTTCCCATTTAGCACCTCTTAAACACCCGAGGGTTGCATCAGCTTTTCTTACAGCAACATCTGGCTGGGAGCTCGGTTTCAGAGTCTGCCCATATCGCGGGAGCTCAGTTTCAGAGTCTGCCCGTATCGTCAGTCAGGTTTCCTAACGGATGCGCCCCCACTCTCGAGACATCGTCTGTGCTGTTTAACTCCCAAGTGTGTCACTTTGGCTACATGAAAGCCAAAGTGAATCATCCAAGAAGCCCCAGATTACTCAGATCTGTCTGAATCACTGTCCAGTTCTTTAACTCTTTTATCACTTCCCTCTGCCAGCTCTGATTCCCAATCTGCTTTCAGACCAATGATGAAAATACTGAAGAATTTTTGGATTTCAACTCATCGTTCCCACAGAGCTTTTACAAACGATATTCCTAGTTTGGTGAGGCTTCCTCCACAGATGGCTGGCTTCTGAGATCTGACAGCTGACCAGCCCAAATCCCATCGTAATGCTTTGTTGGGCTTGTGCTGCTTTGGACTGGAGAGATGTGTCAATCAAATAAGTAGGCAGCGCAAGTCAAAGCTCCAACTATCCCACACAGTACCCTCTATCAACATTGCAATCTCATCAGATGTCCAAACTAAAGCTTCTCTTCTATAAAGCCACGTGGACTGGCATTAGCTACACTCTCCCCCTTGACTGTTTAAATTTTATTTGCCCAGGTTAAAGGTCAGGTTACACTAGCTGTTTCACCTTGCTTCCCGCTTTTGAAGGTCGGCATTGTGTCAGCTGCTTCCAGCATCTGTAGAGGTGGAACGGGGAGAATGTCTCCCCACTTTGGGACTGAATAAAAGACTGATATTTGAGATTTAAAGTAACTGCATCTGCTGGGCTGGGCCTGCTTTTGACCATGGCTATCTAACATGATCCCACACAACTCCAGAGACCATCGCCTAAGAATGGAGCCACCCTGCTCTGAAAGATAAGCTAAGTGAATTACAGGAACCAGTTGGGTGTAGGACTAGAAACCGGGCCACATCTCTGGTTAGTGTATTGCTCATAAGTCTAAGTTTTGTTTTGGGTAGCATCCAAACCATATTTAGTGGTATTTGCAGCAGTCTGGTGATTGCGTGGTAGAAGCTTGGCACCAGGCTGGTTAAGAGTATCACCCAGAGTGCTATTAAGACTTGCATCCCTCCTGCTAATTTCCACCCAGTTCTGGTTGATTCCCTTAAATCTCTTTTTTTTGTGTGTGTTAGAAGTGCCACCAGGAGCTACAACATTTCATTTGGAGGTATCCAAGGACAGCCCTATGGTCTTGCCAAGAATCACCGGCCAGCAAGAAGCAGATGGGTGTAGTCGCAAATGCGCAAAAATGCATTTATATTTGGGCAGCATGGTGGCAGCTCAGATCTAAGGGTGAGAAAGGCATACAGACCCGTAGGGTTTCACAGGGGTTCCTGCAACGCCTACAGCTTCGCTGGGCCAGATGAATTGTCAGCGTGCAGCTCTGGCCTGTACAACGTTCACTGAAAACATGCTTGCATGAGAAAAGTGTGTAAGTCAGCCTCACCCAGAAATGCTGACTAAGGTGTGAAAAATCTTTCTGAGGCTTAAATACTTTAATCAGCGTATTGTGCAAATCTGAAGCGTGACCCTCTGGCAGAGGTCTGGATTTGGTTCTTTTTTTTTAACTTCTTTTCATTCAGTGATGGCAGAGGCATCACGGAGAGGCAAAGTGCTTGCAGACTTGCTTTCTTGGCAGTAAAGCTTGTAATGTGGCACTTGGCTGAAGCGCCAGGCGTGATAACTGGAAAGATCAGATGCATAAATAGGATTTGGCTCTTGTGTCACCAAGCCTGATGCCAGTGCTGTTTGAAGGTTGAAATGCAATTTCTGTTGCTTAGAGGAGTTTGTGGATGTCGCATAATTTCACTTCCCTATGTATTACATTTAGCGCACATAGTTGGTTGGAATAGCTGGGTTGAGAAATGGGTTTTGGTCCTGCAGACTATTGTCTTTAAGATAGCTGTAAACATGACTAAAAGCAGAAGTGTTTGTGGGGAGTAGAGTGTACAACTGCTGGGGAAATCTGGAGAGAGAGCAAAACGGTTGAGCAGTTCCATGAGAAGCAGAAGTGAATCTGCTATTTGTTGGCAAGGGAAAACGTCTGGTGGAGGGAGCTCGCAGCCCTGCAGTCCTTCTTCAGTGTCCTGTATGCTCTTCAGTTCACTTCATTCCTTAGGTGAATGTTTGTTGTAAGCACAAGAGAGAAAACTGGGCTGAAGCTGACAGTGAGAAGACTATAGCATGTGCTGCAGTGAGCTTTACAAGGCTGACAGAGAACACCTGGCAGGGAAGGGTGGAAGATGGACTGAGCTAAGTTTCCTCACTTTAGGGTTCAATAAAATTTCACCACATTATGGCTATCTGGCATGGGCTGCATTTTGGGAACCTTTGGAGTTTGTAGACCACCTGTTGAGTAACATCAGCTTAAACTGAGCAAAGTGGTATCAGAGGAGCTAAATATTCAAAAAGAACTGACAGCATTGCATATGCAGGATGAGTGGTGGTGGTGGAAGGATACGAGTGTGTGGCTGGTGATACACAAAATCCAGAGTGAACAAGCCACAGACTGTGCCAGCATTTTCACATGCTAATGTCATTCTGGTAAGTGCAGTTGTTACTGCTCCTGGACGTGCTATGCAGCATCTTGCCCCTCCTGTTGGCATAGGTACCACGGGCTTTGCAACCACCCATCCAGGGGTAAAAGAAATAATTTGCTACTGCAGAAATAAATGATCCCCATCAGTGAGCTAGACTGAAAAGGTACTTCAGGAAAAATCCCAGCCCAAGTGATGTTCCTCTTTACTTCAAGAAGGCCAGGAGTTCATCCTGCACCTTGGTGTAAATGTTCTCCTGTGAGATATTCCCAAGATATTCCCAAGCCATTCCCAAGCCCAGCTTTCTCTCCAGGCAATGCCAGTGGGTGCAGCCTGCGCAGAAGTCTGCCAGACCTGAGGGCTACCCCGTGGTGGGAGCTGCATTTCTTTACATGGGTGAAATCCTCCCTGTGCCCAACAGAGCGCAGCAGCTTGTATGGACACACATGGAAACTCTCCGGAGGAACAAGCTGCCTTTCTAGACATGAATTAAGGGAGTGAGCGTGGGAAAGATCAGCACAGCTAGAGGCTCTCAGAGAGGAGAGTAAACCAATGCGTGCTGCCTCTCTACAGATCAGGGCTTTCACACAGCACACAGTCTAGGCAAGCACCACTAATCAGCCCCCTCTGGATGCCTGTGCAGTCAGCAAAGATGCTAATTGGATATGAGCAGGCATCAATCAGTTTTTTCCTCTGTGCATAATGGGACTTCTGCTCGTCACACCAGGAAAGACATGTCTGAAGCAGGAGCTTACACAGTGAAGAAACTGGGACACTTTGCAGAAACATCATGGCCTCTGTCCAGCTTTGTCACAGTCACGAAGTTAGGACAGGACTTCTGGAGGTCTCTTGTCCAAACCCATGCTCAGAGCAGGACTATCTGAGTTTCAGATATCTCCAGGGATGGAGATCCCACAACCTCCCTGAAGCCCTGTCCTGGTGTTTCACCGCCCTCATGGTGAAATTCTTTTTCCATATTGTGAGCAACAATTTCCCATGGCCCTTGCCTCTTATTCCTCCGAGAAAAGTTGTGTGCTTCACCTTTACACCTTCTCCCTAGATCCCCCTTGAAATGTGTCTTGTTGAGGCTGACAAAACTCAGTTCTTAGCATCTTCTCATATACCAGATGCTCCAGCCCCAATCATTTCGGTAGCCCTCAGCTACCGCACACCGGTGCCTCAGTGAAGAACCAGCTGTGGAGCACAACAGCCCACAGAGTAAGAGAGAGGCTCTGGCACTGTGCAGATGGTTGCGGTAACAGCTCAGTGGCAAGGAGCTGGGCGGGCTGGTGTAGAGGTTCATATTTGGCACAAGAGACTTGGTGTACCCCGACACTTCTTTTCATTTTAAAGGCACCTGCTGCATACATTTAGTCTCAGAAGGGGAGAAAGAAAGTATCAGGATGGGAAGGCAGAAAATGATGAGCTATTGGGATTATGTATGATGGCTCCTGCTCATTTCTGTATCCCTCAACAGGGTAGATAATGACTGGACAGACCCATGAATAGATGAGGAACCTGTTACATAACTCTGTAGGCAACTCTAATTAGTTATCTCATCAGTAGAAAATGCATATCTTGTTTGCAATTGCTGTCAGCTTCTGCCCCAACACCTAGGCATTTCCTGTTCGTCCCCTTTAATTCTGCTGGTGTCCAATATCACATCTCCAGAAGCTGGACAATTAAACTGGGCTGCAAGCAAGGGGCTGGGCAGCCTCTGCAGGCAGACGCAGCTCCCAGTTCAAGTAGAAAGACACTGCAAGAGCGGCTCAGCCCATGGGTGCGCCTGCCTGCTGCAAACAACCTTCCCTGCACTGTGCCCATGCCCTGAAACAACCAGTGCTGAGACAGCCCTTCTTCTAGCCCACTTTTCCTGTGCAAAACCACGAAGATTGTTTTCTAATGACTGTGGGCGCTTCTCATTTAAATGTTTTGGGGACAACTAGGCTTTGAACTTTCAGAATAAGAAGATATTTTAAAATGGAGAGCCTGTATTTCCAACTAGCATGAAAAAACCTCTTTCCGAAATTACTACAAAATAAGAGCCCAGAAATTCATGGTCCCCACCACAAACGGCACTCTAGCAATGAGGCATTAAGAGAAAATGTCCATATAGTCACAGCAGCCACCCCTGGGGGAGTTTGTTGTAGCTACCACTATGCTATATGAAACATCTTGGGCAAGGAGTGTCTCACACCTCAGGACATCTTTATTTCATGCAAGGTTTATTTTAACAGAGGCTATAAAAACTATTGCTATCAGTGGAATGTGGACATGTAGGCTGGGATTCCAACCACTTCACTCCCAGTGTCAGAAGTGGGAGTAGTTATACACCATCAGTGTCTACCACTGAGTATTGTGCCCACGCTTTCCTTATAGTCAAAAGGAGCTTCATCAACGTGGTCAGCAGAGTCTGGAAAGCAGTTTGTCTTGTCCTAAAGCAGATTTGGCCTGACCTGCATTGGATCAGAGGCACTGCTCTTCACTGGCCGTATTGACTACATCTCCCGCTAACAGGAGATGTAAACATCTGTATTAGACAGCTTACAGTCACTGAACTGAGTCCCTTCTTTACAGTCAACAGGGGTTCCTGTAAGAACATTGTGCACTGTGACCAAGGGGTTATTAATTATTAGCTGCAGTTTTGTTATCGCTGACCTTTCCTTTCAGTCTCAGCTTTAAGAGGCTGGTTTGGCCATGTTGTCATCTCCCTGGGCTTCTGCACAGCATATCACAGTCAATTTCCTTCATTTCCTACAGTGAGAGCAAGTAATGGATACTTACAAGCTCTTTACCCCAACCAGGAAGCAGACTGAATGCAGTAACATTGGCACCCCTCTACGATTTTTGGTTCCCTGCAAACAGAAATCTGAAGAGACTGGAAGGCCACATCCCAAGGAAGTGCGGAGGAACTGACGCTTGCCCTGAGTTATTTGATGTCCAGAGCAGTGATCCCAGAGGTCACACACCTGCACCCCCTACTCTTTGGGTGCAGCCTCCAACCTAACAAACCCTGCCTCCAACCTGACTACCTCGCAGCCAAGGCAGGAAGAGGTCACGAGGCACTTTGGTGCCTGAGGAAAAGGGTCAATACAATTTCTCTTCTTTTGATCATACAATGAGTTTTTTAAAAAACCTCCTCAAAGATATGCTTGCTCCTAAGGGATGTCCCAGTGCAAACTTTGCTCCTCCCATGTCAGCAAGCATCAGCTTAGACCTGGCCAAACTGGGCGTCTTACCACACTTTCATCCTGGGGTTAATGTGTGGGGTGAGATTCAGCTCTTGGTGGTGTTGACAGGCACCACAGGCTGATCAACAGCTACATGTGAGGTACCGCTTCCTGCTGAGCACTGCCCAGCAGACCGGGAGAGCCCCTGCGTTTCTCACACTGTGATGCACCACCTGCAGAGCTCAGTTAGATGTCGGTCTGCTGCTGCTTCTGCTGCTCTTCCGATAAGCAGAGACTTATTCAACAGACCTTGAAATTCTCATTTATTTTTTCTGATCCTAAATTTCCTATCCTAATTTTTAGTGAAGTACATGGAACAGCAGAGTCTGGGCTTTTGTTAGTAACTACCATCACCTCCACAGCAATACAACTCGCACTAATCCAAATAGTGACAAAATCCCAAAGCATGCGTGTTGGTGAGGCCTCTCAGTATTTTACCATAGCAGATACTCAAGATCTCTCTGTCTAACATTATTCTCTTTTCCCTTTTCATGTTGCCTCTAGCCATGATGGAAGCATTCACAGAAACAACAGCTGAATACGCTTATGATGAACGTGCTTTTTCCTGCAGTAAGACTGACATCCAAGAATTTGGGAAAATATTTCTGCCAATATTTTACATTGCAGTCTTTGCTCTTGGCCTCACAGGGAATCTAATGGTCATTTTTGCCATTGTGAAAGAAGGCAGTAAAAAAAGCATCACTAACGTCTATCTCCTGAACTTGGCTATCTCAGACCTTCTCTTTGTGATCTCCCTCCCCTTCTGGGCTTCCAACACAGTGCGTGGATGGACCCTTGGGACTATTCCATGCACAGCTGTTTCCTCACTGTATTACATTGGTTTCTTTGGGGGTATGTTCTTTATCACTGTTATCAGTATCGACAGATACTTGGCCATTGTCCGGGCAACATATTCTCTGAAATCCAGAACAGTGAAACATGGCTTTCTTATAACCTGTGGCGTATGGGCAATAGCAGTTTTGGTTTCAGTGCCACATTTTGTGTTCTCCCAGCTGGTAGAAAATGACTGCATTTCTGCCTTCCCCCAGGAGCTGGAGAACATCTGGCCAGTGTTCTGCAATGTGGAGCTGAACACCATCGGCTTCTTCATCCCAGTCTGTATCATATGCTATTGCTACTGTGGGATCATCAAAACCCTGGTGTCCTGCAAAAATCAGAAAAAAACACGAGCTGTAAAACTGATCTTGATTGTGGTGGTTGTGTTTTTTCTGTTTTGGTCCCCCTACAATGTACTGATTTTTCTAGAGACTTTAAAGCACTATGAGTTATTCACAAGTTGCAACCAAATTAAATCATTGGACTATGCAATGCACCTGACTGAAACCATTGCATTCAGTCACTGTTGTCTCAATCCTTTTATCTATGCCTTTGCTGGGGAAAAATTCAGGAAATACCTTTATCATGTCTGCTTAAAGTACTGTCCATTCCTGTGTTTCTGTGGCCCCTGCAGTCGCTACCAGGTCACCTATTCAGCCAGCTATGCAGAAAGTGTTGTGAACAGCAACATAACCCTGAACACCAGCGACCAGGATGGCTCTGTCTTCGTCTAAAAGACTCTGTGAAGAAGATATGTGTGTAACTATGTCTTCTGCAGAGCTAGCCACTGCTGAGGAACTGCCATTACCCATATGAAGAGACTTAATGGCTGCACTGAATTACTGACATACCTTTTGTTAAGCATTATATATTCTAAACCAGTAAAGATCTTAAAAAAAAAGGAGTACAATATGTCAACGCTGAACATGGGATCAAATCAAGAGAGAAGAAGAGGGAATGTAGAAGCAAAAGCAGTGCTCTGTGCCTAGAACAGGAAATGGAGAAGAATTTAAGGATAGGGAAGCTATTAAACAGTTTAATCATCAAAACTTGTACATGCACTGGTGTATGCATGTGGTAAAATGTACATAGGACTAAACTAACTTTTTAAGGGAAGAGAGATCTCTTTAATGAACGGCAGGTGACTGGTAGCAAAAGGGAATCTTTTTTATAGTAAAGGGGTATATTTTTGATGCTATATA
This sequence comes from Strix uralensis, assembly GCF_047716275.1. Lineage (NCBI taxonomy): Eukaryota > Metazoa > Chordata > Aves > Strigiformes > Strigidae > Strix > Strix uralensis. The sequence continues at coordinate 21,352,425 of NC_133972.1, read as the reverse complement.
TCCAAATGGAAGTGTTTCTGGGATTATTGAATGCAATAAATGTTTTATCTGTGCTTTCATACCCAATAAAATCCTAGTGATTAAAAAAAAAGTTATTTCTGAATACGTGTTTAGTGCTACCAATGTTTATAGCATGCAATAATCAGAGCAAGGACCACCCTTAAGGATTTGGGACCTGACCTGGAGCTGATCCAAGCCAGCCGGCATATCTCCTGATTTCCATGGGCTGTGGCCTGAGCCAAAGGCCAGAGTTTGGTGGAGCCTTCCCTCAGCACAACCCCAAGCACTCTGCTGAGCGAGGGGCTGCCAGCTTGATCAGCGGACATCAGCGCACACTGGGACAATGGGAACTGAGGTACGGGTTTGGGGATCATTGTGCTTGGTCCAAATATGACACAATCAAGCTGTGAATTGCTTGCAGAGCATGGCAAGTATGCGTTTTGCACCTGTGCTCCGCTTGCCACATGTTGTAAACACCAACTGTGTCTATACCATCGTAGACATGTTTGGGACAAAATAACCACTTGCCCATGCTGCTTACTACAACCTTCCTCAACCTTTCTGGCCTCCCCCACCAGAGTTGATTTCCCAAGGAAACCTGCAGGTGTACCCAGATTTAATGTGTCCCAGAGGACACATTTATCATGTGTGCTCCACAGCCTCCAAATATCCTTTTTACTCTTGCAATGACAATGCATTGTGGGGTGGAAAATGTCAATCGCACAACTGAGAGTCCTTCCCCAGGGGCCTCCCTGGGAATCTTCTGCCATCATCTGCTGCAAGAGCAAAGGAGATTTTTGTTGGCACTGTGGACTGGAGTTAGGCGAATGGAAAAAGGACTGTTGCCATCTATGAAGCTGAGATCACCTTACAAGGAAAAATCAAGGGCCAATCTTAAAAAACGAGTCCATGCCAGTGGGACCCTATTTCTATACACTGATGAACTGGCAATATGTCAAATCTGAAGAAATGCACTCACTTTCCAACTACACAAGAGTTGTTCTAGAGTATCGGTGGGAGGAGTAGGCCCTTTCTTTGTGGACCTTAGTGTCACCTTGTTTCTAACAAAGCTTGGAGGAGACCCTCTCCATTGAGCAATTTTCCATAGGCAATAATTCCACAAATATTAAATACTCAATTTTTTGCTGCTGAACATTCAGCACACTCTACAGTTCAATAGTCCCTTTTCATAAAATGCCTTGTATCAGGAGTAAATATATTCTATATGCTCAACTTCTAAAATTTCAGCTATAAGTGGACTTCCAGACTCCAGACTTATTGTCTAAGATTAAATGTAGCATGAGTGTCACTTGAAATTAAATAACTTTTCAAAATTAAGTCTACCTAAGCAAGTGAGATAAGACAACTCCCTCTGTCCCCACCCCCAAGCAAGTGGTATTTTTTAAATGGCATTTTTACAATTTATTTTTTTTAAAGAAATGCTAAGATGTGCAGAAAGAAAGACGAAGGTACTCTGAGACTAAACAAGAAGTCATCTGCATGAAATCAGCCTGAAGAGGGTGGATTGCCAGGCTGACCAATGCAATCTCACTTGGTTTATTTAACTTTCCTTCTATTTTTCAGACAATGGTGAATTACTGAGTGGGAAGTGTAAAGGGCACTTTTAAATATGATCCATGTGCTGTCTCCAGAGTGAAAGGTGCAAGCTTTCTGCCAGCTCTGTAGGAAAGGAGAGCATTTTCCTGCCTAGTCCCAGTGGTTTCCCAGGAATCCTACCCATCACCAGCACAGTGCACCACAGCACACACGCCTTCCAGATGCATCTCCCTCTGGCAGTGCAGACTTGCTACTGTGAGTCAATCTGCCTTGACAGGCCTCGTCCTCTGCAAACTGCAACGCGTGAAACTGCATCTGCAAAAATCCTTCACTACCAAGTCAAGGGTCCCTCCTGACAACCTGCACTTCTGTCTTCTTTGCCTCACTGTGCGATGGAAGACTTCCAAGGATTGCCAACATAACATCATGAATTTTTATGCCACGTATTTGCAAGTTATTATATAGAATTTGCTATTTACATGCAAGGTCTTATTGCTTAATATTTGAGCATTTGTATGAGATTAAAAGCTTCAGGGGGGTTTCTAGGCATTGGAATCTGCAACAAATAGCTAGTTTATGCAGATGCTTCCTCATAGCAGAAGTGGTAAATCTTTGAAAACCCACTGAAAACCAAAATCAACACTTTTGTTTTGTTTGCATTAGCGGGAAGAGTTTTGTTATAATTGTCCCTTAAAAAACTTTAGCCTCCATGAAGCATACCAATGCTCTGAGGGCAACCAGTAGCAAACTTTGCCAGGACTGGCTTCAGCTGCAGCAGAGACAGGCATTGCTGTTCTTCATGGTGCTGCACCATGCCAGCATGCATGGGAAGCAGCAGCCCTGCAGCTCCTGTCCACACCACACCTCTGTTGTGATTTGTGACAGCTAATACTGTGTAGTTTCCTGCATTTCCGCTAATTTTATACATTACACTCCTTGAGCTATTCTTTGCATCATTCGAGCCTGACTGAAAGCCTACTGATGTCTCTTTAAATTCCTCCACTGGACTTTGAGTTAATTGTAGCCTCTCTTTAAAGATACTACTTCTCTTTCAAAACCTCTGCAGCAGGAAACTGGTGCTTTCTATCTGCCCAGCTGGTTTACAGCATACACTTTTCTATGGATAGCACTAATGCTGCATATATCCTTAGACTGGATCAACACATCCTTGAGGACCAGCCACATCTAGACCCTACTCATTACATGTGAGAAAGTAAACCAGTTTCTCAGTATGGGATAAAACCTTTTCATTTGCCATAAATTAAGAATAGACTCTTTCTTACTTAGCAAGTCACAATTTACACATGAAAATGCACACACACGCACGCACACGTGTTATATCTATCCATTGAATAGTATTTGGTTGTGCAAAAAGGAGACAGGAAATATCTGGGTTTGGTGGGGGGATTGGGCTTTAGGGTTTCGAAGGGTGGTGAGCTATCTTTGCATCTTATTTTTTCATCAACTTTCTTCCTGTTTGAAAATCACATTGACACTTAACATAAATCTTTTCCCAGCTGGGTTACAGTTTGAGGAACTAATAAAACCTGAATCCAAATTTTCTCAGCAGGTTCACAACTATACTTCATGTTCTACTTATAAATAGGATGAACAAGACGCATATTTAGCCAAACTGCTTACAGTGAGATACATGGACATCATTATCTTTTTTAGGTGCCAGTGCAAGTCCTTCTCATCCACATATGACAGTCCCAAAATCATAGGATTTATATTCAAGCTGACCATGGCTGCTCTGAATTCTTTTCATTGACCTCTTGGGGTTTTTAACTTTTACAGAAAACTTAGAAATGTAGCCAGTCAGAGCATCACACTGACTTGGAAAATCACTCAGCAGTGAAAGCTGTCATTTTCAACACTGACAGCAGAAGGAGTCGCTACCCACATATTTCCTTTCAGTTTAGAATTTGCTACGGGTGGATCTGAAGTCCTGGTCCATGAGAATCTGAAGTTTTGAGGCTATATTTCACAAATAAACTATTTATAAACACATTGGTTATGGGTTAAGTTCTGTCATTTCCATTTTGTCTCTATCACCTTTGTGAGGTCCCTCACTGAGATCTCATAGGCAATACAAAACTGTTGCCCTAGCAGGACACTCTGTTGCCAACAAAGGGACAAGTTCCAAGTCCAGCTATCCCTAAAAATCAAAGGAGAGTCTTCCAAAGAAAATAACAGTTACCAGTTTTATTCTCCCCGAATTTGAATTCTAGAAGTTGCACTATGTCTCCCCACCATTGCTTTTGCAGTTCCTAGCTGCTAACATTTTTCCTCTGTACTTATTGTTCAAGCATGGTGCCAAAGGCCATTTACATACCACTTCTAGAATGGCCACATTTTAGTAGCGAATGACATATTTTCTGTATTAAGGACTTATCCAGTCCCGCTCAAAGATTTACTGTTTGCACTTCAGTTTCTTAACTCTGTAAGACACCCAGAACTCTAATGAAAAATTGTGACTTCCAGAGTTATTATTTTGAAATTCAAATCTGGTAATCAAAGCTAAAATTGAGAACAATTTATAACTATTAAAAGATGGCTTCTGACACTTGTCACATACACACAGCTTCTGATGAAGTTGGTAATAATTCTGCTGCCACTGTTAATAAGAACTTCCTAATTTACTTGGTAACTACTATAAGAGCTTGGTTTTCAACATACACACGTCCAAACCTCAAGACTCGAGTTTTGCAGTGTCAGTGTTAACACAATGTTTTCAACACGGAACAAAATATCCACCAACTGCTCCTGTGTAATTTTGTTTGTTACATTAATACTCAATACATAAATGTCAATAGTTAATATATTGTATGTCATTCCTCTCCCTAAATACTGTGAAATAGCTCCCATTGGACATGGGGAAAATGCTTTGCTTGTGAAGAACAGTTTGCATTTACCAAATTTCCAACTGTGATCCTTCAATCATCAGGAAGCAGCACATCAACTTTGTATCACTGAAGGCAGAGGTTAGTGAATGGGATAGAGAATGCAAGCAAGGACTCTGGCGCAGCTTTTTCACTACACAGGGGATATTATCCACTTGCCAACTCAGTTGTAACTGCAACAGTCTGTTTTCCACCCCACTCAGATTTTAAGTCTCTGATAAGTTATATACATTTGTTACTGCTTCATATTCAGATGCAGCCCAGTAGTCCAGCTACACATAGGTCCATATGCAGGCAACTGAAAGAAGCTGCATTTCTCGCACAAGAAGTTTGCATTTAGCCCATAAATGCTGTTTGCTACATTAAAATTAAACCCAGCAGCACTGACACGAAGAAATGGCAGTATGGTTTGCAATGGCCGTGATTTGCAGGGCACATCAGAGGACATTGACAAAGCTGAGGAAGCAGAACAGTAGATGGCTCCACACATCTGTTGACAAGACAGTTACCTCTAGTGCCAGACATGTGTTGCTATTTCTATGTGCAATTTCCTATGCACTTTACTAGCACAGTTCCTTACATATAAGAACTGCTTGAAACCCTGAGCTGCATCCTCAGTTATTTTTCCAGGCTCCAACCAGGTGGGAGCAACCTAGAGGAAATGGTATGTCTAGTAGGCACCTGGAGCAGGTTGTTGCACCACCTTTGTCCACAGCACTTTGCCATCCCCTCTGCCCCGGGCAATTGCTGAGCAACACAGACTCCAACTTGGCTGTAGCAGGAGCACGTGGGAATGGGGAGCATTTCCCACTGGAAGGGCCTCAAGCAATAGTGTTAATGGCCTAAAAACACCCAGGGATGGGAAATTGGGTAAGTGTGCATAGGAATCGCTTTTTCAGCACTTCCTAGGGACATCTCACTAGGGACAGATGAAGGATCTTCACCAGCATGTTCTCTTTGTCCTGGAAGGAAGGTGTCTGAGGAGGCTCAAAGCTGAGTTTGTATGTTTTGTAAACAGCAGTATTAGAGCTCATTAAAATTTGACCAGGTCATAACCCCTGAGTGACTTCAGAGCCCCTCTCCAGTGAGTCTTTGCTTTATTATAGCCCCTCTCCCCCTTGGGATCCTATCTTAGGAAATGGGTATCCTCATCCTGCTGTCAGCTGATTTTTTTCTAAGGGAGCACTCATTTGAATCATTAAGGCTCACCATCACTTGGTCTCTTGTTCAGTTCCGTCTTCTTGGTCCTGTTGCTGGTCCCTGCTCTCCAGATTCTCCTGGTAGCTCAGGTTTCAGGAGGTTACAGTGCAAGGGATGGACAAAATACAAGCAACCATAAAGACAACTTTGAATGCACAGGCCACAGTTTACAGATCAAGTCAGATTCAGAAAAGGCAACTGCAGGCAGTGACATACATCTTTTTACACAAGGCTAACAGCACCTGGAGCAAAGTATTTCCAGAGTCACCATAACCTCTCACTATCCCTGTAATCACCCTTGCTCATGCAGGACCCTCTGTCCTAAGCTCGCTCCATCATTTCTTCTGCCCATCTATAGTGGCAATGCTTTCTTTGCATTTCCACCAGAGGGTGGCATTATTAAACTCTATCAGACTCAGAAGTCATTCATGGTAAAGGAGGACACCCCAGTCTAGCAGCTGGAGTCACTGATGAATGAGTACAGAGTGTGAAAAATATATTTATGAAAAGTAAGAAAAAATGAGTCACTACATTCTTCTGCTGGAAGAAATAACAATTTCTTCGAGTTTTATTTGCTTGTTATTGAGCAAATGAGAGCCTGTGGAAGTTAGTTAACTACAAGCGGTTTCACCAACAATTCACAAAACACATCGGAATATCTTGTGAATCACAAAGACGAAAGAGATGTTCCAATGAAAACCTTTTATTGTTGCTATCACAGTTTTATTTCAGTGCCCTGAGTGGTTTCCCCTGCTACTAAAAATGAACTGAATATTATGTAAATTGGCTGTACAGCTTGTCTTGAAGAGGACTTGCAGTGAAACAGCTTTTACCATGTCAGCATAGTGCCTGGGTCTTAGCAGACATAGAAAGATTAATAATTAGTAAGAGCAAGTACTGGTTCTTTCTTAGTCTTGATTCTCTGCAAATACTTTGGGTTTTCTAACTAGCTTCCTTTATGTTATAACATCCATGTGAGGAACACGGCAGGAAAGACTGCAAAGATAGTTGTTGTGTAGATGTTTAGAACAAGGCCAGTTATTTAATAAGCTTTTTAAGGCTACCAACAACTACAGTGTTTGAGACTTGGGGGCACTACCACAAAGCAAACAGAAACCAAAGTCATTACACCAGAACACCATCATTCCTCTGTATCTAAACTCATCACAATACATCAAACAAACTGGCCTCTCCTCTTCACTGCTGCCTTGTCTTTTTTTTTTTTTTTCCTTAGGAGAGACCAGCCTTTAATGGGGACATCATAGTGATGGTTAGATGTTGTTTGGGAAATTTAAAAAAGAAAAATTGTATCTCAGGTATCAACTGCTCCTCAGAGGAGATAGCCCAAATTTGTCATCTTCCTTTAGAAACAGCTTAGGAACATTTGATAGATCACTGAACAAGACAAAGAAAGCTCCTCACAGTGTCATTTCACATTTAAGAAGAACACAATTCATGGTTTTTGCATCAGTGATTTTTATTTTAAGCAAAATTCCGCAAACAAAAGGACTGTTTCTGTCATGTTTGAGGTTTGAAGTTTCAGTTCTTTTTTTTATGAGGAGTTCTGAATATAGCAGCTTTGCAAGCACAGCATATGAAAAGAAAGCAAATTAGGCTGAGGAAAACAATGGCCAATACCATTCACAGAATCACCAGTGGCTACAAACAGCAGAATACATAGGACTGGACCACTGGAAAAAAAAAAAAAAAAAAGATGTGGGGAATCTCAACTTAACAGTGTTGAGCAAGAAAACATGTTTTGGGCTTAAATCTTTTGCTTGTCAGTGCAAACAGCTGTCTTAGACAAAGAGAATTCGTATGCTGAAAAAGATTGAGGTAAATTATAAGCAAATCACCTGGGATGACAGTGGAGACAGTGGTTGTCTCTAAAACTAGGAAATTAATTAACTTTCCTTTTTTAGTTCTCTGTCAGATTGCGGCAGTTTTAGTGCACAGGAAATTCAGAATAAATTGAATATTACAAGGAAAGGAACCGCACAATAGGTGGCACAAATACTTTGCTAACGAGCAAGGATGGGAACCACAGATGTGCAAACTGTGATTCAAATTCACTTGAATTTCAAAAGAAGAACTGCACAAGGCCTGACCACGCAAGAAGGAGTTAGCCACCTGATGGACAGGATGGTTTGTTGAGAAAGGTAGTCGTTTGGCCAGCTGTAACTTTGGCAGCCTGGATCCTGCGCTGATGCAATCAAAATACTGATTTTTGCAGTTGTTGGCCATCTTTAGTTACCATCATCTGCCTCTGTCCTGAGGCAGTCTCTTCTGGATGAGGACTTCTCTAATAAACACTCCTGATTCATCTACCCATGGCCAACACTGATATCAGAGGGAATGGATGGCACACTGGCATATCAGTATGAGTATGTCACAGCCTAGCTGGCTATCTCCAGTCCTCCTTGGGCAAGACTCTTACACATGCTGTAAAATGCCAAGTTAATGGTAAGACTTTCCGTAAAAGGTGGGAGCGGCTGAAATCATCTTTCAGTGAGAAGCAAGGTTTTCATGATTTGGGTTGTTCTGCTTTTTACTTTTATTAAGTTCCCTTCTGTCGGTTTTAATGTGCCCTCCCCCCATCCCATATAAAAGGTTAATCTCCTCCCAGTCAGGCTAATCAGGTTTGGTCCACCTCTCTGCACTCTCGTTATTTATTTGGTCAGTGCCATATAGCAGATACCATCTAGTAAAGAGGTAAGACAACTTCTTTCTTTTCCCTTTCCCCTGCCAACCTGTTAGTTTTACAGCAACATTCTCTACATCTCAGAGATCCCCTCCCTCTTAACTTCACCATCTCCTGCCATCCCCCTTTTGTTAGTATCTGCCAGGTTCTTATTCTCTAAGAAGGAGCTGAAAAAAGACACTCCCATGTTAGAAAGGGATCTCAGAGCTCCCCTACTATGGCTAGTTATACTTAGTCCCTTTCACTCTTCTTTCTCTCCAAGCCATGGCAGGACCTTCACTCGCAACACCTTTCATCCATTTTCTGCATTGTCTCATTTGCTCAGAGATTTCTCTTTTTTTTTTTTTTTTTTTTGTCTTGTCTGCAGTTTTGTTTTTCTCACAGGCTCTCCCACAGACTCTTCATTGGTAGGCCCTCAGAAGGTGTCTCAGGGTTGATTTTCATGAACTGGCAAATATTTTTTTAGCTTCACTTTCTGTAGTTCGTACATCCTAAGTTTTCCATCTGTAGCCACAATCATTCTGCTCTTTCTGTGGCTGAGCATTCCTCTTTCTGCAGACACGCTCTTGCTCAGTCTCCTGACAAAGACAGACGTTCCCATTTGCTGATGCAGCATGAAACGCACTGGTATGGCAGGCTTCTGAAACACAACTGCTGCTTTGCAAGACAGTGTGGTCCAGCCACTCCTCTCCAACCCACTACAGCCACACACATGCGCCCTGACAAGAAGCCTTTGCTGCCCTACTCCTCCAGGGGTGATGGCCCAGCAGATACAAAAAGCTGCTTAGGAAGCATTTGCTAATTGAAAGTCTCCTAAGGAAGGACTGGGCAAAAGGCAATATGCCAGATAGGCCCTTTCTTCAGGCCAGTGCCATATGAATTGTGCTAAACTGGCATTCATAAGGCTGCAGTCATGGTCCCTGCCAACAGTATGATTGAAAGATCAGAAGCATACCTGAAGTGTGGCATGTGTGCTAAGGACAGGTCAACAGACTTCAAAAGGTTGCTGATGATGGGAAATCATCCCTTAACCAAGAAGGGTTCTTATGGGGTAGAAGAGAGATTGTATCTGGATTCAATTCTATTCACTACTACATCTGGAAATCAAGAAAAATCACCACTGATGAAATTCAAAGGAGATACTTAGTTTGATGGAGTAGAAAATAATGAGTAGGACAAGATAAGCATGCAGATGCATGGTGGTTTATTGAGGCAAAAGCATTACAGAAACAACTAAGAACAATGCCTACAGAGCAAGATGTGTTTTTTCCTGAAAAGCAGGTGCTTAAAGAAAGATTTTATGTCATTGCTATTGTGGGTGAAGAGCTGAACTTGTGCCCCTAGGGCAACAGCATGTCAAAGAGGAGATTAATGAGGCCCTTACACAGACTAAAGAGCAGCAAGAGGAACAGCTTCTAGTTTCTGTGAGCAGAGCTGATGAAACTAGTACCATAACATTGCCTGCTCATTTGATGTTCACATCTTTAAAGGACTGCTAGTAAACTGAAGAGAACATGTACATGATCTGCAGAGCAATAACCTGCCCTGGAGGAACATCTCCCAGTGACAGATTTAAAAATCTCTACAGATGCAGCTCACGAAAGATGACTGAGAAGCTATTTCCCATACAATTGTTTTATTTTGGTGAAATATGAAACCAGTAGATGCCACATCTCATGCTGTCTTCACATCAAGCTTTTCTGGAAGAAACACTCCAGCCAGATGTAAGTTATTGGGCAGAGTAACAATGTCAGAGGCATATGGGATAGCAGCAACAGCATAACTGAACAAAAGCTATACTTGTGTCTGGAATAACACTGGAGGTTGAACTAGAAGACATACCATCTCTCCTAGACTGAGATCTATGGTTCTTCCTACCCTCCAAACCACCTCCTGTAGCTTTCTTGTTTCTGCTTCTCATTGTGTCTCTTCAGTTTCTCCTGCTAACAAGCAAGCAGCCTCCCCTGTTCAGAAATTGCTTTTACTTCTGCTTGGCTGACCTTTTCTAGGACACAGAGAGCAGCACTTGCCAGCTGCTAGCACAGCTGTTCTGCTGGTGGGACTCAAAACCATCCCATTTGACTAGCACATCCTCTGTGCTCTCTCTCCCTTCCCAGGATCCCCCAAAAGACAGATAGGGCCCACCGCACTCTCAGAAGAAATTCATAGAAGCTGCTAAGCTCCCTGCTGTGACAAAACCCACGATAAACCTCAGCACCCTCTGCCTTTACACCACACACACGTGCACCCATCCTACTTCTTATTTGATATTTTGATCACTGTTAGGGTTTGTGGCAGGTCAGTGGTAGGAGGTAGATTTGCTGGATATAAAACCTACTACGGGAGACATTAAGGAAAAAGGTAGTGTGAATTAACACACCTTCATATCTTTTCTTAGCAAGATAAGCAGCAGTTAGGAAGATCAAACAAAGAATAAAAGGAGCCTTCCCTACGCTAAACCTATACAGATCTTTTCTTCTACAATTACATAGCGTAACTTGCAAAATTAGTTATCTGGCAGAGAGGGACTAGAAACACACCTCCCACACACTCACCAAATGCCTTCCTCCTCTCCACTCACTAAAGATGATCCTTTGATTAATTTTTTCTGAGATTGAGATGCATTTTACAACCCGTAAGAAAGAACAAGGTTTCAGTTGAATGAGAGCTGCTTAGTGACATCTATTTTAATGACTATTGGATAAGATAAAGCTGCTTTAATTCAGCAATCAGGCTCTCAGTGGAAACTCTGTGTTTCCTTACACATTATAAGATGTGTTTAATATTATTTCTGAGTTTAAGGGACCATTTCTGGTTGAGGAGAGAAGCACTTGTGATACAATCTATAAGGAAGTACGAAGTTTCCGTTAAGAGACACAGCTACCTAGTGATGTCTGCTTTTTGCAGCTGCTGGATATCACTGTGTAGGCAGCACCTCCCTGACAGAGCTACCTGGTGAGAAGCAAGTGATTCTGCACCCTTAAAGCAAAGAAGCTTCTTCACATCATCTGAGAAAAGGAGAAGAAAAGGTAAAAATAACAAAATGCAGTTGCTGAAACAGTTGTGTATCATGTATGCTCATCACGGGTGTGACTGTAATGCTTTTTCATTTACCTTTTGTTGCTGCTTCAGGAATTTTAAATAGTTTTAATAACTCCTGCATCAGAAGGGGCTATATGTGTGTTCTG